>NC_138029.1:6650987-7850987 GCF_964106645.2 Podarcis pityusensis
CTGGACTACAACTCCCACCATCCCTGGCTGTGAGCCCAGCTTTCTAGGGCTGATGGGAGTTGTAGGGGCTAAAGATCCCCCACTCCTGCAGTCGGGGAACTTCAATGGTAATACAGGGTAGCTCAGGGTACCCATAAGTACCAGATTTTGTCTGGGTTGATTTCCCCACCTCCTGGAAAAGGTAATGATGAAATTGAAATAGTTATTTTGGTTTCTTTGTGGAAGTAGTTAAATGAAGGTGCTTCTACAACAGCTGAAATTTGGTGCGCACATAATCTGACAACTGAATACGAGGAAAAGTTGGCCAGTGGGGCTTTTTTTGTGGAAGAGTCTTGCCTGAAACCTGGGATGTGAGGATGACTTCAGAACAGCATTTGTCAGCTAGTGAAGTCCACACTTTATACAACCTTATTCAGATTGACAAGGAACCAAAGGTGCCCTTGACTTGCTGCTTAACCACAAAGCTGTTATGTAAAAGGTTGCTTATCACTGAAGGATGGGATTCTCATTTCCATGGAGAAACTTGGAAGGCTTTGAATAGCATGAGGGAATATTTGCAAGGGAAGAGGACGAGTACCAAAACACCAAATTTCTTTTTCATATAGACTTGGGGACAAATAGATACAAATTTTGTACTTATGTATTAATTTACCACAGTCTCCCCTCTGTATTTTGCCCCCACAACAGCCCTGTGAGGTAGGTTAGATGACTGGCCCAGTGTCACTTGGTGAAGTTCATGGCTGCATGAGGATTTGGACCCCGCTCCCAGTCCCAGTGCTCACTAAACCAACCTGGCTCTCTAAATCACTACCACCCCTAAATCTTGGCTGTGTCAAGCAAGTCCTCACAGGCCTTTTCTGCTAACCCACAGGTTCATCGGCTGGTTGTGGTGGATGAAAGCAATGTGGTGAAGGGGATCGTGTCCCTCTCGGATATTCTGCAGGCCCTGGTCCTGCCTGGCGGTCAGAAGCCCTGACTGCAGGAGGGCTGAGCCCCCCACCGTGAACCTGAAGCGTGGAGCAGCTGTCCCTTCTGCATCGCCCTTCTGGCCAACCAGCTGAAGCCCAGAGCAGGCTATGCGGCCAGCCCAGTCATCAACCAACCCTCTGTGGGGCTGCTTCCCATGGTATTTCCCACCTCACCAGGCTGTGTGTCTCCTCCTTCCCCGTTTTGGTTGCAAAGGAGCCCCCAGGCTTGCTTGTTCCCTTGAGCTAGGTGTATCGAGGGGCCCCCTCCGGCTGCAGGCTCAGGTGGGCTGTACATGCCACGCTTGGAGGGGAAGAAAAGGGAAACCGGCTTCCTGGGACGACTGCAAAGGAGATCCATGGGGAAGGGGCCACCTCAAAAGCCCAAACACACACAGACACTCGGGAGGTGGACCTCTGCAGGTGCCTGGTGGGCAGCATAAGTCATGGCAACTCTTGAGTGGGCGAACTGTGTGTTTGCGTAACCCCTTTATCTCTGCATGCCATACGGGCGCAGAAGGGATTTGTAGGTGGGAAGTTTCCATCCTAGTGCCACTTTGTCGCTTCCACCAAGCAATACTCTTTCCCTCCTAGTCTCTGCACAGGTTGAGGGGGGTGTTTCTGTTTCAGAGTTGCCATCCCCTGCTCTGCCCTTCCCAGCAGCAGAACCAAGCCCCATTCCGTAAGTTCCTGAATGGCGCAAACGAGATCTTCGCAGGAGCTGAAAACCACTTTCCAGGTCCTTGTGATGAGTCTGCGGTGGCCGTTGGCTGTCCAGAGTGCCTGAATTCCTGCTGATCTGTTTTGGGACAGCCTCAGTAGCTCCTGCTCACCTTGGTCTTGAATATATTGCCTATCAGTCCTGCCTATCAACTTAGCAATGATAGGACTCTGTATCTGTGCTCTGGCAGAGAGAAATGTGGTTGTCCATAGGCATATTCAAGCTCTCCTTTTGAGGCAGAAACATGAGTGCTTTTGAGAATCGGCACCTAATTCTTCCTTACCAAACCAGAGGCAGTTGCCTTGTCCCTCCGCTGCACAAGAGTATTTTTCTTGCCATAAAACTCACCTCTTTGTACATTCCTACAACTGCTCCCTGTGTAAATTGTACAACATGTATTTTTGTAAAGCCACGGTTCTGACGCTCCGTCCACACTCTTCCTGTTTTCTTTGGCTGGGAGGGGGGCAGCGCTCGTTCTCCGTGCTCTGCCTCAACTTGGAACTTTTAAAAATGATTTCAGGTCCATGCAGGGGATCCTTCCGGGGCCCTTCCCTTTGTGTGATGTCAACTACTATTTGTTTTATTGAGATTCTGTACTTAATAAAAAATTGAGGTATCCTCTTTCAGTTTGTGTTGTCTTAGGAGCAAATGAACCATCGCAAACAACAAATATTTTCCCACAAGGGATGAAAACTCTTTCCTGATTCAGGTGACTCCAGTTCTAGGGTTGAGTTAAGCGGGAAACATCCAGGGCTCGACCAAGGCAGTTTGTTGCCTGAGGTGACCCTCTTCCCAAATACCCAAGGTCAGTTAGGTTACTTTGGCACTGGAGACAGAAAATCCCACAAGCGCCTCTCTGTATACAGTTAAGAATAAATAACCATTTGTGGCCCTTTCAGCTGCCTCACTCTAAAAATATCAACCTACCTTCCTTCTCCCACACAAAGCAGCAGAGGCAACGGGGGTTTGTGGATAGTTTTGAGATCCAGCGGCCTGACCTATATTCTCTCTTCCCCCATCCCAGCCTCTTTTTGCCATGCCCAGGACATTTTATTAATTTGCTTCTCTAAAATGTATATTGCTGTGCAAAGTGCATTGTAGTTGATGGGGTCCTCGTAGGGGAAGTGGTCGTCGTAGGTTTCCAGAGCTGGTAACCCATGTCATAGGGGCAATACACCTTGACCCTTGGGATGGGCAGCCCCTTCAGGAGGTCCTTTGTGGTGTTCCACATGTACCAGCCATCCTCAAAGTCAGTGCTGGTGAAGAAGCACTAGTAGTCCCTGTAGGTACCATTGTGGGAGGAGGTGGAGATGAAGACGTGCGCCTCGGGCCACAGCAGCGTGTGGATGGATGTGGCTGGTCGTGGTCCTTCACTTCTCACACAATTTGATGGTGGACATGATGGGGATGCCCTGAAATGCAGACCACCTTGATATCCACTACAGCACTAGCATAGATCTCTAGCTACACAAATCTCCCAGGAAGCTCGCTTTGCCTGGGCTTGAGCAAACGTGAGAGGGTGCAACACTTGGAAATCCTTGAGAGGGACAGTGCTGGCACTTGGGGACAGAAACTGCACCAGGGCTGACCGGTTACTTAGGGCACAGTGTGCCTGGGGGTGGTGTATGCCACCACTGGGCATCTGCCACGACTGATGTGCTCCTCTACTTGCCACTGGGCTGCCATCTTCCTCCTCCTTGCTCTTTTTGGGGTGGCCCTGGGTTGATCCCCCCACCATCCATGACCATGCAGGTAGAGCGTACACACTATACCTTTAGAGCACATTCAAATCATGTTTCCTTCCTCAAAGAATTCTGGACACTATAGTTTGTTAAAGTTGCTGGGAATTGTAACTCTGTGAGGGATAAACTACAATGCCCAGGATTCTTTGAGGGAAAGAAGGTGCTTAAAATGGGCATTAAAGGTATTGTGTGTACATAGCTGTAGTCTGTTTATGTTTCATACCACACAATAAACAAAGCTTATTGAACACCACACACCCTGAGAACAGCAGGAAAAACGAAGGCTGTACACATTCTACATCTTTAAAGCAAATTGAGTTTTATGAGAAATCCCAGCACAATCCAAGAGAGCCATCTCTATTTTTAGCAACAATAACAAAAAGAAGGGAAGATGCATTTCCCACACTCCTCGTCCTCACACACGTGTGGCCAGGATCATGTCTAGATTAGTTTAGCAGAAGGCAATAAAAGAACGTAATTCTATGCTAGAGGCCTGAGAACTCTTGCTTCTTAAAAGTGCATTTAAGAGGTGCATAGCAGCCGTTTTGGGGTCTGGAGAGGCCTGATATTCTGGCCCACCTCACCCAGACCTTCCAAGTATCCCTAATTTCCAGGGACTTCCCTGATTTAGAGAAGCCATCCTGGATTTTTATTTGATTCCAGAATGTCCCACTTTTCCTTAGAATGTCCCTATGTTCATTGGAGAAATGTTGGAGGGTAAGCTCACTTGCTGGCAAGCAACTTACCGTACCTGAGGCCAGGACCCTCATGGGCTTCACTGCCCCCCCCCCCCAGGAGCCCCCAGGGAGATGAATCCCTAGACATTTTGGCTTTTCCAAGCCTGGGACTGCTGGCTGGAGGGGAAGTAGAAGATGCAGAGGTTCCCCAGGCTATGTCCAATGAGGAAGGTCTACAGTGCCCATCGTTGACCATGCTGGCTGCTGGGATGGAAGAGCGTTGGAGCCCAACACCTGAGAGAGTCTATAACAGGCTTTGAAGTATTTTCAGCCGGTGACATCCCTGCTATTGTCAGTCCAACCGTCAACCCCAATAGGCAAGAACATGGTGAAGATGTCCTCTGTCTGGCGGTAGCACATCCAGTTCACCACATTGGGCTTGTCCACATCAGCCTCCGGCTGGTTTCCCAGGCAACCAGGCACTGCACGGGGTGGCAGCCTGCCTTAGTGGTGCACCCACACAGCAATATAACAATGAATACAAAGAACAAATTGGACAAGTACACATGGTATAATTGGGGGGAGCAAAATGTCAGCAGCAGCATCCTGTGGCAGATCTGGGTTGGGGGCTCCTCCTTCCTCACAGACCTGATACTTGTATGAGAGTCTCCCCACCATCTCCTGCAAGCAAGCCGTTACATTGGCTTCCACTAGACAGGAAGAACCACCTGCCCCCTCCCCAGGAGTTCAGCCGTAGTGCAAGGACTAAATGATGTCATCTTCAGAGGTGTTATTTGGCAGTCCTTTTTCTCAAGAACCCACCAGCTAAGCTAAAAGGAAGCAGTAAGGGTTAAATTGCCTGCTTTTGTTTTGCAAAAGTGTTTTGATTATAACCCACCAAAATGTCACAAAATACTGAGCAAGCTTTTGAGTCCATCGGGTTGCATATTTGGGGGTGAAGGGCGGGAGGAAAATGACTTAGTATTCCCATCCCCCGTAAAATTTTATTAAGGTTATTTCATAATATAATTAAAAATGAACTAATCTAAATAAAAGCAGAAAAATGAAATGAAATGCAGGATCCTCTCTCAAAGCTAGCTCTTAATCCTTGTCTCACACAGAAAGAGATGGACGATCCCTTCCATTTATGCTTCTTCCACTCTTTTTCCAAGAAAAGCACCAGAGGCTTGGTAGCTTTTTCCTCCGAATTCACTCCAAATTGTACAGAGAGTCCTTGGGAAACTGGCTTAATATATTGAAGCGAGAATGTTTGCACTGGCCAAGTTCACTTTTGTTGTATGGTGGTTTTTTTTTGGGGGGGGGGTTGTCATGAAGAATTTCCCACCACATCACTGGTGTTCGGCTCACTTGCGAAGCTTCTGGGCCCTCCCGCAATGCAAGGGTGTGTCAGACACCTCTCTTACATGCCTTGTGTTTGAAAGCATGGCATTGAAGAGGAAGTATTCAGCAGCCAAGTAAGGCTGCTCATGCATAGGACTTGCTTCCTCTGTGGGGCTGGAGTGACAACCTCCCCCTTGCAACTCTTGAGGAGTAACAGTTGGAAGCTTTGGTGGGCTCCAAGGATCTTCCAACCTAAAGCGGCTCCACCCTCTCTTGCAAAGGTGGCCCCTCTTGTTCCCACCCTGCCCTGAATCTAGTTACAAGGCCAGCAGAGCTGCCTGTCTGCCCCCCCCATCATTCCTCCTCCCTCCCTCCCTCCTCCACTGCCCCCAGGGCCCTTAGGACCAGGAATGTGCTGAGCCAGCATCACCGCCCAGACACCAAATCCCTGTTTGTTCTGCCTGTGGCTTTTAAAAGGGCGGAAATCCTCCCAGGCACCCAGCCGGAGCCGTGGGTGGCGATGGCACAGCCTAGCAAAGGGAACAACAGTTGGGGGCAAGGTAGGTGCTCCCCAGGCCAAGCGGAAGGGCAGCGAGGAAAGGTGGAATTGGACAGTGTGAGGAAGCTTGTGGTGAATGTGGTTGAAGCTCCCAGATGGCTCCCCCAAGTATTGAAAGAGGCTGGGGGGGGTCACACAGTGGGTGACAATGTTTACCTTCTGGGTGTGGGGAATGGGCTGCAAAGGTTGCTGTGGGGATGTGCTGTGAGGCCAGTTGTCACAGGGAGCCTGGATTCTCAGCTCTGCACACACTGAGCACTGGAGACAGGAATCTCTTTTCCTCCCCTGAGGGGCTTCTCTTCCCCCACTGCCCCCCCCTCAACTAGTTTGTGTGCCCAAGGAACCCTCCACTCAAGGCCTATGGAAAGATCTTAAGGCCTGAAGACCCCAACAGAGCTAGGAGCAGTTGGTCTAGATCAGGCATGGCCAAACTTGGCCTTCCAGATGTTTTGGGACTACAACTCTCATCCTCTCTAGCTAACAGGACCAGTGGTCAGGGATGATGGGAATTGTAGTCCCAAAACATCTGGAGGGCCAAGTATGGCCATGCCTAGTCTAGATCCTTATGCAAGGCACCATTTACACTTGTTTCACATTGGGCGAGGAGGTGCTGCGCCTAAGTGACCTGTGGGGACCAATAATGGACTGTGTACACTAAATGGGGTGGGGAGCAGTTGAGCAGTCCATCGGGTGGAGTTGATGGCCGTGGGCCTGGCTTCTCATGGCTTTAGAAGGTTCTGCAGAGTTAGCGTTGTGGGCTGCTGTTGACCCACAATCCTACTTTGATGGGCCAGGTATAAATAGCGCAGAGTGAAAGGGACTCACCTAAAATCATTTTTGCTACCACAGAGCAAATGACATGAGAGCAGCCCTGCACCATAGCTTGGCGTTGGTATTCCTTCAATTCTATCCTGAGCTTACCCAGCTACTTTTGAGTCCTGGCGCCCCCTCCACTCACTCCCCCCTCCACTGTTGACACAGCACATTCCCCGTAGGGTGGGAGTCGGACAGGCAGAGGGTGGCTAAGGCTGCACCCACTGGTTGGAGCGCCTTTGGCTTTAAGCGTGCTGCGCTTGAAGCCGACAGAGCTCAGAACTGGGATGACATGGAGCAGGTTGGGTCCTGAAATCTTGGGCTTGCTGGTATTGCTCTGTCTCGGATAACACAAGGGAGCTGGGAATTCGGTGACCATGGATGAAAGGAGTGGATCTAGAAGCAGATTCAGGGCTGGCTGAAGAGAATGTAAAAGATCAGGATATTGTGCACGAGAAAGCTGCCCTTCACCCTCACAGACGCAAACTCATGTTGCTGTTCAATAGGTACAGTACATGATTGCTTTGATCCTGCAAGAGTGACCTGACTGCAGAAACTGGTTGTCACACCAGTTCACCTTCCTGGATACGGTCCGTGCGTGGAAAAGCGTGCTGCTGGGAGGAGGGTGTCTGTGGTTCCTGGTTTGGGATTTCTAGCAATTATCCCCTCCACCCATGGTTTGCTCTTGGCACAGACCATTGGACCTGGGTTTGGGGGAGGTGGGGTGGTGGTGGATAGAGTAGGGCTGCCATACGTCTGCATTTTTTCTGGACATTACCAGGATTTTAAGGGTGGAATTGACGTCTGGGGGGAATTTCCGAAAGGCAGTGCTTTGTCCTGGATCTTAGGCAAGTCAACTGAAATATTGAGGGGGTTATTTTTGTGTTTTTGTAAAAAAGAAAAAGAAAAAAGGCAAACAATTTTTGGGGTGCCCTGGTATTTACTTTTTGAAATATGGCAACCCTAGGATAGAGTAATCCAGATCTAGACATTCTCTCTTTTCCCCACTGTAACAGATTATCAATGCAGTCAGGTTGTTGGTGAATACAAAATTTGTACCAAATGGCTGGCACTACCTTGTGTCTGTTTCAGAACTAGCTCTCATGTGTGAAGATTAGGGTTTTGGGGGGGTGCTATTATATGACAATGTAAGCATGTGCATTTGTGTGAAAATACGGTTGTGAAAAAGTAGGGAAATGAGATAGTTTGGAGTTTAACTATTCTTGGATGCGGGACCTCATGCAACCAGCTGTAGCAGCTCATTCACTTGGTTTCCTCGTTTCCATATTAGCAAACTGTTATGCTTTTCTCCCCGCCCCCCCACCTGCCCCCATCCATGCAAAAACTAGGGTAACTAGTTTCCTCTGTTAACTTTTGGAACGTATACAAGCCTACTGCAGAAGCACACTCTAGAGATGGGAATAAGATGGGCATCTATCATATATTTGAACTGAGGGGCCCATTTGCATGGGCACAAAGGCTTGGCAGAGATGTAAGCCAGCGACATACATCCTCCATTTGCATGCTGAAGTCTCTTTTGGTATCAGATGGAGCTGTGTTCAACATGAATACCTGAGACACAGTATATTTAAACCTCTGTTAGGCTAAGCTTTTCCTGTGTGGCCTTGGGGCTCAGGGTTTGGTTAACTGATTCTGGAAGTTCATCTCACATGAATCACAGAATCAGAGTTGGAAGGGACCGCAAGGGGTCAGCAACCTTTTTCAGCAGGGGGCCAGTCCACTGCCCCTCAGACCATGTGGTGGCCGGACGATATTTTGAAAAATATATATGAACGAATTCCTATGCCCCACAAATAACCCAGAGATGAATTTTAAATAAAAGGACACATTCTACTCATGTAAAAACATGATGATTCCTGGACCATCCATGGGCCGGACTGAGAAGGCGATTGGGCCGCATCCGGCCCCGGGCCTTAGGTTGTCTACCCCTGTTCTAGTCCAACGCTCTGCAATGCAAGAATCTTTTGCCAAACATGTGTCTTGAACCCACAACCCTGAGATTAAGAGCCTCGTGCTCTACCAGCTCAGCTATCCCTGTCCTTTGACACACTCCTTTTTCATACTGGCCTCATTCCTGTGCCTTCAACAACAGCCCAACCCACAGAAACATAACAGGTGAACTCTCTCCAAGCCAGGGAAAGCTTCTGGCTAAATTTTATTGTGTGAGAATTTTTTGAATTTAATATTTGTAGTCCATTTCTCAAACAAGAATGTTGAGCTCCAAGTGGCTCATAATAATAGCGTTAAAAATAAACATTACAGTCTCTATAATCACATCAAAAAGACGTCTCTTAAGGCCCAGGAGCAGGACCAATTAAAAAGAAAAGAAAGGAAAATTAATGTGTACATACTATAACAGTACATTCAAAGCACATTTTCATCCTCAAAGACTTCTGGGCACTGTAGTTTACCCCTCAAAGAGTTACAGTTCCCAGCAATCCTTAACAAACCACAGTGCCCATAATTCTTTGAGACAGGAAATATGCATTGAAAGTGCTGTCCTTGTCGAGACAGCTCCCCATCAGCCAGATGGGAATAATAGTCACTTATCTCACAGCATTATTGTGGGCCTGAATTCAATTAGATTTATTAAGTGCTCTGCACAGGGAAATGATATAGATCAGGGATGAGGAGCCATGGACCCAATGTGGCCCTCCAGGTTTCTTTATCTGGCTCTCAAGAGTCTCCCCAGGCCATAAAGGTAAAGGTAAAGGGACCCCTGACCATTAGGTCCAGTCATGACCAACTCTGGGGTTGCGGTGCTCATCTCGCTTTACTGGCCGAAGGAGCCGGCGTACAGCTTCCGGGTCATGTGGCCAACAGGACTAAGCCGCTTCTGGCGAACCAGAGCAGCGCATGGAAACGCCGTTTACCTTCCTGCCGGAGCAGTACCTATTTATCTACTTGCACTTGATGTGCTTTCAAACTGCTAGGTTGGCAGGAGCAGGGACCGACCAGCGGGAGCTCACCCTGTCGCGGGGATTTGAACCACCGACCTTCTGATCGGCAAGTCCTAGGCTCTGTGGTTTATCCCACAGTACCACCCATGTCTCCAGACCATGCACCCTCCCAAACCTGCTTTGCTTTGCCCCCACCCCTGAGTGTTTTTGCCTGGTGGGAATATCTCATTGGATTCCGACGTGCTTCTGTCTTGCCTGCATGGAGGACAGAGAGAGGTGTGGGAGCATGTGTAGAAAGAAAGCAGCCTACCGTAAAAAGGTAACACTTTGCATTTATTATTCTGCTCACTTTAGCCTCTGGCTCCTCCCCTCCACTGGCAGTGGCACCTGGAAGGCTGCTTAGATTGGATTGTGGCCGTTGAACTGAAAAAAAAGCTTCCAAGCCGTCCCTACTATTAGATTGGTTATCAATAACCCCGATCCCTTTTCCCTTGAGTCCGTCCCTGGCCCTTCGGGACCTAGATTATGGCTGCTTCCAGGGCAGGGGGGACAAAAGGATGCAAGGTCTCCTCTCTCTCTCCCCGTTCCCCCACCCCCGATAATAAATGGGGTTGTGTCACTGGCAGCTCTGCTAACCACCCCCATTCTTGCCATCCGTTGCCAATGCAGTTGCCATGCTGGCGCTCAGTTGCTAGGTTTCACTTGGAGCTGGCGTGGGAGTTTGTACTGAACTCTCTCATTTACTGGGAAATTTGGCGGGGGGAGGAGAGGCTGCATTTAGTTGGGGTGAGGGGTGAATACATTTTCCAGAGAGTAAGCTATAACGCACTGAAGGGGGGGGGGGGGAAGAAGAGAGAAAGGTGCCTCCCTCTGCAGCGCGGAAAGAGGACCAAGCACCACTTAAGCAAATAGCATCTCTGAGCTATGGGTGCAGCCAAGGAGCCAAGCTATGGGGGCACCTTGTAGTTCTGGGTCAACTCCCAGCCCCTCTCCAGCCTATGAAGCTCCATTGGTACCACCACCACCACCAAACCTGATGCTGCCAGTTTCTACAGCTGGGATGGGGAGCCTGGTGGCTGGACTGCAGTTGCCCTGCCACCACACCTGACCACTGGGCATGCTGGCTGGGACTGATGGGAGTCCCAAGCACAGCTGGAGTTACCACAGCAGAAGGGAGGTCCTCTTTCTCAGGGGCTGAGCCAGCAAGGAATGTGGTGTGTGTTAAGTCATGTGTCCCGCCACTGATGTGTGCTGCGCCCCCAGTCTCCCTCAGGAATGGGGAACCTGTTCCCCCTTCATTGCTGCTGGACTCCAGCTCCCATCATGCCTGATCATTGGCCATGTGGGTTGGGGCTGCTCAGAACTGGAGTCCAACATCATCTGGTGGGCCAGTTTCCCCATTCCTATTCCACCAGCTTTTGCAGTTCCTTAACAGACAGGATTTGGGCAAACGCACCTTTCCTCCTTGGTGTGTTGCAGTGATGGGAGATGAAACACATGGGGAACAGCTCAGTGGCAGAGCATCTGCTTGGGGAAGGTCATTGGTCCAATCCTGGCCACCTCCAGGTAGGACTGGAAGAGACTCCCATCCGAAAAGCTGGAAAGCCTCCATCAGCATAGACAATATTGGGATAGGCAGGCGAACAGCGTGACTTGGTATACTTCATATCTGCCAACACTTCCCCTGCTGCACCATTACTAATCGTGCAGGAAGCCAGTTCTAAATTTTGATGACTCTTGGACAAGGTCCCCAGTGGGTCTCCTTCATCTTCCCTGCTGTCACTGCCCATTTATTTGCTTCTCCCTTGAAGCCCAACCATTTTCCAGAGAAAGGATAGCTTAGATATGCAGAGGTTACTGCTCTCCAAGACAGGGCAGATCAGGGCCAGCCCACCTCATTGGCACCTGAGGCAGATTCCAAAATGGCGCCCCTTTTGTGAGGAAACAAGGTAGGAACTACTGTTGGGATCTGCTACCCTAGTGGATCCTGCCACCTGAGGCAGTTGCTTCACCTTGCCTCATGGGGGGGTGGGGGTGGACCTGGGGCAGGAAGAAATAGCAAGGAGGCGGCACAGCAGAACTAGGAACAACCTGAGATTGGTGGCCGGCCCCCTCTTGGCGTATGGGACTCTGCAGGTGACTGCGTTGAATCTGACAGCCTTCCCCTTCCTAGACATTGCGAGGCCTGATTCCCAAGGCATCTGTGATAGTGCAAAGTGCTTGCAGTTTGGGACCCACAAATCGGAGACGGCCCAAAATGTTTTGGTACCTCAAGGCAGAAGATCCAAATGGTGAGACTCAATAGTTAAATCATTCACCATCTGCTGCCTTTTAATGGTAACCCCAAGATTTCACCTCTGGTGTTAGGGCGGGCCCAAGACATTTCGCTGCTGGAGGTGGAGCAGCAAATGGTGCCACCCTCCCAAGTCTAGGTGACCAAGTTATTTTGGCACCTGAGGCAGACAAATCTTACAAGCACCTCCCTCCCTGGCAGTAAAGATGCAAAATAACAATGAAAACTTAAAAGAGACAGCAACTTGCTGCCCAGTTATGACTCTCAGAATTATGTGCCTGAGCAAGCTGCTTCACACTGTTTTGTGGTCAGGTCAGCCCTGTCAGAAGTGAGCTGCTTCATCCTGCCTAACAATTGGGCCGGCCCTACCACTGACCTGAGCAGCTGCCTCCTACAGAGTCAAAGCCACTAGTCCACCTACCTCAGCACTTTCTATACAGACTGACAGTGATGCTCTAGGGTTTCAGACAGGACTCTTGCCCAGCTCTGCTTGGAAACCCCCTGCACACAAAACGGATATTCCCTGTCAGCCAGCTGCAGCCTTTCCAAATGACATGCACAAGGTTAGTGATGTGAGGTTATTTCAAGTGGGTGTTCTATAGAATGTCAAAGGGAACAGAGTCTAGTGACACAGACAAGGCAGTCAATTCCTGTCAGAAAGCAGAGTGTGGCAAATGACACCCTTTCACATCCCTGGCCATCACCACGGCCTTTGGCCATGCAGTCACAGGGGAGTGGGGACGAAATGTAGTTAAGCTGCAACAAGAAAGCTTGCAATGGATGAAAGCTGCGTCCCACATGATTCCAACACAATTTCAGTTCTTTATTTAAGGCACTTATACACCCTCCTTTATAAGGGACGTGGGAAGTGCTGTACTCTAAACCACTGAGCCTCTTGGGTTTGCCAATCTAAGCTCAGCGGTTTGAATCTGCACGACTGAGTGAGCTCCCGTTGCTCTGTCCCAGTTCCTGCCGACCTAGCAGTTCGAAAGCATACCAGCATGAGTAGATAAATAGGTACCACTGTGGCGGGAAGGTAAACAGCGTTTCTGTGTGCTCTGGCCTTCATCACAGTGTTCCGTGCACCAGAAGCGGTTTAGTCATGCTGACCACATGACCAGGAAGCTGAAGCTGTCTGTGGACAAACTCCAGCTCCCTCAGCCTGAAAAGCGAGATGAGCGCCACACCCCATAGTCACCTTTGATTGGACTTAGCCATCTAGGGGTCCTTTACCTTGACCTCACCTTACACCCTCCTTTATAAGGTTTACAATGCAAATGAAACTAAAAAGCAACAATAAAAGATACAGCTGAACAATTTAGATCAGTAAAGCAAATGGCACTATCAAGTCATGAATAAAACAGCAAAGCAAAAAAAATTCAGACAAGAAAATGTATTGCTAGCCTTCGGCTTAAGAGATAACCGAATGGGAGCAGGAAGCATTTAAGAGCTCAACACTTGGCGTTTTCTTTTACTCATTTTCACGTGAACAGTGGGAAGGAGGGCAGGGCAGGGCGATGTGGCTTGGGCGTGAGGCGATGCACGGATACCATGCACATCCTGTGTGTGGAACATTGTGAGAGACAGCACAGCGTTTGTCGGTGTGCAATCTGGGTGTCCTTGTGTGCGTCGTGTCTTGCGTTTCTGTTGCCGTGTAACTATTCTCGCAGCAGCTTGTTAGTTGCAGAGGTCCTCTGTGTGTGTGTGTGTGCTTTTTCCCTCATGCACAGAAACAGTGTGTAGCAATGCGAGAGATCCTTGGTACATAGCTGCTTGCCTGATATGCCTTTGCAATATGCACATTTGTGTACGTCCACATACCTCTGTCTTTCCACTGGCTTCACCTGCGACCACCTGTCCCTGAGAACCCTACCTCCTGAGTGACCCTCGCCCTGTGCTGCCGACAGCTGCCCTTCTTCTCTGCCTCTGCCAGGGAACTTGCCTGCCATGTGCTGTGGGGGTGTATTGCACTCCCAGCTTCCCTTTGCCGGTGCTGCTGGGGACTCCGGCGGCTGCTAGATGTCCCAGCAAGCAGGACGATGTTTGAATGCCCGGGTCTGAGTCCCGGAGATGCCAGACGGCTCCATGTCTGCGAGAGGACAAACCTGCTTCTTGTTGAATTTAACACAGTTTCTTGTTCCAGCCGGGATGCCATGGAAGCCGAGCTGTGGACAGGACAAGGCTACAGTGCCCCCTGGATGTACCACAGTGTGGCTGGGCAGTACACGTGAGTCCAGGACTCTTTGTTGTTGTTTTTTTAAGGGGTTCAAAAATAGGGGGTATTTGTGGAGAAAGCTCCTGTCTTAGCTCCAATGAGCCAGCAGAGGGGGCTTAGGGGTTGGGGTTAAGGTGCTTCAGTGTTGCATCTAGTGGTTAGCATGGGGAGGGGGCATAATTTGTTTGTGTTGTAAATAATGGACGACAGCATGATCCAAAACAATGAACATGCTAGGGGTTGCATCTAGTGTTACTCAGAGCAGACCCATTGAAATGAATGGGCTTTGCTAACTTGGGTCAAAACATTTCGTGGGTCTACTCTGAATAAAACATAGTTCGCAGCAGGCCTAGGAGTTTACCAACATTTATTTGGACCCTATATAGTGCTTTTTCTAATTGCTTAAAAGGCTTAGCATTTGTTACTCGTACAACATTCACTGAAGGTAAATTAGTGTAGTATTATACCCATAGCATAGACTGGAAGGCTAAGGCTGATAGCTGAGCTGGGGTTTGAACTAAAGGCTCAATAGCTTTTGCTGCTCTGTAGCAGAAATGCTCCTAGTACGTTGCCTTGGACCAGGATTTAATTTCTAAAATTGTGAGATGGGGAGAATAGGCTAAAAGATGCTTGGAAGTTCTGTGTGTCAGGCTGGATTCCCTACTCCCTTAAAAGCTTGAGAGGGTGGGAGTGGGGCCACAGACTTAAACAATGAAGACTGGCACTGTCTCTGCACATGCCCAGATACACACTTATTATCACCTGAGGTGGAGTCCTGGGAAATGGGTTCAAGGGGTATGCAAAGTTCATTTCACTGCTTGGCTAGGCACCTTGGGCAAGTTATTATCTGTCAGCTGAACCTACATGCTGAGGTTCAACTTGGCAATATAAGAATTACCCAGTTTGTATGACCAAGGAAGGGGTAATTATTAATGAGAACCAAAGGCTGTGTTAGGAAGAGGATATTGCTGGTCAGAATACGTTCTGGTGCTGAGGAATGTCTGCATGTCTCAAAGTGTGAGCCCGGAGGCAGCATCATAGCTACAGGTGGGAAGGGGGTGGGACTAGCCAGGGTATTTTCCGCCTGGGTGAAACCCCCAAAGGCCCCCAGCCTGTATGTGTGTGTATGCAAATGTGCATGGGATGGGTGCCAAACTGGGTCTTTAACCCAGGTGAAATAAATCCTAGTTTCGCACCTGCCTAGAGGCCACTGGTACAAATTACGCTCATCCAATAGCGCAAGACATTAGATCCTTCAACCAGTAAATAATATTAACCTGCTCTACATGAGTGTTGTACGAATTACAGAGATAATGTATATGAAGTGCTTTGAAGACTAAAAACTGCTATATAATGTTTTATTGTGTTTTAAATATTTTGTTGGGAGCCGCCCAGTCAGATGAGTGTCATACAAACCTTTTACCTTTCATATAAACAATAAAATTATAATTATTATTCATTCTCATTATGTTGCTGTCTCAGTAGGGTGTCACCAAAGCATCTCTTAGGAGGGTCAATTCACCCTTGGTGCAGCAAATATGTGCTCATAGTGATCAATGTTGTAAAATGTGACACCAGAGAACACATTTGTGGGCACTTATGCTCCTGATCTGAAGTACAAAACTCATCTCTATAGACCATGCCAAATGCTACCACAATTGATACGGCAATAAGCCATAAACTTGCAAGTGTAATAAACTTGCAAGGGAGGAATAATGGGTTGCTTAACTCCTTCCACATTCACCAGTTCTCTTCTGCAGAAAAAATGGGAGTCAAGAGCTCGTTTTTTCTTCATTACATCTAGGATGGTTCTTGCCCTGTTCTCAGACCTTAAATTACCAATACTGCTACTCAGTCGGAATGGAAATGTTAGAAAAGCCTAAATGATATTACCTACCATTTTATGCTCCAGCCTTTAACAGGAGCTTACCTGAAATGACAGCAATAGCAATACTGGTTAGCTACTAGAGAAGCAACTTCAACCCACTTCATGTCACTTGAGTGCTGTTCAGATAATTCCAGTGCACTTTGAACAAAGGCAAGGTGGAGTGTCAATGACTCTGGATGTCTTCAAGAATGCCTGGATCATTTCGCTATTAAGGTTTCGTGGCTGCCAGGCAGGATCTGCAATGTGCAAGAAATGCTGAAGGAACCAAAATAAAGTTTTGACTGGAATGAGGTGTTGCAAAGAGGTTCGTGTGAGAGGAGAGGGGACAGGAGAGAGAACTTGTTTGTGGTGGTGCCCATGCAGGCAGGTTCAATTCCTGCCAGTGCCAGATGGAGCCACTGCCTCTCAGTAGATGGTAATAGGCTAGATGGACCCAATGGTCTGACTCGGTAGAAAGCTGCTTCCTGCATCCTCAGAGTCCGAGCTAAAATTAAATGCACCAGTGATGTGAAAGGGTCATAGCTCGGTGGTAGAGCAGCGCCAGAAACTCTGGAGAGCCACTGCTGGTCATTGCAGGCAATACTGAGGTCGGTGGGTTTTCCTATAAAGCAGCAATAAAGCATTTCAAAAGGGGGCTGAAGCTGACGGTGTCCAGCAATGGTGTTTTCCTTCTGCATCCTTTGGGCTTCCTGGTGGACTCCCTTCCGACCTCTCTCTCTCTCTCTCTCTGTCCTTGCAGGCTCTTGGAGAAGCAACTCGTCTCTGATTTCTCTCCCGCTCGCCGTGGCCTGGGCGCCCGCGTCCTGCAGGATTCAACCAACTGGCACGATGCTCAAGTCTTCCCGCCTCGCTGGGGCCCGCGGAGGCCGGAGGGCCGCTGGTTCTCGGGGAAGGATCCGAGCAAGGCGGCATCTCCCCCCAAGGCGCCAAGGCAGCCCAACCCGCCTTACGACGGGCTGCCCCCGATGTGCAGGAGAGACGTGAGCAGCCAGGCGGCAAAGGGCCCCGCCGACGGCTGCAGATGGAGCCGAGGAGCCCCCAGGGGCAAAGGCGAGCTCCCTGCCCGGGCCCCTCCAAGCTACGAGGCCCACATGCTGCTGCGTCTCCGGGCCGGGCCGGGCCCCCGGAAGGAGAACTGGCCTCGCCCGCCGCCCTATATTGCCCCGCCATCCTACGAGGCGCCCCACCGCACCGTGCAGCCCAAGCAGCGCGCCAGCAAGGAAGCCTCGACGGCGAAGCCCAGCCCGGCGGAAGCCCCCAAGAAAGGCCGCGAGGGAACCAGGAGAGCCTGCGAGTCCGGACCGGCGGGGCGGAAGGCAGGGCGAAGCCCGTCGAAGCTGCCGGGTAGCTGGAGCTACCTCTCCGGAGCCACGACGTGGGGAGGAGGCTGCGGGGCGCGGCCGGAGCCAGCAGGGTCCCGCTACCCTTTGGGGTCCTGCTGGGACAGGAGTCCCCAGCACCGGGGCCACACCCTTCCCCGGGCAACGAAGAGGGGCCAGCCTGGCCGACCCCACCCCGGCCGTCCCCTCCAGCACACGCTCCCTGCCGGCTGGGGTTTCAGCCACGCAGCTGGCTGGCCTGAAGCCGCCGCCGTCGGAGGTGAGAGCAAAGCAGCGGGCGAGCGGCGAAGGGGCAGCTTCCCCAAGTGGAAGGAGCCGGGAGGGAGCCACGCGCACAGATCGACGCCCCGAAGGCGAGGAGGTCTGTTTGTCATCGACGCCACGTGCGTGGTAATCCAAGCCCACTACATCCCGCCCCCTCGGACGGAGCGGGTCCGCTACCTGGGCCGCGAAGAGACCGGCGCCGCCCCACCGCCCGGCTCCCCGGCCCCGGCGTCGATGGAGGAGCGAGCTGCTCGCATCCTGGGTCTCTCCGTCAGCGAGCTGGGCTTCGCGGGGGCGGGAGGAGAGGCCCCGGGGCCAGGGAGCCCTGCGCGCGGGGCTGCGGGGAGCTGCGCGAGCGACGCGGCTCCTTTCGGGGATGCGCGTGCAGTGGGGCAGCCTGCGGGGCCTCCTTCGGCCCCGGCCAGCCCCACGAAGCCCGTAGCAGCCCCCGACGGGTCCCAGGCTGGGCCTACGGAGCTAGCCGGGCTGGCCTGCCCCAGCCAGAGAGGGGCAGCCGCTCCTGGCCAGGAAGGCGGCTGCCCGCCCCGAGGCGGAAAAGAAGCCGCCGCAAAGCCCGCGCTGCCCTCGCCGAGCAGATCCTACGTCCGGGATCTGAAGGAAGCCATGTCGAGGATCCGCCGGCACACCGCGCCGGATTCGGACACGGACGAGGAGCTGGAGCAGGAGTGGCCGCCGGCCTCCGGGCGAGCAGCCTGGAAGCGGCGGCTGGGGGAAGGAGCCCTCTGCTACAGCAGCAGCAGCAGCCTCGACAGCAGCGGCTCCAATGCCACCGTGGTGCCCGGGAGCGCCCCCCTTGGCCTGCGGAAGGGGCCCGAGTCTGGCTGGGAGCTGCCGGCTGCGGGTGGAAGCGGCTTGAGCCGGGCCGAGGCAGGACCACAGCCATGAAATGGCGGAGAAGAGACACCCACGTCAGAGCCCCATACCCGCCAGCACCCCCACCCCACCCCGTCTCCCAAGTGCCTGGTATCCCTATGCCTCTGCCCAGCTCCTTCTCCTTGTCACAGGCTCAGGGACACACGGGTGTTCAGGGCCGTGGGGTGCGGATGCGGAAGGATATAAACGTAGTTGTAACACTTCCCATATCAGGTTCTGTACTCAAGTGTGTGTTTGGTGTAAGAATGGAGCCTACATGTTCAGAGGCAGTATATCTGATTACTAGATGCTAGGGAGAACCTAGAGGATAGCCATCGCTGTAACACCCTATAATGCTGAACCTCCCAGGAACCTCCTTGCCCAGTCTTAGTTCAGGGATGGGGAAGCTTAGGCCTCAGGGTCAGGGCCAATTGTGGCCTTCCAGGCCTTTCTGCCTGACTCTCGGGACTCTCTCCTGGCCACACATCCTGCCGGCTCCTCTGCACACTCTTCTTGGGTGCTTTTGCCAGCCTGGAGTGTGTTGCTGAATACTAGCAATGCTTCTTGTTTGCCTGGACAGAGGGTAGAGAGGGCTGCCCGAGTGCACATAGAAACTAGGCTCCTGCACAAAGGTAAACACTTGTTGCTCCACCTACTTTTGCTTCTGACCCCGCCTCCATGTGGCCCCTGGAAGGCTGCATAGAAGGGGATGTGGCCCTTGAGCTAATAAAGGTTCCCTGCCTTAGCTGGAGACAGACAAGAGGGGGGAGAGCAGGTCCCTTTGGTTTGATCAGGCAAGGCTATCTTTACATAGCAGGGATATTTCCAACAAAGCTACCAAGATGTTTCCCCCCTGCTTTTCTATGTCCATATGATTATTGCGGTCCATGTGTGCCAGGTATTCAGGAACTAATAATAATAATAATAATAATAATAATAATAATAATAATAAACATGTCTTTCAAACACAGAAGCTGGATGATGCGTTCTCAGTTTGATTAAGCCAAGAGATACATCAGTGCCTCCGAACACCCCAAAGAAATACAAGTTAAGATCCATACATCAACATTTCAGGAGAGAATTAATAGAAGAATGAAATAAAACATTAACATGAAAATGGTTAAGTGAGCTGATGAGATGGTGCTTAAACAACTGTGCCCTCCTTTGCATGTCTACTTAGAAGTAAGCAGGTGTAGAACTGCAGCCTAAGAACATCAGTTTCTTTTTGAAATGGTCCATTTAATTAAAACAACAGCAGCCCAATAGTTGAAGATGAACAATACTTTATTAGAAACAAAATAAAAAAAAATCCTTCCAGTAGCACCTTAAAGACCAACTAAGTTTTTTATTGGTATGAGCTTTCGTGTGCATGCATACCAATAACATACCAATAACAAACTTAGTCTCTAAGGTGCTACTGGAAGGATTTTTTTTATTTTGTTTCGACTATGGCAGACCAACATGGCTACGTACCTGTAACTAATACTTTATTAGGATTAATTCAAATGTCTCAAAAGAATGAGCAAGCGTTTGAGCTGCAGAGTTCAGGGTAGATACTAAGAAAAAACACAAGGGGGAGGAGAGGGAAATTGGCCCCTTGAAAGGGATTTGTGCTTCTGATATGGTGCAATACATGGTCAGCTGAAAACGGGGGCCTGGAGGGCTAGCCTCTGTGTCTCCAGATGTTGCTGGACTGCAACCCCCACTGGTCCCAGCTACTATGGCCAATAGAAATGATGGGAGTTGTAGTCTAGCAACACCTGGAGGGACACACATTAGCCACCTGTTTTAAAAGGCATTGTCAAAGTAAAGGGAGCTGCTCTGAACCATAAGGAAAACACACGTCCTTATTAGGGCAATTCCATTGTTAGGCCTACCTATTGCAAAATATAGTGTGCAAAGTTCAAGTTTACCATCAGGCTAGATAGTGAACAGAGCAATGAGGTGGTGAGTTAGAAGAAATTTGTTTCTGGCTGATAATGAAGCTTCATCTGCTGACAGTCTTCGTATGGGTAGAGGAGGAGGTAGACATCCAAATGAAACTGTTTTAAGTGCTATCCAGGTATCAGGTTCACCAAAGCCTGCTGGGAACAAGAAGCATGTAAGTGGCTGGTTTCTCTGTGTCTGAAAAGACAAGAACGGACTGTTCCCAAGTCTCCATCCTTGGGCAGAACACACCTGTGGTGATAGACCTGCATAACAGTTTTTGTGTTTTAAGACACAGGGAATCAGCCAATTGTGAGCAGGGTCTGCTACAGTGCTGGTGGCAAGCAAACAAGTTTGCAAATCTCCAGCTGCCGTTTCACCACTGACTGACAGGTGAAATTTGAAGGGCAGAAGCAGTGAGCAGGGGCGTGAACTGAACAGACTCCAGTTTGCCATGTCATTGAGAAAGACTGGTGATGGTGGTGGGATTGTGGTTGCAGAGGGAAAGTAAGAAGCAGGTGAAAGGCTCGGAGGAAGCGACGGGAGTCTATCCAGACACAGATTCCTACAATCTTAAGTAACGAAAGGGCTAGGTTGTGTGTAACAGGCCAAACAAGTTAAAAACGACAATTTAGACAGAAAGTAATTGTGCCAGAACATTATTCTGTCCAACTCTCCTCTTCCACAATCACCCTCCTGGATTTTTTAAAAAAGGCATTAAGTTTTCTTTTTCCTTTTAGAACACCCTTGCCTCCTCTTTTAGCTCATAAACAGAAGCCTGCAAGTCCACCTGACATTCTTCCCCAAGCTGCAGTACACAGTGTTATAGAATGCAAACGCCCACCCACACATCCTGCACAAGTAGCTCTTGGGTAATATAGGCATACTTCCTACAAGAACGCTTGTGTGCTGAAGAGAGGCTGCACATGGGATGAGAGGTGAGACCAGCTGTGGTGGTGATGCAGATGGCATTGTGGAGTTTTGTGCTTCTGCGCACAGGTGCTTCTGCACCTAGGTCATTTTAGACCCTTGAGTCAAATGGTATTACAGTGTGTGTGTTTACTACAGATGTCCTCAGGAGTTGGTACCACATGGGTTATTCAGTGTTGATGCACACAATTAACATTTTATTTCTTTCCCCATCCACTCTAACGTTCCATTCTTTACAACTACTTCTACATTCCGTATATATTAGAGGGGGGCCAGTTTGCCAACCCTCATAAGTAGAAAATTCTGAATGCATGCAGTTTCTTATTTTAAACTCTGTGAAATCATAGCACCATCATGACTATGTGAATAAAACGTGGTTTGCTTCTGCTGCCTCGATGCTATGCACATTGATTTGGGAATAAACACTGCTTTATTGCAGATATATATACACATAAAATGAGGATCTGTCACCATGCACATAATGCAGCAAAAATGGAAATCCAAAGAGCAAACTAGAATCATAGAATCATAGAGTTGGAAGAGACCACAAGGGCCATCGAGTCCAACCCCCTGCCAAGCAGGAAACACCATCAGAGCACTCCTGACATATGGTTGTCAAGCCTCTGCTTAAAGACCTCCAAAGAAGGAGACTCCACCACACTCCTTGGCAGCAAATTCCACTGTCGAACAGCTCTTACTGTCAGGAAGTTCTTCCTAAGGTTTAGGTGGAATCTTCTTTCTTGTAGTTTGGATCCATTGCTCCGTGTCCGCTTCTCTGGAGCAGCAGAAAACAACCTTTCTCCCTCCTCTATGTGACATCCTTTTATATATTTGAACATGGCTATCATATCACCCCTTAACCTCCTCTTCTCCAGGCTAAACATGCCCAGCTCCCTTAGCCGTTCCTCATAAGGCATCGTTTCCAGGCCTTTGACCATTTTGGTTGCCCTCCTCTGGACACGTTCCAGTTTGTCAGTGTCCTTCTTGAACTGTGGTGCCCAGAACTGGACACAGTACTCCAGGTGAGGTCAGACCAGAGCAGAATACAGTGGCACTATTACTTCCCTTGATCTAGATGCTATACTCCTATTGATGCAGCCCAGAATTGCATTGGCTTTTTTAGCTGCCGCGTCACACTGTTGGCTCATGTCAAGTTTGTGGTCAACCAAGACTCCTAGATCCTTTTCACATGTACTGCTCTCAAGCCAGGTGTCACCCATCTTGTATTTGTGCCTCTCATTTTTTTTGCCCAAGTGCAATACTTTACATTTCTCCCTGTTAAAATTCATCTAGAAGAAGAGCAAAAGCAATGGGGTAGACAGAATATCAGTGGTATCAGTCCAACACATTTCAGGCCATGCTGATCCTTTTTCAGGGAAATTAAGAGAAAAGGGTCAACATTTTGATGTGCTGTCTCAGACCCCAGGCCCAGCTCTGGCTGAACCGCTGCCTGCAGCTGTGGGATGTATTGCTAGAGCAGTCAAGTACAACATTTTCCTGTTGCCTGGAATGGACACACAGGGGAATGTGGCTCCACACTTGTGTGTGACTAGGTAGAGGGGCGTGACCCTGGCTGACCATGTAAAAGGGCTGCCCATGCAGCCATCTTCCCTTTCCCCCACAGCAGTCCTGTCCCAGCCCCCTTTGCTGTGAAGTGGTGGCAGCCGAAGTTTCCAGACCTGCGCTTGCTGCTGAAAGCAAAGATTTTGTCCCCCACTCCACACACAAAACCCCCAAGCTTTCAGTGGTGGTTTGAGTGTTGCATGCATAGGAGCACATTCAGAAGACATGATTTGTATTCCCCTCAATGGAAGAGTTCCAACTGCTCAGAAAAAGGATAACTGGTACAGAGCTAGTTACTGAAAGGGTTCCATCCATTCATGACTTCTAATGTGACGGTGGTATCCTGACACTGGCTCTTCCCACAATGAACATTTGCTGCAACTGGCCTACAGTGATGCTTTTTACAGCCTTATATTGATTATTATATTTCAGATATCTCTCTTCATAAAATAATCTGGAAAGTACTTTTTTCCTTATGTGTAACCAGAACTCAGAGAAGGGTGTGTGTGTGTATTTGTTTTGTTTGTCATTTTACCACTGGATGGCGCTCTGTGTCCACTATTTTATTTGTTTCACCTGCAGGGCAATTCTAGATCCATACCACCACAAAACATAGTTCCGGGTTCTTTTTCTCAAACTCCAACGTCTCTGTTCAAACATATCAGACTCTTTCCAATGCCTGGGAGCTGTGGTTCTCAGTTTCCACTGGAACCCTCCACCTGAGCTGTTAGATCCTGATCTTCAGCTGGGAAGATACGGAATCCCTAAACCAGCCTTTTAGCAATCTTCCCCTTTAGGTTCAGAGGATTAGGAATGGGTGGATGGGTGGATGAATCATGCTACTGATTAACGTAAGTAACTAGAATGTAATTATTTCACATGGATTCAAGGAGAGAATCCCAAATCTACAGTGAATCTGAAGAAATAAAAGAACACAAACATAGCAATCTGTAATAAAGAGCCAGTAGAGCTGCCAACTGGGATGCGGGTGGCGCTGTGGGTTAAACCACAGAGCCTAGGACTTGCTGATCAGAAGGTCGGCAGTTCGAATCCCCGTGACGGGGTGAGCTCCCGTTGTTCGGTCCCTGCTCCTGCCCACGTAGCTGTTTGAAAGCACATCAAAGTGCAAGTAGATAAATAGGTGGCGGGAAGGTAAACAGCGTTTCCGTGCGCTGCTCTGGTTCGCCAGAAGCGGCTTAGTCATGCTGGCTGCATGACCCCGAAGCTGTACACCGGCTCCCTCGGCCAATAAAGTGAGATGAGCGCCACAACCCCATGAGCGTTGGTCATGACTGGACCTAATGGTCAGGGGTCCCTTTACCTTTAGAGATGCCAACTGACCAGAAAGTGCACCTGGATCTGCTCCCATGCAGCTTGATCTGCATTATCTACTGCTAACTTGAGTCTATCAAGTGGCTGTTAAAGACAGAGGGGCTGAGGGAACAGGTAGAAACTGTAAGAGACAGGAATGTCGTAACAGGTATATCCATAAACACTTTAAAAAGAGAAAGTGTATACAAATAGAAATCAGGATGTTTTTCCTCCAATAGAGAAATACCACATTCTTTCACTTCAGCAGCCCAGGCTGGGCAAAGATGAAGGCCCAAAGCAAAATAATACCATTTTTATCTAAAAGCAACTGGTGGTAGTATCACATTTCCACTGAGGGGTCAATAGCAGCTGTGTGTGATCGTGTGTGTCCAATTTAGATGAGGTAAATGGACCAGGGAGAGAATTAACCACTCCACTGATCTAATTTGGAGGCTCCTGCTTTTAAATGGAAAATGGTATCTGTGAGGAAATAATAATAATAATAATAATAATAATAATAATAATAATAATAATAATTTATTATTTATACCCCCAGCCCAGCCACTCTGGGCAGCTGATAATGGATCTTTTGCCCCTCAGCTTATTTAGCCCTAGGATTCTTATCCTGTTTGTACCGCTTGGGCCACCAGCGTTTCTCGAACTTGGGTCTCCAACTGTTTTTAGACTACAATTCCTATCACCCCTGACAATTGTCTCTATTAACTGGGGCTGTTGGGAACTGAAGGCCAGCAGTATCTGGAGGGTCAGAGCTTTCCCCAGCAGGCTCAACAAGTACAGAAGAGCCCCCGCTCTAGAAGAAGCCAACAGACCCCCTCCATCCTTGGTAGCAAGGGACTGACTGACAAACCATGCATAGCTACCTGGGATCCTTCCTAGGAAGCAATAAATAACTGGTACCTTTTGAGAAAACTGCAAGACATCTTTGGAGAATAAAGTTCATCACATTTGGCTGAGATCTGACCACATCCACAAGTGAATGAAAAGCTGTTTGTCTTGAAAAGCAGATACTATTTTACAACGATAGCGGACCTTGCTTTTTTGTGTGTGTCAATAAATTTTTATTATTTTCTCAATACAGTTTCATACAATACATCAAATCACATCCATACTTTTAGCTCTGCCGAGCTTATGACCTTCCTCCTTCCCTTCAACAGGTATCCCTTATTTCTTTAAATCACATATTTTAAATACCGAGTCTCTTATTTATTACATTGTAGGAGTTATATCAATCCTGCCAGTATTTTTAAAGTTTTACAATTATCCTTTAAATACACCATAAATTTACTCCAACTTTCTATGAATCTCTGGTCGTCCTGGTCCTGAATCTTGCCGGTCAGCTTGGCTAACTCCGCATAGTTCATCATTTTCGTCTGCCACTCCGCAATGGTTGGAATTTCCAATTTTGGGCCAACATGGTTCTTGCCGCTGCTGTGGCGTACATGAACAGTCTTTGATCCGATTTCTTGATCTCTTTCCCCATCAAACCCAGCAAGAAGGCTTTTGGGCTTTTGGGGAAAGTATATTTAAATATTTTCTTTAGTTCAGATAGACTTAATAGGAGGCAGAGATAAAACATTATCTAAGATGTATGATTTGTTATTAGAATGGTATACCAAAGATGAAGAAGTGAAAGAAGCAATGATAAAATGGGCAATAGATTTTGGACATAATATTGAACTGGATGCCTGGTATGAATTATGGAATGTAAATAAGAAATTCACTGCATGTACAGCTTTAAAAGAAAATTTGATGAAGATGACTTTTAGGTGGCACCTGACACCTGTAAAGTTGGCGAAAATGTATAGGATGAGGGATAAAAAATGTTGGAAATGCAAGGAGGCTGATGGAGACTTTTACCACATGTGGTGGATTTGTGATAAAGTTAAGAACTTTTGGGAGATGATCTATAACAAACTAAAGATAGCGGACCTTGCTTCAGTCAGCGTGCTGCCACTGACCTGTCCCAAATTCGAAGTACTTTGTGCTGTACAGCCATCCATTTTGTACAAGTTACAACTCCCAGTGTGGGTTAACAACCTGTCTTTCTTCCCAGGGAACTCTGGGAATTGTAGCTCTGTGATGGGAATAGGGGTCTCCTCACAATTCCCAGCAGCCTTAACAAACGGTACTTCCCTGCCTGTTAAAGTGGTATAATAGTGCTTTTAATGGTATGGATGTGACCAATGTCCTGTTAAATGGGACCTTGGTGGCGCAGTCCATCTCGGCCCCCTCATGGTAATGGGTGATGTGGCCCAAGCCTGTTCATAGACTTTCATGGGGTTTTTTCTTCTAGTTTTCCTGAAACCTACTGGACCGGACAATGGGGCAAAAGAAATGTGGCCGCTGTTGTTCTGATCATTCTGATGGATACACCCAGGGCTTTTTCCCCAGCTGGGACTCACTGGAACTCAGTTTGGCACCTCTCAGGTGGGCGCCATTGCCATTATAAGAAAACAAGGGAGATGTTTATGGTGAGTTCCAGCACTTCTTCTTCTAGAAAAATAACACTGGATGCACCACAAGAAACCATGCCTCCAAAATTTATGCTCCTGTCACACAGATATCCCTGTGAAGTCATTGCTTATACAGTGGTACCTCGGGTTAAGTACTTAATTTGTTCCGGAGGTCCGTTCTTAACCTGAAACTGTTCTTAACCTGAAGCACCACTTTAGCTAATGGGGCCTCCCACTGCCGCCGCGCCGCCGGAGCATGATTTCTGTTCTCATCCTGAAGCAAAGTTCTTAACCCAAGGTGCTATTTCTGGGTTAGCGGAGTCTGTAACCTGAAGCATCTGTAACCTGAAGCATCTGTAACCTGAAGCGTATGTAACCCAAGGTACCACTGTAATGGCTTTATTATTGCTTTGTGGAGCATATTCCAGGAGAGGGAGCTATTCTCCTGCCTCCCATCCTCCAGGTCATTAATGTACTTGCAGTCTAGAGAAGGGGTAGCTCCCCCCCCCCAATCTTTTTTGCTTCAGGTGTGAAAATGTCTAAAGGCCAGGCCTGGGGGTGGCAGTGGCGGTTATGGGACTCTGCTGGCTGACTCATCCAGCGCGGGGACGTGAGCAACTTCCCATCTGGGACAGCCCCCACGGCTGAATCATCTTGCTTGTCTGGGGGTCCCAGCAGGAAGGATCCCCCCATGGAAAGACAACAAACCGCACGGAGAGCATGGCCAATTTGCACATTATTTAAAACCAGCTCAGCCTCCCCCTCCCAGCGACCCTGTCATTATCCCAGTGACACGAGGTCTAGAGAGTTCACGGAAAGCCAGAAGCCCAGGCTCCTCCGTCATAAACCCTGGGCACCCGTTGGCCACCGGAGAGGAGAGAAGAGAGCTGAGGAATGCCTTGGCAGACATTCTTCTCCCTCTCCAAACATTCAAAAGAAAACCCAGGATAGTTTGGCTCTCTGCCCCATCCTGACCCACTTTTAGTCATGCCCAAACGGCGTACTGGGTAGGGGTGGATTAATCTGTCAATTTTGGCTTCTCTTGAGTTTCTCATTTGTCCTATCTTCACCACATTGCTGTATTAGTTTGCCGTTTGTTGTTGGAAGAAAAAAGTCCTTACAAAAATTCATCAGCATTTTAGTCCTAATATACTTTTTGTGTGTGATTTTCCATACTATATTGCATTTTTGTATGCTGCTTCCACCAATGCATGTGCTTTTATGCACACCTTTTCGCAATTAATGCTTCTTTGTCTGGTACACACTGTTTTGTTTTGTTTTAGTTGGTTTGGTTTGCAAAACTCAGAGAAGTATGAATTTTGAAGGACGGTTTCGCTTCACTTTGCATATTTATTTATTTAATCCAGAGATCACTTACTATCAAAATATTTCAATGTGGTTTACAATTGAATATGTGGGTGTGTAATGCTTTGGGAAATGCAGATTACATAGGTTCGCACTGAAATGTGAACCAAATAGAATTTATCTTCCATCCCTAATGCTGGGCAACACAAGTTGTGTGTGTGCCATAAAAGAAACTGTTAAGTCTGTCATGGGGTGTATTAAGTAAAGAAACTATTGTTTGTTGTGCAGTAGGGGTGGCAACTTGAATAAAAAAGTGGGGGGGGGCAGGTAAGTCCCACCCCACATAATCAATCACATGATAAAGGACATACACACCATTTGAATGCAAATGCCCATTAACTTTGTGGGGCCCCAGCCCTGTAAAATATTTTATTGGGGGGACCAAAGGGACCTTGGCCCCTAGGAGTTGACTCAGAATGTTGTCCAGAATGCATGTTATTGAATATTTTTGATGATACCAGTGTAAATATATTGTCAAAAGAATTGGTCTTATATATTATTTTGGCAGCACAAATAGTAATTGCCACTCAGTGGGAAACAGCCCAACATCTTACACTGGACGGTTGGTACCAAATACTCTGGAATAGAGCTATAATGGAGAAAATCACACATAATTTGAGATTGCAAGAAAACTAGAATCTCCAGTCACATTTCGTATGGTTTGGCATTCCTTTACTACATGAACACTGGAACCATTATTTCCAAGACAATCCTCCCTCGTCACAAGCCCAGCAAATCTGGAACTAGACTTGATGCTCTGAGAAAGTTGATGGTCTTTACATGGGCTTTGTTATTTTAATTCATGTGCAACTACTCATTCTACTTGCCTATTTTATAGTTTTGTTTTTCATCTTTTAATTGTTGTCTGTTGTGACAATTGTTCTCTCTGTTTTATATGCATTATAAAACGAAATGAAATAAAAAGAATATGGAAAAAAACTTTACCAAAAAAAGTCAGTCATGGGTTTGTTGGGGGAATTAAATAAGTTCTCCCATAAGACCAAACTACCATGTTGGTGGTGTCTCTGCATGATCTACTGTTCGTTTGACCTTTGCCTCTTTCTATCAGTCAGCTTCTGCCAGGAACAGGTACTTTGGGTATATCTTTGCATCAAATTATCCAAACACTTCTAGTGCAGAGGGGCAGCAGAATTATCTAGCCTCAGATGAGTTGTCTATTCCTTCCTCAGTTCCTTCCTGGCCCCCAACTTGGACCTGTATATGCCCATCTTGACAGTATGTTCTAGATTACACAGCACAACTAGAACATCCACATTCCCTGATTACACATCAAAACTATTCATCCTACAGATGAACACAGGAAGCTACGAATACAAAGTCAGACCACTGGTCCACCCAGTCTATTCTATCTGTTCTGACTCCCTAGGTCTCTTGTAGAGATCTTTCCTAATCAGATAGATAGATAGATAGATAGATAGATAGATAGGGGGTATGCATATCCAGGGCTTGTGTTTGTGTCATAATGAGGTGGGGCCCGAACCAATGGATCCAAGTTACAAGAATGGTGATGAATTTTCTGATGGTTTGGCAGTGGAATGGTCTCCCTCGGGAGGTGGAGGAGTTTTTAAAGCAGAGGTTGGATGGTCATTTGTATGGATGCTTTAGTTGAATTCCTGTATTGTAGGGAGTGGACTCGATGACCCTTGGGATCCCTTCCAACTCTACAATTCTATTATTCTAGGATTCTGGCAAAGGTTGGGCAAAGGGTAACAAATGTTCAAGTGGGGAGTAGCCCTTTGCCGACTGTTTTCTGTAAGGCAGATCCTCTTCCTAAACAGCTTAGAAATAAATCCACCTTCCTAACTGCAAGAAAAATCTGTTTTCCCTTCAATATATCTCACTCTTCCATTTCTGACTCTAAACATTTTAAAGCTATGTTTTATTATGACTTTTTGTACTGGATTAGATTATTATCAGGGGTGTGTTCTTTGTTGTATATTTTGTGGCTGTAAGCCGCCTTGTGTGCAGTAATAGAAGAAGGCAGTACACAAATAGAAATTGAAATGAAAAATGAAATGTGTCAATTGGAATCAACAGTACTGCTCTGACCAGGTAGAAACCATACAAGGATACACACAATCACACAAACTGATGTAGTATTAACCACGCTACTATTACAGTTAGGATCAGTAGCACTGCCATTGAATTATCATCAGCATTACTCAAGGCTTGTTTAGGTGATGGAATATTTTGCCTCTTCCTCTTGATCTCTCCTGGTCTTTCTTCTTCTTCCTCCTCCAATGAAGGAAAGGCTTCCAGCCTTCCCCTTGACATTCCGGTTGCCTTCTCCTTGCCCTAAATAATATCCATTCCCCGGCTGGATGTCCTGTTCCCCCAACCCATGCAGTGTCACAAATTCCGGGCAAGGGTGAGTTCTGAGTCATATTAGTAAATATAGCCTGTGATGATGCTCACACTTTCTTTCTTCTTCTTTTAAAAGGAGGGTCTGCCCTTGAGCAACAAAAGCCTGGCCATTGGATGATGCACCTTACACACAAACACAACCAACCCAGTCCAGGGGAATGACAAAGCCTGAGCACCCTGCCCTGAAATTACAGTCATTATAGTCTGGACTCACCAGCTGGCTATTTCAGGACCACAGATCAGACTCTCCTTGTTACTTCTTAAAGAGACCACATCCAATTAACCAAACACATGGATCCTTCAACTTAAAAAAGGAAAATCAAGAAGCTGTTGCAATTCTTCTCCCCCCTGCCCTAGTCTTCTGTCCTAGTCCTGAATCTCTGGTGGTCACAAACTCCAAGATCTCTTCTAGCTTATGCTGACATATTTTTCCCCTGGCACCATTCTGTGCTTTTAATAGCTTGAGTCACGAGCCAGCGATCATCGTTTACCTTCATGCAATTACCTGCTGATTTCTGCAGGCTGAGCTGCTCTTAAAAGATACACAGGCGCAAGTCAGAGTGATTTCACTGTCAGTTGCCCACTCTGCTTTGCACACAAAGTTGCTGCCAAAAGGCTGGGAGGGACTGTTTCATGGCAAAATGAAAAGGTACCATAGCGAGAGGCAGAATGTGCAATGCCTAATGGACTTTTCATATGATTGGCATCAGTTTTGCAGGACACGTGTATCCAGATGTGTCCATGTGAGTGGTAGCAAGAGAAAGTACAGGTACAAACCAGTTTTATCATAGCTTTCCAATAGGCATTTGATTTGTGACAGTGATGCATCTGTCACTTGGCTGTACCGCTTCACACTGCAAATGAGGGATTGGTTCTCCAAACACTTCTCCATGTGCAGAGGCGCTGTCTTGTGCCCAAGATTGAAGGGACCTGGCACTCGGTGCTCACAGGTGACACCTGGCGTGTGTCATGTGTGCAATGTCATGTGCACGATGTCACATCGCAGAGAAGAGACCAAGAGCGGAGCCCGGCGTGGCTTCAATGGGTGGCGGCTCCTCCTTTCTCGTGCTCAGGAGGAGTTCATGCCATGCTCCGCTCCACGCTCAGCCTCCTCTGCCCCCTCCACATTGAGAGGGCCTGGCCCCCTGACAACAGATATTGAGCAGCCTGAAGACACCTCAGCCTTACAGGCACAACTATTCCATGCTAATTTGCAGAAGCCAAAATCATTGCAGTCACAAAATCCATGCATGTTTTGAGGTTTCTCTCAAAAGTCTTCTTTTGTTAGTAACTTCTTCACTGGGGCTCTGGCTAATGTGTTGGCCATGGCTAGTGATTTCCTATGTTGAAGGAAAATGACATCAGCCATAGACTTTGGATTTTGGGACAGGGGGAATGCTGTCAAGGATCTTTGGTCCCAAGTGCCAATAAAGACTTGCAATCCATTTCAATAGTACAATTTAGACAGTTAGGTCTAAGCTGTTCACATGACCTGGCTGTAACTGCACAAGCTTTCCTGATCGAATGGAGCTTTTTGCTGCTCTGTTTCTGTTAGACTTTTTGATATAAATGCAGCTGATCCATGGATATATCCTGACTGCTTTTTGCATGGCTATTGCCCCAGCCCCTAGGCTGATGCATCAGCTGCCACTGTGGTTGGGAAATCTAGTGTGCTAGAATAAGCTACCATAAATCTTCTCCATCATATTAAGGGGATTTGGGTGCAGGCTCTTCCATAGAAGCATATGAAGCAGATCACATCGGATGAGCGAAATTTGGTATGGATTTATCAATGTTAAGTTGTGGGACTGAAGAACTTACTTGAAGTAGGAATATCCCTGGGTTCTGCAAGTCAGCAATGCTATCAGTTTGTCTGGAATAGAGCAGACTGAATTCCTTGTTTGCAGATTATGTTTCCTATAAATGTTACATGTTCTTTTCCAATTTTACATTTTTTAAAATCATTTTTATTTTTAGGTAACAAATACTACATGAAAATGAACATCAAAAACATAGAGCAAGAGGTACAGAGGCCCAGAGATTTTCACAGCATTGCCTAGCAATCATGTTTGTTTTTCTTCTAGATCTCAAGTTTGCCCAGAATCAGTTCACAACTGCGGAGCACTGAGAATTCACACTTCTCGTTCAAGTTCAGGCCAGGCTGCTGGAGACATTTCAAACCTGCATGCAGCCAATCATGGTGTTCATCATTACTGGCAGCTCCCCAGACACAATCTCAGAGATAATCTTGTGAACATGTTTAGATGCTGATGAAATACCAAATGGAAGTCAAGTGGACAGGGACCTTCCAAATGGAGAGACGAGTCCCCAGATTCTTTGGCAAGAGGGCCTTGCCAGAATCCTGCTGTAGCATCTAACTTTGAAAATATTTTGGCTTGTGGTAGCTTTGTGCTAATATCTGTTCAGCTGCAGGAAGAATCTCCCTCCCACCCCCCACACTTTTATTTGAGTTTTGCATGATTCACACTAATCCAAAACTTGCCATTGGGCCGTGGCACACCATCAGTACCTGCACAACCAGCCCATAGGTTCCTTCACTGGAGATATTGTGTTGCAATCACTTGCGGCTCTTCACTCAGAGGAAGTTCTTGGACCTAGTAGAGTGTCAGAGATGAGTTGTGAGTGCTAGCAGAGATAAGAATCCGGGAATCCAGTCATATTTACAAAGATTTATTGCTATTTACAGTCAGTGTTGAAAGTCCGTTCCAATCATGGCAGGTCAGTTGCCTCGACTAAATTTGCTTTCGGTTTTCCCCAGCATAGCCACTTCCGAAGCCCAACTCCCCTCTTTCCTCTCTTATGAGATTGGCTTGCCCCGGAAGTGCCTCCTGACAGGTTTTCATCACCCTCCTCGTCCGAGGAAGAACAACTACTAATTAAGGGAGGTTTGTCTCGATACATTCCCATTCTCTCCCCCTTCTCTGCCACCCATTCCCTGACAAAGAGTGAGAAGAAAGTGGGTGAGGAGAAAGGCGGGTGTTTTGTTTTGTTTTGGTTGCTTCCTACCTCCTCACTGTAGCCCCCTAGTCAAACCCCCCATTCCCATGGTATGGCCCAGAGGGCTAGGAAACCCTTTGGAACAGTGTGGAAGGTGGCACAGGAAGCTGCTGGAGAAAGGAAGAGCATGCAGAAATCTCCCTCCCACCTCCTCCTTCCATGTCTGGAAGCCTCCACTGGAGCAAAAAGCCTTCTGTGAATGAAGGCAGCAGCTGGATACATATCATAGAATCATAGAATCATAGAGTTGGAAGAGACCACAAGGGCCATCGAGTCCAACCCCCTGCCAAGCAGGAAACACCATCAGAGCACTCAATCGATATCAATATCCTCATATATTTTCTATGTCTTAGCTGCTCCTTTTGTTAGGTCTTCTGTGCAACAGAGTAGGAACCGTGAAGGACCAGAACTGTATGATCCTAGCAAGGGATGGCTGTTGCCAACTGGGACTAGTGGAAGGGAAGGCAGGGAGTCCAACAGTAGGTGGAGCCAGAGAGCCAGTGACAGGCAGAACCTACTACAGCAAGCCCACAACTTAAGCGCATTTAACTTGTGCGTATTCGGCTTCATGCGTGTGGCAAAAAATAAAATAACAACAAAAAGGGAACCCAATGGGTTTTGACTATACATGATTGGCTGTGGCACAATCCCCAGTGTGAGTTGCATGCCTTCTGTAGTTACAGTTTTGTCTCCATTCTCCTCCCCGATGAGTTCAACAAGTGAGGAGGAAGCTGACAGGCCGTTCCACCTCCCTGGATTGGTTATAAGTGAGGCAGGCACAGCTTCAACCTGAAAAACCAAAGGAACTGACGGTGCGCATCTCCCTCGGGAACAAGGCTGGGAGGAGACCAGCAGCGCCTCCTGTTCACTGAGAGGCTGCTGCAGATGTGGAATTGGGGAGGGGGCTGCCAAGGAGGCAGCAGATTGGGCCTCCAAGGAGTGCCCTGCATCCATTGCTGCCACTGCGGCAGCAGCAGTGGGCGACACCTTCCTTGGAGGCTGGATCTGCTGCTTCTGTGGATCCTGCTGCCTGAGGCAGTCGCCTCACCTTGCCTTCATGGGTGGGCCGGTCCTGCGATGCTGGCACACAGACATTTCCCTCATGGCTGCAATTCTGCTTTGCATTTCAGGCATCCCAATATATGGGCAAAGAAGAATACTCTGCTTTGTGAGGTAGCCCAATCCACTCATGCTAAAATGGCCATATTTGTGAAATATGGTTCCATTAAGTATTACAGGCTCCCAGTTTTCCAAACCTTTCTTTTCACATTATGCTTTCCTTCTTTGACAGAACTTTAGACTGGAACTGTTTATCTGCGTTTCTGGCACTATTACCCCAATCTCTTTTTTCAGGCAATCTCCCTCACCATGACAACTGCATACTTTTTGTTGTGTTTTGTATTGTATTATTATTATTCTTACTACTAGTTTTTTGTTTGGCTTTGTGTTCCTCGGCTCCTGTGCTAGAGTGTGTACCTAGCTTTCAAACCAACAAACCAACAAACAAACCAACAAACAAGGCAATATTCAAATATTTGTTCTCCCAACATTGAGGCTGTGCACCTTCCTGCCCCCCCTTTTTACATGCTGACAGAATTGATTGATTGATTGATTGATTGATTGAATCTTTATTTGCATCACCCATTGGCCATAGAAATAAAACAACAATACGATATACAAAGAATAGAAATAAAAAGTCAATTACGGTGGTACCTCGGGTTACAGACACTTCAGGTTACATACGCTTCAGGTTACAGACTCCACTAACCCAGAAATAGTACCTCGGGTTAAGAACTTTGCTTCAGGATGAGAACCGAAATCGTGCTCCGGCGGTGTGGCGTCAGCGGGAGGGCCCATTAGCTAAAGTGGTGCTTCAGGTTAAGAACAGTTTCAGGTTAAGAACGGACCTCCGGAACGAATTAAGTTCTTAACCCAAGGTACTACTGTATATAAAAAACATTTTAGGGTTTTCAATCAATAGTCAAATAGTGGAGGCTGACAGGATTGAAGAGGGGCTTACAAGGGCATCACACAACGGTTGCAGCATGGCTGATCCTGCGTCAAGTGCTCCCACAAAAAGTGGCTGTGTATTTATAGTTGCGCACCGACAATAGGAAAGGCTGTTGCTAGGCTTCCGACCGCTCTCGATTAATTTAAATGTAGCCACCCTGCCCTTTGTGTTGTATTGCACGCTGAGCGGCATCAGAGAAGGGCGACCAAAGCGATCAAGGAGCCTGAAGTACGGTAACTCCTGCAAAAGGAAGGGTTGCAACATTTGGAGCTGTTTATCCTGGAAAAAAGGCAAATCAGGGAGTAGTGATAAAGTAGGGTGCCCATTTATGCATTGCCCCCCAAGGAGGATTTTCATCACACCCAAAATGGAAATATAATACATTTCACCAAACAGGGAAGGCAACAACCAGGATATTTCTGTAGGGTTGCCATATGACCAGGAATTCCCAGACATGTCCTCTTTTGGGGGTCCTACATGTCCATCTGGGGGGGGGGGATTTTACATTTAAGCAAATGTCCTGGATTTGCGGTTTTTAATTTTGTGCTCTGGCATGGGTGACCTGGGCTCGGGGTTGGCAGCGATTGCTCTAAAAAAGCTCAACAAATTTTTGTGTCCAGATTTTTACCTCTACAGCAAGCCTAGCTTTGTGTGCCTGCTCAGTCTGTTGACTGGGTGCTGCTAAGCATAATACTAATACTAATACTAATACTAACAACAACAACAACAACAACAACAACAACAACAACAACAACTTATGTCCCTGCCCATCTGACTGGGTTACCCCAGCCACTCTGAGCAGCTTATTATATATATATATATGGGCAACTTTGGCCCATCCGGCTCTCCTTTTTAAATGGTTCTTTCCCTTTGAACCAAACTTGGACTGGACAGTCCCCAGAGGGAGGATGTTCAAATAGAGGACTGTCTTCTGTTAAGTAGAGTACATGACTACCCTAGGACAGAAGACGTGTATAAAACTAAGCATGGTGCAGAGAAAGTGGACAGTGAGCTTTTCTCCCTTTTGCACAATAGTACAGTGGTACCTCGTGTTACAGATGCTCCAGGTTACAAATGCTTCAGGTTACAGACTCCACTAACCCGGAAGTAGTACCTCAGGTTAAGAACTTTACCTCAGGATGAGAACAGAATTTGCACCGCCGCGGCAGCGGGAGGCCCCATTAGCTAAAGTGGTACCTCAGGTTAAGAACAGTTTCAGGTTAAGAATGGACCTCCAGAACGAATTAAGTTCTTAACTAGAGGTACCACTGTAGAACCCCGTATGTCCAACGATATTGGAATCCTGGAAGTTGTGAGCTGAGGCCCCGGTCCCCGCTTCGTGATGAAATAAGACACATGGACACAAGTATTTAGGTTGATGGGCTAAAAAAGGGCGCAACTTTATTGGTTACAGAATGTGAGTGGTATTGGCTTAGGCATTGGATCCGAACAGACTATACATGAGTCCTGCCCGCTCTGCAGGGAGTCACACGAGGGTTAACAACCTGTATAGGGGAGCTTGCTGGTGCAAATCAACTGGAAGCTTTCCCCTAGAGCAGCGGTTCTCAACCTGTGGGTCCCCAGATGTTGCTGGACTACAACTCCCATCATCCCTGAGCTCTGGCCTTGCTAGCTTGGGGTGATGGGAGTTGTAGTTCAACAACATCTGGGGACCCACAGGTTGAGAAAGGCTGCCCTAGAGTTACCGGGGGGTCGTGCCATGGCCCTAGCCACCACCTGGGCATTGGACAGGAACCACGATCCAGTCCGTGGAAGCTGTAAAAGCAAGGGAGAGCTCGTGGGCCCACGGCCGTTTAAATCCGGCTAAACCACACCTCCAGCCATCTGGATTGGCTGGCTGAGGGGCATAGCATGGGCTCAGGGCTCCCGTGGCGCAGGGGGCCTAGCCACGCCCCCCTGTGAGTGCAGGAAGCGATTCCCGCTCACAACCCCTCTCCTCTGGGAAGAGGAGAGGTTATATAGGACAGATAAAAGGAAGTCCTTCTTCACACAAGCACATTGTTAGAACTGTGGCGTTCCCAATGGAAAGATGCAGTGTGGGCTATTAGCCGGGATAGTTTTTAAAAGAAGAGCAGACCAATTCACAGAGGAGAGGGCTGTGAGTGGCTATTTGTCATGATGGCTCATGCCTCTGAATTGGGGATCCAGATTGGGGAAATACAGTCATAACTCATGTTACGTCCGCTTCATGTTACATTCTTTCAGGTTACGTCCCGCGGCGACCTGGAAGTACTGGAAAGGGTTAATTCCGGGTTTTGCTGCTCGTGCATGCGCACACGCGCAAAATGACATCACGTGCATGCGCAGAAGCGGCGAATCGCAACCTGCGCATGCGCAGATGCGCCACTGTGGGTTGCATTCCTTTCATGTTGTGAACAGGCCTCCGGAACGGATCATTTTGGTATGTTTTTCTTTTCACTAACATACACCATTTTATGTGCACTCTGCCACAGCATGTGCATCTCTGTACACATTTCTTGGCTGGAGAACTGCATTGCAAAATTCTGAAATATGAAAATTTTGAGGGATGACTGTTTCAGTTCTTGTGTTTTTTCAAAAAGCATAAATTTGAGAGATTCATGTTTAAATGACGGCTAATTTTCTCCCCTATCCATCCGCCCTGGTCAGTGTGATAAGATTGTGCTTTAAATTATTAAATTTGACGGAGGTACGATTTTCATTAATTTAAAACACATAATTTTCTGATGCACATTAATCAAGACTGGATTTCTAGATATCATCACTAGATGTAAATCCCCATTTCACATACTGATAAGTATTCCTTGGGGGTGGAAAGACATTGAAAATAGGGGTTGTAATCAGGAACATTTCAGCCTAAAATGATTTTAGAACAACTGTGTGCTTTATTTAATACTTGATCCTGCCCCTGCTCCATTTAAGAAACTTTGCTGAAGTTCTTTTGTTGGATTTACTGTAAAATCCAATTAAAATAAAATAAATAAAAAGGAAATAGCAGCCTGGCCCCATAATTAAATAAACAGGAATACAACGGAGGGTTATGTGTGTGTATACATAAATACCTGGAATGCAGGTGATCAATATACTAAAGGCACCCCCAGAGTTACAGTATATTATGGGATGACAGATGTTGAGAAACCTAGGCTTGTGCACTTAAAAGTGGATTGAAGTGCCCTGTCATCTTAGCAGAACAAATCCACTTCATAAAAGAACTGGGCTTCTGGGGCTCCAGACAATCTATTTATTGAGTATTCATCCTGATTTGTTTGCACAAAGCTTACATGGAGGTTAGATTATATCTGGTCTTTATTGTGCATTCGTTCCAATTTGTGGGGGTGGAAGACGTTATACAGCAACAAGTATTCATCCTGATTTGTTTGGGGGGTGTTTATATGTCTTCCCATTAATCATTGATTCCATGCTTTTCAGTTTATTTCCGGTGCCTCGTTTCACCTTTGAGGGTTGCCTTTATACTTTGCTCCCAAGTTTCCCAGTGTGTGGCATTCACTGGACTAGACAGACTTCTGATCTGCTCCAGCAAGACTCTTGTTATGCTGCTAGTTAGCATATTGCTGACTTTCCAGGGTACACAGCACTTTTAGCCCCAGGCACCAGAAATAGCTGGGAGAGCTCAAGACATTTTGCTGCCTGAGGCAGAGCAGCAAATTGTATCCTCAACCCATTGTCAAGATGCATAGCACCCAAGTCAAGTTATTTTGGCACTCACAGTAGAAAACACCACAATCCCCTCCTCGGCTGTAAAATAAATCAAATAATCAACAATTTGCTGCATTTCTGTGACACGCAAAAATTAGCCGCCTTAGGTGGATGTCTCACTCTGCCTAATGGAAGTGTTGGCTTTGCTTCTAGGTAAGTAGTAAGGCAGGAAGCGGGGGAAAGACTATAGTTGTGAATGTAACAGCATGAACAATACTGCTTGCTCTTGCAGAGAATTAAGCCATTAGTGAGGATGCAGAGAGGCTGAGAAGATATCAGATCATAGAAAAGAAGAAGAAGAGGAGTTTGGATTTGATATCCCGCTTTATCACTACCCGAAGGAGTCTCAAAGCAGCTAACATTCTCCTTTCCCTTCCTCCCCCACAACAAACACTCTGTGAGGTGAGTGGGGCTGAGAGACTTCAAAGAAGTGTGACTGGCCCAAGGTCACCCAGCAGCTGCATGTGGAGGAGCGGAGACGCGAACCCGGTTCCCCAGATTACGAGACTACCACTCTTAACCACTACACCACACTGGCTCTCTAGCCACACTGGCTCTCTAAAGTTGAGAGGCAGCTAACATGGTGCCCAACTTCCAACACCCAAGCTGGCTGGGGCTGATGGGAGCTGGAGTTCAATGGCACCTGGAGAGCATCACATGGTCTTGTGGCTCCCTGTATTCATGGTCTTGCAGCTCCCTGAGTGTCAAAAGGCGTTCCAAATAGGGACCAGTTGGGTGCTTTTCCATGAGTTTCAGCCCAAACCTCCCCGTCTCGTTCCCTGCTGAGAAAATGACCTTCTACTAAATTCATCTCTGGCTGGGCGCCAGGACATATTTCACTCTATTCCCATTCCAGGAACACAGTGAGAGCCGGAAGGCACTGAGGAACAAGAGGCACGAGGAAGACAAATAAAAGTCTTGAGGCAGCCTGCAGCAGGTGCCACATTTGCTTTCTGCGACAGGGAAGCAATGAGCGACATGGCTATGGAGACCCAGCCAGCCTTCACGTCTTCTCTGCAGGGGTGAAGATGGCCTGTGTAGCCAACCAGATGTGGCTGAATAACAGCCCTCATCAGCCCTGGTCAGTATTAATAATAGTCCGGAATGATGGGAGCTGTCATTCAGCGACATAAAAAGGGCTGCAGGTCCTTCATCCCTGTTCTAGGGGTTCAGATAGACCTAGGGTGGGTGGAGTCTGAGCAAGTCAATAGAAAACCTTCTGCCCAGGCTCATAAATAATAGTCACTTACCAGGTTGCCTGTGGCCGCTGCAGGCAGAGAGGGGATGGGTGCATAAACAGGTAAGGGAAATGGGAGGGTGAATGTAGCTGTTTTGATAGATGGCCCAGCAGGGGGAGAGGTTGGATCTGAAATGAGAGGTCCACTTCTCTTGCCCATCTACAATCAGGATGCTCAAATATGTAGGGCTGGCCCCATTTTCAAGGCCTGTATTTTTACTGAAGAACTTTGCATCCCACAAAACATCTTTGTTCACAACCTCCCTGCTTGTTGGAGTCCATTAAGCAGAGATAGGAAAGCTGAGGTTCTCCAGGGGTTGCTGGACTCCACAGGCCAGGCTGGCTGGAGCTGGGAGTCTAACAATGTTTGAAGTGCCACACATTCCTCCTTCTTGCCATTTAAGTTGATTCATTATATTTCACCTTTGAGTCTGAATTTTACACCCCCAAAACAGCTGCAGTTTGTGTTTATTCATGCTTGGTGTGCAACACATCTGTCTGAAGTACCACCACACATTTATGTAACTTGCTTGTTTGTATGCTAGTACAGTGGTACCTTGGTTGTCGAACTTAATCCATTGCGGAAGTCTGTTCGACTCCCAGAACTGTTCAAAAACCAAGGCATGGCTTCCGATTGGCCGCAGGAGCTTCCCCCATTGGACGTTCAGCTTCCAAAAAATGTTCGCAAATAAGAAAACTTCCTTCCAGGTTTGTGGCATTCGGGAGTCAATTTGTTCGGGGCCAAGCCGTTTGACAACCAAGGTGCCACTGTATGTGTGGGGTACAGAAGCCTATTTCATTTCCTACATGATTGACATAATGTTTAAAATGTGCTTCTCTCAAGGCTTCACAATCACATAGTTAATTGCCTTTGATGATTGGTGACGACTGTCTATTGAACAGAGACCCTCTACGGGAATACAAATCATAGCCAGTGAAAGAGAGAGAAGTCTGAGATTTATAGCTGGGTGGCAAAGAAGAGCAACAGGGGCTTTGAGGGCATTCTTCTGCTTTTAGGGGTTTGGTGCCTAATATATAGACTAGCACTGTCGTCTCAGGGTATACGTGCTCCTCAACACTGAATTTGTAGACAAGCATGCTTCTTTAAAGGGACATGGGTGGCGCTGTGGGTTAAACCACAGAGCCTGAGACTTGCCGATCAGAAGGTCGGCGGTTCGAATCCCCACGATGGGGTGAGCACCTGTTGCTCAGTCCCTGCTCCTGCCAACCTAGCAGTTCGAAAGCATGTCAAAGTACAAGTAGATAAATAGGTACCGCTCCGGCAGGAAGGTAATCGGCGTTTCCGTGTGCAGCTCTGGTTCACCAGAAGCAGCTTAGTCATGCTGGCCACATGACCCGGAAGCTGTCTGCGGACAAATGCCGGCTCCCTCGGCCTATAGAGTGAGATGAGCGCGCAACCCCAGAGTTGGTCACGACTGGACCTAATGGTCAGGGGTCCCTTTACCCTTTACCTTTATGCTTCTTTAAAACAGCAACAATTCATGGACCCCAGAACTTTCTCCCTACAAGGACTCTGACCCTGCAAAAGATTGCCATTCAGAATAGTGGGGGCATGATTGATATGACTCTTCGTTCATTCGAGAATGGACAGAGGTACTTCCTCACACCCATGGAGCTTTCTCAAATTGACATAGTCATGTTGGGTGGTGTGAACAGCCTTTAATGACCATGTGCAAAGAATTATACAGCCACACATTAGTGGTCTGGGCATAATTTAGGGTTATGCCCATAAATTTAGGGCTTATCTGATGTATGCTGCAAAGTAGACCCTGGCTACATTTTTTCTTTTGATTTTCCCTCAGGCTCCTGTGCAGATGCCCAGGATTGATCGTGGCATGTTCTGCATGCAGTCCATGTGCTCTGCCACTGAGCTATGGTCTCTCACACACAGGAGAACAGGAGTGCAGAATGGCGGGGCATTCTTGGGGGTGAGGAAAGAGAGAGTTGATGCTTTGCCTAGTTATGTAAATGTGAGGCATACTGGAAAGGTGATGTGTAGTTCTGTCACACCTGTGGTCTAATGCCTGGAGTTTAGAGGAGGATGGGGATAACAATGACAGTAATATAGTTTTTATAGCACTTCCAATACATTATTATTATTTTTACAATTCTTATCTTATTTAGTTTACTATGGATTCAAATTATGATTCATTTATGCATGCTGTAGGGGAGTCAGATTTTTAAACCCAGTTCTACTTCTGTAAATATTGACCTGGAATGGATTTTCCCTTATCTTGAGCCATGGAGGGGTGTGTGTGTGTGTGTGTGTGTGTGTGAGAGAGAGAGAGAGAGAGAGAGAGAGATGTGCACTTGTTATTGTCTATTTCATTTATGAATCACTTCCCATTAGGCATTCTGAAGCGATTTATACTTCTCATTGCAGTCCCTTTGCAAAGGGCGACCTTCCCCTTTGTGCGTGTTCAGCGCTGCCCCCACTTTATGCCTCTTTCCTTTCCCTCCTGCTAGTGCAGTAATGCTGCTCAGTGATATTTTCTGGGGGTGGGAAGCATGACCACAGGTAGGCCTGGCCCACTGCCCAGGCCTCGGACGCTTGGTGACACCAGAGCCTCCTGCTAGCTGTTCCAACCCTGCAATTAGGACAGATCCTAGCTCAACCACAGCCCAAAATTACCACGGGGGCCTCTCGTCTGGGGAGCCCACAGCAGATACGTCACCCAGGGGCCTCAGCAGCTTCCTACAGCTGTGGGGAACAGCATTATTGCTGCAGAAGCGCGGTACCCCACTCCTCCTCGCAGCCAGACCCCCCACCACCACCTTTGCTTCCTAGAAGCGGCCCTGCCAGGTTAAATTGAAATAACAACCACCACCAAGAGCGTCCCTCCTGCTGTGCCCCAAACTGTGCCCAAATTGGGCAACTGGAGTAGGTGCAGGGTGGTGTCTGCGTTCCAGATTGTCCCTGGCTTCCACAGACTGTCATGTTTTAAGCTTGGCTGCTGCTACTGAAAACAAACAGCACAGATCTGGGCCCCACTGGGGGAGCGTTAGGATGAGGTGTCATTTCTGTGGCCAGACGGTTGGGGGCATCCAGATGTGAAACCGCCGTTGGTCTGCATTTTGGGGACAAGTGTCCATGCGAGCAGCTGAGTCAGGGCAAAGGACTCACCAACCCCCCCTCTCACCCCCCCCCCCGACAGGAAACTTGCAAAAATCTGCTTCCCATTTGTGATGGTGGCCAGCTGGCTTCTGAGCTCCCATCCATCATCCTCTTTCTCCCTGAATGGTTGAGGGTTCAAGTCATATGGTGGAGGGAGCCCAAGGCTGGGGGTGGGATGGGAGAAGAAAACAAAAGAGGCAGGGGGCAATGTCCCTTATAACCAGCAAAATACAACCTCAGCTTTTTACCTCGCGTGTGCCAAGGACTCAGATAGGAAAGAATGAATCATACCTATGGCCAACGTAACCAGGGGGGAACAGGATGTGGAAGCAGCCCTGCCCAACTGTGCTCTTGCTGCCTGCTATCCTCTGCTCTTAGCTGCAACAAACTGCATCATCAATATCTTTATTTATTAAATTTCTATACTGCCTCTCATCTTAAGATCACAGAACAGTTTACAATATAAAAACCACAAAAACACATGCCATAACAACAAACAAAATCCACCCACCTACACAGTTTAAAAGACCTGGTTCCTAAAGATATGCAATGAAGGCGCCAAGCAAGCATTCCAGAAGCGGGCAGCCACTACAGAAAAGGCCCGTTCTCTGAATCTCTCACAGAGAAAGCACACAAAGAAGGGCCCCAGAGGATGATCACAGCGTCTGGGTTGGTTCATATGGGGAGAGGTGGTCCTTGAGGTATTGTGGTCATTGTAGGTTTTATAGGTCAAAACCAACACTTTGCATTGGGCCCAGAATCCAGTTGGCAGCCAGTGCAGTCTGGCCATGATTGGTGTAATATGCTCAAACTGTCTTGTCTAGATGACCATCCTGGACACTGACCTTTTGCATCAGCTGGAGTTACTGAACTGTCTTCAGAGGCAGCAATAATTCAACCAGAGCATAGATGACAGAAGTTAGGCTATCCCCGCCCAGATAGGTGTGCAGCCACCAAGGGCAGCTGAGCCTCAAGCGACAGCAAATGATCCAGGCGTTCCCCCAAAGCTACATGCTTGCTACTTCAGAGGAAGTGTAACACCTCAAGAGCAGGCAACCTCCCATCCATCCAGTCTAGGGAACCATCCTGTCACAGTGCCTCAGACTTATCTGGACTGAGCTTCAGTTTGTTGGCTCTCGGTAAAATCAGTTATGATTGATTGGGCCAAAGATATAGGACATAATATACAAATGGAGGATTGGGAAAGACTATGGAAAGAAGGTTTAAGATTCACTGCATGTATAGCTATAAAAGAAAATGTTATGAAAATGATGTATCAGTGGTATGTAACACCGGTGAAACTAGCAAAAATGTATAAGACAAGTAATAAATGTTGGAAATGTAAAGAAAAAGAAGGTACATTTTTTCATATGTGGTGGGAATGTAAGAAGGTAAAATGCTTTTGGGAAAGGATATATAATGAATTGAAGAAAATGTTGAAATATACATTTGTTAAGAAACCAGAAGCATTTTTATTAGGCATTACAGGTAACGAGATAAATAAGAAAGAAAAGAAGTTATTTCTATATGCAGTGACAGCAGCAAGAATATTGATGGCCCAGAAATGGAAACAGGAGGAGCTACCTACGATAGAAGAATGGAGAAGTAAGATGATGGACTATGCAGAATTGGATAGAATGACAGGAAGGATCCGGAACTGACGAGATCAAAGATTCACAGAAGATTGGGAAAAGTTTATTCAATATTTGCAAAAACTGAGTGATAACCAGATTACGTTTGTAAGCTTTAATGAAGCTCTGTGATGAGAAAGAGTCATAATAAGTATTAAAAATGAAATGAAATTTACAGTAATAACAGAAACAACGGGTAGAAATGTGTAAAAAGTGAAAATATGAAGGATTTGCAGACAAATTGGGGGAAGTCAAAAAAGAGAAGTAAGATGTAAACAAGATGTATGCAATGTGTAATTTTGTTTTGTATTTGAAAATTAATAAAAAAAAATATAAAAAATAAGTTTGTTGGCTCTCATCCCGTCCATTACTGAGGCAAGAAGCAGGTCCAGCGCATCCATTGCCTCACCTGCAGATGTAAAGGAGAAGTAGAGTTGTGTGTCGTCAACATATTACTGGCAGTGTACTCCAGATAACACCACTCAGTGGTTTCATGTAGATGTTAAACAGCATAGGGGATAAAACTGAGCCCTGCGGAACTCCACATGGAAGACTCTACGGAGCCAAAGATTATTCCTCAAGCCTCACGCTCTGGAACCAACCATCCAAGTGGGACCAAAACCCACACCTCACTCTCATTCTGAAAATATTGCTTTTTGTGCATATTCTATCATGCACAAAAGCAATCTTGAAATTCCCTTCAAATTGCAGTGCGTTGTCTTCTGTTTATTATCATGAGTCAGCAGAACATTCAGTTCAATCTGTTTTAAGGACTTTGCTCCACCCCACAAGCAGGTACAACCTCTCTTGGTTTCCTGCTGTCAAACTACAAAAAAGGTTCTGCTGGACCCAGCAGGGAGTGACCCTGAAGAGTCACCACCACTCAGGTCTCAGCATAGATGCAGGGTCTTGGAAATCGCTTCCAGCTCTTTTTCCTGGTAAGTAGAAGAGACAGCCCTGTACTACAAGAAAGGTATGGAAAAGAGCAGCCATGTCCTGGAAGAAGACTGTGTTGCTAAAAGAAGTGTATGGATGTTCTATGCATGACCTCTGCATCTTTATATGGTTGCGGCAGCAGTGTGCGTATACACACATGCTTGCACACCTGTGAATATATAGACAAAGCTTGAATGCAAATTCAGGAGTGGTCATGAAATGATGGGGATGGCCAACCGATTAAAGAATTTTTGCAGCCCAGTCCTATTGATTGCTTACTCTTGCCAAGTTAAATACAACTGTCTCAAGTAATTGCGCATAATGCTGAACCTGAGCATGATCCCTGCACCTGTTTTTGAATGGGGATAAGGCAGATGTAAAAGACAAATGCAATGGGACATCTGCCTTGAGGACTGAGATACTGTACTGTAATCAAAGGTGGCATGCGTGCTCAGAAAACAATGACATGTTTTACAGTTGAACCCAAGTTCTAAGTTTCCAACAGGACTAGGAGCTTGGAAGGCTCCCCACTGTGCTTCTCTTCTTAATCACCTACTTAAACCTATTAAAGGAGACTATAAAGGGTTGTGTACGTGTGCTTATATGTGGGTCAGCAGGAGGTGGGAAATGAGAAAAACGGCTCTGTGTGTGATGTCAGGCTCTGCATGGTGAAGATGCATGCTTGTGGATGTGTGTCCCAAGCATGCATGCTGCTAACACATAACTTCATGTCATTCCCCTTAGACTGAACATTGTGGCCTTCCCTCACACTCCTTGCCCACAGGCCGCAAACGCCACAGGTCCTGGCACAGCACAGACCACCCAGTAATTGGAAGAGAGGTGGGTGGGCAGGTTGCCCGAAGCCTCCCCCACCTCGGAAGCTTTGCCGTCATCCTCGTGGCTTTGGCACCGGGCTGAGCAGCCTCGACCTCCCTGCTCACTTGTAGGGCTGCTTGGGGAGGGAATCTAATGGGAAGGGGTGTGTGTAGCCAGTTGGGATGGCTGAGTCTAGCCAAGGCCTCCACCTCAGTACTTCTTGGGTTGGCAGCCCTGCTGTCTGTGGCTGGGTCACGGGGGGAACAGGAAGTCTCTCCACCCGGCCTTCTAGGTCACCATAGCAACTCAAGACATGTGCTACCTGACCATGCTGGTTCCCTCCTCTGCTCTGCAGCCGGTGAAGTCTGGCTGAAAGGGTCTCGGGGGGAATAGTTGCACTTTCAGCCAAGCAGCAAGCCCCTTACACCCATTCGAGAATCTCCCTCGGATAGCTTTCCTGACCTCCTTCTTTCCTGGCGAGGAAGGGGGCACCATTTTGGGGTTCATCTCTGGTGATGAAATGTCTGGGACTGGCAATGGTTTTAACTGATTTTTATTTTGGGGGCCCTCCAGACGTGCTTTTCATTGTGCATTTGTGATGCCTTGTGCTTAGGATGCTATCAGGCCAGTCACACACAATCCCACTTTCAATACTGTTTGTGCCTGCAAATGTTTTGGCAACTGCGCTTCATTTCCATTCAGTGCATATCTTCCCATTTCCTGTGGAAATCATGTCACTTTTTATGCTACCATGTTCTAGTGTGGTTTTGTCCTGTTTCTGTTGTTCTGTAACCCCTCCGGACAGGCAGCAATGCGGTAGCAAGCATCGCAGAACCAGCAGAAGCAGAAAAATGCCACCACTAATGCACATTATTGTGTCAAGATCATATGCCCCCAATAAAATATCAGTCAGGTGGGACCCTTTATTGCATTGCATTCCTTGCACACTGCTTAGGAACAATTGGTGTATAAATTGTCAAAACAAACAAACAAGCATCACCACACTTCAAGGAGCCAAGCGGACCACAAATGGACTTGCAAATGGTGGGAATGAAAGCTACAATTACAGCTCAAATAGGATTCCATTGTTGGGTTAGCACCTCCTTGGTTGTTGGCGTAAGGCTGGATTAACCATCATGGTGCATATTCTACAGAACAGGGCCCTGCTGTGCGGAATTTTTTTTAAAATTTATTTTATTTTATTAGTGATAATTGTGTACTCTGCTTCATTCAGAAGTACATTCAATGTAGTTTACAGAGGCCTTGAACATTAGCCTCTAAATTAAAACAGCATCAGCTACAGTTAAGTCAAAGTGGCAGCATGAAATCAGCATAAAACCACTAAATTGTTTTCCAGCAATTAAGTAGCCAACTGTCTAACAATGCCAAATAAACTATGGACTACTTTCCTGAATGAATGCATATATAGGAGCCAGTTTGTTCTCTTTTTGTAGACGATTCTCCTAAACAGTGTGTGCTTGCACATGTGCACATGGCCCAAGGGAAACTGTTTTCTCAGCTACATTTGGTCCAGACCATTTTAGGGCTTTATAAGTTATAACCACCTTGACTCATGGCTGGTAACACACCGTCAACCAATGCAGACGGGCAAAAAGGTGTTGTGCATTCACTGCATCAAACCCCTGAAAATAAACATGCAAGTCCATTCTGCGCCACCTGAAGCTTCCCTACTGTCTTTCAAGAGAGCCTAATGCACATTCTTGTGTTTGGTGAAATACTTCCTTAATCATGTGATGAGGGAAGTCTTACCTGTGAGGGAATGTAAAATGCAGGTAGCCTGACCATTAGCAAACGAAGGATTACTGTTTCCCTGTCTGCATCTGTGAATTGAAATTTTGTGTTGGCTGATGTTTGACGATGCCGCTTAATCTGTGGAGCTTCTTGATTTGATGGGCGTGGTGGGGATCCCCTACCATTCCTGTTGCATCACCCCTCCCCTCCCCTCCCTCCCAAACCCAGTCTCAATTATTTGTGTCTTAAATGAATAAATTTTGTCACAATTTGTTCTGATAACATAATTTCCACTTCTTCTAGGATTTGGAACTCTTTTCTTCTTCTTTTCTTCTTTGCTGTAGTGAACATAACACCCCACAACAAATGATTGCTTATGGGGGGGCAGTGCAACCTAATTATGAGTAGTAGCCTGGCATCAGCCCTCCATAGCACATGTGAAACTTTGAAGGAAGGGACAGGATGCCCTTGAGCTGATATGGAGCATAGGTTACATGCTGAAAAGGTTCCAGTCTGGATGTTCCTTCCATGGATGCTCCTATATCACTTGACTGTTATGGGGCCTTCTAGTCAGACTCAATAATTTGTGAACAGAACACATCCAATAGCAGCAGTCAAATACCAGCCTACTTTGAAGGAATGGTCATCTTTAATGCCAGCACTTACTCGGACATCAGTCCATTCCACCATCACAGTTGAAAATGTCTACATCTAGGGCAGTTAAAAAAGAGAATTGGCATCCTATCTATCAATCTATCCATCCATGCGTTCATCCAGTTATGAATACCATGGCACATTGGTTTCCTTTTTGGGCGGACACACAGGTTTGTGGGAAGCTGACCACTCTCCCATGATGCCATGGGATCCGTCTCCTCTTGCGGGGTTGAGGAAGCTGAGCTCTCCCGGCATGGCAGCTTTGGTGGAGTGAATGCCGCATTGTCACGCCGGGCTGGAGTCACAGATAATTACCTCAATTAGTTACAATGGAAGAGTAATAAATACAGGCTTAGTGTCTTCTACCCCACTGGGTCTTCTCAGATTAATCCAGCCCGGCCGAGCAGCACTGAAAGACATGATGGACAATTCATTAAACTCCCCAAATGCCACACAACCTACCCATGAAGGTTTGTGTTAGACCCCTGGGGCTCAGGGCTTTGTCCCTAATTGTCTCTCCCAGGCATGGGCCACCTAACAGCCAGTAGGTGACGGGCTGAAGCGCCCGGGGATTAGGGGGGATGCCTGCCACGTTGCCTTGGTGAGCTGGCCAGTGGGGAGAGGAATGCCCCCGAGGAGGGTGGGGGGAAGCAGAGGGGCGTTCCGACAAGGTGGGGTACTTGCCAAACACAAAACCAGAGGCGCAAGGAGTTAATTAGAAGCCAGGCAAGGGGCCGCAGGCGGCGGCGGCGAAATCACTTCCGAGGATTAATACGGGACAGGCTCAGCTAAAGCTGACGGTGAATAATCTAGGAAGAGGAGCCCAACTCTTTCCCACACATGCCCCCCTCACCAGCTTGTCCTCGGGAGCATGATCCTAAACACTTTTCTCCCACTAGTCCAAAAAAGATAAACGATCACTTAAGCAATTGGTGCCAGTAAGGATGGCCCTGTTCCTTTGGCCTCCATACCAAATTGACACTTATTAAAGTGTGCATTCCACCTGAGGAACAGTTCTGTGAGGCTTGAAAGCTCGCATGCTCCTCAAGCAAACAAGTTGGCCCAGTTATACATATTACTTCATCTGCTTTGCATCTCATGCACTCTGGGATGGCAGCCACCACCTTCCAAATTGCTGTGGAGCTGGGCATATGTAGCACAGACCCACCACATCCTTCCCAGGCCCAGGCATTGGGTTCATTCGCTCCCCGATCTCCACCACAGGTGAAGCCCAACTCAGTTTCATGGCACCAAAGTGTCTTCCGCCGCAGAGTGCCTGGAAACACCTATAATTTGGACATACCACAGCAGAGGCACCTCGAAAGCTGGATTCCCATTACAGTACTATCATCTCCATATTTGATATGATTCCTTCATTTAAATCAGTAACGGTTTCTTTTCGCAGGCGTTTGTGGTAGGTTCATCTTGAAAACAGCTTGAATACAGAAATCATATTGAATACAGAAATCCTGTCTGTATTCAAAAATACACGGTGGTGCGCGATTTGTGTCTGCGAAGCAGCTGTTTCTGAGGAGGCTCTGTTGCTTATCAGGCTCACGGCATGACAAAAAGTGAAATCCTCCCGAGGCAATAGTTGGCCTAAGGTCTACTGGCTATTAAAAGCAGATGAAGTGCCAACGATACATTTCATTGGGAAGAATGGGCACCAGGCTTTGGTTGTGGACACCACAACTACAAGACAAGGATTAATCCTTTGGCCCTCTTCCACTCAATTGTACCTTCCCTCCCAGTGGAGTACAACTTTACCAGAGTCCGCTCAGACTCCCCGAGCCCAGGAGATAAGTAACTATTCAACCTTTAGAAGACATCTGAAGGCAGCCCTGTATAGGGAAACTTTTAATGTTGAATGTTTTATTAAGTTTTTATATGTGCTGGAAGTTGCCCAAAGTGGCTGGGGCAACCCAGTCACATGGGTAGGGTATAAACAATAGAATTACGAAGATGGTGACGGAAGAGGACATCCCTATTTTCACTGGGGAAATTTGGGAGGTTATGCTTTGTGTAATAAATATTTACTGTATTTACATGGGAGAGCAGACTAGCATCCATGCTATGTAAGTCTTTAGGGCAACACCTAAACAAACAGCATTGCATTAAGAGCTTCCTGTACTTACCAGCTCTGCCCCACTCAAGGCTGCTTCTTGCAAAACTCAAGACTTCTGTGTGAGTTTTTCTAAATCTATTCAAACTGATCTCTTTCTCCTGGCTTCATCCTTAGCATGAGGTGCTGTAATTACTAGCTGGCAGCTATCAAAACCAACGAGGCTCATCTATGCAACGGTCTAATGGAGGAGATGGGAGTGCAGTTGTGAGTATAGATCTTTTGGAGCTGCTTTGAGAGGTGCCATCCTCAAATCAGCCTAAATAAGAGAAAATAAGCATTTACCTAATAGCTAAACAAGCCTTGAGAAAAGAACACGCCAGACACAAAACAACAGCATTCTCGTTATACTATACCATGTAACAAAGACTCCAAAGAGCAAAGCACAAGTTCATCATATGTGCCGGAACCCGAAAATAAACTTTTCCATATAAAAATACTTCATATAAGTCACACATTACATTTCATCATGTAAGATACATCAGTCCATAAAGGAAGGAGGATATATGGGTGAAATCATCATCATCATCATCATCATCTATCTGTGTTGTGTCATCAAATTCATTATATTATATCCAGTCATTCCCAATGAATTCTTTCAGACAGGGCCTTAATTTGCAGATAGGTTATATGGCCAGTGAGATGTTGGCACCAGGTTCTGGGAGATTTTTTACGTACAGAATTCTCCCTGGGTGGAGAAAACCAAGTTAAATGGGGGAGAAGCATAGACTGGCATTTTGATGCCAATGACATTAGGAACATGGGAACCTGCCTTATAATGACCCGTGGTCCACTTAGCTCCATAATGTCTGTCCTCACTGGCAGTGGCATCCAGGGTTTCAGGAATCCAGGGTTTCTCACAGCCCAGAGGCTGCAAAAACCTGGCATGCTAGAGGAGTGCCCATTCCACAACAAGCCCCCGTCTGGAAGATCTAAGATTCCAGTGGTGCTCACGCTGGGTTCAGGCTTGGACAACCCCATGTGTGCTATCAGTCTCCATTCCCACATTCAGAAAATTCTGCCAGCTTCTCTGACACTAAGTCCTTGGTTTAAATCCTTGGTTTTTATTGGTTTTTATTTTATTTTGAAAATATTTATAGGCCAACTTTCTGAGTTACACTTTCTCAAGGCAGCAGCATACATAATAAAAGCTAATACTACAGCTTCATCTCTCTCTCTCTCTGTCAATGCAATTTCTACAAAACATGCACATTATTTTACATGACCTTCCCTTCTAAGGTTTAAGGGCAGATTATGTTTCTTCAAAGTTGGCTTGTTTTACTTCTAAAGGAAATTATGAAATTCTAGTCTAATTGTTATAAAGATTGAAAATTTGTGAGATCTGCTGAAGAGCACTGAGACTTGAGCAGGACTATTAGTAGGTCAGAGTTTCTCTGCCGTGACCTGATGTCAGGAACCTGGGTAATATTACAGGATTACGAAAATTAGTTAAAGTGTGTGCATGCTGTTTAATGTTTTCTAAGGATATTATCTGACTTCCAAAATGTTACGTGGTGTGAAGTACACTAAGCCTGGTCTTTCGCTTCCAGTTGCTGCTTCACTGAAATAGCAATGAAGAGTTAAATTCATGAACACAGACTGAATAAACTGAAAATGGGGAACTTTCTTCTTCTTCTTCCGGAATCATCTTTCTTTCTCCACCCCCCCAGCCCCTCCTCCCCTTAACCAATCTCCTCAACCAGAAAAGTGCAGTTTGTGGCTAAAGAATCCAGATGTTGCTCAGCTTCCCAGATGTGATGGGTCTTTCCATTCCAGGCGGGGCCAACTGTGCTTCTTAAAATGAAGCAAAGGGGGTGGGGAACGAGCAGGGCTATTTTTAAAAGCCCTCTCGGCTTATTTATAATTTGCACCCACCGTGTCTGAGTCTCCCAGCAGGGCGACTGTGAAGAAGGAGGAAGGAGGACCCATTTGCCAAAGATCTGAGATGATTTCAACCACCCCGCTGGAAAAGCTGCGTAGCAGAGTGACTGAGGAGAAAGTCATTATCTATATTCTTAACTCCCCAACACCACAGGGGAAAAAAAGCTATTTATTTTCCCGTCCGGGATTTCGTGATAGCTCCTGGCAGACAAAGGTGATACACTGGTTATTTTCGAGCGTTTGTGATGCTTCTCTATTTCCAGGTTCTATTTTTCTTTGGCTTCTCTGGTTCTTATTTTACCTCACGGTGACTCGTTTGCACCTTGGCCTGGAGGGGCCAGGGAGGCTCAGTTTTTCCACGGTGATATTTCTGGAAGCACGTAGCAAGTGTTTGATACTCAAATACCACAAGCACCCTAGATAAGGTCCATTGGCTTTTTCAACCTCTGAGTCACCAGAAAAGCAGAAACCTTTTGCATTTCCCACTTTCCATATCCCAGGATCACTATTATTATCTGGATTCCAGTTACCTGGTGGTTCTCTCCCAGCTCACCATCTTTACTATATTTATCCCCCACAACGGAGTGTCTGGACAGGTTTATTGAGCCTCCTGGACACAGACAGATACACTTCATAGGTGAGAAGTTAGCTTCCCAGTTGACCAGAAAGGAAAGTGAGATGGCGAAAGAACTGCAAGAGCTGTGCCTGTGGCTTTAACGGATGTTCAGAAATCAGCAGGTGAAGCTTTTCCTGGTGTGGAGAGAAGCATCACTATCACCTGCTAATGGAAGGGTAGGGAACGTGTGGCCCTCCAGAGGTTGTAGGACTCCAATCCCCAGCCAGCATGGTCCAATGATCAGGGATGATAGGAGCCGTAGTCCAACAACATTTGGAAGGCCAAAGGTTCCCAGCTCTGGGCACATGTCTGGAAAATGAGCAGTTGTTAAAAGCATGGAAACATCGTTTGGCAAAAAGAAAAAAAAGGTTAGCATGGGAAATATAACATGAACTGGAGTCCAGACAGTAGCTTAAAATAGATGCATGTTATTAATATGATTTGCTTTGTGATTATTGAAAATACGGCAGGAGAAGAGCATAACTGGTAGTCATGTTTTTCCTGCCATTTTTTTATTCAGAAACAGCATGCTCCCAAGCAGTTCATAAATGAAATTAGGGGCATTCTTGTGTATCTGTAACAGTCCTATTCCCACACCAAAGGCAATTGCCTTCCACCCCCCTCCCATTATTACACTTTGCCGAAACGTCTGCTTTGCCTGCTACAGTCTGTATTATGCAGTAGCCCTCCTTCATTGATTCACTTTTTTACAGAGAATCCAGAGAAATATCTGTTGCACTCTAGTGTTTTCAATTTTCCTATCTTTTTTCACACCGGATGGTTATTTCCACAGTGTGATGGTTTGACTTTTAATTAGTCACTTCCTGTTTCAGGGGGAAAGAAGTGTTAGTTACTAGTTCCATCTCACTTCTCTCCTTTCTGCTTGTTATTGCAAAATAATGCTATTTCACTTTTTTTTAATGCAGAAAAGAAAAAGGTGAGTAGATGCCAGCAAGGAGGCTCTCTGCATCTCATATTATTATTATTATTATTATTATTATTATTATTATTATTATACCCCGGCCATCTGGCTGGGTTTCCCCAGCCACTCATGGGGAACAAGAGCTGACTAATTATGGAACAATTTGGTTCTAATGCAACACTACAGTGGTACCTCTAGTTACGAACTTAATTCGTTCCAGAGGTCTGAAACTGTTCTTAACTAGAGGTGTGCTTTCGCTAATGGGGCCTCTTGCTGCCTCTGCGCTGCCAGCACATGATTTCCATTCTCATTCTGGGGCAAAGTTCTCAACTTGTGGTAACTCTTCCAGGCTAGCGGAGTTTGTAACCTGAAGCGTTTGTAACCTGAGGCGTTTGTAACTCGAGGTACTACTGTATAAAGAATAGGAAGCAATTAGACGCTACAAAGAGGAAGCTTCTAGTGAAAGACACAGTAGCCCTGAAAGGCATCAGCTAGTGCTATGCCTGCCCACTTACAATTGTAAGTGAAGACAATGGTCACAAATCAGTTTTTTGGGGGGAAATATGTGCAAACACCACAGAAAACACTGAATGCAACAGGGTGGCAATGACATTGTCTGGGCTCTCTGCTAAAAATGACCCCCCCCCCCGATTGCTATTTCAGACTAAATAACCAATATAGATGAAACTGAGTTGAGATGATATTTTTTCCACGTAAAATTCAGTTTTTAGGAAAGGGAGATTTTCCATTGCACCATGATATCATGGTTGAAGGAAGTTCCCCCTTTAGCCCTGAAGACACAAAAAGCACTATTTGTGAATTTAGATACTATTATTGAGGACACAGAATCAGGGCTCAAAAGTTGGCAACTCTGATTGGAAAATATAACATGAGCTGGAGCTGGAGGCACAGCTAATTTGCATGTCTTGATGCTTATCTTGAACATCATCTGGTAACTCCCACTTTCAAATCTTTCCCTCTCTTCACATGGCAGTGGGACATCACACTATTGGTGCTGAATCAGGGCTAGCTTAACACTAGCAGCAAAGCTTGTGGTAGGTCTCGCCTAGGGATAGGAGATCGTGTAGATTCAGTTCACACTCAAAGCCCTCCTTCATTGATTCACCTACCTAATTTGCACTTTCTGAAATAATACACAAATAAAATTTTGCAATGCAGCAATCCAGCCAAGACATGTAAACAAAAGTGCATCAAGTGGGGTTAAGTGTTCAAAGAAATGCATATATTAGTAAAAATAACAAAAAATGAACTACAGTGGTACCTCTGGTTACGTACTTAATTCATCCTGGAGGTCTGTTCTTAACCTGAAACTGTTCTTAACCTGAAGCACCACTTTAGCTAATGGGGCCTCCTGCTGCCACCGCCACGTGATTTCTGTTCTCATCCTGAAGCAAAGTTCTTAACCTGAAGCACTATTTCTGGGTTAGTGGAGTCTGTAACCTGAAGCGTATGTAACCTGAAGCGTCTGTAACCCAAGGTACCACTGTATATGACTGAAGTTATTTTGCAAAAATGTGTATATTAAGCAAATCAGATAAAATTAAGTGTATATTTTGAAAAATTCGCATAAAACTGCTGATGAATTTTCATGAGGGATTTTTAAAGCGGGGAAAACACAAACGGATATAGAAATCTGTAGAACTGAACTTGAACATGGAAGAATGAGAAGCTGGCGAAAAACAAAAGTGACAGAATTGCCCGTCCCTCCCCCAACTCCACATTGTCTAGAAAGGTCCCCAGATTGAATAGGACTCCTCATGTTTGAATTTTTGATCTGGCAACTTTATCCCTCATTGAGCTTGAATATGGACAAAAGCTGGAAATCTGTGACCAGTTCTCTTGTCTATTTCAATTTGTTTTAAAGCTGGGATTGCTAACCGAAGGCCTACGGGTCATATTCAGCTGAGCTGGTGACCAGGGGGAGGGGGTAATGTTCCTCTCCATCATGGTGCCAGGTTGCGCAGAGAGATTTCAACCCTCCATCTGATGACACCTGCTTCCCACTATCCAGACTGATCACCCAGTGTCTGGATGGAGGGAGACTCTTCATCCTCTGCACATGTATGTATATTGGGGAGGGGTGGCTGTGTCCCTTCAGGTGTTGCTGGACTACAACTCCCATCATTCCTGATCATTGACCATGCTGGCTAGGGTTGAGGGTAGTCCAACAACATCTGGAGAGCCATAGGTCCCCCCCCCCATGTATATCACTTGCTTTTGATGTGTGGTAGCTGACTGAATGAACCGATTCCATGGAAAAGGCACCTTTTGTTCAAGGTCATGTGAAGTGACATGAAAGTTCTGCCTGTGGTGTTAGGTCTTTGAAGGCCCATTCACATATGAGAGCCTCTGCTTAATGTTGCAGTTACTGAAGATGAGGCGTGTGTGAACCAGTCAGTATGAAATGCCAGATGTGACTGGGGAATCTCTCCAGTCCTCCTCTGAGTAACCCTGCTTTGACACTTCCAAAAAATACTAGCTTTGTGAGGAAAGCAGAGAGGTCAAGTTGCCTGGGTTGAGGGCCAGCTCAAAACAGGAGTGAACCACCTGCATGAGTCCACCCGCTTGAATTCAAAGCTGCCTCTCCCATCCCATAATGAAACACTTGGAGATTTTTTAGCTCCCCGCTATTTTGGGGTTTGAGCTCTTGATGCACCTCAAAAACCACAGCTCATTTGGCTCAAGAAGGAACCAGTCCTGCAGGCATCCCTCCGTGCTTTGCTTAGGCTGTGTGGGGATTAGCAAGGTAAATAGCCTGATTGAAAGCAGGCAGGAAGCAGCCGAACCAGAGAGCTTTGATTTTTGGGCGCAGCACCCTGGCTTTTGAGCGCCTGCTGCTGAGGTTTATATAACAAGGCTGCGGCGCATGCAAAGCTCTTGAGCTCCTGCCCACAAAGGCAGTGGCAGTTGACAGCTGTGATGACCCATCTGCAGCAGAGACCACAAGGCCATGGGGCATGGTGGAAAGCTACAAGGGAGCAACTTCCCTCAGAGAAGGCTGGAGGTGGACTGAGGCCTGGTGAGTCCTCCCATCCAGTCTACCCATGTTACGCTCCATCTGCGTACCAACTCTACCATTAGGTAGCATGAGCAGCTGATTTTTGAGTGTCATAGAAGGGCAGCAAACTGCCTTGTGTCAGTCCTGGCTCCATGCTTCAGCTTGCCTGAAGAATGTGAATCTTTAAAGAGCCAGCCCCCTGGCCTAAAGGCAAGCCGCTTCTCTTTTCGTAGTCTTCTAGCTCACTGCAATGGTGGTACAGGCAGGTGAGCTGAGCTCAGAGGGAGGCTGCCTGCAAGTGTTCTAGCTTGGGTTTTGCAGGCTCCTGACCCAACCACCATTCCCAATCCCAGCATCAGGAACCTGGTCTAGTCCCTCAGCTGGAGGTACAGCAGAGCCAGACTCAGGTTGACTACAGGTGACGTTTTTAACATTCATCCTGATTCATCTGCACAAAGTTAGCATGGAAATTATATGAAACCCGCTCTTTATGGAGCATCCATTCCAATTTGTTTGCAGGGAGGTTATGCAACACTGCAACAAGCAACAGTCACCCCACACTCTCCAGGACTTTCCTTACTACAAAAAGTTCATTTGTGTGTGCGGAAATGGGTCTGCTGTACAACAGTGCCAAATCCATTTTAATTATGAAATCTGGATTTGCCAGCTTGTGACGGAATCCCGCCCACAGAATAGCAAGTCTGGAAGCGGCTTGAGCTCCATGCCTGGACCATGGCAACAGTCTCCTTCAATTACAGGGGGTGCTTTGAAGTTGGAGAACAATCCCGGTTCCATCTGAAAACAATGGACACCTACCTCCTTGTTTTTACAAACGATTTGGCTATTCCAGAAGCTATAGGAGTAGATGAAAGTGTCCCAGTAAGCCCCCTTAGCTATCCTGTGCCCAAAGCATTTTGCTTTCAGCACCATTGACAAGTGGACAGGTCCCTGCCTCAAGACTCCACCTGCTAAGGTGCATAAGTCCACCAGCCTTAAAGGTGTATTTCTGCCCCATATGTTTTTCTCTGAAATATATTCCAGAATACATCTGAATCAGCAGTTGCAGGCTAAACCTAGCCCCAGATGTTGCTTCAGATTAGAACTTCTGTTTTGGGTTTCGTCCCAAGGAAGCCAGTAACTTTATCAGAAGGCTACTGACTTCCTTGGACTGTTCTTGGAACATGTGTATATCAAAGACACAAAGATCAGCTCATGAAGCCAGAAAAACAAGTGGGCAAGGGAGAAAGACACGGCAGCAGCAACAAAAACCCATCAAATAATAAAATGAAACAGAAAGTGACAAGAGGGCAAGGGAAATATCTTTCCTCTAGGTGGGAAACTATCACAAAAATAATGAACAGCACCTCAAGAAGAATTGTAAGAGGGGAGAGCATATGAGGTCCTTGTTTGCTTGGGGGGGGGGAATACTATTGAAACTTTTAATTAATTATTTGTATGGACATGGAAGTGCTGACGTTTTGCAGCTCATTACTCAATGACAGCTGATGTGGTGCCAATCACATGAGGCTGAACTCCAGTTCCCATCAGCCCAGCCAAAGTGCACAATGGTCAGTTGCAGTCCAGTAGGGAGGGCACTACAAACTCCTGCACCATGAGGTCAAGTGGGCAACTTCATATTGGATAGATTTGCATGCCTAATTTTGGATCAGAGAAGCTCACTATGTAGCCAACAGTGTAGTAGTGTAAACGGATGCAAATGTGGTCTATTATAAACAGCACAGCACATTACTCAGTGCTGATGATTCTCTACATATATCTGCTGGATACTTTGATCAACACAGATTAAAATCTTGCTCCTGCTGTTTAGCTTAATGGTGTTGTTAAGCATGGGAATAAGGCCATAGGTCATTGGCTCAGCACATGCTTTCGATGCAAAGAGTCCCAAGTCGCATATTCAGTGGAAAGGATCTCAGAAAGCAGGGATGGGAATCTGTGGCCCTCTAGATGTTACTGGACTCCCACTCCCACCATTACTGACCATTAGTCATGCTGGTTAGGACTGGGGAACTTGTGGCTCTCTGGATGTTGCTGGACTCCAATTTCCCTCAGATCCAGCCAGTCCTATTCCAGAGGGTGATGCTTAGGCTCTGTGGAGCCTTCCATGTGAGGTTCCTCAAGGTTCAATCTTATCCCCTATGCTGTTTAACATCTACATGAAACTGCTGAGTGGGGTTATCTGGAGTTTTGGAGTACACTGTCAGCAATATGCCTATGACACACAGCTCTGCTTCACCTTTACATCTGCAGGTGGGGCAGTGGATGTGCCAGACCATAGTCTTGCCCCAGTAATGGACTGGATGAGAGCCAGCAAACTGAAACTCAATCCAGATAAGACTGAGGCACTGTTAGTGGGTGGTTCCCTAGACCAGATGGATGGGAGGTTGCCTGCTCTTGATGGGATTATATCTCTGAAAGAGCAGACCCACAGCTTGGGGCTTCTTCTGGACCCAGTGCTGTTGCTTAAGGCTCAGGTGCCCTTGGTGGCACAGAGTGCCTTCCATCAGTTTCCGCTGGTGGCCCAGCTGCACCTCTGTCTGAACAGGGATAGCCAAACTTCTGTCTTCTGTGCTCTGGTAACCTCTAGGTTAGATTACTGCAACATGTTATACGTAGGGCTACTTCTGAAGATGATTTGGAAACTTCAGCTTGTGCAGAATTCAGTGTCCAGGTCACCAGGCAAGAGGGTGTGATCATATAACGCCAATCCTGGCTTGACTGCATTGGCTGCCAATTAGTTTCTGAGCCAAATTCAAAGTGCTGGTTTTGACCTATAAAGCTTTAAATGGCTCAGGACTGCAATAATTCAAAGACTGCTTCTCCCCATATGAACCAACCCAGACACTACAGTCAACAGCCGAGGACCTTCTTCGTGTGCCTTCCCTGTGAGAGGCCTGGAGGTCTTTTCTGCTGTGGCTCCCCACTTGTGCAACGCTCTCCCCAAAGAGGTTCGCCTGGCACCTTCGTTGCATATCTTTTGGCACCAGGCAAAAATATTCCTCTTCTCCCAGGCCTTTGTCTAATTAAACAATTTATGGCTTTTAAAACTGTTGGTTTTGTTTGCTACTGTGGTATGTATTTTGTGTTTTTATATTGTAAACTGCCCTGTTATCTTTGGATGAAGGGCGGCTTATTTAATAAATAAATTTAATGAATAATCAAAAATAATTATATGCAGTCAATAAATAAAAAGGCAAACACTTTGAACTCTGGATAAATGAATGGCATACAGGAAGATCCATTAGCCTAGTCATCTATCCATCTCTCCATCCATAAATTGCAGGTTTTCTTACCCCTCTAATTCAATATAAGATGTGTGGAAGCTTTATCATAGATTATGCTCCCTCTAGTAACATGTCTTCGTTTTCTGCTTTCATATAACCCTGCAATGAGATGGCTTTTTAACCTAGCAGACCAAAGCCTAACAAATTCCAGCGTCTGGAAGCTTGCAGTTAGATGAATTCAAGCTGGAAGTGAGATGCGGCTTCTTAATAGGGCGGGTAACATTGGAACGGATTAGCAAAGGATGTGGTAAATTATCCAACACTTGGAGACATTAAGTGACGATTGGCTGAGTTCCCAAAAGATACGTTGTCACTCAGCTGCAAATAATTCGGTTTAGTGTGAGGATTGCCAGGCAAGACGCCATGACCTGTGTGGAGAGGAGGTCAAGTTAGAAGTGAAGGTGATCTGCATCCATCTCAACAACTGAGCACCGATGCAGAGGGTAGATCAGGCACTTCCATTCTTGGCCTTTCAGCAGAATGTAGCAAACCCATTAAACTCAGTTGAATTGATAAAAATATATACTTTATTCTTTTCTAGAGTGCCAGAAACTGGATTCAGGACACATAAATCTAGGAGCAGGAACCTTGGTCCAGGCCTACAAGAATATGAAACAGGCAACAATAAATATTTTATTTACACACATATGTAAAATTCTCGGCAATCCCAACCACTTCTTCAGTGCATATTACTTACAGGTTTATCCGGTGAGTGGGTGAGAGCAGAGTGAAACGAAGAGGAGAAAAAACACAACTTTTTTTTTTTAAAAAAAGCTAGTACTTTCTCCAAACACATTTTCTTGGCAAAGTGATCAAAGGCCAGAAGGCACATGAGTGTGTGTGTGTGTGTGTGTGTGTGTGTGCGTGTGTGTGCACATGCGCGCACGCGCACACACAGCATTTGGGAATAGTTGTAAACACATGTAACAACATGTAATTTGGGGAAACTGCCTGCCTGCCTTTGAACTTGACAAGCACTTGGCAAGTCAACACCAGGGCCTTTGACAGATCAAGCCACTGTATCGCCACTTTGTTGTGCACAGATGTGACACTCGGAGATAGAACCAAGGGATTGGCGTGCTAAGCCTGTGATGTTCTCTTTTGCATGTCCCGTCTAAAGAAATGAAAACTGCCCAGAGTAGGGCTCTTGCTCAGTTCCCATTCATTTTGATGGGGCTTATATAGGCACACCAAATCTATATGCCCCCATAGGTTATAAAATTGTAGCTCCACAGATTGCTTAGAACAGACTTCCCCCAGCGGTAGAGAATATGCCCGAGCTTGTCCAAGGGGCGCGGAGGGTGCCCTCCCAGAGGGCTGCTCTCTGCCACTGGGTCAGAAGAGCTGCTGCCGCCGGGCGTGAGGTGTGCCGCCCACTTGCCTGCCATTTTGTCAGCCCCCTCAGTCATGACAATGGGGCGGCCCACACCTACTGCACCCCCCTTCCTACGCCTCTGACTTCCCCAGCCTGGTGCCCTCCAGATGATGGGGGGACTACAGCTTCCAGCATGCCTTCCCACTGACCATGCTGGGAGAAACTGTAATCCAAAACATCTGGAAAGCACCCAGCTGGGGAAGGCTGGCCTGGGATTGGTGCTCGAGCGATGCTTCATGGAACTGGCACATTGGATTGCATCCCTCATGGGACGGGGGATACGAAAATGCAAAGTATTAAATAAAAGACATTCACTCTAACACCTAGTAATCTTATACAGTGGCTCATCAATGAGAAAGAAAGTCCACTGAGGCAATGCTTAATCTGTGAAATGAAAGATGCCAGGTTGCATGTTGGTCAAACATGCCTGGAAGATGCTCCCTGTAGTCTGGACACTCCTAAACCTTTCTTCACAAACTCAGAGGTATTTTTTTCCTATTTTGACCACTCTGCAAGAATAGGAGCAACAGCAATGACAGCAACAACAACGACAACGACAACAACAACAACAACAACAGTTCCAGCTAATGGGAATACAGCTAATACACTGGGAGATACAAGGCCAAGTGTTGAAGTCTTCCGGGATTCTGCCCTGATGAAGAGATCTGGTTCAAATTAAAGCCTGTGATGAGAATCTTGACAAGCAGGCGGGACCTGAGGGGCTGCCCAACAAGCAGAGAGACACAATCTGAACTCGTGGGGACTTGGGTCTGGCAAGCATATATACACACAAATGTCCCCTTTCCTCCCAGGCTTCTTTCAGCCATTCAGATTGTGCTGAGTCTCTCTCTCCATGTAGTCTGTGGACAGCAGGACCTTGTTTGGGGCAGGGGTCGCTGGGTGGGGGTAACTTGCTTGCTAGACCAACAAAGGGTGCGGAGACAGATGGGGAGGTGAGGTGGTGGCGGCGGCAGGCAGGGCTGTTTTTCTTGGTGGGGTGTGCATTTTTTGGATCCCCTCTATTAAGAAGTGTTTTGTTTCCTGGATGCAGAATGTTCTTCGCTTTCCTTTCTTTGCTCACAAGCACTCATGCAACACTTGCATGTTGGTGCAGTTCAAGCAGCTGACATGGCAGCACCAGTGGAACGTGCAGTTGCAGCGCTCCGTCACCCGCTGCGTCCGGGTCCGGTACCCCCTCCCACAGCACAGCAGCTCGCAGCCATCCAGGGCAGGGGAGGAGCTGTTGCAGGAGCGGCCTGCTGTCCCCGCTGTCCCTGTCTTGCCGCTGTAGGTGCAGAAGTTGGGCGACTTCTCAAAATAGACCAGGTCGTGGGGGGAAGGGGGCTTGTGGGCAGGATTCTCTGGCTCCAGGTGGTGCAGCTCCACCCGGGAGGCCCGGTTGCTGCCTTTGTTGCCGTAGATGACCCGTGACGCACCATCAAAGCGGTCCTTGAGAAAGTCCCCCACGGTCCGGAAAGTGGGCAGCCGCATCCAGCAGGTCTTGACCGTGCAGGAGCCAGACATCCCATGGCACTTGCACTCCTGGCGCATCTCCGTGAAGACCGTCTGAATGGTAACAAAGGAAGGAAATGCCTGTTAGAAGACACCAGAGTTCTGAGCCGGCCGCAGTATGGACCACACCATAGAACAGGCATAGGCAAACTCTGGCCCGCCAGATGTTTTGAGACTACAATTCCCATCATCCCTGACCACTGGTCCTGTTAGCTAGGAATGATGGGAATTGTAGTTCCAAAACATCTGGAAGGCCGGAGTTTGCCTATGCACGCCATAGAATCATAGAATTGTGTGGTTGGAAGGAACCCCAAGGGCCATCGAGTCCAATGCCGTGCAATGCAGGAATCTCAACTAAAACATCCCTGACAGATGGGTCCCCCAACCTCTGCTTAACAACCTCCAGTGAAGGAGAGTCCACCTCCTTCCAAGGGAGTCCATTCCACTGTTGAACAGCTCTTAATTGCCAGAGTTCTTTTCTGTTTAGTCAGAATCTCCTTTCTTGTAACTTGAAGCCACTGGCTCAAGTCCTAGCCTGCAAAACAGGAGAAAACAAGCTTGTTCTCTCTTCCATGTGACAGCCCTTGAGATATTTGAAGATGGCTCTCATATCTCCTCTCCATCTCCTCTTTTCCAGGCTAAACATACCCAGCTCCCTCAACCGTTCCTCATAAGGCTTGGTTTGCAAGACCCTTGGTCATCTTGGTTGCCCTCCTCTGCACACGTACCAGCTTGTCCAGATCTAAATTCATGCCTAAACGCTTGGCTCCTAGGGCTGCATACTTTTCATAGCATAGTGGAACAGCTAAGTCATAGTGAAACAGTAGTCAGGAAGTTTATGGTTCAAATATTGCCCTGGCCACAAACTCACTTCGTGACATTAGGCAAGCCAATATCTCTTACCCTCAGTCTTCCCCCTGCCACATCTGCAATAGGGGGATAACAGTTTTGAGTAGCAATGGCCACCACCTTCAGTGACTTTAAAAGAGGATTAGACAAATTCATGGAGGATAAACTATCAACAGCTTCTAGCTACAAGGGCTATGTCCAACATCCACCACCAGAGTATGCCTCTGGATGCCTCTGAAAGCCAGCGGCTGGGAATCACAAGGGACGGGGAGCACTGATGTTCTCAGGACCTGCTTTTGAGCTTCCCGTAAGGACCTGGTGAGATGCTGGACTAACTGGGCCTTTGGCCTCATCAAGCAGGACTTGTCTTTTAACCTACTTTACAGGCAATTGTGGGGATTATGTGGACCATGTACTGTACATAAAGTGCTCTGAAGTGCCTTATTATTATTATTATTATTATTATTATTATTATTATCATTGTTGTTGTTATTAATTCCAACAGAGGAGCTTGCCCAAGTTTTCTCAGTGCCCACGAGGTGAGGGCTGCTTGGGTATGTGCTTCTCACTTGCTCTGCTCTGCTGGGAACCCCTCCTCCCACCAGACCCATCTCTCCCACCCCTTTGCTTCCAAGAGGGAGCTGTTCCCTTGGCGCACTGTGGGCCCCCCTCCCACCCACGGAATGTGGATGCGTCTTTCCAAGCCCAGAGCTTTCCCTTCCAAACGGGTTTTACTGCAATTAGAAGAATTGGAACCATTTCCTTCCAGATGTGTAGGAGCCCACATGGCAGCCGGGCTTGTGGTTCTGGGCTTGGCTAGCATGCAGGAGGTTTGCCTGCTTAAGGGCTGCCTTCTCCCCCTGCTCCCCCCTCTTTTTTTTGGCCATCACACCACCACAGCCCACCCCTCCCATGCTGCCTACTGCCACCCTCGTCGCCCATCCTATAACCTACTTCTGAGAACTCAGCAGGGACACACACGTCCCAATGCACATGTTCGCACACATACATGGATGCAGAGAGCACAGAGATACACAAATAGCTTTTGCACAATTCTGTTCATGAGTGTAGAGGCCTCACCATGAGGTTAGGGAGCAGATTTTATGATACCATAAGTGGCAGGCAGGCAGATTTGATGCACTGGGCACATAATCCACCAGGAATTTCTCCTGTGCAAGCCCTACTGTGCAGAGTAGCTGCTGCAGAAGAGCAATTTGGTGGCTATGTACACACCTTACATTAGGAGCATATTGCTTCCCTAAATAATCCTGGGAACAGTCGTTTCTGGCTTACAAAACTGCAGTTCTCAGCACCCTTAACAAGCTACAGTTCCCAAGGTCCTTTCAGGGAAGCAATGTGCTTTAAATGTATGGTGTGCACATACAGCCTAAAACCTTGCACAGCTCGTGTTCAATTAGGGTCATGCAGGGGGAATTGTGCCCTGTGATAAATTGTGGAAGGCAAAGTGAGGTCCATTTCAGTCTCCTGCCAAGCAGAACTTTAAAAAGTTAACAGAGCAGCTTTTACTCTGATTTCTGGGACTTTTTAGGGTGATCAATTTCTTAGAGATGATGGTGTAAATATTTTAGGTCCTCAAACTGGGGATTGGGTAGAACTTGACAATGAGCACCCAGACGGCCATTCGAAAGAGAGAAAAATTATTATAGGAATAAAAACTGCAAACAAAACAGAGGCCCTTTGGAGAAGGAGCAATGTCTAGATGTGTACAGGCTGATAACTGAAGCCTCAAAGCCAAGATGGGAGAGCTGGAATGCCATATATAGTGGCCATATCAGAAACCTGGTGGAACAGTGAAAGCCAGTAGAATATGGTTATTTTTGGATATAAAACCTCTAGAAAGGGCAGGGAAGGCTGTGTTGGAGAACCAGAATAGTGGACTTGCACTGTCCAAGGCCCACTGCCCAGCTCAGCCAGTGGACTGAGGGGCTTGGCCCTTTGGAGAAAGGAGTGGGCAGGAAAAAGAGGAGCATGGGAAGCTGCCATACACTGAGTCACACTCATTGGCCCATCTTTTCTACACTGACTCCTGGGATCCCTCCCAGCCCTACCTGGAGATGCTGGGAATTGCATGAAAAGCAGATGTTCTGCCCCTGAGTATGGCCCTGCCAATTATCTTAGAGGTGAAAGGTGGAGGAGGGCTCATTTTCTTTAATAAATAAACAAAATTAAGAAGGGGCTCGTGTCCCTTGCAGCACTCCGTCCCCCTAGACTTCCTAGAAGGGCTTCAGAGTGTTGCAACGCAATAGGATGCCGTGTTGCTCTGGAGCCACTCCAAGTCCTGAGTGGCAAGAGGGAGGCAGCCGACCCATGCTTCCTGGAGTGGCTCCAAAGTGGTGAGACATCATAGAGGGGTCTGGCAAAGAGGGGACTGTGCTACTGGGAGTAGCAGGAGCCCCATCTCTTAAGAGTTTAAAAACCTCCTGCATCTAAAGCACAAGTGGAGAGGCCAGAGCTGGCGGTGGCAGAAGATACCTGATTTCCCCCACCCCTCACAAACCTAGTAGTGCCTCTGGCAGCAGGGGGCGTTCCTCTATGTCCAAAAGGGTGCAAGGCAGGGCAGGGAAACTTGTGGCCTTGCAGATGTTGTTGGACTCCAAGTCCCATCAGCTCCAGACAGACTGGCCCAGTGGCCAGGGATTATGGGAGCTGGGGCTCCAGCAATAGAGAGCCACAGAGCGAGAAGGCTATTAAACCAGGCAGCTAAAGAGAAAGAAACTTCTTCATAGAATTGCTGGGGGTGGAAATAATGATTTCCTTCATTTTTCTGGGACCATTTGTCACACATCAAGTGGGGTGGGATTCTCTGCTTCCAGGGATGAAGGGGGAATGCATTTCTATGAAATGTTCGAGGTGGGAGTTAACCTTAGTTAACTATGAGGAGGCTAAAGCCCACCCCCTTTTTCTGTTTGTTTGTTTTTAAAGAAAAAGGAAGAAAGAATACTTGAGACCAATAATGATAGCAGGCAGCCTCTCCTGGTGATATTTCAGAATGCCCATGGGATTGGCACGAGATGGTGACATACTATCACTCCCAGAGGCGTGGGAAACATGGCTGGCAGGTTGCCGAAGGCTGGGCTGCTGCTCAGAGTGGCTGGGAGGCCTTTTCTCCTTCCAATTGCAGAAAAGGAGAAATGCAGCTGCCAGTATCATATTGCCTTTATTAAAGTCCATGGGGAGGATGGATTAGGAATACTAGATATAGTTCTGGGTGGGATCTGGTCCCTTGGGACACGGGAAAGGGCTTTCTTGGTGACTGCTCCTGGACTCCGGAACTCCCTCTTTGGAGAATCCAGACTGGCTCCCTCCTCGTTGTCCTTTGGCTGGCAGGTAAAGACCTTCTTCTTTCAACAGGCTTTTGGGAACTGACTGCTTTTAATGAAAGGGTAGATGCCCTGCTGTTTACAGTACAATTATTTGTATGTTTTAAACAGATCTTATGTATGTACAGTGGGCGCTCAGGTTGCGAACATGATCTGTGCAGGATGCACATTCGCAACCTGCAGCATTTGCAATCAGCACGTGTGAGTTGCGACTCCGTGCTTCTGCACATGCGCAAAGCGCAATTTAGCATTTCTGCGCATGCGTGACCCCCGAAACCCAGAAGTAACCTGTTCCGGTACTTCCGGGTTTCGGCAAGTCCGTAACCCAAAAAAACGCAACCTGAAGCATCTGTAACCCGAGGTATGACTGTAAATAGTTTTAATTCTATTATTATTTTTTATTATTGTTTTTTATATATTTTTAGCAATTTAGCTGCCTTGAGTTCCATTGAGGAAAATAGGAAGAAGAAGAATGCAAGGAGGTGCATGCAAAGGCGCATCTAGTTCAGCATCCAGCCAACCAGATTCTGCCTCTGGGAAGCCCACAAGCAAGTCATGAGTGCAACAGTGCACTGCCAACTTGTGATTCCCCATACAGAGCACATACCCCACCCTGAAGAATCCTGGGAACTGTAGTTTTAAGTGTGCTGGGAAGTGCAGCTACGTGGTGGATAAACTACAGTTCCCAGGATTCTTTGGGGCAAAAATCTGCTTTAAATGTATGATGTGTACACAGCCAGAGTTAACTGTTTTGGTGGAGTTTAGTATAGTGAGCCAATCTTGTGAGTACTTGGACACTATTCAAATCATTACACATCCGCTCTTGATTGAAAGCCATTTTTCCACGTTTTTTTGGTGGGGTCAGGACAGAGTGAATTATGGTCTAGAGTCTAGACACATGTTGAAACACTCACAAGAACAGTTTGATAGCTCAGATAACAGCAAAAGTCAGCTGTTGCTGACTTCACCATGTGAAAAATGGTTGTGTGAATGGCATCCCCTAGTCTACACACAATAGGCGGTCATTCTCTCTAACTGCGGTCTTACTCATATTTTTGTTTGCTTTTCAACATGTTAAAAAAATCCTGCCTATGCCACTGTGATCCATTATCCCCATCGTGGAAAGAAAATGGCTTACAACAGCCCAGCCCAGTATTAATATTGCAGCTGAGATGTGGGTTTCTGCACGTGCTGTAGTGCAAATGAGGCTCATCAACCTGGGAAGGTAGCCCATCTACAAGAAGGAAAACTCTGATCCTAAACCTCTGGTGCCTTGCAGGATATCTTTGGGAGAAGGAAAGGCTAAGGAGTGGAGTCCCTAAGACACTTGGATGGCACCTTGTACACCTCCTTCTGGCATCCCAGGACCTCCATACACACCACCCAGGCTTGCACCCTGGGGAAGTTGGTTTGGTGCTGCAAACACAGCAATCTACACACACACACACACACACACACACACACACACACACACCTGCAAGCACATATACAGCTTTGTCTACACTTCCTCGCCCACATGCTCTCTCACTTCCTACCAGACGTCCTGCTTCATTGTTGTGCAAATTCATCAGGAAACGCAGGTCCCGCCCCTTCTCATTGGAGTCCACGAACTCTCGTCCAAAGACCCTGCCGAAGTCCACATTGTCGCTACAGCCCCCCCAGTGCCAGTCAGGACCCCCTGGGCCACGCCGGCGGTAGTCGCAGGTGCAGGATTCGATGGAGCCCTCGGAGCAGGAGCGGGCCACAGAGTGGGTGACGCCAGCGCTTGTGATGGCGAAGATGAAAGCTGTTTCGCGGCAACCTGGAGGTGGGAGATGGGAGGGGGAGATGTGGCATGTCAGCACGCAGCATCAGAGTCCACAGTTCATTTCTCCCCGTTCAGAATAAGGGCCACCCCAGAACATGCCTGGAGATCAACATCACTGCTGGCACAAATAACAGCTGCTGCCTCATTCATCAAGTATCCCCTGGGATAGCTCAGCTGGTAGAGCATGAGGCTGTTCATCTCAGGATTATGGGTTCAAGACCCAGGTTGGGCAAAAGATTCCTGCATTGCCGGGGGTTGGACTAGATGACCCTCGTGGCCCCTTCCAACTCTACAATTCTCGTGGCCCCTTCCAACTCTACAATTAGTATTTTCTCTCCCTCTTCACATTTAGGAAGATGGAGGCACCTTGCAAAGGGAACTTTTATTGAAGCAGCCAGAAGAATACCCATAAAAATCAGAAAACCAAAAGGAAACGGTTCGTAGAATCATAGAATCGCAACATCCTGCCGTCCATCCCTGTCCCACAAACCAGAAGGATCCCAAGACCCTGTTTTTGCCCTGCCCTGTTCACAAGACAATTACCGGCAGGGACCAAACAGCCATGAGAGTCTCCTTGCCATCACTATACTTGGGAGGTAGTTATATCCAACTGCCAAACTCCATCCACAGTTCACCTTGCATAATCCAACCAAAACTGTTATAATAAACTGAGAGTAGGTAGCCTGCACAACTACGTTGAGATAGGTTATTCATACAAGCAAACTAAGCCAGATGTTGCAAGGAACATGGGGAAAGCTTGGAGTTACAATCCAGTGTGCCTACAGTAGGGGTGGGGAATGTGTGGCATTCCAGATGTTGTTGGACTCCAGCACCTGTCAGTCCAGCCAGCCAGCATGGCCCAGTGGTCAGGGATGATGGGAGCTGTAGTTTAGCAACATCTGGAGTGCATCAGGTTCCCCAATCCTTGCTGTACAATCTCGATTTTGTGCTTACAAGATGTGTGTGATGGTACTATCTCGGAAAAGTCTCCCCTCTTTCTTATACAAAAGGAGGGCAGTCACTTTTAAAAACCTGCTTCCTGATTAATTGGGAGCATCTTTTCGAATCAAAGAATTGAAAAGATTGATTGGCTAAATGCTGCAACCCATTAAAAAAATTCTTTAGCTGGGAAAGGAGAGCAAGAAGAGGCATGCTAAAGAGTCTGAGAGTTTGTGGGAAAGGAATGTCTTTCCTCTTCATACGGAGAGGAAAATAATAACAATTACTGACTATTAAAAACCAAAATAATACATGACGCCTGGTGTACAAATCCCAGCTGTGTGCTATGTTTATGCGCTGATAATAGAAGGAAACTTTTTGCACACAGGAGCTGTGCACTTAAACTGCCTCCTCTGGTTTCCAAGGGTCTCTCTCTCTCTCTCTCTCTCTCTCTCTCTCTCTCTGTGTGTGTGTGTGTGTCCCTCTCACCAGCATAGAGCACCACTGTGGCACCACAAGCCATCCTAACCAGGATGAGGCAGCAATGATAGCCAAGGTGAAATAATGGTTAGTGTGTCAGATTAGGATGGGGAAAACTCAGGTTCAAATCCCCAGCTGGGAAGGAAGTTCACAAGGGCCAGCTGCCCTCTCTTAGAGCAACCTACCTCAAAGGGTTGTTGCGAAGACAAAATAAGGGGTCTTGCATGCTACCCTATGCTCCTTGAAGAAATGGTGGGGCAACTGCTATACATTTTGGAATGTACTGTAGTTTCTCTGTTCGTTATGCATTTGGACTCCTCTTAAGAAACTGAACCTTTCAAAAGTGTACTGATTTTAATCACTGATTCCAAAACTGATTTTTGGTTTCTTAGAATTCCCAAGCAACTGTGAGTACAAGGCTGTTGGTTAATAATAATGACAGGGAACCAGAAGACACTTTCAATACATGAATTGGGAACCCATGGTAGGTTTCCAGAGCTTCATGGCACTTCCCCCCACACTGAATAAATTCAAGGCGACTGTGGAGCCTTCTGACAGGTTGTAGTGCTTCATTTGTGTGCAAATTCTTCCAGTTTCCCAAGCACCAGAAAGTTCTGGGGCAGCTGTTCAAGTTCCTCCTTTTGAGGAGAGAGAACTAGAGACTACTGGGATATTTTTCATTTTAAAATATCTATTTAAATCATGGTAGCTAATCTGACTCTGGCCCTCCAGATGTTGCTGTACTACAGCTGCCATTATCCTTGGCCTTTGAGATCTGGAGCCCAGCTCCAGATGTTATTAATCTGGAGAGCCATCGGTTAGTCATGAGGCACCTGCCTTGGGTGGCAGAATCTCAAGGGGCGGTGTCACCATGGGCGCCCCATCTGCCCCTGCCGCCACAGCTGGAGAAGCAAGGAAAGCAGTGGCAGCAGCTTCTGGTGAGATCTTGTGGTCGTGGTGAGTGCCCTGCCCACTCCCTGCTGCTAGAGATGCAAGGAGAAGCAACTGCGGCTTCCAGGTGCCTGAAGAATCTTGTGAACCCCTTCCTGAAACCTGCAAGCTCTGCATGCCTGGGAAGTGACGCCTCAGAGGAGGTGGGTGGGGTGGGGGTGGCCTGAGGCAAGATGGGACAGACCTTCCCCATGTTAATCACCCCCTGATTTACATGGAGCATGGGGGAGCAGGCACGCTCCAAGGCAGACAATGTTAAGTTTATAAAATGACACCAGTTCAACCTAAAGCAAACAGCACTTATCTGGACCCCCTTCAAACAAACACCTATCCCACCACAGGCTGCTTGAACTGGCGTCTCCATGCTTGAACTGGTGTCTCTGGGTGGTCACACTGCAATGCTTATGGAAGAGACATATTCTAGCCACCAAAACCCACGGAGCAAGCCAGCTTACAGAACGTCAACCGAACTGACCATCAAAACCTATAAGCAAACAGGTGTTCAACAAAAGATGCTAATCCTTACACTGGATATTTTGACAACATGCGTAATGTTTGTAATGAATCGTAGAATCACAGAACTCTAGAGCTGGAAGGGACTCCAAGGGTCATCTAGTCCAACCCAGGAATTTCAACGCATGGTTCCCCATCCAATCTGAAACCAAAGCAGACTCTACTTAGCTTTGCAAATGTGCTAGCAGTTTTGTTGCTGCACCACTATGAAGACAATATCCTCATGACACATATTTTAACACTTTCAATAACAATGCTTCTATTCTCATGCTTATTTTGCATTCCGAATAAGGATGCACCTGGGGCAGGTGAGGCTATCTTGCTCTTCTAGTTAACACTAGACAGCAATAGCCCAGGCTTGACTTGGGTAACTTAATGACTTGTCCCACCTAATTCCTGCTTTTGATTACACATTTCCCACTCTCATTTCAGGAAGTTTAGGTAAAGTAAAGGTAAAGGTTAGAGTGGCCTGTATTGGTCTCAGGCAGTCTGGGAAACTGGTGTGCATGCTAAGACTTGCATCGCGCGCCCTTGAAGTATTTCTTGTGATCATCACTAACTGGGCTGGGGGTCTATGGCGAATGGAAATATCTGTAGTACAGCAACATCTGGAGGGCCAGAGTCAGATTAGCTACCATGATTTAAATAGATATTTTAAAATGAAGAATATCCCAGTAGTCTCTAGTTCTCTCCCCTCATAAGGAGGAACTTGAACAGCTGCCGTGTGGATTTATAATGTTTTTAAGCAAAAATGAAAAGAAGCTCTGATTGTGAAAGAGGAGGGAAGAACAGTCAATGGGGCAGCAGTGGTGCAAAAGCTTATCCTTTGTTAATGAGTCACACAAGCTTGCATCACACATACAAAACACTGGGAAGCAGAACACAAATATCATGAAATGCAAAGTAGTCTGTACACTTCCTTGCATTACTTCTTGTAGCAGATTGCATAAGAAATCCGCTCATTTGGTTGTAACAGACTTTCATTTATACCAGGGGTGGGGAATCCGTGGCCCCCCAGGTCTCCTTAATCCCAGCCACTATGGCCAAAGGTCAGAGATTATGGGAGTTGGGAGTCCAGCATCTGGACAGCCCTGGTCTAGACTGGGGGAGACAGATGTGAAAGAGCACATGGTTATTGATTCAACCAAGCAGAAGAAGAGAAATAGAGCTTTTCAGATTGTGGTGAACCAATCATCTGGGATTCTTTATTCTCTTGTTCCAATGAGTGGGCAAGAACACAATCTCGGCTGCACTGGGCTCATTCTATATAAGCAAATGGATCCCCACCCCAGGACTCCTATGGCCCAGTCTCCGTCTCCTGTCACCTCCTTACCTCTGTTGACAATCTTGCCAAAAATGTTTGGCCCTGGTGTGGTGGGGCAATTCCAGCGGCGGTTGCGGAACTGCCACTTGCACTCCTTGATGGCACTCTGCAGGCCGCTGCTGATGCTGTGCAGGATGCCTGGGTTCTGGCGGATGAGCTTGCGCTGCTTGCGGCTCAGCAGCTGCAGAGAAGGGTCCAGCACCAGCTGCACGTTCTTGGAGTCCGTCAGCAGGTTGGTGGATGAGGCCACATTGATGATTCCCCTGCAGTCACAGAACGGCAAGGGTTTAAGCAGAAAGTTCAAATTCTGACACACAAATTTTGATGTGTGAAACGGCACATTCAAATTTCTTGCAGCATTGAACACGGATATTTACATCAGCTGAGGGACTTATTGGCATCTTCTGACTGTTTTCATAGGCATCAAATGTAAAATCTCATTCACTGCCACCTGTCAAATACTAAATATCATTGCTTGTGAACTGTTGAATGCTGTGAAATGCTACAAACCACTGCATGCTTATTTAAAACCTTTGGGGGGGGGGGGACCACATTCCATGAAGGATGATTGAGGTATCTGACAATGCTTAAAACCAATAATAATAACAAACAGCCACATGAAAGGAGCTATTCACTATCAAGCAGCATAAAAGTGGTGTTACAAAATGATTTTTAAAGTTTGGAATTAAAACTTCCTACAGATTAACCTCACTGCCGAAAGTATCAGGACAATCAACCATAACATACCAAAGGGAGACCGTAACCAGCTTCCTATCCGTCAGATGCCTTTCTTAAAAGAACCAACTTTGCAATTTGGCGGAAGGTCATCAAAGAGGAAGTAAGATGGAGTTGCCTGCACAGGGAGTTCCAGAGCCTGGGCAAACCTACAAAGAAACCTCTTACCGTAGCCCCAACTAAATACGCTTCAGACGCTGGCAAGTCCCATAAGGCGGCCTCTGTTGATGACCTTAATGAGCAACCGTCTCGAGTCCCGTCAGGGCAGAGGTAGATTTAGGGGAGTGCAACTGGTTCAGTCGCACTGGGCGCAGAGTCTCAGGGGAACTGCAGGGGATGCCGCAACTATTATTTAGAACAGAGCATGAGAGGCAGGGGTGACAAATTCTGGTGTTGCACAGGGTGCCACTGAAATTTGAGACCCCAAGGTCTGCCACTTGGCAGGGGAAAAGATGGGGTATGTATCAATGAATGAATGAATGAAATATTAAAAATGGAAACAGCTCCTGAAGTCTACAGATGATTTATTTATTTTTTTAAAGAAAGAATTGGATGTGGTACAGAGCCATTGATACTGAGTCATGTAGTTGGGGACTTAGTCTAGTTCTCCATCAGCCTCAGACAACGTGTTCAATAATGTCAGGGGTCTCAAGGCCACAGGTTCCCCAGTCCTGGTCTAGTTATTAAACATGAGGGAGGAAGAGTGTTCCCATTTCTAGCCAGGGACACCCTATACATCTAAAGAGCAACCCAAAAGGAAATGCCATACATGTTTGCCATTAGGGGCATTTTGCATGCTGGAAATGTGATAAATATTGAGCGAGAATTTCCTTCCTTTCCTTTCTATTTCATCCAAGGAGAAAGACTACAGAATTACCTAGCAAATCCCACAAAAAACACATTAGCAACATATAACTCACTAGCCCAAGTGGCAGTCAAGGGTCTACATAGCAGGATCAGTGCAGAGTTGTCCAAAGTTTCTGCACCTTTCTTGCAAGTACTCTACCTCCTCCTTCAGCCCCAAGCAGTGGATTAGTTCTACAACTAGTAGTGGTTCCATTTAGCTGCCATGGCTAATACACACTGATATAACAATCCTCCATTAACTTGCTCTCACACTTTAAAATAAAATTTAAAGCCAAATAATCTAGTTGCTATAGGGACGCAGGTGGCGCTGTGGTCTAAACCACAGAGCCTAGGGCTTGCTGATCAGAAGGTCAGCGGTTCGAATCCCCGCGACGGGGTGAACTCCCATTGCTCAGTCCCTGCTCCTGCCAACCTAGCAGTTCGAAAGCATGACAAAGTTCAAGTAGATAAATAGGTACCACTCCGGCGGGAAGGCAAACAGCATTTCCGTGCGCTGCTCTGGTTCACCAGAAGCGGCTTAGTCATGCTGGCCACCTGACCCAGAAGCTGTATGCCGGCTCCCTCGGCCAGTAAAGCGAGATGAGAGCCACAACCCCAGAGTCGTCCACAACTGGACCTAATGGCCAGGGCATAGCTGTCAACTTTTCCCTTTTCTTGCGAGGAATCCTATTCAGAATAAGGGAATTTCCCTTAAAAAAGGGGAAAGTTGACAGCAACCTTTAATCTAGTTGCTATCACTACATCTGTTGGTGGTGAGTTCCCGCACAGTAGTGATACACTGTGTGAAGCAATTCCTTTTCATAGAGTCGGAAGGGACCCTAAGGATCATCTAGTCCAACCCGCAGCAATGCAGGAATATGCAGCTTGTTGGCTGTGAACCTCCCACTGCCAATTAACTTTCCTGGGTAACGCCAAGAATCAATCAATTTCTCTCTCTCTCTCCTCACTCCATACCATTCATGATTTCATAATTCTTTATCATGCAACACTAATATGTGAAGCTGAATAGAATATATGTTTGTTTGTTTGTTTGTTTGTTTGTTTGTTTGTTGTTAATCAGAAATAACAATAGCAACATAATTACAGATCTATGCTGCATATTCTAAGGGTCAAGCTGTACCTCATGCCCCATCCAGTGGAGGAGACTGCAAACAGCACCTGTGTCGACTTCTCCCCACAGTGGCCGCAATTTGTAGTGCTACTGGCCACCTGGATCTTGTGCCTCATGCGCAGAGCACCACATACCACACATTCCTGGCAGCAGCTTGGACTGGCGCTGCTACTGACCACAGGATGAAGAGCATCTACATGGTAAGAAGCACCACACACATTGTACACATGCCATGTGCAGCAGCCTCCCTCTCAGCGTGTTGAGTCTGAAAAGAAGGGAAGCTGTAATAGGTCAACGGCACCTGCTCTGTGGATTAAGCTTCCACAAGAGGCGATGTTCCGTGAGACCTTATGCAGGTTTCTTCAAGGACCGTCCAATTACAGAAAGCATTTGGCTGAATGGCTGATCTGGTGCAAATTGTTGGTGTGTATTGCTGCTACTGATTGTACTTTTTCTTGTTTAAGCTATTTTATATTATTTTAAAATGCTGAGGGGGTTGCTTTTGTATCTGAAATGCAGGATAAAAACAAAACAAAATTAATGGAGCTGGCTGTGAACATTCCTAAGTATTGCGTAAAAGCAAACAGCAAGCAGTCCTATGTGCCTCCTGCTTTCAGTCTATAGATTATTCCTGATATCCATAAACATTAAATCAGATTTGTTGCTCTGTTGATTCTGCTTTGCGGTTTATTACTAACGAGTGTCTCACATAGATAGATAGACGGATTCAGTGAATGACTCACAGATGTATTAAAACTGTTAGGATACTTCCTGATGAGTTACAGTCCTAAAAATTTGATACACCTGGTGAAAGAGACCTTGATTGCCAGAAAAATTCCCAAAGTAGAACATTTATACAACTCTATCACAAAACGGTGTCTCAAATAGACCCATACAATAATGAAGATTCTTCCAGGAAACCTAAATTTGGCATTCACACAGCCCAAGACATTGGAATTACTAGAAAAGCATCTGAGGAACATATATTTTAAAAATATTTTCCAAGATATGTGAGGTGGGGGGGGGGGGAGAAGGGAGACTTTTTTTGCACCTTCTGGTCAAAGCTTGGAGCACAGAGTTTTCTTTTCAGAAAAGACCAGAATTCTAACTTAGATCAAGCCAAGCCACATGCTCTATAAGACAGCCTATTGGTCTCTAGGACTTCCATGGCATCCTCAGATTTGGATGTGGGGCTTGCAGAGGACTTATTAACAAGGGACATATAGCTATGCTTGAAGAATGCAGGCTTCATTTACTAGTAGTATTAAAGACATTTGGGCCTCACTGACTCACACACTGCGAGTTGGAGCAGTAGATTCCTAAGGTACTTTCCGATGAGTTAGAACTCTGAAATTGGGTACACATGTCATCCAAGACACTCCAGTTCCAGAAATAATTTGAAACGTGGGACATTGTACTTCTCTCCTTCAAAACAGGGAGCTGATGGTGCATCCCCAAATAATTACGGTGCTTCAAGTCGACCGAGAAAATGAATCTGTCAACACACACCCCCATCATATGCTGATTACTGTGAAAGTTGTAAAGGCATTTATAAGTCTTTCCCTAATGATAGGAAGCATGAAATCTGTGCCCTCAGTTTTAGGTACCAGTAAGCAACCCAGAAATTTGAAAGTTGGTACTTGTGCAGCTCCAGGCCACACAGATTACTAAGGAAATCTGAAAACTGGGCATTTCCCAACTGCATCGTCAACTTCTGATGCTTACCTCCTAGTAGGGGTCAGTATTTCAGCACACAGCAAACTATGTGGGTGGAGTATTGGGAGCTGGGCATTCTGTTAACTGTTCAGGTTTGCATTTAGAGGAGGAGGCAGGCAGAGACCTAGAGCTATCCCAGCAGAATACGCACTTTATTTTCATATCCATAGCTGTGGATACGCACCAAGCAGCTGCCCTTCTAACCTAATCTAATTCTGTGTACATGTTACAAACTTAAAATCAGGATAGATATGGAATGTGACTAAAGCTGTGTGTCTACTGCTTCGCAAACCAGTGGTGGGAGTGCACTGGATGCCAAGTAAATGGGCATGTGCGCGCAGCCTCAGATTCCATGCACCTGATACCTGCAACATGCCAAAGATCCTAAAGTGCTTCATGGTCTGAGACCATGCAGTGCTTTTTAATGCCTCTGAAAATGCTGGTGCTCCAAGCAACTAGCTTGGCAAGCTGTACAACGGAGTGAGCCAGTGATAATTAATACACTGAACAAATTATACAGATTAGAGCTAGACTGCGGGATTCACACATAAGTCTTAACACAACAGAGTTTTTAAGATGAGTGTAAAGGCCAGAATGCCCATTCACATTGCAAATGCCTATACTCACATGTAAAATGGTCAGAAGCACATGTGGACCAGGCTAAAGAAGTGCAGGCTTGTTATTTAATTCTGATTTAATTGGGAATTCATTTAATTCTTGCAGATTTGAGATTTAATTCTCAAGGACACCCTTAAGCAGCCCCCCTGGGAATGGTAGTGGTAATGGAAATGATCTTTCTCCCAAGGCTATGATTAAGGATTAATGGGTTGCAGTACCTGCCCCTAAATATTGTTATGGGGAGACTAAGCATCTAAAAGTAAAAATGAAAGTACTAGTATAGGAAGAAATATTAATATAACTCATACTAATTATGCAACAATAAATGAAGTAACATATAGCTGTGCCACTGCACCAGTGCAAACTGTACAGTAGATTATTATTATTATGTACTGTATTATATATGTATTTGATCCCCTACCTTTTGCCCCTCACAGGGACTCATGGCAGCTTACAAATGATAAGACACACTTTCCTGCCCTTAATTAACCATCACTGTAGCTGTAACAGCAGCAGCAATAGCATCATCATCATCACCGTCGTCGTCACTTTTCTAAAAGAAACTACTACAGCACACCTGTATGCTATCACACTTCCAAATTAGACCCATCCGCTGACCTCAGTTGCCAAAGGCGCCTTGGGGTGTCAGTGAAGGCTAGTTTAAGCCCTATGTCTTTTTCTGCCCTATATGTCTTGTACCACGAGGATGCCTCTCTCAGGCGTATGCAGATGCCCTGGTCTTTAGCTAGATCAGGATTCCACAGCAAAGGGCCAGGCGATACAACGTGCCTGCGGTCGGGAATCTTACAGGGCAAACCAGGTCCGGGCGGCTCGCCGAGCGTGCGCCCCCTGTGAGCGCGCCTTGGGTTCTTGCTCTGCTCATCCACCTGGGCACTTGGCGCAGCTTCCCGAAGCTCTGCCAGCAACACCAGGAGTGGGGAGTCGCAGGTCACCTCCGTGGGAGCCGGGCCGAGGCGGATTTGATTCCCCTCCCCAGGCTCTTCGAATTTGGAAAGGCTCCCCAAAGGCGCACAGCGCGTAAAGCGCACTTACCACCATCGGCCGCTGTTATTCACCGCCAGCGTGTTGGAAAGAGAGGAAAAAGCCAAAACCCACAAGGTCTTCAAGCCTAGCATTAATGCCACGGGGCTCATCGCTTCGCCTGCCCTGCTTGCCTGCTCGGCTGAACCGCCAAAAAAAAAAAAAAAAAAAAAGGCAGCGGAGAAGAGATGGGTGGGTGGAGAGGTGGGGTAGAGAATCCGTCTCCAAAGACCTTGCTGGAGAGGCGTGCACTGTGCGCCCGGGGAAAGGTCCTCACTTGTGGAGAGTAGTCTGAGCCCAAATCGAAGTTTTTTTGGTTTTTTTAAAATAGTAGTAGTAGTAGTAGTAATAATAATAATAATAATAATAATAATAATAATAATAGAAAGAGCGGAGCAGCCGGCGAAAAGTCCCGCGAGGAGTTGCTCTCCGCTACCGGCAGTCCCGGGTGGCGACGCTTCTCTCTGGAGAGCAACTAAGGCGCAAGAGGGGGAGACGTCGCGCGTCCTGCTAGCTGGGGGCCCCTCGAAGCACGTCTGACATCCCCTCGCCAGGGCCGGCTTCTTATAGAGGCTGTGATGAGGGTCGCCCTGGAGTGAGCCATCGAGCCAGAAGGACCCGGCGCGGTGCGCTACCGCGAACAATGCGCCTTTGCGCAAAGGAGACGCATCACAGCCCGACGGGGAGGGAAGGGAGGGGGGAAGCCAAGCGCCTTTGGACGGGCCGCTCCCCTTCCCGTCACATTAAATTCCAGGAGACCCGAGATACAGAAAACCCTCTTTCTGCAGGAGGGGAGGCTGCTTCTTGCTTGTCACTCAACTCCCCCAGCCCTTCACCCCACCCCAGCCCAGGACGGGGCCGCGGCCAGTCATTCCCTCCGAGGGACCTCTAGCCAGGCGCTGGTCTCCGACGTTCATGATCCAAGTGAAGAAGGAGCAGGAGCCAGAGGGGACGCGAAGGCACTTAAGGAAGGCCCGCTCGGTCACACGAATGGGGAGGCTTGCAATGAGGACGCGGCCGAAGATCGCCTGGTCCTGCTCAGTAGCAGGAGCAGGAGCCCCATCCCGCAGGATCGCCTCTCTCCGCGGGACTCCAGTCGCCACATTTGGCCGCCGAGGCTTTGCGGTGGCCTCGTTCCTCCTCTCCGGAGTCTTTTGGCTGCCGCTGGCCAGACGTCATCCCCCCGCTTGGGCTTGGCCTGGAGAGTCCTCAGCGCCTCCTTTCATCCCGCGGTGGCGGAGAGAGAGAGAGAGACAGCAGCAGATGGAGCGAATTAAGCTGCTGCCACTCGCGCGCTCGGCTCCGCTGGTTCCAGCTTGGGACGCAGCCGCTGGGAAGCTGCAGAGAAGGGGAAGCATTGGGAGGGCAAGGCTGGCGCATGGGGGGCAGAAGTCCCCACGCAACTGAATGTGGTCCTCAGTAGCTACACATACAAGACGCTCCCGGTCCTGTGCAGGAGTGATACTTTCAATCATCCCAAATGGCTGATTATGGCGCGGGCGCGCGCGCACAATTTTCGTATAGGATAGTGCAGCAAACTTTTCTACATTGACCAAAACTATGCCCTGCCTGCCTGGGATTATACGTTAACAATCGGGGTCCAAAATCACATTAGTTTATTCCTGCCTGAAAAGTTCTTTGTCCCTGGAAAGGTTGCAGCCATTGGCAAGCCCCACCACGAGCATTCCTCCCTTAAGATCTGTCTTTATACAATCAATCAATCTTGTCTTTATGCAATATATTCATAAAAAGAAGTTTTACATTACACAGCCATCTTGGCGGTCCTCTGCACCCATCCAGGCATTGTGCATATACACTGTTGCTCATCTTTCCGTGTATGTGAACTGTTCACACGTGCAGGCCATCACTTGATTGCTGCTGTGATGTATGAACGACGCATCACAGATCAAAGACCATAAATCAAGCACATATTATTGCTTTACATTTCCCAGACATGATGTTTCAAAGGAGTCCATGAATGCAGTCAGCTATCCCTCATCAGGCCTCCATAATTCAACTGTGGAAAAAGGAAATGATGTCCTGTATGCGTGAAGCAGGTATTGATGAGTGGCAGTTGAATGCTATAGACTCCAGTGTTCTAGATTGTATTTGAAAACCTGTAGTGTTACCTTGTTGATAGCCCTTTCACACATACAAATCACCCATCGATTTTACAATCATCAAATGATTGCATGTGTGAACAAGACCCGTATCATGCCAGTACACAGCTCACTCTCTGTTCCTGCCTCTCTGTTCCACCCTTTCCCCTTCCCCACATGCACACCTTTTGCAGTTCAAAAGTACAAAGTGCAAGTACATAAATAGGTACCACTCCGGCAGGAAGGTAAACAGCGTTTCCGCGCGCTGCTCTGGTTCGCCAGAAGCGGCTTAGTCATGCTGGCCACATGACCCAGAAGCTGTACGCCAGCTCCCTCGGCCAATAAAGCGAGATGAGCACCGCAACCCCAGAGTCGTCCGCGACTGGACCTAATGGTCAGGGGTCCCTTTACCTTTTACCTTTAAGCCTAATCACAGAAAAACACAAATATCAACTTACCTATATAAGGATTTAACATAGTCCCAATAACATTTAAATACAGCTGATGTGTCCTCCCTCCAGTCCATGTGTGCCAGTTTAGCGTGTGCTAAGCTTAGCTGCGTGCATATAGATTAGCAGTCATGATAAACACATTGAAACGTGATAAGGACTGCTTACACAAGCCTTTTTCCTATGCTCTGCATCATATTTGAATCCAGCCTTGGACCATCATGCATCCTAAGTACTGTGGGCATTTACAATTTGGACCAGAAATAGGCTAGGTGCTGTACAGTTCAGCTGTTTAAAACCTTTGAAGTCAATTAAAGTTAAACAGTGTAACTTATCATCTATGATAAAATAAAATAAAATCCTTCTAGTAGCACCTTAGAGACCAACTAAGTTTGTTATTGGTATGAGCTCTCGTGTGCACACTTCTATGATGAGACAGAGTGAGGCAGCTGCCTCAGGTGGCAGATGCTGAGGTGCGGGGAGTGGACAGAGCTGTGTCATGTGGCCTGCCCTGTTCCCACTGTGCTCGCCTGCTGCCCTCAAGTGCAATGGAAGAGCCTGTCCTTTCACCCTTATTGGAGTAGGATCTACCTGCCAATTCAATTGGCTTCTGTATGGGCCTGTCATTCAGATAATGGACTGAAAGGCCATGGGACAGTACCACTGTGAAATGCTTAGATGAGAGATCAGCTGTGAATTACAGTGGTACCTCTGGTTATTAACTTAATTCATTCTGGAGGTCCGTTCTTAACCTGAAACCGTTCTTAACCTGAGGTACCACTTTAGCTAATGGGGCCTCCCACAGCTGCCGTGCCACCGGTGTGCAATTTCTGTTCTCATCCTGAGGTAAAATTCTTAACCTGAGGTACTACTTCCGGGTCAGTGGAGTCTGTAACCCGAAGTGTTCGTAACCTGAGGTGTTTGTAACCCGAGGTACCACTGTATATGTAGGGTTGCCATATTTTGAAGAGCAACAAAGAGGACACATTTGCCAACTTCTAACTATGGAACTCTGTCTATTCTCATCATGAAAAAGAGGATATGTCCTGGAAAAAGAGGACATATGGAAATGCTGCTCTAAGCTCCTCATGGGCAGTCAAAGTAATAATAAGTAGGAAACTTTATGAAGATCAAGAACAGGGGTCAACAAACTTTTTCAGCAGGGGGCCGGTCCACTGTCCCTCAGACCTTGTGGGGGGCTGTACTATATTTGGGGGGGGGGGAATGAACGAATTCCTATGCCCCACAAATAACCCAGAGATGCATTTTAAATAAAAGCACACATTCTACTCATGTAAAAACACACTGATTCCTGGACCGTCTGCGGGCCAGATTTAGAAGGTGATTGGGCCGGATCCGGCCCCTTACCCATGATCAAGAATAATGGCACTGAGGTGTCTTCCATTTGGGCCATCTTCTAAGGCAGCAGGGCCAACAGCATCTGCGTTACCCATTCCTGCTTGAAATGCCAACTTGCTCAAGCATGACTCCATCGTGTCTTTCTTGCCAGTCCCATCTATGTGTGAATCTCCCTTTCTGTAAATCGAGGGTGGCAAATAAGACGCTTCAGCCCCCTCTATATGATTCTTGGGGCTGTCTGCAAGTGACGTCCTCGCTGAGTGCTTTTACTTGGCAGGAATGTGTCTGTAGCTAAACTTAAGGATGTATAATTCTACTCCCACCTGTCCTTTGCTATCCTTGTCTCTCCTCCCCCCCCCCCCCGTTGTTTATTAAGCTTCTTGGGAGCAAGCGCCAATATTTTTATTGTGTAAATGCAAGACACAATTGATGCTAATGGTACTGTATAAACAAAAGTAAATGAAATTATTACTGCTACCACCATGCAAATTAAAAGATCACTTGGAATGCACTATTTTTAATTTTTCTATTACATCTCTAAGACTAAAATGAATTTCTTGATTGTGAATCCTTAGTCCTGAGGTTGTAATAAGCCACCAGACTTTTCCTTCTTTCTTTTTTGGAGAGAAGGGATGGAAAGGGCTAAAGTACTGGGTGGGGGAGCCCTGGGCCTTTCTGTCCCTGGGGAACTCTCCTAAGCCACACCTGCTCCTCAAGCACACCCCTCACCCGACCTACTTCATGTTCCCCTGAGTGCTTTTTGCCAGGCTGAAATGTGCCCTTGGACCTTGGTGATGCATCTTGGCATGTAAGAAGTTCTTCACCTCTGAACTGAAGTTCCCCAGACACTGAAATTGGTTTCGTAGTTCAGTGCCAGGCCTGGCCAGCAGGGGCTGTTGCAGGATCGACTATTATGACATACATCTATGATATAGAGGTGTTTGCATGTGTACACACACACACACACACCCCTCTGGCCTGAGAAATGCGCAAAGTGCTCCTTACGGGTAAATGCATGCCATGTTGGTCTGCTTGCCCCTTGAAACAAAATGCTGCCTGTCCGCAAATCTCTACCTGGCATGCAGAGCAGAAGGCAGTTGCGGGCTCCCCTTTCGTCTCTTCACGAGTGGGCAGACAGCCCTGTGGGGCAGGCGCCATGTTTTTCTCACAGTCCAGCATCCCTTCCCCTTCTATTGATTCCCTCAAATGTGCTTATAGGCTGCCTCCTCTGCCAAGGGCGCAGCAGGACAGATCACTGCTAACAGAGAAACAAAGCAAGGTTTGGACTGTTGAACTGCCCCTTGCAGGGAGGTGACCTGAGGAGAAAATGCAGGTGGGGCAGGAAGGCCGATGGGGCAAATGGTTCAGAAGGGTAGCCATAATGTGCTTAAGCCCAAACTGTGAGCCAGAAAGGGGCATTTACATGATGGCCTTCAGCTTGGCTTTGCCAGACCTGCAGGTCACCCTGGTTGTCAGTGTTTTGCCTTTGCACCCCCACCTGCAGTTCAATTTCAAATTGAGTGGCAAAAACAGGTCACCTGGTGTCTGCCTACCTGTCAAACTGTGGAGGACAGGGGAAGAGAATGATCTGTACGGTTACTCATAAGTTTAAAAAGAGACCGATGACAAGGAAAGCGTCAAAACTGAACGGAAGGGCTACAATACATCCCCTCAGAAACAAGTGTGAGGTGATCATGTAACTGAAGTAAACAGCAAATAGATATAATATTATTTTGATAATGCATTAAGCTTTAATATTAGTATTATTATTACATCACTTCCTACCAAAATAGAGATTTAAATTTTTACGAAGTATAAAAACCAGTTGCATAAATAATTATTAAAATATAAACACGGTCACCCACAATTAAAACATACCATAAAACACTACAATGAAAATACAATAGGGTGCAAGGCAATACAAAAGATTGTGCAACATATAAAAGATTTTGGAAAACTTACGACTGCTGTCTTATACCCACTTACCTGGCTATAAGTGCCATTCAAATGAGCAGGGCTTGCTTCTGAGTAGACATGTATAAGAGTGCTTTATAAGAGTCCATATGGAAGATACTGTGGCAATTGCAACCATTGTTTCACAGGTGTTTTCTTTAACTGCTGGCACAAACTCCCTAGAATTAGTCTAGTCAATTCATGTGCACAGCAGCATACTACTGCTTCTTTCAAAGTTGTCGTAGAATATGAAATAGACCTGGAGATGCAATATAACCAGCACATCATATCACCTAGTGACCAGGTAGGTAGATTTATGTCCATAGCAGCATCTATGTGCATGGTACTTTACAAATAGCAGGCTTGATGGAGGCCTACATGTGGGGCCAGAGGGTGGCTGCAAATTTGTTACCTTTGTGGTTATGAATTTGTTTTTACTGAAATCAAATGTGAGCCAGTATACAATGGAAAAATCAGGTGCTTCCTCTGATGCCACCTTCTTATGCTCAGAAAAAAAGGGATTACTTTGCCTGACCATAATGCTAAATGCAGCAAACAACACCTCAGTATGCAATTTCATGCTCCATAAAACAGGAGCACAGAACAGCAGTGGCAGAGGAGCAAGGACATCAGCTCAGCCAAAGGTAGAAAGACCAACTTTGACGGTTGGTCAAGAAGGCATACCTTTTTGCCCTGAACTTTGGATGAGTTGTTTACGCCTTCCCTCCTCCTGCATCGCTCTTCAGTTCCATTAATTTTGTCATTGATCTTGTGCTTTTATTCTATGATTTAAATATAATTGATGCTTGTTCTATTTGTGATACTTTTGTAACCTGCCATGGGATAAACCAGGGAAAGGCAGCCTGGAAGTACAAATAATATATAAATCTAAGCAGGAGAAGTAAAACACACAGCTCCACTTTTCAGAACAGCAAAAGTGGGATGTTTCTAACTTCTGGTGGGATTTTCTTTTCTATAATGTGCACGCAGGTACTTCAAAGTAGTGGCTGTGTACACACCATGCATCCAAAGTGCATTTAAAGAACACCCCCCCCAAAAAAAAAAATCCTGGGACTTGTAGCTTACCTCACAGAGAGCTACAATTCCCAGCACCCTTAACAAACTAGAGTTCCCAGGACTCTTATGTGTGTGTGAATGAAATGTATGGTTTCCATGCAGCCAGTGAGTGCTTCCAGATATTGCAGATATTCCAGAATTTGCAATCAAAGCGCTGGCAACCGATTTATTGGATTTCCCTTGGAAAGGATAAATCAGGATTAAATGGGCGCAGGAATACAGGCTGGCATTTTGACACCAACAATATAATGTGGGTGCGGGGGGGGGCACAATTTGCTTGCATGCAAAGTGCATATCCCATAAAAAACACCATTCTGAACCTTTGAGAATATTTGACACCGTGACCTTGAGATACTTGCTGGAGGTGGGCTTCTGACTGCCTGCTTCCCTGCTGTCCCCCCTTTAGTCTTTATTTATTCAAACATATCTTTGCAAACTTGAGGGGACAAGGTTTTTCAGAATTCTAATAAGCCCCAGGGTGAACCGTATTTTATCCCCCTGACATGTTTTATTGCATGAATAACTTGATGTGACGAGGAGAATGTGTCTGTTAATGTGCACTGGAGGACAACCGACAGGTAGCTTAGGCAAACTGCACCTGCCTGGAGCAGCACGTCCAGGTTGATTTTCTTACATACCGTATTTTTCGCTCTATAAGACGCACCAGACCACAAGACGCACCTAGTTTTTGGAGGAGGAAAACAAGAAAAAAAATATTCTAAATCTCAGAAGCCAGAACAGCAAGAGGGATCGCTGCGCAGTGAAAGCAGCAATCCCTCTTGCTGTTCTGGCTTCTGTGATAGCTGCGCAGCCTGCATTCGCTCCATAAGACGCACACACATTTCCCCCTTACTTTTTAGAAGGGAAAAAGTGAGTCTTATAGAGCAAAAAATATGGTATATATCCTACTGTTTTTCCACCCTGGAATCCAATGTGGCATACATGCGTTTCCAAGAGGTCTCCCACCCACCCACTGACCGGACCCAGGCCTGAAAGGTGCTGGTCTCATATACTTTCAGGCCACAACCCTGGCCCACCAGAGAACACCTGGTGTATTCACACCGAAATCCTCTGCCATATGAGTGATTAGAGGGTCCCAAAGTTCAGTTTCCTGAACCTCCTTGCCTCAGATACTGCGAAAGTATGTAAAACGCAACACATTTAAAAATACAAAAGCAGCAGCTATAAAAGTGTAATAGCAGCTCGGCACAAGAGAATGCCGCCTCAGCACAAACAAACTATATTATTATTATTATTATTATTATTATTATTATTATTATTATTACAGTAGCTGGCTGTAGCGTGTCTCCTTATAGCAGTGGTTTTCAACCAGTGTGCCTCGGCACCCTGGGGTGCCTTGAATGATGGTCAGGGGTGCCATGGGCAACACTGTCCCTCTTTCCTTTCCTCCCTCCTCTGAGGCCCTCTTGCACCTCTGCCTTCCAAAGACATGCACAGCTGTTTATTGCAGCAGCCCTGGCTATAAGTTCTGCAGGCGAATGGTGCCTCTGGGACGTACCTCTATTTGGGGCGGGGGGGGGCAGCTCAGAGGTCAGGGGCAGAAGCAGCAGGTGCCTGGACGACTCCCAAGGAGAGGAGAGAGGAGAGGAGGCTGAGGGAACACTCCACAAGGGAGGGTGTTGGAAAAAAGGGTGAGAGGCTGCCATCTTTGCAGGCAAGGGGTGACTTAACTGGGCTCCTGGGCCCCACAGAGGCGCCACAGAAAGAAGGTAGTTGGCTAAAGGAGCCATGGACTCAGAAAGGTTGAAAACCTCTGCCTTATAGAATCATTATTGCACAGCAAGGATAGACTTGCCTGGGTAAAAACTGCCTTTTGATTTTGGGATGCACATGGGTGCAGCCAAAAAGTGTGTTTTGATTCTAGCCAATGCCCATAAACGGGTCCTTTTACCTGGGAGGGAAGTCAGGGGGTTTAAGCAGTCATTACCACCACTTTCCCTTCAAAGGCAAAGTGATCACGGCTTGACTCATAGCCTTCCATGGCTCTAATGGTTTTAATGATATCAAGAGGCTTGCATGAAACATCCAGGAATCCTAACGCCCTCTCTGGTTGCAGAGCACCTCCTACAGCCTGGGGTGGCAAATATTCTGATTCAGTACCAGAGGCAATTGTCTTTCGCCTCCTGAAACCTGAAGATCCCCCATCTTGTCTCTGCCCCCCTCCAGCTCCAGCAGCTGCTCTCAGAAGAGGCTGCCTCCTTCCAAGGTGAGTAAATATTAACTCCTCCCGAGGGGAGTTCTGCACCTTTGCAGCATGTCTTGGCACATCTGTTCTAGCTGCGGAGCCACATGGAATTTAGGAGAGAGGGGGGGCAGGGTGCCTTACTCAACCCATCACCTGGGAGGGTGTCTGAATGTATCCAACCTGCCATCTGGGTGTTTAAGGAGCATGTTGTTGGACAAGCGTTATTAAGGGCATCTTGGTAACAACAGCCCTTTCCAGAAGTAGCTCTATTAGGACGTAAGGAGAGGCTCCTGCCTCAAGTGGTGGCTTTTGGTTTGGATGTGATTAGGGCAATGGAGTGGGCGACAGACAGATCCATGGGGCAAAATGCACCGATCAAGTCCTGCATCGAGTTGCACAGGAGGTTTCAAATGCATTGTGCAATTGCCCTTGTGCAATTAGAATCCGTACAAAGACTGCGCACACGCTATAACTTTAAAGTACATTGGAAGCATCTATTTCCTCAAAGAATTCTGGGCACAGCAGTTTACCTCTCTGAGTTGCAGTCCTCAGCAGCCCTTAACAAACTACAGTGCCCAGAATTCTTTGAGAGGGGAAATGTGCTTTCAAATCTGCTTCAAACACATAGTGTGCACAGAGCCAGAGCTAATGTACTCAGCTCAGAGCAAACATAAATACATCTGCAACTGAGCCTCAGGTGTCATAAATAGGTATAGCCCATCTTACAACTTGCTTCATTGCATTATAACATGAATTGTCATCAGCTAATGGTCCATTTCGCTTGGGCTAACCCTTCTTTACAATGTCTGGGTGGGGATTAGGCTTCAAAGAAAAGTGGTTTCTGCAACGCCAGAGCTCCACAGAGATCCTGAGCAGCCTGTGAGAAAAGCCAAAATAGTTTGTTTGTGCTGAGGTGGCATTCTCTTGTGCCGAGCTGCTATTATACTTTTATAGCTGCTGCTATTGTATTTTTAGATGTGTTGTGTTTTACATGATGATTTTCAGCTTGTAGTGTTTTGAGTTTTTTAATCTGTTGTGAGCTGGCATGAAAGGCAGCCAACAAACAAACAAACAAATAAATAGGTGGTGGGATTTCAGCAGAAGAGTTCTATTTTTGGCATAGAAGCGCACAACATTTGCCCTCTGAGGCATCTGCTGTGTGTGTGCCTCTGCGCACGCACATTCTTTTCTGAAGAACAATTAACGTCCCAGGTTCCAGGTGACCAGCATAGTGGGGGTCCCTGCATAGCCTATTTGCCATTAAGCCTCATTCCTGCCCCCGCGGTATGGCGCTTGGTTCCCAGTGCATGTTTAGCCACAGTAATAGCAGTGATGCCACTGGGCCACAGGCAGCAACATCCCTCCAGCCTCTCTCCTGAGCACTTCTCCCCACCTAGCCTTTGCTCTGGGAACCGCAGGTCAACTCAAGTCATCCCTTCTCTAAGAATCTAAGAAGATCCTTCCTGGATCAGGCCAATGTCTCATCTAGTCCACTGGCCAATCAGATACTTGTGAGACGCAGGCAGACAGGACGTGAACGCAACTGCCCTCTCTCTGTGGGAATGTTCAGGGAGGCAGGAGAGGATATAGTTTAATTATATCCTTCCCAATTTGTGTTAACAAGTTCTACAATTTAGCAGAGTAACATTCCCCTTTTAAACTTACACAGCGGATAGGTTTGCCAGGCTTGTTTAAGCCTCTAAAATAAGTTTCCTGGTAATTCCCCTTTTATTCCCTCCTAAAAAGAAATAGACACAACACAGTCTTATATAAAAGTGTAAAATAGTTTACTCACTCATTCTGTTCACAGATGGATCCCAGAAGGCAGACTTAAGTTACAGAATATATACTGTACACCTGGAATCTATCCCATAGGGAGATAGTTCCTTTCCAAGAGAGCATCTCAGGCTCGACAAAAGCAAAATGGAAACAAGAGAGATGTGATGGCCACTCCTGTGCTTTTGTTACCTGCACAGGTGAGGTCATGCCCACCTCTGGTCACATGTAGAGAAAGTTTGTCCCAGCACAGGAGGAAACAGGAAGTTTATCTACTGGCTGGACAAACATCCCTCTTCATGTCTAAACATGTCCACTCTAGGAATGTTGTATTTGACTGCTCTGTGTTTCACCCCCCACACTTGTGATTCCCAGCAAGTGGCACTCATCATGCCGCCTTCCAACCGTGGAGGTAGAACACTACAATTGTGGATGGTTGCTAAGTCTGTCCAATGGGAGGGAGAGCAGCTCCTGGATGTGTGAGCCTCTTATCTATCCACCAACAGTAACAACAGAGCTCTAACGCAGGCTGAACACTGCACAGATCTATTCAAACCACAACATGCGGACAAATTCCAGAGGGGTAACCATGTTAATCTGAAGCAGCAGAGGAGTCGGATGGCGCCTTAAAGAGCAACAAATGTTTCTCAGCCTAAGCTTGCATGACGAAGTGGACTCTGCCCCATGAAAGCACCCAATAAAAAACAAAACACTTTTGCTGTTTTTGCTGCAGCCTGGTAGTCATTTCAGATTCATTGGCACAGAATGCAACCAAGATGTGCCTATGAAGAAGAAATCTTTTGCTCTCTCTCTCTCCAGAACCCAGTACATCTGTCTCAAGGTCGGTAGTTGATGTTCCAGCACCCTCAACAGTGTTTTAAACTGCAAAAACGAGATGGCCAGGCTACGTTTCTCTGGAAAGTACACACCCTTATCCCAAACATCAGATAAGTGATGGCTGTTAAGATTGCCACACTTGTTTTTTGCCCTGTTTCTGGCTGAAGAAAGAGACGCTTTTCCAGAACAGGAGAAACTGAATGAAATTTGGATGAATTTCTCTGTGAGGGTACATTGCATTAAAATGTCATGTGTATTGATGGTGCTACAGAAATAATCAAACATTATATATACACTGTGGGATCAGATCAACCTCTGGCGCTTCCAGACTGTATTTTGCAGGAAGGATTCAAGGGCCTACTGCATGGGTAGGCAAACTAAGGCCCGGGGGCCAGATCTGGCCCAATCACCTTCTAAATCCGGCCCGCGGATGATCCGGGAATCAGCGTGTTTTTACATGAGTAGAATGTGTGCTTTTATTTAAAATGCATCTCTGGGTTATTTGTGGGGCATAGGAATTCGTTCATTTCCCCCCCTCCAAAACATAGTCCGGCCTCCCACAAGGCCTGAGGGACAGTGGACCGGCCCCCTGCTGAAAAAGTTTGCTGACCCCTGACCTACTGGGAAAGTTAGCTTTGTGCCATTAAAATAGATTAAAAGGCTCTGTTGCCTTTTGTTTTTCTAGAATAATAAAAAAAATGAGAGGTTAGGAAAGTGAATGGGAAATGCACTGAATAATGTGGAATGAATGAATGATATATAACAGTGCACATAGAAATCAGGATGAAAGCAGGACAAATGCTCCTTGCCATATAACTGTCCCACAAACAAACCAGAACAAACGTTCAGTAAAGGCAGGATCTAATCAAGAAGAAGAAGAAGAGGAGTTTGGATTTGATATCCCGCCTTTCACTCCCTTTAAGGAGTCTCAAAGCGGCAAACAATCTCCTTTCCCTTTCTTCCACACAACAAACACTGTGAGGTGAGGTGAGTGGGGCTGAGAGACTTGAGAGAAGTGTGACTGGCCCAAGGTCACCCAGCAGCTGCACGTGGAGGAGCGGAGACGCGAACCCGGTTCACCAGATTACGAGACTACCACTCTTAACCACTACACCACACTGGCTAATCAAACCTCCACAATAAGTATTGTGCAAGCAACTCAGGGTGAAAGCTCAATATAGGTCATATGGACAAGCCCTAGTCCAGCATCCTTTCCCACAATGGCCAGATAGATGTCTCTGAGAAGCCCCATGGGTAGCACATCAAGGTAGCGGCTGTCCCCAGCATCAGTTATTCAGTGGTATACTGCATCTGAACATGGGTGCTCCATATAATGTCATTATTGGGAGCCCCGATAGACCTATCTGGTTCCAATGCCCACCCATCAAAATGGCCATCACAACATCGTGTGACAACCTGCCAAGTTTGGGGGTGGGGGCAGTGGACTTGCAAATTTCAACCCAGTGGCCTTTTGTTGTGGTAAATCCTTGGTGGTGAGAGAATGCACTCTGCACATTCTCAACAGCACTCTTCTCATGTCCCAGGCCCTTTTCGTGTCCCTCCACCCCCCAGCTTCCAAAACAGGTTCTCTGGGGGAGTCCTGGCCAGGATTCAGAGCCAGCCTTCCTTTCTGAACCCCAGTGCATCTCTCCCAGAGCAAAGGCAAGAGCTGAGAACGTGTTGGCTCGTTCCCAGCCTCATGTTCAACTTCTAACCCTCCAGACCTCAGTCATCTTCCTCCCAGAGACGGAAATAGAACCCGAGACTAGGCCTGGCGCCCAAAGCCTGGTGGTCACCCACCCCCGGAGAGAGGGATAGCCCGTCCGCCGCTCAGTCCCACCCTCAGCGCCTCACCTTCCCCTCCGACTGACTCATACATAATCGTCCCCTGCAGCCAAGATAAACGGGCGGGGAGAAAGCAGGGCGGACGCGAGGAAGGAACCGCTGCGAGCTGTGCAATTGCATCCGAGCGCCTCGCGCGCCGCCCCTGCCGCAGTCAGGGAAGGTCCCGGCTCCCGGGAACGGGCACAGGCAAAGCCCACCGAGCCTGCGGATCAGTCGACCCCACCCTGGAAAGTCCCTCTCTTGCACGCGAGTTGGGCTCGCGGGGCGGCTTCCCTGGCAGCATCGCGGAGCCGCGCGCGAGGGCGGGAAGAAAGCGGCGGGCACCCAGCGGACTGGAAACTTGGGAGTGTCCTGTGATGGACGGCAGCAAGCAGCAACCCCACCAGGCTGCAGGGCTTGGAGAACAGGAGTCCAGCTGGTGGTGGTGCTTTGTAGCTTCACACACACCCCAAACCCCGCTGTGCATAACGCTCCTCTTACTTAGGGCGCCTGCTGGCTTGCGCAGCCATCCCGGTTTGCTCGCTCTGTAGGCCCCATAACCTAACACTGCAACGCGGGGGCTGGATTGTGTGCGAAGTCCTATAGGTGGGAGTTGCTCTGTGCAGGGCTGATTTATGCCTGGAGGGAAGGCTGGGAGAGGAGATCGCCGCCTTTTCCTCCCCATTAGCGATTGTCTGCGCCCCTTCCAGCTTTGCGAGCGGCCTGCCCGTGCAATAATTCGAAGGGTAAGGAAGGGAGCCTAACCGAGCCAAGGAAAGTCATGCAACACAGGCATCCTGTCCAAGTGCGCCTTGCAATTGAAGCGCAAGCCGTGCAAGCTTGCTCTCTGCAAGGCTGCTCACCCGACGTGCAGCCCGATCTTGTTTAGAGTTAGGTTCGCAATTTCTACATCGCATCGCGCTGCTATTATCCGACGTGGGCTCGGAACCAACCCGCCTTTGGGGCGCTCGCTCGCTGCATGGCGGACCGTCTAACTTACGCTACCGACTGGCTCAGCAGCGCTTCAGTCTGCTCAGAGTCCACACGCCACCCGGCACAACGCGCTAAAGAGGGGCTCCCCCCCCCCGCCCCGCACACGTCTCAGTTCTTCGTGCAGCAATGCAATTGAATCTGAGAAGGAGCGCCCGGGTTGATGAACGACCTTGCAACAACTCTATACCCGGAACTCAGTACAGTACAGTATTGGAGGAGCGAAGATAAAGGTTTAAATGCTTGGCCAACAATCAAATTAAATTTCTCCAGGCCAATCGATGCTGCCTCTCCTCCCGTGGGGCTAATTGGGAGGAACCATAGGTAACATTCTCCCAAGAATATAACGGGGTTGCAGTTAAGTGTCGTGCATGCAGCATTTATGAAAGGGATACTCATTCAGTTGCGGGGCATTAGGCTCTCGAGACGGAGCCCCCCCCCCCCGGCTTCACGGCGTTGGGACTCCAATTCCCATCAGCCCCAGCAAACATTGGCAATGGTGAGGGATGGTGGGAGTTGCAGTCCGGCAATTTCTGAAGGGCCTCCCTGTGTTTGGGAAAGGGGAATTGCGGAATCCTAAACCACAAAATTACAGAATTGCAGCGTTGGAAGGGATCCCTAGGGTCATCTAGTCCAACCAACCACCTGTAATGCAGGAATATCAACGCACGGTGTCCCATCCAATTTGAAACCATACCGGACCCTGCTTAGCTTTGCACAGAGGCTAGCAGTTTTATTGCTGCAATGCTGCAACCTTTCCGGGGCTTATCTTTGAAGACTGGCTAGAGTCCCGAACGCGCCCGGTTCCTGTTTTTGGGGAGGTGCACCTGCTCTGTCCTCTCCGTAACACCTGGGGGCTAGTTGGGAGGGGCGGGTGCGTCGTTCTGCCTTAGGGCTGTGCGCGCTCCCCGCGTGCGGTGTGTGTGTGCTGGACTAGATGGCCTTTGGATCTCTCTTTCCTCCCGCGCGATTTCCCACCCGCCCCCAGGAAAAGGGGGGAGGAAGCGAGGCCGACCCACGCGAGCGTGTGGGGCTGGGACGCCCGAGGCAGGAGGGACGGCAGCGGAGCCTGCTAGGAAAAGGGGAGTGGAGACATGAAACCTGGCAGCCGGCTGCAGAAGCGCCCGAGCAGATCGTCCGGACGGAGGGAGAAAAAAGGCCAGCGCGCGAGGTTAGAGGAGGAACGAGACCGAAGGGCGGGCGGGCGGGGGGCGAAGGAAGGAGAGGGAATCAAAAGAAGCGAACAGAAACTTTCCTCTGCTCTAATCCTCTCTATCAGTCTGCGGGAAGGCAACCTGTAGAGGCTTGAAAGCAGGGAGAGGCTGGGATCCAGTGGTTGGGATCCAATCGCTCAGGGGAGACGGGATCGGGGTTTGGGGCGCCAGGACGCCTGGGTTCTCTCCGGTGGAAGGCGGGCGGCGCGGGTGCGGGCGGGTCGTCTCCTGGTCAGCCGAGGAGCTGCGGGAGAAGGTGGGGTCGGCGCTTTGCGCCTGGGGAGAAGAGAGGCGCCGCGCGCGGCCCGTGGGACCCACGGCGGGCTGGCGTTCACGCCCGTGGGTGTGGGCACTGGAACCGCACCCGAACTGAACAGCTGCTTCCCGGCTCCAGCTGCCCCCGGATGGGGAGGGGAAAACCTCGCCCAGGCGAGGCTCTAGCGGCCGCGGAGAGAGGGAGAGGGAGAGGGAGAAGGGGCAGGTAGATGAGCGAGAGAAGAGGGAGACCAGCCGAGGGACGAGAGGGGAGGGGATTCCTGGCTGCCACGGTAAGCTTGGATGGAGAAGGAAGGGCGCGCGCTCTCCTCGGTTGCGTGAAGGCAGGTCTGCTGGGGGGGACGGGGACTGTGAGCTGTTCCCGCATAAGCTGGGGATCTGGGGTCACTGTGTTTGAAGCCATGCCGCTGGGTTCAACGTAGCCTTACCATCCTTGCCCTCACTTGTATCTTTAATTACGGCCAGACAGGCAGAAATTAAACTGATAGTGCTCTATCTCCATAATGGAGTATTGGATTTCTGCCGCTCTTTCACGCTGGAGGGGGCAAGGGGGCTTTTGGCAATCCTAGGTCAGTGCCCCGTTGTAAATGTGTGTGTGTGTTGAGAACTGGGCTGCCTTTCCAGCTGCAGGAAGGAATTTGTGGGAGGAAAATAATTGCTGAAGCTTGAGCTTCTTTCTGACCTGTGCTGCTATTATTATTATTATTATTACTATTACTAATTGAATTTATATACCGCCCTATACCCGCAGGTCGCTCTTCCTCCTCACAAGTTCATACCCAGCGTAGCCCTTGAAACTTGATTGCAGTAGGTGGGATGGAGATGGCAGAGCTTGAGTAGAATGAATCGAGGGAGCTTCTGTCAGGAGCTGTGCTCACATGGCAGCCTCTTTACTTTTTGTATTGATCCCTTTAGCTGCTGCCATTTAAAAAATGCTTTAAACTATGGGGAGGCCATGATTCAGCTCATATTTTGGGGTAGGCGAAGGAGTCAGGGGCTGGGGAAATGACCCTTATTCCTCCCAGGGAATCAGGAGGACGTTGGGAAAGGGTTATCGGCTCGCTTCCCCCCTGCCCACTTCCCACCCCACTTACTTACTGTCTCTTATTCCAGAACCTTCCTCCTTCTGCCCTGCTTGGGAGGGCCATGAGGGAGAGGGTGACCTCCAGCCAAACTAGAGAGCAGCCCGGTCAGAGCTTGGCATGGCTCCAATGAGCCCCTGTGTGGCCACTTGTCTCTTTGCTGCCTGCCTCTGCCTTTGGAGAGGGTAAGTGATTCACTGAGGTGCGGTGCTGTGGTGGTGGGAATGGAGCTGTCCCAGAAATTGCTGCCCCTGTCCTGCTGGGGATACTGAACAGCCAGGAGAATGGCACTGGTGTGATTATGTGGGGCTAATGAGGGTCCCTGGTGTGGAAGGGCATTTATCTGCCCAGTTGGCATCGTGCTTGCTTCTTCATTACTACATCAGTGCGCAGCAAGCAATATACCAAGGACAAACTGTACAGCTGTAGCCTCTCCTCAGTCAGCTTCCTCTGTCCCTGCTTTCCCACTGGATTTTTAAAATGTGATGCCTGGATTTTCCACGAAAGCAGTGAGTTTAGAGGGTTAAAGCTGAGGGAATATGTAGGCGGAATTCCTGGAACACATTTCTGATGATCGCTGAGGACATGTCTCTTCACTCTTTTTGGATCCAGGGCCGACTTTTAACCCAAACATGCATTTGGGGACCCATTTCTTATATGCCATCTACTTGTGTGAGGATAGTGCTCCTGTTGTGCCCCAGCTTGGATCATGGCACAGCCCACCAGCTGAAGACCAGTAGCTCAGGATGAGTTAATGATGGTCTGCGTGGATTGTTTGTGATTATGAGCTGGTTCCGCACGTAATGCTAAGCCAAACTACAAACAGAGCTTGCATGCCTGCATATTCACACTAAGACATAGTTTGGCTCAGTATTACATGCAAACTAGCTCTGTGTATGGGACCAAGAGTGGTAGTTACTCCAGATTAATCCACAGCAAGAATTGTGTGCCATGTGTTTTTATATGCAAGTCAATGCTAGCTTTCACTAGATTTAAGACCAACTTAGGTATTAAGTTGGTTAAAATAGATGCCATAACAGCATTGCCCAAGCTAGATTTAAGACCAACTTAGGTATTGTTGGTTAAAATAGATGCCATAACAGCATTGCCCAAGCTAGACCAGAGGTGAGGAATGTGAGGCCCTATTGATGTTTTTGGACTTCCAATTCCCTTCAGCTCCAGCCAGCATGGCCTTTGATCAGGGATGATAGGAGTTGTAGTCAAGCAACATGGGGAGGGCCACACGTTGCCCATACCTGAGGATGAGCTAAGGGAGGCAACATACTTCAGTTATGAGACACATGACATTGCAGGCGCAGGGTCCCTTCCAGGCTCAGGCCCTAGCATCTCCAGGAGTTTGAGACAGCAGAATTCACAAAGACCCCTTTCACGAAACCTTTGGACAGAGATGGGGAAACTGTGGATCTCCAGATGCTTTTGGATGCCAACTCACCTCAGCTCCAGCCAGCACAGCTGGTGGTCAGGGAATGAGGGGAGGTATAATTCAATAGCATATGGAGGGTCACCTCTTCCTCATCCCTGCCCTAGAGAGCTGCTGCCCATCAGAGTAAACAGAACTGGGTTATGTGGGCCAATGATACGGTTAGATGTGAGGCAGCTTCATCTGTTCAAAGCGCAGGCTCGGTTCATTTTCTCTTGCAGGTTGAGGGCTTTCAACTCAGGAGCTAGAAGAGAGACAAGGAGTGTTAGGCAGTGCGGCCTGTGCGTCAGAGGTGGCACGGGTCTCTTCTAAACCTCCAAGAGTCAAACATTCTCTATGACTAGGTGGGGTGTGAGAGAGTCATTACCTGCGGGCATTTCTCTACTCGTTGTAGATGACCAAGCAAGGGGCTAAGCACAAGCTTATGCTAATATGTGCTGGAGGGTCTCAGCTGGACAGTAGCTGAACGAGTGGACACCTGTGCATGGAATGAGAGTTTCTTCCTCTGTGGGGGTAGTGCTAATGGGCTATCCCCATCTTGACCACATGAGGTAGTGATGAGCACCAATTTGGATGGAAATAATAATAATAATAACAATATTTCTATATTGTTTATATTTTTAAGAGGGGGGAATCTCAAAGTGGTTTGCAACTTTGAAAGAGGATTAGAGAGATTCATGGAGGATAAGGCTCTTAATGCCTCTGAGTCCTGATGGCTCTATTAGCTCTGAGCTCAGAGGCATGCTGGGGAACCGAAGCGGGAGAGGACCATGTTCTGCTTGTAGCCTTCCCAGAGGTGTCTGGTTGAACTGCGTGGGAACAGAGTGCTGGACTAGAGAGGCCTTTGGCCTGGATCCAGCGGGGCTGCTGTTATGTTCTTATGCTCAGATGCTTTGAGGACGCTTCACGTTCACGAAAGGAGATGGTATCGCAGCCCTTTGGAAACTGATTCATCGTGGTTTGCATTTTTGTAGCCTTGCTTTATCAGATGTGTATGCGGACTGAGGGCTGTGCTCGCACTGACACAGCAGCATATAGACATAAAGTGTACGTTGACATAACATGCCAGCAACGCCTGCCTTTTTGGGTGGTGTGTCATTGGCATGTTGTGTAACATGGGTGGAAGCTTTATGCATTCCCAGAGTGGCTTGGGAACAGCCACAGCAGAGGCAGCTACCATGCCACTACAGGCAATATGTAAAACCAGGGCGGGGTCCTTTCAGGTGTTGCTGGACTCCAGCTCCCATCACCCCAACCATTGGCCATGCTGGCTGAGGCTGATGGGAGCTGGAGTCCAGCAGCATCTGGAAGGCCACAGCTTCCTCATCCCTGATGCAAAGTGACCCTGAGAGATGTTTTGGAGATGTAGGCTCTTATCTGTGAATCAGTGAAGATCGCCCCAGGCCACAATCAGCCAGGCACAGTACAATTCTAAGCATGTTTACTCTGATGTAAATCCCACCAAATTTAACAAGGCTTATTCCCAAGTACCTATGCACATTATTGCAGCAGCCCAGCACAATCCTATGCACATTTACTCTTAAGTAAATTCTGCTGTTTTTTAATGGGCCTTTCCTTCAGGTTGCAGTCCCTTGCCCACTTCGCTTAGGATACTGTCAAGTGGGACTTACCTCTGAGTGCACAGGATTGCCGAGTTGGTATCTAAGCTGCAGTAGTGGTTCTTGTTGGTATAAAGGAAGGAAGGAAGGATTCACAGGTTCAAAAGAAGGTCCCTCTGAGCATCATAAACTGGATGCATGTGACAGCCACAAGGGCTTAGTGTGGCAACAACCCTGCGCACATGGATGACGAAATCAATTGGCCCCAATTCTGTATAGGGAGAACGTTCTATAATGTTTGACTCCCATATTTCTGTTTAGAGTATGATTAGATAGATCTATCATGTGCCCTTAGGGGCTGATTTGGTCCTCTTGTGATGAGAGGCCCTAAGACAAGTGCCCCACTTATGGAAAACTCCTTCCCGTGGGGCTTGTTGTGAGAAATGCTTGATGTTTGTCTGGGGTAATTTTCCGGGAGAGGGTGTGTGATCGGAGGGACTGCCACTGATCTCTCTGTGTCAGCTGGGAGCAATAGCTGGAGCTGCACGTGAAAACGACCTGAGGATGTCCCTCTCCACTGGGTGGTTGCTATGGTGGCCCCTTCTGATCAGGAAACTTGGCTCCATTTCCCTTTCCCACATCGACATGTCTGTGTCTGCCACTGCCGCGGTTATTCCTGCTCCTCCTTCTGTTGCCACGGAGACACCCTGTGTTAGATCTGGGAGGGGCTTCTCTGCTTCTGTCAGGGGAACATCTCCCTCCCTCCCTCCCCTCCACCCCCACCCCCTCTTTGGGTGCTGAGCCGCAGGGTGTTGCTTTTGATCTCCAACCTGGCTTTCATCTGGTGCCAGTGAGGGGGGTGGGGGGGCAGGCAGGGAATTTCCCCCTGGATACTCGCCCACCCAGGTGCACTGATCTCTCCCTCAGGCAGTAGAGTTGGGCTGGACTGCCACAAGGGTTTTGCACGACCCTCCACACATGTGTGATGAAATGCACTGGCCCCGATTCTGCTTGAGGTGTGGGACCCGTCAGGTTTAGCAGAAACGTAGGAGTTGTGCTTCCTAGTCATTCCCTCTCTCCCTCCCACCTTACCTGAGAATGGAATGAAATGGAGAGGTTGTAGCGCAAAGATTGGAGTCCTAGGGGCTAAGGTGGGTTTTTCTGCATCTGGCTGAGATCAATGGGTCAGAGAGCGGGCAGGGAGGGGGAATAGCATACATAATTCAATGAAGGAGGGAAAAGAACAATTTAACTTCATTCCCAGCTCTAAATTGGAAGCTATATATATCTGAATGTGGTGGAAAGGGAATGGATCTGTATGATTGAGGGGATAGATACAGATATGGTGGCACCCCCAAATTTCTGGTGGTGTCCACAGAATTTTGCACAGAAGCCCCTCATCTTTCAGAGGTCTCCCCTACCCCGCATTCCTGCAGAGACGCATGGAACTGAGATCCTGGCTGATCCAGACCCTGGAGAGACCTCCTTGAAGGAAGGGGCATGATGGGGCTCCCACACGGCACCCTGTTCCCACTGAAGACATAGAGAAACCAATCCAAAGACAACCTGTAGAGCCCCATCTCTGAGATGCCTCACCTGGACACATCCTGCCCCCCCCCCCAAATCCCCACTCCATGACCCCATCCTGAGCCCTGCCTTTCTCTGCAGTTCTCTCCTACCATCCTTTAAGCCTTGGGTACAAAGGAAGGCTGCGAAGCTGATGGGAAAGCCAAAGCCACAGGAGCCTGTTTGGCTTCCAGACAACTCTGACCCTTCTACTCAGAAGGAAGGATCTACCCAAGAGGAAGTAGAATGACCCTGCAGAGGACCTGGTAGAGACAATGGCTACATAAGTCCTTCAGTCTCCTCTGGACTTTGCTGGTTCAGAGCTCCTTAATGCTCCGGTCTCTTTGCTCCAGTTCCATTGTTGACTCCAGCTAAAGCTTCCACATCTGGTGCTAGTGATGGACCCAGGCCCAGAGAATTTGTAGATACGCTGTGCTATTGCCCAGTTTTTTTAGGCCATTGTAGCTGATTTTGTCTAGCCAAGGACTCGGGTAGCTTACTCCATGCCCAGATGGATGGGTGTACTTTTATCTAAGGGGCACCCAATCTCAATTATGGAGCTTCCATCGTTTAGCATTCTGTTTTGCCCACTGTGTTCGCTCCTGTCTGTTATGATCTGTGGGTGAGGCAGTAAGTAGCCTCTGCCTTTCTGTCTCTCTCTCCCCTCTTCCTCTTTTGTCCCCAAAGCCAAGTTCCTGCTTAATTCCTCTGTTCTCCTACAGGATCGTGGGCCATGACTTCCTAGGCCCAAGGGCGCTGGCTGAACCTGTTCTTACTCCCAACGCCATCTGCATGACCCTCCCCTGGCTGAGCCGGCGCCAACTTGGGCTCTGCACCCGCAGCCCAGAAGCCATGGCTTCAGCCCTGCAAGGCATCCACCTCGCCATCCATGAATGCCGGCATCAGCTGCAAGAGAGGCGGTGGGATTGCTCGGACTTGAGCAGTAGCGGCACCATGCTTCTCAACAGCGCTGTTCTGAAGAGAGGTGAGGAGCTTGAGAGGATACTTGCCGTGTGATGTGATTTGACACTTTCCTCTTCTTCTGTTGGAGTCTGTAAGCAATAAAACCAGAACTTGATTCATGCCTTGCTATCACTGCTGCACCCTCCTTTGCCTCCCCACTGGCCCTCCCTCTAGGAGCTGACTCAGTGCCCCCTTTCCCCTCTTGTGACAACAGAAATGGAGCCAAACAGGGTCACTACAAATGGAGGGAAAGCCAAAGAAGGTCTTGCTGTCACTTGACAAGTCACAGGAGCAAGGAGGGCCAAAGAAGGCCCAGGGAGTTACAGTGGTAATTCCAAAACAGTGTGCCATGAAATCCTTGCTAGCATGCCACAAGAAATAAATGAACTGGATGCAAAAGGCTGGTTGAGCCAGAAGAGCCCAGTCACAGAAGAGGCTGCCTGCTGCATCCCTGTATGAGTCATCAACCAGCCTCTGCTGTGAATGGTGATTCTTCTCTGTGCTCTTTTTCTGGGGTTACTCAGGGGTACGCGGTACCAGCACCTTTTTTTCTAGAAGAAAAACACTGGCTGAAAGGGTAGCACTTAGTGTAGCAACTTCATGGGGAGTGGCCTTCTCGGTAGTGGCTCCCGCCCTCTGGAACGCCCTTCCATCAGATGTCAAGGAAAGAAACAACTATCTGACTTTTAGGATACATCTGAAGGCAGCCCTGTTTAGGGAAGTTTTAATGTTTGATGTTCTATTGTGCTTTTGTTGGCAGCCGCCCAGAGTGGCTGGGGAAACCCAGCCAGATGGGTGGGGTATAAATAATAAATTATTATTATGAAGAAAATTATAATACCAGCACCATTTTTTTCTAGAATAAAAGCACTGATCCTGCTACTTCTCTGCACTGAGTGCAGTTGGATCGTTTAGTTACGCGCGGTGCAGGATTCACAGCAGAATTTATCGCTCATCAAGGAGGCTGCACCCAGCAGTTCAGCATGTCACCTCTGGGCTTTCCTCCTTCAAATCGGGAGGCATTGCGCCAGATCACTGACACATGAAAGGCACTGCATCTGGCTCCTCTGGCGATGCACCAGGAGTTCTGTCCTGGTGTGCAAGTGTGCCCTGGCTATAAAAGTGACATGTACTTCCAGTTTTAATTTGTGGGGTGAAGGGAGTACTCCAGCTGTGTCAAGTTTGGGGAACACTGAGCTACACCCATCATGTCAGGAGAACAGGATATCATCATCATCATCCATTGTTCACCAGTAGTCAGGGATTCCTGGTGCTTAGACCTGATTTGCTTGACATTGTTATTCCTAGTACAGTGGTACTTTGGTTTTCGAACGTCTCGGAAGTCGAACGTTTCGGTTTCCAAACGCCAAAAACGTGGAAGTGACTGCTTCGGTTTTCAAATGCACCTTGGAAGTCAAACAGGAAACACGACTTCCACTGAGTGCAAGGCCCTGAAGCTTAGCTGTCGGTTGTTGAGTTGTGGTTTTTGAACGTTTTGGAAGTCAAACAGTCTTCTGGAACAGATTATGTTTGAAAACCAAGGTACCACTGTACCAAATTAAGGCAGGGAGTGCCTGGCATGCTATGGTCCATGGGGTCCCAAAGAGTCAGACATGACTAAATGACTAAACAACAACAAATCAGTAGTGGAGGGAGGTCCCATTCCCTAAACTGTCTGTGGTTGAAGTCTCTCTCCCTCAAGAGAATTCTTGGGCCAGGAGTAACAATAAATGTACCTTAAGGATAAGAACGAGGGACGCGGGTGGCGCTGTGGGTTAAACCACAGAGCCTAGGGCTTGTCGATCAGAAGGTCAGCAGTTCAATGCCTGCTCCTGCCAACCTAGCAGTTCAAAAGCACGTCAAAGTGCAAGTAGATAAATAGGTACCACTCCGGCAGGAAGGTAAAAGGCGTTTCTGTGCGCTGCTCTGGTTTGCCAGAAGCGGCTTAGTCATGCTGCCCACATGACCCAGAAGCTGTACGCCGGCTCCCTCGGCCAATAAAGCAAGATGAGCACCGCAACCCCAGAGTCGTCTGCGACTGGACCTAATGGTCAGGGATCCCTTTACCCTTTACCTTAAGGATAAGAACAGACTGGGTGGTGGTGAGAGGGCTGGCCCCAAACATGTTACTGCCTGAGGCAAAGAACAAAATGTCACCCCTTCCCCCCAAGTCCACACAGAGAAGCTGACCGGTCTTGCATTGGAATTCAACCCTAATGACTGTCAGGCTTTGGGGAATCTGATTCCTCCCAAGGTGGCAGCCAAGAAGCAGATAAGCAAGAACAATTATTACTAAGTATTTTATTCAATATTCACAGAGAACGTAGAAATGCCATCTATCTCAGATAATGGCGTTGCTCCGAGTAAAGTCCCACTCTCTCCGTCTCTCCTATTATACATCATCCCTACATTGCCTGATCAGTGCTTTCTGCCTCTGAGCTTTCTGTTCTCCTACTCTCAATGGACGCTGGGTCCTGGGAGAGGGGGGTCAGGAATGCTTTCCAAAGACACTGAGTCTGTCAGCTGTCTCTCCTCTGGTGCTGCTGCTTCTTCCTGCTGCTCTCCCAATATTTCCCAGCTTCTCCCCTCTGCAGCCTCTGAACCTTCTGCAAACCGGTGCTGTAAATCTATACTGTCCTCCTCCGGAAGGTGCAGGAAGTGGGGGGGGGGGCAGTCCCCACCATTCCTCCTCACTCCAAGCCCTGACAGTGACTGGATGGTGTCCTCTCCCACACCTGAGGACAATAGGCTAGTTCAAGGGGAGGGGGCTGGAGCACAGCAGGCTGGGCTGCCACTGCAGTTCTGTCCTCCCTTACCTTGCTGTCCATCTCCACACCTGCCGCCTAAGATGAGCCAGTTCCCAGGGCCTGCCTCAGGGCTGGTGTGAGTACCTAGCATCTTTGGAAAACTGCTAAGACTTCAGAGCCTGAATATGGCTTCTCCTGAAGCTTGCTGCCACTATGGAGGAGGAGAAGGACGAGCAACCATCTTTTTTAGTCAAGTTTTAAAAATAGAATTGGGCTTGTACTCCACTTGCTTGTTCAGAGAAGTTGTTAGTGGGTGTTGTTGTTTACTATTTTTTGTTGGGAGCCGCCCAGAGTGGCTGGCGCAAGCCAGTCAGATGGGTGGCATCACTGAATAACTTTTTCTGAACAAGAGGTTTATAAATTTTCCAACTAAATGAACGCCTGCGTGCTCTCTTATCCTGATGAGGACTGGGCATCCCTCAAGGAGTTGGGCCTGCTTCACTCGGCCGATTCCCCTGAGCACTGCCCTGCCACCTCCCCATTTGCCACTGTGCCCATTCCTGCTCCTTTCTGCCACTGGCTGCTCACTTTTCTTCCTGCCTTTTAACTCTAAGGCACATTTATTGTTACGACTTAATAGCTGGGTGCCAATCCTGAGTGAAGGGGTGATTTGTAGCAGATGGCTTAGCCAAAACTAAGGAAAGGGAACTCCTCCTGGTTTTCTGACTGATGCTCCTAGCCACCCTTGCCACTTGCCCACTGGGGTGGGCAGACAATTGGCAACAGTAAACAACAGATAATACTGATGCCTGCCCTCTCTGCCTGTGCAGCTGATATGGAGGAGGAGGCAGTGACCTGGTTGGTGGGACAGGGTGGTGGGAAGCATCTGAGTGCATCTTCCCAAGTGTGCGCGCGCGCACACACACACACACACACCAATACACTTAGATCCTGTCTGCTCTGCCCTGCCTGCCTGTCTTCATGAACACCACCCCTGGCTCTTTCCCCTTGAACCTACTGCAGGCACCTTTTCTTGGTTGCACCTTTCCCTGGTTGCAGATGTAGTGGCCAACACCTGACCCTAGAGGCAAGTTGGCCGGGAGCTCCTTACTTTGGTCCTCTGGATCTCTTTGATTAATTCAGCTTTGAAGGAGCCATTTCCAAATTTAAATCCAAGATCAAAGTGAGCCCCTGGGCAGGCAAGAGCTTCATCAAGCTGCAACCCATGCACCTGGGCTCTGTGCCTTTGCCTGGCGTGTGATGGAGGGTGGCGGTGGGAGTTTGGCCCGGCTCATCAGGATCTCAGGCAGCATCAGATGGGAAGACGGTAGGAAAGTGAGGATCAATAACAGAAAGGCTTTGGCTGATCAAGAAACAAACCGGAAAGGTAAATCAGGATTAGTGGAGACGAAGGGCTGGATGATGGGATGATGAGGAAGAGGCTTAATTTACTTGAGGGAAGAGGGCTAATCTCCACTACAAAAGAAACCTGCATTGATTTTAAGAAAATACCAATACTGCTAAGCCTGAACAGATCAGGATCTAAGATTGCTTCCAGACGACCAGTTTAATGAGCCCTCAGCCTGATTTGTTTGTGGGGAGATTGTGTCACGTGAGTGTTAATCCTACCCTTTCCAGTGCATCCTCCCTTCTCCCATAGTCATTTTTCTTGTTGGAAAAAAGTCTGATATTTTGAGGAAGCGGATGTTTTACACAAGCTCCAAATCAGCTTTAATTGTGCTGCCTTAATTTGCTGGGGTATGACTGAATCCAGCCTGAGAATCATGACTGCCTATAAGCTCCCTAGGACTGCAACCCACATTTACCATCGAAATCCATTGGTGCTTGCTTCTGCGTGGACATGTCTAGCATTGCACTGTAGAAGATCAAACCTATACTATGGATTGGCTTATTTATAATAACCCCAGGGAACCTTGGGAATTGTAGTTCTGTGAGGGGACAGCTAGGCATCTTTCAACTCCAGGACAAACTGCCGTCCTTGCAGGGTTCTTTGGGAAAACCCTGACAGTGACATAAACATGCCACTTCTGGGATCATACACAACCCTATTTAATTTAAAATTACTAGATATTTTAAGGTGCGCCTGCCCAGCCTGAAAGATTGTGAATGGTCACAGTAGTTAGTTGCTAAAATCACGGTCACACACAACCCCAACCAGTTTAATCCCAGCCCAGCCCACGTAAAAAAACCCTTTGTGGTGGTCTGAAAATACTGGGAGATTTTGGCATCCTGCCCAGGGAAGGGCACTCTCTCGTTTTGGGTAGCTGCTGACATTCTAACTTGGCATACGAATGGCATTACTAAGATGATGTTCTCAGCTGATCTAAGCATGGCTGTGACCTCACCGCACAAGCACAGAATTTAATCCTGAAAAGCTCTGCTTTCTGTTTTTCGACTACTCCAGATGATCTTTTTATTGAGCATTAGTTTGCTGACAGATTAAACAACAATGGCTGTTTAATGAGCATTTATTCTGATTTGTTTGCAGGGAGGTTAGATGATGTTGCATCAAAGCAGCCGTTATCCCACATTTTCCAGTGCTTTTCCCCATCCCTTTCCATGTCCCAAAAAGTCCAGCCTTCTAGAGCAGATGTTCTGCCGCTCAAGACCTCCCAGTCAACTATAATTGCACAACTTGAATTTGCTGGTGTGACTAAATCCCACCCCAAAATAACGACAGTCCAGAAGCAGCCTTTGCTTTTTTTAAAAAAAGTAAAGCTCCTAGCCCTCAGGACTGTGAAAGCAGGGTTAACACTGGGTGGGTAATACCTGAGGAAATCACAGAAGCCAGACAATGAGGGATTGAGCAGGAATTCTAGTGGCTAAAGGAGGAGTGTCCTGCATAGCTGTTTCTGTTACTTTCCTGCCCTGAATAGAATAAGGAAAAGAAATGATGAGAAATTAGCAATTATGTGCAGAATGTTTGACTAGATTTGTACCAGATGCAGAATTTGTCTATCTTGGTTCAAGTTCTGGATTAGCTTAATCCTGGATCTATGTGTGTGGCAGGGATGGCAGTAGTGGTAGTGCAGAGTACAGGCAGCCCTGATTTCAGAGGTCACACAATGAGACGAGAGATGAGTCAGTCCCTTTGCTGGAAAAGCCTTTCAGTGCTACGGCCCGGGGTGTGGAATGCTCTTTCCAAAGAGGCTCACCTGACAACTATGTCAGGATCTTTTTTTCTGTGCCAGATAAAGACCTTCTCTTTCTCCCAGGCCTCCTATACCAACCACTAGGTATTTTAAAACCATTTCCCCTCGTTGGGTTTTAGTGCTTTTTTTAAAAAAAAGAATGCTTCCATGTGGATTTCTGCTGGTTTTACGTTAATTTTGTGCTGGTTGCAGCTTTTGCATCAATTGTGTTTTCCATCTGCATGTAACTGATTTTAAATTTGTGAACCTCTCGGAGGACATGGTTGGTCAGCGGTATATAAATGTCAAAAACAAATCAATCAACATGACTGTTGGACACACACATGCCCAAAATGTGCAGGGCTAGATATCTAGCCAGGCATCCTTTCTCTCCACCAGTCTCCTTGCAAATGCTTCCTCGCTTGGTTATTTGAGCTGCCCTCCAGCTGCATCTCCAACTCACCCTCTTCCTTCCTCTGTGTCCCCACAGGCTTCCGGGAAAGCGCCTTTGCCTTCTCGCTGCTGGCAGCTGGGGTGACCCATGCAGTAGCCACAGCCTGTAGCCTTGGGGAGCTGCAGAGCTGTGGTTGCGCCAGGCAAGGCACCGAGACCCAGAAGCTGAAACTCAGCCAGCTGCAGACCCTGAGCCGCGGCAAGGCCTCCTTGTGGGGGGAGCCTGGCCCCCAGGACACCTGGGAGTGGGGGGGCTGCAGTGCAGACTTTGACTATGCCCAGAAATTTGCCCGGCATTTCTTGGACCCTCGAGGGAAACCGCGCGATGCTCACGCACGGATGCAGCTCCACAGTCATCGCGTAGGCAGAAAGGTAGGAGGCATCCCTGGGGCAGGGCTTTGCTAGCCAGAGTATCTGGTGTAACTAAAGGGCCGGGCTGGAGTTAGCAGGGAGAAAGGGTCCCCCACGGGGCTGGATTCCTGAAGGTCTACGCACGCCTTTGTGTTGGCAGCAGTGAACAGGCAAGTACATAATCCGGTATGCAGTGCGCTATGTGGCATCCTCAGGATTCATGTTGCAAGACTGCCGTGCTCATGATTATGGATCAATCAGCTGATGGTCCGTGCAGGCAAAAATGGGTCACTCAGTGTCATTGTGGCAGGTGGGATCTCCTAGGAATCCTGCTGTTTTCCTCTGTGTGTTGTATTTAAATAACCAAATTTGAGTTGGAAGGATTAGCATGCCGTATTGTTCCCAGATTTGTTCCTGTTCTCTTCTCGAAGACTCTTTGTGGGCACTAGGGGGCTGTAGTGTGCAGGATCCTGGCATAGGCATGAAGTAAAGGTCCGGGTGACTCACCGCCTGAACTTCCAATATAGAACTTGAAGGGCAGGGCGCCACTGGAACCCAGACTTTTTGTGGATGCAGATAAGCGGCATTCCTCTATTCTTATGTCGCTATGGCAAATGCAACAGATGTTTGGTCCACTACCTCCCGAGGGAGTCTGTAACACACACACACACACACACACACACACACACACAATTGTATAATGTTTTGCATAATGTTTCAGCGCTGAGGTTGTACATAAAGACTGAATAGTTTTATAACAAAACGAAATTGGTAAGACTAACAGCAGAATAAAGTTTACCCTATCCTGAAGGTAGGGATTCCCTCCCCATAGGAAATGATGCATTTTCTGAGATGGAAAACATTGTGAGCTTTGTGTACCCCAATAATGCAATAACCCCACAACAGAAGGACATCCTGAAAGGGTGTTGTGTGATTGTGTGATTCACGAGAGAAACAAATGCATAAGAACATGAGAAGAGCCTGCTGGATCAGACCAGTGGCCCATCTAGGCTAGCATTCTGTTCTCACTGTGCTCTTTTTTAAAAAAATGATATTTATTGAGAATTTTAAAGTTACAAAGAAAAAAGAAGGAAAAAACGAGAGAAAGAGAAAAAGAAAGAAAAAAGTAGATAAAAGTAACAATTAAACAATACAAATCAATAAAAACCAAAATCAAAAAGAAAAAACAAAACACACAATGCAACACAATCAAAAAACAAAAATAAACAACAAATTTAAAAACAAATCCAGTATTCCCAAATCCTTAACTTTCATTAACTTATTTCATCGACCTCCTCACACCTCCCTTTTTTGTATTCTAGTTGTTAATTATCTCAGAAAATCCTTTCCATCTTTCACAATATTCACAATAGATTAAATTACCTTAATCTATTTTAACCTTATCTTACCATAAAAAACCCTAAAACTTAAAACTTAAATCTTATTTATACCAAATTCTTTTAACCATAACATATTCTTACACAATTCTTTTAAATATTTCTGCTAAAGCCAAATAATTTCATTCCAACATTTTTCTAATACTCATTAATTTTACAATACTTTTCTAAATAAGTTTTTAAAACTTTCTTCCAATCTTCATCCATCGTCTCTTCTCCTGGTCTCAGGTTTTGTCAGTCCTTTCTATCCCATCCATCTAGTCCATCAACCTGGTGACCTTATATCCGAGGCTCTTAAGTCTTTTCCATGTCCCTTCCGCAGGTCTTCTTCATGTTTATACCTGTACTTTACTTTGTCTTCTGCTCCTTTCACTCTGGGAGACTCCAACTTGACAATATTTTTGTCCCTTCTCGACAAGTCAGCCCCTTTTCCATAGTCAACACTGAAATCCATGTGGTATTTAAAGGCATGTTTCAAGGCCCCTCCAAAATTAGGGGCCCCCACAACTCCGAGCTCCCCCCGGCCTAAAGCCAGACTTGAAAAGTCAAAACATCCCTGCATAGGGGGGTCCATCCAGCCCCCCATCTCCAAACCAAGCAGAACTCCATCTCTCCAAATCTGACTTTTTCCAGGTTCATTCGTCAAATCCAACGACTCATGTTCCTGCTGGGCCACAGCTCCCTCCATCTCTGGCACCCGAGGTCCAGCAACAGCCTCCTCCCTCATCTCATCTGTCAAAGCACATTCCTGGATTAATTCCTGAGTGGGTTCTATATAGGTACCCACTGCCTGTCCAAAATTTCCTATCGCAACTGTCATCAAATCCATTTTCTCATGTAACTGTTCCAATGAAGCACTTGTCTTGCAAAAGGCAAGCACCAGAGCCTCTGAGCACATTCTTGTTCAAGGTCGAAGTCTGGTCCCACGATCTTTGATCTTTTACAGCTGCAAAACTCCCCAGTTCGACTTTAATAACAATTTCACAAGCTCCCTCTAGGGGAAACAATTTCTATTTGTATCCATCTTTTTTTCTTTTTTTAAAAAAGCTGATTTAGCAACAAAGTTTTCCTTTTTCGGATATTTTGTCAATATTTTGTTCCTTTTAAAAGCGAAAGGGAACAATGGAATCAATATGTTTCTGTTCTTTTAACTATCTGTCAAAAACGTTTGTCCGTAGTCAATGAGCTTCTCCAAAACGTCTGTCTTGACACCCCGCTCCCAGGTTCAAGACGGTGGAAAATTACCTTTCTTTACTCTCTCTTCTGCAGGTTTAAACAGTCTAAAAAAGGTTCCCCCCTCTTCTCCTGCTTCCAAGGGGGGTTCAGTAATTTTAAATGATGAAAATTTAGTTCTTTGCAAACAAGTTTCTGAACTCTAGCTTGCCGTGTCTTTGCTTCAATCTATCTACAAAAGCGGAAGGTGGACTTCCTGTTTAGACCTTCCCGCTTTCGGTGCCTAATTAAGACATTTCATAGTCCAATTTTCCGTTCTACTCACGGGCAGTTGTTTGAAATCCAATTGTCCACAGGAAAAAGTCAGCGCTCTCCGGCAACAGCAATGCGGCTTCACTCCGTGAAAGAAGCAGTCGATTCAAAGCACCGCGCCACTCACCCCACGTCGCTCCAGATCCCCAAAACAGGGTTTCCCTGCGAGTAGGGGGGGCGCAAAGGTGCCAGCCGAATCCCACGTCCACAGGCTTCTCCCGCCTGTGGTTTTTGATGGGTCTCCGCCTCGCTGTGGCGGTTCAGACCCTGTTTTCCACGGGGCGGATTCCTCCCGATCGGAGGAAATCCGCCATTGCCAGAGGCGCCAACCCGGAAGTCCTCTCTGTTCTCACTGTGCTCAGCCAGCAAGTTGCCTGTGGGAAACCAGCAAGCAGGATTCAAGCCCAAGAGCCCTCTCCCCTCCTGCTGTTTCCAGCAACTGGTTCTACTGCCTCCGTCTCCCCACGCAGCTGGGAGAGCTAGGAATTCGGAAGCATTGCTGGAGGTAAAGCATAGCGACCATGGCTTGTAGTCATCGATAACCCTCTCCTCCATGAATTGCTCTAATCCTGTTTTATAGTCATTCAAGTTGCACACACAGAGCGGCCCTCTATGCACTGGATGCCAAAAAAAATAAATAGTAAAGAAAAAATGAGTTAGATGAAATAGTTATAGATTGTTGTGGTGATTCAGAGATTTAATCGGAAATCAAACTGGATTTGAGTTGGCTGGTGTCTCTGGTACCGTCTCTTTCCCTGCAGCAGGAAGTGCCTCCATTTTTGTGTTGTGATGTGATTAGATGCTGGAGAAGATTTTTTAATAGATATTAACCTTCCTCCCTCATGTTTGTGAGTTCAGCAGAGTGCTATCCCTTTGCAGCTTAAAGGGAAGCTTTAAGCTTTTAAGGCAGACTGTATTTTCCTGGTATTGACCCCTTTTCTCCCCCTTAACCATCACATAAACCCTTGTAAAATGTAAAAATAACATTTATTCACTCAGTGTGCTTCTTGAAGAGTAACAGATACAGTACAGCAACTTTGTTCAAGTAAGCTTAAAATGGTAATTCGTAAGTTGTATTTAAGTCTCACTTAAAAATGGAGTCTGAGCTTAGCAGACATAGGAGCCAACTACTAGGGCCAAGGGGTTTTCATCCCCCCCATAAAATATTTGAGGGGGCTGCCCCAAGTTGATGGGCATTGCCATTCAAATGATGTGCGTGCACCGCATCATGTGATCAATTATGAAGGGCAGGGCTTAACTGCCCCCCAATTCAAGTTGGCACCCCTGTTGGCAGATGTTCTCACATTGCTGGCATGCTGGAGAAGAGGCAGGGAGGAGGTTGTATAACTACACACACTTCCTGTCAGGGCACAAGGGAAATGATCTCACAGAGTTCTCTCTAGGAAGTTTACAGGAAAGCTCTGTGAGCCTCAGCCCCTTGATGCCCCTGCCTGGCAAAACATGAATTGTTGGTGGGACTGCAATTAAATACCCCACATTTTCCTGCAGCTAATGCTTCGTTCTTTTTTTTTTTTTTTAATGATATTTATTAAGGTTTCCAATAAAAAAACACATCAATAAAAGATTAAACATAAAAAAGAAATACACAATTCAAAAATACACAATACATAATCCAAAAAAACAAAAAACAAAAGACAAAAAAGAAAACAGTTAAAAACAGTATCACCTTTTCATCTCCATTTTTAAATTTACTTATTTTCTGGACCTCCTCATACCTCCCTCTTTTGTATTCCCCTTCAATTGTTTGTCCAGCAATTTCTTCCCCTCTTTTTTAATCCCAATCTTTAATCTTAATATAACATTAAATTTTACTTCTTAAAAACCAGATTTCCATTTCCTTTAACTTTTTTAATCCTAATCCTTAATCTTAATCTATATATAACTTTAAATCCTGTACAGCTGGAAGCCACTTACTTTCAATCCAACATCACACTAACATTCTTTAATTTTGCAATGTTTCTGCAGATAGTCTTTGAGTTTCTTCCAATCTTCCTCCACCGACTCTTCTCCCTGGTCACGGATTCTACCAGTCATTTCCGCCAGTTCCATATAGTCCATCAGTTTCATCTGCCATTCCTCCAGTGTGGGAAGCTCTTGTGTCTTCCAATACTTTGCAGTGAGCTCCTGTTGTTGCGTACATAAAGAAAGTTCTATCCTTTTTTAACACCATTTGGCCGACTATGCCCAGGAGAAAGGCCTCTGGTTTCTTGGGGAAGGTATATTTGAATACCTTTTTTAATTCATTATATATCATTTCCCAGAAAGCCTTAATCTTTGGGCACGTCCACCAAAGGTGAAAAAATGTACCTTCAGTTTCTTTACATTTCCAACATTTATTATCGGGCAAATGATAGATTTTTGCAAGCTTGACTGGAGTTATGTACCACCTGTATATCATTTTCATAATATTCTCTCTTAAGGCATTACATGCCGTAAATTTCATACCTGTGGTCCATAACTGTTCCCAGTCAGCGAACATAATGTTGTGTCCAACGTCTTGTGCCCATTTAAGCTAATGCTTCGTTCTTGTCCCTTTCCCACCCCATCCTTGGCAGGTTGTGTCAGAGCTGAGCCAGCGAAGATGTAAATGCCACGGCCCCTCAGGGAGCTGCCAGTTCCGGACCTGCTGGTTGGCAGCACCCGATTTCCGCCGTGTGGGCTCTCACCTGAGGGAGCGAATGGACCATGCCATACTCTTGCGGCCGCACAACAGCAACTCGGGGGCTTTCCGGCCCCGCCTCCAGCGCTCGCGCCTGGCCAAGCACCTCATCTTCTACGAACCCTCGCCTGACTTTTGCGAGCCTGACCCCAGCCTGGGCTCGCCGGGCACCCGTGGCCGCCCTTGCACCAAGGGCAGCGTCCGGCCCGACGGCTGCAGCAGCCTGTGCTGCGGCCGGGGCCACAATGTGCTGCAGGAGGTGCATGCCCAGCGTTGCCACTGCCGCTTCCACTGGTGCTGCCACGTGGAGTGCGAGGAGTGCCCTGCCACAGAATGGGTGAACGTCTGCAAGTGACGTGGAGCGAGGCCCTGTCCTCCCAGAGACCTTGCTACAAGGGGCATGGCTGCATGGCGCGGGCCTGGCGCCATGTGCCAATGAGCTGCTTTTGAAGGGCACCTCGTTTCAAGGGGCCCAGCACCCCACGAGACTAGGCCTTCCGGGGAACATGTTTACTGTGGTTCTTCTGCCACATCCCAAACATGCCGCGCTTGGGCCTCTCCTAACACCATGACAGGAAGGATTTGCTGCAGTGTGGAAACACACGTACAAATGGATGGATCGCAGATGGATTTCTAAGCCCAGCATAGAAGCTGTAGCCTTCCGTCGGCCTGTTTCCCCATGGTGGTGCCAGACTCTCTGTGCATAGTGCCTTGTTTTATGATGAACTGCCACCCAAGGATTATTTGGCGGTTGGTGGCGGCGAGGAAGCAGGCATGACATGTTGAAGGCTTTGTGTCCCAGTGTGTTGCTCTTCAAATACCTGTTGTGGGGGAGACACCTAACATTATTGGCATAAATCCTGCATCAGGGCTGATGCAGGCGAGTGCAAGGGGTGAGTTGTGGGACCCCAGCTGGGCTGCTAGTTGTTTCAGAGGCCCAGTGCAGCCAATGGAAGGGCCTGGGACACTGAAAGGCTGTGTGTGCATTGCCAGCTTAACACACGGCTAGGTCTCTCAGTTCGGATTGAAGCTAGTTTGTGGGGGAATGCATCAAAACACAGTAGTACCCCATGAGAAACAGTGGGATACATAGGATTGTGGGTCATGTTGTGTTGTGTCCACTGCTTCCCAAACCAGAGATGGGAGTGCACTGGATGCAGAGTAAACGGGAGTGTGTGCACAGCCTAAACATTTGTTCAGGGTGGCGTGCGCATGTGCATGCGTGTGGCAGGTGTAAGAAGCTCAGGCTGTCCTTTTAGGAGGCAAAATGTACAGACAGGTTTGCAACTCTTGCAGTCGTTTGGAATAGCAGCGGCAACCAACCCAGCAAAAGCAAGACGAGCAAAATGACAGTGGGGTGTCATACTGCAGGGTTAATTTATTCTTTTGCTTTGTTACTGAAGTGTGTTTGCGAAGCCATTTCATATGGCTAATGGAGGTGTAACATTATCCTGGGGAGCTGCATCTTTCCACTGGCCCAACGTCCATTTGTTTTGTAGACCTCTGTGGGTTTTTGTGTGTGGTACATGTCAGCAGTAGCTGGCTCAATCTATTTTGCTGCCCTGGGTGAAAGTTATGTTTGCCCCTCCACACTTGCCCCTCTTGTAGTATGAAGGGGAGGCTTCGGTGTAAAACAACAACACCTTTTGACCACCTTCCAACCTTGTCCCCACAGCTGGTTCTCTGGTAGAATGAGGGCCAGTAGGGGCTGTATACAAAACCTAAACATCTGTTTACCCATAACACACCAATGCCTTTAAGAACACAGGTAGGCACAGAAATTCAAATCCACAGACACATTAATGCAATTTTTAAAAAACCACGAATAATAATTTTACGAAATCAGTTCGATTGGCATTCAAAACCTAAAAGATATGTATTTTATTTATTTATTTATTTATTTTAATGAGAGAGTCCTACCCTACGGGAATCAAGAAGTCCATTTTCCAAAGTCAGGCTCTGAAGTCTGGGAGCAACCTGCATGAGGCCAGTACACACCTTTTCCTGAGAACAAGGAAGCAGGAACATACGGCCCATTGCAACAGACAGACTCCAAAAAGAAAGCTCTGAATTTTAGACTGGATCTGAATTTTGAATAGTAGTTACCCCCATGGTATACATTCATTTATACATGAGTGAGTGTGTGTGTGTGTGTGTGTGTGTGTGTGTGTGTGTGTGGCATGGAAGATGTTCACATTTGTATGTGACCTTGGCTATGCAGCTTTTGTGTATTGAACGAGATAAACACCTGTTGCTGTGTATCCTATAGGTGTGATGTGCAATGTGGCAGAGTATGTACCTGTCTGTGTTAGAAACAAGGTGAGGTGCCAGCTTTAATCCTATCCTGCAACATGAGACCCACTTTTTCAAAAAAAAGAGAGACCATTATATATTAATCTTTGTCTTGTTCTTTAAAAACATGTTTTACAAAATGGCGGTTCTTCTGCTGGCGTTACCTTAGGCTGCGGCACGACTCAGTTTTGTTTGTCAACCCCCAGACAATATTCTATGTCACATAATCTATGTTTGTAGATTAATGTACACAATGGATTTCTGCCATGTTTAAAATCTAAATACCATACCTAAAATCCTATCCATAATAAGTGTCTGGAGATAAGTAATACACAGGACTAAAGTTAGTTCCCAAAATGGAAGGTGCTGAAACCCAGACTTTCATGCAAGTTGCTTCCTCTAACTCAGATCTCATTCCCTAATCCCACATGTAGTCACCCAGTGGCAAGGGAAAAGACACTGTTTAGGCTCAAAGTCTTCCCTCCCTGTTGTTGTCTCTTCTGACTGAGGGCTCAACCATACAGTTGCTTAATGTGGATTATAATTCTTCATTGTCCATATGACCTTCTCCTCCGAATCACTGCCTTCTCACATTTTCTCCTCCCTGGATTTTCTTACTCCACGGATACACTGAAAAGGAGATGGTATAAGAAAATGCAGATTAAGGGAGGTGAAAGGGAGGAAAGGCACCGACTGGAGGAGAAAGTCGTGTGGACAGCTGAGAATTAGTGAACGAACAGGAAGCTTACCGTCCAGGTTAAACGATAGTATGAATGAGCTCTGAGCATTAGTCTTGAAGGTGAAGGTGCCTCTCCCCATCCCAAGTACAGAGGCCAACTGGACTGGCAGACAACAGGCTTGTGTCCCCCATTGCACCCAAGGCAGCAAGGAACCACTAGAGGGTTGCTGCCCCCAGCATCAGCTGTTTGCGATGGCGGCCTTGCTGTGCCTAAATGTCAGGGCTGGCCCTGGAGCCATGACTTAAATCATTGCTTTTCAGACTGTTCCTGGACACCTTGGAAGCTCAACAAGTTCCTGGGTGGGATCAGCAAGCTTCATTGGAAGACAGCTTGCCCACCATCACCAGTCTTCCACTGCAGCCCTGGGAGAGGATTAGCCATGCTCCCAGTTTGTGTGAGTTCCAACGGGCCTGTGGCTTGAAGCGGGATGCGCCTAGCACTGCTCACAACACACAGGCGTTCCTCAGCAACTGCTTCAGTGTGGTTCCTTGAGCTTGCAAAAGGACTGACTTAAATCCTGAAAAGGAGCAAGGAAATATGGGGTGCTGGCAGGGAGAGAGACTGCAGTCTGTCCCTGGTGTAACATGAAGACAGATAGCAACTTGCTACTACAGGTAAATGTCACAAAATGTAAATGTCCAGCCCAATGCATATAGGAAGCCTGACTGTCAACACAAGTGTGTGTCATAAGCAGACCATATATTATTTCAATAGTGCAACCAGATGTGGAGCCTCAGGAATTACTGTGTGAGTGAGTGAGTGAGTGTCCAGTAAGCGTGGGAAGCGCATGTGATAATAGTGTATGTGATCAGCATGGAGTGTGTGTGCGTGTGTGTGTTTGCAATTAGCTTGATGTGTGTATGTCAGTGTTTCGGTGCCAGAACATCTCCTTCCAACCCAAACCACAACCTCTCAAAATTCCTCTCGACTTCTGTCAGGCCCTGGCTCTGGTCTCGGGGAAAGGCGCTTGCTGCAGCCAGCTCCATGGGGTGATTTACTACGTGGCCACTGCAGGGTTGCAGGTCCCATCAGCCCCAGGATGATGCTTCTTTCCAGATGGAACTGATGCTCAGAGATTCTTCCAATAAACCGAAATTAAAACAAAGCATTGCTTTCTTGCACAAGGATTTGTTTGGAATTAGAAGATTATGGGGGGTGGGGGCTTCGCTACATTTGGCTGTCACCCACTAAGGCAACGAGGGAAGAAAAGGCTACTTGCAAATGGGGGAGGAAGGGTTAACAGCAACAATGGATACCCTCCCTTGTATCCTTTACGTGTGCAAGGCTGGGAAAGAAGAGGATGGACAAGGGTGCTCGTACGCATCATACATTTAAAGCACAATGCTTTCTGGGAACTGTAGTTCCCCTCACACCACAATTCCCAGCACCCCTAACAAGCTACAGTTCCCAGGATTCTTGGGTGGGGGGGGTGCTTTAAACTTTTGATGTGTATGCAGCCTAAGACATTTTGAGGTGGAAAAGCCAAATGGCATTTTACCCCCTGCCCCCAAAATAGCAACGTTTATATATCACTCAAGTGTATTGAAATCTCAACGCAGTTTGCAAGGAAAGATCCTTGGTGTCTGGCTCACCTTCTGGGGACAAATGCAAGAGAGCTTCTCTGCAGTCTCTGAAAATGAAGTGTGGTTTGGGATAGGCTCCATTCATTCCATTCATTTAATGGGGATTTGTGTCCTGTGGGTCAGAAGAACTTTCTGTCTTTCCCCATCGCCACCCTTTATGACACTTTTTTCGCCTTGCCTGATGATACGGACACCACGGAGATTTTCCAGCAGATCCTTCCAAGTCGGGCTTCCTTAACACAGTGGGCTTCTACAAAGTTGTAGCTGCCTCCGAGCTCAGAGTGCTTTCCTTCTTGTTTCCTTTCCAGTAGTTAATTACTAAGGAGAGGTTCCAGACCTCAAGGCCTTTCTGGAAGCTTTGCCCCTTGTTTGCAGTCGTGTATGTCACTGCTGAGATTGTGGCTAAGGGAAAGGCACTTTTCACATGCTCAAAGGAACTCAAGATTCATTTTTTACTGAAGTGTCAGGGTTAAAAGCATCTGTAAATGTTCTGTGACTCGGGTTATAAGAACCTTTTTACTCTATTTTTCCTTCGACGTGTTCTGACACTCTTTAAAGAAGCATGCAACCATTAGATTACCAGAAAAGATCCACTGTGAAACACAGCTTTTAAATATGTAAGTGAATGATTGGAAGTTGCAGCGGAGCAAATCACTCTTTAAAGCAATCAGATAATGAAGAAGGAAAAGTGGGTAAATGTCTATGAAACGGAACAGTGTGGTTCTCTTCCAGCCAATCAGGTAAAAGCTCCTGTCTCTTCCCCTCCCTCATGCTTTTTGCATGGGGGGGGGCGGAAGGGGAAAGCAAAGTGGCAGATCATGGACTGTGGCATGGAGTGGACCACCTTCTGCAATTTGCTACAGCACATGGCACAACACACACTGGTCCGAATGCATCTTCAGATCCAGTTGGGACATTTTCACAGCCACATCCTTCCTGCACTCCAGTTCGGCTGCACCATAGTGCACAATTGGGAGTTCAGAAAATGTGCCTGGGTAAGGCAGGTGCTTTTTGCCACCCTCTCACCACCCTGAAAGTGTTGTTGTTGTTTTTTTTAAAGTGGTGCAACTGGCAACAGATTTTGGTGGGAATTATGGGGAGGGAATTGAAGCACTTCTCCACTTTTCCCCATTTGCTTCCCATAGTAGCAGACCAGGAAATCTAGTTGCTGACTAGTGCTTTCAATTATGGGATATCCTGCCCCACTTATTGTCTTCTCCAGTGCACCTGAAAGATCACAGAGGCTGAGTTTAAGCTTTTTGTGATCTGAAGGCAGAGATCCCCAGGCATTTGCCAGTGTCCTCATCCTGGTCCCAGCCCAAGAGGGACCCACAAGCTGTGAGTCAGGCTGGACCAGGTCTACTTGCTGAACTCAGCTTGGTCTCCACCCACAGCCATGACTTCACTTGTGCTGAGTTTCTCTGTGGGAGGGAGTGGTTGCATCTGAACACATGGAAAGCTCAGCCAACTGCATGTGTGAGACAGTGGGTGGAAGGAGCGGGGAAGCAGTAGGGGAGTGTTATGTACTGAGTTGAATAGGATCCAAACTGCAGCAGTCTGATTGGTCCTAGAACAATAGGATCCAAAACGCAGCAGTCTGATTGGTCCTAGAACAATAGGATTCAGAACGCAGCAGTCTGATTGGTCCTAGAACAATGCAGCAGTATGATTGGTTGGCAGGAACCACCCAATCATTCTCCAGATAGAAGCGAATCCACAACCTGATTGGCTTACAGTAGAATTCCGGAATTAGCCAATCATGTGCAGCCCATTGTGTAAATAATGTCTATAAAGCAGATACTTTGAGGGGACATTCATTCATTCCTCCTCACCACTATGAGCTGAATAAAGAGCATGAAATCACTTTGCGACTCTGAGTATATTTCAGGGAGAGAGGTGTGTTATTGTGGGTGCCACTGAGGGGTGGCTCAGCATTTGGCCACTGGGCAGGGAGGGGGCACAGGGTGAACTTCTGTCCATGTCACCTCACAGTATGTTCACAGCAAAAGTAGGATTTGGCAGGTTAGCTCAAAGTGCTTGAAATGTGTGTTAGCAGTAGGCACCAGAGTTAAATGTGTTTCGGTTCACATTTAAAGGCAAATACTGTCACACCTCGGGTTACAGATGCTTCAGGTTGCGTTTTTTCAGGTTACAGACATGCCAAAACTTGAAAGTACCGGAACGGATTACTTCCGGGTTTTGGTGGTCACGCATGCACAGAAGTGCTAAATCACGCTTTGCGCATGCGCACCAAATCACACCCCGCCCGTGCGCAGACGCGCCGCTGCGGGTTGCAGACGCGCCGCTGCGGATTGCGAACGCTGCAGGTTGTGAACGTGCATCCCGCATGGATCACATTCGCAACCCGAGCGTCCACTGTATGCTTCTTAATTCACACTTTCTGAAACAATCCACAAACTGAAGCACAATCATCCTTTGAAATTCACATTTTCCCAAATTCTGCAATGCAGTTCTCCAGCCAAGTAATGTGTACAAAAATGCCTATACTGGGATAAAGTGTGCATAGAAATGCAAACATAAAAACATGAATTTTATGGAAATATAAATATTAGGCAAAATAAGCTTTGCAAAAATGAGTATACAATTACAAACATTTGGTATACCAGGAGAAATTCATTCTAAAATGCTGATCCGTTTTCATTAGGGCTTTTAAAATCATCTTCATCATCTTCATCACTACAGGAGAACTTTCTATAGACTGACAGCAATGACAATTGGCTTTGAATACTAGCATGTGCCATGCTTGTTGCAGTTCGGCACCACACAAGTAATGGGAAGTTAAAGGTAGCCTTCACAGATTTACAGTGCACATTTACTCAGAAGTAAACACTACATTCAGTGGGACATGCATGCTTATCGGCACTTCTGACTGGGATAGCTCAGGCGGTAGAGCTTGATACTTTTAATCTCAGGATCATGGGTTTGAGCCTTATGGGCAAGAGATTCCTCCACTGCAGGGGGTTGGACCAGATTGGGGTTTCCAGACGTCCCCAGTTCCCGGGGACAGTCCCTGGATTTGCAAATCTGTCCCCGGACAAATTCTGTCCCCGGAATGTCCCCAGATTTACAAATCTGTCCCCGGGAAATACGGCAGTGGCAGCCTCAGCAGCCTTGAGCCAGCCTGGTAGCGCAGTTGGCTCTGGCTAGTTTCATGAGCTGCTCGCTGCCGTGGCGTCCGCCATTTTCCCTCACTGGAAGTCCCCATATGATTTGTTGCGCACAAGACACATTATATGGGGACTTCCGGTGAGGAAAAATGGTGGGCGCCACGGCAACGAGCGGCTCCTGAAGCCAGCCAGAGCCAACTGCGCTACCAGGCTGGCTCGGGCCTGCAGACTTGCCGCTGCTGCCGTCACTGCCAAAGGGGAACCAGGGACATCCGGCGGTACAGATCTCCTGCCCCCTTCCCCCTTTGTTTTGACAGATCGGGAGTTGCGGGCGGCTGGCCGTTGCCCAATTTTTAAAAAACTCTGCGCATTTATGTTTCACAGGGTGCGAAAGTAGGGCTTTGCACCTTGCCTGGCAGAGAAACTGTGTGCCTTGCGCCCCTCCTGGGCAACGGCCGCCCTCTTGTGACTCCCAAGCCTCCCCCAATCTGTCAAAACAAAGGGGGAAGTGGGCAGGAGATTTGGGGAGCTTCGGGAGTCATGGATGGGCAGCCGTTGCCCAGGAGTTAAAAAACCTCTGCGCATTTATGTTTCACAGGGTGTGAAAGAAGGGCTTTGCACCTGTATACAATATGCATGTGTGCTTGGGCCCAGGGTCTTTTGTCTCACCGTCCCCACTACTGACTCCCTGTTGCTACTAGGCTTAAAAAAAAAAAGTGTCCCCAGATTCACTGAAAAAAAATCTGGTAACCATAGACTAGATGACCCTCAGAAACTCTTCCAATATGAAATAATACCACTGGGCTTGCACTGTTAGGCTTCTTTGGAAAGAGGACAGCTCAGGCAGGAGACAGATTTTTCTGAGCTGACGTTGGTTTGACAGAGGCATCATTTCCCATAGCTAACATACATCTCTAGTCAAACATGTTTTGCAGGTTTCTGCATTGTCTCAACAATATGTTTTTACCACAGGTAAAAGCGGGATAACACACAACATGAACAGCAATCCCTCTTTTAATCTGCCATTAGTTCGCTGAAAATATACAGCTCCCCAATATGGAAGCATAACTTTATTTAAATGTCTCACCACTTTATCTACCAAACTTTCCAGGCCTCAGCACGGAGAAAGCCAACAGCAGCCTATGAAAGCTTACACCACAGTACATTCATGTGGAAGTGTGGAGCTGGATCTAGCTGGTGAATCAGATCATTATTTTCTCCCATCCTTCCCAGGCCAAGTCTGACATTATTTCACTTTTTTGCCCACAGGGTATTGTGGAGTGATTTGCAAAGGGCTTCACAAGACCCAAAAGTTATCTGATTATTGGGTCTTGTGAAGCTCCTTCCAAAGCACTCTGCATGATGGCACTTTCCAAGGGTCTCAGCAGCACCATCTTGCAAAGCCCCTTGATGCCAACTTGAAAAAAATATTGGGGGACCCAGGTAAGTCTAGCCCTTCATAATGAATCATGACGCTGGGCACACACACCATTTAAACGGTAATGCCCATTAACTTGGGGGAGGGGGCTGGCCCCTTCAAATATTTTATTGGGTGGGCCGAAGGGACCTTGGCTCCTAGGAATTGGCTCCTATGCCCCCTGCATAGTGCTATCTAGCAAGGGAGCTGGCAGATTGTCAGGCCTTGCTGAGCCCCTTGCAAAGCAAAGGACTCTCACTGTTGGTTCTTTCAGAGCTCTTTGCACATGGCTTTGCTGATGAGCAGTGTCAGCAACCCCCTGCCTTCAGCAAAGCCAGGTATGGGGTAGGTTGTTGCTGTCGTTTAGTCGTGTCCGACTCTTCGTGACCCCCTGGACCACAGCACGCCAGGCACTCCTGTCTTCCACTGCCTCCCACAGTTTGGTCAAACTCATGTTAGTAGCTTTGGGAACACTGTCCAACCATCTCGTCCTCTGTTGTCCCCTTCTCCTTGTGCCCTCCATCTTTCCCAACATCAGGGTCTTTTCCAGGGATTCTTCTCTTCTCATGAGGTGGCCAAAGTATTGGAGCCTCAGCTTCAGGATCTGTCCTTCCAGTGAGCACTCAGGGCTGATTTCCTTCAGAATGAATAGGTTTGATCTTCTTGCAGTCCATGGGACTCTCAAGAGTCTCCTCCAGCACAATAATTCAAAAGCATCAATTCTTTGGTGATCAGCCTTCTTACTTCTTCATGGATCACTGCCTTGTCATGGTGAAGGGGCTTGAATAACTCAGAGAAGCTATGAACTATGCTGTGCAGGGCCACCCAAGATGGACAGGTCATAGTGGAGAGTTTTGATTAAACGTGATCCACCTGGAGCAGGAACCGGCAAGCCACTCCAGTATCCCTGCCAGGAAAACTCCATGGACAAAAACAACAGGCATGGGGGGAGGTAGGCATGTCCAAAATTGCCTGCTGCACAGTGTATATAGGGATGGACTAGTCTTTTCAGTTGCTACCGAATTCACCTTTCATATTCATAATGTCCATAATTAAATATATTAACTAATTGTTGGATTTGATCCACTGAATCCATTTGCTAGCCTTGTTTGTCCTTAAGGTTTCCACTGCACTGGCAAAAAGCTGGAGCTCAGTTTGTTTGGGGGCACTCACTGTGCCATGACTCAGTGGTTCATTAGCTCTGTGCCCCAAGAGCTGGATTGCAAGCCACTATCATTATTCTGCTGGTCTCTGCACAGGCTCTGCAAGGCTGGGGCATCTTTGCCATTCTGCTCCTTCTCTAAGATGGGAGTCCAGCAAGACAGAAATTCCCAGATGAATACAGTAAGAAGAGAGTCTGTATAATCATATTGATATAAGGTTATTCACATAAGAAGAGCCTGCTGGATCAGACCAGTGACTCATCTAGTTGAGGATCCTGTTCTCACGGTGGCCAACCAGATGCCTGAGGGAAACCTGCAAACAGGACCACTGTCCACCTGCCGTTCCCAGCAACTTGGTATTCAGAGGCATACTGCTTCTGACAGTGGAGGTAGAACACAGGTATTGTGCCTAGGAGCCATGGATAGCCCTCTCTTCCTCCATGAATTTGTCTAATCTTCTTTTAAAAGCATCCACATTGGTGGTCATCACTGCCTCCCATGGGAGTGAGTTAACTATGCGCTGTTAAGAAGTGCCGTATTTTTCGCTCTATAAGACGCACTAGACCACAAGACGCACCTAGTTTTTGGAGGAGGAAAACAAGAAAAAAAATATTCTGAATCTCAGAAGCCAGAACAGCAAGAGGGATCGCTGCACAGTGAAAGCAGCAATCCCTCTTGCTGTTCTGGCTTCTGGGATAGCTGCGCAGCCTGCATTCGCTCCATAAGATGCACACACATTTCCCCTTACTTTTTAGGAGGGGAAAAGTGAGTCTTATAGAGCAAAAAATACGGTACTTTCCTTTATCCGTCTTAAATCTTGCAACATTCAGCTTCATTGGATATCCAAGGGTTCCAGAGTTATGAGTGAAAAAAACAACTCTCCTTTGTTTTCTTCATGTCAAACGTAATTTTATAAACCTCTACCATGTTACCTCTTTCTCAACTTTTCTCTAAAAAAGAAAAGTCCCAAATGCTCCAGCCTTTCCTCATAGGCTACTTCCATCCCCTTGATCATCTTGGTTGCCCTTTGGCGAACCTCTTCCAACCTACAATATCCTTCTTGAGGTGAGGCAACCAGAACTGTACATTACAGTGGTACCTTGAGTTACAAATGCAGACCTCCGGAACGAATTAAGTTTCTAACTAGAGGTACCACTGTATATTCCAAATGTGGCTGCCCCATTGATTTGTATAATCATTGGGTCAACATCTTCCTTGACTCAAAGGTTGTGTTCCCAGTCAGTCACCACAGCCAGTTCAAACTCCATGAGCATATTAAGGTTGGGGTTTTTTTTTTTTTTGCCCCAACATGCCCCCAAAATATTTTATACTTGCTTACACTGAATTACATTTGCCATTTTGCCACCCATCCACTCAGTTTGGAGAGGTCCTTCTGGAACTCTTCACATTTTTTGTTTGGCCCTGAACAATTTAATATATCCGCAAACCTGGCCGTGTCACTGTTCATCCCAATTCTAGCTCGTTTATGAACAAGTTAAAAGCACAGTCCCCTTGAGGGACTCTGCTTTCTACAGCTCTCCATTTGGTGAACTGTCCATTTATTTCCTACTCTCTGCATCCCACCACTTCACCAATTCCTGATCCACAAGAGGAACCTCTCTCCCCTCTTATTTAATGACTGCTAAACCCAGTGTATTTCAAACCAGAGTTGGTCCTTCATTGCCAAACTGAATGTATTAAAAAGTTATAATCTCAGATCAATACACTAAAAATTGTGGATCATGTGTTTTTATATTTAAATTGTATCTGCACACTTGCATAGACTGTCTTTGTGCTTCTCTAAGCCCCATTCCTTCATCCCGTTTCCTGCTGCAGGCTGGCCCTGACTGTGCTTCATAATCTGGGACATGAAAACCAGTGCATTCCAAAATGCAGCCATGATCCTCCGGCAAATCATCTTGCACCCCAGTGGAGAAGAACGAGAGACCTACAAAAGGGGCTGGCTCTCTCAGGAAGGGGTGAGTGCTGATAGCTCAGTCAGCACAGCACGAGACTCTGAACCTCAGGGTCCTGGGTTCGAGCCCCACGTTGGACGAAAGATTCCTGCATTGCAGGGGGCTGGACTAGATGACCCTCGGGGTCCCTTCCAACTCTGCCGCCCGAGGCAGCCCAGGCGCCGCTTCCCCCGCCCTGCCTACCTGCAGCGCCGCAGCTGCTGCCATGGAGACGGTGGCGCGGGGCATCTCGCGAGACTCGCCGCCCCCAGGTTTGTGAGTGAGTGTGTGCGTGTGTACGGGGGGGGGGAGATGCGCGCGTTCTCGCGAGAGCGTCGTGTCCACGGGCCTGCCTGCTCGCTGCTTCCGGCTGGCAAGCGGGGCTGGGAGTGCAGAGTCAGCTGGGCAGCAGGAGGCGGAGGCGCGCGCAGGAGCAGGAGCAGGTGGGCGCCCGGGCCCCGTTCGCCGGGCGGGCCGGGAGGAGGGGAGCCGAGGGCCGGCGGAGCCCTCACTGCAGCCGCGGGCGACAGAAGCAGGCCGGCCAGGCTCCCGCGGAGGCCGGCTGGGGGCGCGAAGGGCAGCGCCAGGGGCCATTGCGGCAGCGGGAAGAGCCTCTTGCGGGGGGGGGGGGCGCGCGTTGGCCAGGAAAGGGGGGGGTCTCCGGGAGGCGCTTCTTTCCCCCCCCTCACCCCCCCCCCCGCTTTTGCCCGGTTGGAGGGAAGGCCAGGGACTGCAAAGTTAGATGGCGCGGGGGGGGGTGTTGTTTTTCTGAGGGGGTGTTGCAATATTTAAACGGTTTGCGGGGGGGAGTGCCGGGTAGCATGCAGCCCGAGAGGCGCCGCGGGAGCGCGCGCGTTGCGATGTGGGGGTGTCTGGCCGGCTCCTTGCGCTGCGGCGGGCGGGGGTGGGGGCAGCAGGCGGTTCGGGGCTGGGGGTGGCGGGGAGAGCCGCGGGCTGCGTGCGTGCGTGCGCTTGCCAGGCAGCGCGCGCGTGGGTGGGTGGGTGGGTGGCTGGCACTCGAGTGGGTGGCCGCGGCGGCGGCGGCGAGGACAGGCGTCGTGCCTTCTCTCCTGAGCGCTGGAGAGGAAGGCTTCGGAACGGGGGCTTGCCACGGAGCGAGGCCGAGCGCCCTCGTGGGCTCGCCCCCCAAGTGACACCTGGCCCGGGGCATCCTGCTAGTCGGGCCTGCGAGGCCACCTGGCCCTTGAGAAGCTGCTGTGGGAGATGCAGTTACTGTTTCTCGGCTGAAGGGGGCGCCAGTAGCACCCGGCAGAAGCAGGATTCTGGGATGTGTCAGCGCCTTCCCACGCACAAAGCTTCCTGGTTAAATCAAGGGACAAGACACCTGGATATTTTTTATTTATTTATTTTGGAAAAGAAGCAGATCACAGTCGGTTGGGCCAAGGCTGTGTTTGGTCAAAGCCTGAAACAGATCATCCAGTCTCATGGCAAAGGCAATAGCAAGGCAAATTGTGGGGGTCAGTTTGTTGACTCCGTGGATGTGGCTTCCGACTGAGCTGTCTAGCAATGATGAATGCTGCCATATGTGGCTCGGTTTATGTGACGGGCAGTGCCTGGCACGTGTGCTCTCTTTACCCCCTCCCTCTGTTTTGCCTTTCATTATTGTGACGCAGGAGAAAGGATCCCTTATAGGTCTCTGCTGACACTGGTATGCTGATCCCACCCTGCCCCCAACGCTAGCTCTCAATCAGGATACTGTTCCCCATCTAACATGAGGCCTGCTTCACTCACCAAATGTAGCTTTCCTTATAGGGACGCTGGAATTTAGGTGATTTCTGGGCAGCGGCAGCAGCAATAAGCCATTTACCCAGGTTAGAAGGCACTGCATTCTTCCCCAAACATAGCCACATCATCTGATGTTGAAGCACTTCCCTTTTGCTGAACTGCATACCTCCACCTACTAAGGCATGCTGGGAGTTGTAGTCCCTAGTCTTAAACTAGCAGCATTCTGGCATAGATACGCTTGCTTCTACTCATCCGTTTTGTTACACGATAGCAACTTAACCTCATGTACTTGGTGAAGAAAAGAGGTGTGAGTGCCTTGATCCCATCCCATGTTATTCAACTTCAGAAATTTTGGGGACACTTGATAGTTTTTATCCCCCTCCTCAGCCTTTGCCTGATGATATAGAGCCTGCCTTACTTCCACACTTGGCCCTCTTCCACTACTTGTAAGAATCATGGTAGGGCTTGGGAAACAAATTTCATACTCAAAGGTTGTTGTCTCATGTGGGCTGCATTCCTTAAAGGTTCATAAAACAAAAGCCTTTTCATACAGAGTCATAAAGCCTTATTTGTCTTGTTACCTATGGCCACAGTTGTCTTTAGTTGCTAGTTTGGCAACTGGGGGCTGGGGCTGGACCAGTTGCATTGAGTCACCTTGCTCAAGCCGTCTCCTTTCTAAACTGTAGGGGCCTGATCTTCATTGGGGGAAAACTGAGAAATTTCTGGAGGAAAGTAACACAACTGTAGGGGCACTAGATATGATCAGGAATAATCTGATCAGAATCTGGGGTGCTCATGCTTATCTGAATTTTCTAGAAGTTCAGGTGGTGTTCGGATAATGTGATTCTTCTGCGTAGAGGAAATAATTGTTCATAACATGCTTGTTCAACAATATAGGGGGTTGAGGATGTGTAGCATTTCTGCTTTCTTGATTTTTTCAGCTGGAAAACTTCACGAGGCTCAAAATTAGTTGGTTTTGAATTTTGTGTGGCCTTGTGCTTAAGCTTCTGATTTTAAACACCACCCCCTGTTTACAAATAAAATGGAGCCCTTGGTTTGTTGGGGTTGCTTAGGGATAGATGACAATTGCAACTTCGAAACTGCCCGGTTTGCCTGTTATAGTATCCATTTATTGTGTGACAAATTTTATTAAATGATACTTTTCTTTTAAGACATGGGGGAACCCCATCATACATTGCTGTTTGTATGTTTGTGGGATTCGTCGAATTGGTTATAAGTTGTGAGCTTCTTCAGGGGTAGAAATGGATGGTGCTCATTGAAAAGGTAAGAGAAGATTATGGTCACATCCACACTATACATTTAAAGCACACTCAATGCACATTTAAAGCACATGACTCCCCCCCCTGGCAAAAAAGAATCCTGGGAACTGTTGTTTGTTAAGGGTGCTGGGAATTGTAGCTTTGTGAGGGGCTTTGGTAAACTTTGGTTCCCAGGATTCTTTTTGGGAAACTGTGTGCTTTGAATGTATGGTCTGGTTGTGAGCAGAGTGGGTCTTTGTTTAGCCTGCATGAAGGATCTTCAGGCGGGAATAATTTTGCATTACCATCAAAGGGAGGGCTTTTGAAGAGCCATTTGCCTCCTGGTAAGCAAGCATTGCCTCCAGAAGACCAGCCGGGTCTTGATGAAGAGAAAAAGAATTGGCATAATATCCTTTCAGGCAGTTGCAGTGTCACAAATGAAAAACAAAATTTTGTGGGTGGGCTGTGTTGTAGTCAGTTATTAACTTTTGTGATATTCATTTGTAGGGCTGGCTTAAGTTGCAGAAGGTGTGGCTTTCAGTTCAGCAAAGCCTTCCTCCTGCTTGAAAGAAGATTCCATTCGAAAGAGGTTTCCAATGGAGTCTTAGATCCACGCATCAAATTACCCTGCGTTTGTGAATAACCTACAGGCAGATTCAATACCACAGGAAGAACTTCACTATCTTCTCCACACTTCCTGTGGAGTCTGTGTTTCTTGCAGGGGGTAATGAAATTGTAGCCCTCCAAATTTATATACTCTAACAATTGGCTGCTGAATGTGTGGCCAGGTGTTCTCTGCCTGCGTGTGTGAGCCCAGCCTTAAAGGAAGGTGCAAAACTCATCATATTGCTTCAGGCTTATCTCTTCTTGTAGGACTTGCTAGTCCAGTCTTCTCCAGCTTGGTGCCCTCCAGCTCCCATCAACCCTGACCATTGGCCATGCTCGCTAGCGATGATGGTAGGAGTTGGGAGTCTAACAACATCTGACAGGCTCCAGTTTTGGGGAGACTGGAAATCCATGATGGGCAAGTCTCAAGAGCATTGTTCTGGTCGTTGTTACTGGGAGCTGCCATTCCTCCAACTAATAGCCTTTCTCCATTGTCACAGGACTTGTCCTTGGACACCGACTGGACAGAAGAAGCCAAGTCCTGCACTGTTGAACCTGCCGCCATGGGGAACATATTTGGAAACCTGCTCAAGAGCCTGATTGGCAAGAAGGAAATGCGCATCCTCATGGTGGGTCTGGACGCTGCTGGGAAGACCACCATCCTCTACAAGCTCAAGCTGGGAGAGATCGTCACCACCATCCCTACTATCGGTACAGTCTCTTGCCTACTACCAGTACAGTATGGGGAACTGCTTCCCGCCCCCTTCCTTTTCCAAGGGTTGAATTGCAGCCAGGCCATAGGATGTAACTTCAGGACAGCAGTATCAGCAAGCACCTTGCTCCCCCTTGGGACCCATTGCATCCCGTCTTCCTTACTGCCCCTGGGATTCAGTCCCAGTTCTACGAAAGCGGTGTGTGAGTGTGCTGAGGGGTGTCTGCTAAGTTAAAGCAATTTCTCTGTCATTTGTACTAGTCCGTTCCCTCCCTGACGGAGCACACAGCAGGCTTAATTAGGGTGACTCACAGAACTAGGAGCCGCTAGATCCAGAGGAGAACTCGTAAACATGCACATGGCACACAGAACCCTGCCTGACATGCCAGCAATTTGCCCAAATTTGATTGATTATTGCTGTTCCAAGCTTCCATCTCCAGCTTTGGAAAGGCACCTTACTGGGGCAGGGTCTCCCTAGCAGTTGAGGTTCTTGTTCCTGGTTAGGAACAAGAATCTTGCCAGCTCACTCAGTTCCTGGGGTAGTATTGAGTGGGCTGGCAGGCTTTAAGCAGAGATGGCTGTTGCTTCTGCACTTCTCAAAAGCACATTTATCTCGAAGCCCATTGGAGCCGCGGGAACTTAAGAAGAGCCCAGATAGACCAAGGGTCTCTCTGGTCCACCAGTGGCTGGCCAGCGTAATGTCTGGCCAGAGCATGAGGAGGAGAACAACCTTCCCTCAGCGGCTGGTTTCCAGAGGTACCTTCCTCCTCAAATGTAGAAATTCCATTTCAGCTATGAATTATGCCTCTGATATGTTACTGTAATCTCGGGATCACAACAGGACTGGCTGGTTTGGTCTTTCCTCAAACCAAAACAAAAAAAACAAAAAACAAAACCATGGCTGGTTTTATGGATTTGAAAGGGAAGTTTGGAAACATTTATAGCATTGTTGTTAATGGCTCAGAAACAAGGAAAATTGGGGTGGGGGCCCCTCTGTGAGGCCATCACGAGTGCAATTGGTTATGCGCTGTTGCTGCGCAACCTCCATTCATCAGCGGTGCCTGTGCTGTGGAAGGAAACAGATTGTGGCGCACTAGCGCTCCCTGGATTGCACCATCTGATTTTTATCCAGCTATGTTGGAAAGGGTGACTCATTATTCAGAATATTTTAAAGAGTTAGTCACATTGGAGCCTATGGGTTAAATTCAACAACAATGGCTCTTGTTTGCACTAAAGAACTTCCCCTTCCTCTTGTCCCCTGTGTGCGCCCCCCCCCCCACAGATACCTGCCCCCACTCTGCTCCAGAGGAGCTTTTTGGAAGGACATATGGACCCCAGGACAGATTTTGGGATTATGTGGGGGGCACACAGAGAGAGGAGTGGGAGGACATGTTCCGTGGCACAAGCAGTAGTTCTGTGTGTTCAGTGACTTCCCTAGATACAACCCTGTGGTTTCTTGAACCCACTGTTGGACTGTAGCTAAGGTTCTACATGGAAACAAGTCAGTTTGGTCAACAAGTGCTTAATCTTCTTCATGGTAACCTGCTCACTGGTGAACGCATCTTACTGGTGAAGCTTGAAGAGCAAACTAAGATCCCTTTTTCATTTAATTTTGCCAAATTATTTGTTGAGAACAAATCTTGCCTCATAAAGTGGTTTTATTATTACTAAATTCGTATACCGTCCTCCATCCGTAGATCGCAGGGCAGTTCCCAAAGTACAATTAAAACATTTAGAATATCTCTCTCTGGCATTACCAATGCATAAAATGAGAACCAAAAAATAGTTGAACCATGCAGCAGCATATAGCCTCAGTTTATGGCAACCTCTAATGGCCATACTTGTTGCCTTTCTGTTGTCAAGCAAAGAACCTGCCAACTGAAGTCTGAACTAGAACTGGAAGCAAGACAGGCTTGCCTGCCAATTCTGGGGCCTATGCAAAATCATGCTAATACTTGGTGTGTTGTCTTTAAATGTGGAATGCTTGGTTGTCTCTAGCTCAGAGGGAGGGCTGAGTCCCCTGTCGTGCTAAACTTGGTTCTTAACCTGCTGCTCTTCTTCAGGGTTCAACGTGGAGACGGTGGAGTACAAGAACATCAGCTTCACCGTGTGGGATGTTGGTGGCCAGGACAAGATACGGCCCTTGTGGCGGCACTACTTCCAAAACACCCAAGGTATGGGATTTACCAAGCTCCTCTCTCCCCATCACCTTCCAGGTTGGCATGGCTCTGGGCTTGTTTTCACCCTTGGGATGTCTTGGGCACAGCAACCCCCGGACTCAGTTAAACCCCTGATTTGTTGTCTTGAGGTAACTTGGCCAGAGTGCTTTCTTGCTCTCATCCCAGGATGTTTAAACAGGAGCTGGTGCCTCTCTCACTGAGGTGTGGATCTCACAATTCCAAAGAGAAACAAAGTGACTTGCAAGCAAAGGGCCATCTGGACTGCATGGCTGAGAGCTTCCCTTGGCATGTCCTTCCTTGGAGGTTTTTCTGCAGAGATTGGATGGCCATCTGTCCTGCATGCTTTAGTTGAGATTGGGGTCCCTTGCCACTTGCAATTGTTTATTTTGAGCTCTATTGAATTCTGGGAGCTGTAGTTTGTTGAGGGTGCCTGAGAGTTGTTAGGGGATCCCTATTCCCGTCCTAAAGCTGCAGTTTCCAGAGATCATAGAATTGTAGAGTTGGAAGGGACCCCGAGGGTCATCTAGTTCAACCCCCTGCAATGCAGGAATCCTGCCCCAAGCAGTCTCTGAGTGGACCCAAACCACCAACCTTCGGGTTAACAGCTAGACACAATTCACATGGGGCTCTAGTACTTTTTAGGGTCTCCTAAGAACTCTCAGCATCTCCCAGAATTCCTTGGGGGATGCCATGGCTTTTCAAAGTGCTAACATAGTGCTTTGAATGTACAGTGTGAATGTGGCCTGGGGTGGAGCGGGGCAGCATGACACCGGATGAATTTCAGCCCTGCAGTGCTGGCATTGTAGGATGACTCTGGGACCATACAATCAAGATTCTGTAGCTATCAGGCAGCCTCTGTTTCCCTGAGCTTCAGCATCTTGCATGGGAGGCCTTCCTGAAGGGGTGGTGGGGTTAATTGGCCTTGGTTTAACATGTGCTTCTTGTTTTTAGTCAGACAATGCCCCTGGACAATTGAGAGATCTGTTTAAAACTTGGAGTGCTCATTCGGGACATGAATTCTATCTTTCAAATTTGAAAACAAGCCCATCCCTCCCATTTCTTTGTGTGTATGTGTTGGTAGGGCAGGGCAGGGAGTAAAAAACAACAACAAAAAACCATAGAGAAAAGGCCTCACAGAGTTGCTGATAAGGCTGTGTGGTTGCAAAGGCCACTCAAAGCCTGAGATTTTTCTAAGAGACTTCACTTCTCCTTGAGAAGAAGGGCTGTGAGTTTCCACTGGGTAACATTTTTCTCCCATCTTCTCTTGAAAAAAATGGGGTTGAGGACTGGCTTGCATCCTTTCCAGATAGTTAGATCTTTTGAGCAGCTGGCCTGCCCTTTGCAGTCTCCAGAGTTCCTCACATGTTAATTCTTTATTATTATTATTATTATTATTTATTAAATTTGTATACCTCCCTGTATCCACTGGTCTCACATTCTTTAATCCCATTTCCACTCCACATCCTCATACTTTGCTTGCAAGATGTCTGTCTGTCTCTCTCATATACCTTGTGTCCCTTCATCCTCAGCCTTTCTTGCTTTCAGGTCTGATCTTTGTGGTGGACAGCAATGATCGGGAGCGGGTGAACGAAGCACGTGAGGAGCTGATGCGGATGCTGGCAGAGGATGAACTGCGAGATGCTGTTCTCCTTGTCTTTGCTAACAAACAGGTTGGTCCAGAGTGAGACGTGGGGTGCTCCAGAGCATCGGAGATTGGTGGGGAGTCAGTTAAGCCACTTTGATGGGCTGATCTGATCTAGGTCTCTGTGCCTGCCTGCCTCTGGTAAGCAAACATGCCTCTAGCACTGCGATTTGACGAGGAATGCACGGTAACATATTGGCCTGCTGGCAGACTGCGTTTGACTGTCTTGGGAGTGCAGTAACAAAGTGCTACTGACCCATGCTCTAGGGCAGAGGCAGGCAGAAGTAAGATTTACTGGTAAATATATTTGCATGAGATTGGCAAGAGTTTCTGACTCTCAGTGTTTTTAACAATATCACTAACAAAATTGTCCATCTCGTTGTCCCCTGCCCCCCCACTCCCCGCCTCGCTGCTGAAATGAAACTATCCAGGTGTTTGTATGAAAGAACTGTGGACTCGTTTCATCTCTTGTGTTGAAAGCAAATTCCTAGGCTCAGAGGCACTCTGTTCTTTAATTATAACTGTGCGTCTCTTGTACCTGACTCATGGTAGTAGATCTTCAAGTTCTAGTTTAAAAAATGAAGGAGATTTGACATGACTGAAGTCTGCCCACTCCACCTTTGGGACAGAGGTGCAAAACCTGTGACTGCAGATGTTTGTTGGACTACTAACTCCTATTATTCCTGGCTGTTATTCTCTCAGGCTGGCTGGAACTAATGGGAGTTCAGAGTCTCAAAAATAGTTGGAGGGACACCGGTTCCCCATCCCTTCTCTAGTGAAATTTGGAGCCTTTGGCTGAAAACCCAGCCATGAACCAGTATAATCTCAAGAAAGACTCTGTGGAACATGCTGGCTTCTCTTTAGGTGGCTAAGATTTTCCCGTGGGCCATTGGGACAAACGGACACCTGCATCCTACATGGTGTGGAGCAGCACTGAAGCCTACAAACTCTGGGGTGTGGAAAGGTGTATACTGCCATAATAAGAAACTTTAGTTATAGGATTCCATGCAGCACCTCGGAATAGCTGTTCAGAAGGAAAGCGCAGTTGCTGCTTTTGCCCATGTGCATTCTGTGCAGATGAGGGGCTCTTGTTGGGTGCAGGACTGAGCAAAACAAACCATGTGCTTTTGTGGCTGCAAAAATAAGTGCGTGGATAATTCAAGGCTGCGTGTGCACTGTGATTCTGTGGGAGTGCACGTAAGATAGTGGTATGGGTTTTGAATTCTGTTTCCTAAGAACCCCAGCTCCTGGATTTTTGTGTGTCCAAAGCGAATTTCTAGCCCTTTGGATTGCAATAATGGACTAGGAAGTGTGTGGGCCCGGCCTGGTTACATCAAAGAGTCCAAAGGAGTTGTTCAGTAAGAGTTCCTTTTGACTGATGCATCAGTTCCTCTGTGAAGCAACTCCACTTGTTCCTCCCTGTGAATAGCAGAATGAACTGTGCAAAATAGTACTTAAAAACAACTATATGCCACCCTTCAATCTTAGTTTTCAGGTGGGTTTTCCAAGTATACAAGAGAATAATATTGATACGATTTAAAGCAACATTAAAAAACATCAAACTTGCTTGTAAATGTCCTTAAAACACTCTTCAAAAGTCTGGGAGAGTAAAATGGGATGTAAAAGATAACTAGGCAAGCCTCTGTGGGGTAAGAGTTCCAGGGGTGGGGAACTACAAGTACAGTGGTGCCTCGCAAGACGAAATTAATCCGTGAGTCTCTTCGTCTTGCGGTTTTTTCGTCTTGCGAAGCACGGCTATTAGCGGATTAGCGGCTATTAATGGCTTAGCGGCTTTAAGAAAAAGGAAACAAACTCGCAAGAACTCGCAAGACGTTTCATCTTGCGAAGCAAGCCCATAGGGAAATTCGTCTTGCGGAACGACTCAAAAAACGGAAAACTCTTTCATCTTGTGCGTTTTTCGTCTTGCGAGGCATTCGTCTTGCGAGGCACCACTGTAGTAAGATATTCCCTCTGGTCACCAACCTGCCTCATGTGGAGGAGGCCGTTGGCAGATGGCAGCAGAGGTTTTTTACAGGAGCAGGCAGGGGTGGCATCTGTTTCAATTTTGACTACCTTGGTAGCCAGTTTACTAACTCACGTACATACTTGTTAGTGCAGAGCAGGCAGAACCTGTGGGCAACACTTGGTGAACTCTGAAAAGTGGGTGGGTGGGGAGGGCTTCATCGCCAGGCAGGCATTTTAAGCTCTTCCTGTATGGAGTCTGGCTACTGTGGGAAGAGCTAGCAGCGATCTTAGGAGGCTTGAAGAAGGAAAGAAGGAAGGAAGGAAGGAAAGAAGGAGGGAGGGAAGGAAGGAAGGAAGGAAGGAAGGAAGGAAGGAAGGAAGGAAGGAAGGAAGGGGCAGCTAGATGGTGCCTCTAGCAAAAATGGACACTACTTACCAGGGCTGTAATATCTGGAAATGCTCACGCCACCTCAGCGCCACTGGGTCAGTTGCCACTGACTCAAACCCACATTGGGTCCTAAATTGATTTTTGAGGACGCCTCTTTGAGGCTGGCTTCCTCTTTCTCCTCTCCCCACCTTTCTTCTTGGGTAGTTGAACTCTCTGGTCTTTTTCTGCCTCCTCTTCTCCATCCAGGACCTCCCCAACGCCATGAACGCGGCAGAAATCACGGACAAGCTGGGACTGCATTCGCTGCGCCATCGCAATTGGTACATCCAGGCCACTTGTGCCACCAGCGGAGACGGCCTCTACGAGGGCTTGGATTGGCTGGCCAACCAGCTGAAGAACAAGAAATGAGTGCAGGGGTGGTGGTGGGGCTAAGCCCCCTCACTTGTTGGTTCCATTATGGGTTGATTCCCCCCTTCCCCAACCCCCCTCTCCCCTTCCCCAACTTCCTTTCCCCTATTGGGTTTGCTTTTCCTTGCCGGCACCGGTTGCTGTGGGGGTTGGGGTGGGTAGGGGGGGTTGGGGTTAACTTTTGGTTTCTCTCTCTCTCTCTTTTTCTCATATTCTGGCTCTGCCAGGATTTTTTGCACGGTCTCTGTGTGTGCGCGTGTGTGTGTGTGATAAATATATATATAGAGATAATAAAATATATGGGTGTGGTGGGAGGGTTGGGGCAAGTGGGGGGTTCGGGTGCCGATTCTGTGGCCTTTCTTTTTCTCTCTCTTTCGTTTCCCTTTCTATTTTGTTGGTCAGTTTTGTATTTTCTTGGTGGTCTGTGAAGCTTGGTTCTCTCTCTTTCTCTCTCTCTCTCTCTTTTTGACCGGAGGTGACCAATACTCAGTGGCAGCTGCTGCTTTCTTGCTTTTGTGTGCTGCGCTTTGGGTTGCAGCGAAGGGACCTAGGTGGTGAAGCCGGGGACTTAAAAAGGATGTGTGTGTGTGTGTATATATATATATATCTGCAATATGTGCGGGGGGGGGGGGAAGGGAACAGAGACCAATTAGTGCAAGGAGGGGGCATTCTAGGAAATGGGTCTGCAGGTGATCAAAGGCCCCTTTCTCCTTTCTCCTTCTCTTCCCAGATTGGGGCAATGTTCTGGAGGGAGAGCAGTGCTACTACTTCATTCTGTCCCCCACCCCCCAATTGTATTCTTTCTGTCCCTGTATATATTTTTTTTGTTGGGCAGTGCCCCCTGCTGGCAACAATTGAGATTGCAGCAATACTGAACGCCCTCCTTGCTCTTCCTTCCCCGAATCCGTCGCCCTGTTAACAGCATCCTCATGAGTGGCCCGGGACGGTTAGTTTTTTTTTAATGCTGCTGATGGACTTGAATCATTTGCACTCCAACTTCTTAGACCAAATGACACTGGAGCCCTTGATAATACACCTCTCCTGAGCCCCATCAATTCCTTACTGTTTTGCTCCCTTCCCGGAAAACAGACCAGGGTTTGATGGTGATTGGTGCAGGCTGCCGCAGTAAATTTGGGACCAATGCTATCGTAAAGCTGCCCATGCAGATGCTAACTGCACATTTTTTCCTGGTTTGGCCTGCTCTTTCCAGCCAAGGGGAGCATGTGCATGTGCAAAGGTGCCCCCTGCCCCGGCCCTTGGCAGCTTCAAAAGGTTGGCTCTTTAGTAATGTTGCTGCTTACTCCATGGATGTCTCCCAGTTGGACAGAACATTCCATCCTTCCTCCGAAACACTCCTTCTGTTGCAAGATTCCTTTTCCATGATGGGGGAAGTTGGAAGAGTTGTATTTTTCCCCCATTTTTAATTTTAGGGGATAATGATTGTATTAGGGTTAAACCCAGGTCACTGCATGCAACTTTCTGGTCACTCCCTGCCTCTGGACAGTGTTGGTACTGTGTGTTCCCTTCCCCCATCCTGGCAAATATGTATTTATTCCTCTTTTTCTCTTCTCCCTACCCAGCTTCAGCCCCCTTTGCTTGGTGTAAAGTGGTTTCCTCCTCTCCCCACCCCCTTCTGATTTGTTCATTCTCTGGGCCATGGCTCCCTATATGTGATTTTCTCGCCCCCTCTCTGAACAGTTGGATGCACCACAACCTCTGTGCACTCCCATTGGATATTAAACTTGTTTTATGTAGCTGCTGGCTCTAGTCTGGTGTTTGTGGGTTTGGGGGATGTGATTTATATGTTCTGCAGCTTTCTCAATATGAGCTTGCCTTTCTTGATGACTGTTTTCACACGCACAAAGTGCAAAGAGGATTAGGTACATTTAGGAGCTTTTGGCGTGCGACAGTGGCCTAACCCTGGGAATGACTTTGACTGTCCAGCTAAACCAGGTGAGAGGTAGCTGTTGGGTCTCAAACCCTCTGTGAGTTAGGAACTTCCCCTGCATGTGAAGACAGGCTGCAGTGGATGGAGCGGATGAGACCAAAAGTGGGTCCAGTGGTCAAGAAGGCGGTTTCTGCATGTGCTGTAAAGGGAAGCTAGGGGCAGATGGGGCTCATCAGCCTGGAAAGATAGCCCATCTGGAGAAGGAAAACTCTTATCCTAAACCTCCTCTGCCTTGTGTGATATTTTCAAGTGAAGAAAAGACAAAAGAGTAAACCCTACACAAATCCAGAGTGAAGTCCCCAAAACAGTGGGATGGTTCCTTGTACGCCTCCTTCCAGCAGCTCTTGCAGCCAAGCTGGTGCCAACCATGTTGCTCTGCTTTCTTTTGGACCACATCAGTGAGTCCGAGAGAGGGGTCTTGTTGTCTGGGCAGCCCAGGACCTCCATACACACTGGCCGGATTTACACCCCAGAGAGGTCACTATGGTGCTGCTAATTCAGTGGTTTGGCTTCACTCCCGGAGACGCAGTCAATTGTTTCTTGAAGCAGACGGATGCCAACAACTAGCTCTTTAATACATTTGTACCCTGCCTGTCAATAACACAGAGGAGCAAGGATGGTTTATTGTGGATGTCATCTCCACTCCCCACCCCAAGATATTCTAGGAAGAGGAAGCTGCCTCTTCCATTGCTGCGCCTACTTTCAGGCAGGGAGGGGTCTTTCCCATCCCTACCCAGAGATGCTAGGTGGGATTGAACCAGAAATACTTCCTCTGCCACTGAGCTATAGCTCCTCTCATAGGCATGCCAGAGCAGTGATTCATGTCCTGCTGTGTTTTGCCTTGGTCAGACACCACACTGGGCACCACAATTTAAGAAGGACATTGAGAAGCTGGAAGGTGTGGAGAGGAGGGCAAGCAAGATAGAAACCATGCCTTGTGAGGAATGGTGGAGAGAGCAGGGTATGTTTAGCCTGGTAAAGAGGGAACTGAGAGGAGATATGATAGCCATCTTCAACTACCTTAAAGGCTGTGACGTGGTGGATGGAGCAAGCTTGTTTTCTCCTGCTCTGGAGGGTAGGAAACAAATAACGGCTTCAAGTTACAAGAAAGGAGGTCCTGACTAAACAGCAGGAAGAACTTTCTTTTAGAAAGAGCTGTTTTACAGGGGAGCAGACTCCCACCAGAGGTGACAAACTCCATCAGAGGTTTTTAAGCGGAGTTTGGATGGCCTAGTTGCAGGGGGTTGGATGGTTTTATGATGGGTTTATGATTCTATCATGTAGGAGATACAGTGGACATCTTTTTCTGTGATTGAAGAATGCTAAAAAAAAAATAAAAATTATTTAATTAAGGAGAAGCGAAAAACGCACAAGTAAAAGGTGTTTGCCCTTTGGAATGGCGTCTATACACCTGTTCCCTCTTCTCAGGGCAGATCAGGGGGGTTGACGGTGTGAGGAACAGCCTTGGCTCCATGATTTGAGCATCTGCTTTGCATGCAAAGTCCCGGATTCCATCCCCCTCGTCTCCAGTTGGGTTGGGAGACATCTCTGTCTGAAGTCCTGGAGATGCCCTGCCAGTCATTGTAGACAAAACTGGATAGATGGACCCAAGGCTCTAACTTGGTCTAAATTGGCTTCTTCGTTTTGCAAATGGTGGTTAGTTCATTTTTAACTGCCTGTGAGCATAGAGCAGGAGATGGGTGGTGTTTCTACTTATTGCCTGAAAAAGAAGTGTGTCTTCCATCTCTGACCCCCTGAACAGTCTCCACGTTGGCTGATGAAACGTATGAAATTGACAAGCTCCTCCTTTTGGGCTGGGGTCGCCATGGCTTGCTCTGGGAGGGGTGATGGACATGTACGGGCTGGCTTTAATTAGAAACAGCTTAACTGAGCTGCACTTTGCTATGGAGGAAGGGGTGTATTTTTTAATCCGGAGTGGCATTTAGCCCCCTCCGCTCCTGTATTGAAGGGGGATATTGGATGAGCAGCTAAATCCCATTAGTTGCTAATCCAAGAAAAGGTGGGGGAAGATTGCCCACCCTGACGACATCAGATTGGGCTCCGTTCCGCTTCCTCCTCTGAAAGAGATAAAGCGCATAGCAGGGTCTAAAAATCCTACCCAGACCCTCTTGTTCTACATAAGTGCCTTACCTCAAATCTTTAATAGATGTGATGAGAATAATACAGAGTGGCTGTAAAGAGAGATGGCCCTGATGAGTTAAGAAAAGAAAAAAGCAGTCTGTAGACCCCTGAGTCTCCAGGCCCAACTTTCCAACAGAAATTGCATTGTGTTAAATGTTTGGAAAATGTCAAAAGCCCAAGGCAGTATAAGTTCCTCAACTAAGTTTATTCAACATTTGTCAGTGACATTTGTCAGTGACAACAGCTCACTCATAGGAACACAAGATCCAAACTGACTGGACAACACGATAATAATGCCAAGCATGAACTGACCGTTGGCAGTTGGCAGTTGAAAGATCATGCGCTTACTTGCCATTAGAATGTTCATCTACCAACGCTTCTACGATTGGTTAGAATGCGGCTTGTAACATAAAATGTGTTAAACCCAATACATAACACTCCTCCCCCCAACTTCCTAACAAAAGGAACAAACATAGTCATCAAGGTGTGCCGGCCTTTTCCTCTCCCGCTGGGATCGTCGCAGTTCCTGTGCCAAGTGGGTGACCCAGGAGGTTCCTCCGGTACCCACTGTGAGTGGGGCAGTCAGCGAGGCCGGCTCCGAAGGGGTCACTGCCGATGGAGCCACTGAGGATTCTGGCCTGAGGTCGCCCTGCTGGGGTAACTCAGTCACCGGCAACCCATCTGGTTCCCACCCTGGCCTGAGCACAGAATCTCCCGAAGTACCCATTTCTCTGTCCTCTGGTTCCGCTTGAAGTTCCATGTTCGGAGGTGCCTGGCTCTGATCTGGTTGAGGTGTCTCTTCCAAACCAGTCCCCCCTCCAACCCTACCTCATAGGAAACCAGACCTGTACAGTGGGCAATGATACCAGGGACCCAACCCTGTCCAGGCCCATAGTTTCGGACATACACAGTGTCCCCGGGAGAGAACCCTCTTGGAGCCCCTGCACCACAGTGGATGGCAGTTGATCAAGAGCCAAGTCGGGGTCCTTATGATCAAGGAGGGTAATGAGTCTCCTCCCCATAAGCAACTCCGCCGGGCTCCAGCCAGTCACTGCGCTTGGGGTGATGTGTTGGGCCAATAAGAACTCCGCTAACCGGAGAGTCCAGTCTCCATGCACTATGCGCCTAAGCACATCTTTGGTAGTATGGACCATGCGTTCAGCTTGGCCGTTAGTGGCTGGGTGAAAAAGAGCAGAACGAATGTGGCGGATTCCATTCTCAGTTACAAATTCTTTGAATTCCGCCGGTGTAAAAGTGGTCCCATTATCACTCACCAGTGTGTCTGGCAAGCCACGTATCACAAATAGCTTCCTGAGCGTGTTTATAGTCGCTCTAGCGGACACGGTTGAGATCGGCACCACCTCGAGCCACTTGGACTGAGAATCAACCACTATTAGGAAGTGTTGGCCCTGAAAAGGCCCCGTGAAATCCACGTGCACCCAAGACCATGGGGATTGTGTGGACTTCCAGGACTGTACTGGTGCCTTGGGTGGATCCGGCCGGGAGACCTGGCAGGGCTTGCAATGTTTCACCCAGCCCTCTCCGCATCTATGCCTGGCCACCACACATAGCTACGGGTTAATGCCTTCATCCGGACGACCCTCAGGTGAGACACATGCAGCCCTTCTAAAACTTTTTTCCTTAACGGGGGGGGGGGGCGTGGACTATGACACTGCTATCCCATAACACGCATCCTCGGTGAGTAGACAGCTCGTCTTTGCGGGCTGTGTAGCATGAATATTCTGGACCCGGCTTCCCGGGCCACCCCCTCGCCACCCAGTCCGAGACGCGGGACAACAGCCTATCCTTCGCGGTTGCAGCAGCAATGTCCTTCACATGCAAGGGCTGGTCCAGTAAGTCTTCCAGCCGCAGGATCTGGTGGGCAGGAGCAAGGTCAGGGCCATTCTCCGACAACGGCAAGCGGCTGAGTGCATCTGCATGACCCATGACTTTCCCAGGTTGGTGCTGTAGTGAGTGTTGGTAACCGGTCAGGAAAACGGACCAGCACAATACTCGTGGTGAAAGCATCTGGGGTGTCTTGCGGTCGGGCGCAAATAGTCCCAGAAGTGGCTTGTGGTCAGTGACAATAGTGAAAGGCCGACCATAAAGAAAGTCATGAAACTTTTTGACTCTCTTAACTACTGCCAAACCCTCCTTGTCGATCTGGGAGTAGTTGTGCTCCACCGACATGAGAGTTTGGGAGAAGTAAGCCACTGGGACTTCCCTCCTGTCCGGAAGCTGGTGGTGCAGTACTGCGCCCACTCCATAAGGGGAAGCGTCACAAGCCAGTACCACCAAAAGCTTTTCATCAAAGTGTGCCAACACTGAGTTGGACACAAGCAAGTCTTTGACCCCTCGGAACGCCTTGGCCTGTCGAGGGCCCCAGACCCACGGCACTTTTTTGTCCAAGAGCCTGTGCAAAGGCTCAGCTATGGCTGCCTTGTGCGGCAGGAACGCGTGGTAAAAATTAAGAAGTCCCAAGAAGGCTTGTAACTCTGCCTTGCTCTTTTGGTCTGGGGCGTCGCAAATGGCGCGCACTTTGTCCTCTGCTGGATGGAGCCCGTCTGTGTCAACCCGGAACCCCAAGAAATCCACACTGCTCACTCCCTACAGGCACCTTTTCTGTTTTACCTTAAGTCCTGCCGCCTGGAAGCATTGGAGCACTATCCGTAATCTGGCGGCAAAGTCCTCTCTCGACAATGCAGTGATCAGCACATCGTTGAAAAACGGTGTGACTCCAGGGATGCCTTTAAGGAGACGCTCCATTAGGCCATGAAATAACCCTGGTAAAGTAAAGGTAAAGGGACCCCTGACCATTAGGTCCAGTGGTGACCAACTCTGGGGTTGCGTCCACGCTAACTCCAAACTGTAGGCGTTTGACCCTGAAGGCACCCCTATGAGTCACGACTGTCTGGGCGTCTGCGGTGGCCTTGTCAACGGTTAGCTGTTGATAAGCTTGCACTAAATCCAGCTTCCCGAAGATCTTGGCTCCAGTCAGGGTTGCCTAACACGTGGCTCACCACCGGAACCGGCTACGCGTGGTCCTGCAAGGCCTGGTTCAGGGTGCATTTGTAATCGCCACAGATACGGACTGAGCTGTCCAGTTTAACCGGTGTGACGATTGGGGTTTCCCAGGTTCCCGAAGCTACCGGCTCTAGGACCCCTTGGGCGACTAAGCGATCAAGCTCCTCATCAATCTTGGGTTTAAGAGCAAACGGGACTCTACGGCCCTTGACCCGAATAGGTTGTAGCATAGGGTTGAGCCGTAGGGAAATCGGGGGTCTGTTGTACAGGCCCAGGGTTCCATCGAAGACTGATGGATGCTCCTGGTAGATTGATTCGAAATCTGCCCCTGGGGAATACCTAAGCCTAACGGCCTGAACCATGCTAGGCCTAGAAGGCTAGTGAATGGGTCTTCAGTTATGATGAGGTTCAAATTCTTTGTGTATTTCTTAAACTATACCTTGAAGGTGCCCATCCCCTTTAGCTGGATTCTTTTTCTCTGGAAGTCCCACAGCACTATGGGGGCCGGGCGGAGAGGAGGACCACCGTTAGGGCAAACTCTTTCAGAGTCTTAGCAGATATTATGGGGTAGGATGAGCCAGTATCCAACTCCATAGTCCACGGGGTTCCCTCTATCTTGAGTTGTACCCTAAGCTTATTGGACCCCGGGGATGGAAGTTGAAGTACCCTGGCTGGAGAGGTGGACTGTAACTCCTCCTCTATGTAGGCCTTGTGGACACATTGCTTGGGTCGTGCTCCGGAGGTCTTGTAGCGGCAGACTTGACCAATGTGCCCAGTCTTCCCACAGCGGCAACATGTGGCGTCACAAAACCTGCATGTCTGATGCTCGTGGTTTTCTCCACAGCTGGCGCAGGTTCCTTGAGGTGCATCAGATGACCGTTGGTTCGATGATGTGCTCGTAGCTTGGGAGCGGTGGTGTCGGTCGGATCGGTCCGAAGCTCGGTGGACATCCTCATTGTGGGAATCTATGGAAGACGACCGGTCTCGCTGGATGCGGTGAGTTCTCCTTTGGGTACGTGGGCAGTGGGCCGCCTCGTGGGTGTTATCCTTCTCAAAGGCCGTGGCCATATTCATTGCTTCCACATCGTGATTGCCATCAGCTTGCGGCGGAGACGGCTGTCTCGCATGCACCGGTGAACCTTTTGAGAAGTCGTTCCTTGATGTCAGCGAAATGACAGTACATCACAATCCCCGGAGCGCTGCGATGTATTCACTCGCTGACTCATGCGCTTGTTGCTCTCTGTGCGCAAAGTCGTAGCAGCGGTGGTTCTTAGTTGGCTGAGGTGCGAGGTGTCTTGTCATAGCCTGTGTCAGCTCATCGAAAGTTCATGCCTCTATGTCCCTGGGTGGCATCAGACCTTCCAGTAGAGTGATGGCGGAACTTCCCAGCACCGTCAGTAGCGCATCCACCTTGTTTGCCTCCCTAGTGAAGCCTTGTAGTCGGACATAGCTCCTTATTCGGCAGAGCCACTGCGGCCATTCTGCAGGATGGCTCATATCGAAGTCCACTGGCGGCCGACTATGCCTGGTAGCCATCCTCGGATCTGGAGCAGTCGCTTGTGCAATTGTGGGTGGTTGTGAAGACGCGGCAGGTGCGATCTCGTTTCCGGGACTATTTGCGTGGCAGTGAGGTCGCGCTTACTGCGAGGCGGCAGGCAACGGTGCTGCGGTGTGGTCTTAGGCCTCTGGCAGCCGGTGGGAAGTCATCAACATCCCATCCTCATCGCCATATTCGGAAAAAGTCAGAAGCCAAGGCAGTATAAGTTCCTCAACTAAGTTTATTCGTCATTTGTCAGTGACATTTGTCAGTGACAACAGCTCACTCATAGGAACACAAGAACCAAACTGACTGGACAACACGATAATAATGCCAAGCATGAACTGACTGTTGACAGTTGGCAGTTGAAAGTGCATGCGCTTACTTGCCATTAGAACGTTCGTCTACCAACGCTTCTACGATTGGTTAGAAGGCGGCTTGTAACATAAAATGTGTTAAACCCAATACATAACACACTGAAAGCAAAGGAAACAATGCAAAATCTCTTGAGTTCCATAAGAAGGTAAGAAAAGCCTGCTGGATCAGACCAGTGGCCCATCTAGTCCAACAGATGCCTGTGGAAAACCTGCAAACAGGATCCGATCTCAAGAGCCTCTCTGGCAGCTGACGTCCAGAAACATCTGCCTCTAACTGTGGACTCTGGGCACAGTTGTCGTGACTAGTAGCCCTCAGTAGCCCTCTCCTCCTCCATGAATTTGTCTCTCCCTCTCTTAAAGCCATCTAGTTTGGGGGCCGTCACTGCCTCCTGGGGGACCAAGTGCCATAGCTGAACTGAGTACTGCTTGAAGAAGCGCCTTCCTTCTTTTTATCTGTCCTGAACCTTCAACGTTCAGTTGCATTAGATGCCCACGAGTTCCAGTGCTATGTTATTACCAGCTTTTTACCTCGAGCCCTTTTGCAGAAAGCCTGGCCTGGTATATGGCAGCTCTCTTGCCATCTTTCCCATTAGTCCCGAATATGTTGACTTCAGACTCCCATCAGTCCCACCCAGCATAGCTAACTGCAGAGATGAGGAGAGTTGTGGTTCAGCAAATTCTGGAGGGCCACAGGTTCCTCATCCCTGGTTTATTCTGAGTGGCAGCGGCTTTTCAGGGTCTCGGGCCCAGAGAGGTCTTCTCACATTGCCTGCTCCCCCCACAAAGATCCTCTTAAACTGAGATCCCAGGGACCTGTGGTCTTCTGAATGTTGCAAGCATGTGCTCTACCACTGTGCTTACTGTGGATGAGACTGCGCTCTCTGGTCATGTGCCATCCCAGCCAGGTGTGAATGAGACCAGAAGTGACATATATATCTCTGTTCCTTTCCTTTATAGTGGAAGCTCTGTAGTGCGGCAAACTGACTTCAGGGGAAATGTTTTGCTGTTACTTCCATCTTCTCACTGAGGGAGACCAGGCAGGGAACTATGGCTGAGAGACAGCCTGCCTTGTGAGCAGTATATATGGAATGAAGCCCACAGAGGAGGGAGCAGGGGGAACACTAAGGAACCAAGAAGTCTCTCATGATGGCCAGTCAACTCCTCCCAAACCTTTGTCTCTCATCCTTTAGCACACAGTACAGTCATCGTATTAAGTTTCAATCACCCCCAGGGCCTTGAACTTTTGCCCTTGTGCACAAAGGCTAGGTTTCTGAGGACTAGGTTGGGTATAGCTCTGGAAGCAATTGCATGGCATTGAGCAGTGTGATCTGAAGTCATCTATCTGCCTTTCCCTCATGCCTGTCACTTGTACAGCGAAGAGGCATTTGCAAAACACAAGTGAGTATGATGCCCAATCTTGGCAATATATTGTGTGACTGAAGAATCTTTAAGTTCAAACGTGTGAAAATGCAAAATACAAAGCAGGAGGGTTATATATGCCACATGGGTGTTTTCCAGTCAACTGGGCGTAGGCTGAAGGCATATGGTGCATGCAGCAAACTGCTGAGGTTAAGTTGTTCTGAGTCTGGTGTGAATGCCATTTTGAGTTCCACGGAAGAGAGGAGGACATAGTAACTGGGACCTGGGGGAAAGTTGCAGTGTGGAGTTCAGGTTGCCTGCCGGCTAGTCACACCCTTTCCCTTGATACTCCACTTTCCCCCAAAATTATATTAGTTTATTTTTGGATTTTCGAGTTTACAAGAGAACAATTAAGCTATAATCAATGAATCCCCTTTGACTTCCCTCCTCCCCTTTTGTGGATCCTTATGCCAACATTTGCATCACGTCTGTTACTCGGGTGGTGCTTCAGTTTGCCCAGGGGAGAGTAGGCAAGAAGCAACTTGGATGAAGAGAAAGCCATGAAGGAGTGCGATGGCCATGATCCAGAGCAGGTGTAAACTTTTCTGTCATGGAGAATCAAGCCTACAGTTGCACCAGGCAACACATATGTTACAAAGAGAAGTGGGAATAGAGTCACACTTGCTTGGCATCTAAATGGAGTCCTGCTATTTAGACTGTGCGTCCCCGGCCAGTGATAAAATATTTCTATGTGTGCTGCCTCCTGCTGGGAAAGTTTAGGGATCAGTCACTGGGTGGTTTTGAAAGTCTAAGCAAATGAAATAAGAACGTGCATTTCCCCCCCCAGATAAGAGTACAAAATTGTGCATTTGGGACGGACTGTACAACTCCGTGGCCGAACACTTATTTTTCATGCAAAATACCTCAGCCTCTGGCATCTCTAGGTGGGGCTGAAACCTTGGCGAGCCTCTGATAGCCATTATGTAGGATCTGCAGCCCTTGGGTGAGGGGCCACTGGCATCAGGAATCTTGAGTGCTCTGGGCGCAAGCCACAAAATGGCTGCCATTAGGATGGCTGGCCGGGCATAACACAAAATGGCTGCCACACCTAAAAGAGCAGAAAAAGAGACGGGCCCACAGAATTGTGCCAGCATTGGCGATTGCCCCATCAATGGAGAGAAAGCACCGGCATCAGACACTGCCATGTCCCCCTCCCATAAAGAAGCCCTTTGCTCTTCTTCGTTCAGAGGGTGGGTGGGTGTCCAGTGTAATGTAAGCATGCTTAAGGGTCTGTAGTTCGATGTAGGAGAGGCCAAGCCAGCCAAAGAGGTACTACTGAGCAGGAAGAACAAGTAGCCTCTTGTGTGTGGTGGATTTTTGAGGGGGTATATTGTTTTGCATGAGGTACTGGCAGGCACACTGGCACCTCCAGGCTCCACGCTGGCATGTTGGCATGAAGCGGCTTCATGTAATTAGTATGCCTACCCCCTGAAGTCACACTGTTGCCCTGCCTTCCCCTACATGGAGCTTGGGCACCCAGAGCCAGAGAATCTACACATGCCACTGGCTGCCTATACCTGCAGAGCACCAGCTACATGCCTAGGCGCCCTGTTCTCAGATGCCCCCCTCCAGCTGTGGATGTCAGAGGGCAGAACCAGGAGACATGGCGGGGGGTAGCCTCATTGCCCATTTCAGGACATCTGAAGGGAGGCTTCTCTCTCCGGCGTATCATGTGGAGTGTGAAACCTGGGAAAGCCGTGTTCTTTCTTTATGTTCCACAGTTCGCTATCTGACAGGCCGTGAGCCAGATTTGCTAAGGAAACAATTTCACCTCATCTGTTGTAACTCTACTACCCCGTTTTAATCCAGTCACGAAAAGGTAATTGCTTCCATTTTTCATGTGAAAGAAAACTGCCACCAAAAGCTGACATTTTAATCATGCTTCTCTTTTCGGGTTCTCTTACGTCATGCTCCCTGCTGGTTGCTACTCAGTATTTTATTATAGTCTAACTGCTGCAGAAGAAGAAAGCAATCCAGGGTTGGAATCGGAGGTTAGCATCCCTGGCAGAACCAGCCCTACTGTTAGGGCAGAGCAAAGCAACCTCAGGCAACAAGTGCTGGGCAGTAGGTAGTGGTAGTTTGGTGTGGGAGGGCAGAGTTATGTGTGCCACGTGGCCTGCCCTGTGCTCCCTCACCTAGTCCTGCAGGTGCAGTGGTGGCAGCCAGTGCTGAGGTGGGATTCAGCTGCCAGTCTTGCCAGCTTCTGGGCAAGGAATGACAGAGCAGGGTGTCGTGCCCTGCTTTGTCTCGGGTGGCAAAATGTATTGGACTGGCCCGGATTACTGGGCACTGGCATGAGGCCCACACCCCACCCAGTGGGCCTGCTGCCAACCCCTGGAAGCTCCAAGCCCTTCGCCTTGCTATCACCTGCCCCTCTGAACATGGGAGCTATGACAAGTGAGAAGGAGCAACAGAACAGCAGCATCCTTCTCCATTTGCCTTGCGCTCCCCCTCTAGGTGGAGGTGCAAGTGGGCTTGGAGGAAGAAGGGAAACGGATGGATGGAGGGCTCATCTTGCACAAGCGCCATCCAATACCTGGAGACCACACTGGCGTAGCCTTGGTCATTCCAAACAGGCTGGCGCTATGCTGAAGTCTCAGGAGTAGGACTGAATGGTGATAATGGACGAGAGCAGAGGAGCCCGTGATGCACTTGGGGCTGCCTGTCACTGCGGCTACAGAGCTTGCCAGTCTCAGCACCCAATCCTGCTGCACCGGTGGAGAAGCCATTGCTCTTCGGCATCATGGAGGAGAAGGGGAGCAAGCTGACAACATTGATGGGGAGAGACAGAGTGCCTTTTCTCCCCCCCCCCCCACCTACCCCCAGCCTGAGCTGGAGCCTGCCTCTGGTTTCTCACCAGTTCTGGGCTCATCCATCTTGTATTGTCTCTGGGCAGAGGAGGGGGAAGCGCCCATAATCCCATTAAATGCCGCCAGCCCGTCTTCGGCTCATCACAGCAACGAGGGCTGGTATGTCAATATGGAGGGGGGCAGCCAGAGCCCTGGAATGACAATGGGGGCAGCAACACAGCAGGGGAAATAGCTGGCATGCCTATCCCGTCACCGGGGGCACCCAGCCAGCCTTCTGGAGGCACCGTTCCAGAGCGCTCTTAAGCACCATTCCCAGTCTGGGCCTGCTTAGCCAAGTGGTCTACAGCGCCATCCAGATGCCGCAAAGCCGTGGTCTCTGAGGGCGGGGCAAGTTAGCTGGCAGGGGTGTGGGTCCACAGTATTCGGATGGCGCAGGCTGCCAACTTTTTAGCTGGCCACCGAAGCTGTGCTGCTCAGAGCAGCTTGATATGCACAGATCACTGTCTCCACATGCTCTGGGAAGCTTCCTTGCTGGGCTTCTGCATATCAAGTTGAAAGAGTCCAAGAGCAAGCCGAGCTGTTCTCTCTTTTCCCTCCCTTCCTCCCTTCCTTCCTCCCTTCCTTCCTTCCTTCCTTTCATCCCCAGGCATGACTGGAAGAGCAGTAGGTTTTAAGTAAGGATCCTGGGATCCCTGGTGGTGGAGGGATGGATTTGTGGGGATGCCTGAATGCCAGTTATCCTCGCCCATCTGTGTATCTCTAGACTGGCGTGGGGAGTATGGCTTTGACAATGCCGGGAAGCCAACAGGCCTGGGTGTTTTGTAAAAGGATGGGTTACAACACAGGTAAGTCCACCTGACACAACTACTCGAATTTGGGCATATGTGCATTGCACACCTGGTAGACTGCTACCTTTGATAGTTCATAAGGAGTTTTTCCCAAGGGGGCAAAAATGCTCTAGGGCTGCTGATTGCCCTTCAAATGCAGCCAGATGAAGTCAATAAAGCACAGTGAGCTTGTTCCTTGTGATTCATGCTGGATGCATTCCAGTGGGAAGACAGACCTGTCTTGTCAGGGACCGGGATGGCTAGAGGGAAGGGACGTCACTTAGGCCTTTAGATTGAATAACCTCAGGGTGCTTATTTTCCGGGGGGGTGGGTGGGTGGGTTGTGGAAAGAGGATTTGTGATGTTTTGCTGCCACACAGTGGTGACAGCAATGTACTGCACCTTTGCAAAATCTGCATTTTGTAAATTATAAGAATTTATAAGAATTTTGTAATTTATAAGAATGCCTCTGAACTGCCACTATTTTGCTTTGTTGTTTAGTCGTTTAGTCGTGTCCGCCTCTTCGTGACCCCCTGGACCAGAGCACGCCAGGCAGCCCTTCAACTGTGTACTGAAATTTTAAAGGCACATCCAAACTGGTGTGTGGGTGTGTTTTCCTGCAACATGTCATTGACACAATAATAATGTATTAATGGTGGATATATACTAGAATGTCCACACATTGTTCTGTGTTATTAGTTGCTCTGCAAAGCTTCCCCATTGCCACTGCATTAATGTGATACAAAGGGGCACTCTTGCACAACAAAAGCAGATCCCAAGAAATAAAAATGATCTCTGGACATTTGTGCTATTAAAAAGGTTACAGGATTTCAGCAGGAAGCTATAGGACGTGCACCAATGAGAGGCAAAGGAGTATGTCTGCCCCAAAACTTCCCCAGGCACAGACTGTATTGAAAGTGGGATCATGTATAACCATCATAATATTATTATCATGAATGCACAGATAAGTATTTCATCTAGCTATGGTGCAGAGGTTTGGGGTACCTCAAAGGTCTCCGGTCTGGAACCCCCACAGAATTATTTTTTAAGAGTTCTTTTAGGTTTACCCAAGGACGTGCAATCTGCCATGGTCAGGTTGGAAACTCGCATGTTGAGCATAGAGAGCCAAACAGATAAAAGAATTCTCTGTTACTGGTTTAGAGTTCAACAGATGGACAACACTAGGCTACCAAAAAAATGCCTGATTGAGCTCTCAAATGAATTACCCTTTAAAAACTGGGTACATCATGCTGCCCAACTGATGGGCAAATATGACCTCTCAGTGACTGAGATTAAAGAACTCCCCTTATATTCACAGAAAAATATTTTTAAATGAACCATAAGGGCAGTGGCAACTAAAAACGATCTAAACTCTATGTGCACATCTACATGTGTCCCATTGTATTTTAAACTTAGAGAGGTCAATGAACACATATCTTATTTTAATGAATTGACTTTTGCACAGCTTCGAAAAGCTTTTACAGAGCTACGACTAAATACAATAAGCTCTGCTTATAGAGATGGGAGACACAGAGGCATACCAAAAAACGAACGTGTTTGCATTAGGGGATGTTCTGAAGTAGAGGACCTTATGCATTATATCTTGCACTGTCCGTTATATAATGATGCAAGAAAAAGATTTTTGGTACCTATAATGACAGGGTCCCCTGACCAGAACCCCCTTGACATGATGTTATATCTCCTTGCAGACACAGATAAGTATATGACCTGGCGGGTAGCACTTTTTGCAACTGCTGCTAGGAAAATTAGAGCAAATTATATAGCCAAGGTAGCCATTAACTGTAAAGGAGATGAATTTATTTGATCCCATCTATCTACCTCAGGCTATGCTCTATCTTTGTCACCAAACTCTGAGTATAAATTGCACACTGTATTAATTGATACTGTTTTTAACATTAGTGACCATGTGATGATTTTAGCTTATGAATTTTATTGTTTAATGTTTTTATTTGTACATTGGGGTACTTTTATAGCTTTGTTTAGAGTACGTAATGTTTTAATAATACAAATGTTTTAAGTCTTTTTTTACCAATTCAGTATATTTTCTTTTAATTGTCAAATAATTCTGTGTACATTGCGGCAGCCTTTGGCTATGTGCAATAAAACTGACTGAGACTGATTTCATCTAGCTCCATACTGCCAACAATGAGTGACAGCAGCAGTCCAGGATTTCAGACAGGATCTCTTCCATTCCTACCTCGAGATGTCAAGGAGTGAACTTGGGATCTTCTGAATGCAAAATGTACTCTAGCACTGAGGTATGTGCCTAGGTCACATGTGTTTGCAAACACAGATTTATTTTCCTTCTCCCGTGCCCCTCTCTGTACATTTTCAAATGTACACTTAAACATTTTAAGCTGCCCAAATAGATTCAAAATCATGGGATGTCCCTCCAGTTGAATCAATATAGTTCTGAACAAGCTTGTGCAAACAAGAGTCACTAGGATCTGTTTTGTACAAGTTAATGCAGTACATAAGCTGATGGTAATTTATAGGTAGCAAGTTAGTTGCAAATGTGCCCTTTAAAATGAAAGCTCTCTCGTTAGCTACATGCCAGTGGCTTATAAGAGTGCCTTGTGCCGTTTAGCTTTCTCTTCCACAAAATTATACAGCGGTACCTCGGGTTACAAACACTTCAGGTTACAGACTCCGCTAACCCAAAAGTAGTACCTCGGGTTAAGAACTTTACCTCAGGATGAGAACAGAAATCGCGCGGTGGCCGTGCGGCGGCAGCGGGAGATCCCATTAGCTAAAGTGTTACCTCAGGTTAAGAATGGTTTCAGGTTAAGGGCGGACCTCCGGAACAAATTAAGTTTGTAACCAGAGGTACCACTGTACTTTGCTCTGTGATTGGGGGCAGTGACCATGTTCATGTTCAGATGAATCTTGGGATGCTGGTGACTCAAGAGTTTTCAGACTTTGGTGCTAGCACCTAGAAATTAGGAAAACATACAGGGCGGCTGATGAAGAATGCAACGTATTTCCCCCCTAGTCATTCACAGTTTGTTACAACAGCTGTTCCTCTACTGTCTGGGTTCACTTTGAAATCCAGACTTGTCTTTGCTTTCTTCTAGAAATGTGAAATTACACACATTGCTGTATTACATCTGTTTTGTTTAGACCCTCCAAACACCACCAATACTAGATCTTTCCTCATCTTCGACAAGTCCCCTTATCTTTTTTGGCAACTGCTCTTGCAGCACGCTCAAGGTGACAGTCTCTGCTGATAGGAAATGGCAGGCATGTTTGCTTTCCACGTCAGCTTTAATAATAGGCAAAGCTACCTGTGAAAGCAAATGCCTGAGAATTGTCCAGTCCTTTCCATTCCATATGGTCAAAGAACCCTGTAGCTGAGTGTGTAATGGTCTAAAGATTTTCTGTAGTCAGACACATCTTAACTGCAAGTTGAGGTGTCTCTGTGTATTCAAAGTTGTGTGCTAGTGTCCACATTGCTTGTACCACCATCAGTTTGTGTACACATCTGCACATGCATTTGCAAGTGTGCAAACAAACATTATATCCATTTTGGTAGGCTTCTCCATATCTGGGCTAGAGGTTGAATCATTAGGTGCAACGGACAGGCTTCTACACTTTTCATTATGGTGCACAAACAGCCTTTGGGCAGGCAGAGCTTGTTCTGCAGGATATGCAAAGCTGCAGGTGTACACATTTCCTTTTGGAAATAATTAGTAAAAGTTCAGAAGTCCCATGTTCTCCTTTCCACCTGGCCACTCCAAACCAGTGCACATCTGTGCATATTCACAACCATTATAATTATTCATTATAATTATTCACTGCCAGTGTGTAAAGCACCATAGAGCTAGACAAGCAACATAGACAGGTCCCTGCGCCCACAGAGCTTACAGTTTAAAACAGTGAAGAAACAAAGGGAGGAAAGGCAGAGGAAATGTAGGCAGATGCTGACACCTTTTTTAAAGTATGCTGGTAATTAGGAATGAGTGGGGATTAAGAGGAAAAGCCATACCAATGTGGAAAAGGTGGGTTTTGCAGAAAGGGAGACAGCAGGGATCATGTTTATGTATTGTGAATGCAACAGTACATGCAAGGATCAGCAGCCCTGGAAGAACAGGGAGAGATAATTTAAGAGAGTAGGAGACCTGGGGGCCAGATCCGGCCCAATCGCCTTCTCAATCCGTCCTGCGGACGGTCCGGGAATCAGCATGTTTTTACATGAGTAGAATGTGTCCTTTTATTTGAAATGCATCTCTGGGTTATTTGTGGGCCTAGTCCAATAGTGTGAGGCAGGGATGGCAGCGCATGCGGACAGAACTTCCACATGGTCATGCAGTCCGTGTGACCAGGCCCTAGCTCTTATACTCAAATGTGGGATGGGTTTTTATAGGTATGAGAGGATATATTAATTGCAATTAATCCTTCCAGGTGCCCAAGTGTGTGGTTTGAACAGTGTTTTAAAATATCATCCTAGTCAGCAAAATTAAAATGCATAGGGACTAGGCCAGGGGACAGCAAACTTTTTCAGCAGGGGGCCGGTCTACTGTCCCTCAGACCTTGTGGGGGGCCGGACTATATTTTTTTTGGGGGGGGATGAATTCCTATGCCCCACAAATAACCCAGAGATGCATTTTAAATAAAAGGACACATTCTTCTCATGTAAAAACACGCTGATTCCCGGACCATCCGTGGGCTGGACTGAGAAGGCAGTTGGGCCGGATCCAGCCCCTGTCCTAGGCTGCAAAACCTTGATTTGAGCAAGTCCAGCTTTGAAGTAAGCTGGCTCTCCTATTCTTACCAGCTTAACAAACAATCAGGCAACAAATTGGGAAGTAAATTGGAAAGTATAATTTATTTACCAGTACTTTATGATGTTGCACTGGTTCACAGCAATGGCAGCAGTTAAAGCCATGCAGGCAAAATACTTTTATTTACAGTGTAACTTCCTCTCCAGGAAAGGAGGGGAAATGACATCCCACAGAGTTCTTTCTAGCATTTGTGTTTCTATGGTCTGAGCATCTGCCTATCAGCAATACAGCTCTGTGGGGTTGGCACTTTCTCATGCTGACAAGAATACAGTGGTACCCCGCAAGACGAACGCCTCGCAAGACGGAAAACCCGCTAGACGAAAGGGTTTTCCGTTTTGGAGGCGCTTCGCAAAACGAATTTCCCTATGGGCTTGCTTCGCAAGACGACAGCCCATAGGGAAATCTCAGGGACAGCGGGGAAGCGCAGCGCGTCTTCCCCACTGTCCTCGGACCTCCTCCGAAGCCTGGCGGCGGGGCGGGGACACCTCCTCCCGCCACCGCCGGGCTTCGGAAGGCTCCTCCGAAGCCGGGCGGGGGGGAGGGAAGACCTGCCGCCGCCGCCCGGCTTCGGAACGGTGCTCCGAAGCCGGGCGGCGGGGCGGGAACACCTTCTGAAGGCGGGCGGGGGGCGAAAGTCTTTGCTCCCCCCTGCCTGCCTGTCCCGGAGGGCTTTTGAAGGCAGGGGGGGAGCAAAGACTTTCGCCCCCGCCCGCCTTCAGAAGAGGTCCAGGACCTCTTCTGAAGGCGGGCGGGGGGCAAAAGTCTTTGTCCCCCCTGTCTGCCTTCCCAGGGGCTTTTAAATCGCCCCGGACAGCGGAGAAGTCCTTCGCTGTCCCGGGGCGATTTTAAAATGCCGCCCGCCAGCATTTTAAGATCGCCCGGACAGCGGAGAAGTCCTCCGCTGTCCCGGGGTTTTTTAAAATGCTGGGGGTGGGAAGAAAAGCCCTTGCCCCCCCCCCCCCAGCCTTCAGAAGAGGTCTGGGGACAGACTGTCTGAAGGCGGTTTCACAAAACGGAAATGGTCTGAAGGCGGTTTCCCTAGGAACGCATTAATTGGTTTTCAATGCATTCCTATGGGAAACCGTGCATCGCAAGACGAAAAACTCGCAAGACGAAGAGACTTGCGGAACGAATTAATTTCGTCTTGCGAGGCACCACTGTATGCCTTTATTAGCTTTTGGCTGCTAATCTCCCACACCAAAGCCGAGTCTTCCAATTTGTGAAGAAGTGCCCTGCGAGCAAATGGAGAGTGTGCTCCTCCTCCCAGGGCTATCCAGAGCCAGATGGGCGGGGTATAAATAAATAATAATAATAATTACTATTATTATTGTATTTTCAGAGAGGGTGGGCACCTTCCTGGGCGCCATTGTGTGGGCGCTGTGGGGAACAGTGTGCTGACCTGCGGAACTCCCTGCTGCAGGATTTCACCAGAGCCCAGGATGGGGGTGGGGAGAAGAGGCCTGCTTAGCCCACCTTCCCCTTCCCACAGCAGCCGGATGCCAGTGGGAATCCTGCGAACAGAAGAGCACAAACAAGGAGGCACCTGTTCTGCAGCAATAAAACTGCTAGCACATTTGCAAAGTTAAGAAGGGTCATGTATGGTTTCACATTGGATGGGGGGGGGGTCCTGCATGGCAAAGGGGTGGACTAGATGACCCTCGGGATCCCTTGCAACTCCACGATTCTTCTCCAGCAACATTCCTACATTACTTGCACCCCGTTCGGTGTTGCTGCGCACGTGTCTCTCGAAGGCCTGAGAGCAGCACCTCTCCGGTGCCAGGAGAGCCCCCTTGCTCGCTCGCTCGCTCCGGCCCTCCTTCCTTCCTCCGGGGCGGGGAAGCGGGCAGCAGGGGGCGGCGCCAGGAGGAGGCACCCTGCCCTGCCCTGCCCTGCGGTGCAAGCCCGGCCGCCGCTGCTCCGGCTCCGTGGGCCACCTCTCTCTCGCCATGCCGCCTCTCCGCTTCGGCCTCGTCCTCGTCCTCCTGTGCGCAGCCGGCAGCCGCGCGCAGCGGGCGGAGGACGAGCCCGAGAGCCCGAGCGAAAGCGCGCCCCGGGAGCTGCAGCTGGAAACCCTGGTGAGGGCGCGCGGGCGCAGCTGCGTGTCCTGCCCGGCCGGCCGGCGGCGAGAAGTGCCCGGCGCGCCTCCGAGATGCCGCCGGCGGAGCTGGGAGGGAGAGACGCAGCCCCGCGGCTGCCCGGGGGCGCGCCTGGTCCTCGCCCGGGCCTCTTACGCGGCGGGTGGGGCGGGAGGAGCGAAGCAGCGGCGCCGGTGCCACTGACTCTCGGCGCGCGCTTTGGGGCGCAGCGGAGTCTTTGGAGAGGCCCCTCCGCCGCCCCCCGTTGGCGCGCTGCTGCACGGATGGAGAGCCACGTGCGGCTCGGATCCGGGCCCCCCGCTGACGCCCTCCCCTCTCTCTCTCGGCTCTCCGCAGGTGGAGCCCCCCGATGACTGCGCGGAGCGCTCGGCGCTGGGAGACACGCTCCACATCCACTACACGGTAAGCCGAGGCCGGGCGGAGGGCGCGGGGAAAGCCGCGCACGAACACGTCAGCACCGGCGCTTCGCGGCCGCCTGGGGAGGGGCTTCCCGCGGCTCCGCCCTCCGGGTCAGCCCGGCGCGGGTGCTGGGCAGGAAAGATCGGGAGCGGGGGGCGCGTTGGTGCGTTTGGTTTTGGGAAGGCGAGCTGTGCGCCCCGGTGCCAGTCCTCCCTTTGCCGCCGTGGAAGAGGCTGCGCGTGTTTTCGGAGCAGCCTTCCGCGTCACGAGGCCCAATAGGCTTTTGCTCGGCTGGCACATGGACACCGGGACAAGCCCTGGAGCCCGGGCTGAGGCTTCTGCGGGGCGCAAGGGCTCCCAGCAAAGGGCAGTTGCAGGCAGGCTGGTGCAGACCCCGCGTGGGGCAGCCGGGTGCCCTCCAGATGGCGTTGGATTCTGGCTCCCATCAGTCTCTACCGCTGGTCCTGCAAGCAAGCGGCTGGCGGAGCTGGGAGTCCCAACATATGGAGGGGATTTAGGGCAGTGCAGGCAGTTACCCCGCACAGGGCAGCCAGTCCAGGGGACACAAAATAATAATAAAATTAACAACAACAACACACAGATTTATACAGGTACTTAAGGAGCAGATGGGGCTCATCCACCTGGGAAGGTAGCCCATCTCAGAGAAGGAAACCGAACCTCAACCTTGGCTGCCATGCAGGACATCTTCTGGAGAAGAAAAGGCTAAGGCGGCAACCTTACACAAATCTGGAGTGGAGTCCCTAAGATAGTTGCCTCCTTTAGGAAACTCCTGCAGCCAAGCTGGTTCCAAATGTGTTGCTCTACTTTGGACCACATCAGCAAGGCCTGTCTTGTGATCTGGGCAGCTGAGGACCTCCATACACACCGCCCAGGCTTGCGCCCCAGGGGTCTCACCTTTGTGCTGCTATTGCAGCAGTTTGCCTTCACCCCTGGAGGTGCACTCCATTGTCTCTCACAGTCGACTGAGAAAATCCATTAAAAAGCAACTGCACCAGAAGGAATTATTGTGAAAATAAGAATGGGTGCCAAATTTTGTCCTCATTCATGGTGCTGTATTACCAAAGTCTGCCCCTGACATAATTGGCTACCCCTGGTGTAGAAAGTGTCCCTTGAAAGTCGAACAAGTATTCTGAAGGGAGGGAAGCATATTTTCTTATTTGCTGGGATAGATGATGCACACACCACAACACCATAGAAGAGGTGATTCTGTCAGTGTGAGAAAAGCGAATGCGTCTCCTTTTTAAAAATCTGGCTTTTAAAAAATAATAATGGAAAATGACGTCATGGTGGAAATCACCACAAGCCTTTTTCCTGACACCGTGTTGCTCCATTTGTCTCAGAACCACAAGTTTCCACACTTCCTGCAAGTTTTGTTTTTCCGTGCAGTTTAGCAACTGCTTGTGGGCTTCCCTTAGGAAATTGCTTAGCTGCCATGAGACTAGACTAGCTGCTGGACTGGCTGGGGCTTTGGTCGGATCTAGCAGCTGAATTGCTGGATCATAGCGTTCTTTCTTTGCAGGGTACCCTTGAAGATGGCCGCATTATTGACAGCTCTCTGTCCCGTGACCCACTGCAAGTGGAGCTGGGCAAAAGACAAGTCATCCCAGGTACATCTTTGGAACTCGCGCTCTGAGGCCAATTTGGCTAACGAACTTCCCATGCAATTTGGACAAGAACTGGAGCAGGAATGTTATCCACTATTGGACCTTTTCCAATACAGTGATACCTTGGTTTACAACCATAATCCGTTCCGGAGGTCCTGTTGTAAACCAAAACAGGTTGTAACCCAAGGCGCGCTTTTGCCAATGGGGCCTCCCAAAAAAATGGGTTGTAATCCAAAAAAAGGGACAAACTCTTTTTTTTTTTTAAAATAATATTTATTAAAGTTTCAAAGGGAAAAAAAATCACATTAGTAAAAAAAATTAACAATGAAAAGGAAAAATACAAAATAGAAAAAAAAAAAAACAGTTAAAAACAATTCCATCTTTTCCTCACTTCTTTTACGTTTACTTGTTTCCCGGACCTCCTCATACCTCCCTCTTTTGTATTCCAATTAAATTTGTTAATCCAACAATTCCTTTCCCTCCTTTTTAATCCTAATCCTTAGTCCTGATATATTGTAACGTTAGATTTTACATATTAAAAACCAATTTTTCCATATTCTTTTGTACCTATATAGCTAGAAACCACTTAACTTCAATCCAACATCATTCTAACATTCATTAATTTTACAATATTTCTGTAAGTAGTCTTTAAATTTCTTCCAATCTTCTTCCACCGACTCTTCTCCCTGGTCTCGGATTCTGCCAGTCATTTCCGCCAATTCCATGTAGTCCATCAAAAAAAAAAAAAAAAAAAAAGGGACAAACTCTCCCCTTCGTTACATATCTTTAGGTGCCAGGTAAAAACTTTGTGTTTCCTGTTGCTCCTTTACAAATGTTGCTTGCATGTGGCATCATTTTAATTCTGCACTGAGTGCATGCTACTCTACTGATGCACTCAGCAGCTCACAAGTAACTCTGACCCTGGCTGAAAGCAGTGCGGCTTGCATCCCCTGTCAAGTATAAACAGTGCTGAATGTAAGCCACACGTAACTCTTACCTGTGTTTATTCTTTTGCTCAGGTTTAGAACAGGGTCTGCTGGATATGTGTGTTGGGTAAGTAATTTTCAGTGTGCTTGCCTTGTAGTCTGTGTTACCATCTCTGAACCCCTTCCCTAAAATGCACCTTTCACAAGCTTAATGCAAGCCACAATTTCTCACTTTCTTAACTTGGGAAGGTTCTCTGTGAGGCAGTGTAAGAACTCTTGGTCTCCTCCCATAAATGTGCCTGTTGAAAACCTCTCTATTCTGCCAGGCCTATGCGGGTGATTAAGATTATCTTGGGCTGCAGTATTGTTTAGAGGGTTGCTGCTGCTGCTGCTGCTGTTAATTTTTTGGATCTTCTGGTTTATGTGGAAGTTGTTCAATTTGATTGTGCACTTCCTGTTCATTTGTTTATTGTTTATGACTACTTTTGTTATTTTTGTAGTTGTGTAATTTTTTAATATGTTGTAAGCCGCCTTGAGCTTTAACTTTGGAAAGGCAGCATGCAAATAAAATGATTGATTGGTTTTAAGATGTTTGTTTTAAATTGTTTTGACTTTAGGATGGTTTTGATTTTTTATTATTTTACTGTATGGTTTTATGATAGGGATGCGGGTGGCGCTGTGGTCTAAACCACTGAGCCTTGGGCTTGCCGATCAGAAGGTCGGTGGTTTGAATCCCCGCAATGGGGTGAGCTCCCGTTGCTCGGTCCCTGCTCCTGCCAACCTAGCAGTTCAAAAGCACCCCAAAAAGTGCAAGTACAGGTACCGCTCTGGCACAAAGGTAAACGGCGTTTCCGTGCGCTGCTCTGGTGTCGGTGTTCTGTTGCGGCTTAGTCATGCTGGCCACATGACCCAGAAAAACTGTCTGCGGAGCGGACAAATGCCAGCTCCCTCGGCCTGTAAAGCGAGATGAGCACCGCAACCCCAGAGTCGTTCGCAAATGGACTTAACTGTTAGGGGTCCCTGTCCCTTTACCTTTATGATTTTATAGAGTTGTAAACCACTATGATTTATTTCTATATATCAATAAGCAGCAAACAAATATTTTTATGTATAAATGTGAAAAGGAAATCCATCTTTTAAAAAATTGGTGTGAAGCATCCGTAGAGCATTTATTTGAATCCTGCTCCCTCCAGCCAAGGAATTTCTAGATTGTTTCACTGACAACTGCAATTTTCTGCCTGGGTTTTTTGTTTTTTTTTAATGCCCAAAGAATCCCCACTGAAGTCAACAGCTTTGTACACCCGTGTCCTGTCCTCAAATGCTGACATGGCATTCCTTCTTCCTGGCAGGGAAAAACGCAGAGTCCTCATCCCCCCTCACCTGGCATACGGCAAACGAGGTTCCCCGCCAGCTGTCCCAGGTACAATCCAGCGACTAGCGCCTACTTGATGGCCATTCGGCAGGACATCTTGGCAGGCTGTTTTTCTCTAGGCTGCTCTATCTGCTTCCGTTGCCTTTGGATGTACAGTTGGCACATGGGCTCTGATTTGGGGTTGAGGAACTGAAAAGGGGAGCTTGGAAAGCGACTGACTGTAGCGGGGTGGTCTCTTACAGCATTTTGATGCTGTGGGATAGCTAGATGTGAACTATCACTGGGTGACTGCATGAGAAAGAGGCGATGTGGGGTGCTTGGTACAGTGCTGCAAGACAGGATTTCTCCATCAGACTTCTTTTTAAATGCAAGATATTTAGTTCCTTCCATTCCCTTCTCATCTCCTGCTTATCACGAAGCAGCGGTAGCAAGCAGTGGGTTTAAGTTCTAAAAAGGGCTGAGCTGAGCCTGAATCCTGCACAGAAGCCGTGTTGGTTCAAGGTTTTCACGCCTGAAGCAGAGCCCAATGGCCCGTTAGGGCTTTTAGTTTTGCTGCAGCATGCAGCAAATTCCTGGCTATGCTCCTACACCCAGATCTGCAAAGAATTGCTGTAGTTAAGCATTGGTGAAATGTACTCTGCACACACTCAGAAGCACTCTTTTCTTTATTATTACTTCATAATTTCCTGGGCCGAAACAAGGCATTTAAAAAAGTTTTCTGGGCTGAGCCGTGGTTTCACATTTCTAGTGAAAATGCACCCTAACCTAAGGTGAATTCAGGCGTGTTGACTGAATGGGACAAAATTCACACAAACGTGTGGAAAGTCCAGAGTTGCATTTGAACGTGTGAGGTAAGAGCCGCATCCACAGGCGTTGCAGTGTTACTGAATGCACACAACTTCTGGAGAAAACATGGTGGCCAACCTGTGTAGCTCACAATGGAGCATCTGGCCAGTTCAGTAAAGAATTAGGATGTTTGACTTACTAGCTGCTGGCATTGGGGCTGGATGGGATGGCATCCTCAGCTGAAGCCGCCCTGTGCTCATCACCCACATTAACCCCATTGCTTTAAGGATCTGTGGCTGCCCCCAAAGTGTGGCTGGCATATGTGGTTGCAATCTAGGTACCAGCTTGGGCGAAGTATATGCTCCCCTAGGAATTAGTTTGCATATAGTTTGCAGTTAGACAAGCAGCCGTGGCCCTGCTTACGTTCTGCCCTTGGCCTGGCAGTTCATGTAGCCTGCAGAGCCGTGCATTTTGAGCCTCCATGCAAATACAGATTGGTGGCTGTGTTCTCTGCTGGCTTTTGTGCCCTGACTAATTGCACCAGTGCAGGGATGCCGGCATAAAGAGGGTGAAGGCAACCCTTTGGGTCTCTCGCGTGGAGCATCCTATGGACAATACAGATCCTCAGAGAAACCTAGGAAGCGCAGTGTGGTCTACGTTGACTGGCTGTGACTGTCCAAGATTTCAGGCAGGATTCTCTTCCAGCCTTACCTGTGTAGGCCGGGGAATGGGTGTGCTTCTTTCTGCATGCAAAAGAGGTGCTCTACCACTGAGCCACAGTCCTTCTGCAAAAGTTACCTTTTGCCAATACAGGATATGGGGCTGGAGGGACCGATTGCCTAGCACAGGGAAGCAGAACTAAGTTTCTCTTTTCTCCTATGCTAAAAGTGGCATTTAGTTGCAGCAGCACCAGTGGGTGCAGTTTGCACTATGATATTGAGGAGGGCCTCTTGCTAATTTTTTCGAGCGAGCCCCCAAAGTCCTGACAGCACCACTGAGCAGCGCAAAGCCTTGTTTGTGCTTCTCTAGCTGCCATAGATGCTTAACACTGACAGGGCAGATTTCCTAGGGACCTGCCTTGCCTGAATTGTCTCCCAGCGCTGCTTCACCCAACTCCCTCCTCTCTCTCCAGCTGATGCAGTCCTGCAGTTTGAGGTGGAGCTGGTGGGGCTGTCCAGAGCCACCTACTGGCAGAAGATGCTGAATGACGTGCTGCCCCTACTCTGCATCGGGCTTGTCCCTGCGCTCTTGGGGCTCATTGGCTACCACCTGTACCAGAAAGCCCGGGCACCCCGTGTCTCCAAGAAGAAACTCAAGGAGGAGAAGAGAAACAAGGCTAAGAAGAAATAAAGTGCCCCCTCACCTTTTTGGACATGGCTTTGCGGTTGCTTCTCTTGTGGGGTTCTGCTCTGTTGTGCTCGCACCTTCACGATAAAGCGGAGGGAAGGGGTAGGCTGGATGAAGGGCTGGTCTCACCTACTAGGATGTAGTAGTTTGAACAGTCTTTAACCAGGGAAGGGTATCTACGGAGTATTATTGCAATATATAAGCAGCTCCGTCTAGCTGGTCACTCGAAGATTGCATATTTCTGAGAGTCTAGTCTAGCAAAGCACTGGCAGGCCTTTCAGAATATACATTGAGCAGTGCTCATGTATTGTTTTACAAAGTTTAAAATTCCCATGGCCTAGATTGTGCTGCAACAGAGGGATGCATTTGCAATCCTTCAGGTATATTTGCAATATGTTCTCTAGACATCGGGGGCCTCCAGCTCTCACCATTCTAGCCAGCATGGACAAAGGCCAGGTACTTCAGGAGCAGAAGCCCAGCAACGTCTGAAGCAGAAGCCCAGGCAGCACCCTTGATTTGCACAATGAGCTTTAACTAATTACATCTTCCTTGGAGGCCCTGGGAATTGTAGTCCTGCAAAGTGAAGGACTTTTTGCTGCACACACACGATAGATCTGATCTCCCAGCATTTGGCAGGGGTATTAAGTCAGCTAAACCCTACCTCTACTCTGAACTCTAGGATGGAGAATTAAATAAAAAGCAAGCATGTTGGAAAGGAATCACACACAAAAGTTGGCACCTGCGCAAGTGCTTAGCCGCCTCCTTTGCAAACAGCTCTTAGGCCTGTGCACAAGCCTGTAAAAGAAACCACTGGCAGCAGACACACCATAAATCTGAGTTCCCAATATACCAGCCTCGGGGGCTTTGCTTGCAGAGGAAAGAAAAGGCTCTAGTACGCATCAGCTCAGCTCTGCGCAGCCGTTTAATGACAGGTATCGGCCCTTCCCCAAAGGCCCCCCAACAGGCCTCACTCTTCTTTATGCCCAGTGGTCTGTTAACATGACAGAGGAGGATAGTTTGAAATCACACGCCGCTGACTTAGAGGATCCGCTTGACCTCGAGTGCTGCCTCGACCACGTTATAGATGGGCTGCTTGGCAGGCTGGGACGAAGGTGGGGCAACGTTTTGCTGGTTGACAATCATCAGTGGATTGATCTGGCTCAGCACCTCGTCGTTCACCGAGATGCCATCCAGGTACTGCTTGAGCAGCTGCCTCAGCCTGAGGTTGTCTTGGAGCAGCGCTTGCTTCGTCCGCTCCAGCGAAAGCTGCTCCAGCCTCACCTTGTTGTATCTTTGCCAGAAGCGCTCCAGCCCCACGTAATCCTGCATCATCTGGAAAAGACAGGCTTCTGGGTTGGTTCTAAGGAGTCTCTGGACAAGAATCCCTGCTTTGAGTCAGTGGCTGCATTGGGAGAAACAAAGCGCTCTTGAGCAGCCACTAAGTCGGGAAATGCTTCTTGTGAATGTAGCACCCAAAGGTCTTGTAGCAAAGATTACCGTATTTTTCACTCCATAAGACACACTTTTTTCCTCTTAAAATCTAAGGGGAAATGTCTGTGCGTCTATTTATAGAGTGAATGTGTGGTCCCTGGGGCTGGGGGGGGACCCGGGCTTCCCTTGCCAGCCCCCACCTGCTCTTTGGGGCTGGGGGAAATCCGGGTTTCCCCCGCCAGCCCTGCCAAGCTCCTGAGCAGCTCTGGAGTAGCCCACGAAGCCTCCGTAGGGCAGCGGGGAGGCTTCATTCCACTGCCCTGGGGAGGCTTTGCGCAGATATCCCTGGCTTTTGCGGGAGGTGGAGGAAGGGACAGAGCGAGGCTCTCTCACTTCCCCCACCTCCCGCAAAAGCCCCCAAGAGCCACATTTTTTTTTTCTTGAATTCCCCCCCCCCAAAAAAGTAGGTGCACCTTATGGTCAGGTGCGCCTTATGCAGCGAAAAATACGGTATTATAGCTGTGTGGCAAGCAAACGCCACAAAGTCAGGTGGGCCTGGATAGAGAGGCAGGCAGAATGCATTCTGGGAAAGTACAAGAGGCAAAGGGGAAAACTTTGCATGATGCTAAGTGCATCACTTGGAAGTTGTATGGTGGTTCCCCTGCTGTGAAGAGCAGACATAGGGAGCCTAATCAGGATTGGGGCTGTGACATGGGGGTTAACTCTGCCCCTGCCATGGTCTGAATGGAAACCCTTCCACCCCAGCTGCTGCTGCTAGCCTTGGGGTGGGTGTTCCCATTGGTGCCAGGGCTGTATTGCCTCAATCTGACCAATCTTCTGGGAAAGAACAGCCCTGAATGCTAAACTGGAGACACAGAATAATCCTGACAATGAACTGAAAGAACTGTTTCCTCCTCTGCTGGTGAAGCAGGCACACATGCCTTCCTCCCCTTTCCACACACAGACAATTCACCTGGGCTAGTGGCTCTTCCGGTTTCTCCAGGACCACCTTATCCACAGTCTTCTGTTCTTCCCAGGTCAGGGAACTGGCATAAAATGGCAGCACTTTCTCCTCCTCCGACTCTAGCCTGCGGCACATCTCAGCCAGGCGCAGGATCAGCTCTGCCTATGGGGGACGGGGAACAATAATCAGACTCAGTTTTCCTCTATCTGGCACAGGATACACTTCCCAGGGTCTGGCACTGGAGTGTCTCTGTATAGTTCTAATGTGGGAGTTTTAGTTCTCTGGAGAGCTAGGAATGCCTTCACAGGATTTTCAGCACTTTTATCACACACACACCCGACATGACACCCGGGGCACACTTTTACCAAACTACAATTCCCGGGATTTTTTAGAGTGGGGTGAGGAGCTTGTGCTCCTCCAGATGTTTGTTGCTGGATTCTAGCACCCAGAACTCCTAGCCTGGCCAGTGGTCAGGAGTGGTGGAACTGGTGGTCCTGACAACGGGAGGATCGTACGTTCCTCAATCCCGCTTTAGGGAAAACCATGGCAATTAAATGAGTATAAAACCAATATAAGTTTGTAATGTAGGTTTAGTTGCCAACAGTCAGAGAATCATAGAGTTGGAAGAGACCACAAGGGCCATCGAGTCCAACCCCCTGCCAAGCAGGAAACACCATCAGAGCACTCCTGACATATGGTTGTCAAGCCTCTGCTTAAAGACCTCCAAAGAAGGAGACTCCACCACACTCCTTGGCAGCAAATTCCACTGTCGAACAGCTCTTACTGTCAGGAAGTTCTTCCTAATGTTTAGGTGGAATCTTCTTTCTTGTAGTTTGGATCCATTGCTCCGTGTCCGCTTCTCTGGAGCAGCAGAAAGCAACCTTTCTCCCTCCTCTATGTGACATCCTTTTATATATTTGAACATGGCTATCATATCACCCCTTAACCTCCTCTTCTCCAGGCTAAACATGCCCAGCTCCCTTAGCCGTTCCTCATAAGGCATCGTTTCCAGGCCTTTGACCATTTTGGTTGCCCTCCTCTGGACACGTTCCAGTTTGTCAGTGTCCTTCTTGAACTGTGGTGCCCAGAACTGGACACAGTACTCCAGGTGAGGTCTGACCAGAGCAGAATACAGTGGCACTATTACTTCCCTTGATCTAGATGCTATACTCCTATTGATGCAGCCCAGAATTGCATTGGCTTTTTTAGCTGCCGCGTCACACTGTTGGCTCATGTCAAGTTTGTGGTCAACCAAGACTCCTAGATCCTTTTCACATGTACTACTCTCAAGCCAGGTGTCACCCATCTTGTATTTGTGCCTCTCATTTTTTTTGCCCAAGTGCAATACTTTACATTTCTCCCTGTTAAAATTCATCTTGTTTGTTTTGGCCCAGTTCTCTTGTTTGTTTTTGCCCAGTCACATGAGAGAAACTCTGAGCTGTACATCTCGGCTAAAAGAGCAGCATGCAAAGAATCTGCTTTGCTCTCTGGGAGTTCTGAGTTTCCACCACTATGTCAGGGCACTTTCAAGCATGGCTCCTTTGGGAAGAAGAGGCTATATGGCTGTGTACACATTAATGGCTCAAAATGCAGCTAAATTGTTCTTTTTCTCAATCCAGATTGAAGCTGGTTTGAGGGGAAGCACATCAAAACACAGTATTTCATAAGAAACAACCACATAGATATGAATTGTGGATAATGCCATGTGCACACTACTTCTCTAACCAGTGGTGGGAGCACATTGGGTGCAGTGTGAACACAGCCTCTATCTCGTTGCCACATTACAATCATCCCTGGGCTCCTGTACCTTTAAGAGACATCACACATGATGCCCCCCCCCAATGCTGAATTAATCTGTGTAAGAAGGGACATGTACTGCACACACAACTGTCCTCTGGGAGCTGCTCAGCACCCTGGCTTCTAAGCGAATTATTGTGACAAAATGAGAGCCATGCACAATTTTCACACAAGAGTACATATGGGTTCTCCGCACCATGAAGAGATTTAAGATTTGGAGTTATTTAAATGTACACTAAAATATCATGTGACTGGGACGAACACATCTGTGGCAACATGCCTGTCACACAGGGACGCTCAAAAGAGAGCCAGAATTGCGGGCAGCTCCTTGGCAAGGGAAGATTATGTGACAAGATTTACAGGCACACGGTACAGTATGCAAAGCACTTGTTCTGTTATAGCGCAAGGGCTGCAGCCCTGAATGGAGGATCCTCCACATATGCGGCGGTGCAATGGCTGCTCATGCCTTCTTATCACCCCCCCCCCCCAGACATGGCACCCAGGGCACACCGGTGCACCGCCCCCCCCACCCCCGTTGCGATGCCACTGTCTTCAGCTACCTTCGTTCCCCCCATCCTATGTACTTTCTCAATATGTGGGAGGAAGGAGCCTGAGACCATGACTACCCAGAAGTGCATACAGTTTTACCTTCTGCATAACACGTTCCAACACTTTGAGAGCCCCGCTGCTCTCCCTGGACAGCTTAGCCAGGTTGCTACGGGCCTTGGCTCTGGCCCGGTTCATCTCGCTCTTGAGCTTCTGCAGCTGCTTCAGCACCACCTCCTTCTCATCGCGGACTCGCCGGTTCTGCTCCTCGCTCTCCCGTGCATGAAGAGCAATCTTGTTCTTCAGGATGCCAATGAGGTCCTGGTGACAAGAGAGGGATCTAGTCAGCCGACAGGAGGTCTTCTGTAGCAACTATAAACTGAAACTCATGGCTGCAGGAAGAGGTGCAATTAGATGGCCATTTTGGTTTGCAGCTTTGGTGGTGTGAGATTTTACTGTTGTAGGAGGTTCAGAGTAATGATGGGATGAGGAACAACTGCAGATATTTATAAGGCATGGGAGATGGGGGGGGCAAGGTTTCAGGAGGATCTGTTGCTCCGCCCACTGCTGATGTGCATCACCAGACGTTTGCCCATGAATCTATTTTCCCCCAGGTTCTTCTGTTGGTGGGATGAGGGGGAGAAGGTAGATTTATGGAGAAGAGTGCTGGAGGCTGATGAATTTTTGATCTTTTCTAGCCTTCCGATTCTGTCCACTGAGCTTTGCAGGCCCAAATAAAATGTTCAATGCTCCCTCCATCCAGCATGACCTCCACGGCTACCACTGGAATGGCAGCCAGTCCAGGATCTACCCACATAGAGGGGATACAAAGGTAAAGGACCCCTGACAGTTAAGTCCAGTTGCAGATGACCCTGGAGTTGCGGCGCTCATCTCGCTTTACAGGCCCAGGGAGCCATCATTTGTCTGCAGAGAGTTCACACACCCCCGGGTCATGTGGCCAGCATGACTAAGCCACTTCTGGTGCAACGGAACACCGAAACCAGAGTAGCGCACAGAAACACCGTTTACCTTCCTGCCGGAGTGGTACCTATTTATCTACTTGCACTTTTGGGGCGTGCTTTCAAACTGCTAGGTTGGCAGGAGCTGGGACCGAGCAATGGGAGCTCAACCCGTCGTGGGGATTCAAACCGCCGACCTTCTGATTGGCAAGCCCAAGAGGCTCAGTGGTTTAGCGCCACCTGCCACCCACGTCCCTTACATGGAGGGGATAGTTCATATAAATTAATCCACAGACACCCTGTTTCCTGCAATCAACAGCAACACTTCAAGACAAGGCCATGATAATCACCAATGCAGGTAAAGGCCCTGCAAAGAGTGTCTCCGCCATGGGAACCCAACTAAGCTGTGAGCCAAGTGGCAACCTCACACACTCCTGGAGGTCATTGCAAGTGGACTGCCAATTCTAGAAACTGGGCCACCGGTTAGGTATCTCTCTTGATGGTGAATTGCAAGGGGTGGGGGGATATAGGTCAAGGAAGGTAACTTGGGGAGGCTGTTAATGCTGCCATTTTGAAAGAACACCACTGCGTAGAAGGGACAGCACAGCAATATCTCAGCTGCAGGAGAAAGCAATGCCTGAATAAAGCCCAAATGTTTCCCTGGTCCGACCAGCCCAAGCAGGGCCACTCACTTGCATCTTCTGCAGTTTCCTCATCTGCATCTCAATCTCCTTGGTGCTCTTCTCATCTCTGCGTTTGAGGCCTTCAAAGGCAAACTTACGGTCTTCCGTTGCCTCTGTGTAAGTACGCAAGGCCTGTTGGAAGCGTTTCCACAGCTCCTCCACTTTACCCTCCAACTGCATGCGCAGGTAATGCTTCTCCTCCAAGTTCTGGGGCAGAAATGAACACAGATTAGTATTCTGTTAGCAGAACAGTCGGTCCTATTCTGGTCTGCTCTGGAGTTTTCCAGTTAACTGACTCATTTTGGACTACCCCAAGATCAGCCTCCCCAGGAACTCCTTCCCCAAGCAAAAGAACACCATACATTTAGAGCACATCTGATGCACACTGAAAGCTCATGACTTCCCCCAAAGAATCCTGGGAACTGTAGTTTGTTAAGGATGCTGGGAAATGTAGCTCTACAGGAGGAAACTACACTTTGGAAGATTATTTGGGGGAAGTCGTGAGCTTTAAATGTGCATTGGATGTGCTCTAAATGTATGGTGTGGAGGATCTGCCCTTTAAAAAAAATGTTATTGTTTGTTATTATGCTATATATTTGTGTAATTTTAGATTATAAATGGCCCTGTCATATTTGGATGAACAACAGTACAGAAATTTAATATAAATAAGTAAAAAGCCTTAGTATGCCCAACTGGTTTACTTTGGGGGTTTTAAAATCATGAGTATGGGCTCCAGCAACAAGAAACCTTGTACCTGGAGAAATAATGAAAATAAGGAGGACCTGCACATAGTTTCAGCTACAGTCTTGTTTCCCCAATCACTAGAATCTCTCATATGGCTCTTCTTGGGATCTTACATGGAACTGGATTTTACAGCATCAGCTCTGAGGGTTCTTTCTTCTTCCCCGCCCAGTAATGTGTGGCATAACACAATGCATGAAAATGACACCATCCGCCTGCGCATTCCCCCAGCCTGTGAGCCAATTATGTGGGGGTGAGGGGGCTACAAAATCAGGTCATGAGTTGATTCGCTACACATTACTGGGAAGAAGAGAGAAAGAAATATACAGCAGAGGTGGTTCCATGTTTCTGCCTGTAGACCAGTTCAGCCACTGACTATAGCTATATGTGCAAAAAAACACAGGGATGGTAATGGGTGTATTTTGATTACATAAAATGTGTTTGAGCTGGGGCCCTTCATCACTAGTGGCAGCTACAAATCAATGGAAGGAAAATAAACTCAAACGAAGTATATGATGATGAGTGTTAACAAAGAGTTGAAGGAATATACATATAGGCTTCCAGTCAAATGAGATGCCTGATATTGGGTGCAGGATATATTTAGAACCTTTATAATTTCAAAGTCCTGGCATGACTAAACCTCCATTGAACATCTCCATGTAGCTTCTACCCATCCCACATTCTTTCTTTCTTTGTTTTTTTTTTTAAATTAACCAATATATTGTCACATAACAGACGCATAAGAACACTGGAAGAGCCTGCTGGATCAAGCCAATGGTTCATTTAGTCCAGCATTCTGTTCTCACAGTGGCCAACCAGAGGCCTACAGGCAGCCTCAATGCAGGAACTGAACATAACATAACCTTGTGATTCCCAGCAACTGGCATTCACAGATAAATCAGTGTAACTAATTAAAACTCACTTGAAATGGGCTAAAACAATCAAAAAGAAAAAAGGAGAGCATCAGCACACAGCTGATTATGAAATAATGATGCCCTAACTTGCATATTAAATAACTTTTAAAAGGCCTATGAAAGGCAGGTTTCAAGGCTATGCCATTGCTAAAACGTGCATATATTTTTTCCTGAGGATATTGTCCATTTCAAAATACAGTGGTGCCTCGCAAGACGAAATTAATCCGTTCCGCGAGTCTCTTCGTCTTGAGGTTTTTTCATCTTGCAAAGCACGGCTATTAGCGGCTTAGCGGCTATTAACGGCTTAGCGGCTATTAACGGCTTAGTGGCTTAGCGGCTTTAAGAAAAAGGAAACAAACTCGCAAGAACTCGCAGAACGTTTCGTCTTGCGAAGCAAGCCCATAGGGAAATTCATCTTGCGGAATGACTCAAAAAACGCAAAACCCTTTCGTCTAGCGAGTTTTTCGTCTTGCGAGGCATTCGTCTTGCGGGGCACCACTGTATGATAAATCCTCCCATTCGTTAGCAAACTTAGAAATTGCCATAAGTTCCTCCCCGAGTTTTAACCCAGACCTTGTTCTTGACGTCATCTCTTGTACTCTGGAAGTCGAGCCTGGCCTCGTATTCACTGTCAGTAAAGTTTTGCTCCATAGCCAGCAGCACATCCTGCAGGTACCGGCTCTCTAGATTATGGTGACCTATAATTATCTTCCTGGTGAAAATATGAAAAGCCAGTTGAGTTCTAAGAGTCCAACAAAACACAGTTTTCCACGGTTGCTGAGCCACCATCTTTCCCAGCCCTGCCTCCCTCCCTTCTTCCCTTCTACCTCTCTGTGTCAAACTCCTTCTGCAGAGCTTGCAGCTCCATTTGGTAATCCTCCTCCAAGTAGCCAATGCGGCAGCGCTGGAGTTCCAACAGTTGGTCTATGTTGTGCAAGTGGCTGCGCAAAGCATGCGCATATTGAGCTTCTGCCTCCGTGAGGTCCTTAGCGAGGGACTGGAGGGGACAGAGATGGATCAGACAACCACAGCAGGAGACCAATCTGTTTTAAAGAGCTAAAGAATTCCACACTAAAAATATTGAGAATGCCAAGACCTAAAATAATAAATTGTGGTATCTGAAATAGCTTATATTAAGCTGGTAAACACACATAAAGCTTCTGAACTGAATCTGCTGTGGATTGGCCCTGGCATTCCACACTGCATTCAGTTCTTATACCACTGGGACCCACTGACAGCAATAATAAAGAACTGTTAAGAGGTCATTGCAGAATTGTACAAAGTGCAAACCACTTTTGCCTACAATACAGATGTGCCCTTTGTTATTCCCCTTTGCTCCTTATTGGCAAGTGTCACAGAGCTGCAGTGAGTCTCAGAAGGTGCGTGACTTCCCTCTCCAATCTCTAAGAGAGCCATTAACAGTTTCACAGTCTCATTCCAAGGGCTTTTCCCGGCCAGGGCTCACCTTAATGACATTGTCTTTGCAGTCCACCACACGTTCAAAGGTCTGGCTAAGAATCTCAATGTCCTTACGCAGCTCCCTGGCCTTGACTTCACGGAGCACCGTGCGCCACTGTAGGGTGATCTTGTGCAGGTTTAGTTCACTGTTGCGCTCCTCTTTGGCCAGTTTTTCCTGTATTAAGAGCCACAACTTTACCCAGGCAAGCCCAACACATCCCAGGCATCGCAAGATAAGGAACCAGACAAAGAATAGAGGTAGTAGGCAGTAAAATTTGTTTCCTAAAACCATTGTGATCACAAAACTAGTGACTGATCAATGTCAAGTTGCTGGACTACATGAGCCTTTGGTCTGATCAAAAAGGAATTTTCTTAGGATGGCAACCTTCTCCACAGGTCAGACACCACTTACACTGGTCACATATTAGCCCCAGTGTCAACTGAACACCCTGAACATGTTCTGTGCTGATCAACTGCCTTGAAACAGCACTGATCCTTTTAAAGTGATGTGGGAGTGCCTTCAAATGATCATCAGGAAATACTTCCCAAATGTAAAGCCCCTTAGGCCATGTCAATATAACAGACAGACTGGGGGACTTGTGAAACGTCTTCGGAGGTGTTCATGAAGACACTGTAGGACCACTTTAAATTTAGGGATTTGTATCACTGGGGTCTTCCAACTCTATTGCCATGTTTACCTGAAACTATTCATTACATCACCCAATTCCAGTTTCATACTCAATATGCCACCAAGTCAGTTGGTAAGAAAAGGAACTGAAAGCATTTCCGGCTTAATTGGCAGAAACCTTCTGTCAGAACAAAAGAGATATGATAAAAACTAGAGTGACACACAATCTAAGCTTCCGGTACTAAATTTAAATTCACCCATTGCCATGGCTCCCTATGGCACACATAGGGTCAATGCTCTCTCACTGGATTTCTGTGGCGGAAGTCATATATGCCTGGCATCGGCTATTGTTGTAGCAGCAATCAGTTCAATTTAATATCAAAAGCGTCAATAAGGGCTGCACTGTAACTTTGCTCACTGGTCTGAATCTTCATGAGTCAGGTGACCATGAGAAGCAGCCACAGCTCACTTTCTCCAATATAGGCTCCAAGGCCTTTCACTATTCTTCCATCAGAGTAATTTGTTGCCTGCCTACATCTATCTATTTACCCATCTGCTTGCCTTCTATGTCTTCCCTCTTACAGCAGAACAGCAGCAAAGACCCCCAAAATGGTACAGAACAGTAATTATAGAAAAATCCCAAAGGTGTTGAGCTTGAAAGACTTCCTCAAAGTAGTTTTAAAATAAACTCCAACAATACAGACAACCATTTAATTAAACATCTATTTTGCTCTCAAAGAATTCTCCTCTGGGGAAAAGTACTGAGCTCAAAATGTGTTGAGATTCTAGGATTTCCCAATTAAGTTTGTGTCCGGCCTTGCCCATCTGCCTCCAAACCACTAACCTAGTTTTGACCTTTTACCTTCCAGAGATTACATATAAACTCTCGCAACAATCTACCATGCTAGTTTCAAGCTCTTTCACCTCCTGACTGCATAAAATGCTGCGGTCAGAGCATACAATTTTAAAACGACTCTTTCTGTTTTCCATCCTGCATTATCTTACAAGTGGCACGTTGCAGACTAAAAGATGTTCTTAGCCTCACTGCTGAGAACACCCTAAGATTATGTGATTCACCCTGTTCTCTCACATTTGGAAACAAGACCCCTGGAGCACTGTTTTGAATTGTGAGCAGGTCTGCCGACACTCCTCTCCCCACAACATGCCACATATCTTCATGCTTCCTTGTAGCACAAACCCCTTTATGTCCAGGCAAACAAATGGTACCTTTAGGAACTGGGCCAGCATGTCCTCCTTCTTCTTCGTCATTTCTTCCTCAGCCAGCCGCTTCTGTTGCATCATAATCAGCCGTTCTTCATCAGTCAGGGCCGCCCGCTTGCGCCCTCTCTTCTTCGGCATGACTGCACCTATAATGGAGGAAAGTACAAAGTACAAAGAGGAGGAACCCAAGCCTCCTCCTACCCCTTTGGTCTATGCTAAAGGGAGGCAGCTCTAATGGTCAGACCACATCTGTACCTATACCTCTTTTGTCAGTATAGACCAGTGATGGCCAAACTTGGCCCTCCAGCTGTTTTGGGACTACAATTCCCACCATCCCTGACCACTGGTCCTGTTAGCTAGGGATGATGGGAGTTGTAGTCCCAAAACAGCTGGAGGGCCAGGTTTGGCCATCACTGGTATAGACACACCAATATGGCTCTTCAGAAGCCTCCTTTAACTTGTTGTCCATACCCATTCCTTCTTTATTATCCTGGCCTTGTCTTAAGGATCTCAGGATTATGAACATCAGAGGTGGGAAACCTGTAGCCCTACAGGTGTTGACTCCAACTCCCATCAGCTCCCACCAACATGATCAACAGCTAGGAATAATGGGAGTTGTGGTCCAACCTCATCTGGAGGGCCACAGATCCCCCACGCATAGTGTGCATGGTCCCTCCCCCTTTCATCCACATATAATCCTGTGACACTGATTAGGTTGAGAAATCATGGAAGGTCCGAAGCCACCCAGGGAGCTAAGTCCCTATTTGAACCTGGCTCTCCTCAGATTAAGTCCACTAGCTCGCTCTTTCTTGCCTTTTATTTCCTTCCCTTCCCTCACCATTATTTTTATTGCAATTCTTAGAACTCACCTTGCCTGAAGCTTCAAATCTGGGTCAATCCACTGCCTCACAGGCTAGCTATGAAGGCTTTTCCACCAACACTACCAAAGCTTTGTGAGGGACACGTCTGATGAGACCAGAATTGCCAGGAACGCCTATTAGAGGAGAGGAAGCAAGCATGGATGAGCCTAGAAATGGCAAATATTCAAACATCATTGTGGCCTGACTTGGTTGTCCTTTGGGGAAGCCCCACTTCCTAAAAATTAGCGTTGCCACGTTGTTTACGGACAGATGCTCTGTGCTTTCTTTAAAGCAGTGTGTAGAGGTCAGAAATCAACAACTCGTGTCTCCTGCTGTCACTGCTTTTTCATGCCAGGTAATGCTCCCATTTTAAATGATTACCTGTCATGCATCTGTTCAAGGAGCAGAGCCTCTGTCCTTAAAGAAGTGGCAAATAAGTTGGAGACAATCCCTTTTTCTTTCTTGTTAGATGTGTTATCCTGCCTGTAAAGTATTCCTCCCTTCTGGGATCAGTTTTGCCATCTAACCCATGCTCACGAGACTATCTTCTGGTTTCTCCCATCAACAAAGCATACAAGAGACCTGTTGTCAGAAGCTCTTAAAGCACTAATTCCCAAATGGTGTGGCCTGACATAACTGCTAATGGCTACAAGAAATAAAATGGCATAATCAAGGGCTCCTGAGAGCCCAAAGCACCAAGCAAAGATTGCTCACTGTGCCCTTTGCATGATTCATTGCTCTGGTCTGTGGCGTCTCTCCATCAGATGCCTTTGGATCACCCATCCCTGCCTTAGGCCCAATTACCCAGCCTCAGGGGGGAAGGAAGGAGGGCTGCATCTCTGCATGAGTGGCGCCTCTGGGATCACCTGCTTCCAGGCACGTGCAGCTGAGGCAAAAACACACAGCTCCCCTGAGCCTAGGTAATTCTCACTCTTACATAAATGGGGTGGAGGAAAAGGCTTTTTGGGTATACGGATGACGATGCATGATTTTATTTTATTTTATTAAAAAAAAGCCTGTCACATGGATCCAACAGAAATGCTTCATGTTGAATGCTCCCCCTTTGCTGTTGTTTAGTCATTTAGTCGTGTCCGACTCTTCGGGACCCCACGGACCAGAGCACGCCAGGCACTCCTGTCTTCCACGGCCTCCCACAGTTTGGTCAAACTCATGCTGGTAGCTTCAAGAACACTGTCCAACCATCTCGTCCTCTGTCGTCCCCTTCTCCTTGCACCCTCCATCTTTCCCAACATCAGGGTCTTTTCCAGGGAGTTTTCTCTTCTCATGAGGTGGCCAAAGTATTGGAGCCTCAGCTTCAGGATCTGTTCTTCCAGTGAGCACTCAGGGCTGATTTCCTTAAGAATGGATAGGTTTGATCTTCTTGCAGTCCATGGGACTCTCAGGCGTCTCCATAATTCAAAACCATAATTCAAAAGCATCAATTCTTCGGCGATCAGCCTTCTTTATGGTCCAGCTCTCACTTCCATACATCACTACTGGGAAAACCACAGCTTTTACTATACGGACCTTTGTTGGCAAGGTGATGTCTCTGCTTTTGAAGATGCTGTCTAGGTTTGTCTCCCCCTTGCGCAGTCCTAATTTTGATATGGTGATGTGGCACCACCCCCTGAAAGGCAGGCAGGCAGGCAGGCAGGCAGGCAGGCAGGCAGTTCGGATCTTGGATGCGGCGCAAAACATCTTCCCAGCCAGTCTCCTGTCGTGGTTAAACCTGCCCCCCCTCCCGCGCACCCCCCCCCCTCCGGCTTCGCTACCCCGCCGCCGCCGCCGCGCCTACCTCTCTGTTTCCCCCTCTTGTCGCAGGCCGAGTCCCTCCGGTCTCCTAGCAACAGCCTCCCCGGCCAGAGCGAGGGCGGCGCAGCCGTGGAGGGCGGAGCCGGAGGGTGCTCTGGGCTGCCCGCTGGGCGAAGCGGCCTCCGACGATCCTTCCGACGCAGCCAGCAGCGTCCGGAGACTTTTCAAGGGGCCCCGAGGGGCGGGCCCTCTCATCCAACCCCGTGCCATGCAGGGATCTCGACGCAGGATCCCCAGTCCACTCTGAAACCATGCCGGACCCTGCTTTGCACTGCAAAGGTGCGGGCAGTTTTATTGCTGCTGCTGCTGCTGCTGCTGCTGCTGCTGGCATCCGTCTGTCTCGAGAGCAGCGCCGGATTTACGGATAAGCTAAAGAAGCTATAGCACTCTCTTGGGACCCCCCCCCCCATATACTTCTTCTTAATTGTATTTCACTATTAATATACTCAACCACTGCCACTTCTATCAGATCAAAATGCGCAGATGACAGCAAAGGTTGCTAGGTTCATACCAGGGGCAATCAGAATAATGGCTACTAACTGATGGCTGATTCAGGACTTTAAATTGTGCTCTTATATCAAATTTCCTTTTCTGCATATACAGTACTGTAATGTTTTACTGTTGCTATGGCCATTGGCTAATGCAAATAAAGTTTTATCTTATCTATTAATATACTTCTTCTTAATTGTATTTCAGTTCAACAATTACTTTGATAAAATACGTATTTTGTTATGTGCAAATGGCTTGAGATACCTATTGTGGTTGTTGTTGTTTAGTCATTTAGTTGTGTCCGACTCTTCGTGACCCCATGGACCAGAGCACACCAGGCACTCCTGTCTTCCACTGCCTCCCGCAGTTTGGTCAAACTCATGCTGGTAGCTTCGAGAACACTGTCCAACCATCTTGTCCTCTGTCGCCCCCTTCTGCCTCCCGCAATTTGGTCAAACTCATGCTGGTAGCTTCGAGAACACTGTCCAACCATCTCGTCCTCTGTCGTCCCCTTCTCCTTGTGCCCTCCATCTTTCCCAACATCAGGGTCTTTTCCAGGGAGTCTTCTCTTTGCATGAGGTGGCCAAAGTATTGGAGCCTCAGCTTCACGATCTGTCCTTCCAGTGAGCACTCAGGGCTGATTTCCTTAAGAATGGAGGGGTTTGATCTTCTTGCAGTCCATGGGACTCTCAAGAGTCTCCTCCAGCACCAGAATTCAAAAGCATCAATTCTTCAGTGATCAGCCTTCTTTATGGTTCAGCTCTCACTTCCATACATCACTACTGGGAAAACCATAGCTTTAACTATACAGACCTTTGTTGGCATAATAGATACCTATTAGGTCCATAAATATAGCATATATTCAACCTAAAAAACAGTGGCAATTTGTTGTTGACTAGGGACAGCTGGACATATAAAGGGCCCCATTACCTTCAGTGGCTTAAGGCCTCATCAAACCTAAATCCGGCCCTGCTGGAGAGTCAATGGAGTGCGCCTCTGGGGGTGAAGTCAAACCACTGTGTTAGCAGCACTGAAGTGACCTCTCTGGGGCGCAAGCCTGGGCAGTGTGTATGGAGGTCCTGCGCTGCCCAGACAACAAGACCCCCCTCTCGGCCTCACTGATGTGGTCCAAAGGAAAGCAGAGCAAAATGTTTGGCACCAGCTTGGCTACAGGAGTTGCCATCCAACTCTCTTAGGGACTCCACTCCGGTTTTGTGCAGGGTTTATTGCATAACTTTTCTTCTCCCAACGATATCCCTCAAGGCAGAGGAGGTTTAGGAGCAGAGTTTTCCTTCTCTGAGATAGGCTACCTTCCCAGTGAGCCCCATCCATCCCTCACTTCCCTCTACATCACATGCAGAAAGTGCCTGTCTTCACATGCAGGGCAAGTCCCTAACTCACAGAGGGTTTGAGACCCACTGGCTACTCTCATCTGGTTTAGCCAGCTAGCTGAGATGTTTTTAAAGGGGGGAGAAAAGGGGGGTCTCATATAATTGGGTTTGGGGGGGATAGTGTTTTGGAGAAGCCAGTGTAGCAGCCTCACAGCGGAGGCTAGAAAAAAGCCCTCTTTTTTCTCTCTTGCAGCTGCTGTCTGCCCTAACTTTCCTCACAAGGTTGTTGTGAGGATAAAAATGCGAGGGGAGGAGGACTATGCTCGCCACCTTGAGCTCCCTAGAGGAAAGCTGGGCTAGAAACATAATAAATAAATAAAGGGTATGAGGATCCCAATTTAATTTGTCTGCTAGTTTTGAACAGGGGCTTGTTTTGCTGCAATTTTAATACTCAATTGTGAACTGCTCTGAGCTTTAAAAAATGTGGGATTGAAATATTTTCAAGAAATCAATAAAATGAGTGCTGCAGTCCACAAAGGGGAAAGACCTGGTTGAAAAGCTGCTGGTTGGTAGCAGGATTCAATTTTCAACCAGGTCTTTGCCCCTTTGTTATTAGCAGAGATGCTCTGCAGTCCAATTGCCCAAGGCTGTTACGTCATACCCGTGGCATTCCATATGTTATTGGACTATAACCCCCATCATTCCTGGCCATTAGTCATGCTGGCTGGGGCAGATGGGAGCTGGGAGTCCAGCAACACCTGGCGAGACTCAAATTCCCCATCCCTGCCCTGAAGCATCCCCACACCTGCTAATCCATCCAACCCACTTACCTAAGGCATCCCTAGACTCTCTTCAGAGCCTAAGAGCAATGTCCTGCTTTGGAGCCTCTTTGGAGATGAAAGACTGCAGTTGTCATGACAACAGAACCTGCCTGTGGTACTCAGCATTAGATATCCCGACACAGCCTGGCCCATTTGAGGTAACAGCCGTCTAAAAATAACCTGGGATCCTCCTTTCACCGTCAGACCATCCTTCACAAGCTCTGTTCAATTTCAACAGAATGTAGGAACTTGGGTGATGAACACAGTAGGTTAAAGAAGGGGAGTGGGAGCTCATCCCCTGTGAAATTGTTACAATGGGCAGACACAGTGCCAGATTTACATATAAGCTAAACAAGCTATAGCATAGGGCCGCACTCTCTTGGGGCCCCCAATTTTTTTTTAAAGAAAAACAAAACTGGATGTACATTTCCAAAATATAAGATAAAAAGCAAATAAAATAAAAACCTACATACAGCAACAGTGTTTTGTGTTGTGTATGGACCTATTAAGTCCATAAATTACCATATAGCATATATTCAACACAAAAAACAGCGACAATTTGTTGTTGACAAAGGACAGCCGGACATATAAGGGGCCCCATTACCTTCAGTAGCCTAGGGCCTCATCAAACCTAAATCCGGCCCTGGGCAGACACAACATCCTGGCTAAATGTGTTCTATAGTGAGTGGTGTGGCAAAATACTTTTACTTCTTTTTGTAATCACTAAAAAACCAACTCCAGTCACCATACCCTGCTGTAAATATATAACACTAAATATATGAGTTGCAATGATTACACATGCACCACTAGTTTACTCCTGCCTCCATTTCTTTCTTTCCCCCTGTCGTCTCCCTTGTATCTGTTTCTAACTGGAAGCTACTTGGGGCAGGGACCTGTCATGTTCATGGGCGATGAAATAATGACAACAGGAATAATTACTACTGCTAAAATAATAATATACAATGCCAGGTGATGACTGAAAAACAGTTTGTTAGTATACAAATTGAAAGGATAATGACTACAGTGGTACCTCGGGTTAAGAACTTAATTTGTTCCGGAGGTCTGTTCTTAACCTGAAACTGTTCTTAACCTGAAGCACCACTTTAGCTAATGGGGCCTCCTGCTGCCGCCGCGCCACCGGAACACGATTTCTGTTGTCGTCCTGAAGCAAAGTTCTTAACCCGAGATAATATTTCTGCATTAGCAGAGTCTGTAACCTGAAGCGTATGTAAACTGAAGCGTATGTAACCCGAGGTAACACTGTATTACACTTCTATTAGATCATTTAATTTTGTTATTGACCTCCCAAAAATGTGTATCGCTGGCACACACTTTTATGACACATAATTCGGGGCCAGCTCTAGGATAAATAGCACCAGGGTGAGTGAGGAGTGTCCCTGGCAGAACATAGTTTGGGGCCAGCAAATACTGACTGGTAAATAATCCCAGCTCCAAGAAACAGCCCAGCCTGAAGAAATGTTGAATGTCTGAAGCTTTTTTCTGCCATGGAACTTTGTGCCAGTGCTGAGCACCCCTATAAATCTAAACACGAAGCCCGCATGTGTCCCGCACCCCAGCTAGAAGCCTTTCCTTATACTGCCCTGTGGTGAGAATCGGATGCCCCTGTTTCCGTTGGAGAAATGTTGGAGGGGGTGGAATGAAGGCTCGGCTTTCTGAAAGATTCAGTTAGTCCACCCCTTATCTCAGTGCCTGTACCCCAACTGCTCAGAAGGATAAGAGATCACTGTTCACAATATTTGAAGCCTTTGTGCAGGAGTTGAGCCCTAATAGGACTTTTCCAGATTCAGGAAGGTAGCCGTGTTGGTCTGACGCAATTTAAATAAATTTAAAAATTGTAAAATTGTCCCGTAGCACCTTAGAGACCAACTAAGTTTGTTCTGGGTATAAGCTTTCGTGTGCATGCACACTTCTCCAGTGTCAGAAAATGCCAAAACAAACTGATCCCACAAGGTGGCAGCACTTCCTAAGAGTTTCCAAGCTGTTTTCCTTCTTTTCCAGGCCATCATTTTATTTTCTGGCAAACTTGTGTATCTTTAACATGTGAATGCAGGTAGACATTCAATAGATGCTGCTTCCCCAGCATGATAAAGTGCAGGAGAAAGCTTTTTCTGAGTTTTCCTTTCTTTTTGATCACTTCCCATGAAGCATCCCTATAAAGCAGTTACATGGGAAGCCAACGTGGTGCCTTCCAGATGTTTTGGACTACAACTCCTGAAAGCCCCAGCCAGCGTGGTCCATGGTCAGTGATGAGGAGAGTTACAGATAGGTAGCCGTGTTGGTCTGCCATAGTCAAAATAAAAAAAATCCTTCCAGTAGCACCTTTAAGACCAACTAAGTTAGTTCTTGGTATGAGCTTTCGTGTGCAAGCACACTTCTGTGTATCTGAAGAAGTGTGCTTGCACACGAAAGCTCATACCAAGAACTAACTTAGTTGGTCTTAAAGGTGCTACTGGAAGGATTTTTTTTATTAGTGATGAGGAGAGTTGGACTCCACAGCATCTGGAAAGCACAACGTTGGCTCTTCCTGGAGTGTGAGATTCTGGATGTGTTTATGTTACAGCTATTCCTTTTAAGAGGAATGCGGGTGGCGCTGTGGGTTAAACCACAGAGCCTAGGACTTGCCGATCAGAAGGTCGGCGGTTCAAATCCCCACGACGGGGTGAGCTCCTGTTGCTCGGTCCCTGCTCCTGTCAACCTAGCAGTTTGAAAGCACATCAAAGTGCAAGTAGATAAATAGGTACTGCTCCGGCAGGAAGGTAAATGGCGTTTCCGTGCGCTGCTCTGGTTCACCAGAAGCGGCTTAGTCATGCTGGCCACATGACCTGGAAGCTGTACGCCAACTCCCTTGGCCAGTAAAGCAAGATGAGCGCCGCAACCCCAGAGTCGGTCACGACTGGACCTAATGGTCAGGGGTCCCTTTACCTTTACCTATTCCTTATAAGTTTAATCAGATTGATTATTTCATTAAATATATTTCAAAGGGCCGTTGCTATCATTGCTTTACTTACAAGTAACTAATGCCATGGCCTTTTTAGAACACGGATGAGGAAGAATGATGATGAGCATTCAAAGGCAGGTACAGCCATTTTGGGAAGAGAGCTTCCTGTCAATGTAGGGCAAGAGATGGCAAGAGAATTTAAATACTTTTTAGTTGTTTATAGCCTCAGGATTTATAGCCTCTGTATAATAAAAGCTATGGTTTTCCCAGTAGTGATGTATGGAAGTGAAAGCTGGACCATAAAGAAGGCTGATCGCCGAAGAATTGATGCTTTTGAATTATGGTGCTGGAGGAGACTCTTGAGAGTCCCAAGGACTGCAAGAAATCAAACCTATCCATTCTTAAGGAAATTAGCCCTGAGTGCTCACTGGAAGGACAGATCCTGAAGCTGAGGCTCCAATACTTTGGCCACCTCATGAGAAGAGAAGACTCCCTGGAAAAGACCCTGATGTTGGGAAAGATGGAGGGCACAAGGAGAAGGGGACGACAGAGGACGAGATGGTTGGACAGTGTTCTCGAAGCTACCAGCATGAGTTTGACCAAATTGCGGGAGGCAGTGGAAGACAGAAGTGCCTGGCGTGCTCTGGTCCAGGGGGTCAGACACAACTAAACGACTAAACAACAACAATTACTGACATGAATTGTTGAGATGGTTGGTTAATACATGGTATTGATACAAGTTGGCTTAGGGGTTACTGGTTACTGTCTGTTTACTGTTTAAGTTTTCAGTCCTTATGTGTAAGTTCATAATAACATAAGCAGAGCCTGCTGGATCAGGCCAATGCCCTATCAAGTCCAGCATCCTGTTCTCAGAGTGGCTGAACAGTTGCCTGTGTGGGAAACCAGCAAGCAGGATTCAAGCACCCTCTCCCCGCCTGCGGTTTCTATCAACTGGTATTCAGAAGCGTTGGCGCCTTCAACTTAGAGGCAGAGCAGAGCCATCATGGCTAGTAGCCATCAAAGTTCTTTCAAGACAACTCTCTCTGTCATGTGACTCACTTAAAAATTGCCTAAAATCTTCTAAGCACTGTATGGGACAGTTCCTGTCTGCAAGCTCGCAATCTAATATACACCACACAAAAGGGGGAAAATGAGGAGGAAAGCAAACATTGGAGCAGCTTCTCCTTCCCTGGCCTGTGGGTGGGAGCCAAGTTGGTCTCGCCCTTATGTTCTTCCAATGTAGACAGGATAAGGGGAGGGGAGACTTTGGCAGTGATCTCAGTTGTGGGAAAAGAGGTGTGAAATAACTGGGGGTTTATTGTTTTGTTTGTTATTATGTTATGTATTTTTAGGTGATCCTCAGATGAAGGGCAGTAAACACATTTAACAAACAAACAAAAAATAAACTCAAGAACCTTCATATTTTTTCTTAAAAAGCTTGTTGAACATGCATCATTCTAGATACAGTCCAGAATCACTTCAGTCAGAACTTGTCAGCCACTGATCATCCAAACAGCACTGCCTACTAGAAGGCTTCTCCACAATGCCAGCACACCACTCACTTGAGAGGTGGCACATTAGAGCATATTTTTACTTTTGTCCCCATTTTTGAAGAGCACAGTTTGCCATGGCAACAGGTGGGGATTTGATTGGATGCAGCCACCTATCTCTGTCCTCACCCAACAGCGTAATTCTTCTTTTGAAAAAATCATTCCTCTCATTCCCCTCTCAACCCCTTATCAAGAGCTCTGCTTCATCCACCGTTTCAGCTGCCTCTTGAACATCATCTCTTCAGCCATCTCTGCATCTCGCATGGATTCCTGTTCGCAATTCATTTCTTCCCCTCTTTCCTCTGCAGCTGCCTGAACAGGTTGGTGTTTCACAAATGTCACCATTCCCCATACTTCTCTACCTCTGTCGAACACTCACAGGGGGAAAAGTGACAGAAGGGGGCCTCCTGCCCAGAGCACCATCTTTTTTAACATGCAGCACATTTGAATGTCCAAAGTGGTTCAGATACACTTATGCTGTGCTCAATATTTCTTGTGAATTGCCCTGAACTTTTATAGGGCAATGTGGTCCAGCAGGTCTTTGTTTCTGACTCTCAGGATTTCCCTCAAGCCACACAACTCATGGGACGCGGGTGGTACTGTGGGTTAAACCACAGAGCCTAGGACTTGCCGATCAGAAGGTCGGTGGTTTGAATCCCCGCAACGGGGTGAGCTCCCGTTGCTCAGTCCCTGCTCCTGCCAACCTAGCAGTTCAAAAGCACGTCAAAGTGCATGTAGATAAATAGATACCGCTCCAGCGGGAAGGTAAACGGCATTTCCGTGCGCTGCTCTGGTTCGCCAGAAACAGCTTAGTCATGCTGGCCACATGACCTGGAAGCTGTACGCCAGCTCCCTCGGCCAATAAAGCGAGATGAGTGCCGCAACCCCAGAATCGTTCACGACTGGACCTAATGGTCAGGGGTCCCTTTACCTTTACCTTACATGACTCACCACCAATCTTCCTTTCCTTTGCACCCTCTGTGGCGTTTGTACGGAGCCCCCGTCGTCTCAGGGACTATTGACCTGTACACCACTAATATGCTGCCACCAACCAGGTCCTCCCTGGTAAATCACTTAGTCTCAGTAAGGTTCTTAACAATGAAGATTGTAGTTTATTGCAAACACAAATAAACTTTAAATGCATTTGAAACGCTGTTACCCTTTACCCTCTTAGTCTTAATTTAGGTAAAGGGACCCCTGACCATTAGGTCCAGTCGTGGCCGACTCTGGGGTTGCGGCGCTCATCTCGCTTTATTGGCCGAGGGAGGTGGCGTACAGCTTCCAGGTCATGTGGCCAGCATGACTAAGCTGCTTCTGGCGAACCAGAGCAGCGCACGGAAACGCCGTTTACCTTCCCGTCAGAGCGGTACCTATTTATCTACTTGCACTTTGACGTGCTTTTGAACTGCTAGGTTGGCAGGAGCAGGGACCGAGTAACGGGAGCTCACCCTGTTGCGGGGATTCGAACCGCCGACCTTCTGATTGGCAAGTCCTAGGCTCTGTTTTATTCTGCCTCTAACTCTTTTACCTCCCCTCACACAAGAACCAACTGCACTAACTGTCTCTCTACAGGTATTTCCATCTGTCTGACAACTGCTTTCCCAGCTGCCTTTTCCCAACCAACCAAGCAATTCAAACTAAACCTCAGGCTAAGCCCTTTTATAAACAGGTAGGCTCCGCCTCTGGCTTTCCTATTGGTCTACCTATTAACTCTTTCTCTCCCCCTGTACAGACATTTTCAAAAGAACTGGCAAATGCCACACCCTCCTTCAGTGTTTTTGTCTGTCTAAGGCAGTGCTTCTCATACTTGGGCCACCGGCTGTTGTTGGACTATAGCTGCCACCATCCCTAGCTAGCAGGACCAGTGTTCAGGGATGATGGGAGTTGTAGTCCAACAACAAATGGGGACCCAAGTTTGAGAAACACTCGCCTAGGGTGTGTCCTTGAACTCTGAGGGTGCTTCTTGCTTGGAGGGTAAAGAGGGATGTGTGGATGTGAAGAAAGTAGCGTCTTGCCCCAAGGCAAAATTGCTCTGCTCACTCCCCCCCAATACAATATTTTATTGGGTTTTTTCCATACTACATCACAATATAAATACACCAAAGCCATCACCACACCCTCCCCATCCCCCCACATATCCATCAATCAAACCTAATATTGCCTTGTCCCTCCCCCCACTTCCCTCCGCCCCAACTCGATTTCCTCTACATTCTGAGATTACATTTATCTTTGCATTTTATAGTCTTCTCAAATCTTCTACATAGTCTTATTATCTTTCCTTACTAATTTACCTTCCCTCAGATACTTTACATTTTAATCTAGGCATATTCGCACATCTTTTTTTGAGCAGTATTTTACCATATATTCATCAAAACATTCCCACTCCTTTTTTAATTTTTGATTCAATTGGTTTCTTATAATAGCTGTTAGTTTTGCCAGAGTTAAGTATTCATTTAGTTTTCAAATCCATTCCTCCCTTAAGGGTAGAGTTTGTGACTTTCACTTAGCAGCAATCACTACTCTAGCTGCTGTACTTGCATATAAGAAGATTCCCCCCCCCCCCATGGTATCTCTTCCCCTGTCAATCCAAGGAGATATATCTCTGGGTGGTTTTTTTTATTTGATATTTTCAACATCTTCTTTAATTCTTCATGTATTACTGTTCAAAATTTCTTAATTTCCTCACACCTCCACCACATATGTATTGTTGTTCCTATTTCTTTACCACATCTCCAACAAGGGTTGGATTTCAATTTATATCTTTGCCAGCTTAACTGGTGCTCTGCTCACTTTTGCCTCTCTCCCCCCCCCCCCCACTGATATTTGACCCCTGGAATTTTCCCCAAAAGGAAATGTGGCCATAGGCATAACCAGGATTTTTGCTTGGGGGGGGCAGGACTTTTGTGTGTGGAGGAGAACCAACTTGTCAGTTAGTTAAGTATTTCTATTGTTTTACTTGATGGGGGTCAGCTGCCCCCCCCCCCCCGCTACACCCATGAATCTGAAAAGGTCCCCTGCCCTGGTATAAATACTTTAAAAAATAAATATTACAATGACCTTTTAAAGCAGGTCAGTATTATTATCCCCAAATTTCAAATGCGGCTGAGAGATTTGCTTGCCTAGTGAATTCCTGGCTGAGGTGAGATTTGAACCAGGGCCTTCCTGATGAGCAAGTTCCATCTGTCAGCTGCTAAACTTGCTCAGAACATGACTTTCTAAGTAAATGATATATAAGAGAAGGAAAAACCCTCAGCCTGGACTTTCCCACTTTCTCATTAGGCTGGCTCTGATCCATGCATTCCTTTCCTCCACTGCCAGACAAGGAAGGTGCTGTGTTTTTTGTGGTTTTTTTGCTACAGTGTTACCTCAGGTTAAGAACTTAATTCGCTCTGGAGGTCCATTCTTTAACCTGAAACTGTTCTTAACCTGAGGTACCACTTTAGCCAATGGGGCCTCCTGCTGCCCCCGCGCCGCCGGCACGCAATTTCTGTTCTCATCCTGGAGCAAAGTTCTTAACCCGAGGTACTGCTTCCGGGTTATAGTGGAGTCTGTAACCCGAAGTGTTTGTAACCCAAGGTGTTTGTAACCCGAGGTACCACTGTATTGCATATTTACCTATATGGAAGGCATCTCGCTCAGCACATAACAACATCAGAATTCCCATGTGTGGTCCCAAAGCCAGGAAAGCATTGTCAGGAAATAAGGCACATACCGTATTTTTTGCTCTATAAGACTCACTTTTTCCCTCCTAAAAAGTAAGGGGAAATGTGTGTGCGTCTTATGGAGCGAATGCAGGCTGCACATCTATCCCAGAAGCCAGAACAGCAAGAGGGATTGCTGCTTTCACTGTGCAGCGATCCCTTTTGCTGTTCTAGCTTCTGAGATTCAGAATTTTTTTTTCTTGTTTTCCTCCTCCAAAAACTAGGTGCGTCTTGTGGTCTGGTGCGTCTTATAGAGCGAAAAATACAGTAATTTGTCTTCTCCAGAGTCTTCAGAAATAAAGCAAGGGATTTGTCTTCTCTTTGTTTTGTCGACTATCCCTTGTGCTATTTTCCATTCCACTGTCAATTAGGCTGTTAAGGGAAATGGCCAGGAAGGAAAGCAGTGCAGCAGTGGCTTACATGTGTATTAACTTGAATCAAGATGCATCTGCTCCCTGCTCTGAGAGATTTGACTTCTAAAGTCACATCGTTCCCCCAAGAAAAGGTAAAACCAGGACAGTGTTTTTACAAGGGAAACAGGGAATGTGCTTCATAAACAGGGGCAATTGGAGAATATGAAGATGGGGACACAACGGATCCCCTTCCATGTGCCCAGATGGGCTTGTCCCTTGGTGCAGACACACTTAGGTATGTGCACATGAGTGGCTGAAAATTCATCCGGGTCATTCCCCCTTTCCTCTAGTGCATTTCAAGTCATGTTTAACATTGCTGCGCACACCATTACTTGATTGTCTGATTTGTTTCCCCGCAGGTGGCGCTGGGTTAAACCACAGAGCCTAGGACTTGCTGATCAGAACAGCAAGGACAGCGGTTCGAATCCCTGCGACAGGGTGAGCTCCCGTTGCTCGGTCCCAGCTCCTGCCAACCTAGCAGTTCGAAAGCACATCAAAGTGCAAGTAGATAAATAGGTACCGCTCGGGCAGGAAGGTAAACGGCGTTTCCGTGCACTGCTCTGGTTCACCAGAAGCGGCTTAGTCATGCTGGCCACATGACCTGGAAGCTGTACGCCAGCTCCCTCAGCCCATAAAGCGAGATGAGCGCCACAACCCCAGAGTCGGTCACGACTGGACCAATGGTCAGGGGTCCCTTTACCTTTACCTTTAACCCCCGTGAGCTGCTGTTCAATGAAGCTATCATCTGAGTGTATGTGATGGATGTCTCAGATGTACGTACACACCTTACATTTTCGAACTGAATGGAAGCTGGGTTCAGGTACAATACACCAATCAGCTGCATTTCTCAAGAAACCAGAGGATTCAAACTCGGTTTTCAATACCAACGATAGGAGTGCAGTGGAGCCAGAATAAACAGTAATGTGTACCCAGCCTTAGAGAAGAGTATTTGACATCCCTGCTTGTAAATTTGAAGCTTCTTTGCATTACTTGCTGGGGTGGGGTTAGAGAAAAGAGAGGGGAGGTTGCCAAACAGTTTGCGTTGAAATTGTTATCCCAAGTCATCAACCTCACCTTGGATTTGTTTGTGCACAGGACAGTGGGCTTTTGTTTTCTCAGAAACTGAGCTCACAATCCTTTGATGACTCCGGCTAGAAGGCAGGGAGGTGGGGAGGGAGGCAGGGGGGGCAGTGTGATGCTGTGGTTGCAATAGGGATATTCTGCTAGACAAATGTAACACAAAAAATAAAGATAGCTGACTAGTATCTGGAATATTGCGATAATAGAGGGGGGGGACTGTATTTTTCACTCTATAAGACGCACCAGACCACAAGACGCACCTAGTTTTTGGAGGAGGAAAACAAGAAAAAAAATATTCTGAATCTCAGAAGCCAGAACAGCAAGAGGGATCGCTGCGCAGTGAAAGCAGAAATCCCTCTTGCTGCTCTGGCTTCTGGGATAGCTGCACAGCCTGCATTCACTCCATAAGATGCACACACATTTCCCCTTACTTTTTAGGAGGGAAAAAGTGAGTCTTATAGAGCAAAAAATACGGTACTTGGAATATCAGAGGATCAGCAAAGACAGATAAATTCTAAGCAATATGCTGTGAGTTTATATGTTCTGCATCTTTATCAGTATGGAACTCATTACATATGTTTTTCTTATATGCATCATTTACCAGTAATTCTTCCTGCATGCTGGAGGTTGAAATGTGATTTACTGGCAATATATGTCTTGACCTTGATCTCTGACATCCTTTGCTAGAGGAAGGGTTGGTTTCGGTTGGATTGTGGATTTTATTCTGTTTCTTTTCCTCGTATATTTGAAAATTTAAAATAATTAAAGATAGCTGAGCTGACCCTAAGAAAAATCCCTAAATCTGTATCAGGGTAACTAAAACCTTTATTAGCCCAACCAAAATATCACAAATGTAACCAAGGCTTTCCTAGCTCCCTTTCACTTCTATGGGACAGAAGCAAATGAGACATTGACAGTACTGTGGTGCTTAAACTAGTTTCTTTCCTCCCCTCCCCCATTTTCTCCAAGGCCAACTATTATTAATCTAACCATATTTCTCTCCCACACCGCTGACATTTTAAGAACCATCTTGGAACGTAGGAAGGAAAAGTTTGTACAGCTCGGGGATTTTCTCTCTGTGGGGAGTTCCTACTCTGGTTAATGTTCAACGACGACATTGCAACATACATGAAATTCTGAATAAACCATGCAAGGCTTAGGCGCTGAACTGAAACAAAGCAGGATTTAAGTCTGCCTGGAAGTTACATCAGCTTGAAAATCCTACCCCTAACTCAAGATGACCTGAACACAGTGAGTTTTCTGCTGAAAATCCCCCCTATTTTTTATAATTTTTTTGCCCCTAATGATGCTGTTTCCTGTTTACCTTTGCGGGGGGGGGGGAGACAAACAGAAGGTGGGAATCATAGATTCATAGAATTGTAGAGTTGGAAGGGACCCTCAGGATCATCTAGTCCAACCCCTGCAATGCAGGAATATGCAGCCGTCACAAATGGGGATTGAACCTGCGACTTTGGTGTTATCAGCACCAAGCTCTAACCAGCTGAGCTATCCAGGCTGTTGGCGTTTTTCACAAGGAAACTGGTGCAAGGCCCCAATCTGGATTGAGAGCCCATTCTGGATTGGGACCCCCAGTTGTTATTTTTTTAATTCAAAATCAAAGTGGCCGGCTTAAGCAGGATTTGGGTTTCTTCTTTATAGTATGAGAAATATAACATGTATTTTGGTGACAATGTTGCTGGAAGTGAAGGCTAATAAATTTGGGGAGAAAATGAATTTGAACCATTAAGATAAAAAGGAAGGGTTGAGACGGCAGAGTTTTGATGTTATGAAGTTGGTTATTACTAGTTCCTATTTCTTTATTTTCACAAAAGTTTGAAATGCAGTTTGCAGGGAACCAATAACCAACCTTACCATCGGATCACCTTTGGTAGCAGGGAACCAAGACTTCTGAGTGCTTGTTCTGCCTTGGGAGATGTATGTGGAACTACTCAGGAACAATGTCCAGAGCCAAATTCAGTGACAAGCTGCCCAGCTGACTGCTGGGGGAGCCAGCTCATCAGATAGTTTTCATGGGCTCTCTACTCAGCTATTTACTGAAGACCTGGAACAAAGCATTTCCTCTATTTCTGCCCTGTTCTGACCTGCTACCAGGCATGGAAACCTCTGAAGACAAACCCAACACCCCACAGGTCAAGAACCTTGTGGACGAGGCAGTGTTGAGGCAGTGGCAAGTCTTGGGGTCTTAAATTTCAGCAGCGCCCTGTGCAGCGCCAGATTCTGGTGCCCCTCCACCTGTCACGCTCCATTGTAAATCCTGGTTGTGGCACCCCAGGGGCTGGTTGGACCTGCTGGATAATCCCTGGGGCTGTGGAGGAGGAAATGGAACCACCCCACTGGTTCTCAAGGATGCTGGCGCCAAAAGGTTTGGGTTCAGGCTGAAGAGCAATGAGGCTGCAGGCCTCTACAGACCAGAGTCTACTTGCAAGTAAGCATTCCCTGAAACTCCTTGACCAGCACCTGAGGTCAGGAGGCCAGAGTCCATAAGGCGTCCTCTCTCTTGGAGGTTACCCTTTCTGTTTCTTTCTTAACGGAAAGTTTTGAGATTGGTCTGGTAAGAAACAAAGGAATAAGCCAAAACTTGGCAAAGGCATTTTTGGCTGAAACACCTAAAGAACCCATCCCTTTTGTGGCATCTGTGAGATTCATTTCTCTTTTTTGCACCTCCTCCCTCTTGAGCCTTCAAGTTGTTGGTCTAGTTCCCCTGCCTTACTGAACTCTCTGTGATATTGATATTGGACTGGTTCCTGAGCTTGCTTCCGAATCATGTTTAGACCTACACTGATTCCCTGCATTTGACCTTTATTTGATTTAGACTGTACTGCACTGGGAACTTCCTTAGTCAGTGCATGCTTAGGTGAGAGGCTTACAGTGCCGGATATACATATAAGCTAAACAAGCTATAGCTTAGGGTCCCACTCTATTTGGGGCCACCCAAAAAATTAAAGGAAAAAAGAACTGCATGTACAGTTCCAAAATATAAGATGAAAAACAAATAAAATCAAACTTACCGTATTTTTTGCCCCATAGGGCGCACCGGCCCATAAGGCACACCTAGTTTTTTGGGGGGGAAATAAAGGGGGGGAAATTAATTTTTTTTCCCAGGTGCGGGGCTGGGGCGGGGGAAGCCCAAGCTTCCCCTGCCCCCAGCCCCCAGAACAGGCTGCTATTCGCAAGCCGTGGGAGAGCTGCGTGAAGCCGGAAGCCTGGGGCGTGCTGAGCTCAGCGCGCCCCAAGCTTCTGGGTGCAGGCAAGCTCTCCGCTAGCCGTGGGAGAGCTGCGTGACTTCGCGCAGCTCTCCCACGGCTAGCGGATAGCTTCCTGAAGCCTGGAGAGTGAGAGGTGTCGGTGCGCACCGACCCCTCTCCCTCTCCAGGCTTCAGCGAAAGCCTGCATTCGCCCCATACACACACATTTCCCCTTCGTTTTTGGAGGGGGGAAAGTGCGTCCTATAGGGCGAAAAATACGGTACATACAGCAACAGTATTTTGTGTTGTGTAGGCTCCTATGATGTAAGTAATGGGTCCGGCCTGCTGGCCTGCTCCCTAAAATATCACCGGTTTGCTCATTTCCATATAGCGTATATTCAACACAAGAAACAGCAACAATTTGTTGTTGACAAAGGACAGCTGGGCATATAAAGGGCCCCATTACCTTCAGTAGCTTAGGGCCTCATCAAACCTAAATCCGGCCCTGGAGGCTTATACCTCCTGAAGCTAGGACCCAAGTCTCTGAGGGCACCTTCTGGATTATGACAATTTCCTAAGTTCAGGGTAGGAGTGTACATCCTTATGCAGCCAGAAACACACAAGAGGGAGGTATCAGTGGGCTCAGTGGAACCCCAGGTTTTGCAGGAGTTCGAAAAGTACTGTGTGTAAGAAGCAGAGCCGTCTTTCCTATTGGGCTTACTGGCGCATTGCGCCAGGGCGCTGGCCTCTCAGGGGCGTTCCAGCGAGTGGGGGAGCTGCGCGGCTTTGCCGGCAGCCTCCCCTTTCCCTGCACGCCCGCCAGCTGCGCCCCGCCAACTATATGGCTGGCGGGCGTGCAGCTTGCCTCCTAAGCCTCCGCGGGCTTGGGGAAAGGTTGACAACTCTGGGAAATGGGTTGGGGGGGGCGCCGGATATGCTTAAGACGGCCCTGGTAAGAAGAAGAAAAACTAAGGGGAGGGATTGCTGCCAATCAGCACTGAGCATGCTCAGTGGACAAAACATGTTGAGTGAATGTTGGGGGGTAGGGGGAGGAAAACCCCAGAGATTGGGAGAGAGAAGGAATGAAGTATCCTGGAAGAAGCTTGTGTGTCTGGGATACTGAACAGGAGCATTCCACGCATTTTGTGGCAGGTCCCACTTGTAGTCCAAATCGTTAATTTTCCCTTGTAAAGCTGGTGGCACTAACCAGTGTTGCCAGCATTCCACTGTTGTTCGTTTATTTTATTTTATTTACATAATCAATGCCTGTTTGAGAACCGGGTGCACACACAAGCAATTGTGATCAGATCAATGTATGCAACTGTGATCAGCTTGTATTTAAACTACATTAAAATCATTAAATGGGCTGCATATACAACACAAGGTATCCAAAAGTTGAATCAATAGGGATGGGACACGAGATGATTTCTGTACAGTGTGCCATTTGGTCAAAGGCCACTGTTGGCCACACAAAGGAGACTGAGAGTCAGCAGGGTTTTTTCTCTCCTTGCCCATCTTCAAAATGGGTCCAAGGACTAAAGATATAAGAAACAGCTGTCTGTATAATTGATCTCAGTTTATTGCCTGTGGGTTGTAGAGAAATCACTTTTATAGCTCTGTGCCTCAGTTTCCCTATCTGCTCTATGACAGGCGATTCATAAACTCAACCGTTTGAACAGCAGAGAGCAAGCTCTTTTCATCCCCATCCCCAAATGCTCAGACAGATTTGCAGCCCAGCTGCAAAAGTGATGTGAATTATCTGATGTTGCTAATGACAGGAACTAGACTGTGAATCAACACCTAGAACAGAAAGTGGAAGATGTCACACCTCTTTGACACATGAGGGCCAAATCTGTTTCAAGTGACTATCCATGATAAGCTATTTTGGAATTCTGCTTCTTGCTCAGTTGATGGGAAGAGCCACTGGGAATTTCCACAGCATATTGTCTGGCCAGGATCAACCCCCCCCCCCTTTGCTCTCTGCAGCAGCATTGGTTCCCTCCCAAAAGAAATCCACTGGGCCAGATCTATTTGAATTTTAAGAAAACAAGTCTAGGCTTTGGGGCAGGGTGGGTGGATGAAGAACCACTTAATATGTTTTATTTGGTTGTTGGCATTATTCTCTTTTTCTTTATTGTTTTGTCATCTGTAACAAAACGTTTTAACAAGGGGTTGCTGTGTTTCACTATTCTATTTCATAAGCTGTTTTGAGCATAGAAATTCATAGTATAAATGAAAACTAAATCTTTTTTTTATTATTATTGCAACTAGTATCGCCCTTTCTCTCCTATGGGGTATAGGCCTTTTCTCTCTACGTTGAAAAGAAGGTGGGCAGTTCTGTTTCATTTCACTTGGCACCTCCGTTGAATTTCTTCTTCCTGCCCACACATCCTGAAATGACGGTCATGAACATTGCAATCCTATGCTTGTTTACCACAGAGTTAGAAACACAGGAAACTACATTATTCCAGACCAGAATATTTGTCCACCAAGTCCAGTATTGGCTACTGGCAGCTCTTCGCCAAGGTCTTGAGCAGAGGTCTTTCCCACATGACTTGCTCCTGGAAGCTTGTAACTAAAGATGCCAGGAATTAAAACTACAGCTTCCTCCATTCATATCATTTGCCTTAGCATGGCACTGCAGTCCATCTTCAGTATCAATGTGCAATAAGACATCCTGGCAAGCATGCTTAGGATTGCACCCTTAACCTCTCACTTCAACACATGCACATAGTTGGAGGGTATGTCTGGTGTTGGCAACCACTATTTTTGGTGAAAGTGGGTGGTCCCTTACACATCCTCCAACATTTTTCCAATGAAAATAGGGACATCCTATTCCATAATTATAATAATTTTATTATTTCTACCCAACCCATCTGACTGGGTTGCCCCAGCCACTCTGGGCAGCTTCCAACATAATAAAACATAATAAAACATTAAACATTAAAAACACTTATACATAGCTGCCTTCAGATGTCTTCTAAAGGCTGTATAGTTATATCTCCTTGGCTTGGGGGGGGGGGTCGCATAAATCCATACCCTCCAACATTTCTCTGATAAAAATAGGGACATCCTAAGTAAAAGTGGGACATTCTGGTGAAGGACTTCTGGGAATTGATTTATAATGAGATGGAAAAAAAGTTGAAATATACATTTGTTAAAAAACCAGAAGCCCTTCTATTGGGTATTGTGGGTACAGAAATTCATAAGAATGATAAAAAACTGTTTTTATATGCAATAACTGCAGCAAGGACACTGTTAGCCCAAAGACGGAAACAAGAAGAAATGCCAGCTAAAGAAGAGTGGCAAGAGAAATTGATGAACTATGCCAAGATGCAGATAGGTAGCCGTGTTGGTCTGCCATAGTCAAAATAAAAAAAATCCTTCCAGTAGCACCTTTAAGACCAGCTGTTGGTCTTAAAGGTGCTACTGGAAGGATTTTTTTTATTATGCCAAGATGGCGAGAGTAACTGGGAAAATTCAGAACCAGCAGGACCAGACTTTCCTAAAGGAATGGAAGAAGATTTTGACATATCTGGAAAGCAATTGTAATCAATTGATACCACTTGTAGGGTTAAAAGAAGTTTTGTAAGGAGTAATTTATAAATTATTGTGAAGAGAATTAAGAATAGATGTATTGGAAATCTGAGTTTATAGCAATAACTATAGTAACAAAATGCATAATTAGAAAGACTTTAGAAAACTATCAATTGAGGTTGAAGGAAGTCTCAGGCTGTGATAGCCAACTAATTTGAAATGATGTTTAAAGGATGTTATGCTGGAAAATATGTGTAAAAACTAATAAAAAAAATTATTAAAAAAAAGAAGAAAAAGTGGGACATTCTGGGATCAAATCAGAAATCGGAATGGCTTCTTAAATTTGGGACTGTCCCCCGGGAAAAAGGGACACTTGGAGGGTCTGCACTTATTCTCTCCTCTGTTCCTTCCTCCCCATAGAAGGGTCCTTCATTCCTAAATAATAAATGTCACTGCACAGGGCAATGGGCAGTGCGGCTGCCTCCCTGACTCAAGGACAGGGTCACAAAACAAACTCGGAGGGAGTTGCCTCTTGCAACGTACGTGAGAGACCCAAGGCTAAGGACTTAAGGGGGAAATAACCCAAATCAACACTCTAAAGCTGGCTATTGTGCGCTATTGTGCAATTCACTTGGCCACCAGCCCCCCCCCCCTTGGGGGCCATCCGTGAGCAGCAGTGATATGTGACATCATTAATAAGAAGCTACTGGTCACAGGGGCTTTCAGTATCTGAGGCTGCCTCTGAATTTCAGTGTTTGGGGAAACAAGAATAGGAGAGTACCGTTGGGCTCATGTCCTGTCTTTGGGCTTCCCAGAGGCAACTGGTTGGCCAGACTAGATGGGCCATTAGTCTAATCCATGGGGAGTCAAACTAAGGCCCAGGGGCCAGATCCAGCCCAATCGCCTTCTCAATCCAGCCCAGGAATCAGCGTGTTTTTACATGAGTAGAATGTGTCCTTTTATTTAAAATGCATCTCTGGGTTATTTGTGGGGCATAGCAATTCGTTCATTTTCCCCCTCAAAATATAGTCTGGCCCCCCACAAGGTCTGAGGGACAGTGGACCGGCCCCCTGCTGAAAAAGTTTGCTGACCCAATCCCTGGGCACCTTTGGGAGGAAAGGCAGGGTAGACATTTAATTCAGTACATTGAACAAACAAATAAGTCCAGAAGGACTCTCTTTCTGTTCTTATGACCTTTGACAGTTTGATGCCCAGCACACACTCAACAGCTCCAGCTTTCCTTAGCATGCAGTTGCTGGACGGGGGTCTTGTTGTCTGGGCAGCCTTGGACGTCCATATGCACTGCCTAGCCTTGTGCCCCAGAGAGGTCACTTTGGTGCTTGTTGTTTAGTCATTTAGTCGTGTCCGACTCTTTGTGACCCCATGGACCAGAGCACGCCAGGCACTTCTGTCCTCCACTGCCTCCCGCAGTTTAGTCAAACTCATGCTGGTAGCTTCGAGAACACTGTCCAACCATCTCGTCCTCTGTCGTCCCCTTCTCTTTCCCAACATCTTTTCCAGGGAGTCTTCTCTACTAACAGCAAAAACCACTAGGGAGGCAGCAGTTACAGCTTACCGGTCTCTGCTGCCACAGAAGGCACTGTGATTCTCCAACAGTTTGACTTCACGCCTGCAGATGCATTTCATTGTCTTTCAAGACTGTTGAATGCCAACAATTGTTGTTGTTCAATAACTGATAATAACTGAATAAGATTTTGTGAGACTGGGAAGCTGACCAGTCTCCTGTTGTATGTACAGGCCCAGGGAAACTGTGTGTTGGTACTTATGTGTTCTTTTTGACAGGGATGTTGAAAGCAAACTCTGTAAAGCTTCTCCTTCTCAGGACGGTGGGTGGGACCAGAAGATTTCTCCCCCTGCCATATATAAGGGAACTTTGTAGGAGAATATCTAGTTGATAGAATCTAGCTGCATTTTAAAGCCTAGGTAAATTATTGAGATCCTAGGCATACACCAAGACAGCTCTTTAAATTGGGTGACATTATTGTCAAATTACTCAGTTTAGTTAGTGAGTCTCCACAGCTCAGACAGTGAGCCACTTAAGCAAACATGAGTCCAGCAAACATGACACAAATTTGGATTCCTCTCTGCTGGAACAATGTAAAAACTATCTAAAATGCAACAAAGATTACCTCCATCTCACCGGAAAGACACTTGGTCAGTTCACAAGCATTAAGCAAGGTGAGAAGTTCACTCCAGCCAGTTCCAAACATCAGTGGCGTTGGGACCATTGACTAAAAAGTAGCAACCAAATGCCCACTATAGCCTTCAAAACTCAGCTTGGTTCAGTGACAGTTTGTGGACAAGTATAAGAAGGCAACATTCTTAGATCACTGCTGGGAATAGGATGAGTGTGATCCCCCTAGATTAGAGGCAGGATCCCATTCCGGGTCTTGGTCTTATTGTTTATCCCTGCCCATTCCTGGGCAGTTACATCATCATATTTACCCTGGAGCCATTTAAGACACAAACACATCTAAAACGGCATGTTTTGCTGAGCCAACTTGGTCCTTAGAAGTTGCAAGCTTGAAAACTATACGTCTCCCCCCCCCCCCTTCGGCAAATGTGTTCAAAGCAATGTGCCATCATCTGCCATGTTGTCATATTACACTTAATTATGTGTATGGTCCTCAGGACTGCTGCTGCTGCTGCTGGGGCTCATATCCTGTTTGCCATCCAAGCCCCACATGAGTTCCCAGTAAAGTCTGTTTGCTTCTCCTGTTATTAGAGCAATCTGCTTCTATCTCTGAGAGAAAGGTGACTTTCCCAATGGAAGCAAAGGCACAGAAAAAACTCAATATGGAGGCCAAATGGCCGAAATATTGGGAAATTCTGGATCAAGATGGAGACAGAATAAAATTGCAGAGCTTTGAAAAATTGAAAAATAAAGTGCGAGATTGGCTCCATTATTATCAAATAATGGAGGCATACAATTTGGACAAAAAAGTTGGTTTCCAGGTGGAAAAATCAAAATTAGAAACAGAATTGTTAGATTCAAAAATTAAGAATTTGTCAAAAATGTATAACTTGCTGTTGAAATGGAACACTCAGGATGAAACGGTGAAATCAGCCATGATTAAATGGGCACAAGATGTTGGACATAATATAATGATGGCTGACTGGGAACAGTTATGGACCACTGGTATGAAATTCACGGCATGTAATGCCTTAAGAGAAAATTTAATGAAAATGATTTATAGGTGGTACATGACACCAGTCAAGCTTGCAAAAATTTACCATTTGCCTGACAATAAATGTTGGAAATGTAACGAGACTGAAGGTACATTCTTTCACCTTTGGTGGACATGCCCAAGGATTAAGACATTCTGGGAGATGATTTATAACGAAATGAAAAAGGTATTTAAATATACCTTTCTGAAGAAACCAGAGGCTTTTCTCCTGGTCATAGTCGGCCAATTGGTGTCAAAGAAGCATAGAACTTTCTTTATGTATGCAACAACAGCAGCAAGGATACTCATCGCAAAATATTGGAAGACACAAGATTTACCCACCCGGGAAGAATGGCAGATGAAGTTGATGGACTATATGGAACTGGCGGAAATGACTGGCAGAATCCGAGACCAGGGAGAAGAGTCGGTGGAAGAAGACTGGAAAAAATTTAAAGACTATTTACAGAAATACTGTAAAATTAATGAATGTTAGAAAAATGTTGGAATGAAGTTATATGGCTATAGTAGAAATGTTATAAGGAATTAAATATAAATAGATTAATAGAGTATTAAAGGAAAAAATAAGGTTAGAATGAGTTAAGATAATTATAGGATAGGAAACAGAGGAAGATGGAAAGGAATTGCTGAAATAATTAACAGAAGTGGAATACAAAAAGCGAGGTGTGAGGAGGTCGTGGAAATAAGTGAATGAAAGATGGGATAATGAAATTGTTTGATTTATTTTATTGTTTTTGTTTTGTTTTGTTTTGTTAGTTTAATGTATTGCATTGTATTGTCTTTTTAGTGTTTAAATTTTTGGAAAAGTAATAAATATTATTTTTTTAAAAAAAGAGAAAGGTGACTTTCCAGGAGTGGAATTTGCCACGGGACGGATTGTTTGGAGGGGCAAAGAATCAGGGTTTGTTTGGGGGCGTTGCCTGAAAATTGTTGGTGTGACAACAGAGATGGCTCTGTTGGGCTAACATTACACACATGGCCATAATACAATGGCGCAGCTTGGCCCTTAATCACCAGGTCATCCAGAATTTCCTTGATAGTGAAGAGGGTTAGAATGTTAGTCTGTGTTTTCTCAGTCACTGACCCAAGGTCCAGTAAAGGTGTTTCAACTGCTTCACATACTGGCCCCCAAAACAAAAAAGGTTGGGACACTTAGTTATTTTAAAATACTGATCTGATTAACCATTCCTAGCCACAATCTGACCATCATTCACCAGTGACCATGAGTCTGACTCAGCATAGTTTTTCTCATGGTATATGCGCACTTGGGAACCCCAGATCCCCCAGTCCCTATTTTCCAGGGACGTCCCTGATTTAGAGAAGCCGTCCCAGTTTCTGATTTGATCCTGGAATGTCCTGCTTTTCCTTAGGATGTCCCTATTTTCACTGGAGAAATGTTGAAGGTATGGAGCTATCCAACCCCTGAGCTGTCTGAAGGCAATCTTGTATAGGAAAGCATTGTTGTTTATTTAATGTTGAATGTTTTATGATGTTTTTATATACGTTGCAAGCTCCCCAGAGTGCTGGAGCAACCAAATAAAATGTGTGGGGTATAAATAGTAAATGTTGCATTATGGAATGGGACATCCCTATCTTCACTGGAGAAATGTTGGAGGGTATGGAACCTAAAAATTGGTTGGATGTGGGATGAGGCACATCACTCAAACTATACCTTTATTTTTAACCAAAAGCAGGCATGGGGGACCACACTCCTGATCTGGATGAGTGCCTTTGCTATATACTGCAAACAGCACATTCAGCAACCAATCACCACCAGGAAGAGCAATTTTTGGTGGGAAAGTGGTGCTGGGACCAATTTGGATCAGGAGGTCAGCATCAGATTGGGCCCCACCCTCTATGACAGGAACAAGACTGGTAAAAAAAGAGAAAAGAATAATGTAACAAGTAGGTTAGCTTGCCACAGAAACTGGTATGCATTAACCAAAGCAGCAACAGGACAAGTCAGGACTTGATCTACTAATTTAGATCACGTATCAGTTTCGCTTTGTGTCTGCTGTTTCTATGTGTTTCCTACAGGGGGTGTTGTTTCCTTTTTTTTCTTAGAGCTGAAATGAAATTTTGTATAAATTTCTCAACATTTAGAGAAACGATAGAGAAAACTGAATGTCTTTCTCAAACTTATTTTATTGAACCTACAAAGATTCTTTCTCGTCTGAAATACAGACTCAGATATTGACAGATTATTATCTGGGAACATCTGGAGCAAAGGGGAGGACCAACCATGACTTTAAAAAAATGTTTTTCATTGAACTGTGGGTGATATTCAACTAAGTCATATTCAGAGTACACCCACTGGTGAATGGACTTAAGCCCACTGCTCTGATTATAGCCAGCACTGGATATTAGTGCCCTGTATAATTCTGGCGCTGTGGGTTAAATCACAGAGCCTAGGACTTGCCGATCAGAAGGTCGGCGGTTCAAATCCCCGTGACGGGGTGAGCTCCCGTTGCTCGGTCCCTGCTCCTGCCAACCTAGCAGTTCGAAAACACGTCAAAGTGCAAGTAGATAAATAGGTACCGCTCCGGCGGGAAGGGTGTTTCCATGCGCTGCTCTGGTTCACCAGAAGCGGCTTAGTCATGCTGACCACATGACCCGGAAGCTGTACGCCGGCTCCCTCAGCTAGTAAAGCAAGATGAGCGCCGCAACCCCAGAGTCAGCCACGACTGGACCTAATGGTCAGAGGTCCCTTTACCTTTACCTTATAATTCTATCATTGAGGTGAGAGCAAACAGACTCACACATGCAGACTCACCAAGTATCTCAAAGCACATATCTCAAAGACTGTACTTGAGGCTTACATGTAAAAAATGAAAATACAAATGCAGACGTTGAGATTTCTAGATTTAGGGGTGGTTTTGAAAGAAGAAAAAGAAACAAAACATACAAAACAGTACTCAAGACAATACCTCCCAGGAAAAGATGTACATTGACAAAAGTGTGATTTGTTGTTGTACAAAGCAAGGCAAATCATCAAAGCGTTCTTGACGGAGCAGGTTACAATATTGTGGGGAAACGCCTGGCATTAAGATATCCATTCCTTCCCCATCACCTTCCTTTTCCTTCCCTTCTCATCCCACCTAATCAAATTAAATCAAGCCCAAGCCTTCTGTATGTCTGGGTTGGTGTTTGCTCTGCCTCTGCCTCATCGACATACAGAATAAACCTATACCATAAACATGTTTTGTGTTCCCAGTTCCTTTACCTGCAACATACAAAACAAGTATGTTTTCCAGCCAGCAAAACAGCCAGGCCCTCTGAAAACTACCAACCAGCTGATTCTGCGTCTGCCTCTTTCTATTGTTGAGCTATTTTTAACCTGGAAGCCGGCAGCAAATGAATTATTAACTTGCTATAAAAAAACCCAGGCCCGAATTAGGACAGATTTCGGGATCTGTGTAAATGAATTCAAAGTTGAGCATTTGAATGAGACTTGTTTGGGGAGCAAGAATATTTGGCAGGATGTTGTCCATTTCCTCCTACGTGTGACACTGAAACAAAACAAAAAAAAACATGGTTTGGTCATTAAACCAACACACTTAGTCACTGGTTGATTAAAAAAAAAATCCTGACAACTCCTAGGACAGCTCAGTCAATAGAGCAGGAGGCTCTGAATCTCAGAATCGTGGGTTTGAGCCCCGCGGTGGGCAAAAAGATTCCTGCTTTGCAGGACTAGATGACCCTTGTAGTTCCTTCCAACTCTACAATTCTATGATTCCAACTCTCTTTCCAAAACCTAACCTTTAAGCCTGCTCCAGCTCTAGCCACATGAAAAAGCAAACACCAAGGACCCCCTTTAAATGATTTACACTTAGAACCATAGAACCTCTAGACCTGGAAGGGAACCTCAGAGGCATCTAGTCCAACCCCCTGTAATGCAGGGATCTCAGCTTGGTTTGCCCCACGGTGCCTTGAACGCTCTTCTTTTGCCGTAAGCCCCCGCTCCCCCAATTGTACCCTGAGCCCGAAAGGTGAGAAATCCTTCCAGGCCCCGGGATGTATCTTTAACCTGAGGAGGAAGGAGGGAAAGAAACTCTGACTCAGCCACCTTGGTCTCTATCACTGGCCACCAGGTTGGAGCCCAGCCTCTCCTGGTTGGCTGCGCGGAGTCCCGCCTCCGCTGGCCATTGGCGTCTCCTATCATCTATAAAGGCAGCCTCCCCCGCTCCGCCGAGCTTAGTTAGAGTCCTGCAGCCGGGGAGGGAGCGAGCGAGTGCGCGCCAGCAGCCGGGAGTCGCGCAAGGATTTTCTCCGTTCCCTTTTGCGCTGCAGAGACGTTGGCCGGTGCGCCCCGCTTCGCCCCTCGACGCCGTCATGAGGGAGAGGAGAGCGCCTCAGCCGGTGGTGGCCCGCTGCAAGCTGGTTCTCGTCGGGGATGTGCACTGCGGGAAGACTGCCATGTTGCAAGTGTTGGCCAAGGACTGCTACCCGGAGGTAAGTGGACCAGCCGGGATCGGGGCCTCCGCTTGCAGGAGGCGTCGGGGGTCGGGCCTGGGGCTGGCCTGGATCGTCGGGGTGGAGACGTTGCATCGCCCCTTCTTTATTTGGCCCGCGCCTTGCTTTTCACTTTGGGGAAGCTCCGACGCAGCGGGCCCCGATCCGGCGGAGACCGACTTAGCTTCGACGGCGTGACGGCGTCCCGCGCCTCCAGGGACTACGATGCGACGTTGCCTCCACGGCTTTCCAGGCCCTCTTCTGCCTTGGGCACCGATTCTCTTTTCTGTGGAGCTGAGCGCTGGAGAGGGCTTGCTGTTTCGGAAGGGACGCGCGCGTTGCTGTCGTATCTCATCTGCTCGCACAGCAGGCAATATGGCCTCGGCGCCCCCCCCCCCTTCTGTGAAATGGGCTTGATGCACATAGCTGCGCACTAACCGGCTTCTGCCCATCGGCGTCTGATGATGCGTGGATGGGGTGTCCGGACACCCACAACGTCGGGTGCTGACCCCACCGCTGTTGGTACTTGAAGGTACTGACCTCTCTGCCCTCCAGATCCTTGGATATCGGTAACGTTCTCCTGGCAGAGCTTGACACTGTAGCTGACAGTTCTTCCACCCCCACCCAAAAAGTTATAGCTAATGCCTTTGTGTATCTTGTCTCCATTGCTAGACATACGTGCCCACGGTTTTTGAGAACTATACGGCGTGCCTGGAGACGGAGGAGCAACGGGTGGAGCTCAGTCTGTGGGACACATCTGGTGAGGCTCCCTTTCCCCTTCTGGACTGTGCCCCACTGCTAAGGACCAAGCTACACCCCTCGGCGATGCTGCAGTCAAGCAGCCTTTCTAGAGGGGGTAACTTGTGGCAATAATAAGAATAATTCAACTTGTATACCACCCTTTTAATAAGATCCCTGAAAGGTGAACAATACAAGTGAATCAGTTCTGAGAACAGATGTAGATGAGGAAGTGAGGATTTCTCAAGGGCTCAGTGTGGGGTGAGGCGTGGGGAGCATCCTGTCTAGTCGATGTTTCTGTCTCTTGGTCTACTTTAGCTTTGGGTATGGGAGAATACAGTGATAATAATAGTGGGTGTGGATTAAATTCTGTTCTACCCACCTAGATCTAAGGGAAGGATCTTGCTAGCCTGAGTAAATGGCTTTGAATCATGTGTGTGTTAGTTAGAAGGGGTGGGGGGTGGGGTTCTTCATAATTCAGAGCTTTGGGGGTGGGGAGAACGTGTTATGCACTGCAGTCCTGAGCTGAAAAAAGGGGACATCTAGCATTGGTATGCAGAGCTAATGGCTCCTGCAAAGGAGGGAGGAGTAGGTGAGGCAAAGACTTTAGACCATCTTAGGGTTGGAATCCTGGCCAAAAAAGAACCAAGACCCCATGTTTAGGGGCTGCTGCCCTAAAAAGCAACTTGTTTGTGTGTGTGCACAGCTGGACAGCTGTGTGCAATATCTTAAATCTGCCCTTCTAGCTGTTAGAATGAGAGACTCCAGTCCCTCAGGGCTGAAGTAAAAATGCAGTAATCCTCTTTCCTGCCACCCCCATTCGGCTCCCCCAAGACTCCCGTTTGTTCCCACATCTTCTGCAAGATGTGGAAGCTGCTGAAAGGTCTGTGATCTTCCAGCTTTGCCTATTATTTCATCCCCCCCTCCTGTGGAATGCAGAGGGGAGGAGATTTGTCCATTGTGTGCATGTTAAGGAGGAGGGATTCCAGGGCAGAGGGGGCTTGGTGTGGACTTTGGTCGTGAAATTGGGAGGAAATGGACACTAACAATAAGGGGCTCTCAAAGGGTATTGTGTGCGCGCGTGGAGAGGGGTGTAGTGGAGTTGCCCTAGCAACCAGGGATGGGGAATGGCTGCAGCATCCCCTCTTTTGAAGGGGGCTGGAGGTGGTGGGGGTCCCTGGCTACTCGGATCCCCCTTGTTGCCATGGTGATTGTGCTGGTGCAGGGAGCCAGGGGCTGCTTGCTATTCTGGGCACGCAGCGTCTGGGCTGCAGAAGCATTTTGGATGCTGCTGCTGCTGCTTCGAAGAGGGGGGGTGCTGTGTGATCCTATTCCTCTTCTTCCACCCCTTTGCGTCTACGCAGCAGTTCCCCACCCCCACCTCCAGTTCTTGCATCCGTAACATCCCTTACACATATGCAACCTTTTTTTTATCTATTCTCGCTGATGAGCGGGTTGCTAAGCAACCCGTTCCTCCCTGTATGTTGCATCCCCCCCCCCCCCAAAAAAAATCCCTGGGAAAAACGGGAGCCCTGCACCCCCCCCCCTCCTGCCCTCAATACTGCTTGTGCAGAAGGGTAGTGGAGAGATGGCCTTGGTTATATAAACCCTGGTGAAGCTATTCCTTGAGAAGGCTGAATATTAAAATGGGTGTGAGTGAGCATGCAGGGCCCTGCAATGTGGAGGGGAGGGTGGGTGGGTTCTTTTTACTTGCACCTAAAAGGCTTATTCGAATCGGATGCTGCTTACTGGCTTTGATTTGGTGGCAGTGGGAGAGAGTGTCCTGAGCTGGTTCATGACCTTCCTCTCTGCACAGGATCCCCATACTATGACAATGTGCGCCCCCTGTGCTACAGCGACTCAGATGCGGTCCTGCTCTGCTTTGATGTCAGCCGCCCTGAGACCATGGACAGTGCACTGAAGAAGGTGAGAGAGATGTGTGCTCCTCCCCACTCCCTGCCTCCCCTTACTATAAGGCCTGAGGGTCGGATTGGGGGTACCTGCTGGCACGGAGTTTAATGCTCCACAAGCCAGACTTACATGCCTCCTGGGAAGAGAGGCATCCTTAAGGGGGTCATTGGTCCCTGACCTACATGGGAAGCATCCATGCTTCCTCTCAGATCTTGTGAAATCCATGAGCATCCAGGCATAGTTATACGGGGGGGGGCCTCTAATGCAGGTCCCCCAGTGTAGATTCATAGAACTGTAGATTTGGAAGGGATGATGAGGGCAGGGCCTTGCAGAGTCAGGCAGAGGTCCAGGCCAGGTAGATAATGTGCCCCCCCTTTTTTTACCCTGGGGATAACTGAAGTCTTATAAATAAGTAAGTATATAAATAATTTTCACAAAAGTTATGCTGACAAATAATTTTATTTCAAGGCTTGAACCATATCTGCATATAAAGACAAAATGGAAAATATAAATATACAATAGTGACTATGCTGACCAAAGCCCCCTTTGGAATCGGAGGCCCGGGCCAAGTGGCCCATATGTCCCCCCTCTGTCTGGGCCTGCATGGGGGTCATCTAGCCCAACCCCCTGCAATGCAGGAATCTTTTTGCCCAGTTTGGTCTCGAACCCATAACCCCGAGATTAAGAGCCTTATGCTCTACCAGCTGAGCTATCCCAGCTGTACTTGTATCCAGATCTCGGAGACCCTTTAGTCAAAGTATGGTGCACGGGGGGAATTGGCTCCATGTTAATATTTCTTCCATTTTAACTTTACATGCATATATATACAATACTGAGAGCTATTTAGGCCTGGGCATACACAAGCACAGTATAAACGAGGTGCCCAACTTTATTATGGAGTCTGCCCATTCCGCAAAACTCATCCCTGTGTTTCCTCCCACCTCTCCCCAACCACTGTTTGAAGAAGAATGGCCTTCAAGACTACAGATGGTCTTGGAGATCCAGGTTGTCTGGGAGAATTATGGGGCAATATTTTGAAAGGCCATAAAACACAGCATGAGAGGCTGCCTTGCCCAGTGTTGTCTATTTTGACTTGGCATCTGCTCTCAAGCCCTACCTAGGGCTGCCGTGGATTGAACCTGGAACCTTCTGCATGCAAAGCAGGACTGCTGAGCCCAGGACCCTGCCTAATATCCTGTGTCCCCAGAGTTGAAAGTGACTTGCCACATCATCTAGTTATTCTCTCCTTTCAGCCACCTAAACAAATGCATTTCTGCCTCTCCTTAAAGGCCTCCAGCACCCACAATTTCTACATGCCATACGGACAATTGCAAATGGATAGCGCTGCTGTTCCCCCTACTTAACTTTTCCTCCCTGGTCTTCAATAAATACTCCAGCAAGGTATCCCTAAAGTCCTGGTCTCTATCAGCCTAACATATAAAAAAACAGTTCTTAGTTTCCAACTTGAGTTTCTTGCCACTTTGAGCCGTTATATTTAGAAACGTCTCTGTTCACGATCCTTTCATGTTTGTACATACTTGCTGCTTTAAATCTATGTGCAGAGTATTCTAAGCTGGCACTCCTTGTATAGTAAGGCAGTCAATGAGTCCTGTAGTTGAGTCCCATTACTTGTGAGCCATATGACACAAATTCATTGGTAGCATCTAATGGATTCTTAAAAGCACAAATCCAGAGAAGTCAATTGCTAAAGGAGTATAGGATGGCTATTAAGGGGGAAATGTGCGCTGATCCACTTGTTCAGGAAGCTGCAGAGTATACGCTGCCTGACAGCTAATCCCAAAGTTCGTGTTACTTTCTTCTGTTAGAAATTGCATTTTTTTCATAGCCTATCCTGCTCAAGGAAAGAGAGGAGGTCTTTAAAGTCTTTTGAAAGAGATTTGGCCTAAGATATGACTATATTAATAACACCAAACCAACTGATCTATAAAGGATATTATCCTTCAGTTTCTTTTCTGGTAATTAAAATCTGCCTTTAACTATTTAGGACTGTGATCCTGGATTTTTAGGTTCTGGGGCTGCTTCTCTATTCTTATTTCCACAAATGCTCTGTAATTCTTGTCATGCATAACTGTTGGATGGTGAGGGGGCTATAGAGATTGCTTCCAGGTGTGCCCAGTCTATGGGAGTGAGAGAGAAAGAGAACACACGTTTGAATTTTCACACAGAACTCTTGACACTGTTTTTTAAAATCCCATGCCCACTGCAGAAATTAAGCAATGGCAACACCATGTTAGACTTCTCCCAGTTAGCAAAACAGCTTGTTAAGTGAGCCCCAGAGGACGGGACAGCTTGCGTCATGGTGATGTGGCAATATCTCTACCTGGGACACGTTTTGAGTCTTGGAATGCTGGAGGGTTCAATTCCTCTTTGGTATTGAGCCAACGTGGTGTAGTGGTTAAGAGTGGTGGCCTTGTAATCTGGTGAACCGGGTTCGCTTCCCCGCTCCTCCACATGCAGCTGCTGGGTGACCTTGGGCTAGTCACACTTCTCTGGAGTCTCTCAGCCTTACTCACCTCACAGAGTGTTTGTTGTGGAGGGAGGAAGGGAAAAGGAGAATGTTAGCCGCTTTGAGACTCCTTTGGGTAGTGATAAAGTGGGATATCAAATCCAAACTCCTCCTCTTCTATGTTTATCTAGTGGAAGACAGAAATCCTGGACTACTGTCCTAGCACCCGTGTGTTGCTGATTGGCTGCAAGATAGACCTGCGCACCGACCTCAGCACCTTGATGGAACTGTCCCACCAAAAGCAAGCCCCTGTCTCTTATGAACAGGTAAGGTCTGCACCTACACACCCACCCCAGTATGAATCCCTTCCTTGAGCAGTAGATGTCTTCTTCTTTTTTAGTCTTCTGTGCTTAGGGTTTTACTTACACCTGTAGATATGATGGCACACATGATTAAATTCAAGCTCAAATTCCTTCCTCAAGTCATTGGGTTTTTTTTGTTTTAAGTTATCCCTCAAGGAATTTGAGCTTGAATGTGCTTCCTTGCAAACTGAAATTAGCTTTGTATACAACTTAAAAAGGCATTCTGAACATACCCTCACAAAAGGATTCCAACTAAGAATGATATTTTCAATCTATAGATAAGTATAGATATATATCTATGCAGTCTTAGAAGTCCTAGGTTGGGTAGAATAACACTCCAATTGCATATACCAACTACAAACATTTCTTTAAAATCCACTGGGTATATAAACTGCAAGCTTCTCTGCAAAGGCTTACTCCAACTATAATAAAGTGGCCTTGCTGAAATACAAATACGCTGAGGAATTTGAAATTTAATAGAACTTTGATATCTTGAATGTTGGGAGTATGGTCCTTTTGTTGGAACTGTCTTGGGAGGAACAAGCCACCGTAGGAACATCCCTCCTTGAGATGGATATTGGCAGCTTCATGGCACCTGGGCTGTGGTTTGGCTATAGGACTGTTTCAAATCCAATGCTCAAGTGCGATGCATTTCAGAATGCTACATTCTGGCATCTGCATCTTGGCTTTACTGTTCGTGGTTTGTTTTGGGGAAAGCAAACCACAATCCTAGTTTCAAATGACAATCCGGACTCTGGCTTGTTTCCCAGTGGGGCAGGAGTGTGGAGTGAGAACTTTTCATCAACATGCGCCAGTGCGCTGCATGTTCATAGCAAACCACAGTGCTCCATCTAACTATGGCTTAATAATTTTATTTAGCACAGTTCTGTGCCACCCTTCATTGCAGGACAGTTTGCAGTATAAAAACACAAAAATATATAGCAAACAAAAACAATGATGTGCCAACCATCTCAACATGTGTGTCCTAATTTGGAGCACTAGCTCTGCTCCTTGGCTTGGGTCCTCATGCCCTCCTCTTTTTTTCTTTCCCTTTTCAGGGTTGCGCAGTGGCCAAGCAGCTAGGAGCAGAAACCTACCTGGAGTGTTCAGCCTTCACATCGGAGAAAAGCATCCACAGCATCTTCCGGACAGCAGCGTCCATCTGCCTGAGCAAGCCTGGCCCCCAGCCCCCCAAGAGCCCAGCCCGAAGTTTCCCCAAGAGACTCCTCCGCTTTCCCAGCCGATCTGAGCTCATCTCTTCCACTTTCAAGAAGGAGAAAGCAAAAAGCTGCTCTGTCATGTGAAGGGGCCGCCTACTTCCGGGGAGCAGGGGGTGGCGGTGGCAGTGGAACCATTGCGGACACTGGGCCCTCCAGCTGGCCCTTCTGGGGTGGGGAAGGGAGAGGGCTGCCTGGCTCCCAGGGGCCAGGCCTGGAGACTCCAGAAGGATCCCATTCCCAACTCCCTCGCCGGCTTGAGCAAGCCTGCCACCCCTTCCGCATTGCAATGCTTCCCTCCATGCAGCTGCAGTGTGCGCTTCTTCCAGATAGACGTGAAGCGGGGAGGGGGAGTTTGGCTGGACTGCAAAGGTGAAGGCTGGCCCAAGACCAACTGCTCCGGAAAGCCTTGGGCCTTGGCATAGCAACATCGTGGACAGCAGTGGCTCTGGTGGTCGTTCCACATAGATTTGGAAGGTTCTAAAGAATCGCCCCCTTTCTGATGCACAGTTAATATCTTTGTTTGGCCCTGATCACCTCTTCCCATCAGCTGCTTGTCTCCATTGCCTGTGTGAAGCAGGCCGAGTGCAGATCACTTCTCCCTTCTCTCCCCCCCCCAAAGCCTGCCGAATATTGTGTCCTTCCTTTTACCCTCCTCCCTCTAGCAGAGAGGTGTCCGGGTACCCTCTCCTTCGCCTCTGCAATTGCGGGTGGAGGGGGGTGGAGGGCAGGACGAGGGAGTGGTTGTTTTATAGACATTGTCTCTTTGTGTATGGGAAGGAAAGGAAATGGGGCAAATCTGTTAAATGTTCAGTGTTATTAAAAGAAAAAACTTATTTATTAATGAAAATATAATGCAGATTAACATCCACATTTGAGGGGTTTCTTATTTGTTAGTATCATTCTTGGATTTTCCTGGTCATGGAGGAAACTGGGAGAGATTGACTTGCAGATACCAAGTCCAAACCAAAGTGAGCCTTTTATGGAATCCTTTTCCTCATTGACATGTCTTATGGTGCCTCTGTCCATTGCAATAGATTCTGGGGCATGTTCTCAAGTGAGCAGTTAGTTGGCCAAATCTGCCTCATTGGTGCTATGCTTCAGTGCACTCTAGAACATACCCAATGCTCTGTGACAATGTGTGTTTCAGGAATAGCTTATTTCTAGGACAGGTTGTCTGCTGCTACAGATCTTCTGATTAGGGAATGATACAGTTCCTGTAGCAGTTTTGATTCTCTGCCAGTACAATGGTCAAGTCCCCAAACAATTTCTTCATACCAAAGCCTAGCAGTACTTCTAGAGTGGAGGGGAATACAATGAATACAGCTAGAATAATATTGATTGAGGGGCATACCTTTTGCAATCACTCTAGCTAAAGTTAATGTAAGATGATGCAAGCACTATCCAATTAAGCTGGGATGCTAGAGGTCGTGGCTCCCTTTTAAGCATCAACTATGGAAGCGCACTCCAGTACAAAGTGGTTGCAGGTAACAATCATGTTAAATTGTATATAGCCTCCCTTCTTAGTAGTTATCTAAGCCCTCACCTGGTTGTGTTCCACAGTTAACCCGCACTACAAGAAGCCTTAGTTTGAGCTGGGCTGGAATTCTACATCCTTTCACCATGTCTAAATTTGGCTAGAGGAATATAGTATGGAAGTTTTAATCCTGTAGTTTCAAGTGGAATGGAGTGCTTTGAGTAAGAGAAGCTTCTCACACGAGGCTGTCTGTACTCTTCTCTTTACCCAAAAGAGCTCATTGAGGCCTCATGACTACCTGACCCCTGCTGCTGGAAGTTAACTTGAGAATGTCTGAGGCCAGCTATTCTGCAGTCAGTGGCACACCTATATAAGTTGTGATCTTGCTGTTACTGCCTGGGTGTGCTTGTGTTGCAACTGCAGCTGTTGGGGAAATGGGCAGGAGCCCTACCAGAGTCTCCTGAATCCCAGCTTTCCTCAAAAGGATTGAAGAGTCCTAGCCCTCCTTATGATGCCCTACCCAATGTTTGTTAAAAGGGCTCTGTATATCTACAATTAGAGTACCTGAACAAGAGAGTACATTTGAATAGCTTGACACTTGCAGAGTTGTTTTTCACTTGTTGATCATTATTTGCTTAGTTTTTACATGTTTTATCCTGTTTAGAGCAAACCTTAAGCATTTTGCTTTCCAAGTGGTTGGTTCATGAATATCCTGTAGCAACCTAATTCTGTTACAGGGATAAAAATTATTGAAATCCAAAGCCCTAAGTAATCCCTTGGGTAGACCTGGCAGAGATCCTTCCTTCTGAGAGAGAGAGAAATGGTGGCAGAAGGGAGGATAGACACCCCACTCCAGCTCTCTTGGCCCGGGGTTCTTCCACATATCTTAGTTTTACTATGCAAGGCTGTAGCCAGGCAGGATCTCATGCTGTGCTGGACTTTACCCTCTCAGTAAATAGAGGCCTACTATCACATCCGGCATACTAATTCTCTCTTAGTTGCAACAGCGATACTGCAGGAGTGAACTATGTCATAGGAAAGAGGAGTCACAGCTTCCACAGGTGTCCCCTTTCTTAGCTGCTGAGGTGAAAGGTCCCTGGTTTTCATTTTTGCTTTTAACAGTAATTATGGTTTTTGGTTCAACTGAAAGGACCAGCTAGTCGGTAATGGGAAAGATTCTGACCACAGTGAGTCACTGTTGGTTTGAACAGACAATGCTCAGAATGCTGGACTAGCTAGGCCTTGGGACTGATCCAGCAGGATGAGAAAACAGGCTGACCTGGGGTAGGGCAAAGTTAGCTAGACCACCACAAGTGTGTACTCAGAAGCTCAGGCTTCAACAACTGAACCTCATCCCATAAAACAGCATTCTGGAAGCCTCCCTATGCCCTGTCCCAACCATGGCATCAAGCTCTGAGTTGAGTGACTTCCTCTCGCACTGCGCTGCAATCCATCATGGCAGGCCTCCCAAGATTCTGATATCCCTGCCTGTTCCGCTGGATGGCACTATGTAATGTGGATGTAATGGAATAAGTTTTATACGCTGTCATCACTGCCATACATTAGACTATAAGCTTTAAGCTGTGTTCTGTCAACTTCACTACAGGACCTGCACCACCTGTCATCCAACTGTCATACTTATTTCATTGACCACAGAAAATGAGGGAGCCAGCTGGGCTCCACAGTGATAAAGGGATTTAGGAGCAACTGTGTAGATGATGCCTCTCCATCTTGCAATTCTGCAACAAAATTAGGGCCTTGACAGGTGTGTCAAGTCATGTCAACTGGAATCTCAGAAATGTAGAGTTGGAAGGAGTCTCAAGGGTCATCTAGTCCAACCCCCTGCAATGAAGGAATCTCAGCTAAAGCATCCAAGACTGATGGTCATCCAGCCTCTGTTTAAAAACCTCCAATAAAGGAGGGTCCACCACCTTCCAAGGAAGACCATTCCACTGTCAAACAGCTTTTGCTGTCACAAAGTTCTTTCTGGTATTTAGTCAGAATCTTTTTTTGTGTGTAACTTTAATCCATTGGTTTGGGTCCTACCCTCCAGAGAAGGGGAAACAAGTTTGCTCCAGCTTCCATGTGACAGCACTTTAGATATTTGAAAATGGCTATCATCTCTTAGTCTTCTCTACCGGGCTAAACAGCCCCAGCTCCCTCAACCATTCCTCATAAGACTTTGTTTCCAAATCCCTTATCATCTTGGTTACCCTCCTTTGCACATGTTTCAGCTTGTCAATAATCTTAAAACTGCCCGGAACTGGACACAGCACTCCAGGTGTGGTCTGACCAAGGCAGAATAGAGCAGTACTATTGCTTCCATTGAACACGCCCATCCCAAGCATTCAGGAATATTAAATGGTCCCCCTAACACCACAAGATGGAATAACAGCCACTGCAAATCCAAATCTCACCAGGAAGTGATATATACATAATGGTGGGGTGACCTGTAGTCCTCACTTATTACCAGATCATTCCCAGCTCCTCCTCCAGTAGCATCTCTAGAGATGTATAGGCCTGGTGGGGGGAGAATCTTAGGAAAAAATGTGGAATCCCCCCTCCCAGGCCTTCACATCTCTAACCACCACCAAGACTACCTGCATCAGCTCAGGAAGGAAGGCTGTTGAGCAGCAGAGCAGGCTTTACACCAACCAGATCCCTGTTCAGTCTCTGATCCATTGTCAATAAAATACATCCAATTCCAGCTTCCAGACACATTTCTTCCTACTGTAGTTAGAATTCCTATGAATGATGGCAACCTGCACCCAGTGATGGGCTTTGGGCTCTCAAATTTATGCTAAAATTGGTGCCCTCCCACCTCTCTTGTGCTCTGTTCTACAGCATTGTTGTGGTACACTGGTCACACTACCCTAAAACTGCCTCTGCACCCCCAGTGTTGGTGCTGCTTCAAGTATCGGGACAGAGGGAGGGTGAGCAAACTGGGTCAGATCAAGCCTGCCCAGCCCATCCACACAGGTGATACATGCCAGGTGAGCCACCTCATCTACAGTCAAACTGGAGGTGAGAGTTGTTTGCATTTTGGACTGACTTGGCTTCTAACAACAGCAGGTGAGAGATGGCAGGTTGGCATGCCATCCCAAATCTTGTCAGGTGAGGAATGGCCCTGAAGAGGCAACCGCCTTAATACATTGGATACTCCTGCCCTTCACTGGCCATCTGCCATCCCCCAGCGCCATAACACCCTGTGCCTCTTAGAGGCCCTCAAGTTCTCCCTCCACTCAGACACAACCTCCACAAGCCAAAATGCTTTCTAATACCAGTCCTTCAACTAGCTGAGAAGCCAGCAAACCTCCAAGAATGAAATTAATTGTGGTGGCACACAAGAGTTTGTGGTGCACCATGTTTTTATTGCTGTTTTTTTGCTCTGCTTTATGATGACAGGCACCTTGTGAATCCTTAATATGGGGAAAATATGGGAAAACTTCCAATAAACAAAAAATAAAATAAATTTGAACCCGCCGGTGCCCATAACTTTGATACAGGCTGGGTGCGCCCTCTAATGCCTGCTGCACCAACCTGCAGCTACAAATCAACTGGAACTCACAACCAAAGGTGGCACCTTGGGTTGGCTGGCTATTTAAAACCTTTTAACCTATCATTCCGTATAGTGAAAACTATAAAGGTCTGTATAGCTAAAGCTATGGTTTTCCCAGTAGTGATGTATGGAAGTGAGAGCTGGACCATAAAGAAGGCTGATCGCCGAAGAATTGATGCTTTTGAATTCTGGTGCTGGAGGAGACTCTTGAGAGTCCCATGGACTGCAAGAAGATCAAACCTATCCATTCTGAAGGAAATCAGCCCTGAGTGCTCACTGGAAGGACAGATCCTGAAGCTGCGGCTCCAATACTTTGGCCACCTCACGAGAAGAGAAGACTCCCTGGAAAAGACCCTGATGTTGGGAAAGATGGAGGGCAGAAGGAGAAGGGGATGACAGAGGACGAGATGGTTGGACAGTGTTCTCGAAGCTACCAGCATGAGTTTGACCAAATTGCGGGAGGCAGAAGGGGGCGACAGAGGACAAGATGGTTGGACAGTGTTCTCGAAGCTACCAGCATGAGTTTGACCAAACTGCGGGAGGCAGTGGAAGACAGGAGGGCCTGGCATGCTCTGGTCCATGGGGTCACGAAGAGTCGGACATGACTAAACGACTAAATAACAACAACCTATCATTCAAGTCAATTTCAGACATAATTACGAATTCACAATAAAAATCAAACCAGCAAGTAGTCAAAGTGGTGATTCAGGTTTGTTTGTCTTTTGCACTGGCTGGTGGGGGGTGTTTTTTGGTGGTAGTTATGGTTTTGCGGGGGAGGAGGCAGGGTTGGCCCCATTTTGGCACCTGGGAGAACCACAAAAGGAAAGCCCTTCCTTCCCACCAGGGGAAAAGGGGTGAGCGAAGATCCGCATCAGGAACAACGGTGTGAACGCAGGGCGGCGGTGCCTTTGCGGGGGGCCGCTCCAGCAAGTTCCTTCGCAATAAACCCGTCTCCATCCCCTCGTATGAAAGCACGTCTGCCCGAAGGCCCACGGAGCCAGCAAAACAACATTTCCCAGTAGCCCCCATGGGGGAAGGCGGCGTTAATCTTCCGTCAAGGCGCCGAAACGCCCTCTGGGAAATGTAGTTTTCTTACTTACGTTCCGTTTAGAACGCACAGGCTGCGTACCCCGAGAAGCTTATTTGCCGGGCGAACAGAGCGCCTTCCGAGTGTGGTGCATGCTGGGATTTTTTTTCTTTTTGTTTTTTCTCTCCCTGCCTCGCGGTTTCCGTGGGAAATGTAGTCCTAAGCCCGGGCACTGAGGCGGGAGGGATAGCCCGAGTGGACTTGCTTTCCCATGATGCTCCGCGGCACACCCGCTGTTGTGACCGGAATTAGCTTTAGTAAGATGGCGGCGATGTTGGCGGCGCAGTGAGTTGCTGGTAACGTCGGGAAGGGCTACAGGTGAGGCGCACCCGCTTGTCCCCCGGCCACCGTCGGTGTTTCCAGCGACTGCAAGTAGGGAAGGCTATCGAAGAAGAAGGGCTGCCGCTGGAGGCAGAAGGGCTGCCGGCTTCAGGTCAGCGGTAGTTGCGGGCGCCTCACGCCGTCGCTTCCCTCGCCTTGGTTTGTTTCCAGACGCTCAGCCCTGACGGGGATGGTGCCAGAATAAACACAGAGGTTTGTGCACCAGGGTTCGTGGGAGGAAGAGACGTTGTTGCTGTTTGTTTGTTAAATTTGTATCCTGCTTTTCCTCCCCATTTTATCCTCACAACAACCCTGTGAGGTAGGCTAGGCCGAGAGTGTGTGACTTTGCCCAAGGTCACCCTGTGAGCTTCATCACCAAGTGGGGATTTGAACTCCGGCCTCCTAGGACCCGGTCTGGCACTCTAATCCAGGCACAGGCAAACTCCGGCCCTCCAGATGTTTGGGACTACAGTTCCCATCATCCCTGGCTAATAGGACCAATGGTCAGGGATGATGGGAATTGTAGTCCCAAACATCTGGAGGGCCAGAGTTTAACTATGCCTGCTCTAACCACTACCCCACATGGGCTCCCATGCAGAGTGGGGCATTTCTAGCCTGACTTGAGCTCCACTGTCTTACCTGCTACAACACCAAAGCCCCTCCAGCCCCTTCAGCCCAAAGATCAAGTATCTCCCTCCAGCTTTAGGGAGTGAGCTGGGTTCAAGAATTCGAGAAGAGTGAAGTCTTGATTGTTCTGTTGAGGTTTGTGCCGAAATAACTGTGATTGTCATTGTGCATCACATGCCACTTTTTCCAACATAAATTTTTATTTTATGCTCTATTTTTATGTTAAAATATGTTTTATTTGTTACATTTTATTATATCCCACTTTTCTTCCAAAGAGCTCAAAGTAGTATTTCCTCCCCCTCCCAGCTTTTATCTTCACAACCACTCTGTGCATGACTGAGGGGAGATATGATCCCAGCTCTCCCTTTTCTCAGTCAGACACTTTTGCTGCTATACCATACCTGCAGTCATAGAACCAGCATGTGGATCATCAGCTGCAAGAACTGCATGTTCATGTGAACATGCAGCATGCACCTGATCATGAATTTTTATCATGCCTATATGCAGAAGAACTACTTGTTGTTGGACATGATGATTTTTGTGTGTGCGTGCGCGTGTGTTTTTCCACTACCAGTCTATATGAATTTGAAACAATTGCTCATTGGCAGACTTTAATTTATTTCAGTCTATGTGACATTTATAAATTTGTCCTGATCAATTTTTGGGCTTCCCCTCTAAAAACAGGCCAGCTGTGTTAAAACTGGTAGCAATAGCCTGTTTAATCATTATTTATTTATTCTAAGAGGACCATGTTGAGAATGGAGTAGAAGGCAATATGCCAAGACTGCCACCTTCCCAAAATAGCCTGCCAGCAAATCCTCTTTCAGAGATGCTATCCCCTCCACAGATTCCTTTTTCATGTCCAAATCAGTAACTGGGAGGAGTTCAAGTGGCATTTCTCTTGGGAATCAGGGGCTCCAACTGTTGGTCCCTCACCAACTTCCACACCTTGAAAACTTTCTCAGGATTTTAAGAATGACATGATTGGTGTATAATGCGAGGAGTGAGATTTCAGATTCTTAATTAAGCTATATCCACAGACAGTTGGGGGCAATTCCATACTGAAGCAGGTCTCCAATCCCCCTTCCTCTTCCTAATAACTTCTGTATATTAATACCATCAACAAAACTTTTTTAATCCAGATGGCTGGGGAAACTGTTGAAAAGAGAGAGAGAGATTCTTCACCCCTCAAGGAAGAGCGGAGACGCTCACGTTCAGCTGAACGAGAGCGAGACAGGAAAGGCTCCCCCGTCACAAAGGACAGGAAAAGGCACCGCTCCCGCGAGAGGAGGAGAGGCAGTCGATCAAGATCCCGATCCAGGTCCAAATCGACTGAGAGGTAAGGCCAGATTATAGGTCAATTTGGTTTGCTGCAAGGATGATGAAGGCTATTCAGCCTTGAGTGTCTTAAGTAAGCAGGGAATGCTGTTAGCTTCAGCTGTTTTTATTTGCCTATTAGTAGGATTCAACAATCCAGCACTGAACTAGATTTTGGACTCAAACCAACGATTTACCGAGGTAGCATCCAGTTTCTCAGAGCAGTTACTTTCAAATGCTTTGGGGGTGGACTTTGTAACAGAGTCACAATCTATTCCCAACAGAAATGGTGCTTACATAAGTTCAAGGACACCCAGTGCATGTCCTTTGTAGACATACTGTTCTGCATCCCTTGTTACACTGGGGCTAGGTAGTCGGTATTGTTGGTTTTGAAATAAAAAATGGGTACAAAGTTTTCCTAAACTACACTGATAGAGCTTGGTTTCTAAGACTTGCAAACACTGTGCATGCTAAACAGATTACAGTGTATCACATCTGCTTTCTTTGGGGAAGGGAGCTTGTGAGACAATGCAAGTTAGTGAAGCCCAACCAATGAAAATGTTGCTCTGTCCTAATTCTCTCCTGAATTTGAGCTGTGGCTAATCTTTTTTTTTTTTCCTTTTCATTTTTAAGAAAGAAAATGGAGGTTCTTATGATGCTAAATTCAGTGCTCTGTGCCAAATTCAGCACTTCAGAAGCACTGTTGTAGAGTTACATCCACTCAGTCTTGATTACATTTATTGTCAATTTCTATGCCTTTCCAGGTCTGCTGTACAGATAAACCACAGCTGTACCCTTTATATAAAGCCTGAGTTGATGGGTGTGAGCAAAACATAAAGGGACTATATCTATAGGAGGATGCTAATTTAATTTGGTGGGATTGAACAGTTTCTACAGTTGGTTGGTTGATTTCTATTGATTCAGGTTTCTGCTGTCTGATGGAAGGGGTGGCTTGATCTGTGTGCATTGAAATCAGTTATTCGCATGTAAACCATTTGTTTGTAGAGAGCGACGATATAAAGAGCGGGAGCGAGACAAAGAGCGGGAGCGCAGCAAGAAGGACCGGGATCGTGAGAAAGATGGGCACCGGAGGGACAAGGACCGTAAACGGTCCAGGTAAAACACTGTTTCCTAGACAATGAATGCAGTTACTTCTGAGGTGTCGCAGCTGTTGTGGAATATAGCATTGTTTCATGGGTAGCTGGGGTAGAAACATGATGAAAAAGTTACCTACAATTTCACCATTTTAGCTTTATGTTTGGATTTAAAGAGAAGTTTCATCTAAATTCTTGGGTTAACAGGTTACTATTATGGGAATTGGGCTCAAGGTACAAGGCCTAGGTTGTCGCTGAAAGAGCAGTAGCATCTACAGTTACCATGAGTGACTGGTGCTGAGGATTTGTTCAATGGATTTATTTAGATTTGGATATATTTAAATATTTATAATCCATACTTTCATGAAGTAGATCAGAATGGTGAGTAACATACCAAATATAATAAAATCAGTAAAGTAGTCCATAAAAACATCAGTGAAACATCAGCAGATACTAGTTGGTTAAAAAGAGAAATGCATATTTCAAAGGCCTGTCTAAATAATTGAAGACGTCTAAAAGAAGGGAGGGAAAGTTCCTGCTGAACCTCTACTGGTAGGGAGTTCCACAGGGCAGGGCTTGCCACAGTAAAGGAATGGTCCATCATTGAGGCCAGCTGAACCTGAGGGACTGAACCTAGATCCACCCAGTGAAATGCGGTAACCCCAACTCCTGACTCTTCTATCCCTCTGGCACAGGAGCTCCTCTCCAAGTCGGAACAAAGACTCCAAATCCAGAAAGGACAGAGATTCTCGCAGAGATGATGATGATGATTCATTGTCAAAGAAGGAGAAGGTAACTGCATGTACCTTCTAGATGTCCAGTGCTTGTTCGGTTCTCTGTAACATGTACAGTTAAGCTGGGTGGGTTTGAATTCCCCACAGCACCCTGATGCTTTTAATTTGAGACCTCTTTTTATTAAAAATTACAAGTCCATGTATATTTTTCAAAGTGTGTTTCTAGGATGGCATAGATAACCTTTTTTTGGTTGAAAGGCCTTATACTATAAATCTCTGGTATGTTTCTGTTCTCTACTTCTTTATATATCTCTGGAAAGTGCTTACTGTGAGATGAAAGGGCAGCTCTTCTCGATTAATCAGGCTACTTAAAAACAGTTTTTTACATTCTCTTTCAACCTTGCTCCTTTGGAACTTTATACCATAGCACTTTTCCCATACAGCCAAAAGTATAGACCCCACAGCTTCAGTGATAGCAATTCCTACTTTTTGGGTTTCTCTGTCCCACCCCACTCACCTCCACCCCTGATTTTAATGTGCACTTATTTTGTTCACAGGCCCAGCCACTTTCTCTGGAGGAGCTGCTGGCCAAGAAGAAAGCCGAGGAAGAGGCTGAAGCCAAGGTAAGAGCATGGGGCATGCCTCCACTTTCTTTTTCCCCACCTACCAATTCCATTTTTGCCCGGGTGAGGCCAGCAGGTGGGTGTATTGGATTACAGCAAGCTGTGTGTGTCTAAAGCTGTGCTTTGCTTCCTGTCATCTTCAGCAATACTTGATGAGGGAAGTACACAAGGTTTCCTTGCACGCTCAACATCTTGCTCTGATTTCTTGCAGCCGAAGTTCCTTTCCAAGGCAGAACGAGAGGCCGAGGCCTTGAAGCGACGGCAGCAGGAGGTGGAGGAGCGGCAGCGGCTCATAGAAGAGGAGAGGAAAAAGAGAAAACATTTCCAAGAAATGGGGAGGAAGATGCTAGGTAAAGATTACCTCTCAGGAGATCATCAGGTACAGTGGTACCTTGGAAGTTGAACAGAATCCGTTCCAGAAGTCCGTTCAACTTCCAAGACGTTTGGAAACCAAGGCACAGCTTCCAGTTGGCTGCAGGAAGCTCCTGCAGCCAATCGGAAGTCATGTCGGACATTCGGGTTCCAAGGAACATTCACAAACCGGAACACTCACTTCCGGGTTTGTGGTGTTCAGGAGCCAAAGCGTTTGACTCGCAAGGCATTCAGGATCCAAGGTACAACTGTATTCAGCTTCAGGGGCATGATGTGATTCCCTGCTCCGAGCTTGTGTCCTGATGCCACGTTTCCTGACATTCTGCCATTTACTACAGAAGACCCCCAGGAGAGGGAGCGGCGTGAGCGGAGAGAGCGCATGGAACGAGAGACCAATGGCAATGAAGATGAGGAAGGGCGGCAAAAAATCCGTGAGGAGAAAGATAAGAGTAAGGAACTTCATGCCATCAAGGTAATGCTAGGCCATTTCATTTTCTCTCTGTAAGAAGTATGGAGATGAGGATTAATGGGTTTGAACAAGGGGACTGGGATAGGATAGTACAGTGGTGCCCCGCAAGACGAATGCCTCGCAAGACGGAAAACCCGCTAGACGAAAGGGTTTTCCGTTTTGGAGGTGCTTCGCAAAACGAATTTCCTATGGGCTTGCTTCGCAAGACGAAAATGTCTTGCGAGTTCCTGCGGGGTTTTTTTCCTTTCCCCCCCCCGCTTTTTTCCAAGCCGCTAAACCGCTTATCAGCTGATCCGCTAAGCCGCTTAACAGCTGATCGCTAAGCCGCTTAACAACTGATCCGCTAAGCCGCTTATCAGCTGATCCGCTAAGCTGCTTAACAGCTGATCCGTTAAGCCACTAAGCCGCTTATCAGCTGATCCGCTAAGCCGCTTAACAGCTGATCCGTTAAGCCACTAAGCCGCTTATCAGCTGATCCGCTAAGCCCGCTAAGCCGCTAATAGCGCTAATCCGCTAAACCGCTAATGGGCTTGCTTCGCAAGACGAAAAAACCGCAAGATGAAGAGTCTCGCGGAACGGATTCTTTTCGTCTTGCGAGGCCCCACTGTATCTTTGATGTGCATCCAAGTGGCTGAAGTTGAATTCATTGATCAATTTAATGCAATCATACCAGTTTTTTGAGTGAATCATCACAGTTTTCTAGGTCCTGAAGAATATATTATTGGTGTGGGTTGATTGTCACAGTAGACCCACTCACAAAATCAACCTGACAGTGCCAACGTACTTTCAACCTCCCAAAAAGCCAGCTTTAGAAAATGGTCTGTAAAATTGTTTGATCACTTTTCATCACTCATTTCTTGCCCTTTACATGACTTCATAACCTTATGGCTAGGCTACTGTAATGACTTTTCTTTGGGGGTTCCTGAGTTTTTGAAATGTACACCTGAAGAAGAAAGCAACAGCCCAGTTCTTGACAGGAACACATCTTCAGACACAGCTGATTGGAGTTTTCAGCATTGGAATAGAAGGCTTCCCCCCCCCCTTGCTTTGCTGCGGCAAAACTGGGCCGAGATCAGAACCTATGCAAATTCATTCTTCCTGCTTTTTCCTGGGTCTTTGTTCCCAAGGTCCAATGATGATACACATGTTTTCTGGGCTGGGAATGAAACGGATGATCTGGATATGAGCCCAAGTGAGCAAAAAGCTGATTTGGGAACCAATGCAGAGTCTGAACTGTTAGCCGGGGTGTCCCTAGTTCAGATTGCACTTCTGTCACTACAGGGCCTTAGGGAAACTCTTGTCTTGTCAGCCTCAGGCACGTATCAGAAATATGAGGAATAATAATACTGACCCACCTTACAGGGCTGTCATATATGAAGCGTCTGGAAAACTTAAAAAGAGCAGCATACGTGTTTATTGTAATTGTGATCCAACCGGTGTGTGAATTGGATTATAGCAAGCTTTAAGGTATATTTTGCTCCTTAGCGTGTTCAGCAACAATCCTTGTCTCTTCGCAGTCAGACTGAATTCTTGCAAAGTGAGGCACATAGAGTTTCCTTGCAAACTTCCTTTGTGTTTCATTGGGAAATGTTGTATTGTTTTTCCTTTGGAAAAGTCTGAGAGGGCATGAACTGAATAAATAAATAAATACCCATGTCCCCTTAGGAGCGGTACTTGGGTGGGGTCAAGAAGCGGAGACGTACTCGGCATCTGAATGACCGCAAATTTGTCTTTGAGTGGGATGCTTCCGAAGACACTTCCATTGACTACAATCCCCTGTGAGTATTGCTGTGGGAGGCAGGTTCCGTATGGGATGCTATGGGTGTCCGCAGAGCCATATATCTATCCTTGCTCCTGGGAACAATCTGAAAATCCCATTTCCTCCTTAGCCGGTATAGCTGACACAAATGAACCAGGAATATTCCCATCCCTGTGAGAGGAAGATGACTAGAGGTCTGGGATTTGGGATTTGTAGAAAAACTACATCCTTGTACCCTAAAAATACAAATTCTCACATGGCAGTGAGTTGTGCAAATTAAGTGGGCTTGTGGAAAAAATTGAGATGGGGTTCTGGGAGTTCCTAACCAGATTCTAACCACCTACAGTTTGGAGTGTATACAGTACCATCTGACATTCTGTTCAACAGGTACAAGGAGCGACATCAGGTTCAGCTGCTGGGACGTGGCTTCATTGCTGGCATTGACTTGAAACAGCAGAAGCGGGAGCAGTCGCGTTTTTATGGAGACCTGATGGAGAAGCGGCGCACGCTGGAGGAGAAAGAGCAAGAAGAGTAAGTTACAGGAAGGGAGGCAGGTGCTGGTGTTGTGAAGTTCATGATGACATTTCTCCAGCTGATGAGGGAACAGTTAACTTTTGTGGTTTTGCGTTCAGGTGGATATGGGAAGACATTCTGTGCTTTCATCACATGTACAAGGATTGGTGGGTTGTTGTTTTTTTCAATTCAACCAACCAAAACTCTCTGACAGGGAAAGTCCGACTCTTAAGAGTTCATTGTGAGGAGTGTAAATCATGAAAATTGTTCAAATTATATGCATACTCTATTAATAGATCGAATCCATTGTTGGGTTTTTTAGCCACACATGCCATTCAGCATCTACAGAAGTAATGAATAGGTTACTTGAGCCAGCTTGTGCTCACCAGTTTTCTTTTCTGGCTAGAGTTTTGTGTTTTAGCAGTGGGGATTGCTAAACCTCGCCACGGTGGCAAAAAGTGGCGGCAGTCTGCAAGTTCTCCTGGCGGTAGTAGGAGGCAGTGGAAGAAGCTGTGGCAGCCTGCCTCAGTGAGGCCTTGCAGGCTGCCACTACTATTGCTGCCACTGCAAGGCCTTGCAGGCAACCATTACTGCCACTACCATGACAAGGCCTTTGCAGGCTGCCACCACTTCTGCCCCCCGGCCTTTGCTGATTCTACTGCTGCCAGGCTGCTGCCACTGCTGCTGCTTAGTGGGCATGCTGGGAGTCTGGCACTCCCAGATTATTTGTATTCACTATGACTCATTGTCGTGCTGTGGATTGTCCTGAATACCACCATTGGGTAGTCAAACCCAAAACTAAAAGTCCTGTTTGGATGCATTTTGCCTTGACTGATTAAAGTGATTAAATCAGTGATTAAAGTGACCATGAGGTGATTGATAATATTATCATTTATCCGTTTTAGACCCCTAAGTAGCAGCAGTCGCCAGGACATTGTCATTTTCGCCTTTGCATAGTTCCATGCTTATTTCAGACATTGTGGTAGATTGTGATGTTTTGCTGGTGATAACATTGCAATGTTTAGCTGGGGATACATTGCAATGTTGAAAACCAGATGTCGCCTAATCCTCACACATACTGTGATTCGTGATATATTGCCAGGTAAAATATTATGAAACAGTTATCATGATGTGAACGTCTAACCAGTTTTGGACGATATCTCAATATATTGCCCAATCCTATTCCAGGCAGAGTTAATAGGTTGCAGTAAGCAAAGTTTTGTGCGAATGTGGACAAATAAGAGCAGCCCTCTTCCAGTTTGCTGGGGTTTTTCTTTGCTTTTGTCTTCTACCATTTTGGCCTGACTATTCTGACCCTGTTGGGCTCTTCCTTCTTCGTAGGGCACGTCTGCGCAAGCTGCGTAAAAAGGAGGCCAAGCAACGCTGGGATGACAGGCATTGGTCTCAAAAGAAACTGGATGAGATGACAGACAGGGATTGGCGTATCTTCCGGGAGGACTACAGCATCACCACCAAAGGAGGCAAGATCCCCAACCCTATTCGTTCCTGGAAAGACTCTTCGCTGCCCCCTCACATCTTGGAGGTCATTGACAAATGCGGCTACAAGGTGAGATGCAGGTCACTTCATAAAGATGGATTGGCCCTTCTGCTAACCATTGAAACTTCAGTTTATTTTGAGAGACTGTATAAGTGCATATTTTAAATCCTGTTTTAAAATATAAAAGTTTATATTTTAAGATGATCATTTTTAAAAAAATCATCATTTAGTTTATGGGGGTGGGTGTTGTTGAACAGGGACTGAGCAGCATGACTTCTGGAGATCAGCTTTGTTCTTGAAAGGCCATATTGTTTTGGATGTTGAGGAGGGCTAAGAGTCAGGATTCCTGGTTCTGTTGCTGACTGCTTGAATTCCCTTTGATTCCTCCCAAGAAGTCTAGTGCTTTCCTGATAGGTTTTATGCCCCGTTTTCCACAGGAACCAACTCCTATTCAGCGTCAAGCCATTCCTATTGGTCTGCAGAACCGTGACATCATTGGCGTGGCAGAAACTGGCAGTGGTAAAACAGCTGCCTTCCTTATCCCATTGCTGGTGTGGATCACAACACTTCCCAAGATTGACAGGTGAGGGAGGGAGTGATGGGTGCTGCGGCAGGTTAGGCCTCTTTTCCAGAGGGGGGGGGGAATGAAATGGACATTGGAGGGTCCTGGTTTGGGTCTGGGTCCAATGCTCACATGCAAATGATTCTTCAGCACCACGGTTTGCACTGGTGCTCTCAACCGCCAGGCATTCTTCTGTGAGGGAGTGATATTTATCTAATACCACACATCAAGTACAGTGGTACCTTGGTTCTTGAACTTAATCCTTTCCGGGAGTCCATTCAACTCCCGAAAACATTTGAAAACTAAGGTGCGGCTTCTGATTGGCTGCAGGAGCTTCCTGCACTCAATCGGAAGCCGCATTGGATGTTTGGCTTCCAAAAAGCATTCACAAACCGGAACACTTACTTCCGGGTTTGTGGCGTTCAGGAGCCAATTTGTTCAGGAACCAAGGTTCCGCTGTAATCTGTTTGGGAAGCCTTTGTAACCCCCCTAATATTTCTGTAACTTTTGGTGGCAAAGCTCAGAATTGTGCTCGTCACTGCTCACCCCTGTTTTTGTGTGTATGTGAGAATGAGTGAGAGGTGGGGAGATGAGGATTTTTCTCCCATGGTAAAGCCATTGCTTCCAGGTGTGCAGCTTTGAGTGAGCAGGACCACAGTCATGGCGTGATAACAAACATAAGAATTGCTTTGCTCACATTGACAAAAAAAAGTCCATCTTGTCCAGCAATGCTGTTTCCATCAGTGGCTACCCGGAGACTTCTGGGAAGCTCACAAACTAACCATGCTGGAGATAAGCCAAATCACCATGGACAGATGGCCCCACCCCTGTGTGCACTGCAGGGACTTCCTTGCAGCTTTTGTTGTGCTCCGGCTGTGTAAAGACCTGAATGGCTGGTGTCAACTTATGAACATAGAAAACTGCCTTGTTTGGAGTCAAACCATTGGTCCATCTACCTCAGCATTGTCTACACTGACTGGCAGTGGCTCTCCAGGGTTTCAGGCAGGTTTCTCCCAGCCCCACCTGGAGTTGCCAGGGATTGAACCTGCGACTTTCTGCATGCAAGGCATGTGCTGCACCGCTAAGCCAGGGGTAGGCAACCTAAGGCCCATGGGCCACAAGCGGCCTTGGGGGTCATTTAACCAGCCCGCAAGCCACCCCCGAACTGAGCCGCCCACTCGGCAAGTCCCCACACGCTGCCCTAAACTAGCACAGTGCAGCGCAGGGACTCGCTTCCGCGGTGCTGAAAATCGTGTCTGCGCATGCGCAGACGCCGAGAACATGTCTGCACAGACGCAGGCACCAGAAATTGCGTCTACGCAGACGCCGGAAATCATGGGTGTGCATGCAATCTGGCGCACGGAGGAATCTCCGCTGGAGTGAACCGGCCCAGGCGAGGTAAACCTTGCTGACCCCTGCACTAAACGATGACCCTTCCCCAGAAACCGTGGCTTCTAGGTGAGCTTGAAATAATCTGGTTCAGTTGGAACCCATTTACTTCACTGGGTTGACACTTTGGGGGGGGGGCTTGTTTCCCCTCCGCCAAAAAGAAATCACATGGCGCCCACCCTTACTTAATTTTGTTTCAGTGGTAGTCAGTAGATCAAGGTCACAAATGTATACATTTCTCACAGTCCAATCTAGCAGGCGGAAACCTGGGGCATTCATTGGTTGGGATCCTGCCTTTGCTCCGAAGTCTCATAGGCCAGAGAGGGATGGTTTCACCCTGTCTGCTTCAGCTCAGCGTGTGTTTTTTGTTCACTGCAGGATTGAGGAGTCGGATCAGGGACCCTATGCCGTCATCCTGGCTCCCACCCGTGAGCTGGCCCAGCAGATTGAGGAAGAGACCATCAAATTTGGAAAGCCCCTGGGCATCCGCACAGTGGCTGTTATTGGTGGCATCTCGCGTGAGGATCAAGGCTTCCGCCTGCGCATGGGTTGTGAGGTGAGAGGGGCACCCTTCTGCTTTAAAAGTTAGGGTGGGTGGTCTGTAAGGGCCGCAGTCAATGCTGCTGCTGCTGACACAACCAACTTCTCATCCTGCAATGGAGCTGCTTCTTCCTCTACTATATCCCCCTGCACACCCTCAAAATCAGTTCCAGAGGGTAGGGGGAGACGTTAGAGTAGATTTTAGGGGTACACAGTGGGAGGAGAGGAAATGGAAATCCTGTTGTAGCAGCAGAACACTCTTGGCATATTGTTGGTTACAACCCTAAATGTTCATTTTGTGCATTAGCACAGTGCTCCTGTGAGTGATAAATGATGACACCCATTCATAGCTTAATATCCTCTTAACATCATGGCCTGGCTCACCTTCCTTGCCTGGATAGTACATTGGGAAATGTTGCACTGTTTCTTGAGTTCATCAGGGAAGGATGGGGAAAAGTTGTATGGACACAGGTTGCAAGGGTCATTTCCACCTCCATGTATCTGCTCTCTCTCGCTGAATGCCACAGATTGTGATTGCTACACCGGGCCGTCTGATCGACGTTTTGGAGAACCGTTACCTGGTGCTGAGCCGCTGCACCTATGTAGTACTGGATGAGGCTGACCGCATGATTGACATGGGCTTCGAGCCTGATGTGCAGAAGATCCTGGAGCACATACCTGTCACTAACCAGAAACCAGATACGGACGAGGCTGAAGACCCTGAAAAGATGTTGGCCAACTTTGAGTTGGGCAAGCACAAATATCGGCAGGTTAGTGGGGTTTGGATGCCTTGCTGTCACATCTGGTGTATTAACTTGTAAAAAGCAAAGCACTGGGGTTCAAGTTCCACCCTTTGACCCAAACACTCTTCCTTTAATCTGACCTGGTTAGCAATGTTTTTAAATCCACATGAGAAATAAGGCACTTTTTTTGAAGGGATGGAGGGTGTGGTTGGTGGCTGCTTATGGGCAGGGAGATGCTTTCATCTGAAAGCTGTTTCTTAGGAAACCATGTTCATTCCAGAGGGCAGTAGCCCACTAAACAGCACAAAGACTTTTAGTTGTGCAATGGAGCTTCCTTGTCTGCTCCTCTCTCCCCATATGCCCCCTGTGTGCCCTGTAAAACTATTCTGGGGGTTACCGCTATCCTCCAGAGCTGATTTACAGGATGTGTAGGGAGAGGAGAGGGCCCTGAAACCTCCGGGTATAGATAGATAGATAGATAGTCCTTGTGCTAATGGAACTGATCATTTGGGTTCCACCCAGAGTTCAGATTCATAGGCACAAAAGATGAGGCGGTTAAGAGGATGGTTGATGTTAGTGGCCATTCCCTTTTCTGTGGAACATACTGAGTGCTTGAAAGTGTGCTTTGAGAGGGAGCGAGGCAGAACAAGGAGAACATTTAAGCTTGGGCACCATTCACAGTAAAAAAAAAACCCAACTTACCAGCCAGAAGTGGTAAAATGGTAGGATTAGATGCCCTTTGCAGGGTGAAGGGTTCATTGATTTCCTTTATTTCTAGCTAAAATACCGCAAATTGAAGTGTGGAGACTTGTTTTAGCTATGATTGGAGGTAACTTTCTTAATAGAAGAGCTCTCTTTGTACATATTTCCTGCAATGTGATATTTGTGAAAATGCATTCCTCCCCTTTTCTGCTTAAATTGGAGGAGTTCCATTATGTGGGAGGAGAGGCAGGCTGCCTTGCACTCATGCTCTCTCTTCTCTCCCCCGCCCACACCTGCAGACTGTGATGTTCACAGCCACCATGCCCCCTGCTGTGGAGCGCCTGGCCCGCAGTTACCTGCGCCGCCCAGCGGTGGTCTACATTGGCTCTGCTGGCAAGCCACATGAGCGTGTGGAGCAGAAGGTCTTCCTCATGTCAGAGTCAGAGAAGAGGTAACCGCTGGTGTGGGAGGTTGCGTCAAGGGGCTTGGTTTCTCTAGTTCAAACGAGGTAACGGGAGCCTTTGAGGTTTGGGCCCTCAGGTGTGGTAGGCATAGAACATAGAACTGTGTTTGTTTTGATTGGCACAGGGCTCTGTGCTTAAAAAGAGAACCCTTTGCAGAGGCAATTCACATCCATTTTATGCTTTTATCTTCGCTCCTTCCAAATTGTGGCATAAGCACATTGCTGGCTATGAAGTAAAGCCTCAACCCAAACATGGGGCTTCTGCCGTAATGTAATTTCCAGAGATGGGCTATGTGGAATGAGCCAGCATTCCTCATGACTTGAACCATGAAACAGTTCCCAAATTACTCAAGCAGAGTGGGTGGAGGTCCAAAGGAACCATGTACCCTCCTGTCGGGAAACTGAAAATACCAATGACTTGAAATGTGTGGAGAGAAACATGGTCTTGCAATTACCTGTGGGGTGGGATCAGTGGGTCAGGATAACAACCAGTGCATCCTTTCCTTGGTGGGAGTGCAGAAAAGAGAACGTGGCATGTGGCTTAGAGTTGCGGAGGGACCCCAGAATATCATTCAGTCCAGCCCCCCCCCCCCCCATGCTTACTTGAATCTGGGTGCACATTTTAGTTACGTGTTACAGGTTCTAGCCCTCCTTTCTGCCAAGGAGCTCAAGGCTGTACACATGGTTTCCCCTGCCCAGTGTTATTATCCCCTGCCCAGTGATAATACAGAGATGAGGCATGTCTTTGGCACGGATGGTTAGATATGTGTGCCAGAGGGCAGGGGTGCAACGTAACATTTCTGCTGAACAGATTACATCTTCAGACCCCACCAACGTGCCTCACCTGTTTGCTTCTCCTCTCTTTTCCCCTGTACAGGAAGAAACTGCTGAACATTTTGGAGCAGGGCTTTGACCCACCCATCATCATCTTTGTGAACCAGAAGAAGGGCTGTGATGTGCTGGCTAAATCCCTGGAGAAGATGGGGGTAAGTGGTAATCTAAAGAACTGTAAGTTCAAGAACTGCAGGTCCTGTGTCAAAGTATTTGAGGCCCATGTGAGGTTAGCTAGCCCATTTTTTAGGCTCTCGGAATTGGCGTCCTTGTGTCCTTTGTCAAACTTTGGGAAGATACGTAGGTGTTTTCTCTCACACTATCAGCAAATTATCAGAATAATGTGGTGTAGCTGTTGAGCTTATGGCAGCTGGTAAGACATTTTCTGGCTGACTGCTGAGCCCTGAATTGGCAGAGTTCAGTGCTCATTCTTGGTCTAGCAGTTGCCATTCCCCCCCCACCCCACAAGCCTCTTGCAAGGTAATCAACATCTCTTGGTATTCACCAGGAATGTCTGGGAATGATGGAGCACTCTGCCCCCGTGTCTCCTCTTGAAACACTTGGCTGTCTTTGTCTCTGGAGGAATTGTTGCTTGTTCATTGCCTTCTTGTTACTGTCCTCATTGCCCAAACAAACATCTGGCTTAATGTAACCCGTTGCTCTCCCATCTCTGCAGTACAACGCCTGTACCCTTCATGGCGGCAAAGGTCAGGAGCAGCGAGAGTTTGCCCTCTCCAACTTGAAGGCTGGTGCCAAGGATATTCTGGTGGCCACAGATGTGGCTGGACGTGGTATCGACATCCATGATGTGTCCATGGTGGTGAACTACGACATGGCCAAGAACATTGAAGGTGAGCTGTCCAGTGCTCTCTGCCTTTCTATAGAGATCTTCTGGGCACTTCCTTGGTCTTAGAACAGAAACCTCTGTGCCTGTGAGGCATGGCTTCAGCAATTTGGGCCACCGAACAGGAGAGGCGGGGTGGCCGTGATTGGCATGCTGTGCTGCTGAAGTCACAAAGTTGATGTAGGTCCTTCTAATTTCACGTCTGGGAGTTGGCAGTGTGTAGTCACAAAGTGCACAAGTTAGAAAGTCTGGGTCAAATCTTGTCTCTGCTGCTTTGGGCAAGCCCTTCTGCCTCAGCCTCCTCTGCAATATGGAGTTGTTAGTGATGGATGGCCTACCTTTTTCTAGGACTGTTGTAAGGATTAATGTGATGTATGAAGGGCTTTGAACACTGAAATTCTATACTAATACTTCATCTTCATTTTCATCTTTAATGGCTTATCTGTAACTGTTAAGAGGTGATAGATTCAGGCAGGTAGTCGTGTTGATCTGATGCCGTAGAAATATATTTTTAAAAAATTAAAATTGTCCAGTAGCACCTTAGAGACCAACTAAGTTTGTTCTTGGGATGAGCTTTCGTGTGCGGAGACACACACACACACACACACACACACACACACATATATATATATATATATAAAACAGGAGGAAAAATACATATATATATATTCTGTTAAGGAGTGGTCAGTCTCTGTCCTTGACCCTGTAGTATGAGCCATCATTTAGATTTTCCATCCAGCACCAAAGGTTAGCCACATTTTAACACCTTCCTTCCTCCTTGCTTACAGATTATATTCACCGCATTGGCCGAACAGGACGAGCTGGCAAGAGTGGTGTAGCCATCTCTTTTGTCACCAAGGAGGACTCTGCTGTCTTCTATGACCTTAAGCAGGCTATCCTTGAGAGTCCGGTGTCTTCATGCCCTCCAGAACTGGCCAACCACCCAGATGCACAGCACAAGCCGGGAACCATCCTTACCAAGAAGCGGCGGGAAGAGACTATCTTTGCCTGAGTCCTGTAGGATTGCTATTCAAGAGGCCCATCTGTGATTGCAGCCAGGGGACACTCTGGGCCACTGCCTGGAGCCTGGAGCAGACTGATAGAGTGAGAGCCTCCTGGTGAAATGGCTCTTTCTGGCCCACTTGCCGAGACCTTAAAGAGGCAGTGGCTTTTAATGTGCTTCCCACTCCCCTTCAAACGTAGTAGGTACACCCTTTGAGCCATTGATGTGACACCCAGCAAAGAATTCAGCACCAAAGAATGAAGACTTCAATCTAAAAAGTTATAATGTCTCCTTGGGAATCCTGAGCTAGACAATTCTCCCTCCTTCCTTTTTCCTGGAGCCTTGCTTTACATTTGAGTTGGGAAGCTGAGCTAGGCCAGGCCTGCAGACTCACCTTGCTGATTTGTGCCACTTGGTGGCTTTAAGCCTGCCACCTCCTCTACTCCATGATCGAGCGAGACTCTGAGGATTTGTCCCGACTTTTTTTGGGGGGGGGGGGGGAGTGATACAGCTTGTGGCACTCTGACTGGGATGCTGCAGGGACCTCCTTTCCTTCTCTGGTGAGAACATCACCCTGTTTCCAGTACCATGTTTCAGGGTGGTAATTTCATGAGGAAGGGTGGGGTGAATTTCTTAACAAAACTTGATTTATTCAGAGGTTAGTACTGGCTACTTTCAGTAGAAGGGGACAGGTGATGTACAGAAAGACATTCATATTTTTCAATGATGTTTCTGTGCTTCTATAAATCCATGTGAAATGTTACTCAGGTCTGTCTCTTCCTTTACTCCTCCCTTTTCACAGATGCAAGTTCAAACTGTGTCTCCTCTGTAGAACTTGCATTCCTCTGTGTCCTGCTTCTGTGCCTTTTAAATGTAGCAGTTGCCCTTACAAGCTATTTTTGAGACTATGAGCTAGAAGCAAGATAACCAGTTTTGCACTACTGATACAGTAAATCTTGTGTGTGTGAGGGCAGTAGCAGTAGTTGGAACAAAGCAGTGTTTGAAGCATGACAGCTGGAGGTCTAGAATAAAAGGGCAACTTATTTTTGTTAAAAACAAAATGTGTAGAAATTGTTTGTTCTTTATGTCCCTAACCCAAAAGGTTGATGGCATGTTGGACTTAAAACAAACAAAATATTTCTAGCTCAATATCCTCTACACTGCTCTCCAGGGGTTTCAAACAGAAGCCTTTTCTTGTCCTATCTGAAGATGCCTGGGATAAAACCTGGCATGTCTTGATGTTACTGCTGTATGTCTCAGCAAAAGTGTGCAGAAGTAGACGTTTGAAGAGAAGTGGGACCTTGTTTGTGTTGTTGTAAAAGTGAACCATTTGCAGACACCATGAGCCACATGAATTTTTGCAAGTGAGTAGCTCTATGTCCGGTGAGCTGCAGCCCTACACTCCTGTTGCAACCCAGTGGTGGTCGTTTTTGGCAAGAGTGCCCCAAATGAAATTCAGCATACAGTGGTACCTCTGGTTGCGAACGGGATCCGTTCCGGAGCCTCGTTCACAACCTGAGCAGAACGCAACCTGCGTGTGCGCGGGTCGCGATTCACCGCTTCTGCACATGCACGTGATGTCATTTTGAGCATCTGCGTGAGCGGCGAAACCCGGAAGTAACCCATTCTGGTACTTCCAGGTCGCCATGGGACACAGCCTGAAAAGATTTAACCCGAAGCGTCTTTAACCCGAGGTATGACTGTAATGTGACTGGACAGCACCCCATTCAATTTGTGTAGCCCTCCATGCTTTGGGGTGACTTTACCTTTATTTGCTGGCCTGCTCAGCACTGGATAAGGCAAGAACAACATGTTGAAAAGCTCCCTCACTCTGCTGCAACTGGAACAAGTGATGCAATATTGCATAATCTGAAATGTAAATTAAGTGCCCAGGGCAAAGAGTATGGATTTTCCACCAATAAATTTGCATTTCCACCAGGAATTGTGATAATGCAGAGATGAAGACATTTATGGTAGAAAGCTGCAGTGCTGAGTTCACTAACTATAGAGTCTGGTTCACTGAAAGCAGGAAGGCCTGTCTTACCGATGCTTAGGACTGTACCACGTGGACTTTGAGGACAGTGTGTTATTGAACCATCTTTGTTCTCCGGGACTGGGTAGCCACTTCCACAGCTTCATTTGCATATCTGCAGACTAAATTCTTCGAATGTGCTCTTTAAAAGACTTTTTGAAAGAGTCCCCACAGCAGGAGCTGGACTGCAGAGTCCTCAGTGTGTGCCCGGGGGAGGGGGGTTGCAGGGGTGGGTAGGAGAGAAGGTACTTCATGTGATCGTTTATTGTGAGGGGAACTAAATAATTACACAAATTCCCCTTTTGCTCCTGGTACACATCTCTGAAAACCAGGACACACATACATTAGAAGCAAAAGTGACATGCAGCCATTCACATACCTTGCTTTGCTTGTTTAACCCAGTAGGAGTATTAACACCTGAAATGCGAAAGGACTCTTGATAAGCAGACTCAAACCTTCCTTTTGGCTAAAGTGCACTTTGTGCTGTGCTTCAGATAGTGCTGACAGAGGGCAGGGTGTATGCTGCTGAATTGGAAGGCTCTGATTTAAGGCTCGGTGGGAAATGCACATTGAATTATCAGCACACGTGTCAAATGTCGACAGCCTCCCTCACCTGCCCGGCTTTTTCACAAGTGACAATCGCTTAATGTGTGTGTGTGGCCTTGTCAAGTCCAGCTACAGCCAACTGAACTTCTTTGGGCTGCAGCTAAGCTCTTGAGATTTTCCATTTGATTTATGTGTTTTTCTATACCACCTTAAGTGCCATAGATTCCCTTAAGGAATCCTTAGGAACGATGGTTTTGTGTGGCACAGCAGAGAGCCTTAGTTCCAGGGAGAGGAACACTTTTTGTTCTGAGAGCCACATGCACTTCTGTGCAGCCTTCCTGAGGCAGCGTGTTGGTGGTGGGGGCCTGAAGTAGAAAATGTGTGGAGCAAGAGATGCAACTTTTCCCCTTGTATGGCAGGCTATGTTCCTGCTCCACAAAAACCAACAGGCGTGTCTCTATTCAGGCAAGCGAGTGGCATCGTTGCAGTTCAAAGACACATTCCAGTCTGGCAATGTCCAGCCTGACAAAAGCAACTTGGGCTGGGTGCCTAGGGAGAGTCCTGAGGCCTGTAAAAGGCTTGCATTTGCCTCCCGGGTCTGAGGTTTCCCCCAACCCTCTCCTGTCCTAGAACTAAACAATGCAGCAAAGAGCTGTTAAGCCTCTTTGAAGGTTTTTGCAAGAAGTATCGCATTTGTGAGTCAACACTGAACACACCTAACCCAGTTCACAGCAGGCCCTACCCACATTGCCTTTAAGAGTGCATAAACCATACAAAACATATTAATTTCTGCTCACTGATTACCCACTGAGCGCCACTGTTCTTTACCTGTCATATTCCGTTTAAAAAAAGACAGACCAGCCATGTTTTATAAACAGCAAATGCTTGTTGTTTCAAACCGCTTACAAGTTGTCAGGGAAATAAGTGCTCTCTACAAAAGAATAGTAACAAAGCTCTTGCCATGGCCAACTGACCGGCAATTGCAGGGACAGAACCCGGATATCCCTGGCCCCTGGAGCCGCCTCAGTTCCTCCGGCCAGCCCAGGGCGTAGGACACACACTCAACAACTCCTGATGGTAGCATGCAGTATTTACAGGCTGATTTCTGATAGGTGTGTACGTGGTTTTTAAAGGCAGGGAGCTGCCATCCACTGCCCAGTGAAGTGCTGGAGGAGCCTGGAGCAAGGGGCGGCGGGAGAACCGAAGGCAGGTCAGCTGGGCCTTTGGGATGGGAAGGGGGCTTGTGCATGAGATAGGAAGCAGGAAATGGTGGGGTGGGGTTGGCTCTAGCCCTATGCCTCCCTCCTCAAAACAGAATCTGTGAGTGATGCAGGTGGGCATCACTGCCAAACAGCAACGCTGGCTGGTATTTTGCCCACCCCTCCCAGACAGACTATGGAAGATCAAGGCCTCATGCAATTATAGCAGAGAACTCCAGGGAGGGTGAAGAAGAAGAATAAAAAAATATCACATTGTGGCTTTACAACTGATTGTTACCCCACCAGCTCCTCAACAGAGGAGGGGTGGATGTGTACTGAAAGGAGACGAAGAGTCTCTGTGAGGGGAAGAGAGGGTCCAATGCAAGCAGACGCCTGGACTGTGGCTCTAAGGAGACGCATTGCTCGTTCGTTACAGGCTTCTCTTCTGTGCCAGGGAAAAAGTTGAATATTATATCCCCTGGTCTCCGTAGGCTGCAACTTTTTCAACAACAGAAGGGTGGAAAGGAGTGCTTCATCTTTTCTCCACTGCCTGTTGCCAACTCAAACTTCTACTCTCCTCCCACCGAAAAACATGCTTGCTCCACCTGCCCCCTCCACCCATCTCCTGTGGATCTGGAACCCCCATCACTGGAAAAGCAGCTGGGAGAGCATTTTTAGTGCAGCCAATTTGCAAATGATTGCGCAAACCTGCTGCTCCCTATCCAAAATCATACCCTCCCAAATCTTCTTTAAATATATATATCTGAAGTGCAGTAGGATTGCAACTTGCACACATTTAACTTGGACGATCGCAGCTTTATGCACTTGGCAGCTGGCCAGCTGATATCGTACAAATTAAACGCACAAAAGGCAGAAAATGCTTTTAAGCTCTCAGACTTTCTCACTGGGTTCTAAGAAGGTCTTGTGAGATCCTGGACAGCCCCACAAGATCTCGCACCGTCTCCTGAAGGTAAAATTGCTTGCGTGATGGCGTTTCCAGGGGGTTGTTTTGACAAGACACAATTTTGGCTTTATGTGCTACCCCCTGGAAATTAACCCGTGTGCAAGACATGATTCTACTATATCAGGACTTTATTACACGTTTGTGTAAAATGTGCAGTTTACCTCTCAGGTTCCTAGGAATTAGGAGGGCTTCCACTTCACAGAAGCCAAACTGGGAGAGAAGAAGAGGAAGGAATTTGGGGCAGTTCTTATGGTTACTTTGGAGCACGGCTTTGCTAATAGGGGCATCAAATCTCATGGTGCTCACAGGAGCAATGTCAGGCAAAGGCCGTGTAAGCCTCTCCTATTGGCCTTAGCCACGCCTGTGAGTGATGATGCTGAAAAAACAAGCATCCCCCCTTTTCAGGAGAATATCTCGAGGTGGAAAAGCCACTGTGGGGTGGCCTCTATGACTGCATGTGGATGCTGTCTGACATTTCACAACCCATCATTCACCTCTTGGATTATGCCACATTTTCCCACTGCCATGAATGGAAGGGGAGGAAAAGATGGAAGAACTGTTTCTAGACTGCTCCTTTAAGCTACAGGTAAGGGAATCACATTGTTGAATACATATATCTCCCTGCATACAGAAACAAAACATGAAGAAGCGTCATAATCTAGCCTTCTCCACACAAATTTTCTATATGAGGGAAATTCCTTTCCAATATGTTTAACTATGCAATTCTTCTACCCCTGCAACTTGAAGTGGTTCAGCCCAGGGGACAGTTAGACCCCCCCCCCAACTGCTGCATATGGCTGTGTGTGATGCATCAAAGCACCTGCACAGTCGCCAATGCCACAAAGCTCACATGTCATGACTTCACCCACTGCAACTGCAAATCTGAAAATCTACTCACAGACCACACCCATTCCCACAGCAGACATTCGTGTTCCTCAGCAACCCCAATCATATTACTTCTGAACTGGTCTACAGCAAAGCATGAGAACGACGCCCAAGTACTTTCAGCAAAAGCCCACAATCTTATATTTCCGCTAGTAATCCATCTACTCCATCTTAGCAGGAAAACTGATCCTGGTGTTGCTCCCTGCTAAGCCTCCTTTGTCCTAACAGTAGCCCTGCTCACCTGGAGTCAGAAAAAGAGAATCACAGCCCTTTCTCCACCCCCTTTTGTGTGCACACACACGCAATTGCCTCTCTCCTGGAGATGCCCGAAGCCCAAATCCCTCCCCCAAAAACAATGGACCTGGGATGAGAAGCTACCAATGGAATTTACCCTGCAAGGACATTATTGTGGCTCTCATTAACCCAAACAAAGATGAGCGAGAGATTCCACCCGTCCTGGGTCTAGGAATCAGGCAGCTGTGGCTGTGTCTGGGGTTCCATGGATAGCACCTGTATACCAGGGCAGGACCTGTATACTGTGGGGCTGAGCTGGGAGGGGAGGAAGAGAGGAAGGCTTAATACCAGGCAATTGACGTGACTCGGGAGGAGAAGGAGGCCTTATCCCGTTTCCCTGGCTGCCCGGCCCAGGGAGGGTCGGGAGGTGCCCGGCCAGGAGGCCTCAGTAGCTGTCCTTAGCCCAGGGCCGGTTGCGCTGCCAGTTCCTCTCGTTGTGGTTGTGCTCTGTCTCGCGCTCCAGGAGGCGGTCCTGGGAGTCGTGGCCGTTGGTGCTGTGGAGGCCGCTGTTGTGGTTGCGGTGAGGCTGGTACAGGTCAGTGTAGGCATCTGAGTACTCTTCCTCCAGGTGCCGGGAGCTGCGCTGAGAGGCCGCCGTCCAAGTCTTGCGGGAGGCGTCGCTCGCCTCATCCGACTGCATCAAGCTGTCGTGCTCCACCGGGGAGCGTTCGTTGCCGCGCTCGCCCAGCGAGGCCTGGTTCTGGAGTGGGGAACCGTAAAGCGGGTCACAAAAAGCACCCAAGGAGACAGTGCCATCTGGGGGCGCATAGCGCGTCTGGGCAGGGCCCATGAGACAGTTACAGTCACTCACACTTAAATCCCATTGAAACAATTCAAACTAAAAATGGCAACCCTGAGCCAACGTACCAGGAAGCAATTCCCACTGGGTATGGAATTGTTTTGCATCTCGCACAGCTAGTTCCAGTGGCACTTAAGGGTGACTTATTTTATTTGGCCTGGGTTGAGGCTTCTGCACTAACCCGCCCCCTCCCAGAAGTTTTTCCCATCAGAATCAACAGTCAGAGATTATGGGACTTGCAGTCCCAACACTGGAGGACCACAGCTCCCTGCCCCTGCCCCAATTGTTAGGTTATTTGTACCTGCAGGCCTGGAATGGCAGTCGAAGGTGTGGTGAGGTTTTGGCCGCCGGCAGCATGCGCAGGGTGGTGAGTTGCCCGCCAGTATACTTCCAGGTAGTCTGCCAGGTGTTCACAAGCATCCTCCAGCTGGTTCTCGTCCAGGATCACATCAAAGAGTTCCTTGGGGGAAAGGGATGAGGCGCAAGGGTGAGAAGAGGGAGGGAAAGGGATCAGTTCCTCAGAGACCCAGGCACAGAGAGCAGAGAAGTGGGCAGGGAGGAATATGAGGCTTGTAGTGTTGCGTGGAGAACGTAAGCAAGTACCGGGTGGCTTGGCATGGTGTATAGCAGAGGCACAGAAGTGCCACCATCAGCTCCAACCTTTAAATGTTTTCCCCCTAATTTCAGGATGAGGGACTGCAATCTTAAGGTTGTTTGTTAAATGAGGCAGGAGCACTTCTTAATTTCTAGACAAAAAAGCTCTGCAAAGGAATCTCTGCCACTTGTCCTGGAAGGATGTTCCTGAATTCTAAACACATAAGGCCAGATTCAGGTTGCTCAGGGGCGTGGGAAATGCGCTCTGCACATGCTCAAAGGCACGTTTTACCATATGAGACGACTTCACATCAGTTTCTTAAAAGACAGAGTGTGGCCATCGATGGCGAAAGCACTTGCCTGGGGTTCCTTCTGCCATTAAGAGAGGACCAGGAGGCGCCGAGTGGAGGAAGTCAAAGTTACAGGAGGCACAGAAGGAAAGTGAAGAGCCAGACAGAGCCCAGGGCAAGGCAGAGGCATGTCACACAGAGACACAGACAGACAGAGAAACTCACTGGAGGACACTGCACAAGCTTGTCAGCTGCCATCATCTGCACGTTGAGATGCTTCACTTGTGACTTCCCTCTGGACTTGATAAGCCTCTGCAGCACCTTCCAGAAAAAAATAAAATTAGAAGAGGACACAGCTACAGAGCTGGAAGGCTCCCAGCAGGCCACCTAAAGCGGGCGGGAGGGGTGCATTGGCTGAGATGACTGAGCTGTGAAGCAGAATTTACTATGAAACTATCACATGGTCTCTCTCAGCCTCCTCCCTCCACCTCTGCAGCTCCTAAAACTTATGAAGCCACCAACTGGCAGAGCCATGGGGCTAGAAGAGGCAGCAGGGAAGCCCAGGCTTTCAGACAGGGAGATGCGTGGAATTGAACCAGGAACCTTCTGCATGCAGAGCAGCTGCTCTCCCACTGAGCTATGACACTTCCTGTAATCCTAAATGGTTTATGGGAGTACCATTAATCCCACACACTCTCATGGGAAGACTGCATGCTACATGGGTCACCTGACACTGACATTTTCAATGGGAAAGTTCCCACTGTTGCCACGGCCACCCAACAACTGAACCTCATATGGGAAAAAAAGCAAACACCAGGAAATCCAAGCACACATTTCCCATGTACTATTGCTGCCGTCCCCTACAGCACGAAGCTCGACTTGGGCAACCAGCTTGGTTAAAGAGAAGACTTTCTGTGTATAGTAAAGGTAAAAGGGTTGTGCGCCAGTGTGGAAAGTGAGCCAACCTTGTGTTTTTCTTTGGCCCAGCAGCTGGAATTAGAGTGGCCAGGGACCTCCCCTGTATCTTCCCATATCCAGAGTAAGAGAGCAGCAACTTTCTCTCCTCACCTGCCACCAGGAGTGGACTTTGGTAATATGGCGCCCTGTGTGAGGAGAAAATGTGGTGCCCCCACCTCAAGTTTCTTATTTTCACAATAATTCCTTTTGGTACTTTGAGTAGGTACCAGTATTAATATAGGTATATTAATGATGATGATGATAATTTTGCACCTCTCAGTTCAGCGCCCTGTGGGGGGGAACCAGCCACACAGCTTTAAATCGAGTGCTGCTGCCACTTCACTGCCCAGTTCGCCCACTGGCACCTGTTGGGCAGCACAGCTGGATTCCTTCTCAAGAGTCAGAGTTGGGTTTCAAGGTAACTGGGTGCAGCGGTGGTGAATCTCTGAGTTGCAATCTGGCTGTCCTAGTGGAAACCAAACCCTGAGCTGAAATGCTAACTTTGCAAATTTGTGATTTCAGGGAGGGGGTATATATAACTCTTTTGGTAAGGTTTTAAAACAGGACTGTGGGACCTGCTGCCCTCCAAACATTGCTGGACTTCAGCTCCAGCCAGCATGCCCAATAGTCAGGGATGGGGAGAGCTTAATATTCGACATCCGTGGGGCCCAAAGCTCCTGTCCCTGTTTTTAACATGGTCCTGCCCATTCAAGAAAACGTGGGGTGGGCATAAATTAAACTAAGCAGAAACCAGCTTACCTAGTGAGCTGGGGAACAGCCTAGAGACGGGAGGAATCCATCTCCCACTGCAAAACTAGGGGATAGCAGAAAACACAGCTGGGAGAGCTGAAAGGGGCTTCAGAAAAACTGAGAATGATTCAGAGGAATCCCCTTTGTCTCTGAGGAGCCTTTTCCTCCCCTGCTTACCTTTGGGGAAGAGACCTTGACGTAGACGATGATTGGGGCCAGCGAAGTTTTGGCCAGTTGTGCTGGGTGGTTGATGGTGTCCGCATCCAACACAACCAGCTGCAGCGACTTGGCCAGTTCAAAAATTCGCTCGATCTCGCTCTGGACTTCAGCTGCAAAGGAAGCAGAAGGACAGTTGGCTGGATGCCCCTTTGAATAGGCAGGAAAGAAGGCTGTGTCTGCCTCCTTCCTCAGGCATCTCTCTGGCATCCACACACACTTGCCTCCCTTGAGTCTCACCTCCACAGCTCACCACCACCTTTGAAACTACAGTTTTTACTGTAGGCTGGAAGAACTACTTATGGTAAGCTTCCTTCTTGTTTCTAAAAGGATTTATAATTGCCTGTTCAGGTCTCTAGACCCTAAGTATCTGGGATGTAGCATTGGTGAAAGTTTCAGTTAGGATAGCAGGATGGCAGGCTAGGTTCAGAGGACACAGCTCTGTCCTCTCATCATTTGGGCATTGTCACAGCAGTATCTACTGCCTTAGCCAGCTTCCTCACTCTGTCCAATGGCAGGGCCTTTCTCTGGGTGCAGCGCAGGGACAGGAGCTTGTGGCCCTCCAGATGATGGGAGTCAATCACATGTAATCCTAGCTGGGAGTAAGTCCCACTAAACTCAGCAGGACAGAGCTTCTGAGTAGACAAGTATAGGACTGCCCTGTAAGGGACAGGGAGCTACACTCCAGAACTTCCTTATTTCTAATCCTCCAATCTGCCAAGGACTAATCAGGTGACATTGGGAAGGTTTGCTACTTTCTCCCAGCCTTTATCTGCAATTCTATTGACCTATCCTACAGGGGTTTTGCAAGGATTACAAAGTAACACATCTGAAGTGTTTTGGGCATTTGAAAGCACTATATAAATGCATGGTTCATTCATTATTATATTGTCCCACTATTGCTTCTAGTCAAGCAAATTGTGCAGGGGTTTTTTTATGCCATACAATGCCCTGCAAAACCTGTTTTCCAGAAGTGAAAATGAGATAAATAACTATCCCACTTAGAAACCAGTTTCTAAAAGAATAATTGTCCCTTTTCAGACTTGGTGGGTCTTTGAGATTATTATTACCCTTCCCCGTAAGCTTGGGAAATGAGCAGGAACCCATTCTGAAAATGCTGTGAGAGGTATATAAATAACAGCAGTGTGTTGCCTCCTGCAGGAAGCGGTGAAATGCAAGACACCGGGTACATTCAAGGAGAATGAGGAGGCTGCTTCAGGTGAACTGACAGGATCCAGTTTTATAGTACAATGTCAACGTAAGGAGGGGAAAAACACTTTTAATTCTGCTAATGTTACTCATTTTTACAGGGTGACACTGAGATGCAGCCACATGACGCTTTCACACTGTGTCTGCATTCTGCGCAAGCACATTCCCACATGCGCAACTATAACTGCACAGATATCGTGCAAGAAAACAGCATTAGGGCACTTCACAGATAATCTAGCTCAGTGCCGTCTGCATTGGCTGGCAGTGGCTCTCCAGGGTTTCAGACAAGCAGATACCATATTTTTCGCTCTATAGGACGCACTTTTCCCCCTCCAAAAATGAAGGGGAAATGTGTGTGCATCCTATGGAGCGAATGCAGGCTCCTTGGCTTCAGCAATAGCATCACAAAGCCTCCGAAGCGCAGGGGGAGAGCTCCTCCCGCGCTCCGGAGGCTTAGCGTTGCTTTCGCTGAAGCCGCCTGAAGCCCCCGGAGCGCAGGGAACTCCCACTGTGCTCCGGGGGCTTCAGGCAGCTATCTGCAAGCCTTCGGAGCGCAGCAGGAGTTCCCGCCGTGCTTCGAAGGCTTGCAGATAGCCGCCTGAAGCCTGGAGAGCAAGAGGGGTCAGTGCACACCGATCGCTCTTGCTCTCCAGGCTTCGCTTCGCTGGAGAGGCGCTGCACAGTTTTCCCTCTCTGCGCAGCGCCCCTTCAGCGAAGCAGGAGGAAAAATGTAAGGGGCTCCATTTCTCCTGCCGCTTCGCTGGAGGGGCGCTGAGCAGAGAGGGGGAGATTTTTTTTTTCCTGTTCTCCCCCTCCTATGTGTGTCCTATAGAGCGAAAAATACAGTATTTCTTAGCCCCACCTGGAGATGCCAGGGGTTGAACCTGGAGCCTTCTGTGTGCAAAGCAGAGGCTCTACCACTGAGCTTCAGCCTGTTACCAACAGGGATACATAGAAGGTCTGGTCTCTGCCCAGGAGATTTTAAAACTGTGTTTCCCCTGTTGTGCTCAGACGAGCAATGAGAGCATGACAGCAACATATACACAAACCAAAATGAGCTCTCCCCCCCCCCCCCCCAAGTTTTAAAGTTAATAGTTTCTGCAGGCATTTCTGAATCCTTGAAGAGCGAAGCCTGTATGCTTTCAGGGAGCTTGCACCCAGGGCCCTCTGTGGATTGCGGCCTTTCAAAGCAGGACCCTGAAATCTACTGATGGGTGAGCACAAAGAAAGAGCAGGAGGTGGCTGTGAAGGAAACAGTGCTGTGAATTCTGCTTAGAAACTTGCACAATTTGCATCCAAGAGCGTTGCTTGAGACCTACCCACACCAAGAGGAAAATCTAGATGACCTTTCTCCCTGGCACACTCATTTTCTATAAGCAGGGAACCTGGGATGCAAGACCAACGATCGCCATGGCTATGCCAGACAAGCTGCTCGCCTGCCAACTCCCGTTGCCCTTATGGGACCTGCTGGGACTCACCGATACTGGACCGGGTTGTGGATCGCTCAATGATGGCCCGCTTGCCTGGGTTGTTCAGCACTGAGCGCTTGGCCAGTGACAAGTCAGCTGTGACCCGTGTGATGGAGATTCTGAAAGACAGGATGACAGGCAACAAGACCATTACCCAACACTCGCTAGTGGCACAGGAACCAGGCAACAGGTGGGGGTCGAAATTGCTCTTCATTTCAGAATAGTGCCCTACCTGCCATCAAATCTGTGCTTGAGAAAGTCAAAGAGAGCTTTCTGCATCATGTCTGTCACCTGAAAAGAAAGGACAGAGGGCAAGAGGGCAGCGGTGCTGGTCAAATGACTACCACAGCCAGGAATTTTTTTGTGACATGGGAGCTATTTTATGCTGGTACCCGCAGCACTTTTAGGAATATACGAGTATTGGCAGCTTGTCTTCCCCCCGCCCCTACCAAAAATGCACTGGCTACAGCCATATTTCAGAATGTGGGTTTGGGGCAGAGTTTTGTCCCTTCCACGTTCCCATACCTCATATCCTTTCAGGGATGGCCCCACCAGCACCACCGGCCTCATGGAGGGCACGACATCGTAAGGTGGGATGTGCTCTGTCTGTAAAAAGGAGGGTGTGTCACAAAATGGCTTTTCCCTTCCTCTGCAGCCCAGAAAGTAGGAGAAAGGAGAGCAGTAATGACAAAGTGGGGGCTCTCTCCATTTCAACCGGAAACGCAGATACGCAATCCCAATGGATGATGAGATATCAGATACCACCCCTATATCCCTTTTGCTTTGCTACAATATCATATCAGTATCAATAAGCTACAAACTCCTTGCAACAGGAAATGGCCTCACCTGCTCAGCCCCAGCCCCTCTTCTCTGCCCTACACTGCCACCTCCTACTGCGCCCACAGCAGCCACCCAAACCGCTACATGTGGGCATTTTTCTGGGTGGCAGGGAGTAAAACACTGAAAGGGGAGAGCAAGCTAGTTTCTCACCAAAAAATGGGAAGAATAGAACCTTTACTCCCCCCTTTTAAATGAAAGCTGGGAATCAAGGAATTATGGCTAAACTAGGGACAGCAATTGTCCCCTCCTTCCTGTGGACACCCGGGCCACCAGCCTTCTCCTCTCACATTTTTATGCTAAGCATGGGGAGGAAGCCCAATCAAAACAGGTTAAAAAGCCTGCTGCCTTTGCATCCTGGTCTACATGGGGCAAAATGCCCCCCAGCACACACTGAGGTGGCCCTGTAAGGGGGGAAGACCCCCATCACTGCAGGCTGCTCCAGCCAAAGGCAGCTCCACCTTGAATGCCATTCTAGCATGAAATCCACTCTGTTCAAAGTTAGGTTGCATACACATGTATGTGCAAAGCACATTGGAAGCACATTCCGCGGGGGCCCCTCAAAGAATTCTGGGCACTGTAGTTTGTCAAGGATTGCTGGGAATTGTAACTCAGAGGTGAACTACAGTGCCCAGAATTCTCTGAGGGGGGAAATGTGTTTCGAATGTGGTTTAGAGGCATACTGGAAGTGCAGCCTTGGACAGGATGGCCTCATAGTTCACCCCGTCCTCCGCTTGTAGGACTGGCTAGCAGGGAAAAGACACAGCAGAGAAGAGGGTCATCCCAGCATTGAGTCCTTACCTGCTTTTGCTTCTGTTTGGCTTGTTGGGGGGAAAAGAAAATACGGGGTTGTCAACAGTGAAGTATCAGCAAATGAACAAGACTACACAGAGGACAAGGGGCCCTGCAGTTTAAGAGCTTTAATCCCTTGGGAGTTGGAACTGGGGTGGGTGGTTGACTGCCTTCCTGTTTCCCCTTCTCCCCCGGCCTCACTCTCGCAAGGCACCTCTGGCCTCACTGTTGTGGCACCCCCTGAAGCACGGCACCTAGTGTGGCACCGGTTGTGCAACCCTGAAACAACCTCTGATTTGCCAAATCATGTGACAGGGCAGGGACAAAGTAAGCCTAGGCCAGGCATGGCCAAACTTGTCCCTCCAGCTGTTTTGGGACTACAACTCCCATCATCCCTAGCTAACAGGACCAGTGGTCAGGGGTGATGGGAATTGCAGTCCCAAAACAGCTGGAGGGCCAAGTTTGGCCATCACTGGCCTAGGCCAATTTGTCTTAAAGGGATACATTTGAAGTCAGCAGTGGCTTATGCACGTATGACATTAAAAGCATTTAACATTTCGTGCTCAGGGCATTGCATCCAAATTTTGTGCTAAGGAAAGTGAAATCCAGACAAATGGATGCATTGCTGTGTTTCCCTCTTCAACTGAATGAATGAATTTATTAATACGGTCACAGACCAGCGTCAACACACACAATATCACAGATCATAAAAAAAAATATATCAAAAATACAGAGGACAATATGAGTATAACAAGCATTTAAATATAAAAAATTAAAATTAATTATTAGCATGCCCCCTGTAATTAACATTTGGGGGTTTGGTCATTATGGGATACCACTTGCTTCCTGCGATTAATTGCAGCCGCACAGAATTTGGCTACATTTAATGTAGTCTTGGGATTCTTGTCCTCTAGCAGTAGTTTTAAACTATGGTGTTCCGATTCTTTCCTGGACTTTTGCAAAACAGGTGTAATAAAAGTCAAACGTATATCCTCATAAAGACTACAACGTAATAGTACATGTGAAGCAGTTTCAACTTCCAACGAGCCACAAGGGCAGACCCGTGCTGTGTATGGTTTACCCTCAAATCTGCCCTGAAGTAAGGCAGAAGGGAGAACGTTGAATCTGGCGAGGGTAAAAGACCGTCTGTGTTTGGGTACCTGAAGACCTGACAGATAGTTAGCTGGAGAAAAACCTCTCCCATAGTCCCTTATTGCAGGATGTTTGATCATTTCGCTCATGTGGCATTGTAATTCTACGTCCCAGATACTCTGTTCTTTCAGCTTCGAGTGTGGTTGGCAACACTATCTATCTTTCCCCGCCTGCACTGAGAATCCAGTGCTCTTGTTTCACTTGGCATTATTTATTTGTCGCATTTATTCGTCGCTTACTACATGTCTCAAAGCGACTTACAATGATAAAAGCGCACAATAATACAAAAGTGAAAACACACCAAAAAGCTAAATTACGGACTCAAAGAGCCTGTCCTGAAATTGCATAAGGACATCTCCCACTCCACCCTATTAAAAGATAGCCCCAATGCAGGCTAGGGGAATCATCACACTGTATAAGCCCAATTCAAAGCTCAATGTCTGGATGTAGAGGGATTTTATATTTTTTTAATTATTAAATTTGTATACTACCCTTCATCCACAAATCTCAGGGCAGTTCACAACATAAAAATAAAATATGAAAACAGAAAATACATGATAAAAACCAGAACAAGAACCAACCAAACCATAAGGCCCACTCTTTGCCTGGCACCTAAAAAGCTGGTAGTGATGTCACCAGGTGCATCTCTCTAGGGAGAACATTCTACGGTCAGGGATCCACCACTGAGAAGGACCATTCTCCTGTTGCTGCCCTCTACACTTCACTCCGAGGGGAGGAGGCAAACAAATAAGGGCCTAGGCCAGGGGTCGGCAAAGATTTTAGCCGTGGGCCGGTCCACCGTCCCTCAGACCTTGTGGTGGGCTGTAGAAGCGGCACTGGGGGGGGGCTGGAATAAGAGGCGAGGGGGGCAAGTAGTCCTCCTCCCAACCCCCCAACCCCAGCCGCTGCGCTTATCTTCCCAAGGGCTGCCACCACCACTGCCGCTACTTCTCGTGGGTAGGCAGAAGGAGCTTGTCCGCTCAGCTCTCTGGCCTACAGGAGCACCAGGACAGCGGCGGAGGGGAGATGAGTGGCGCGAAAGGGCTGGCTCCGGAGAGGGGCTGCTTAAAATGGTGCTCAGCCAGCTCAGCCCAGCTCCCTTCCTCCTCTAGGCAGGGCAGTGAGAAGCCAGGAGGAGGGAGGGAGGAGGCGCCACCACCGTGGTGTGGGGGGGCGGGATGGAATGGCGCGGGGGGGGGATGGTGCAGCCCAAACAAGCAGAATCCTCATGCCGATCCATGGACAGTCCGTGGTCCGGATCCTGAAGGCAATTGGGCCTGATCTGGCCCCCGGGCCTTAGTTTGCTGACCCCTGGCCTAGGCTGACAAATGCAAGGTCTGGGTAGGTTCAGGCAGAGAGAGGCAGCTCTTCCCTTTTGGCACTGCCTGTCTACCTACCCCTCCAGCAAGATCTTTTTGGTCTCTCTCTGTTTCTCAAGGGGGAGAAAGAGCTGGCATAGGTTAAATGCCTCTTCTACTACAATATCTTCAAAGAGTGTCTTTGAGCATATGCAAGGAGCCTTCCCCTTGCCACACGTGAAATTCTGAAGACAAGAAAAAATCTTTTTGGCTCCAGCAGGTGGTGCAATTTGACACTAGCATCTGGCTTCAGCACAGTATATTTAGTCAGAAATTTTTCACCTGGCAAGTACCTTCACTTTTTGGTGCCTGCTAAAAACATTCATGTTTAGGCAAGTCTACCCAAATATGTAGAATGCTGATACGTGTTTTAATCTGCTTTTAGCTTATTGTTGATTTTCATTATTTTCTGAATGTTTCAAACAGCTGTTTCAAACTGTTTATATTGATAATTTTATTGTTTTGTTCTTTTTGTAAATTTCTTTGAGGTTTTTTCCCTTACAAACAAGTAGTATATCAAATTTAAGAAATAAATAAACCAAACCAAACCAGAATTGTTTCAAACAAAAGTGTGGGTGGGTGTTTTTGCTTTGCTTTTCTGTCTGCAAAAACATGCTAAGATTTCACCAGTCGTTTTCAAGCATATCATAAGGGCTAGGATCTTGCTTCTGTGGTTTAATAAAAGCTAAGGTTCTCAGGCGGTTGCATTCAGCACTCCCACAGAAACACAGCAGACACTCAACCCTGTTTAAGGTTTTACCTAGTGATGGGGGAGGCGATCGCCTGTTGCTGATGGCGGGATTACCAGACTGCCTAATTGAGGAAGAAAAGAGAAAGTCAGTGTGGCAACTGGAGATAAATGTGGAGCTCAAGCTTGTGTGGATGTGCTTGTTCCGAATAGGAAAGCAAAGTCTGGAAGATTCAGCAGCTGCCTAAAGAAAGCATGCCCTCCCACAGTCCAGTTTTCTCAATGGAACAAGGGCCAGTGCTGTATACTGAAGGTGGCTCACAGGACCTAAGTTAGCATCTCGTGTAGCTCTTCATTGATGCTGAACTTAGAATTAGCATCAGTGTCCCTGAACATGTACCGTATTTTTTGCTCTATAAGACTCCCTTTTTCCCTCCTAAAAAGTAAGGGGAAATGTGTGTGCATCTTATGGAGTGAATGCAGGCTGCACAGCTATCCCAGAAGCCAGAACAGCAAGAAGGATTGCTGCTTTCACTGTGCAGCGATCCCTCTTGCTGTTCTGGCTTCTGAGATTCAGAATATTTTTTTTCTTGTTTTCCTCCTCCAAAAACTAGGTGCGTCTTGTGGTCTGGTGCGTCTTATAGAGCGGAAAATACGGTATATTAAAAACCATGCACAGTATCACACAGTGGTTTGAGTTTAGCTACCAAATAATTTAGATGGGGGGGGGGAGGTACACAGTACTACTGCCAGTTTTACAACTTGCCTCCCACCACAGAAAAGCATCACACCCCTTACTCTTGCTGGTGTGCCTGACTGAGCCAGAGTTATTTGCCATCCCACCCACTGAAGACCCTCTTACCTGGCTTTCTGCTCCTGCTTCAGCCGAATGGCCTCCAGCCGCTGTGGGCTGGGGATGAAAGCGATGTCTCCCCCCTCCTTCACTAGCCGCCCGATCCACCAGTCATTGCTGTACTTCTGCAGAGACATCATGGTAGAGGGCCAAGAATTATACTTAAGGCTTCACAGATCTGTAGGGCAGTGGCGTAGCGTGGGGGGTGCAGGGGGGGCCGGCCGCACCGGGCGCAACATCTGGGGGGGGCGCGCTCGCACTTGCAGCTCTCTGCCCCTACCTGGCTCACCCACTCTCTCTCACTGCAGTGCTGGCTGTGCGAATCCGATCCAAGCCGCTGGGTCGCTGCCCACTGTGGAGGGGGTGGGTGCCAGGCGTGCGGTGCGGAGAGAGAGCAAGGGACTATCTGGGGGAGGGACAGTGCAGCGGCCGCCCAGCGCAGCGCTGAGCGCGGGAGAGAACCACACCAGACCAGACCAGGCAGCAGCAAGAAGAAGCTGGCAGCGGCGGCAGGTTAGGGGTTAGGGGGCGCAAATTACTTGCCTTGCCCCGGGTGCTGACAACCCACGCTACGCCGCTGCTGTAGGGTCATAGACCCTTTAAAGACACCTTCCTACCATATACAGTGGTACCTCAGGTTAAGAACTTAATTCGTTCTGGAGGTCTGTTCTTAACCTGAAACTGTTCTTTAGCTAATGGGGGCACCACTTTAGCTAATGGGGCCTGCTGCTGCCGCCGCACCGCCAGAGGACGATTTCTGTTCTCATCCTGAAGCAAAGTTCTTAACCCGAGGTAATATTTCTGGGTTAGCGGAGTCTGTAACCTGAAGCGTATGTAACCTGAAGCGTCTGTAACCCGAGGTACCACTGTATAGAAAAAGAGGGAGGGAATGAGAAGTATCTCTCACTTATTAAACTACTCATGTAAACAACTGACATTAGAACTTAAATATTTTTTACTATTTTTGAATCCTCAAGATGAGTAACAATATGTTAATGTTAAAAAAACAAAAAACCAAGCCAACATCTATAAATCTTGCAGTAGCTAAAGATCTGACCCTTCAGTACCAGAAGGCTATGGCCAGATTTCAAGTCACATATCAGATAGAAGAACCACTGGCTGTAGCAATCAGAGAATCGGCAGGATTTAATAGATGAGAAGCTAGCACTGTAGAGGAAGTGAGGAGCAGATGGGGCTCATTCACCTGGAAAGGCATCCCATCTAGGAGAAGGAAAACTGAAATTAAACCTTCGCTGCCTTGGGGGATATCTCTGGAAGAAGAAGAATGGTACCCTACACAAATCCAGAGTGAAGTTCCTAAAACGGTTGGGTGGCGCCTTGTGAGCCTCCTTCTGCCAAGCTGGTGCCGAATGTCTTGCTTTGCTTTGTGTTTGGACGACATTGGGGAGGGCCGGTCCTTGTCATCTGTGCAGCCCAGGACCACCATACACCACCATATGCACCAGGGAGGTCACTTCGGTGCTATTAACTTCACCCCCCAGAGGCCCAATCCATTGTCTCCCAAGTCAGATAGATACCAACAAAAACAGCACTAATCCAATCTAAATTTGGCCCATCTGGTCCAGTATCCTGTCTTCCACAGTGGCCATGTCAACTCTGATTTTGGCGCTAGTACACAATCATCAAGACTAGTAGCCATTATACTCCATGAATTTGTCAAATTCCTTTTTAAAGCTGTCCTTTTTGACAGCCATCACTACATCTCTTGGCAGCAAATTCCATTGTTTAGCTATGCTCTGTGTGAACAGTACTGATTTTGTCTGCCCTGAATCTCCCCCAATTCAGCATCGTACCTCCAGGAAAAAGAGGTACTACAACTGCAAGCTGTTGCTGACAACTCTTCTCCCCATCCCCATCTCCACCCAGGCCCCACCTCTTTGATGTGCAAGAAGTCTTTGGCTTCAAAGTTGATGGCAGAGTCACGCACAGGACATTCCTCATCCAGCGTCCCACAGTAGCTGACATTGGTACGAACAGCAAATGCGACCGGCTTGTTCTGAGGAGGAAAAGAAATCAGAGAGGGAGCCTGTCAGCGCCAGGTCAGATGGGACCTCGTCACTTCCCTCTCAAGAACAAATGTGCAGGATCCGTCACTCTCGGGATTATGCCCAGTTCCAAAGGGTAGCGAGGGCAGTTGATGGGGCAAGGGCCAGGGACCATGGAGTCCTCCACTGAGGAAGCTAGACAAGGAAAAGTTCCCCTTAATGAGGTTTGTTAGTTCTCTAGAAAATTCTCTAGACTGAACAAGGTTTGACTTGGCTGTTGGAGTCATCTGAGGAAAGGACTGATGCTCACTCAGTTTGTACATTTACACACACCTGCTCCCGCTCTCGCTGGTTAGAGAGCCCACTGATGGTCTCTCTTCTTGTAGGTGTTTAAAACACTTTATATGCAATCCTGGCAACAGCCCTATAAAGTAGATTCACACGTTGCAGGTAAGGGGAACTTAAGGAGAGGGGGTTGTCTCGTGAGTGTGGGGTGTGAAACACAGAGCAGTCAAATACAGCATTCCTAGAGTGGACATAAAAAGGGGGATGTCTGGACCAGCCAGTCGGAACTTCCTGTTTCCTCCTGGGCTGGGACGAACTTCCTCTACATGTGACCAGAGGTAGGCGTGACCTCACCTGTGCAGGTAACAAAATAGCACAGGGGATGCAGCCATCTCTCTCTCTGACTCCATTCCTCAAAGAAGCAACATCTCCTTAGCCTGAGATGCCCTCTTGGCTTCCAGACAAGAGAGGACAAAGGAACTATCTCCTTATGGGATAGATTCCACGTGTATATATCTTGTAACTTAAGTCTGACTTCTGGGATCCATCTGTGAACAGAACGTGTGAGTAAACTCTTTTATATTTTTATACAAGACTGTGTCGTATCTATTCTTTTTAAGCGGGAATAAAGGGGAATTACCAGGAAACTTATTTTAGAGGCTTATACAAGCCAGGCAAACCTATCCACTGTGAAAGTTTAAAAGGGGAATGTTACTCTGCTAAATTGTAGAACTTGTTAACACAAGTTGGGAAGGATATAATCAAACAATATATCCTCTCCTGCCTCCCTGAACATTCCCACAGTGAGTTCCTGGCTGCAGCAAGACTTGAACCGAGGGCAACCTATACTGCCATGATATCATACATGTATCACAACTAATGTAATATGGATTATATAGAAAAGTGATTTATGAGGCCAAATCCAGTATTACATTTAACAGTCTTCAGACTCCCATGCTTCCTTTGCGCAAGTGACAAAAACAGTTGTGGGAAGCAAATTTGAGCAAGAGAATGGCAGGAGTAGGAAGGCCAAAGCAACCCCTCCCTCCCCCACTCCTCAGATCAAACCCACAGCCTCACACAGTGCTTTTTATTTGTTAAAAAAATACACAACAACCACGATCAGGAAACTATTGTCCGAATCTGCTTTGTAATATCTAGCTTGGCCCTTAGTGTAGTCATTAGCTGCAGCAACAGAACATGCAGGGCAGCCCAGATGTGCTCCCTCCCATACTGGATTGTAGCCCGTTTCTCTTTTATTCACTAATAAATGCCACCCCATTGGCTTGTGTGTGTTGTGTATGATGCCTTTGGAACACACGGGTGAGGATTACATCAATTGTAATCTACAGAAAGGAGAAGAAACCGCAGTCATGGAAACCAGTGAGCAAAAGGCCAAAAATTGCTCGCTCCCCTGCTCTCTGTGGTCTTCAGAAGCCAAAATGAAGGGCAGATGTGGGGCCACCAAGAAGTCGTTGAAGAGCAGCCCACCCCCGTCATCATGGATCTTTTTGAGGTCACTGTTTGGGGGAGGGCTGATGCGCCGTTATTCTGAAGGCAGATTGGAAATGCACTAGTCCTTTCCAGAATGTTCATGAGAAAGCAGTATGATGTTTACATAAAACTTAAAGATTATTTTCTGCTCCTTACAGTCCACCCCTCCTGGCCCAGGGCAGGGCTGGGGAATCTATGGCTCCTCAGATGTTGTCTTGGACTCCCACTCCCATCAGTCCCAGCCGGCATGGCCAGTGGTTGGAGACGATGGGACTTGTGGTACCAAAATATATGGGAGGCCACAGGTTGCCTCCCTGCATTCAGAGCTGCTGGGGACCAAGGGAAGCTGTTTCATGGACAAAGAGGTCCTCACCCAACATCTGCTTAGCTGAAACCAAGGCTGGCGTACCCTCCCCTGCCAGTACCTTGGCTTTCTCGAGTTGCTGCTGAGCCTGGTTCTCCACTTGGCGCTTCACCCCCTCGCGCTCCTCCTCGAGCGACACGTCGGAGTCCAGCGATGGGCGGCTGGTGTACGAATCAGCGGAGCCCTGAGGAGAAGATTCAAAGCTCGAGTGAGGTGAGGGATTTGGCCATACTGGAAGTCAGGATGCAGCCTGGTTTGAGGAGGCCTGCCAGAGCTTCTCTCCCAGATGGGACTTTTCTTTCTGTAATGGCCGCTGAAAGGAGAGGTACCTCAGCCGCACAGTTTCACACTGAATTCTGAAAACCTGTGCATTTGGACTCCACGCACTTTTAGGCTGAGAGCCTTGCAAGTTGCTAAGCTCGGCAGGGGTGGATCTGATGTGTGCCTGGATGGGAGACCAGATGGGAAACCACATGCATCTGTCCTCCAATTCCATGATGGAAGAAAGAGAGGATAAAAAAGTATTAACCTCTCCCCCACCCCTGTGATGTTTGAGGTTTCCCTGGCAGGGTCAATACAATGGACCAGCCATATCGGAAACTATAGTGCTAAACTATAGCGCCTTAAGGCACTATTCTGTTCAAGGTGTAATATATATTTTTTTTTTAAAGCAATTTATTAGGTTTTAGAATAAAAATAAACATAATAAGCAATATAACATTGATCTTAACATATTTTCACATTTTCTTTGGACTTCCTCACATCTCCCGCTCCCACTTTCATCGTTATAACATTTTGTCAGCAATTTATCATCTTATTTAAGTTCTCATATCCCTTCTATATTTCATAATCTTATAATTCTCAGAGGGAGCTAAATTTCACAGTTTTACTTGTTTTCTTAAAAAACTTCTAAATTTAGTGGTGCTCAGTTATTTTGATCTAGCCTCTTATTTAGCATTCACTCAAATTACAATACTTTTGTAAATAGTTCTTAAATTTCTTCCAGTCCTCCTCAATCCTCTCTTCTCCCAGGTCACGGATTCTGCCGGTCATTTCAGCCAGTTCCATGTAGTCTATCAGTTGTATCTGCCATTCTTCCAGTGTGGGTAGATCTTGAGTTTTCCAATGTTTTGCGAGAAGTATCCTTGCTGCTGTTGTTGCATACATAAAAAATGTCTGGTCCTTCTTTGCCACCCCTTGGCCGACAATACCCAAAAGGAAAGCCTCTGGTTTCTTAGTGAAGGTATATTTGAATACCTTTTTCAGCTCATTATAAATCATTTCCCAGAACGCCTTCACTTTAGGGCAAGTCCACCAGAGGTGGAAGAACGTTCCCTCACACTCTTTGCATTTCCAACACTTATTGTCAGACAGGTGGTAAATTTTGGCAAGTTTGACTGGGGTCATATACCATCTATAAATCATTTTCATTACATTTTCTTTCAGAGCGTTACATGCAGTAAATTTCAATCCATTACTCCACAACCTCTCCCAGTCCTCAAACATGATATTATGCCCAATATCCTGTGCCCACCTTATCATAGCCGATTTAACCGTTTCGTCTTGTGTATTCCATTTCAACAGCAAGTTATACATCCTTGAAAGTACCTTAATCTTTGGTTCTAACAATTCTGTTTCTAATTTCGATTTCTCCACCTGGAACCCTAGTTTCTTATCATTTTTAAAAACTTCTTTAATCTGAGCGTAATGTAACCAATCTCGCACTTTGTCTTTCATTTTCTCCAAACTCTGCAATTTCCAATTGTCTCCCTCCTTTTCTAGTATTTCCCAATATTTTGGCCATTTAGCCTCCATATTGGGTCTTTTTCGGGCCTTGGCTTCCAAAGGTGAAAGCCACCTTGGTGTTTTATTTTCCAGCAAGTCTTTATATTTTGTCCAGACATTAAACAATGATTTTCTGACAATATGGTTCTTAAAGGCCTTGTTTGCTTTAACCTTGTCATACCATAAATATGCATGCCATCCAAAAGCATTGTTAAACCCTTCCAAATCTAACACATCAGTGTCCTCAAGAAGTAGCCAGTCTTTTAGCCAGCAGAATGCTGCGGCTTCATAATACAACTTTAGGTCTGGCAGGGCAAAGCCCCCTCTTTGTTTTGCATCGGTTAATATCTTAAACTTAATTCTGGGCTTTTTGCCCTGCCAGACAAACTTAGAAATGTCTCTCTGCCACTTCTGAAAGCACTCCGTTTTATCCAAAACCTGAAGTGTTTGAAATAAAAACAACATCCTTGGCAATACATTCATCTTGATAGCAGCAATTCGGCCTAACAAAGAAAGTTTCAATTTTGACCAACTATCTAAGTCTCTCTTAATTTCTGTCCAGCATTTTTCATAATTGTCCTTAAATAGACTTAGATTTTTTGCTGTTATGTTTACCCCTAGGTATTTTACTTTTTTAACCACATTAAGTTCCGTCTCATTCTGAAACCGTTCTGACTCTGTATCAGTCAAATTTTTCCCCAAAACCTTAGTTTTCTGTTTATTTAGTTTAAATCCAGCCACCCGACCAAAATCATTAATCAGTTGTAATACTCTTTTCGTACTGGGCTCTGGCTTCTGCAAGGTCAAAACCAGGTCATCTGCAAAAGCTTTTAATTTATATTGTTTCTGACCGACCTGAATTCCTTCCACCAACCGATCCCCTCTAATCATGTTCAATAGCACTTCCAGAACCGAAATAAATAACAAAGGGGAAATAGGGCAACCTTGTCGTGTCCCTTTTTCAATTTTAAACTCTTCTGTAACCACATTATTAACTATCAGTTTAGCTTTCTGTTCTGAATATATCGCCTCAATCCCATTCTCAAAACCCCGTCCCACTCCCATCTCTCTTAAATTTCCCATCATAAATTTCCAGGAGATATTGTCAAAGGCCTTCTCCGCGTCTATAAAAATTAAAACTGCTTTTGTATTTATGTCTGTTTGCAAAAGTTCCAAAATGTCAATAATGTTCCTTGTATTAGCAAACAGATGTCTTCCTGGGAGAAAGCCGGCCTGGTCCTTATGAATTACTTCATTTAAAACTTTTTTAAATCTATTTGCCAAAATGTCTGCAAATATTTTGTAATCCACATTTAAAAGAGAGATGGGACGGTAGTTCTTAAGTTGTGTCTTTTCAGCTTCCGACTTTGGTATTAATGTGATGAACGCTTCCTTCCACGACTCCGGTGCCCTCTTCCCCTCCATAATTTCATTGCTGACCTCCATCAAAGGTTGTATCAAATAGTCTTTTAATGTCTTATAGTACTTGGAGGTCAGCCCGTCTGGTCCTGGAGATTTGCCAAGTTGCATGTTCTGGATGGCTTGTTCGATCTCCTGTTGTGTTATTTTAGAATTCAGGATTGTCCTATTTTCTTGTGACAATTTAGATAGTCCGTTTTTTGCCAAAAATTGTTTAATCTCAATATCATCTTGCGGCCCTTGGGTGTATAATTTTTTGAAATATCTCTGGAAACACTTTCTAATGTCCACTGGATTCTGGATGTTTTTTCCATCAACCTCTAAGTTCGTAACAGTATTTAATCTTTGTCTTCTCTTCAACTGCCAAGCTAGCAGTTTTCCTCATTTATTCGCCGACTCAAACGTTTTTTGTTTCATTAATTTAACCTTCCATTCAATTTCCTGATTTATCAATTTAGAATATTGCGTTTGATAAAGTTTAATTTCTCTCAGAGTTGGCTGTGACTTCGGATTCACTCTTAATTTCTTCTCTAATTCTTTTATTTTATCCAAGATCTTATCTTTTTTCTCATTTTGTGTTCTTTTCTTTACTGCATTCTGTTGTATCAAGAATCCCCTCATTACAGCTTTGCTGTTCAAGGTGTAATATAGCCTATAGTCCATCCTTTGCCAACATGATGCCCAGCAGATGTTTTGAACGATGACTCCATCAGCCCCAGCCAGCGCGGCCGTGACCCCATCAGCTCCAGGATCAAATAGTGGGGCAGATGGGAGTCATAGTCCAAAAGATCTGGAAAGTAGCAGGTTGGGGGAAGGCTGGTACGATTGGGAGCTGCTTTACAACACCAATGGTGGAGATGTTAAATCAGAATTCTTAAAGCTTGTTCCTCAGCTAACATTTCCTCAGAAGTATATAAGACTGCAGCCTTAATATTCAAATTAGATACCCTCCAACAGCTCTCCGGAAAAAGAGGACACTCTTGTATAATTACAGCACCCTTGTCTTTGAACTAAAAATCACTGCCAGAAGGCTACCCGCTTCCCCACACCCCAATACACACACACTATTATACACTGCTGAAGGCTTAGCTGTATGCTATATTTATTTCCTGTGCAATCACCTGCTTTGTGCTGGTTTTGGATGAAAGCTTATTAGTAAAGCCAAAAAAATTTAAAAATCTCCTTTTTTAAAACAGCAACCTAAACAATATTTTATAGCATTTATTTTCACAAGATATATAGTCAGACTTGTGGAACAGCTGCAACTCAGATGCATTCAAGGAAATGTTCGCAGCATGGCTGAGGTGCAAAGGAAGCTTGTGCACTGTGCAAGAACCCGAACATGGCTTGTGGGGAATTTCTTTAGATCCCCAAATCTCCCCAAAGGCAAAATGCAGGCAGCCAAGGTACCAGGGACAAGTAAATAGGGAAAGCTGGAGCATATAAGGGGAAGTAGTAGAGCATCTGCTTTGTGGGTTCAATCCCACCATCTCCGAGTAGGGATGGCAGATAACCCTGGTGACATCTTAAAGAGCCACTGCCAGTCAGTGCAGTACTGAGTTGGTGGAATAGTGGTCTTTCTCAGCATAAGGCTGTTTCCTACGTCCCAAAGTCAGAGCAAGTTCTGTTCTAGTATAGAATAGCTCAGTGGTCCGGGTGGCAGCTGTGTTGTTTACTTTTGCACCAGGACTGCTCCTATACGTTCACAAGAACTGCTGTGATAGCTCAGTCAGTAGAGCATGAGACTCTTAATCTCAGGATCGTGGGTCCGAGCCCCAGGTTGAGCCAAAGATTCCTTCATTGCAGATGGTTGGACCAGATGACCCTCAGATGACCAACTCAATAGGTGAACCTTTTCCCACCATGCACCTTGATCCCAGGAAACCACCAACTCTACATGTTTGGGTATCCGACTGTCCTTAAAGGTACAGGAGCAGGGCCCACCACAAAAAGATGGCAAAAGTCCCTCATTCCTCAGGCCCTTCTCTCCTCAGTCACATATTCACTAAGTCAGCTTTTGCCAACCTAGCACCCTCAAGACAAGTGAAGCCTGCTCCCCCCCCCCAATCTGCAATACGAGGACAATAATACTGGCATCCCCTACAGGGCTGTTATTGTAAGAATTTCTCAGAGAAGCCCTTAGAAACCAGACACATGCTACATAAATGCTAAATTATATCATTGGTGCTGTTGGTATTTATTGGTTTGCCTAAAATCTTATTCCTATGGCAGCCAAGCTCTCCTTTCCCATTTCTCCACTGCACTTCATACCATATATTTTATCTTCCTTCCTTCAAATCCCTCCTCAAATTCTACTTTCCCCTTAGGAAACCCAGATGAGTCCCCATTTCTAGCTTCAATCACATCAGTTGCCTTTGCCCACATCCCTTCCTTGCTCCCACTTCTCTCTGCCTTGTCTTATCTTCTCCTCGGCTGGTTTTCACGCGCAAATTCCTTGAGGGAAGGGGCCTGCCTATATCAGCTTAACAAATTCTGTGCATACAATACTGAACAAAAAAGGCTGCTGGAGGTGTTGCTGCCCCACCATCCCGCCAAACAGCTTACAATCTAAGCAAGGTGGGAATTCAGAGAAGGAAAACAGAGGGGGTTCAGGTAAAGAAGGGATGAGGATGCGACCTGGGCGGCCACTGACAACCTGACTGCTTTGTCTTTAAAGGTGGAGATGGGGTTTCTCAGTCTGTCTAACAAGTGACACACCGACAGCAATGTCACTAGGGAAGCATCTGGGAATGCCATCCTATTAGAAGTCAAAAACAGCCGCCACCATTATTAATGCCCAGTATACCTGAAGGAGCATCTCCACCCCCTTTGTTCTGCCCATACACCGAGTTCCAGCGCTGAGGGCCTTCTGGCGGTTCCCTCGCTGTGAGAAGCAAAGCTACAGGGAACCAGGCAGAGGGCCTTCTCGGTAGTGGCACCCGCCCTGTGGAACGCCCTCCCACCAGATGTCAAAGAGATAAACAACTACGTATCTAACATTTAGAAGACATCTGAAGGCAGCCCTGTTTAGGGAAGCTTTTAATGTGTGACATTTTAATGTATTTTTAATCTTTGTTGGAAGCCGCCCAGAGTGGCTGGAGAAACCCAGCCAGATGGGCGGGGTACAAATAATAAATTATTATTAATACTGCGTATTTGAAATGTCCCAACACTTTGTGTACATTATGCCAGCAATCCTCCACAACAGCCCTGTAAGGTGGGCCATAAGTGGAGCATCAGCTCTGGGTATAAAAAGATGGATCAGTTGGCGACTCTGAAAGATCCCAAGAAGGTCTCATCAGCACAGTTCAAAGGGCTACATCGGTGTAGGAAACCTGGGGCCGTCCAATTGCTCTTGGACTCAAGGTTCCCCATCACTTGACTAGACCAAACCTCTCTCAAGTCCCCACCACCCTCTGCTACATTAAATGTGGTGTGTGTGTGTGTGTGTGTGTGTGTGATGTACTTCTATCACAGTTGCACCGGATAAGGGAGAGTTGTGACAAAAGCAGGGAAGCTTCTAATAAGTGAAGCTCCATTTCCCAAAATTCTCCTTTCTGCCCAGCAATGTAAGAGATGCAGAAATTCCCCCTCCCTTAAAAAATGGGAATCTGAAAGTCCTGGCTGCCTCCCCCATTAACTTTAGAAGAAAAGAGGTAGTTCATCAGTGGGGTTTGCACTTTTAATCCCCCTTCCGCTTCAGTTTTCACAGATTAATAGTAGGCATGTCTACTCAGAAGCAAACCCTGTCGAATTCAATAGGGCTTACTCCCAGGAAAGTGAAACTAGGGCTGCAACCTAAGCTGCAAGGAAAACATAGCAGCAGCCTATGCCAGGTTTTGGCGCCAACTGCTTCCAGAAGGATACCTTACACCAGGGGTAGGCAACCTAAGGTACGTGGACTGGATCCAGCCCAATCGCCTTCTCAGTCCGGCCCACAGATGGTCCGGGAATCAGCATGTTTTTACATGGGCAGAATGTGTGCTTTTATTTAAAATGCATCTCTGGGTTATTTGTGGGGCATAGGAATTCGTTCTTTTTTCTTCTTCCAAAATATAGTCCGGCCCCCCACAAGGACTGAGGGACAGTGGACCGGCCCACGGCTGAAAAAGGTTGCTGACCCCTGCCTTACACACATAAAATGTGTATTTATTATTTTGGTATTTTACAATATTGTAAAATACGCAATGGGTCAGTGTGTCTGGCTGTAAACCAGAAGGCTGGTGGTTCGAGCCCACCCAGGGATGGCTGGGGGCAGGATCCATGCATTGCAGGGGGTGGAATAGATGACTCTTGGAGGTCCTTCCAACTCTGCAATTCCATAGTTAAAGCTATGGTTTTCCCAGTAGTGAAGTATGGAAGTGAGAGCTGGACCATAAAGAAGGCTGATCGCGGAAGAATTGATGCTTTTGAATTCTGGTGCTGGAGGAGACTCTGGAGAGTCCCATGGACTGCAAGAAGATCAAACCTCTCCATTCTGAAGGAAATCAGCCCTGAGTGCTCACTGGAAGGACAGATCCTGAAGCTGAGGCTCCAATACTTTGGCCACCTCATGAGAAGAGAAGACTCCCTGGAAAAGACCCTGATGTTGGGAAAGATGGAGGGCACAAGGAGAAGGGGACGACAGAGGACGAGATGGTGGGACAGTGTTCTCTACAAACATTAGTTTGACCAAACTGTGGGAGGCAGTGGAAGACAGGAGTGCCTGGCGTGGTCTGGTCCATGGGGTCACGAAGGGTCGGACACAACTAAACGACTAAATAACAACAACATGAACACCTAAGTGTGACTCTCTAAGATTCCAGTGGGAGGAGGAGGAGGATGGGCACCCCCTCACCTCTCCCGGAAGCCATCTTCTCTGCCCTCCCTTCCCACGCCCAACAGCGTGGCACCAAAAATGCCAGGAAAAAACCGCCATGCTGAACCAGCGCAGGGGCAGAACAGGAGCCTCCGATCTTCCCTCGTCTCGACTTCGGGGAAGGTGGCGTCCCTCCCTGGGGAAGGAGCGACAGAGGGAGGCGGAGAGGGAGAAGGCAATTGGGAGCTAGCACCACGGCAACGCGCAACGCCACGGGGAGGTGGCAGCACTAGGGCCTGTGTGAACGCAGGAGAAGGAGCGAAGCCGGGCACGGGCGAGGGCGATGGAGGAGGAGTGGGGCACCGTTTTAAAAACACGCCGCGCTGGCTGGCTCAGAGCTGCTGCTGCGCGCCCAACCCCTTCGTTAAGGATGCGCACCAATCGCCCACGCGTGTCTCTGCCTGTAGATTCCACAGGGAGCTGCCACCACCAGGCGTGTGTCCCCCGTCGCGCGTCCACACGGCCCAAGAGGCACGTGGCAGAAGCCGCGCGCAAGAGGGGCCCGCGACGGAGCTTAGATCTCGCGTGGAAGTGGGGGTCTCTGGTGCAAACGGGAAAGGAGCCTTTGCGTCTAGGCGCCCCCGCCTCCGGCCCCCGTGTTCAGCCTTCAGACCCTCTCCTCTCCTGCCCGCCCCACACGTGTAGGACGCGTGCGTTTCTGCTGGCTGGAGCTCGGCGGCCCACGGCTCTTCCGCAACGCGGGAGTCTGGAAAGGCGCGCGTGGGTGAGAGAGAAGATGCTTCTTCGCGCATCCTCGATGCCCTTCCTGTTCCCGAGCTTCGCGTTGCAGTGAACCGCCTGCGATGTAGATAAACTGGGGAGGGGAATCGGGCCTGCGAAGCACAGGGGGATCCAAAGGGGCTTCGTTTCCCAAGGTTAATTGACAAAAGGACACACGCTTCTGCCTTGAAATCTTTCCCCAAAAAGCCAAAGGGTGTGTGTGTGTGAAAAGGCATTAGACATTTTGCACATGCGTGTTGGCGCTCTTCTTCCACCCCAGCCCCTACTTTGGAATGGGTTTTCATTTGCTTGAGAATAATGGTGTGGTTAGTGATGTATGGAAGTGAGAGCTGGACCATAAAGAAGGCTGATGGCCGAAGAATTGATGCTTTTGAATTCTGGTGCTGGAGGAGACTCTTGAGAGTCCCATGGACTGCAAGAAGATCAAACCGATCCATTCTGAAGGAAATCAGCCCTGAGTGCTCACTGGAAGGACAGATCCTGAAGCTGAGGCTCCAATACTTTGGCCACCTCATGAGAAGAGAAGACTCCCTGGAAAAGACCCTGATGCTGGGAAAGATGGAGGGCACAAGGAGAAGGGGACGACAGAGGATGAGATGGTTGGACAGTGTTCTCGAAGCTACTAACATGAGTTTGACCAAACTGTGGGAGGCAGTGGAAGACAGGAGTGCCTGGCGTGCTCTGGTCCAGGGGGTCACAAAGAGTCGGACACGACTAAACGACTAAACAACAACAAAACGGTGTGGTGCAAGGACAAAAGGCTGACTTACAACTCCAGTTGTGCCAAGTTCAAATTTCACCTCTGCTGTGAATTCACTCGGTGGCCGAAGGCAAGCCTCTTCCTGTCGGCTTTAGGTCATGGGGATAGTAATCCTGGCCTACCTTACAAGGTTGTTGTGCATTGGGATGTGAAGCACTTTAAAACACTCGAAAGTGCTCTACGCTGCTAAGCAGGAAACTGAGCACCAGACTGGGAAACAATGTTAAATTAACATGGGAGAGTGCTGATGAAGAGAAGAAATGGAAATCAGTAATTCAGGTGGGTTTTCTGAAGTACATTCAGGTCAGCTACATTTTGGATTATGTTTCTTGTGTACAGTTGGCCAGTTTAAATGGGGGGCGGGGAGAGAGATAACACAAGGTTTTTGAGAGCCTCTTTCATATTCTTGCTTCCTACGAGTAACTTTCAGAACTAGTGACTGAGTTTGCTTTTTTCATCCTCCCTCTCCCTCCCCTTTTCCTTTTGTGTCGTGTGTTTCAGATTATTTGCCTAATAACACAGTGTTATTTTTTTATTGCTCTAGGGACCTTTTCAGCTGAATATCAGGGTAAAAAGGCTTTAAATAAATAAATAAACACCAAATTAAATGCAAATGCTTTGACAGCTTCAATCCGCAGAACTGGCATTGTCCTGCACTTGTAAGAAATCCATCTTTTAGTGTGGCAGCACCTGCAACCTGGAACTCCCTGCCTATTGACACCAGGCAAGTGCCTTCACTTTTCAGCACCTGCTTAAAACGTATTTTGTTTAGGTAAGCCTATCCAAACATGTAAAAGTTACATGTGTTTTATTTCTTTTTCATTACAGTGGTACCTTGGGTTACATATGCTTCAGGTTACATACGCTTCAGTTTACAGACTCCGCTAACCCAGAAATAGTGCTTCAGGTTAAGAACTTTGCTTCAGGATGAGAACAGAAATCGTGTGACGGCGGCGTGGCAGCAGCAGGAGGCCCCATTAGCTAAAGCGGTGCTTCAGGTTAAGAACAGTTTCAGGTTAAGTACGGACCTCCGGAACGAATTAAGTACTTAACCCGAGGTACCACTGTATTGTTGGATTTAACCATCTTTTGAATTTTTTTAAATACCTGTGTTTAACTCAAATTGTCATGCTTTATTTTATATTTTTGTAAACCACTTCAACATTTTCTTACAATAAGGCAGTGTATAATTTTGTTAAATAAAATAAAATACATGAAATGTCAAATGCATACCATATTGATATGTCACCTTCTGCTAGTACAGTATAATAAATGCATTTTGATTTCTCAATACAGGTTCAAATTCAAGCATCTACAGCATATTTACAATGACTGTCAGACTGGTGCCAGACACTGCTCATTTCAAAAACTCATGAGCAAACCCCCAGTAATCTAGCACTTATTAAACCATTATTGTTATTTCCTTACTTTTAAGAAGACTGGTTAATGTTATGGATTTCCCTGTCTTTTTTATTACATGTCCCAAGACAATATTATTATACTGTATTCAAAAATAGTTTTAGGCCTAAACCCTGACTCAAATTAAGCCCTTTCATGTCCCTTTCCCAAAGCAGGTACAGTAATTTAGAGGATTCAGAGTGTTTTACAGGGCTCGCTTTATCACTAGATGGAATCCTTTGCAAGGAATGAGGCCTAGCATTGCATCTGGGGCATCAAGAGATGGAAATACCTTTTCCCTTCCCAGTTATACCTGGAACTCATACCTTTGCCATTCACTGGCACAACTCAAGCAAAGCAAGGCAAGGGTGTGGCAAATTCTGTGGTCCTCCAGAAATTGCTGGACCTCAGTTCCCATCAGCCCCAACCGGCTTGGCCAATGGTCAGGGATGAAGGGAATTGTAGTCCAACACCATCTCTCCACTGTTGGTCTAAAGCCACGTGATGCAGCAACCTCACAGTGAAGCTAAGCAAACCTGGAGCTGGACACGCACAGTGGGCCAGTGAGTCTGGTTAACCAGAAGGTTGGTGGTTCAAGGCCACCCAGAGATAGTTGTGGGCAGGATAGCTGCATTGCAGGGATTGGACTAGATGCCGTTTGGGGTCTCTTCCAACTCTATGATTCTATGAGACCATCTAGGAACCCCACTTATGCCATCTTGAGATCCACTCTGGAAGAAAGGTGGAACATAAGTGCAATGAATAAAATGAAGCAGGGAGTGGGCCAGTTTCCAAAGGTGAGGCGGGAAAAGGTAAACAGCATTTGAACATCCAGAGGAGAGATCTGGGCAAGACTTGTTCAAAGACAAGGATGTGATGGGGCCCATCAAGGACGCCTAGAAGAGCTGACTAGTGGGGAGCAGGGATACATATGGCAGCTTGTTGTGATGCTACTGGGATACACTGCTAAGCAAGAGGAGCTCCAGAAGCGAATCAGGGAACAGAGTGCATAGCAAATTTGCATCAGCTAGCTCGGTTAACAAAAGCGGGCCATGGCAGCAGGAACAAAAGCTGTAAATGCACCCTTTCAGATTTAACAAAGAGAGCAGAAAGTCCAAAGTGATCAGATGCTACTGCTAGCGAAAAGGGGTTATTACAACCTGCTCTTCTTCTTGCGTTTCATCCACCCTGACACAGAACATTTTGGGCTACAGGAAGACTCCAAAGCTGTGGTCTGTGTACCCACTCTGAAGCCCATAAGAGATTATCACGAGCTGAAGGAGTTTCAGATTCAAAGCCCCATTTTGCACTGGCATCAGATCAGTGATAATAGGACACTGTAATTGCTGTTCCAAGCATCCAGAATGTGATTTTCAGTCTCCAGTAAGGGGGGGAGCTTCAAACTAGGACTGCCTGAGCAGCAAATGCACAGTTGTGTGCAAATGGATATGATGGAGCCCTCAGAGCTTCTGTTCTGCTTCACTAAATTAAAGCAGCTTCAGGTATACCTGAAGGAGCTTCTCCACCCTCATCGCTTAGCCCAGACACTGAGGTCCTTCTTCAAGGGTCTTCTGCTGGTTCCCTCACTGCAAGAAGTGAAGTTACAGGGAACCAGGCAGAGGGCCTTCTCGGCAGTAGCGCCCTCCCTGTGGAACATCCTCCCTTCAGATGTCAAGGAGATAAACAATTACACACCTTTTAGAAGGTGTTTTATTATGTTCTTAGATATGCTGTAAGCCACGCAGAGTGGCTGGGGAAACCCAGCCAGATGGGTGGGGTATAAATAACAAAATTATTATTATTATTATTATTATTATTATTATCATCATCATCATAATCATCTCCACTTTTGAGTTGCAGAAACAGTGGTGAGGGGCTGCTTAAGCTGTTCCCCATGTTCCCCTTTACTCCTGGGGGGCATGATTTTGAGCAGGAAAATGACTGGTGATGAAAGGGTTAATCAGCCCCTCCTGCTGCTGTTCTCCCCCACAAAACTGCAGCTTCCCCAAACCTCATTTCATTTATTTAAAAACTCAGGAAATTGCCACATACATTTGCATTTGCCATGTGCCTGGACAGCTAAAAACCAACAATTTGTAAAGGTATTCAAGGAATACTTTTGGGGCTTCTAGTGTGTCGATGTTTCCTTTGGGACTTTTATCTGCCTGTGTGCTTTATAATGCTTGCTCAGCCTATCCGTGCATAAATGCAGCATGATGAAGAGGCTGTTAAGTCTCCAATGCTCTCTCCTCCAATGCTCTCTCCTCCAAAGAAAATGGACCTTGTAAAGCCGGGTCCTCCAAATGTTGCTGGACTACAACTCCCATCAACCCCTGCCAGCACAGACAAGGGTCAGAGATGATGGGAACTGTAGTCCAAAGCAACCCAGAGGGCCACAAATTCCCTATCCTTGTGCAAAGGTTGCTTTATGAAACTCTGACTGCCTGGGAAAGGAGAGGGAGTGGGGGGGAGTGAAACAAGACATGAAAAACATCTATTATGTTTCGATTCACATTCAGTAAGACTCACTGAAATTAATAACCATGAAAAAGTTGGGTCCATTAATTTCTAGTACAGTACTCTGAGGAAAACTTAGTTGAACACAACCCAAGGCGTAGAGAAACAAGCCTCCATTCTACTGATATCTGAACCTCTACATTGGCCAGGGAAAGGACAGGATGGAATACCAGAGGGAGAAGAGTGACTCTAGAGCAGCGGTTCTCAACCTGTGGGTCCCCAGATGTTGTTGGACTACAACTCCCATCATCCCTGAGCTCTGGCCTTGCTAGCTAGGGGTGATGGGAGTTGTAGTTCAACAACATCTGGGGACCCACAGGTTGAGAACCACTGCTCTAGAGTCTAGAAACAGCAGGGTGATATTTTGTGCTTCATCAATCACAGCTAAAGCGAAACAAAACAGTTGTGCTAGATCCTAGTCAGAATTCTTGCCCGTTGCCCTGGATGCCAGTCATCCTAATGTTGGGTCAAATGCATCCAAAGCGTATATTTTAATCAGTGGCGAGAGAAAGGCACATTGCATGTGGCTAAGAAACGTGTCTCCTTCATTCACCACTACCTTAAGATCCCCTACTCTGGAGTCCTTGCCCAAAGTAAGCCTTAGAGCGGAGGCTCTGAAATTGTGATCCATGGATCTCTGGTGACCTGCAAGCTCCATTCAGGCAGTCCACAAAAATATTGCAAAACAATCACAAATCTCTCTACTGGCCTCGACCAGGGCCAGAGCCTTTCCAGCCCTGGCCCCAGTCTGGTGGAAAGCTCTGTCACCAGAGACCAGGGCCCTGTGGGATTCTTTCCGCAGGGCCTGCAAGACAGAGCTGTTCCGCCAGGCCCTTGGTCCGGGCCCGGTCTGACCCTATGGGACCAGCATGGGTGAGCGGGCCTGATGAACTTTTAATTCTTTACCCCTACGGTTATGATTCATGGGTTCCCACTTAATTTTCTTTTGATTTTAAATACGATTTGAATTGTATTTTAAACTAATCATTTGATTTTGTTTTTTCAATGTATTTTATATATTTGGTATTAGCCACCCTGAGCCCAGTCTCGGTCGGGGAAGGCGGGGTATGAATAATTATTTTTATTTTTATTGTGTTTCTTCACAATGGATTTCGCCCCTTAAAACTGACCCATAAAAGTGGCCCTCCTCAACAATTTGTATAAAGCAGCACTGGTTCTGAAGCAGAGGCTGAATGGGGAGAAAGTTTATGAAGTGATCCAACAGTTTTGAGAACTGTTGCCTAAGAGAGCAAGGGGTGGGCAGCTTGTGCCCCGCTCAAGCCAATGCTGCTGGGCTCCAGCTTCCAGCAGCCCCAGCCAGCATGGCCCAGTGGTCAGGGATGATGGGAGTTGTAGTCCTAAGATTTGGAGGGGCTTCCCACTTTACTGATACCCAAAAGATGAGCGCCTATGTACATGGCATTCTCCAGACAGGCTGAAAGGAACTGGACTTGGAGGCACAAAATGGAAAATCCTTAAAATGTCACCCTCTCTGCTATGGCGGAAGAGAGAGAGGCACTTTCTGGCCCAATCTGTGTTGTCACAGCTGCAACCACAGTCCCCCCCTGAGAGGAGGATGAATCTCGGCCAAAGAGCTTAAGATCCAAGCTGTCAGCGAGCAACAGTCCCTCGCTCCCTCTCCTCTCCTCTCCCCAACGAAAAGCTCCACCACTTCACCCAGCTCCCTTCTCAGTCTGCCTTTCCTTTTTGCAAAGGGGGGTGGGACACACCCGGAGATCCCTCGTTTTAAAGGAGAATGGGAAGGGAGAGGGGTTGTACTGTCAACTTGCTACTCCTACACCAAGGAAGGGCACAAGAAGGTGAGAAGGAAGAGGACCAGTGCAGTGCCTTCCAGATACTGCCAGACTGCAACACCCATCGTGGGAATTATGGGAGTTGGAGTCCAACAACATACAGAAAGTGCCACAATGACAATCCCTGGTACTCTGCCTCTCAGACACCAGAGCCTTAAACAACCCAGGCCACCAAATATCTGAAAGATTTCCTCTTTCCCTACAGACCCTCCCAGGTGTTAAGGTCTGCAGAGAGAACTGACTTGGTAGTTCTCCCTCCCTTGGGAATTGGGGTGTGTGTCTGTGGCTTGGGATAAGGCATTCTCTGTGACAGCCCCTAGGTCAGGGGTCAGCAACCCTTTTCAGCCGTGGGCCGGTCCATCGTCCCTCAGACCATGTGGTGGGCCAGACTATATTTTGGAAAAAAATATTAACAAATTCCTATGCCCCACAAATAACCCAGAGATGCATTTTAAATAAAAGGACACATTCTACTCATGTAAAAACACGCTGATTCCCGGACCATCCGCGGGCCGGATTGAGAAGGTGATTGGGCAGCATCCGGCCCACGGGCCTTAGGTTGCCTACCCCTGCCCTAGGTTGTGGCATTCCCTCCCCACCCCCAGTCTGACCTCCTCACTTTACAGCTTTCAGAGAATGCTGAGTCCGCCCCTCTTCACCCTGGCCTGCGACATCAGAAATGTGTGTTTTCACAACACACCTGATCCTTATGACAGTAATTTGTTTTTAATTCTGAATTTTAAACTTGAACAATAAATTTGTTGATGATGAGCTAAATAAGAAACCAGCCCATCTTCTGCTCCCTTTCCAGACCGCTGAATCAGATTACCATTACAAGGATTGGAGGATTCAGAATAGCCTGAAGACCAAAGCTGGCTATTGTCTGGACCCCCCTTTCTCCTCTCCCTTTGCCGCCAATTCAGCTCCAGTTCAGCCTTGCTGTCCACCCCATTCCTACCTTGCCCTTTGAAAACCAGAGTTAGCATGTTGTGTAGTCATTAAGAGCACCAGTCTGGAATGGGAGATAGGTAAAGGTAAAGGGACCCCTGACCATTAGGTCCAGTCGTGGCCGACTCTGGGGTTGCGGCGCTCATCTCGCTTTATTGGCTGAGGGAGCCGGCGTACAGCTTCCGGGTCATGTGGCCAGCATGACTAAGCCACTTCTGGCGAACCAGAGCAGCGCACGGAAACGCCGTTTACCTTCCCGCCGGAGTGGTACCTATTTATCTACTTGCCCTTTGACGTGCTTTCGAATTGCTAGGTTGGCAGGAGCAGGGACCCAGCAACAGGAGCTCACCCCGTCATGGGGATTCAAACCGCTGACCTTCTGATCAGCAAGTCCTAGGCTCTGTGGTTTAACCCACAGCGCCACCCGCATTCAAATCACTATTCAGCCACATTGAGATCACCAGGAAACCTTGGGTTCAGTCACTCTCTCTCAGCCTAACTCACCTCACAGGGTTCTTGTGAGGATGCACTGCAGGGAAGGAGAACCATGTATGCCAACCTGAGCTTGAGAAAGTCAGATTACAAGTGTAACACAGGAACATAGGAAGCTGCCTTATACAGAGTCTCTTGGGCAGGGGCTCTCCAGGGTTTCAGACAGGGGACAATCTCAGTCCTCTCTGGAGATGCCAGGGATTGAACCCACGACCTTTTGCATGCAAAACAGATGCTCTGCCACTGAGCCAAATTGGTCCCCCGCCCCTGCAAAAATAAATGTAAATAATCCAGCTCCCATAAACCAAGAAGTAAGATTGGAGATGGTATGAACCAGGAGCCAGGATTTCTGGGCACAACTTGATTCTGGTTCCCAGGAATTCAGAATGCGAATGGAAAGTGCGAAGGCCTCTAATAACTCGCAGCCCTAGGCTACCACCCGCAATTCTGCACCTTCACTCTCCTCCCCTCCCTCTGCATATGGAGTGTGATCAACAGACACTGAGAAGAAAAAAATACTTTGCAACAGTCTTTAAAAAGTGCTTTTATGACTTAGGTAAGAGGTGCTAGAAATGGAGGCGGGAGGAGAGGTGAGCATCTCGCACTTACAGCATGCAGCATCTCTCTTCTCTCTCCCCCCCCCCAGCTCAGGCAGACACTAGGAAATGCCAGCCCCCTCCCCCCCCCCAAAGCCCAGTTCCGTCATGTCAGCTGATCATCCACCTCCTCCTGCCGACACCCACCCACACATTTCAAAGCGGAGCAGCTGTGCCTGCTGTGGATGCCTAACCCCAACCAAGTGGGCAGGAAGCCCAAGGAGCGGGCATGATAAAAATTGTGCTGGCATCACACAGGGGAGCCCCCACACCTGACTTATAATTGATGGGCTCCTACAGAGGTTGACAAAGAGGCTTGTTCCAGACCTGCTGAACTAGCCTACTGGGTGGAGATTTTCCTAGCCATGTCTCTTCTCCCTTGCCATCTATCTAGATTATAGCCCCTGTTTGTTTACACATGTTAGGTGAAGGGCCATTGTCCAGTGGCTAGAGCATCTCTTTTGCATGCAAAAGACTCCAGGTCCCATCCTCAGCATCTCCAGCTAAGAGGAAGATCCCCGTCTGAATTCCTGGAGAGTCTCGCTGCTAGTTAGCGCAGCCAGTAATGAGCTAGGTGGACCCAATGGTCTGGCTCTGTGCAAAGCAGGTTCCTTTATGCCCCCATCCTCCAGGCAAAGCCCTCCACAAACTCTCCATCCAGGATTTCCGCAACTCCTCTTTCGAGCTCTAATGCCTGGGTGACAACAGCCAGGAAAAGTGCAGAAGAGAAACACCTCCTCCTCTTTCAGGAAGGAGTTATTTTTGGGATCCCACTTGAAGGGAGACATGAGACTTTCTCCACCCCTTACCCAAGCCATGTAGGAGGACCTCCAACCAAGGATCTACCCCAAAACAGGTGCGTGGTCTGAGGGATTCTGCACTCGCTCCCGCCGCTCCTGGCTCAGGAAAGCACAAGCCCTTCCCAAGAACCAGCTGCTGACAAGGAACACCATGCCAGGGTCCAGCCAATGCCTCTCAATATGCATCTCTAGGCATGCTTGGGAGAGAGTGAAACCCTGTGCCTGCTAGGGTAGGCAAGACTGAGCTAGATGAAGCAATGCAAGGAAGCTTCCCATGTTCCTACGTGCTGGATTCACCCACCAGCAGGGGGAGCTGTTAGGGGAAAGAACACCACTTCCCTAGAATGCCAGGGCAACCAACCTACTGCCCGCTTGCACCCGGACATATTTAGAGCACCCCATCTATCCAGAACCATTTTCCTCCTTGGAGAGGACCAAGCCTCCAAGTGTCTTCCAGCGCTGAGCCAAACAGAAGCCAAGGAAAGCAACTTACCACTACCCCATAACTAAGGGGTACCCTTAACATGCCTTGGTCCTCCTCCACCAAAGGCACCCAGCTAAACCCTCGTGGCATCTGTGATTGTGCCCTGAGCTCAGTCGCCTACTCCACTGTTTCCCCACCCCCAGCCACAACCCCCCAGCGCCCTCATGGGTCCTCTGCCCCAACTTTCTAATACCTAGTCAATAGCCCCAGAGCTCACCCCACCTTACCCCCTGCCATCCAGCCCTGCACCCAGCGAACCAGGACGATGCCAGGTTCTTGTAAGTGGGCGGTTCCCCTGCTGAAAATAGCCCCTGGCTTCTGCCAGACTCACCACCTCGGAGTCTTCGAATCCATGGAGACAGGAGTCGTCATACATGGGGGATGAAAGAATCGTTCAGGAACCAAGACAGAGGTGGTGATGGTGGCAGCAGGGTGAAGGGGGGGTGAAAAGGGGCAGCTCTTCCAATCGGAGGGATGCCCAGCGCTGTGCCCCCTGCCCCAAGCTGGGTTGGGGGCAGCGGATGGCACGCAATGGCAGAGCTGCTGTCTGCTCCCCGAGAAAGATTCCCCACCCTGGATGCGCTCGCTCGCTCGCTCGCTCGCTCTCTCCGCTCAGCAACGACGGCAAAAACAATAGCGCCCACCCACCAGCCCTCCCCTGGGGGCAGGCATTGAGACAGGCAAGCACGGAAGGAAGCGGGGAGGTGGGGGGCGGGCAGAGAGAAAGAGAGAGAAGAGAGAAGTGGGGCAGGCAGCAGCTCCTGAACTGTCCGGATGCGTCTGCACCCACCTGGGGCAAGATCAAAGCGGGGTGCCAAGGGGCGCGGTGCAGATAGCAGAAGGGGAACAGGAGGATGGGGAGAGGGAAGACACGACCGGAGGGCATGTGATGTGGGTTGGAGGGGGCAGGGGTCGTTCTCAGTGCATTCTTAGTGCCCACCAAGCTCTGCCCTTTATTCTGCCTCCAGAGACAGGGAGGGCAGAGAAGGATGCCTTGCTGGATATTCAGCCAAACAAAAGGGAATTGGCGGTTGGGGAGACACAGCCTTCCTGCTTGGGCCAGGAAAGGTCCGGGCACCGAGACCTGGCAAGCGAAGGAATGTGGGCAGTGAAAGGGTGAGAAGTCCAGGCCACCACCATGGCACGCCGTGCCCCCCACCCGGTTCCTTGAGTGCCCTGTTTTCCTAGCCCCGGCTGCCTTAACTGCCTGCAGGTCACTGGATAACCAGGACCAGCTGGGTGCCTCTCCGCGCGACCCCTGGCAATGCCACCCTCTGCCTCCTCCAGCTTCCCTGATGCAGCGCCTCTCCCTAAGGCATCAATGGCGGTCTCTCCTCCGGCTCTACGCTCCGGATTGCCCACCCAGACGGTCTCACAGCTCCATCCCTAAAGGGCAGATGGGGACGTTCGCCTGCCCCCCCCCCCGTTAACTTCGGGGCAGGTGCTGCTGCTGCTGCCCGCTGATCTGGACTCGGTCCTCCGGCTTTGCCGGAAATGGGGCCCGGTGGGGTTCCCCCTGCCATTCCCCCAAGCTGCGCCTCCAGATGCCTCTCCAAGCCCGGTGCCAGGGGTGCAGGCGCCAGCTGGACCCCCACCCCGTCCCACGGAAGTTGGGCAGCAGTCCCTGCAGAAAGAAACCCCTCCGCCCTTTGCCAGCGAGGACGCAGCACCAATCCTGACATCCCAGCCGCGAATCTAGGAAGCGCAACGGGACTGAAGGCGCGGGAGAGAGAGAGGCGAGGAGCCCGGCGAAGGGACGGGAGAGCGCGCAGTCGCCCGCCCCTTCTCCCTGGCGGGCTCCCCGGATCCTCCCGGAGTTGCTGTATGGCGCGCGTGGGGGTGGGGAGGGATGTCTGGGGCGCGCGAGGAAGCTGCCGCTTGGCGCGGGAGAGGCGCGCGAGACGAGCGGGGCGGGCATGGCGCCGGGGCTGCCATGGGGCGGGGGGCGGCGGCGGCGGCGGCTGCGCGCTGCCTGGTCGGTTACCTCGTTGAGCAGGAAGGTTGCGCTGGAGTCAGAAAAAGACATAGACGGCGGGGGAGGGAGCCGGCCGGCCGGCGGGCGGGCCCGGGGTGCGCTGCCCGCTGGGGAGAAGGAAGGAGGAGGGAGGGAGGCGCCCCCCGGCCCCGCTGCGCCGCTTCCGAAGCGCCTGCCCGGCTCTGGCTGCCTGCGCTCGTCCGCTCGCCCGCGCTCTCCTCCTCCTGCCGACGAGCGCGGTGCGCGCCGCCGCGCCTCCCGCCCTCCTCCCGCCGCGCTCCACGCGCCCTTCCCAGACTGGGCTCGGGGACGTGCCAGGCGCTATATAATCACGGGGGGGGGGGCGAGGATGCGCCCTGCCAAGCAAGAGCCTCTCCGATGGCGCCTTCCCCGCGCGCGCAGCTGGGGGCTTTCCGCGGGCTCCCCTCGCCTCCTCTCGCCCGGGTGGGGCGCTTCTGGGCTGAGCAAGAAGGGGGGCGCGCTGGCGTGCAGGATGCGCCTCGCTCCAGCCGTCGACGAGCTCCAGATGCTCATCCAGCAGATAGAGAGATCTCCAGCTTCCCGGGGTTTTAAGGCCATCGCTCCCGCTCCCCCGCCCGTCGATGGCATTGCAAATCCGAGAAGCTGGAGATGGGGGAAGCCGCTCACCCGCCGCCCTTCTCCCCTGCCCGCATACCACGCCTTTCCCCGGGGTGCCAGCCGGCCCTGGCACGGCAGAGGCTCATCCCTGGGGAAAAGGGAACAGTGGAAAGGGCCCCAGAGCAAGAGCAGAGTGCGTTTCCGCGGGGTGGCTGCAGATAATTGCCACATATCAGCCACCGCCGGAGAGTTCTGTCTGAAGGCCCTCCGGCCCTAGAATCTCTTGTGTTAGAACTTAAGCTTTGCCATTTCCCGCGGACGCCACCCCCGACCGTTAAAAAGCAAGGCACATCAAGGCACATTATTCTCTCTCGGCTGCTCGAGATCCTTCCCGCCCCGTTTCCAGGGATTTCAATGTGGCTGCATCTAGCCCCTTGCCCCAGCTCCTTGGGGCGCCCGCTGGTGGAGATAAGAGGATAATCGGGGTTCGACTTCCCTTGCTAGGGAATATTTGGTGCGGGTGGGTGTTTAAAACAGGATTAATAAAGCAGATCCCTATTTTAATCTCAGTTTGAGGCTTTTGTCATCAGGGAATACAGGCCTCGGCCAGGAAGACTGGTGTGCAAATGCCGGTCATAACTAAATAAAACCCCATATTTGTTTACAGTATGAAAGAACAGCTGGATTTGAGAAGGGAGGCAGAGGGAAGATCAGCTGTGCCACTGGACCCTCTTACTGAGGGTGGGCGATGGGACAGAAATCACTGAAAAGCTTAGCTCAACCTAGGCAGGACCACCACTCTTAACTTGGGGTGGGAAGGAAGCCCAGGGGGTGAGGAGGGAAAGGAGGGCAAAACAGACTTTGGTGCCACCCTGGTCAGTGCAATGGAAAATTGTTCAGAATAAGCCTGTGAAAATAACATTTTAGAATGGAGCCTTTGTAGTTCCAGCCCTGCAGCGGGCACTATGGGTTGAGGGTCAATGGTTTTAGATGTTGTGGAGGGGAAGCTTATGACTTTGCTGTGTATAGGACGAAAACTGCAGAGAGCACAGATGGAGGAGGAATATTTTTGTTACTACAGGGGTTAAAGCAGAAAATATTCAGCTGCTGGACTCTTCTGTATGGGGGGGCAGTGCTCCTGCCTTGGTGGTCTTCACTCAGCAGGGGCACTATAGGGCACAGGCCTTGAGTTCAGGGCAAGGGGGAAAGGGGGCAGCGGATGGCACGGCAGAGCTCAAACACACCCATGAATCGCTGCAGCGGCTGGTGCCATCTGACTACCTGGGAAAACCTAACTCTTCTCGACAGCTCTGGCGAGCCTCTCAACCCACATCTCCTGCATCTGACTCCACTTTCTTGTGCTGCGGTTCTGCCACCCAGGCGGCCCACTCGCCAGGCTGCTCCCTCACCCCCTTCTCACCCGCTCCTCTTTTCCCAGCCCGCCCCCCAAGAGACAAGGATGGCGCCACTTTACCTCGTTGAGCAGGAAGACACTGGAGTTGGAGAGAGACATGCAGAGTGTCTGCTTTGCTGGACTGTAGCTGACTCTGCGTGGCTCACACACCTCCTCTACCTTCCTCTCATGAACCCAGCCCAGCTCACGGGGCAGACAGGAAGCCCTGCCCACAGGGACTCTCTCGTGGGATGGAGAGCCAGCAGCCTGCAAGTTCAGGGGCATGAGCAAATTGTGCAACGGTGCATGAGCATTATAGGTCCACCCCCCCACCCCCGTGCACACCGTTGTCTTGTGGCGCCGTATGCAAGCATCCCATTGGCTCCCAAGCTCTTGTGGGACACTGTGGGTGTGGATGGGTGTGGGAGTGCGCATCACAAAGCCAGCTTTGTGAACCATCATCTTTTAGCACCAAGCACAAACAGCACACCAGCCGCAGCAATGCATTTAAACATGACGCTGGCTTCAGGCATCAGCTTGCAGCTTATCAGCTCACAGCCGCTTGTGGGTCCCAACAGGAGCAGTTCGGTGGCAGCCCATGACTATCGCGGGCCTATAGTGCAAATGGCTTTCGTGACAAAGATTCTCACAGGATGGGGGCAGTCGCTGGGCAGGATCTCAGCGCCATGGGTCTCTGGGCTGTCAAAAGTGGCTACTGAGAAATGATGCCGTCTAATGATCACTTCTGGATCAATCGTTGAAACTGGTAAGTGAGCCCAATATGACTGCAGTGGAGACAGACCAGAGGAGGCATGACTGATGGGAGGAGCGCAGAGAGGAGAAACGCCATGGTGCATCTGCAGCAGCACAATTGGATGCCTTCACCTGCCCCAGCTGCAACAAAACATGTCTCTCTCGTATTGGTCTCCCTTCCAACAGTTTGACTTTACTCCCAAAGGAGCACTCCTCCACTGTCTCCCAAGATGCCAACAAGTGCCCAATAAAAGCCTAAACCAGGGCTTCCCAAACTTGGATCATCCTTAGCTAGCAGGACCAGTGGGGTCAGGGATTATGGGAACTGTAGTCCAAAAATAGCTGGAGACCCAAGTTTGGGAAACCCTGGCTTAAACCTTCCTGAGAGATCCCTCTAAATTGTAAAACTGCTATAAGATGGTACGTCATCAGCAAGCCACCCAACTCAGCAGCACCCACGTTCCCCTCACCTTGCTGGAATTTCTCTTCCAGCTGTGGCTTCTACCCATCATTGGTTCAGTTTCTAGACCATGGATGGGCTCTCAAATCACCCTCAACTGGACTGATATTTATCTTCAGTACATGTTCAGCAATTAGCATATTGGGAACCCGTCAGATAGAATGTGAGAGCAAGAGGAGGCTCCCTTGCTCTCTCCATTGCCGTTCCTTCCAGGACTCCAGGCCAGCACCACTGGAGGCTTGCAGCCAAGGGGAGCTTCCGGGCTGGTGCTGCTTTGGGCTGGTATTCAATCACACACGGGTTGTAGTGGATTGGGTGGTCTTCCACAACAAGCTCGCTTCCCGCAAAAGATCAGACTTTACAGTCTGGAAAGTAAAGGTGGAAAATGCATTCTCTAACATCCCTGCAAACAAATCAGGGTGCATGCTCAATGAACATCTGGTTATCTGGAAGAGCCCAGAGTAACAGCACTTCTTCCCAGATACCAGCTGTTCCTTGTAACCACCCAACAGAAGATCCAAGTTGCCTTTTATATGAAAGATGAGCAAAAGGCCTTGGGAAATATTGTGGACAGGGTGGTGGGGAGGGGGAGCTCGTCTTCACTACTGCATCCTTTCAAGGCAACTGCTCTTCTGCGCTTTGCTGGTGAGCCAGAAGCAACTGCATGCTGGTCTGCAATTGAGACTCCCCCCTTTCCCTACAGCACACGAGACCAGAAATACTGAGGTCCTCCCCCCCTCACCATATTCAACAACTTCTGCTTTCTTCTGGCTGATTTTGGCCTAAGCAAAGACCCCATTTGACAGGTTGAGCAATTTATTTTCCCAGTGAAATGGTTTCTGAACCACTGAGGGATTGCTGGGAAGCCTTGCAGCTCTTTCATGGGATGGCACCTTACTGAGAAAACCCACAGATTCAGTAGGGCAGGCTTCCCCAACCTTTGTTGTTGTTTAGCCATTTAGTCGTGTCCGACTCTTCGTGACCCCCTGGACCAGAGCACGCCAGGCGCTCCTGTCTTCCACTGCCTCCCGCAGTTTGGTCAAACTCATGTTTGTAGCTTCGAGAACACTGTCCAACCATCTCATCCTCTGTCGTCCCCTTCTCCTTGTGCCCTCCATCTTTCCCAACATCAGGGTCTTTTCCAGGGAGTCTTCTCTTCTCGTGAGGTGGCCAAAGTATTGGAGCCTCAGCTTCAGGATCTGTCCTTCCAGTGAGCACTCAGGACTGATTTCCTTCAGAATGGAAAGGTTTGATCTTCTTGCAGTCCATGGGACTCCCGAACCTAGTGCCCTCCAAATGTTTTGGTATACAACTCCCATCACCTCCCAGTTGGCACTGGAGGGCATCTAGAGGGCACTTGGTGGGTGAAGGTGGTGGTGCTCCAGGCATGAAGAACTCCACCCCAGCAGCAGAAAACTCAGGCCATCTCAGGTGCCTGAGAAAGCACCCTCCATCTCCTCCTAAGGGACCCTTCCTCTTCTGCCCCAGTGTGACTGCATTGGGGGACTTGTGCTCAGTTATACCCTGCAGGTGTAAAAGGATAAGGAGCCTGGATCTAAATTATTGGCCCCCCCCACACACACACTGTGAGTCACTCCGCTTAGAAGAGTGGGGGAGGCAGAGCTGGAAGTGTGTGTTGTGTGTGTGGAGAATCCTTCCATTTGGCTGCCTCAGAGCAGCTTCATAAATAAGAAAACACAAAGCCAGGCAGGGAGGGGGAGGGGGCCCTCAGAGTGGCCTGCTAATGGATGCTCTCCTATGCCAAGGCAGGCCCTGGGGATGCAAGAAGCATCTTCACTTTCCAGGAGAAGGAGAAGAGGGGAAGGGAATGCGGGGAGGAGGGGAGGCGGGGGGGGCCTTCGCTCCCTCCCGTTGCATTTGGGGCAGGGAGGACAGATCCTGAGTTCGCTTTTGTCAGGGATCCATATCGATCCGCGTACACAACCGGTGGCTCCCCAGCCCCCAACCCTGTTTGTGGACAACTTATACTGGCAGCCCCATTAGGGCTTGGGGTACTTGGCCAAATGGGACCTACCAAAAATAACCTCTCTGCTGAGAAACACTCAGCCATTCTTTTTAATGTCCTAGTGCTGCCAGATCTTAAGCCAGAGATTGTGCTTATGCAGGAGGGCCATTTAGGGAGAGTATTTCCCTGCTTTTGTTCCAAATTATAGGACTGTTCCTCCTAAGCAGCTGTGTCAGTATCCCCGGTCTTTCGGGACCTGCCCAACACATTTTTCTGCCTGGTACAAGATGGCGCCTTCCTGTTCTACATTATAGAGCAGGGGTAGGCAGCCTAAGGCCCGGGCGCCGGATGTGGCCCAATTGCCTTCTCAATCCGGCCCGCGGATGGTCCAGGAATCAGCGTGTTTTTACATGAATAGAATGTGTCCTTTTATTTAAAATGCATCTCTGGGTTATTTGTGGGGCATAGTAATTTGTTCATCTTTTTTTCCAAAATATAGTCCGGCCCCCCACAAGGTCTGAGGGACAGTGGACCAGCCCACGGCTGAAAAAGGTTACTGATCCCTGTTATAGAATCAGGCTGGACTGACAGATGAATGTTACTTCTACACAAGCAGTGGCACATCACACCTGGGAACAGCAGGCTAGCCTAGTGGGAGGAGCCGGGGAGCCTAACATACGGGACTCAAGGGAATGAGAGAGGGGCATTCCCAGTTCTACTTGGAGATGACAGAAATTGAGCCTGGGACTCCTGCAAGCCCACTAGATGCTGCACCACTAAGTGACAGCCTTTCCCCAGGGTATATTGTTGTTCTGTGATGGTGGCCCCTTCTGGATTCAAATACACAGTGGTGACATGGACAACTAGAGCAAGTAATTCCCAGTTGTGGGATATCGGGGCAGGGGCAGATTGTAGGCCTGCAGGATCTACTTTCCCCCCTCAATAGAGCCCTGAGATGCATCAAGTGAAGCTGAATGCAAAATGGTGGTTCAAGAGGGCAGACATGAGGCACTTTCAGACTGCTGTTTTGTGGGGTCTTGAACAACCAACCTGCTTCCTCAAAGGAACAGGCTTTTGTGATGAGGGAAATGATATGGGGCAATGCACTGGAAAGTTTGGAATGGCACTTACTTCAACAGAATGTCATCTAACCTCCCCCCAAACACTTAACCCCAAAATTAGTTTTGGGTACCAGGACTGGAGCTTAAACACAAATCCTTTTACCTTTTATACAAATCTTCTCCTGCTTCCCTCCAAGGTTTCTTGACTGCACAAGCCTAATTTAGGAGCAGGGAAAGGCTTTTTGTTCCTGCTAACAGTTAAGACATTAGGAGTCTAAAACCCTTGTTGATGTACTTCAAATTACCCAGAGATCTACCAGCAGACCCCGTACACCTTCTTCTCATTCTGGGTTGTATTACATAGCAAGGCAAGGTTAATTTTCCCTGGCATCCTGGGATTTAGGGGCCCAAAAGACTTAAACCTGATGGGCTGGAGAGCTCTTGCCAGTTAGAATAAGGGGCTAACAGTGCAATCTTATGTATACCTGCCCAAAAGCAAAAACACACAAAAAAAACACATAAGCAAATTCCACTGATTTCAATGGGACTTACTCCCAGTAAGTGGGATAGGGATGTATCTTAGATGGACTGGTGTTCTGACTCAGTCCAAGGCAACTTCTGATGTGTGGTGCAAGGGAGGAAATATCGCTTTAACGTTTCACCAAATGTGCTAAAACAACCCGCAAGAACTCCACCGGTGCTCAGAAGGCACACTGTGACTAAACATTCTAACATGCTCCCCCACCATCACCATCAAATGGCGGCATTTGGATTGTTAACTCGGAGGTTCAGCCTGGGCTCCACACGCACCTCCCTCCTTTGTCTCCAGCTGGGCTGAGCGCAACTGCCCACCTTGTCACCCTGCCAGCTGGTATTTCAGAAGGCTCAGCAGCTCCGGATGCTGTCCTCTGACACAGCATTTGCTAGATATAAAAATAGCAAGACAGATCCAGGCAGCGCTATCTGGCCGGCATGCTTCCTGCTGACTCTCACAAGCTTTGACGGATGCCACAAAAGTCCTCCGTGGCTCCGCCATGTGCTTAGCAAAGTCAACGCTGGCCCCTTCCTGGCTGATATTCCAGAGGCCTCACCGTGGTCTCCTTCAGTGTCACCACCACAATGGAGTCTTCGTGGGGGCGTTTGACTCCAAACAGCTTTAGCAAGTTAAAAAGAGATGAGTGGGTGCTAAGAGGTTGCTTCTGCTTTTGCAACCTCAGGGATGAGGATGCTCTAACCTTGGCAGAAGTTGCTGGATTACAGTTCCCACGATCCCTGGCTACAGAGCCATGCTGGCTGATGGGAGTCCAAGCACAGCATCTGGAGGCCCCCCCCCCCCCACGTCCTAGCATACTGGATATGGAAGGCAGCTGGGAATTAAAGAGTGCATGTAAGAACAGCAGGTGATGGGAGGACACCACAGAGTTTTATGCCTCTGGAGACTCCAGCAACTTCTGATATTTCTTCATCATCCTCCAGAGCAAGGTTAGGAAGAAACTAAAGGTGTAGGGGTTTTTTGTGGGGGAGGGGGAGAGTTGCTGCCAGTTTGGATCATGGCCCAATATTCCCTGTGATCCAAAAAGCAAGAGCTGCTGCAAATTCACAATGTCTACCTATTTATTTTTATAGAAAACGTTATACTGCTTTATGTACAAGGTATCCAAAGTGGTCCACAACCTTATGAAAACAAAACAAAGCATAGCAATAAAAATAATTAAAAACTGCATTACCATTCCAGTTATAAAAGCAAACCTTCGCTAGGTGACAGCATGTGCAGCCAATATTAACGACCAGAGGATTCCAGGGTAAACAAGGAGGGCAGTGTAGTTTCGTGGTCAGAGTGTCAGGCTAAGACCTCGAGACTAGGGTTCAAATCCACACTTGGCCATGAAGCTTGGGCCAGTCACTACCTCTCAGCCTAACCTACCTCACAGGGTTGTTGTGGGGACTCAGTGAGGAGGAGGAGAACCATGTATGCCTCCTCGAGTTCATTAGAGAAAAAGATGGGCTGTAAATGAAATAAACAACTAAAAAAATGTGATGAAAGCACCTCCTGCATCTCCAGACAGAAGATGCTTTAGGAAAGAAAGGCGGGGGAATCTGCTGAGAAGATGGGTTCTAGCCTGGATACTAGCATCTAAGTGGAGCAGACACAGGAATATCTGCACTAAAGATTTACTTACCCAGCTGCAATCCTAGACTCACTTGAAAGCAAATCCTGTGGAATTCAATGAGGCTAATTTTTGAGTAGAAGAGCTCTATAGGCTTGCACTGTGCATCTGGTTTTAATAGTCAATCCCTCTCTGCATTGGAACTGTTTTGTGAGGATCTTAGCTAGCAGAACCTAGGAAACAACCATGTAACATCTACCTCAATATCACCCACACTGACTAGCAGCAGCTCTCCAGGGGTTTTCTCCTTGCCACACTTGGAAATGCTGGGGACTGAAGGCACAAGCTCTGCCACTGAACTACAGTCCTGACCAACAATGACCAGTTGCAAAGTTGGCAGCCCTAGTTTAAACCCCTAGCTCATCTTCAACAGGCCAATAACAGAGCTTCCTCACATTCCAAAACAAATCCCTTATTTTGCTTTCCTTCCACTTTCAGTAGGCCACTGACTAATTGGACATCTGGGGTGAAACGTATTTAATTAGACATCCTTCGCACTGTAGAGTTAAATGTTCTGGTTTAAGGCCCATGCAATAAACACACAACCAAGCCCATGGCAGGTCTGTCTAACTCTTGCCCCAAGGCACCAAAGCCCAATGTAGAAATGACAAGCCGTGTGTGTGTGTGTGGGTGTGTGGGTGTGTGTGATCATTCCCCTTCTAGTCTCCCTAATATTTCATTGCATTCCAATGTCTCCTGAATTCTCTCTGTTGTGGGGGGGGGGGGTGCGGAGAGTGGAGAGGGGGGGGGAGGAGTGGGGAGGAGCAGCTCCCCAAGCCAAGACAGTCTCAAAAATTAGGACATCTTGCAAAACAGCTTTGGCAGCATATGAATTATTGAGGACTGTAGAGAAAAAGAAGTCTGCCAGGTGGTTTGGGAAAGAATGCAGGCGGAAGCAGGCTAGGGGGTTGCACAGCAGGGCCGGGTGGGGCCGGGGAGAGAATCTGGGCAGAATAGGATGGGTGGGGAGCGTTAGGATGCAGCTGGCAGGGCTGAGAAGAGCCCCAATGTGCAGGGCACTCTGCGGCCCGACCACATCAGTCTCTCTTGGTGGCAGAATTCCAGAGACTCTAAGATAATCTGGAAAAGTTCTGCCGGGGAATCACAAGTGATCTCTGCCCCGCTTCGCCCTGCTCCCACTAATCCAGGCCTTTGAAACTACCCAGTCTGAGGTGTGAGGGACGGTTGTGAGAAAAGGCCCTCCCATTTGGAAGCAATTTTTTCTATTTTATTTTATTTTATACCTGTTCACTCATTTTAATTTGCTTTTATGGATACAGTCGGTTTAATTGACGTTATAGAAGCGATTTGTTTTGTATGTGTTTTTATTGTGCATTGAATTGCTTTGCGGTGCTTCCTAAGCAGCAATTCCTAAATGAAATTATGGGAACTGCTATGAGGAAGACCCTTGTAGAAGAAACAGAATTACCATCCCACCTCCTCCCACCCTTTGCTAGATAAAACTAGATGCAGGTGTGGAGCAGCAGTTTTAAAAAAATAAAAATCAATTTTTGCCAACGTCAGCAAAATAGCTTGAGCTAGCCCTGGCTCCAGACTGTCTGTTCTAGAGAAAGGACCGGTGGGAGCTGGTTGAGAGTGTCATAACATGGGCATTTTGGGTAGTGGTGGAGAGAGCAAGCAGTACAGTGGTACCTCAGGTTAAGTACTTACCGTATTTTTTGCTCTATAAGACTCACTTTTTCCCTCCTAAAAAGTAAGGGGAAGTGTGTGTGCGTCTTATGGAGTGAATGCAGGCTGCACAGCTATCCCAGAAGCCAGAACAGCAAGAGGGATTGCTGCTTTCACTGCGCAGCGATCCCTCTTGCTGTTCTGGCTTCTGGGATTCAGAATATTTTTTTTCTTGTTTCCCTCCTCCAAAAACTAGGTGCGTCTTGTGGTCTGGTGCGTCTTATAGAGTGAAAAATACGGTAATTCGTTCCAGAGGTCCGTACTTAACCTGAAACTGTTCTTAATCTGAAGCACCACTTTAGCTAATGGGGCCTCCTGCTGCTGCCGCACCGCCGGAGCCCAATTTCTGTTCTCATCCTGAAGCAAAGTTCTTAACCTGAAGCACTATTTCTGGGTTAGTGGAATATGTAACCTGAAGCGTATGTAACCTGAGGTACCACTGTACTTGAGAAGTATGGTAGCTGGAAACCGGACCTGAAAAGCCAAAGTCAAGAGCAGATTAGTCCTGTGGACTAGCGGCCACACAGACTGGCAGAAGTGACCACAGGGAGGGAAAGGAGACCCGTCTCACAGCATGTGGCTTGTCCAGCTCATTTGTCGTCAGCTTACAGAGATAGCCAATGTTGTGGTCATTGAACTACAACTCCCATCAGGCCCTAATGTGTCCTGGGCTTGTGCCAAAAGCAGCAGGACACCTGCATCTCCCCCTCCATTCTCACAGTATCATCTTGTAACACAGCAACAGCAGCTGCGAGGTGGGATGGTGATGTCATCGCACGGCGAGTTTCCCTGCAGTCAGCAGTCAGTTGAATGAAACATGGAGCTGGGAAAGCCAGAGCGCAGTGACATCACAGTGACGTTTTTGGGATATCAAGATGCTACAAAGAGACTGTAGGGGGCGCTGTGACTTTTAATAGCACGCCAGGCCTGCTCAATCCATCCAGGTGAGTTCTGTAATGTACCGTATTTTTTGCTCTATAAGACTCACTTTTTCCCTCCTAAAAAGTAAGGGGGAATGTGTGTGCGTCTTATGGAGCGAATGCAGGCTGCACAGCTATCCCAGAAGCCAGAACAGCAAGAGGGATTGCTGCTTTCACTGCACACTGATCCCTCTTGCTGTTCTGGCTTCTGAGATTCAGAATATATTTTTTCTTGTTTTCCTCCTCCAAAAACTAGGTGCGCCTTGTGGTCTGGTGCGTCTTATAGAGTGAAAAATACAGTAGGTTGCTTCTGGATGACCAGTTTACTGAGCATTCATTCTCACTTGCTTGCGGGTAGGCCAGAGGATGTTGGGTCAAAGCATGTGTGAGCCCACACCCTCCCGCAAATCTTTGCTGCCATTTTTCCTTATCGCAAAAAGTCAGATCTGCTGGGGAAGTGGATTTGTTGCGCACGACACCCCCCCCCATCAACTCTAACCTTGCAACCTGAGTTTGTCGGCACATGGGTGAATCTCGCCAGAAAAGAGCCACAATCTGCACACCCCCACAGATACCAGAGAAGGCTATTTGTTCATCTAGCCGAGTGCAGCCAGTTGGCAAGCAGCGGCTTTGCAGGGTCTCGGCAGAGAAAGACTTTTCTCATCACCGACTCCTTTGGACTTCCGTGCAAAGCATGTGCTTTGCCACTGAGCTGAGGCCTTATTGAGAACCAGAAGCAGCTGGCCCTCAAGAAATGGAGGGAGATGAGCCGCTTGTTGGCTCGCAAGCCCAGAGGCGAATTCCAGAAGACTAGCCATGTTAGGGCCAATTTGTACAACTACTCCGCATGTTAGATCCAGATGGTTTGCTTCCTTCCTGGACTGTGTATCCAGTTGGGATGGGATGGGAGAGAATTTCATTTCAGTTTGCAATTTAAAGGCGAATCTACTGACTTTTCACTTTCAGAAACAATTTGCAAGCAGACACACAGCCTTCCTTTGAGATTCACATGACTCTGAATTTTACAATGCAGTACAAAAATGTGTCTGCTAAGGTAAAATGTGCACAGAGATGCATCTATTTGTGAACATAACCTATAAGATGCATTATATCAGGGAACAGTGCTTTGTAAAAAGGTGCATATTTGGCAAAATTGCATACAAAAATGTGTCTATAGAGGAAAAACCTGTACAAAAATTGCTGGCGACTTTTCATGAGGACTTCAAAAACAAACCACCACCAACTAACATGGAAAAGTGAAGAACTGAACTTAGAAATTGGAAAAATGAGAAGCGGATATGGACAGAATCACCCACTTGGGCTTCAGCATTCACTCAAACGACACGTTCTTCACCTGCACAGTGAAGAAAGAGCAACTGCTTTTAACATGTTGTGGCAACAGGCAAGAGGCCACAGCAGCATCAGAGACTAGCTGGCTCCTTGCTCCATGAGCACAAAGTCACCCTCCTGCCATTGCTGTCCCCAGGGCATCAGAATGCCAGGCTTCAACTGGCTTGTGCCTCAGGGCAGCTAGAACTCATGGGGTGTCTGCTGCCTCAGACAGAGCATTGGACTAGGACTGGGGAGACCTGGGTTCAAATCTCTGCCCAGCCATGAAGTTCCTTGAGGGAATTCCTTTTTCTCTCAAAACAACCTACTTCACAAGAACCGTCACAAGGATAAAATTGGATCACACATGCCTTGAGGGAAGGGTAGAAGGTGTCCATGAAAAACAGATACTAACTGCCAACAAGTGGTTTTTCACACTTTGTGTCAGGCGAACTCTGGTGTTCCTCAGGACTTTCGTATTGTATCTAGGTTTCCTGTTTAAAGGAGGGTGGTCACTTATGCTTCACCCAAAATAAATAACTAAATGACTAACTAAACCTGCTTCCTTGGAGGTTTTTAAGCGGAGATTGGATGGTCACCTGGCATGTATGATCTAGTTGAGACTTCCGGGTTGGCGCCTCTGGCAATGGCGGATTTCCTCCGATCGGGAGGAACCCGCTCCGTGAAAAACAGGGTCTGAACCGCCACGGCGAGGCGGAGACCCATTAAAAACCACAGGCGGGAGAAGCCTGTGGACGTGGGATTCAGCTGGCACCTTTGCGCCTCCCCTACTCGCGGGGAAACCCTGTTTTGGGGGTCCGGAGCGACGTGGGGTGAGTGGCACAGTGCTTTGAATCGACTGCTTCTTTCACGGAGTGAAGCCGCATTGCTGTTGCCGGAGAGCGCTGACTTTTTCCTGTGGACAATTGGATTTTAAACAACTACTCGTGAGTAAAACGGAAAATTGGATTTTTAAATACTTCAATTTGGCACTGAAACGGGAAGGTTATAAACAGGAAGTCCGCCTCCCGTTTTTGTAAATAGACTGAAGCAAAGACATTACAAGTAAAGCCTTTGAAAGCTTTTGGCAAAGGATCAAATTTCCACCGGTTTAAAGTTACAAAACCCCCTTTGGAAGCAGGAGAAGAGGGGGAAATTTTGGATCTAGTGAGCCTGCAGGAGAGAGTGAAAAAATCAAATTACCACTGCTCTGAACCTGGGAATGGGCTGCCAGATGACGTTTGGAGAGAGTGCTTTTGACAGAACGGATTGGACAGCTAGCTAAACAAGGGTAAGATACTGTTTCCATTGTCCCTTTCTGCGTTTAAAAAAAAGAGAGGAAAAGTGACTGAAATTTTATCTTTAATGTTTGAAATTGTGCTTGAAAGAACTGATACAAGTGGAGACTGTTTCCCTCTAGAGGGAGCTTTTGAAACTGTAACAGGACTGTAACTGGGGGATTTCCAGCTGCAGAAAAGGAGTTTGGGAACCAGAGAGCGACCTTGGACTATTTAAAAATGTTGACAGGAGAGGCCATTGTGACTGTTTTATGTAAGATAAGCTGTTCGCTGGGACAGCTTCACAAGAAGATGGATGATATGACTCTCAAAGTTGATAATTTGGAACAGAAAGTGACCAACTTGAGTCAAAAAGCGAACACTAACACAGAAATAATTCAGGACTTGGTACAGGAACCCATTTTGGCAGGACAAATGGTGGAGGAGAAGGAGGAGAAGGAGAATGCAGCTGTTGTTGAATATAAAATAATACAAGTGAGATCTGTGGATTTACAGAAGCAAATTGGAGATTATAAGTTGAGGCCTTCTATGATTGAATCTAGGAAAAGCCAGACTCCGAGGAATGGATCCCAGTTTGGATTAAAGAAGGAAAGTTGGAAAGAGCCCTCTATGCAGGGATTAACTGACTTTTGGGACATGGACTCGGGCCTGAAGGAGATTGACGTTTTGGGGGCCTTTGGAATTGGAGGAATTTTGAAATATACCCGGAAATACTTTATGGACATAGTTTTAACTATGGAAATTCAGCTGATCTGTTCAGAAGGAAGAAAAGGATTGACAGGTTGGAATTTCCCCGAGATTGGCTCTTTAGCATTAAAGAAAATGAAGAAGACCTGCAGAAGGGACTTGGAAAAGAGTTAAGAGCCTCGGACATAAGATCACCAGGTTGATGGACTTTATGGAATTGACGGAAAGGACTGGCAGAATCCGAAACCTGGGAGAGGAGATGGTGGAAGAAGATTGGAAAATTTAAAGTTTTTATATAGACTTATGGTAAAACTAATGAGTGATAGAAAAATGGTGGAATGATTTTTTATTTTTTATGGGCTTAACAGAAATGTTATAAGGAGTTAAGCACATATAAGTAATTTAGTTTTAATGGAAAATAAGGTTAAAATAATACGTTATTTACAATATCACAGAAAATGGAGAAAGATGGAAAGGATTTGCTGAAACAATTAATAGAAGCGGAACACAAAAAGGGAGGTGTGAGGAGGTCGAGGAAACAAAGGAACGAAAGATAGAGTATGGAAAAGAGAGGATGTATGTTTTTAAATTGTTTTTGTTTTGGGAGTGGGGTTTGTTTAGTTTAGCTTAATGTGTTTAGTTTTGAGTTTAGGTTGTGTTTTGTATTGTTCATATATTGTATTGTATTGTGTGTTTTTTTCTCTTTCTTCGTTTTTTTTCTTTGTTTTTTCTTCTGTTTTTTCTCTTTTGCTTTTTTCTCTCTTTTTGTAATCTATAAAAGTAATAAATATTATTTTTTTAAAAAAGAGATTCCTCCACTGCAGGGGGTTGGACTAGATGACCCTCAGGACCCAAACTCTACAATTCTATGATTCTGTGAAATAAAGGCAAGACACTGCTGAAAGTTGCAGATGCTAAGTGTTCTGTACAGATGTAAATTTAGAAATAATTACTGTAGTTTAAATAGGAAGACCATATTGTTTAGTCGTGCCTGACTCTTTGTGACCCCCTGGACCAGAGCACGCCAGGCACTCCTGTCTTCCACTGCCTCCCGCAGTTTGGTCAAACTCATGCTGGTAGCTTCGAGAACACTGTCCAACCATCTCATCCTCCGTCGTCCCCTTCTCCTTGTGCCCTCCATCTTTCCCAACATCAGGGTCTTTTCCAGGGAGTCTTCTCTTCTCATGAGGTGGCCAAAGTCTTGGAGTCTCGGCTTCAGGATCTGTCCTTCCAGTGAGCACTCAGGGCTGATTTCCTTCAGAATGGAGAGGTTTGATCTTCTTGCAGTCCACGGGACTCTCAAGAGTCTCCTCCAGCACCAGAATTCAAAAGCATCCATTCTTCGGCGATCAGCCTTCTTTATGGTCCAGCTCTCACTTCCATACATCACTACTGGGAAAACCATAGCTTTGACTATACGGACCTTTGTTGGCAGGTGATGTATCTCCCCATGCGGGTGTTGGGGGTGGGAGGCTGTGACCTGGGTGACCCCCTGGGGGAAGCTGCTCAGGATTCTGCCTAAGCCCTCACTGCTGGGGGGCAGCTTCATGGCCCCCTTCCCTGCTCCCTCCTGCTTCTTGACCAGACATGCCTTCAAACAGAGGACCGTCCCCTGTAAAGTAGGATGTGTGGCCACCCTGATTAATAGTGGTCTTGCATTCAACCCCCGTGTGATTGTATCATGGGGTTGGGGGGCCAGCCAGTGTTTCAGATTGACTCTGATATCCAATAGCAACTTAAGGCACAGACATTAGCAGATGAAACAGCAGCTAATAAGTTGTGTGCTGGGAAAAGCTTCCCCTTCTGATTCCTGCAGTTCAAAACCTCTGTTAAAGAGACCGGGGGAGCAAAAATTAGTTGGCAATTCGCTGTGCAGACTAGATCTGGACTCAGATAAATGGTGGGGGAACTGCTAGAACCCCTCCAAGGACTGCTTCCCATGGGCTCAAGCAAGGTCTGACACCCCATTAAAGGAGAGCTTAGCCAATGAATTGCACAATGGGGTTTTTCCTGTTGATGCAGTTAATTAAACTCTTGATTAAATTTGCATAGGGGTAAAAACAATGGCTCTCAGAGCAGCAAACTTACTTTCCTCCTTCTCCAAAGCAATAATGGGGAGGGGGAGAGCAGCAGAGGGGCAGCCCCCACCCACTTATGAGGTTCAGCATGGAGCTTAGGTGAATCTGTGCTGCCACCAGAAGACACCAGCCCTGACCCTCCTGAGCTGTGTTAGAACAGGAGGCCTCATAGCCAACCCCCAGGGGAGGGGATGAGGGGTGGGTGGTTTTTCAGGGTGGGTTGCCGCCTCCTCCTGCTCCTCTACCCCACTATGACTGAGAGAGTCCCCCCCCCACTCTGTTTGTTATATTTTTATCCTGCTTTTCAGCCAAAAATTGGCTCCCCAAGCAACTCGCAGCAATTATCCAACACAATATGCAGCTGAGGGAGCTTCTCAGCTGGAGCCGAATGCAGGAACAATGGAGGGGCACCTGGCTGCTCCTGCCCCCCCCCCTCCTGATGGCTGCAGAGCAGTTGTTGAAGTGTGTACAGGGGGGAGAATTTGGCCCCAGATCTCCCCCTTCCCCCTTATTGTTTTTTTTCTCTGAATGGAAGTAGGTGGAGGAAATTGCCCGTCTCTCCATTTTGCCATTGCCACTATTTGCAACCGTTCACAGCAGAGGGGCCAATGTTGTGCTCTGCATATGTTGTTGGACTCCAAGGCAAAATGGCCAATAATCAGGGATGGAGGCAGCTAGAGTCCAAGCCATCTGCAGGGCACCACGTTGACTATCCCCGGTCTATAGGGATACAGAGGAGAGGTGGGAGGCACCAGCTGGTGGTGGGGCAACAATGAGCAGTCAGAGGGAGAAGAGGCAGCAGACTGGGAGGAGGAGGAGGAGGAGGTGTCAGAAGCTGAAGAGGTAACAGGACTTAGTGAGCAAGAAGAGTCTGTGGCAGAGAGCAGTCCAGAATCGGAGACAGGAGATGGAGATGAGGCAGGCTGCGGAAGATTCTAGGGAGTCTCCTCACCCTCCTGAGACCAGCTCCCCTCTCCCCTGGTCTCCCCAAACATGAAGAGGGCGGAGCAATGAGATACGAAGCAACGGAGTTTTAGGTTGCTGAGGAAAGACCCTGGAGGGAAGGATCCTTAGAGCATGTTGGGAAGGTGGGGACCTTCAGGCCTCCTTGCAACAGCCTCATTGGGGCAAGACCTACTGGGAAGGGTTGCTGTGATCACTAGGCCTGCACTGTTTTGGTTTCTTTCAATAAAGAGTTAACTTCACTGACACTGGTCTTCTTTTATTGCTGACCTACACCTGACTCTGGTTCCTGACCAGGTGGCGGGTGCTTTATGCATATGTAGCATCCACCTGCTTGGTTTTCCTTCCTTGTAAAAACAATATAACAATATTTTCCTGTATATACAGAATTACCACCCACCCACCCTGCCTTTTTTTTTTTTTAGGGCAGTCACACATTTCCAGAAGCGGCTTAGTCATGCTGGCTACATGATCCAGAAAAACTAACTGTGGACAAACGTTGGCTCCCTCGGCCTGTAAAGCGAGATGAGCGCCAAAACCCCAGAGTCGTCTGCGACTGGACTTAACGATCAGGGGTCCTTTACCTTTACCTGTTTATTTTCGTGGAAGAAATGTTGGCGCGGATGTGGGACTGTGTGTGCATTATCGGTGGCATTTTGGGAAGTTTAAATGGTGACCAGATCCAGCCAGTCAGCCCTACTCAGACCACAAGTGGGGCTGGGGATGTAAAGGGGAGCCCAGGAGAGGCAGCAGCAAGACTCCTGCCCAGTGATGCTTGCAGTAGCCCCACAACCACTTTGTCTTAATACAATGCTACTTCTGGGCTCTGCCTTGCGCTTGTGCTGAGCAACCGGTTTTGTTAAAACCCTGTAGGATCTCTGGAATGTTCGGGGGAGGATTCCCCAGCTGGAGTTCATCAGCCAGGAAAAGGAGGGCGGAGGGCGCCCCCGTGTGGGAAAAACGCGTCACTTCACACAGAACACCAAGCTCTCTTGCCGTCTCAGACCCACAGGCTGCAACTGCAGTGTGCACACTCAAACCTGCATGCATAGGCCCACAAGCGCTTTTAAAACACAGAAAACGGGGCGCTTCCTTCCTCACGTAACCGATGCGGTCCATCCATCGCTGAGACTGGCCAGGGCTCAAGGCGTTGACAGCCCCGCCTCCCGTGCTTTTAGGAAGCACTGAGTCAATGCACAACTATTCCACGAGGAGGCGCTGCTGCCTTAGAAGTGTGAAAAGGCGGTTGCTGCTTTGATCCCAACCGGGCAAATTGTCCCCTAAGATCTAACAGCAAAAGCCCAAGTGCCTTTGGATAGCAGGGTTGCTGTCATCGCTCACCTCAGATCACCTGACCTGAGGCAGGAGGGAGGTGGTGGCAGGTGCCTCCAGACAGGACAGCTCAGGAACAATATAGAATCACAGAATTGTAGAGTTGGAAGGGACTCCAGAGGTCATCAAGTCCAACCCCCTGCAATCTGATCTGGATCATACAGAACAGATGGCCATCCAACCTCTGCTTAAAAACCTCCAAGGAAGGAGAGTCCGCCACCTCTCGTGGGAGTCTCTTCTGCTGTCTACCAGCTCTTGCTGACACTTAGTCAGAATCTGTAACTATAAAGCAGAATACACCTGTCTCTTACAGTTTGCTATGGGAAAATCCCATGGAAGCCATAATGGGCAGGAGGCCAATTGCTCTCGAAAGACAAGACAGCATGCCCTGCTCTGATGCTCTGAATATTGCTATGCAGCAGTAAGCTGGTGAAGGTTTTGTTTTGCGCCATGGAAATTAACATTACTAGCTGCTAATGTGTTCCCAGTGGGTGCAATGGTGCCCTTGAGAGCTTTCCCTCTTCACTCACCAAGTTTCTGAGCTCACCAGCACCACCTCCCCTTTGGTCATCAGGTGGTAAGGATGGTGCCCTTTCTTTCTCTTGAAATGTACATGGAGCCAAAGAGGGAAGTTGAAAGAGGGAAGCTCTTTCCCACCTCCTTTTTCAGCTCTAGATGCTTGATAAGACTCAGATTAAGTATACATCTGGTTCCAACTGTATCAAACGGAGAAGCAAAATTTGTGTGACATGCTTTCTGTCTTTTTGGGGGGCAGGAGGAGAGTATTGATCCGGGGGGGGGTGCCCACAAGTCTGAGGAGGTCAGTAGACCCTGTACAAATGACTGCACACCTAGTTGGAAGAGGCACAGGAGTGGGGAGGGACAATCTTTATAAAAGTTGGCAACCCTATTTGCTGTGAGCGGAAACTTCCACAGCTTCAGATAGGACAGTCATGCACACCGTATTACACAGGGTCAGGAAGGCCTCTGCTGAGCTGCTGCTCTGCTGTGGTTGACTTAATAATAATTATAATAATAATTTATTATTTATACCCTGCCCACCTGGCTGGGTTTCCCCAGCCACTCTGGGCAGCTTCCAACAAAATATTAAAATACAATAGTCTGTTAAACATTAAAAGCTTCCCTAAACAGGGCTGCCTTTTAAATGTCAGATATGTAGTTGTTTATCTCTTTGACATCTTAAGGGAGGGGGTTCCACAGGGCGGGTGCCACTACTGAGAAGGCCCTCTGCCTGGTTCCCTTTAGCTTTGCTTCTCAAAGTGAGGGAACCGCCAGAAGGCCCTCGGAGCTGGACCTCAGTGCCCAGGCAAAACGATGGGGGTGGAGACGCTTCTTCAGTTATACTGGGCCGAGGCCGTTTAGGGCTTTAAAGGTCAGCACCAACACTTTGAATTGTGCTCGTAAACGTACTGGGAGCCAGTGTAGGTCTTTCAAGACCGGTGTTATGTGGTCTCGGCGGCCGCTCCCAGTCACCAGTCTAGCTGCCGCATTCTGGATTAGTTGTAGTTTCCGGGTCACCTTCAAAGGTAGCCCCACATAGAGCGCATTGCAGTAGTCCAAGCGGGAGATAACTAGAGCATGCACCACTCTGGCGAGACAGTCTGCGGGCAGGTAGGGGACTTCGAGGGTTTTCCTCGCTCACACAACAGGGTTTCTTCGAGCTCATTGTGCAACTTCGCAACATTCTATCACAGAGGAAGGGAAGACACTAGAAGGAGCAAGAGGCAATGGGTCACCGAGATGGCATTAATTCATGAATCACAGAATTGTAGAATTACAATGTTGGGTAGGGTCATCTAGTCGTCGTCCCCCCCCCGCAATGCAGGAACCACCTTATTAACTTGCACACAGACTGGATGCAAAAGAGGGCAGGGCTCCTGCATCTTCTGATATCTGTGCAGAAGAGGGGATATCAGCAGGCGCAGTCCCCTTTTCCATACAACGATGGAAGCGCAAGAGCCCTGCTCTCTCCTGCATCCAGTCACCCTACGCTCAGAGGAATCCTTACACTTATCAGACAGAGAGCCCATTCTTACATTCAAATATTCTTGAGCCTATGGTGTGCAGTACCAGATTTCCCCCCAAAGCCAGTAAGCTTCTCTCTCTAATATTGATCCAGAAGGCTACAAATTAGGGGTACCTTCAGATGCTGCTGGAGCACAAATCTCATCACCCCTGACCATTGTCCATGCTGGGGGGGGGCTGGGGGGAGTTGGAGCCTGAGAACCACTGAGAACCACATTGCCTATGCCAGCTCTAAATATTGCGAGAAGTTGCAACACACCGCTGAGCAAATTGCTCCATCAGTGCTTGCCTGAGGGAACTATCTGCCCTGTCCTCCTCCCCTGTGCTGTTCTGGGGGGCGCTCCCGACTCCCCCTCCCACACACAGGCAATTTTGGGAGTGCAGGGGACAGCATATCCTACAGCACAGTACGACCTTAAAACAGGCATGGCTGCAAATGAGCGTTGATGTTGTCTAGCCATAAATTGCTGGTGACGAGCACTAACGCCCAGGCACCACAGGAATGAGGCTTTAGCTCGTCAGGAAAAGCACATTTGTGTAAAAGCCCCCATGTTCAACCCCTGGCACTTCAGCTGAGCTGGAGGCCCAATGGTCTGACTCAGTATAAAGGCAGCTTCATAGATGTTCCCCGTTTTCCTTGCACCTGTCAGCCCCTGGATCACTTTCACACAGGAGTTGACTGCATTGCTCACCTGCTTAATGTGCTGTGGAGAGGTAGGCGTTCTACCAAGAGTAACACCAAGGTAGCCTGGCAACGGTTCCTGGGCAATTTCATACCACAGTAACATATTTCCATACCTTTGATCTCATCTGCACAACTTGAGATGAAATCCCAAGAGCAGCGTTTTGTTGTGGTTATCGGAACTATGGCACATAGAGTTGAGATCTTCACACCAAAACTGTTTCTTTCCTTGTGGCTCAGTTCCTTCCTCCTGCTAGATGGGTGCTTGCATTGCTTGAAGGGCACCCACTCTAGCACTTGTGGGCACAGCAGAGATGAGGATGCATGAGGCTCTTTGAGCCCATGGATCACATTCCCTCTTGGGCAGCTTTCCACAGGCTGTAATAGCAGGCGGACCAACCAGATGTGACTCTTGTCATAAGAACCCGAGAAGAGAGCTCTGTTGGATCAGGCCAATGGTCCATCTGCTCCAACATCTTGTTCTCACAGTGGACAACCACTGCAAGCAGGACCAGAGCACATCTCCACTAGCCTGACACTCTAACCACTACTACATCCCTCCTGGCTTTCAGTTGAGCTCAATTCTTTGCTCTGTCTTGTGAGTTGCATCAGGAACTGTCCCAGGTCCTAGCCTTAGCTTTCCCAGAGGTGTAGAGGAAGGTGAATGCAAGAGAGCACATCTCCAGGACTATTTTTCAGAACAGGAATGTTGATGTCATCAGAAGGAGTGGCAGGGCCATTGATGGACCCTCTTTGCCCTGGAAAGTGAATGAGGTGATAATGTGGCTTTGAAGTTTGTTTCTGACTGAGCAGCATAGAGCAGACATGGCCAAACTTGGCCCTCCAGCTGTTTTGGGACTACAACTCCCATCATCCCTAGCTAACAGGACCAGTGGTCAGGCATAATGGGAAATGTAGTCCCAAAACAGCTGGTGGGCCAAGTTTGGCCATGCCTGGCATAGAGGAAAGCAGAAAATTTAAGCCGTAATACCTATTTGCTGGATTGTAGGCATTTCTAATTGAAAGCTAGAGGTTGCATTTGGCAGACCAAGTGTCTTTTGTTAAATGCTGGGGTGGGGAGCCTGTGGCCTTCCAGGGGTTGCTAGACCTCAGCCCCCATCAACCTTGACCACTGGTCAGCCTGTCTGATAGGAATTCCATGAACACCTGGAGGGACACAGTTTCCCCACCCCTTCTCAAATGTGTTTCGTGAGTTGAATCTATGCAGTCGGTAGTAAACACCCCTGGATTTAATGGAGCTTATTCCCCTGCATGTGACGACAGGCTCTGGCAGACTGAGCAGATGAGATCAGTCGTGGGTCCAACTGTCAAGAAGGCAGATTCTGCACATGCTGTGAGGAGTAAATGGGGCTCATCCACCTGGGAAGGTAGCCCATCAGGGAGAAGGAGAACTCTGATCCTAAAAATCCACTGCCTTGCAGGAGATCTTCAAGAGAAGAAAAGGCGAAGGAGCAAACCCTACACAAATCCAGAGTGGAGACCCTCAGATGATTGGATGGTGACTTGTCTGCCCCCTTTCTGCAACTCCTGCAGCCAAGCTGGTGCCAAATGTATTGTTCTGCTTTGGACCACCGCAGCAAGGCCAAGGTGGGGGGGGGTCTTGTTGTCTGGACAGCCCAGGACCTCCAGACACACTGCCCAGGATTGTGCCCCAGGGAGGTCCCTATGGTACTGCGAATACCGCGGCTTGTCTTCATCCTCGGAAGTGCTCTCCATTGCCTCTCAAGACAGACAGAAGCTAACAACTCCCAGGAAACCATGTATAGGATTGCAGTCATGATGATCCTATTAAATGGGTATTGTGCTATGTACTGCTCCTCTTTGGTGTGTGTGTCGTTGTCTATGCATGTAATCATAATGGATCGACACAGCTGCCTACCCTTTTGGACTCTCGATGGGGACTTGGCTATTGACTCTTCTCGGGGGGGGGGGAGTGTGGCAAAGCGGGACTGTCAAGAGGAGCACTAGTGCTACTAGGCCACTGCATCTGTTTAGCCTGGACTCCATGCAAAAATGCTGCCTATTTGAATCTTCTCTGCTGGTCCAGTTTTTACCAGAAGCACCGAGCTGCGCCAGTCCCCAGGCCTTGGGTGTTGGCCGTGTTTCACACTTCTGAGCAATCAAACTGCTCCTACACATTTCGTGAAACTTCAGCAGTTGACCGTTGTCTGCAGAGGGGCTGGATTGGGATCACAGGAACGTAGGATGCTGCCTTACACTGAGTCAGACCATTGGCTCATCTAGCCTGCCATCGCTCTTCAGGGTTTCAGGCAGGGGTCCCCCCCCCCCTCCAACTAGAGATGCTGGCAACCTGGGACCTTCTGCACTAATAACATCTGCTCTACCACTAGGCAAACTCTTATAGCCAAAAGCAACAGTGGTTTTAAAAAACGGCAGCCTGAGTTTAGAGGCTCTGGGAGTTTTGCTATCATTGGGCTTATCTGATTGTGCAACTTAACTGGCAAAACTTGAGAAGCTTTTCAGAAGGACCTGGAAGCCGGTCTGAAAAAATGTGTTTGAGGAATGTCTAAGCCAGAGTACACAGGTAAAGGGATTGTTTTCAAATCTAGTGTAAACATCTAAGTCCTTGTGTACCGGCTGTACACAATGGTTATTCAATGGCGAGGAAGTTTCCTTGTGACTTTTAGCAAACTCAGCCATGGAGTCCTGCCTACTTGCTGCCTGCTCAGCCCTGCTTGTCATTTACCGAAATATACCCACAATGGCTGGGAAGAAAGCATATATAAATCATTAGCTTATTTGTTTTTATGGCATCCAGTAATGTGATGACTGCACATGTTAATTTTGGGATCAGGCTTTCCTGTGTGTGATTGTTCCCACAGTGCATGGCTATGTTCAGTGGAAAGAATTTCACTTGGCAATGAACAATACCTCCATTTTACAGGCAACTTAATAGGCGGGCTCAGGGCTGGAGTTTCTGACTCAACACAATGTTCGTGCAAAGGTTCCCTGGCAATCAGGTTGCCAACTGATCAGAAAATGATGCTGACAGGCCTGCTCCTGTGCCTGAAAAAGGAAAGACAGCTCAATGGGAAGAAAGAAACAGTGAAGCTAATGTTTGTGCATCGAGCTGTTTTTTGCAAACACAGCTGCAGTGCCCAGGGGGAAAGTTGGCAACATTGCATGGCAAAGGGCATGGTGTAGTGGTTAGAGTGCTGGACTGCGACCTGGGAAACCAGGGTTTGAATCCCCACTCAGCCATGAATGTCACTGGGTGATCTTGGGCCAGTCACTATATCTCAGCCTATCCTACCTCACAGGGTTGGTATGGGGGTAAAATGAGGAGCGGAGAACCAAGTACTTGACCTTGAGATCCTTCGTGGAAAAATGGGATAAAAATGCAATAAATGCAATAAGTAAAATGTATGTTACTGAGCTAAGACTTACCTGGGCTGGACCACTTCTGGTATTTGATGTGCAAATGTACAAATCCACTTACAAACATGCAGGCACTCCCACACAACCAAACATTCACATATACACACTTGCAAACACCCACAGCAGGATTCAGTAGTTAACTAAAGCGTTTGGTTAGAGCAATAGGTGCACCTGCCGTGGGTGCAACCCAGTATGGTGATGGGCCATATTGAACATCCAAGATAATACAATATATTGACAGTTATTAAATGAATGCTAAATAATGCGGTGTTCTCTTGCTCGGAGGCTTAGTGAGGGCAACAGACCAGACTTATTGGCATGCTTCCATTGGCCAAGTGCGTGCAGTCTAGCCCATAAAAAGACATCCAGCTATTGTTTGGAGAAGCGGGGACAGTAACTGTACAGTAACAGCTAGCAGGTTTTTTCACCCAACAGCTTTCTGAGCAAGAGCAGTCTATCTGAACAGTAAGAGCATGGAATTTCAGCAGCAGTATGGCGACACTCCACAGCCCCTCTTCCTGGTGCCTGAACCATTCATCCTGATTCTTTGTTTACAGGTTCCCCACCCCTGGATTAGACCAAGGCTAGCCTCTTTTACCTTCACTCCCATCGCCTCCTGAACCCACACGTGGGTTAGATATAATCCTGCCATAGTCCATTCAAATGTCAACCAAAGACTTCTTCCCATCGTAATCACCCCCATGGACTCCTTTCCCATGGAGTGATAGATGCAAATGTGCAAAAGGCAATGGAGAACACGAGAGGCTTTGTTGCCCCTGAGGGTTTCCACGGACTATTATGATTATTGATTGAATCTGTATACTGCCCTTCATTCATAGATCTCAGAGTGATCCGCATCCGATTGGTTCTCTGCATTTCCATTCTTTCTCCCCCTGTGCTGGGGGGCCTTCAGCCCTTCTTGAAACAAGATGTCCTCCACCAACTTTCACCCCCTCCACCGGTTGCCACAGCAACTTTGTTGACAGCGTAATTTGGATCAATGGAATCCCAAGCTGAGCAGGCAAGGGGCCGGTTGCTAGGCGACAAGAAGCCCTGGATGCCTGTGGATCCTTGGTGCTGGCTCTTCCCTGTCCTCCAAGTTGGGGAGGTTTGCTTTGGGAGCAGGGTTAGCCCCTTCAGGCATGGTGACTTTGCAAGAGAAGCCAGGAAGCCTTTCCGCAAGTACTTGGGCTGGTGGGCGCCACAAGGGACTGAATTATTAGTCAATCCCGATGGAGGGCACTGTGGTGAACACAGAAACTCTTCACTTTCCACAGTATGCTTTGCCCTCGTGCATTTTGCTTCCTTTGGCCGAACAGGTTTTGTGTATTTGCATATTTTTGAGAAGGTACAAAAATATGCTTTCTGTAGGCAAAAGTGGTACATGCACCAGGAGCACAATCCCTTTTCCAAACTGCCTACAGCTCTCTCTTTAGAAGAAAAATAAAGATAATCTGTCTGCTGTTTAGGCAGTCTGGGAGGTCGTTTGCCTGGGAGCCACAAGTGTATGTGCTTTCTTCTGAAGATACAGTTAATACGTTTTATATACTAAATGATGCTGTGTATCCTTCTCACCTGAAAGGAGCACTTATGGTCCAAGCTTCCAGGCTGCCTTTTCCCTTATAGAGAAACCTTGTTTTCCATTTCAGCTTTCTAACTGAGATGGTTCTGCACTCCATGCTTAGCTCACTGGGCCGTTGGACAGATTTTATTTTATTTTTAATTCCCTGCATAGTTTGGTTCTCATTCTCACGTGCCGACATCTCCCTTCCGTTCCTCCGTGGAGCCAGTTCAGCACTATTTCCGTGGGCTTCTCGCCGCATGAATTTCCAAGGACTTGAGCATAAGAGGAGTAAACTACACAAGCAGTCACTTTTGGGTGGGGGTGAGAGGAGAGACCATGAATCCTCCTTTCAGTAAAACGCAGGAAAGCGTATGGCGTGGGAGGAGTGGAGAAGAGAAAGTTTCTTCAAAATCTTAAAATGATTCATCTTTCAAGATTCCAATCAGGGCTGGATTCTCTCTCCCACTCTCCTCCCTCCCCCACCCTCATCCCCTGAAGTCCCCGATGGTTTAAGCCTGGAGAGTTCCGGGTTGGCTCCATCTCTGATTGAAACCCTTGGGGACATGGATTTGCAAAGGCCTATTGTTCAAGCGGCCCATTTCCTGCTTCAGCTGCTGCTGTTTTAAAGCTTGGCACAAACGCACTGCAAACGGGAGTTGGGAAGAAGTCGCTTCTGACCTCTGCTCCTCTACACAGAAGCCATTCAGGGAAGTCAGAAGCCCCCTTAGATCAGATCGCTCAGGGTGGGAATGCAGCGCAGGCCAGCCCAGGGTCAAAGCTGCATTCCATGACTTTTGGTCTCCCTCTAATTCTCTCTAATGGAAGGAGAGACTCGCCAGAAGGCTGTGACCTCCGCTCATTAGGGGGCAGAATTCAGAGTTGCCCTCTGCCATCAGAAATTTGCAGAAAGCAAGTCCAAGCTGGTTACTGCATAAATCACGGCAGCTCTCCTAACGCCAACCCTTCCAGGCTCCTCAAACGAAAGGCTTTTTGGTGTAAAGGCTCGCTGGATCAGATGAAAGGTCCTCCTCGTCCAGCATTCTGTTCCCACAGCAGCCAAGCCAGATTTGCCTCTGGGAAGCTTCTTATGAGCAGAGCACAAGGACAACGCTCCTTCCCCTTCTGTGTGTCCCCAGCACCCAACATTCACATACGCTCCCTGTTTCTATTTACCAGGAACAGTCTGTCTTTTCTGGTACATGTCCCAAATAAGTCACACGCCTTTGTGGGAAGCCTTTTTCAAAATGTTTGCAGCATCTTCAGGCGTGTCCTAGCTGCCCGTTCACCACCACCACTCACAGCATGTTGCTGATGTGCTTGAATTGCAGTTGTCCCATCATAAGTACAACCAGACACATTGTTAGATTAAACAAACCATTTCAGACCCCGTGAAATGAGGCTTTCTTGGTTGACCCAGCATTTGATGGCTGAAAGATACAGTTTCTGGCAACCTGAAATCACTGGCTGAAAATACATTCAACTGCTTTTAGAATGTTTCTAAGTGTATTTACACACACTTATTATTGATGTGTTTTCCACCCTGGGCTCCTTTGGGAGGAAACTGAATGAATAAATTGAATAATATATATTCTGAAGCAGGCATAGGCAAACTCCAGCCTGCTAGATGTTTGGGACTACAATTCCCATCACCCCTGACCACTGGTCCTGTTAGCTAGGGATGATGGGAATTGTAGTCCCAAACATCTGGAGGGCCGGAGTTTGCCTATGCCTGTTCTAAAGGTTTGGGATTTGTTTTTTAAAGGGGATATATAACACACATTGTAAGTCAGGCTATAGCAAGGTAAATAAATATGTTATTCAAAAAAGAGCATCTTACAGAATGAAGCGAGGTGTGCCTTATGTTACTTTGGGTGAGGACAGTTTACAAATGTCCCAGTTTTTGCCTAGGAAATGTTGGAGATTTTCCTTGTGTGATTGGACCTTATCTTCTTCTCCTGTGTACATTTGCGGGGGGAGGGCTCACAACCCACCACACTTCTTGGTGCATGACAGAATCACATTGGGGGACCTATTTTTAAAAAGGGGGGAGCGTTTAGGGCTGCCACCTTTATCCCAACCTTATCAACCTACTGCATGTGCATAATCCTGTTCCAACACCACAATATATTGTTTTCATATCTAGTACAGGGATGGCTAACTTCTTTTGCACACCAGATTGTTGTCTGCATTTGAATTGATCCAGAATTAAAAGTTCCTAGGAAGAGGAAAAGGCTATGGAACTGGTTTATGTCTGTAGTGCAGATAGAAGCCCAGGACTTTGCTTCAGCTGTCCATTATTCTCTCATTCTGGAGCACCACTGCATTGTAGAACTGTAAGGGGAAGCAAGAAGGACAGTTCCACAGCTAAACAGCAATGCTTACATGTGATGTGACACATTCATTTAACTCCAGATTCCAGAATTGAGTCTCAGTGTGGAGAATTCCATGTCGGAAGACCTAAATTACAAGGAAGAAAAACAGATGGCTGGAGGCCAGGACCTACCGTATTTTTCGCTCTATAAGACGCACCAGACCACAAGATGCACCTAGTTTTTGGAGGAGGAAAACAAGGGGGAAAAATCTGAATCTCAGAAGCCAGAACAGCAAGAGGGATCGCTGTGCAGTGAAAGCAGCAATCCCTCTTGCTGTTCTGGCTTCTGGGATAGCTGCGCAGCCTGCATTCGCTCCATAAGACGCACACACATTTCCCCTTACTTTTTAGGAGGGAAAAAGTGAGTCTTATACAGCAAAAAATACGGTAAGTGCTGCTAAGGGAGTGGGGGGGGAGCATTAAAAATAAGTTGTGGTGTCTGTCCTCTGGTGCTGTAGCGTTCTGAAATGTTCCATCAAGTTGCAATGTTCTGGAGTAATAGGGACAGTCCCTTTAAAAACATGGTGATTCTGGCAAACCTTTCTGTTCCTGTCTTGCCTGATGAATCACTCTGTGACCTTGGGTAACTCTCCCACCCCGTTTTCCCAGCCTCAGTCTCCCTTCCTTGACACAGGAGAATTGGCTCAGCTTGCTTCATCATGGCAGACTGTGGTGTTCAGTTAATGAACGTTAAGCCCTCTGAGATGTGTTGGCCAGTTCTTCTTATCGCTGCTCTGGAATCTCCCAGCAAAAAGAAAGAAACGGAAAGCGGGGGGGGGGGGGGAGCTGTTGTAATAATTAACCTCACCAAGCTCTGCAAACTGAGCTGGCAAATTGCACGTGGCCGTGATTTCCCAGCTCAGGAGTGGGATGCAGGCCTCTCTACAGAGGAGAGGAGAGGTGCAGTAGCTGCATAATGCAACAGAGCTACGCCACTGTTTGGAACAGGAGGCGACGGAAGATGGGGAGCCTGTGTCGCTATGCATGGCAAGGAAAGATTCCATCCTTCCACCCTTAGGTGGCAGATCCTGATTGCTTGTGCTAGGCAGGGGTCAGCAAACTTACCTCGGGCCGGTGTCTCCAGCGCCAATCTTGCAGCGGGCCAGAGGGCGGGGATGCATGTGCCCATATGCATGCGCACACGATATTTCCGGCGAACTTCCGGCTCGGAGGAGCACTGGAAATAGCTTGTGTGCATGTGCATGGGCCTCCTCCAACCCGGATGTGCACCGGAAATAACACTTGCACATGCACAAATAATGCTTGCACATGCGCACAAGCTATTTCCAGTGCTCCTCCAACCCGGAAGTGGGCAGCTGCGCCACGCAACGTAGAGTTAGTAAGAGCGGGCGGCAGGGGTTACCGTGCACTGGATAAACGAGTCCCTTGGGCCTTATCCGGCCCACGGGCCTTAGTTTCAGGACCCCTGTGCTAGGGGGACTGAATGTAACAAGAGCCTTCCTGGATCTGCTGTCTCTCAGATGCCTGTGGGAAACCCATGAGGAGCACATGAGTACAACAGCACGCTTGTGATTAAGGTAAAGGTAAAGGGACCCCTGACCATTAGGTCCAGTCGTGACTGACTCTGGGGTTGTGGCGCTCATCTCGCTTTATTGGCCGAGGGAGCCAGCATACAGCTTCCGGGTCATGTGGCCAGCATTATAAAGCTGCTTCTGGCAAACCAGAGCAGTGCACAGAAACGCCGTTTACCTTCCTGCCGGAGCAGTACCAATATATCTACTTGCTCTTTGACGTGCTTTCAAACTGCTAGGTTGGCAGGAGCTGGGACCGAACAACGGGACCTCACCCCGTTGTGGGGATTTGAAACGCCGACCTTCTGATCGGCAAGCCCTAGGCTGTGTGGTTTAACCCACAGCGCCACCCGAGTCCCCCACACTTGTGATTACTAGCTACTATTATACAGAGGCATAGTGCAACTGCTGGCGTCTGACCCCAGCACTCTTTTCCCTGCACCTGGGAAACATACCCAAACTATACATGATGGTGGAGAGCCAGGAGTGCATCTCTAAAATCACTTTCTCTTTTGAAAAACAGCTGCTCTTTGTGTGTGTACACATGAGAGAGAAGAGAGAGCTTTGGATCAAGGAAGCAAAGTGGAGAGGTTTAACCCTTTCTCCCCTTTCCCCCACATCCGTTCCCTGATGCAAACCCTCCCACCCCACAAGAGCAGCTATTAGCTGAAATGGTGAAAACAGATGCCATATTTTAGCTCAAATTAAGCGCCATGAAAAGCTTGATGTGAGCCAGGGCTCAGCTTCTGAACATACTATTAGTGCCAGGTGCCACCCCTGAAATATGCAAACAACTCAATCATACCTGATGAACAAATGCACCAGAATTACCAGCCCTCATAGGAGGTTGCCTGCCGCATCTCTGCATGAGTTACTATTTGGGGTAGTATGTTTCTTTTTAGTCTTTGCAGATCTAAGAGTGTTGTGCTTCCCTTTTCAATTCAGATAGATTTTGTGCCTCAGCTATCCGAAGTTTAGGAAACACTGGCCTAGAATCCTCCAATCCCACCCCTTGCAAGATTGCTAAACCTGCAGTATAGCACCATAGAATTGACTGAAAAAGGAGCAGTATTTATGTTTGTTGTTTGCATCCTGACATCCCAGCCACAAATATTTTTACTAAGAAAAAGTTCCACTAAGTTCAATGGGAAAAATCTTGGTGGTAGACCTGATCTCTGCGTGTTTAGGGTGCAATGAGTGCAGTGAGACTGGGGGGGGGGGGGAGGGAGGCTCGGTAAATTTCATTGTACACAGGTTGTACATTGACAATAAAGGTGTTGTTGTTGTTGTTGTTGTTGTTAGATGGAATTAAGTTTCAGTCAGTTCAGTGAAACTAATTCCCTGGTGATTGAGCAAAGGCTTGCAGCCTTACCTATGTCATTCTCGTGCACTGCATTCTGTACTGGCTCTTAAATTCCCCATTGTGCTTCATCCACCGGCGGAGGAATGGGGGGGCGGGGGAGCGCACACACCCCCGGCACCATCGGGGAGGGGGGGTACCATCACAGCTGCCCCCCCCCGGACATGCGCCACACACCCCACACTGTGCCGGGCCCCACGCCCTTGGGACGCATGCCATGCCCTGCGGGCGGTGTGTCACGCCCCCAGGATGCATGCCATTCCCCCCTGCCTGCTCTCCGCCCCCCCCCCAGTGCCGGAGCATGCAGCTTCGCCACTAGCTTCATCTACAGCAGAGGCAGGGAACCAGGGGCCGCAATCCCCTGGGCAACCTTCTGAGGGCCACATGTAGGGGGGTGGAGCCAGAGACAAAAGTAGGTGGAGCAACAAATGTAAATTTCCCCCTTGTACAGTAGGCCAGTTTCTACTTAGACAAACATGTTGCTGTCCTCCACTCTGGCAAGCAAGAGACATCCAGATTCAAGGATGTTTTCCAGCAGTGTGCAAAGCAGGGCATGGCAGCCTAAGGAGAGCTCCGAGGGCCAGCTAGGGAGGCTGCATTTGGCCCTCAGGTCTGACTTTCTTCTCTCCTTCTCAGTGCATGTATCTTTGCCACCCAGCCCAAGACCAGTGGGGCATAATGCTCAAAAAGCATTTTAGGTTTGATGCCACATGCAATCATCTAATGTCAGGATTTGAAAAATCATTTGCAGCAGGCTTGGATTATTCCAGGATCAGGCTGACGCTAAACATTCGGCCTCTGCAGAGCACTCTTCCCGCCATGGTGATTGCTCCCAGAAACTTGCACAGAATTAGAGTGGAAAGCATCTCTTACTTAACACACACACCCCCACCTGCTAGTCCTGGGCTTTAAGGGCTCCTTCATCCCCAACCTGTGTAGCTTTGGGGATCTTCCAGACTCCCTGAACAATCACAAACACAAATAATCACAAGCAGGCCTTTGGGGCAGTTGTTCTTTAAAGCTCGGGAAATTCCATTATCTTCCCCACTTTCCACTGGAAAGGAAAACTTAGGCACCAAGAGACCAATCCAAGTGAGAGGGCAACTGTTAATAAGAAATTTACAGCTCAGTTGGTTACATCTACTCAGATGTAAGTCCCACTGAGTTCATTGGGGTCTACTCCCTAGTAAATGGATATAGCGTAGCAGCCTTACATTACTTCCAGGTGAAAGTTTATTGTGGAATTGTTGCTGTTCACACATGCAAGGTTTTTGCACCGTCCATATGACCGTTCTTGCCACCAAATAGCGGCACAAAGTCTCTCTTTCTCTTTTTTTACATTTAATCCATATCACCTGTAGAAAAGCTGTTCAGTACAAATAACCCATTAGATACCTGCAGTGACTACTGGAGCAGAAGCTTGCCAGCAGATGGGGGGGCAGGGGGGGCTTTTTGTCACATGCGTGGTAAGTGTTTTAGTAGGTTGTCCCCTTTGCCACACTCCTGCTTCTATCTGCTCCTCACCTGAGCACAACTTGGCGATTTTGTTTCCCATGACCCTATTTTATTTTATTCTACATTTTCAAGTTCAGTTTCCCCACCTACTTCTGCCAATGACCACATGCTGAAGGAACGTCAAAATTTTCAACAGCCCAGTTTGGAGGAGCTGTTTTCCCAAGATCTCAGTTCATGTGAGGGAGTCCCTTGAGGACTGCAATCACAACACATACATCAGGTCTTTAAAAATAATAATACAAGGTCTTGCACAAGACCGATGCATCAGAATTTCTGTATAGCTAAATACAAGCTTTTCACAACTCTTAAATGAACATTAAAAAAAAAATGGAACCAGATCTGTCTGCACAGCACAAGCCCTCATTTTGCCCATAGTGAAGCATGATAACGAGAGGTAAAGTTTGCTCTTGTCCTCTACCTGTGATTTTTTTTAAGCTGTCTTGTGGCCCGGAACAGGATAAGGTGGCATTGAGGTGGGGGTGGGCAGTTGAGGGGAGAAACCAAAAAATATAGCATTCCATCAAGATGGGAAACAGCTGAATAGCTATGAAATATCTATAACTAAAAATGGAGTGTGTTGATGGTTGCATGCCAATCACGTACACACAAAAATCAGATCAGAATTACCTGTTTGTGACAAAAAACAAAACAAAACAAAAACCTGTCTGGAAGCACGTAGTGTTTAACATTTTCAAAATTCAAATAAAGACTGTTTTTGAACAATTAAGCACAAAAGATGCATCATGAGATTATACTGGGACATGTGTTACTCAGGGATAACTCCACTTTTAGAATAGGGAGGTGATGTCCTTGAAGTGGGACAATGATAATGTTTGCAGAACCTGTGTAAGCAGATGCTCATGAATCTTAAGGGTTTCATAAAACCCTGCTTGAAAACACTCTCCTATGACACTCATTGGAGCAGGAGTTAGAAAGCTTGACTCCAAATAACTGCCACCAGCCAGGTGAAAAGGGAACTTGCAAAGAAAACACCACGGCAAATTCACAATCCAGTGAATTTTCTTCCATACTCGGTTATTAGAAAAAGAGTTAAAATGCATCCATATATTTAGAGTAGCCATGTTGGAGCTCCACCAGGAAGAATGGAGATGACGAAGAAGACAATGGCTGTGTACATAAGACAAGTTTAGAGTGCATGACTTCACACAAAGAATCATGGGAACTGTAGTTTGCTAAGGGTGCTCTGAACTGTAGCTCTGTGAGGGTTAAGCTACAGTTCCCAGGAGACATAGTGCTTGAAATGCGCAATGTGTACGCAGTCAAAGAAAAGAAAAGAGGCACCAAAGATATGTGAATGCGACGAGTTTCTGCCACATTTTCTGGCTCGTTTCTCTCTGTGTCCAGTTACAGTCCGGGAAGGGTTAAGGCCATCACATGACACCCAGTCCTAATCCCCCTGCCATCAACTATGATGCAATGGAACATTCAGGAGAAAGGCTTCCGAATCAATTAATGCCTTTCACACCCCCTTCCCCTCTTCCTTGCCTGGGGAGAAGCCAAGCAAGAAGGCCCAGGGGAAGCCCAGACCTTCTTGCGCAGGGGATAATCACTCCCCAAACAGCGCTTTAATAAGTCACTCTTGTTAAGAAGATTTGGTGGCATTATTCCGTAGCCAAGCCAATCTGCAAAGCAGGGAGGGAGTGGAGGTTTTGTACACACCCAGCGGCACAGGGGCACGGGTGCAGGTGCCCTGGAAGAACTGCTCAACTGTGCCCTTAACAAAATGCCATCCTTGCCACTGCGGGCACTTCCCTGGCCCCGTGGGACTTCACGGTTAATTAACAATTAAGCTTACCTCTTCGGAGGATTGTGCCACGGGGAGGCCTGCCTTCCCCTTTCTCCCTCGCTGGCACAAACTAAGGGAGTGGCACGAACAGAAGGATTTAGGGCTTGTCCTCTGCCTGGCACTGTCCCTATGCCAAGGGCAAGCTGCTCACTAACCATTTCCCTTACTCTGCTTGTATGCTGCTAGCAAGCTTGCGGGGGGGCGGGGGGGAAGAGACTCAAACCAGCCCTGAGAGATTGCCTGGGATCGGGATCTGGCGCGGAGCAGAGCGGCCTCCAAGTTGGGCAAACAGGCTGACAAGCCGCTTGTTGATGGATGGAGTGTATCTGATGACTGAAGCCGTGGGCATCCAAACGGGTGGACGCTTATACGGCTGGCAGAGGCATGCCTACTCAGAAGTAAATGCCGTTGTTTTCAGCGGGGTTGGCTCTCAGGTAAGTCCGCACAGACTTTCAGCCTGATATTCCTGTTGTGCGTTGGGGATAAGCAAAAAGCAGAGGGGAGAGGGATTGTCCTGGTTTAAGAGATGGCAACAGGTGGTTCCTGAGCAAAACCCAAACGGCATTAAGATTCCCCCTCTAGGCGACAATAGTTTGGGATCCACTAGTGTCCTGGGATTGGGGGATTTTTTTATGCTGGGGTGGGGGGAATGTGCGTTCGAAGGAGAGCCTCAGAGACCCTTGTAGCCAAGAGTTGTGCTTTAGGACACCGAGGACTGTCGCCACCCACGGGCGGTAGGTGTTGCGTGTATCTCCCGGCGGGCACGCGTGTGAGCCGAGCGAATCCATCTAGCGCAGCGTGGGGAGAGGCGGGTTGCACCACTGGGCCCAGCTGCCGCTCTGCCTGCTTGCAGCAGGTGCCCCTGCTTTGGGCAGCCTCCGCCGCCTCTCGTTGCCAAGCGCCCTCGCTGCCTGGAATCACAGCTCCTCTCTCCCTCGGCATCTCTGCTTCCCCCGCACCCCGCGCAAACTGCCCCCGCATCCCCGCGCAACAGGCGAAGGGAAGGCGACAAAAGGGACCTTGTGCCTTTAAGGCCTCCTGCTTGGCGATCCCGGTCAGGAGCGCACGGAGCGGGGCGAGCCTTGTGGATCCGGGCTAGAGGGCGTTTACTCTGGACAACGCGGGGAGGAGGGGACGGGCCCAGAGCGGGCGGGAGGCAGGAATGGAGAGGAGGCGAAAACGGAGAGGGGGGCGCATGGTGTAAACAGATAGCGAGGGGCTGCAGAAGGATCTGCTTGCCAGAGATCGCTGCTTGCTACACCCCCCCCGCCCCACCCGCCGGAGAGGAGGGCCCTGCCGTGCCCAGAGGCGGCCCAGCACCCGGAGGTGAGTGGTAGTGGCGGAGGTGGTGGTGAACGGGAGCAAGCCAGAGAGCGCAGGGAGCACGGAAGATCTCTCCGAGGGGGAAATACGCTTTGCGCCCCGGAGGACGCATGGAGCCGGGCGGCGGCGGCGGGGCGCTGAGAGGCTGACTCTGGGAACCGCCGCGTCCAGAAAGGCCGGGCCTGGCGGGGGTGCGGCGGGGAGAAGCTAGCTGGGGAGGTGGTCCCGAGAGGGATGGCAGCGCAACGAGCAGAAAGGGGTGGGAGCAGTTAGGCCGTCCCCACGGCGACTTGGCGCACGGGAGGAGAGGGGACGCGTTTGGGTCCAAGCGCGCCGGCTGGGGGCGCTCTTTGGGCCCAGAGATCCGCGGCGACTGCGGGGAATGCAGCCGGGCGCGGGGGGGAAGGGGCGTGGGGACAGGTGCGCACAGCGGCGGGCCGATGCGGGGCCCTTGGGGGGCGTACTTGCCCAGAGCCGGGAAAGTTCCATGGCTGCCCCCCGACTGGAGCATTGGCTATTGAATTAAGTGGGGAGAGAATACGCTCCTGGAGAGCGCAGGAGAAAAGGCTAATGATAATGCAACTCCCAGAGTTGAAAGATTTCACCTTCCTTGTGTGAACTGAACGCGGTAGGACTCCCCCCCCCCCCCCGCCGCATTTCTGCTTCCCCCAGGATTGGTTTTCTGGGATCCCTCTGCAGGGATTGGTTGGCTCCCGAATGTGGGCTGGCCTGGGCAGCTTAGCTTCTCAGCCTGGTCAGGTTACATACCTGGAGGAGGAGCAGGTGGGCTTCCCCTAAAGCCTCTGTATTGTGAGCTGTGGACTTGCTTATTCTTTTGCCGTGTCTCCCCTTTAAAGCAGGCAGAGGGAAGGGGGTCTCTGGGCAGAGAGTCTCTGTGGGGCCCTAGGCTCTTTTCCCATTGAACTTTGGAACACCTCTCCCAAGCCCCTTAGTAGGACCCGGGGAAGGGGATGGAAAGGGAAAGGAAGTTGACCTATAACCTGGTGCAAGGCAGAGGGTGCTGTGCTATAGGGAACAGGCTCCTGAGTGAGGGGTGTTGGGCTGCAGGGAGTAGGGTAAAAGTGACTATGGGAGGGAGCATGTGTTCTTCCTAGGATGCAAAGCTGAACCAAGGAGGAAGATGCTGTTGCTGTTGTATCACTTTGTTATGCTTCATTATTGCATCACTTACGAATGTGGGGGTTTTTTGCAGGGAGGGGGGAAATCCATGCTGGGGGAGCTGAGCTGTAATAAACCTTGCTATTAAGCCAAAGTCCTCCCCCCTCCCCGCATGCCTGAGTTTTCTTTCAGCCCGGCTTCTCCCTGGATGGGTTATGTCCTGCACCCCTTGACCTCCTCCGCTTGCCACAAAGCTGTCCTCATGTGCTGTTGGCTGTTGCTTCCCACAGCCAGGAGGCTGCGTCAGAGTGCTGCTGGTGTGTGTGAAGCCATTCCTGGTGTGTGTGTTGTGTGGGGATTGGAGGGGAGGGGAGGGGAAGAAGGGTCCAGCTTCTGAAGCCTGCCTGTGTGTTCCTACAGTAAAGGGCAATGATGTCATGACGTTGACGCCATCTCCCTGGATGGATGCAGATAAGAACAGTGTGGGAGGGCACTGGAATCGCTCTCCGAAGGGGCTGGAGCTAAAACAAGCCCTGGTTTGGCTGGCACTCAAGACAAATAGAGTTTGAAAGGGGAAAACTATTCCACTTTGGTTTTGCAGTGAATGGGCGAGCTAAGCCAGAGGAAGGACCCAGCTGCCAGAAACTAGCACCGCTGCCCCTCCTGCCCCAAACTTTCCCTGGCCTCTGAAATCTCTCCTGTTGCACCCTGGGCAAAACTCCACACCGTTTGGAGAAGAGGAAGGGCACAGTGCTGAGAGAGCAGCAGAATGGCGAGCTGGAAATAGCAGACAAGTAAACTGAGTTTGGACTGAGCTGTGCCCATATAGTTCCTTTCACCTTGTGTTCTGGATCTTTGATGCGTGGATCAGGTGAGCCAGCAAGTGTCGGAGACCAGTGGGGTCTGATCTGAACTTCTGGAGTTTTCTGGACTGCATAAGGAAGGCTGCATATCGTAGGCTGTGTTCACTGTACGTTTTAAACTTTTCTATGCATTTTCTGTGTGTGTGTGTGTGTATTCACTGTGCAGAGATACCATTTTGATGGGCAGTGTGGGAAAAGGACTTGTGTTTTGCAAGGGCTTTGGTGGAGATTGGTGGGTTGCTGTGCGTGTGAACACTCTCTCGGTCCTCTCCCTTTGCCTCTAGTGACAGCCAAGGAGTGTGGTGTTGCCTTGAGATGTCTCTGAATAATTCAGTCCCTTCATTTGCATAACTCCACCTTTGCTTCTGTTTCTTGGGCACCCTTAAGAGTGTGATGAAATGTTAGGAACCCGGTTTTGCTGCCAGGCTGACACTCGCAGAAGACTCTTCCCACTTCAGGGGGGGGGGCAGGGCACAGTCGCCTTGCCACCAACATGCCACATGCCTTCTCAACCTGCCAGTTAAACAGGGAGGCTGGCCTTTGCTCCACCCGACCCCCTCCAACAGCATTCTGTAAGGCCCCCTCTGTCCCCTTATTGTTGCAATAGAGAGGGGACCTGTGTATAGCACCCCCTCCCCATGGGATCTCTGTTGGTGAGAGCAATGCACAGGGAGATTTTGCTTCAGGCAGCCACTAATTCTCCAGGTGCAGCACTTTCACTTTCTCTCTGGAGGAATTACTGACAGGCATCCTCTCTCCTGTGGGAAGTAGGGAAAGTGTGCAAGCACACTGTTGGGGTGGGGTTAATCCCATTCCCTGCTCCCTTCCTTGATCTTGGGGATTAAGAATCAAGCAGGTTTTCCCTTCTGCAACAAACCCCTCCTAATCCGCATAACACCATCCTTTTGGGTTTTTTCCCCCCTTAGTCCTTCTCGAGTGGGTTGGAATGTTAGGAGCTGGCTTTTTTAAAGAAGGAAAGAGAGATTAGCATATTGATCACTGTTCTTTTGTTGGAGCTGACCTTGGTAGGACAACTGTTGCTGCCTGTCCTCCACTTTGCTGCACCGGGGATGCTAAATTCAAGCAAGCCACCCCAGAGACTCTGTTAGCTGCTTTTTGTGCAGGTCTGGGGGGGCGGGGAACATGCACATATTTCTGATTCCCAGTATCAGCAGCAGATGGTTCAGTGACCAAAGTACCTGCAAGTGCTCCTCTGTCAGCGCCACGCAACCTGAGGTTACAAAGCGACTTCTTTGAGCTGTCCTTTTGACTCAAAGCAGTTAATGTATTTACTTGTGTTTGTGCGCTGTTAGTTAGAGCATCGTGCTCATACTGTCATCCGTGTTGGAAGGGGAATAAGGGATAGATATCCTCTTTGCATCACTCAGCATAAAGTATGCACGGGGGGTGGGATCATACCCTGGTGGGAATCTAGTTGCATCTCAGGGGAAGTGTCTGTAATAGAACTTGAGGGCAAAAGAGAATGTGTGAAGGTAACCACAGATTGGCAAGTAGAGAAATATCCAGTCTCCAGTTCCAGAGAGCAGGCGAACGGGATGCAATGGGGGCTTCAGCCTTGGAAGAGCATCGAGGATGAACAACAAGCTTGACGGCTTTCTTTTCTTTGAACAGGTTGCCGCTCAATGCTGAAGAGGAAATAAGAGACGCCCCTCACTGCTGCTTCTTTGCCTTCCCTACGGGGATCCATGTCGCCTCCTCGTGTCCAGTTCCCAGCGGCCTTCCAGGTATTGAATCTCCCCAAGGCAGAGAGGGCAGCCTCTGATGCATTGGCACCGACCCCTAATAAATCTGAACCCTCCCTCTGCAGGCTCTCAAGATGCTCTTTTCCAGAATGTGGATGCTCTGCTTCCCCTGTCCCACCTCTCCACGTTAGGCACCTCTGGTTTATGTATCTTGCCACACAAGCCTTACCTCGTCCCCTGGCGCTGATCCTGCTGCCCTGCTTGAAGAGCATCCTATTTGTTGGCCGCCATCCTTGTTACCTAAACTGAGATGTCCCAGTGCCCTGTGTGCTTTGCCTCTGTGGCCCCGCCTCCCGTAGAGAGGGGAATAGCTTTGCCCAGGAACTGGTGGAGCCCTCCTTGCCCAGTGGTCTGCTAATGATCAGGATTTCATTCTTCCCTTGTCCTTGCTTTGTATCCGGCAAGGAAAGAAAGCACCTCCTTCTAGGTTGTAGGGACCCATGGCAGGAACTGCTCCCCTTACTGGGCTGTGTGGGGAACGATGTGGGGTTGGTCCTCTCAGAGAGGCAAGCCCAGCTGACTTTCTCCCTTGCTCTGCCCGTTCTTATTTCTCATGCCCTTCCCCCACAGTATGTCCTGGTTTAGCGGCATCCTGGTGCCCAAAGTGGACGAGCGGAAGACTGCTTGGGGGGAGCGCAATGGGCCCAAGCGCCACCGCCCAGCGCTCTGTGGCCCTCGCTACATGAGTTGCCTGCAGGACCCGGAGCTGGAGCGCGGAGGCAGCGGGGGACTGGGCCTGAACTGTTCGTGGCAGGAGGACCACTATGGCAAGAAGGCGCCGCCGCCACCCCCGCCTGGCACTGGGGACCTGGGACTCAAAGCCGTGGACCTGGGCTTCGAGGACGGGGGCGGAGAGGCCAAGGGGCTTTCGGCCAGCGACTGCGGCCGGCGCCTGCTGCAAGTGTTCCGCTCCAAGCGCTTCCGTTCGGCCAAGCTGGAGCGGCTCTACCAGCGCTACTTCTTCCAGATGAACCAGAGTTCGTTGACGGTGCTCATGGGAGTCTTGGTGCTGGCTTGCGGCATCATGCTGCTGTTCCACTGCGTGCCTGGCACCCCCCGCGTGCCCTATGCCGCCGCCCTGGCCGTGGCGGCCGCCCTGTTCCTCTCGCTCATGGTCCTCTGCAACCGGACTGGCTTCCACCAGGACTGCATGTGGGCCGTGAGCTACCTGGTCATTGGGGCGTTGTGCGGGGTGCAGGCTCTGGGCACTCTCCTGGTCTCGCCACGCAGTGCCTCCGAGGGCGTCTGGTGGAGCGTCTTCTTCATCTACATCATCTACACCCTCCTGCCCGTCCGCATGCGGGTGGCGGTCCTGGCTGGAGCCTTGCTCTCTGTGCTGCACCTGGTAATCTCCTGGCACCAGAACAGGGCGGACTCCTTCCTTTGGAAGCAGGTAAGGGGGAAGGAGTGAGGGCAGAGGAGGCCTGGGGTTAATGAGTCCCTTGAGGACAAAGAAAAGCCTTGGAAGCTGTGAGGAAAGGCACACTTGAAACCGTACACTAATTGGGCAGAGGCCTTGGGTGTGAAACAAAAAGGCTGCCAAGTCAGGGACTCGTATGGTAATTGCTTCAGGCTTTTGTTGGGGGAGCAGTCAAGTGGCCTGCAGCCTCCTTCTCCTGTTGAGCTGCGTGGGAACCATGAATCTGTGGCCCCTTCCTAAGCTGGTAGGAGCAGCTTTGGGTAGTATGGGAGGAGCCTGCCTGTGGCTCCTCCCCATGCTGTGGGATCGGCCCAGTTTCTGGAAGTGGGTGATTGGGGTATTTCGTTTCCTGAGTTCCCCAAATAACATGGTAAGCTTGGCTGTTGGTGCTAAAGCCTTGTGTGTGAAAACTTCGTTTTGCTTCTGCCCCGTATCTGCTTGGTTCTTGCCCGCTTTTCATTGCTTGGTGGTGACAGAGGAACGCCTGGGAATCTTGTTTGGCCAGAACTAGCACTGAACATCTTTTCCCAGCACAGAATCTGATGGCACGTCCACAGGATCCTCTGCTTAACACAGGAATGTTCTTTGTGGTGGGATGGTTGGATATTTTGGGGCAGTTTTAAGCTGCCCACTTGGACTCCTCAGTATCCTGCCTCTTGTTGCTGCACGACTAGTAGCCCCTTTTTCCATCATGAGTTTATCTAACCCCCTTTTAAAGCTATCCAAGTTGGTGGCCACAGCCATGACAGCCATTTCCATAGCTTAACTATCGCTGGGTGAAGAAGGTTTATGTCTTGTCTGTCCTGAATCTCCCAGCAACCATTGGATGACCTCGTGGCTCGAGGACAATGAGAGAGAAACCGCTGCCCTCTTTCTTCCCACCTGCATAATTTTATATACCTGTCTGGTGGTCTCTCCTTGCCCTTCCCTGGCCTTACGTGCCCTTTTTTTAATCCCCTAAGCTAACAAGTCTGGTGTGCTGTTCGTTTTTCTCATACAGGAGTTGCTTCAGCTCTTGATAATTTTGGTTGCCCCTTTTCTCTGAATGAATTAGGAAATCAGGCATTTGAAAGTGAATTAGAACAATTTGTATGATGAAGAGTTCTCTGCTGTCCCACAGTTGCATATTATAAATCAGTGCCATGAAAGACAAAGTCTTACCTATTTTGTACCTTAGAGAGTGATGTGCTAATTATGGTCTGCACTCCACAGAGAACCATATGTACACATTACTCCTAAGCATCTCTAGCTGCTGTCATCACTGTATCATTAGTGCTACAGAGTCAGTGCTGTGTAGCATCCAGATTTATGGTGACCTTTTTATCAGCCTTCCCCAACTTGGTACCTTCCAGATGTTGTAGACTACCACCATACCTTGCTATTGGTCATGCTGGCTGGGGCTTGTGGGAGCTGTAGTTTTAAAACATCTGGTGGACATTAGGCTGGATAAAGCTGTTTTTATATGCTTACATTCCAAGCCTTGAATTTACTTCCCTGGTGCTCTGTTTTCTGCAGAGATGAAGGCAAAGGTGTAATTTAAATGTCCACATTTATTCAGCTGGTAAATGCAGAAGTTCAGCTAACCATAATGTTAATAGTCAGTTCCATCACCTCTTTTTGTGCTTCTATTTCTTTGGCCCTAGGAAGGAGCAGCATAATTTACCCATTTCTTTTGTATTTTTATCCTTTTGAAATCCGTCAAATTCAGTGTGTCTAAAACTTACATAATTGCATTGCAATTAGGTTTTTGAACTACTACGTAACATACCTCTTAAACACGGGTCATTAAAATTGTGATGTTGAACACTACAGCGGCAATGAGGCATAATTCTAAAATGTGTAATGTTTGTGTGTGGAGAGGAGAAAATGGGAGGAAAGGAAAGAGGCCACAAGAGGGTGGCCTACATAGAATAATGATCTGGCAGCTTGCAGGCTCCCTCAATGATTTATATCTGTGCCCCTTTATTGACATGGTTTTAGAAAAGGGTCTTTAAAACACTCAAATCTGCAAGTTCACTGGTTGTTTCTCCCCCACCGCTCCCCAGATCTCTCCTGTTCTTGCACTGTCTGTTAGCTGTGTTTAGCCCAACTTTCAGCGTTTCTCTTCTGGGAATAACTAGAAGGATCTGCGTCTGCAAAGTTATCAGATTGATGAGCGCTGCTACTGGCGACGGAGAGGCAAATGTGGTGGTCAGTTTGCAGCTGCTTCTCCTGTTAGTGTAACCTCACGGCCTGCTTGGGTTTCATCCATGCCTCCATTTGGTTCCCCTTCCTCCTCGGTTCAGCCTTCCAGTGCTCCTTTCCAAAAAAGGATCAAGGATACAGCTGCTCACATCAGCCTTTTCTGTGCAGGAGGAAAGAAGTAGCTACTTTCAAGCTTTGGGTTGCTGTGGATTTCTGGTTTTTTTAAAACACACACACACACACACACACACACACACACACACAAATAGCTCCCCTATGATGCTTGGAATTATTGCTGTATCTTCAACTCGTAAACTAAATTAGAGTTAACCCTCAACTATCCAGTGCTGGCAGCAATTGGGGAGTTAGCTTGGAGTCTGGAGGTGTCTATAAGTGGCCCAGTCACTGTCTGCCATAAGTTGGTGACATCCTAGTGGGCATTCATTTTTGCTACCTTTCAAAACTCTGGTCAGGATTTATTATTATTATTTATTACAAGTCCATACCACCCTTCATACAAAGATCAGAAACCAAAGTTTACAATATAAAAACACAAAAATACAATGCTCCCCCCACAGTTTAAAAGCCCATAGATTGTTTATTAGCCAAAAGCCTGGGAGGGATGCTTTGCCGGTGCCTAAAGATTAATAATAATACTAATACATTTCCTATACCCCCCACATCTGACTGGGTTGCCCCAGCCACCCTGGGTGACTTCCAACAAAAATACAGGGGGAAAACCAGCAACAACGCAGCCAAGGGGAAAGCATTTTACAGGCGAGGAGCCACAGCAGAAAAGGCCTATTCTCATGTTGCTGCCCTCCAGACCTCTCACAGAGGAGGCACAGATGATGATCGCAGGGTCCGGGTCACTTCACATGGGGAGAGGTGGTCCTTGAGGATTGGTTGACCTTGGTGACCGTAGTGGCATTGTGGGAAAGAGCTGTTGACGTTTGTGCTCCAAGACTCACCATGCTGACAGCATCCCTAGAACCTACCATCAGTGCCCTGCAGTAATAAGCACACCTTTACCTGTGAGCGTTCCAGCATTTATAGAGTGGAGGTTTGACCTGCCTCCTCCCACAGCTGACCCCCAAACAGATGTGTTAGGATCCTGTTTCCAGTTATCATGGCACTATTAGGTGACCAGGGAAGAAGCCTTAGCTTGTGCATTATTTACATATATATTATTTAGACTCCCCCCATGCTATCTCAATGGCTTAGGGAAGATTACAGATTGGCGTCGCCTATTGACTGCGTTAGAGTAAGAACGAATTCACCCAAGCTGCCCAGGAAGTTTACATGGATACTGAGTACCTGTCACTGTGACAAACATTGCATGGCGAGAGAGCATGAGCTACAAAGAAAGTCCAGAGTGACCAAGGGACAGCAGGTGCAGCTACGTGTGTGTGTGTGTGTGTGTGTGTGTGTGTGTGTATGCGTGCAAAAGTGCCACTGATTAACAAGGCAGCAGATTTTAAAGTTGTATTTCATATTGTATATTAATGTAGCTTCTTACCAAAAAATGCAGCTGAGAAGTGCAATAGATGGTAGGAGTGGTCACAGGCTTTGCAGGCAGAAGGTTCCAGGTTTAATCTTTGGCATCTCCATTTTTCATGGAAAAATGCTGCCACTCTGAGTAGGCATTATGGGGCTCAATTGATAAATAGTCTTTCCTGTTATTATAAGGCAGCTTTCTGTGTTTCTTATGTTTGTTAAAGAAGAGTCGTTGTCTCTCCCGTCCACATAACCCTGTGTGCACACTCAAGGAAATGCCTCTTCTAAAATAGCGCTTGCTTTGTTATCTACCAAAAAAATGCATCTTGCTTCAGAAACATTGTTTCCCCCTTAATGCCACTGTTTGCAAATGTGCATGCAGACATAATTGATCACACAAACTTAATTAATAGGTTAATCAAATAAGAGTTTCAGCTGATGAATCAGTTGAAATGTCTCTAATTGGGCTTGTCGCCCTGAGAATAGACATCGGCCATAGACCAAGTCTGACAATTTCTTTTTCATACCTACTCGGTATGGCAGTAATTGCACAAAGATTTCAAGCTGAGGTCTTTCCCAGCCCTGTCACCTAATCTTAGGCCTTCCCCATTCCAAGACCAACTAGAGATCTGTTAACTGGAGGAGCTGGGGATGGCCTGTGGAGCTAATCATCATCATCATCATCATCATCATCCACCCATCTGACTGGGCTGATGTAGCCACTCTGGGAAGTTTCTAGCAAAACATAAAATACATGATAAAACACACTCCCAACCAGGCCTGCTTGGCTTCAACATGGCGGCTGCATCTTGTGCCCATGGACCATGCCCTCAACTTTTCTGAATAAATCTGTGCCTCTGTCAGCTTGTTTGCCCATTCCCTCCCAATCCCTTTCTCCATCATGTCAGCTGGACTGTAAGCTGGTGGGGAGAGGCTAGGGTGTTTTCTTAATATTTGTGCAGTACCTAGAAAACATTAATTAATTAAATGATATCAAGTTAAAGAGCTGAAGTGAGATTTCAGCTGGCAACTTCCTGGCCTGCAACTCACCCTTTTATCCACAGCACCATCCCAGTTCTCTGCAGCACCTTAGCTCAGCGGCAGGTGAGTCCTGGAGGCAGGGCAGGCCCAAGATGTGTCATTGCCTGAGGCAAAAAACAGGACCGTGCCTCCCTGTTGCACATAACAGAAACCAAGCAGGCTGTTAGATTAATCTTCCTTCAGTTATGGCAACAGAAGAGCAGGCTCAGCTTAGGCAGGCCAGGCTATGCAGCTCCCACAGCGCTCCTGCAACAGAGTGGAAAGGCCAAGGGGCTGTTGCTGCTGCCTATTACCTCCCCCAGCAGCAGCCACCTGTCAGGTGTGAGGCAGGTGAACACCTGGCTCCGCCAAAAGGGGATTAGCAGGTATTGCTGGTCAGCTGATCAACAGTGCCTGCAAAGTGCTGGACAAAATGGTGCTCTAAAATGGGCTTCTAGGACAGACAGTCAGCCAATGGTCTAATATCCAAAAGGTCATTTCAAAGTGCTGCACAAGCACTGACTGTGAGGGGTGTAAGAGTTTGGCCCAGTGGTCAGATTCGGTTCCCTAGCCCTGCCTTAAACCCTAGGGAACTGTGTTTTGCTTGTTTTTCTTCCCACCCTCTGTCTCCCGAAGGCACAGTATTGGGACCCCTTTTGTATCCTGGCAGCAATGGAGGATGAGACTCCATTATGGGCCAAGAGGGTCTCCTTGGCTTGCAAAAAGCTCCCAATTCATTCTTTAGGGAAGGGAGCAGAGGGTAATGGCACCTCAGGTGGAGGGAAGGTGGTCCACCTCACAAACGTCAGGAACTGGAGTTGAAGATGAATGGGTTTTTTAGTAGGTCTAGGTTTCCTGCTGAAAGCTTGCTGGGAAAGAAAACTGCTTGAAGCAGGTAACTTCTTTCCCTGCTCCAGTATGTGTTTCACTTGGGTCCCTCTCTTGCTTGCAGCTTGGAGCCAACATTTTGATATTCCTGTGTACCAACGTCATTGGCATCTGCACCCACTACCCGGCTGAGGTGTCGCAGCGCCAGGCCTTCCAAGAGACCCGGGGCTACATTCAGGCACGACTACACCTGCAACGTGAAAACCGCCAGCAGGTGAGGAGCCATTGTGGGGGGCCAGGGTTGGGCTGCAGCCTTGAACGGGAGTTGTGGTGGGCAGGACTGCCAGTTAAAGGGCCAGCTTGGCCATTCAGTTCCTGATCTTGTGTGGCTGGCATTAGGCTGCTTGGGGACGAGAAGATGCTAGAATTTTGAGAGTCTGGCAGTGTTGGGGGGATTGTGAATTGGGACAGAAGGAATGTTAAGGTTGGAAGAGAAGGGAGGATTATCTGTGACTAGGCCGAAACTGGTGCCTTTAACTTCGGTGTGTTGTGTCAACATTCTTGCTCTGAGGGGAGTATTTATGTGGCTTTCTCTCTGGGGTGGTGGGCAGGAGCGGCTCTTGCTATCAGTGCTGCCCCAGCATGTTGCCATGGAGATGAAGGAGGACATCAACACCAAGAAGGAGGACATGATGTTCCACAAGATCTACATCCAGAAACATGACAATGTCAGGTACCAAGCTATTGGGATATGGGGTGTGTGTTTGCATGTGTGCACCCATGCCTGGGAGTGACCGAGGCCTAGGAGTGGCAAGGACATCAGTGAAGCAAAGGCCGTTCTACTGTAAACATGGAAAACTTAAACTGCAGGGCACTTGCTTTTTGACAAGACGTGAGTGGGTGGGTCGCTGGGTGCTTGAGGAGAGAAAATGTTGGCTGGGTTCTGGGTGGGTTTATTAAGCCAGATAAGACAGAGACCCCCCAGGCTGTTAGCTCCTTGCAAGTTCCTATGCTCATTTCCTGTCTCTTCCCACCCCAACAGCATTCTGTTTGCTGACATTGAGGGTTTCACTAGCCTGGCGTCCCAGTGCACAGCGCAGGAACTGGTCATGACACTGAACGAGCTGTTTGCCCGTTTTGACAAGCTGGCTGCGGTAAGTGTGTCTAGCAGGATCGGCCAGTGGAACAGCTGACCTGTGTGGGAATGATGGTCTGCCTGTGCTCATTGGAGGAATATGGCCCAGTCGGGGTTCTTGCAAATGTCTTCATGTTTTAAGCATGCACACCTCCCTTGAGCTTTGTGCTTATTACAGGTGTGCCTGCAGCAAACACAGGTGCCGTGTTAAGAAATCCCCATAAATGTTCAGCTCCGGTACCACCTCCTTCCCTATGTTTGTGGACAAAGCAAGACCCTTTAAGGCACATCCCACAGCACTCTGTTTATTCTTATAAGTTTACTTCCCCTATAGAAGTACAGTTTTTGGCTGCTGGAGGGTCTTTTTGTAGCGCAGGGGCAGAGGTATTGAACTGAGGTGAGATCATAACATACAACAATACAAACAACCAAATAAAAGACTTCCTTTATCCTGTATCCGGCCTCCTTATTTACTTCTTATAAACTGTTTTCCTTATGAATAATTATTAAGATTTTTCTAATTATAACTTAAATATCCACAGTGTTATGCTCACTGTATGTTATGTTCACGTTTAATGAGGGTGGATTTGTGTATTGGGGGTTTGTGTTAATAATAATAAATAAAATTCCAATAAAAAATTCAAATTCAAAATGAACTGAGGTGAGATGTGCTTGGAAGGGGCATGTTGGAGTTTGAGGTGGTGGTATTTCTGACTTCCTCCTCCTCCTCCCTTTGGCAGGAGAATCATTGCCTCCGCATCAAGATCCTGGGGGACTGCTACTACTGTGTCTCTGGACTTCCAGAACCGCGGGCAGACCATGCCCATTGCTGCGTGGAGATGGGTGTTGACATGATCGAGGCCATTTCGTGAGTGTGAGAGGGGGAAGCAGTTTGGTTTGTGAGGGCTGCATGCGTTCCTTGGGATAGTCAGTGCCTCGTTATATGCATGTAACATGTTCCTTGTGACAGTTTCCAGAAAGGTAACCTTTTTAGCCTGTCACAGCGATCTTTGGGGCACTTTTTAAAGACTAATACAGTGTACAGCTTTCGGGTCATGTGGCCAGCATGACTAAGCCGCTTCTGGTGAACCAGAGCAGCGCATGGAAATGCCGTTTACCTTCCCGCCAGAGCGGTACCTATTTATCTACTTGCACTTTGACATGCTTTTGAACTGCGAGGTTGGCAGCAGCAGGGACCGAGCAACGGGAACTCACCCCGTCGCGGGGATTCAAACCACCGACCTTCTGATCGGCAAGCCCTAGGCTCTGTGGTTTAACCCACAGCTTATTTCAGATAAACTCTGGTTAAAATGAATTGTCAGGTTTGGATGGAATGTCAAGCTTGTTAATAACAAGCTTGCCAAATCTTCCAGTCACCCCCTCATGGCCACTCTGGAGGAGGAATGGAGATTGTGTGATCCTCACAGGGGCAGCCTGTTCCCATCATGATAAGCCGTGTTTTATCAGGATATCTGAATCAGCTTACAATGTGTGAGATACACCAGCCATGACTGTGGCAGTTTGCGCATATGCTTGACGCACAACATACAGGTGGCAACATCCTTCTTTATCGCAGGTCACAGTACAGAAAGCCAAATTCGTTACTTCTGCATTTATACAGATCACTGAATGGTTTAAAAAACTTAGTATCTCTTTCACACTTGCAGCAAGTTGGATCCTGGCTTGATAATAGCTTATATGAGATAGCATCACCAGGGCTATGAAGCAGAAATATCTAATCTCAGTTCCTTGAAATGCAAATTTGTGGAACTGAATAAATCATACATGTTGGGGAAGCTTCTGTTATTCTCCCATAATGTTCTTAGTGTTGCTTTGGCTGGCAGTACGGAGGGAGGTGCCTTGCCCTCCCTTTGCTTCCTGGCCATTCCTCAGCACCCCTCCTCCTCGTCCTCAGAATCTTCATAATTCACCAGGCATTGCCTATGTAAAGTCAGGATTATCTTTACAGCCACATGGTCTAGAAACTTCCTTTTTGCAACACCCCCACCCCCCATAAAAGCCAAAGTCCTCTCAGGGTGTCAGTTCTCTGTGCCAAGCCCTGTGCGCTTGTGCAGTGTCACTGAAGGAAATGAGAAAGGAGAACCCCATGGGGTTATCGATGGACAGCTGTGAAACTGGAGCCCCTTCCAGGGAATCAAAATGCTTTATCTATAGGCCCATTTTTTGTAAGACAGAAGCATCTGTGAGGTGAAGAGGTGCGTGATAAAAGCCAGCAATGCCACCAGCTTTGTCCTTGCATCTGAAGTCACGGGTGGCTGTATTCTGTGCCCCACACTGCACCGTCCAAAAGCGGCAGCTGGTGTCAAAGCAGCAAGATGCTTTTTGGTCCCTCAACCCTCTGGAGCAGGAAGTCTGTTGCACAAGCAGAATTGCATCATTGAATACAACCCAGTGGTTTATCATGGTGTCCCACTTCTGTGAGGGCTCACTCCAGTCCCAAGTAGTTGCTATATGTATGTGTAGACACATTACCCCACACACACACACACACAAAAAACTAATCTGAACAAAAACACAGAAAATAAAAAGAAGCATACAAAGTCTTCTTTACAGGTAAATCTTAACTTGACCAACACAAAACCTGATAAAAGGGTCTAAATATGTGCTTTGGGTATGGATATGGTGACAAATTAATCTACAGGTGCTTGAGGCTTCATATGCCACATATTCCATACATCAAAGTCTTGGTGCCTACCTTTAAAGCCCTAAACGGCCTCAAAGGCCGAGTAGACCTGAAGGAGCGTCTCCACCCCCATCGCTCTGCCCAGACACTGAGGTCCAGCACCGAGGGCCTTCTGGCGGTTCCCTCATTGCGAGAAGCAAAGCTACAGGGAACCAGGCAGAGGGCCTTCTCGGTAGTGGCATCCGCTCTGTGGAACACCCTCCCACCAGATGTCAAAGAGATAAACAACTACCTGACATTTAGAAGACATCTGAAGGCAGCCCTCTTTAGGGAAGTTTTTAATGTGTGACATTTTAATGTATTTTTAATCTTTGTTGGAAGCCGCCCAGAGTGGCTGGGGAAACCCAGCCAGATGGGCGGGGTACAAATTATTATTATTATTATTATTAATAATGATAATAATAACGTATAGCCAAAGCTTGTCTATTGATGTTAGATTATTTCATTCTCGTACCTCCATCCCCACCCTGGCAACTTGCTTGCAGGAAGTTTCATTGCCCATTTTAACATCAGTCGTCACCCTTAAGGGCAGTGGCCTGTTTTCTTGTACCCTGCATGAATATGACACTTTGTTGATGGTATTGTAATCAGTCTTCCCCTGTAAGCATGACACAGACTGTGTTTCTTGCTTCACACAAGTGAATTCATGGGTGTATGAAGAGGGGGAGGCGTGCTTTGACACTTCCTTTCCTCCTGCTTTTCAGGCTGGTGCGTGAGGTGACGGGGGTGAATGTGAACATGCGTGTCGGGATCCACAGTGGGCGTGTACATTGCGGAGTGCTGGGCCTACGCAAGTGGCAGTTTGACGTCTGGTCCAATGATGTCACCCTGGCCAACCACATGGAGGCTGGTGGCAAAGCTGGGTAAGTCCAGTCCCCATAGGACTGAATAAAGGCAGGGGCAGTGAGGGCCAGTGGTCAGGCATGATAGCAGTAGGGAGTCCTGGAACTTGTGGCTGGAGAGCCACAAAGTCTCTGTCTTTGGAGTAAAAGGAGGGGAAAGTTGGGTTGGTGGAATTACTAAGAGGTGGCTCCATAAAGAGGAATGAGTTGATAGCTGGAACTGTAGGGTTGTGTCTGTTGCCTGAGACAGATCATGTGGAGGTGAACAGCTTGTACATGTATTTGTGGGTAGGCTGGAGGAGAATTTGTGAGCTCCCCCTTGGCGGATGTCACAAGCACTGTCCAATCGGCGCCACCTTCCCTGTCCCAAAGGCCCTGCCCTATCCTTGATGCTTGGAAGTGGGGGTTGCTGTTATCCAAAAAATGGGGCAAGGGTTTATTTTTAAACAGCAGCCATTGTCTCGCTGCCACAAAGATGCATTTTTGCTGGGGCAACGTTGTCTGACCACCTCAGCCACCTCCACATGGCTCTGCCCACCTCTCTGCCAGGAGAGGCCCCATAGTTTTGCATAAACAAGCAGCTTGGTTTGGCCAGGACTTCAGCTTGCTGGTGGCATGAGCAAAACCAGGCTCTCTAGTTTTGGTGGTCATGGTCTTGACCCAATGGTGGGGAACTGGAACTGGATCTAAGCTTGCAGGCCAAGCTTGACAGGTGGGTGGGGTGGACCACCCTGACAAGCACCTGATAGCAAGTGGCCCAATTTGGCCCTCTTGGTTTGGAGTCAATCCTTGCAGGCAAAGTCACTGCCATCAGCTTATCCCTGGCACTCTTGCAAAGCCCTGTCCCCACTGCTTGAAGTGGCCTTGCAGGCCACAAAGGAGGGCCCGTGGGCTGGAGTTTCTCCACTACTGCATGGGCCAGGTGTGGTGAAGGTGACCAAAGATCTCTTCCCTTGAAGCTTCTCCAATGGCTTTTCCCGGTTACCAACTGCAGCCTCTTCACACTTCTAGTCCCTTCATTCAACACAACACTCTTGACCCCAACTATCTCCCTTCTCATCTCCCCTTCTTGCACCCATGAAAAGCCATCTGTCATTGCCTCCCCCAGTCCTGTCTCTGTGGCTTTCAGCCATGCTGTTCCCTGTTCCCGCCTTAGTTCCTGAAGACACACCTTCGAGGCTTTCCCCTGATATTCAGCTTAGTCCACTTTTGTCTTCCCTGCAGTCCTATTGCTACCTCTTCTAATTTTACTACCCACTTACTTGCCCCTTCTGTTCAATTGCCCATCGAACCTCCCATGAGAGGTGGGAGATTCTCCTTCATTGGAGGTTTTAAAGCAGAGGTTGAATGGCCATCTATCATGTATGATCTAGTTGAGATTCCTGCATTGCAGGGGGTTGGACTAGATAACTTGCTGGGTCCCTTCCAACTCTACAGTTCTATGGTTCAATGATTCAAGCCTCTTACTCTCCAGCTTCGTGGGCAGAGACCAAACCACTTCATGTTGAACGGTATCTTCTTCTTCCTCTCGCGCATATTAATGGCAGTTGTAGGTGGGGCTCAGAGGGAGTGGGAGAGGGGGGGCTCCACCAGATGACTTGGCTGAGTGACAAAAGTTCTGTGCTAGGCGGATCCACATTACGCGAGCCACGCTGCAGTACCTGAATGAGGACTACGAAGTGGAGCCAGGGCACGGGGGCGAGCGCAATGCCTACCTTAAGGAGCACAACATCGACACCTTCTTCATCGTGGGCTGCAGCCAGAAACGAGTGAGTCCTGGAGGGGCTGGGGAAGAATATCACAGTAATTTGCTCTTGTGCAGGGGTCACAAAAGGCTTTCCCACTGTGGCTCTTGGGCAGGTCTCCCCGTTTTCTCTGTCTTTTTAAAGGGAAGCCTCTAGCCCTCCTGGAAAAAAGTTATGGAGCAAAATGTGAATATACCTTCTGAGGTATATTTTTCCTGGTACTGAGATAGGTTCCCTGTTGCTTTTAGACTGCAAATGTTTGTGTGTGTAAGTAGAACCAATACTGTGTGATCCCTCAGAATCACAGCAGGACATACCTCCCTTCCATTAGTAAGTCTGAGGTAGTTGGGGGTGGTAGTCTCTAAATTTGTGTTATGCCACATTCCCCACGGCAGCCATTGTGTGTTATGCAGTGCCACCCCAGTGGTAGCAATTTTGTGACTGGCACTCCCAGCATGCTCTCAAAATTTGATATGTGTCCCGTGGCCCAAAGAAGTTGCCTTCCCCCCCCCCCTTCTCTAGGGTGTGGGGGGTTAGAAAACCTACCTGCCAGCCAGCAGGGCGCTGCTTATGCCCTGTAGGTATGGTTCACGGGGAAGGCGAGCATTCTGCTATCCAAAGCTGGAGCAGTGGAAGCTGCAACTCTGGCTGGCCAAGATGAGCAGCCTTATTCCAGAGGAGGGTGTTGGAAAGGGCCTCTCCCCATGGCCCCTTCCCCCCCCCCCCAGCTTCTTTGTTTGCACCTCCATGGCCTGTTTTTCTCTCCGACAGAAAGAGGAGAAGGCCATCTTAGCCAAGCTGCAGAGAGCTCAGGCCAATTCTACCGAAGGGCTGGTGCCTCGCTGGGTGCCTGAGCGCTCCTTCCCCCGGACGAAGGACTCCAAGGCCTTCCGACAGATGGTGAGTGCCAGCGAGGGACAGAGGGAGGGCTTGCTTTGGGCGCACATCCAGCCAAGAGGGTGGGAGCAAAAAGGCAACCGGGCTTTGATCACGTTACACACCTGCTTGCAGGTCCTGGGTGGGTAATGGTCTGTTGTGTACATTTTACACTATTTATTATCCTTAATAAAATCCTAAATATTGAAGGGATGCGGGTGGCGCTGTGGGTTAAACCACAGAGCCTAGGACTTGCTGATCAGAAGGTCGGCGGTTCGAATCCCCGCGACGGGGTGAGCTCCCGTTGCTCGGTCCCTGCTCCTGCCAACCTAGCAGTTTGAAAGCACATCAAAGTGCAAGTAGATAAATAGGTACCGCTCCAGCGGGAAGGTAAATGGCGTTTCCGTGTGCTGCTCTGGTTCGCCAGAAGTGGCTTAGTCATGCTGGCCACATAACCCGAAAGCTGTACGCCGACTCGCTCGGCGCCGCAACCCCAAAGTCAGCCACGACTGGACCTAATGGTCAGGGGTCCCTTTACCTTTATTATCCTTAGAGAAAGAGGCGGAAGCCCCCACAAGGGCCTGCTCTCACGAATGTTTGAGCACAGAAGGTTGTAGCCAACTTAAGAGTAGACCTGTTACTCTTCATGGACCTAAATTAAGCCATGTCCTAATTTCAATGGGTTTGCTCTAAGCCAGGCTAGCATTGGCTACAACCCATGGTGACCATGGCAAAAGCCTTGCCTGTGTGGGCTTTTCTGACTGTGTGGCAAGCTGGTCACATGGCAGCATGTGCAGGATCTGGTCTCTTCACTTCTTCTTATTGGCGCAGACGAAGCTGATGTCTCTTATTGAGTCCAGTATTAATCTACTTTGCCCAAATTGATTGGCAAAAGGACTTTGGGTGGGGATCTTTCCAGGGCCACTTATGTGAGCTTCTTTTACTGGAGAAGCTGGGGAATGAGCATGGCGAAATCTACGCATCCAGAGCTTTTCTCCGCTGCCATTTGGACTGCTTCACACAGGCTCTTGAATGCCAGCCCAAGTGGGAAAAGCCTTAAAACATCCTCAGAGTGCTTGAGAAGGGAGCCACCAGTAACTTCCCTCTTTGGTGGCCTGGGTGGCACAGTGAAGAAATCCTTCTTGCTTGAGTCTGTCACTTGCGGTGGAGCAAAGGAGAAAGCATGTGGAATTAAGGGAGAGGATTTTTCTGAGGCTTCTGTGCATTAAGGCTGTTTATAGGTCAGACCTTGACTTGTGCCAAGGAGACAATAGTGAGCCCTGTGCCAAAGGAGTTGGCCCAGAATGAGGGGGGGATGGGGATAGGGTGGGAGTAGCTGTTTAAGGCCATAGGCCATAACCATAAAGTTGCTTCCAGTGCAGTTGGATTACCAGCCATAAAACCGAACGTGTCACATGCCAGAGTTACAGTTTTACCCCACTTGCAGCAAATTGCATCCATGAGAACCAGGCTGTTACTGATCCTAGCAGCTGAGAAAGCAAATAATGTCCCCACCCTTTATGTGATGTACAGATAATATATTTGATGCTCCACAAGCAAGCTGGTTTTCTCTTTTCCTTGTGGCATGGGCCAGTTGGAGGCTTTGGGCTGAATCTGCTCATGTAATTTTTCTAAGATCACGAGGATGGCATAAATAAATAAATATATAATGTGGAAGGTCCTCCTCTACCTCCCTCCAGCTCAGCGTGAACCTACCCACGTTACAAGAACTTCCTTGGAGACTCTGTTCTTCCTGAACCCTTTTGCCATTTGAAGTAAATTGAGGGCAGAGTTACTTGGGGTACGACCTCCTTGGTGGTGGAATCCAAACTCTGGAAGTCCCTCCCAAGGGATATTCATGCTTTCCCTGATCTCTGTTAATTTTTGCTGCTGTTATTGATCTAGGCTGTGCCATCCCAGGCTGCCCTCGAATTTGGAAGAGAATCTCCCACCTTCTGCTAGCTTTTGGTCATTGTTTATTGCTGCTAACTTGATTGATTGATTAGTTCTTGATTATTATTATTATTTTTTAAAAAAACATTGTCTCCCCTCAAATTATATTTATTTGGGTTCTTATTGTTAACCATTGTGTAGATGCTTAAATTTTCTAATAAATAAAACCCTAGATCCATATGGAGATATTGAGTAGCACCGCTTTTTAACTTTGGAGAGGAACTGGCTTTTGAAATGAGATGTCGGCACAGCAGATGTCCAAGAGTCTGCTTGGGTGTTGCAGCAGACGCGAAGAAGCATAGGGAATCTCCTCAATGTGTGTTTTTGAATATGTGTGTGGAATGAAGCCTGCTGTCTTTCTGTCTAGGAGTACCCTCCATGAGGACAGCAGAAGGGCAGATAAGTAGACTACACCACCAGCCCAGATCCAGCTATTTACCCTGTCAACCTTTGGAGGCTAGCTGACCAATGTTAAAAGGAAATCTATTGATACCATGCGGATAGGGGAGATCTGATGCGTTGTGTCAGCACATCATATTTTCCCTCGAGATAATCAACCTGGGAGACAAGCTAATTGGACAAAGGAGGTGTCAAATATCCAACAAACAAGAGAACAAAAATACTTTTAGCCTTCTTCTTTTTTTGGAAAACAAAAGTTATGAAAGGAATTGGGGTTAAAGTAGGACAGCATTGGTAGAGACATATGCTGCATGCAGATGGTTCCTGGCATCAGTCCCTGGTGTCTCCAGTTAAACAGATCAAGTAGAAAAACCTCTACACCAATGTGGTGTAGTGGTTAAGAGCAGTGGACTCATAATCTGGTGAACCGGGTTCGATTCCCCGCTCCTCCACATGCAGCTGCTGGGTGACCTTGGGCTTGTCACACTTCTCTGAAGTCTCTCAGCCTCACTCACCTCACAGAGTGTTTGTCGTAGGAGAGGAAGGGAAAGGATATTGTTAGCCGCTTTGAGACTCCTTAGGGTAGTGATAAAGCGAGATATCAAACCCAAACTCCTCCTCCTCCTCTTCTTTTTCTTCTTCTTCTATTTGCCCGAGACCTTGGAAAGAGACTAGAGTTGATAGTGCCAGGCTAGGTGTATAAAGGGACTAAAGAGCAAGTATGGAGTAGCAGTTAAGAGTGTTGGACTAGGGACTGAGAGACCAGGGTTGAAATCCCCACTCAGCCAGGAAGTTCATGGGGTGACCTTGGCTCAGTCACCTTCTCTCAGCCTAACCCACCTCACATGGTGGTTGTGAGGATACAGTGGGACAGGGGGAGAACTGAGCACACAACTGAGAGCTCCTCAGAGCATAGGAAGGATAGAAATGCCAGAAAGTAAATTGGCTTTCTCGGCTCCTGAATACCTGGGGCCCAGCTCTCTCAGGGGGCGGCACAACAAGGGGCTGAGGGAAGGAAACTCTTTCATGCTTCTGATGGACTGTCTAAGCAGGCAGAAATTGGGTACCATGTCACCCCAACCCACCCACCCTGGCTCCATGTTGGCTGAAACAGGACGATTTTCAAATGTCTAGAGACCCAGATGTGGGGCAGAGCTAAAAAGTGCAGTGTTCTACAACTGGAGAATTACAATTGACCGTTTTATCTGAAAACTGAATGGGTGGGGCCATAGTGTGGATTCTTAAAAGTCTGGCCTCTGGTGAAGAAATGTCTAGTTACAATACGGATTTTGAAGGGAGTACATGGCCTTCTGAGCTTTGCCAAATAAATCCGAAGCATTTGGGTTTCTTAGGCTGTTTAAGAAATACAACAGCTATCAGGACAGAAGGTACTTGCTTCAGGAACTAGGAGGATTATTTTGAAGCATTAGGGCTGAGGGACACATTCACATGTGAAAGAGCATTTATTACAGCCCTCTGGGTCTTTTTGCCACAGAAGGCAGGAGCAGAGTTGTGGGGAGTTGTTCCTTCATGTGAAAACAAGTAGAACAGTTCTTCTCCATATTAGAGGAAAGTCTTCTGTGTGTAAAGGGTTTTTGAAGTGGTGGCTTTTGTGGGGAGCGGGAGAATGTCCAGATTCTCTTTTTATGGCTTGTTGGTTGGTTGGTTGGTTGGGTGGGTGGGTGTGTTGCTAGCAGCCATTCTGAGCTGGTGGATTTTGCCTGGGGCAGTTTCAGTGCAGGTTGTTTCCAATCAGGCACTCACCTGAGCGAGAGGTGTGGTGAGCGGCTAACTAGGAAGAATTTCGTGCCTGAATTACTCTGGACTATCTTGCTTGGGTGGCAAGAATGAGAGGTGCTTGTGTGCTTATTCGGTGGGTAGGGGAACCTCCCAAGGTTTTCTGGGCATTCACTCAGCAAAAGCCTGAGCCCTTTCTGCCCTTAATCCGGTGTTTCCCCAAGTTACCGTATTTTTTGCTCTATAAGACACACCAGACCATAAGACGCACCTAGTTTTTGGAGGAAGAAAAAATATATTCTGAATCTCAGAAGCCAGAACAGCAAGAGGCTGTTCTGGCTTCTGGGATAGCTGCACAGCCTGCATTCACTCCATAAGACGACACACATTTCCCCTTACTTTTTAGGAGGGAAAAAGTGAGTCTTATAGAGCAAAAAATACGGTATCTTCTGATAAGTAGGGCACACCTTTTCCCGCCTCCATTTCATCTGAACAGATTTTATGTTGAGAAAATGTGCAAAAGTAAGAGGAGGTCTCTTACTTCTCAAAGGAGGTCGCCCCCTAGATTTCTGTGCAAGACCCCGGTGCCAGTGTGCAAACCTGGTTTTGCTACTCAGGCAGAGATGTAACTGTTGGCCTCCTAGTGGGCAGGTAATTCTGCCATGTTTGTCTATACATGGAGTGTATTTACAAGCTCCAGTTGCACACAGTGGAGTGATATATCAGAATTAATTGCTCCTACTAGAGGCTGCTGCAAAGGGGCAAGGCAAGGTCTATGAGTTTTATTCAGCTAGGTCCTACTCGGTGTAGAACTGAAATTAACCAACCTTTGTTAGTCATGGCTGTTAACTTCAGTGGGTCTCCTACTTTGAGTAGGACAAGTGTTGAATACCACCCAGTGAAATTGTGCAGAGTTGCAGTGGATGCATTTCCTTTGTTGCCAAGTACGGTGCGGCTCAAATTGCATAAATTGTTAAGTTTATTTCATGGCATACAGATTAGGATTTACTGATCTAGCATTGGAAGGAGTAATTCTTCCCCTCCGTGTTAATCATCCACATTCCCCCCACCTCCCAGTATATGAAGTTTAGGCTGGGTCTGCCTATGGAGCAGGATGAGGTCTCGAGAGCTGGTACATGTGAGGCTTGCAACAAAATATACAGTGGTACCTCAGGTTAAGTACTTAATTCGTTCCGGAGGTCCGTTCTTAACCTGAAACTGTCCTTAACCTGAAGCACCACTTTAGTTAATGGGGCCTCCCGCTGCCACCGCGCCGCCAGAGCACGATTTCTGTTCTCATCCTGAAGCAAAGTTCTTAACCTGAAGCACTATTTCTGGGTTAGCGGAGTCTGTAACCTGAAGTGTATGTAACCTGAAGTGTATGTAACCCGAGGTACCGCTGTAGTAGGATTGAGTGTTCCTGTTCAGGATCCCAACCACTTTTGACCTCTTCTGTTCCCACTTCACATGCAACTGGCCAGCATTCTCTACCTGCTGAACATATTTGGGCTGCTTTGAGGGGGTCCCCCCCCCCAATATGTGTGTGTGTGTGTGTGTGTGTGTGTGTGTATATACTGGCAAACCCTGGGGTTCTTCTGTATGTTTATGTGTGAATGGTGTTATTTTGACTACGCAAGGTGTGCTCCTCGTGTAATAAAAGGAGCATAGCTGAGAAGAGATCCATTTTAAGACCAGCTTCTCCCCTACTTTCTCTGTGCATGGAGTGCTCTTCTATGGAAAAGCTTTCAAAAACGTTCCTTCCCCTCTTGCTTAGAGTCGGTCTGCTCTACTGCCCCCGTTCTGCTGCAGGTGTCGAGCACATCTCAAAGAGAGTCTTGGAGGAAGGTCCCTTCTGGACCCAGTTTCCTTCCCCTGCTATCAGCTGCCACAGCCAACAGCTATCTCTCTCTCACCCTTTTCTTCCCACCCGCCGGCACGCCTCACCCTTGGTCTTTCTAGGAGAACTGGAATCTTGCTTCCCCTGAGTCTTTCCTACTTCCTTCCTGTGACCTCGGCACAATGCCCCGCTTTTCTAAGTCTCCCTCCTCCCAGCCCTAGTTTGCTTCATAAATTGCATGGAGCATTGTTATAGCAACAGTTGTTGCACATTGGGGCAGCTATTGTTCCCAATTTGTGTGTGTCAGGGAGGGGGAGATTTCGAAACTAACATGACTATGACCATTAACTTGATGTGCTGGCTAACTTTAAGACTTTGGAAGCATTTTTTTGTATATAAAAAAATAAGTTACTACATGTTGTTTGCTTTGTAAGATTCTCACAAAAAGCCAAGGTGACAGCCTATTTAAATAGCTGGGATACCTTAGTCGGTAGAGCATGAGAGACTTAATCTCAGGGTTGTGGGTTCAAGACCCAGGTTGGGCAAAATATTTCTGCATTGCAGGGGGTTGGACTAGATGACCCTTGCTGTCCCTTCCAATTCTACAGTTCTATGAGTCTATGAACTGAGTGAGGCCTTAGCATGAAATCTACCAGCTTCTACACAATCCTGAGAGACTTGGCTTTTATTTTAAACAAAACAAAAGCAAGTTTGTAGCCCCCACAGCCCGTGTGTGAATGAGAAAATACAGATGGCTAAGTTTTCAGCTCTCATGGCCAGGGTGTGACCCACAAGACCCTTTTAGCTGATCACCAATGCTTAAGCAAACTGTGTGACATTTTAATTCTGAGTTTCTGCAGAACGACCTTGGCTGTGCCTCTACACACTTGTTCCACGGCTATGAGGGCCCTTATTGTTAGATGTTGATAACTTTATCACAGAGCCTGACCGCATCTGAAGGGATCCGATTGTGCCACAAAATATACTCCCAGCCCACAGACACGTTTCTTGAGAATAGATGGCAGATCCCCTGATACTGAAGCTCCCTTTCCCTGGTTTCAAAACCAAAGAGTGTTGGGGGTTTTTCAGTGAGACTTCGTGCATTGCAACAGTTGTTTGTTCTCACTGCACCTTCCTTTTTCTGTGCTGGAAAAATCCCATTTGCCCTGCTTAAATGAAACATGGTTGTCTAGGGATTTTAAACACTGTCAGCTCCGCATTAAGGTTGGTTATTTAATGCAATATCTATCCAGACTTCTTAGTCTAAGAAATGATAGGTCATAGAGACTATCTCAATTTCTGGCAATATACTTGTATGCAGAACCTTGTAGCCGCTACCCTGATTTCAAAAGTGTAAAGTGTAAATTGAGCAAGATTTTAAGCCAATTTGCATAATTCCAGAGTTTTAAAAAAACCACCACTACCACTTAATGTGCTCTTCTTCATCATATTGTCACAGTTTGCTGGTTGCTAAGGGACGACCCGTGGTCTTGTGTCATTCACTTTGAAGGGTTGCTGTTACTTTGCTGATTGCTCGATTGCAGGTTGTTGCTATGGCACTGGTTGCTCAGTGGGTTTTGTGGTGTGGCATCTGCTGCCATGGCATCCTTTGCATCTTAGGAGGAGCTTCATTAGCATGGTAGGAGGAGCTACTCTGCCAGTGGTGGCAGCCCATTGTCTGACATGGTTTGGTAGTGGCTGATTGGTTGCCACGATACTGGTGGCTGTTGCATGATCTGGCAGTGCCCTTTGCTCCCAGCATCTGTTGTTGTGGTTTAGCTAATTCAATACAGTGGAATGGTTTGTTGGTGGTTCTGGTGCCTCAGGAAAGTCTCTGGGCTCAGGCTTTGACTTGTGCTTGGGGTCTAGGAGTGAAGCAGTTTGGGGTCACTTCAGCCCTACATGAATTTCTGAGTTACTTACCTTTTCCTCTAATTATGGTTGGATCACTTCCTGCTCAGATTAAGCTCTACTTGGCCAAAGGCTTGAGGGCAAAAAAACTGTGTTATGGGCACCAGCAACACCCTTTCCCCCAATGCCCCACATATCTGCTCCCAGGTCTCACATTCAGGTCTGGAAAGAGATTAAAAGTGTATTCAGCTGGATGATGACCAGGAACTCTGCATGTTGGGGATGTCACAAGGTGGGGCCAATGTTTCTGTTATGTACTGAAGTTCTCACCCTGGGCCAGCAGGGGGATACTGTAGATAGTTATGCAAATAAGGGATCGAAAGTGACGTTCAGTGATTGGATAGTTTTAGAAAGTTGTTACAGTAACGTTGTACTGGAGCTCTATATAAGCAGGCTGACTGAACCCTTCAGTTCAGTTCTGTCCTGGCCTGTGAATAAACAAGAGCTGTTTGAAGAATCGCTGTGTCGTCTGATATGTTCACCCACAACTTAACAGTTTCTTCCACCCATACACAGTCTGGGCCCTTATGAGTTTGACTCAAGTGCCTGAACAGGACTTCAGACTTACAGCTATCCTGTTGAAGAGGAACCTGTTAAGATGGCCTGCTTTCAGAGGCTGTTGGATTCCTGATAGGCCTTGGGCAGTTTGGGGCTAGTGTTTCTGTCAATGCTTTGCTCTGTGGAACATGGAGGTGACTCAGACAGGTGAAATCATCACTCCCGCTAGAAAGAGTCCATTTGCTCCTTGGTTTACTGCACTGGCTAGCATGGTGTTGGCAGCAGCGAATCCAACCAAACGCAGGTAACTGTTCATGATTGCCATTATTGACACAGTAGATTCAGTGAAGGAACAACACTTCCCCCTCACAATGCCATCCACTGGAGGGTATGTGACCTTCTCCATCTGAGCCCATATCCAGGTGTTAAAGACTCCCCAGAGGCCAGCTGCGACTTATTTGCTAATCATTTCAAAGGCAGAATTGCCCATATCTGCACGGACTGGAATGCTTCCTTTACTGCCGTCTCTGTGATCATGTTCAGAACACCACTGAGTCACATTTTGTCGCTGAGGCCTGAGGCCATCGACAGGCTGCTCTGAGGGATGGGGGCAGCCTACTGCCTGGATGCTCAATCCTTGCCCTTCCTGGCTCATTACATCTGCCTGGGGTAGTTTCATCTGCTGGGTCTAGGGGCTAAAAATGTCTCTTTCTGAGATAAGACTACCTTTTAAAGAAAATCAAGGTATAACCATTTTAATGCATTGCAGAGAGTTGGACTAGATAACCCTTGGGGTTCCTTCCAGCTTTACAGTTCTACGATTCTATGACCATTCTTGATAAAGGGCATCCAAAGATTCCCTCCTCCGCCCCCCGACATTACAAACATTCCATTTTGGGGCTAGGTTCTTGAACTGAAACTCAGTCCAGACAGGATGGAGCTACTATGCATGGCTTATCTGACCAAGAAAGTGTGGTTCAGCCTGTTCTGGCTGCGGTTAAGGATTAGATCTGTAGTCTTGGTATGCTATTTGGACTGACGTTATCTTTTGATGGAGAACCCAGTGGCTTTCTCGGCTTCTAGATCCTTTTTACCACCTTGGGTGGTACACCAGATGTGATGTCTCCTTGGCCGAGATTTCAAGCTGCAGTTTAGTATGCACTGATAACATCTCATTTTGATTATTGTATTTAGTGTGCTATACGAGGAGCCCCCTTAGAAGCTTCAGGTGGTTTAAAATACTGAAGATTGCTGCTGGGAATTTGGGGTTTTGATTGTCTCTCACCAGTTTTGAAATCAACTGTGGTGGCTTCCTGTCTGCTTCTAGGCACGATTCAAAGTTCTGGTTTTGACCTTCAAGTCTCTAAATGACTTGGGTGACTCTGGAAGCCCATTTTCAAGTGCTCCCTCCATCTAAGGAGAGGTGGGAGGGGGGGCCAAGATGGAACTTTCTCTCTGTTTGCACCCTGTCGTTGAAATGTGTTCCCCAAAAGAGATTTGCCTTGCACTGACTTGGTTTATCTTCTCAGCACCAGGTGAATACCATTCCCTCCCCCCAGTTCTTTTTGCTACTGCTGTGTCCTGATCTTAAAAGGTAAAGGGACCCCTGACCATTAGGTCCAGTCGTGACCAACTATGGAGTTGCGGCGCTCATCTTGCTTTATTGGCCGAGGGAGCCGGTGTACAGCTTCTGGGTCATGTGGCCAGCATGACTAAGCCACTTCTGGCGAACCAGAGCAGCGCACGGAAACGCCGTTTACCTTCCCGCTGCAGCGGTACCTATTTATCTACATGCACTTTGACATGCTTTCGAACTGCTACATTGGCAGGAGGTCCTGATCTTATGTGGTTTTAATAACTGTATGTTATGCTCTGCTGTTTTAATATTTTACGTAGATATTTCTCTATTATTATTATTATTACTACTACTACTACTACTGTTATTCATATTTTATTTTTATCCGACCTTTTCTCCAAGGAACTCAAGTTGGTATTGATGGTTCTCCCCCTCTGCATTTTATCCCGGGTTTAGGTTGAGAGGTGGTGACTAGCCCAAGGTCAGCCAGTGGGTTTCATGGCTGAGTGGGGATTTGGTCTCCCAGGCACTCTAACCACTATACCACATTAGCAGTATTTTGGTGAAACAATACTTAGCAGGATTTTAAACAACTCTCCTCCCAACCCACCAGCTGATTGACAGGTGTGTGTGTGTGTGTGTGTATGGTTTGGGGGATATGACCCCAGAGCCCTAATTGGACTCCCTAATGGACCAATGCACTGGAGATTCCCCGCCGCTCTCATAAATAAATAAATAAATAAATAAATAAATAAATATTTATTGCAGGTATTGCAAGACTAATAGCATTCCCTCACAGTTGTTAGCCATCTCTGCACTTTAGACATTCACAGTAAAGACTGCGTGATTATATATTAATGTTCTAAAAAGATCACAAGTTCTACATTTTTTGTGCATGTGTATACAATTTTCTTAAAATCTGCTGTGAATACTTGAATGATATCCACACTGTGGAGAAGTCTTCTAGCAAAGATCTGATGGGCATCCATGCTTTTGACTTTCTGATGACTCCTGAATACTGTTTTTAGGCCAACAGGCTTTTGCAGCTGTTTAATGAGCCAGTCACTTGGATGATTTTTTGAATTGCTTTTAATGGCTCTTAATATTTTGTTGTTGCAAAGCACCCTGGTATTTTAAGATAAGGTGGTACAAAAATACTTTTATGAATAAATATAAATATCTGTTTCTTCTCTGTGTCTCCCTCTCCTTTCTCAGGGTATTGATGATTCCAGCAAAGACAAGTGAGTATCTTGCCTCGCTCTTGGGACCCTAGCAGTGGGTAGGGAGGCTGTGCCAGTTAGAGCCCCTTACCTGTGTTGGGACAGTCTGGGAGCTGATTCTGCAACGAGTGGCAAAATGAATGTGGGGGGAGGGACTTCACCGGCAAGGCTTGCTTTACTGCCACTTGATGCCCCCACAACTAGTCATAAAACTGGGACATCTTCCTCTTGCAGCCGAAGCACGCAGGAGGCCCTGAACCCTGAAGATGAAGTTGATGAGTTTCTGGGCAGAGCCATTGATGCTCGAAGCATTGACCAGCTGCGCAAGGACCATGTCAAGCGCTTCCTGCTCACTTTCCAGAAGCCAGAGTTGGAGAAGAAGGTACCTTCCCATTTGCTTCTGGAGTCTTCAGCTTTCAGTCTGGACATGGAAATCCCACACCTCTTTGTTCCAGTTCAGGCAGAACCACCCCCACTCCCCACTGGTAACTTCTCTTTCTCTTCTCCTTCCACCCTGCAGTATTCCAAAAAGGTGGATACCCGCTTTGGCGGCTACGTGGCTTGCACCGTCCTTGTCTTCTGCTTCATTTGCTGCATCCAGATTGTCATCTTCCCGCAGTGAGTGACACATATGCAAGAGTACGTTCGTCATGTACTCTTTCTGCAAACGTGGTACATATGCATCCATGCCCGTGTGTGTGCATTCATGTGCACACGCAGTGAAGGCACACGCTTCACAGGATCACAGTATGTGCAGTGGGCTGTATCCTACACTTCTCCATTGCTGCATATGGTAGCCATAGGCGAGGTAAGGTGGCATGTACAGATCCATAGTCCTAAGCACACCTAGTTCTCATAAAGGCTTATTATGCACTACTTGCCATCATGTGCCACCAACAGATGCACAAGCCGCTGATTCCCAATCAAGGCACTGTGGAAGAAATTGGGCCAGAGGAACCTCAAAGTCATAGGAAGCTGCTTTCTACCAATTCCAACTATTGGCCCTTTCTTGCTCATTATTGTCAGCACCAGCTGGTGGAAGCTCTCCCAAGATTTCAGACGGGAGTCTTTCCAATCCCTGCCTGGAGAGACCAGGGATTGAGTCCAGGACATCCTGCATGCAAAGCAGGTGTCATACCACTAAACCACAGTCCTTCTCTCAACTCCATCTCCTTGTCCACAAGTGTGGCTGCTTGAACCAATGGGTTTCAATTTCCAGTTGGATAACCCAAGATATCCCTCATTTATTTAGCAAAGTCTGCCAGGATTCCAGTCAGTAAAATTATTTGCTGCCACAAATGTTTTAGGGGAAGAGAAGGGAAGGATTTCAGTTGCAGTTATTAGGGAGCATAGATGTGCTGTCTGTCTGTGAGTATATTTACACTTTGAACCACGACACCCAAGTTCCCCCTCTTGCCCGTGTTACACACCTGATGCAGAAGGGGTTGGCAAATGTCCACGTGACAACATTGTGAGAAAAGGCGGTATGCTAAACTGATTAAATGTCTAATTTGGGGATACCACTGAGCGAAGAAGGGGCAAATGGGGAAGTGGGGAGAGCACAGTCTGTGGTTGTGGAGGTTTTTGCTTTCAGTCTGATTCTTAAGCAAAAAGAGGCAGAGAAGTGACTTACCAACAAAGCCAAACTGGTCTTGGGAGTCAGGGGTCACCACAAGTGGAAAACCCACACAATACACTATTTTTTTAAAAAATTAAATTTAACATTCTGTCTTGCAACAATATGCACAATATTGTTAACTTACACAGTACTTCTGCCTTCCCTGCACCAGGGGCCTGGATCTTTTTGGGACCACAATTCTATCATCCCTGACCATTGGCCATACTGACAGGGACTGATGGGAGTTGGAGTCCACCAACATTTGATGAGTGGTGGAAAGCCACACGCATTATGGTGTTCTCCTGACTGATGGGGCTGATTCTGCCTTGTCTCCCCGCAGCTCCCCTCTGATGCTTGGCGCCTACATCAGCATCTTTGTCATCCTGGCCACCATCCTTTTTGTCTGTGCCATCTACTCCTGCCTTGGCGTAAGTGATTTTCTCTTCATTGGGACCCCATGTCTTTGTGACTCCTGACTATCCCAAGGACTCCCTGACCTTCCCCCTGCCAGCCCTTGGACCCCACCTGGGAACACCCCTTATTCCTTTTGAGGGTGCAGTGTGTGGGTTCAGTTTGGTTCCATGTGCAGCTCCTGGGGTTTTGCCACAGCGTCACCCCCCTGCCCTTAAGCCCTTAATATGCTGGGCTGAGCAGACGGGCCTGCTGTCCTGGTGTCAGGTTCCTGTCCATTAAGGGTGAGGAAAGGCAAAGCAAGTCAGCAGCCAGGAGGAGAAGGGTCCCTTAGTTGCTCAGGCCAATGAACAAGTTGGGTCTGGAAGGTTTTACATGGATCTGAGAGTATCTTCTTACCACCTCTGGCCTACTGTAGCTAAGAGGCTTTCTGGCTAATCTCCCTGCAGTTTCCTCCTCAGACCAGTCAGAACACAGGAAGCTAACTTCTGTACCAAGCCAGACTATTTGTTCTCCCGGTGCTGCCCTGGCTGGCAACTGCTCCCTATGTTCCCTAAGGTCTCTCAAACCTGCTCTGTTCAACTGGTCATGCCAGGGAGTGGGCCTGGGACCTTCTCCATACCAAGCAGGAGCTCTGCCGCTGAGTGTGCAAGCTAAATCCCCACCTGTTTTCGTCTGGGTTCAGAACCTGCTGTGGGTTTGAATGCTAACACCTGATTCTGGTGTAACCAGGCTGGTGTGGATGAGGGGGCAGTCAAGGCTTGTTCTAGCCTCTTGGGCATAACGGGGTGTGTGGTGGCGGCCCCCCCATCTCATACGACCTCTCGTGACTCCCTACAGCCTTTTCCAGCGGCCTTGCAGCGTGTCTCCCGCAAGATTATCCAGTCCCGAATGAACAGCACGATTACTGGTGTTGCTGCCATCCTGCTGGTCTTCATCTCTGCTTTTGTCAACATGGTATGAGGGTTGGGAGAGGTGGGCAGGTCTTGCAGTGAGGCTTTGACTGGTGTGGGGACAGTTGAGAACCAAGGCGATATGGGAGTCAGGAAAGAGCACAGAGGTTGCTCTAGGCTGGAGATACACACGAGGGGGGGGGGAACTAAAGTGGTTTGAGGGAGTTATGCACACGCTCCTCATGTCCTGCTGTTTCCCCGGATCAAGCAGGTGTTTGGAACAGTACAAAATTGTATTTACCAGTGGGCAAAAGTGGGAAGAAAGTATACATTATGAGCAGCAGTCCCACTTCCAACCCTCTCCGAACCTTCAACTCTCCGAAGAACCCTTTGTCTGTCTCCGGCCCCAGAGCCCAGGCATTGGCTCTCCATTATCCTGGTTGCCATAAGTCTCTGGCATTGGGTGGGATCGGGCAAGCCCAGAGCAAACAAGAGCAGCATTGAGTTCCCTGTCAGCCCTACATAGTCGGCCATTTTTCCCCCCTCAACCCAGTTTGCTTGCAGCCGGCTCCGCCTCCAAGACTGCGCTGCCGGGTTTCTCAACATCACTCCAGCCGCCGTGGGGCCCTGCCACCTACATGCCCTCAACTACTCGTTGGCATCAGACACTCTGCCCTGCCAGGGAAATGGCGCTTCTAGCTGCAGCTTCCCTGAGGTACGTGTATTTCAGAAAGATCGGGGGGAGGGTTCCATGAGGTGTGAAGAGTTGTGGGTGGGACTTGGGGGTTCAGTCACTGGGCCTGGGGTCAGCATTTACCTCTAAGTCCAAGGATGGTCTCTCCTCCCTTCCTTTACATCATTGCTCCCACAGAGTGCCTTGATATCTTGTGGGTTTGTGGCTCTGCCTGGGCCTTGAAGGTTGCTCAGCTGTGAAATCTGAGGCAGGTGGCATATCTGTGAAGATAGGAGGAGAATGTAACACAAAAGGATCCTGCTGGATCAGACCAAAGGTCAATTGACTATCCTGTTTCACACGACTCAGGTGCCTGTGGGAACTCCACAAGCAAGGCACGAGGGCGATGATCTACCCCGGTTGCTTGTCTGTGGATAGTGGCTGTTGGTAGAACCATCCTCTGTGAACTTATCTAATCTCTCTTTAAAAAAAACCTTGTGGCAGCAAACACTGTCCAAATTAAGAGTGGGGAGAAGGAGAGGTCACACTTGTCTCAAGAGAATGAGTGTGGGCTTTGGGGAGCACGTCTAGTTGTTGTAAGGAGCGTCCTGACATCTCTATCCTTTCCTCCCTGCAGTACTTCACTTACTCGGTGTTGCTGAGTCTACTGGCTTCCTCTGTTTTCCTGCACATCAATAGCCTTGGGAAGCTGGCGTTGCTGATAGGGATGGAGGTGGTGTACCTGGCCGTGGCCGAGGGCCCCCAGGGGGTGTTGTTCAACAACTACGACCTGCTGGTGGCAGCTAATGCCCTGTAAGAATCCCCCCTCCCCTCTGGGACTGGAAAAATCTCAAACCTTCAGCCCTGGGCCCTGAAGTTGTCTGGGTGATTTAAAGTGGGGAGGGTTTTCCAGCTTTCACCCTGCGTTTGTTTTCTTCCATGTTGCCCTCAAATTTAACTTTTCCAAACAGCCACAAGTAACCGAGAGAAAATGGGCCCAGCTACAAACCACCACAATAGCAAATAACATCAGAAACAAAGATGATATAACAGAAGGGGTGGTTTTGTGGCCCTTCAGATATCTGCTGAATTGTGGATTCCCACAGGTTCTCATTCATGCATTATCTCATGAGAGGGTCTTTTTATTCCTTTGGCACTTTTCCCACTTAAAAACAAAAACCCAGCCAGCTCACAACATAGAAAATCCATAATTGGCACTGGAAGATAAAACAATATGCTCTACAATAATTGACAGACTTATTCCATTTTAACATATGTCGTCTACAATTACAATCCTTAGATGTTATATAATAAGTTCATTTTGCCGCTACTGCATAATCCCGTATCTTATTATGCAGTTCTTTAATCGTCGGGAGCTGTAACCATTCTCCTTTTAGCTGCATGTAAGATCGTAGCAGCTGCTAGCAAGTAATAAATCATATCCTTATGTTCTTCCTTCACTGACCCTTCTGAATAATCCAGCAAGAATATGACCGGATGCAGTGGGACTTTGTATCCAAAAATTCTTTCAGAATGAACTTGAACCCATTCTTCCTGAATATTTCTTGACTTGTTCATATTTCTACCATGTGTGGAAAAATAAGCCAGCAAGCCATCACTGGGCAAACTGCTTCAGTATTTTCTGTGCCCACCTCCCCCCACCTTGGGTGCCCACATCTTTTTCCCCACCCAGGGAGAGGAGAGAGCAGTTTCCTCAGGAGGGGGGAGTTTTAAAGCAGAAAAATCTATTTCTGGGTGAAAGGAGTAAGAACATCCCTTCCTCTGAGAAAATAATTTGCTTCAAATTATATACGGAAGCTGCTCTATTAGCTAAGAAGTGAAAGAAAGGGAAAAACTGTAACTTAATGTTGCATATTTTTATTAAACAAAATTTATATACCTCTGGATTGTAATAGAACTTGGAAGTGGTTTCCAAAAAATAAACCAGGCATAGGCAAACATGATTTGTAAACAACTAAGTTTGGGGAGCAGAGAAAAAGGAAACCGCGCTGAGTCTGCGGTGTTCTATAAAGCTCCAGAAACCTCTTAATTGTGATCCATTCTATGTGGACATGGGTGTTAAACTAAGGAGGAGGCTACTTAGTCTCTTCCCATTGCAAGATACTTGGGGCAGAATTCAGGTGCATCATCTACTACCAGAATCTTCATTGTCTCCCAGCCCATTTCCCCACTTCTAACTCGGCCTCAATCTCATTTGCCTTGCATTGTGGGAGGTGGCTTGGGGTGTTGGTATTGGGTGACTTGGGCCTCTCTCTATAAAAATTCTTCTCTCCCCTTCTCATAACAGGCCAGCCTTCAATGAGACCCACAGTAGTCAAGATTGGTGAGTTGGAACCAGAAAGGGAGCCAATTTTGCTGTGGTTGTGGGGAATGGAGGGTTGTGGTTATAAAGGCTACCTAGAGGTTTGGTGGTGCTGTGGGTTAAACCACAGAGCCTAGGACTTGCCGATCAGAAGGTCAGCGGTTCAAATCCCCGTGACGGGGTGAGCTCCTGTTGCTCGGTCCCAGCTCCTGCCAACCTAGCACTTTGAAAGCACGTCAGAATTCAAGTAGATAAATAGGTACCGCTCCAGTGGGAAGGTAAACGGCGTTTCCGTGCGCTGCTCTGGTTTGCCAGAAGCAGCTTAGTCATGCTGGCCACATGACCCAGAAGCTGTACGCCTGCGCCCTTGGCCAATAAAGCGAGATGAGCGCTGCAACCCCAGAGTCGGTCACAACTGGACCTAATGGTCAGGGGTCCCTTTACCTTTACCTTAGAGGTTTGGTGAAGGTGTTACCAAAGCTTTGGAAAAATTAAGTGTACAGCAAGGGGGTACAGGTGACATCTCCAGATGTTGTTGGACTACAACTCCCACCTTTCCTGACAATAAGCCATACTGATGGGAGTTGCAGTCCAACAATATCTGGAGGGTACTAGTTTGGGGAAAACTGTCCCAAGGCTGTTTTTTAGGGTTTGGGAGAGTGGTAGATTCTGGTTTTTAGAAGTCTTTTGGATTTGCAAGCATCAGATTGTGCTGTTTTGTTTATATATTGTGATGCTATATCAGTAACAATGTGACAGAAGCACTATATAGGTACCTGCCCTGAGGAGCTTACTGTCCAAGTTTAGAGGGGAGGGGAGAGAACCTAGCAATGGTGAAGCAATGATAGCAAGGGACAAATATACCAGTAAGGAAATGCAGTTACAGTGGTACCTCTGGTTACGTACTTAATTCGTTCCGGAGGTTCGTTCTTAACCTGAAACTGTTCTTAACCTGAAGCACCACTTTAGCTAATGGGGCCTCCCACTGCCACTGAGCTGCTGCCGTGTGATTTCTGTTCTCATCCTGAATCAAAGTTCTTAACCCGAGGTACTATTTCTGGGTGAGCGGAGTCTGTAACCTGAAGCGTATGTAACCCGAGGTACCACTGTATATGTAGTTAGGTTTAAGTGATATATATACATAAATCGTTGAGGTGAAATGAAATTTAAGCAAATTATATATGGATTTTGTGTACCACTTAATATAACAATCTCTGAGTGATTTGAATGAAAATGCATTATTCAGTGAAAGGTTTTATCCAACTTATACTTGGAGTAGACCCATTGAAATTAATGGACCCAAGGTAGTCAAGTCTGCTCTGAGTAGGAATAACTTGGCTACAACCCAAAGCTTCCTAAGGAAAGCTAAATAAAAACAAGACGTAACTGCGTACCACAAATAAAAAAAATTAAAACTGGAGTCACAAATAACAGCTTTTATTTCAGCTTGGGGTGGCAGCTAAAGGGAAATGCCAAATGCTTTGTGGAAGCGATGGACTTTATGGAGTAACAACGGTGGTTTAATTTTTCCTCATTTTCATTTATATTCCACCTTCTGCATGTAGCACCCAAGCCAGATAGCAAGCATGTAATGACAGTGCATTTGGGTTGTCCCCTTGGTGTCATGGCAGGAAGGTACACCAAGCATAAGGGACAGAGAGGGAGAATGGGCTGAGTTTGGTTTTTAAAGAGCAGGGGGCTTCCCTAGGCTGGGGGAGGAAGCAGAGCAAAGGGGTTGTGTCAGGGCTGTATTGGGCACAGGAGCGCAGAAAGATAACAGCTTGCCTTTACTCTCTTTTCTCCTAGTTCTGCCGAGGGGAAAGTGGCCCTACAGTACATGACACCTGTCATCTTGCTGCTCTTTGCTTTGGCACTCTATCTGCATGCCCAGCAGGTGGAGTCTACGGCCCGGCTGGACTTTCTCTGGAAACAACAGGTAGTGGAGGGTGTGAGGTTTCTGCCAAGGCTGGGATGACTCTGGAGATCTCCTGGTGCCAGTGAATTCCAAAGGATGCTGTTAGTTCTTGCTGTTTACTCAGCTCTTTGGCATGCCTTCTTTAATTGGCTCTGAACTACTTAGTTTGGTGCTTTTATAAATTCAAAGTTATTTTAAGGGGCATTTGCTTTATTTTTGTTTGATTGACTGGGATGCTCCCTCTGAGGGTGTGAGAGTCAAGCCTATGGGTGGCTGTGTCCAGAGACCCTTCTACCCCAGAGTGAGAGGAAGAACTTGATCTCCCCAGGGGAGATAGCGGGAGAAGGTGTTTGTATAGCCCCGAAGGTGAGAGATGGAGATGAAATGATTGGGGGAGGGTTGGCTTTCTCCTGTTGGATTCATATGTGATTATGGGTTGTTGAGGGTTTCACTGGAGTGAGAATTGAGAGGATGGAATGATGTGATGGGTGTAATGACAGCATGGTTCTTGAATTCCTGAATTGTATTATTTCGTGTGAGGATCCTTTTATGTAATATTAATGTGATTATATAAAATGCACACACACACTGTTGTATTTTGTTGTGTATTTTGTTGTATTTTTGTGTTGAATGATGATGTAAATGTCTCTGAGATTCATTGAAACATAAAGCATATATAAGTTAAATAAATAAATGGTAGGAAGGAGAGTGACTGGTACGGCGTCTCTTGACTAGGGGTGTAAGCTTCTGTGGTTTAAGATTATGGCTACTGACAGTGCAACAGGTGAGGAAACCTGAAGCTGAAGAGTGGATTGAGCAAGATCTTTTGTTAGTAGTGGTGAGTTTTAGTCCCAAACATTGCTCTTTCCCCCTCTCTGTGACTAGCAGGAAAGACTAAATTATGCAGATATGTGCAGTCCTGTTGGATGTACAGAACTTCTACAGGTTGCAGAATTTGTGTGTGGTGTGTGTGGTGCAGGCTGGGCAAAACTGTGGCCCTCCAGATGTTGGGACTCTCAACTCCTGTCATCCCTGACCACCAGCCTTGTTTGCTAAGGCTGCTGGGAGTTGGAATCCCAAGAACATCTGGAGGGCCAGTACCTTCAACAGCGGAAGTTCAAAAGGCTTAATGAAATTGCACGTCTTGGAGAATTGGTACCCTCCTCATTTCGTTCCTGTGTGACTCTCCCAGGCTACAGGTGAGAAAGAGGAGATGGAGGAGCTTCAGGCCTACAACCGTCGGCTGTTGCACAACATCTTGCCCAAAGATGTGGCCGCTCACTTCCTGGCCCGCGAGCGCCTCAACGACGAGTTGTACCACCAGTCGTGTGAATGTGTCGCCGTCATGTTTGCCTCGATCAGTAACTTCTCAGAGTTCTACGTGGAGCTGGAAGCCAACAATGAAGGCGTTGAATGTCTGCGGCTACTCAATGAGATAATTGCTGACTTCGATGAGGTAACCGCGTGTCTTTTGCCTGCATTGGGTTGGGAAAAGGGAGGTACCAAAGACTGGCAGAGGTTGAAAGATGAGTAGGTTCCCCCTCCCCCCCTAAAAAAAAAAAGATGCTGGAGGAGGACATGTTTATTGTTTTTGACTTCAGTTTTGAAAGTGCCACGTGAATGAATATTTGATATTTGTTAGTCTTCCTTACTGTTTTGTGGTTTAGTATTGTTTTTATTGTGAATTACACAGGGAGCGTCACCATAGTCTTTTCTGTGCTGCATAGGGCCTCTAGGGGTCTTAATCCGGATCTGGCTCTGTGCCCACTAGGGGGCCCTGTGCCAGGGTGAGGTTGGTGCTCTCTGCATGGCATTCTTCTGAGAAAGGCTCTCACCTAGTGCCGGGCATTTGCACGAGTACAGAGCAGAAATAGGAGAGACTTTTGAGAACCAAGGCAAAATCTCTGCCGTTCAGGAGAAGTGCGGCAGTGGCCATGGAAGGTTTTAAAACAGTAGAAATATATTTTAAAATTTTAAAAAATTGTCCAGTAACACCTTAGAGACCAACTAAGTTTGTTCTTGGTATGAGCTTTCATGTGCATGCACACTTCTTCAGATATACTGAACATAGCTGTCAACTTTTCCCTTTTCTTGCGAGGAATCCTATTCGGAATAAGGGAATTTCCCTTAAAAAAAGGGAAACGTTGACAGCTGTGACACTGAAAGAGAAGTCACCAGACCTTTATATACAGTGAGAGGGTGGGGAGGGGTATTACTCAGAAGGGTGATGGGAATGGGTGATTGGCTGATAGGTGTGGTAAACTGCTAACGACTGCAATTGGTCTTACAGGAAAAAGCAAGGGATGAGATGGCCAAAAATAGCTTTATCATGTATAATGAGATAAGAATCCAATGTCTCTATTCAGACCAGGTCTCTCCATGGTTTTAAGTTTGGTAGTAAGTTGTAATTCAGCAACTTCTCTTTCCAGTCTATTTCTTAAATTCTTTTGTAATATGACAGCTACTTTGAGATCTTGTATAGAATGTCCTGGGAGATTGAAGTGTTCTACTGGTTTCTCTGTCTTGTGATTCCTGATGTCAGATTTATGTCCATTTATCCTTTGGTGTAGGGTTTGGCCTGTTTGTCCAATATAGAGAGCTGAAGGGCACTGTTGGCATTTGATAGCATACACAATGTTAGAAGATGAGCAATTAAATAGTCCTGAGATGGTATGTTTGATGTTGTTGGGTCCAGTGATGGTGTTGTCCGGGTGTATGTGGCAGCAAAGTTGGCATCTGGGTTTATTGCAGGCTCTGGTACCAGTGTCCATGTTAAGTCTGCTTGCTGTATTATTGTGGGTGAGGAGTTGTTTAAGATTGGGTGGCTGTCTGTAGGCAAAGAAAAGTCTTCCTCCCAGAGCTTGGGAAAGAGAACTGTCGTTGTCTAGGAGAGGTTGTAACTCTCTGATGATGCGTTGAACTGTTTTAACTTGGGAGCTGTATGTGTTTTAAAACAGATGTGCAATTTTGATGAAAGGAGACTCTCTCAGCATTCGTAGAAATTACCTTCCATTGCTTCTTTCTGTAGATTATCAGTGATGAGCCATTCAGGCAGCTGGAGAAGATAAAGACGATTGGCAGTACCTACATGGCGGCTTCAGGGCTGAATGACAGCACGTATGACCGCGAGGGGCGCTCCCATATTACAGCGCTGGCAGACTATGCGATGCGGCTCATGGAGCAGATGAAATATATCAACGAACACTCATTCAATAACTTCCAAATGAAAATTGGTCAGTGGAGCCTGGGAAGGGTGGGCGGGTGTTCCACATTGGGGGGAGAGATTGGGTGTCCTTAAGGCAAGTGGCTTGGCTGCTCAATTTTGACTGATTTTCCTTTTTTGCATCCCTTCTTCCCTTCCCATTTCTTCCACAGGGCTAAATATTGGGCCAGTAGTGGCTGGGGTGATTGGCGCCCGAAAGCCACAGTATGACATTTGGGGCAACACGGTGAATGTCTCTAGCCGTATGGACAGCACTGGTGTCCCTGACCGTATTCAGGTGAGAGCGGCAATGGCATGACCTGTTTTGACTATGGTTAAGGTTGCTGGCAGGCCCATGCAGAGGTCGAGGGTGCAACCTGGTACGCTTGCCTCCAGCCAGGGACCCCGCCAGGGGGCCTGCCTGACTTACACTGTCATGCGAAGAACAAGACCCCCATCGCAGGCCTCATGGTTGCCAGGATTTAACCTTGGAAGTCTACTTCCTTAGGAGAGGTTCAATAGGTCTGTAATAATATAATCTATTCTGAGCGGCTTAGTCACAGGAGTTCTAACAAAAAAAGTATATAGCCCATGCAAAGTTAAAACAGTTAAAAATCAACAAAACAGCAAACCTTACAAAACAAGCAGCAACATTGAACAGCAAGATTCACTCCACACTAGCACCCATCGTTTCTGCATCTAAAAGCCCTACTAAAAAGAGATGATGTTTTGGGGTTGGTTTGTTAAAAGTTGGAAGGGAGTAGTGTCCAAACAAGCCTTCCTTAAGAAAGAGTTCCCACCTGATCTGATAGCCTCCTGGTGAGCTTCAAATGTAAGGACACCCTAACTAGGACCATCTTGAAGATTCTCCTTAAGGATAAAGGACAAATGTTTAGAAGGAGGCAAACCCATCTATCCTGCTCCTGGGGTCATTTGAACCTTAAGAACACGGTGCCAGCACTTTGAACAGCTGCTGAATTTCTGGGTAGCAATTTAAGAATAAAAACGATTTCTTTTCCGTCAAGGATGGCAGCCCTGCTGTTGATAGCTAGCATTTTCTCAAGGTGGGGGCAGCTGTGACAGCCCACAAAGAGATGGTGGGATATTTTTAAGACCCAGCAACTGGAACACCTGGATTGGAGTGAGGATTGTTGCTGACTCATTCCTGTGCCACCATCACCATTTATTGATTGATTGATTGATTGATTGATTGATTGCCAATTGTTGGGAGTCATTTCTGGTGGAGGAAAAGCTTTCCACCCACCGCTTTGAAATTGTTACTTGCTGCCAGTTTTTCCTGGCAAATGTTTTTTTGGGGGGGGGGAGGCACTATTGGGGCTGGTGGGAAAAGCTGGATATTCTGTCCAGAGGAGACTTCAGTGAGAAGAGCAGCAATTCAGGCTTTGTAGTGAGCTGCCTCAGAGACCATGGGAGTGGGAGGGGCGGGATATCCACATTTCTATTAAATAATATTACGGGAGCATTGTGTCAGTAAGGCTCCCTCTGCTGACCACTTCTGAATAGTTCTGGTTACTATATGAGAGTAAGAACTCATTTTCCAGACCAAGCCAAAAGTCCCACCTAGGCCAGCATCCCGTTTGCAGCATGGTCTACGAGACACTTTCAGAGATTCCATGTGGAGCACCTAAAAGCAGCAGCACCCCCTTGTGGCCTCTGTGTGTATATTGCCTCAGGATGTTCCACTTGTTGCCACTAATAGTCACGGGTAGATCCATCCTCCATGAAGCTACCTAATCTATTTTTACAGCCATCCAAGTGAGTGGCCATCACAGAATCTTGAGATAATGGATTCATGGGGTTGTATTCACCAAGGGAAATAGTCTGAAGACAGGATGAGTTAGTATCAATTGGCGGAGCCCTTGCTTGTAGACCTAGTGGCTATACCAAAAGCAAGGCCACCTTCCTTTCTGATACGATACGATACGATACGATACGATACGATACGATACGATACGATACGATACGATACGATATCTTTATTGTCATTGTCCCTTGTGGAACAATGAAATTGGAAAACTACATAAAACTACATAAAAACTACATAAAACTACAATAAAACTACATAAAAACTACATAAAACTACTACAAAACTACATAAAACATTCAAAACCCCTAAAAACTCTAAAACCCCATTTTAAAATACACTATACTACAGAGACCCCTTATGCTGCGTTTAGAACCAGAATTGCATTAGCTGTTTTTCAGGCGGCTAGTCCTGGCCTTTATAACCCTATACCTTCTTCCAGAAGGCAGAAGAGATCATTTCCGGGGTGCGTACTATCATGTGCTATCTCTGCTGCCTTCTTATGGCACCTGGCAGCATAGATTTGATCTAAGGTGGGAAGAGTGCACCCAATAATTCTCTCTGCAGTCTTTACAACCCTGGATAGCATTGTTTTTTCCCTGACCGTGCAGCTCCCAAACCACATTCACAGACCATAAGTTAGTACGCTCTCCACAGTGCAATGGTAGAATGCCATCAACAGGTCCTTTGAGAGATTGTTTTTCCAGAGGATTCTCAGAAATGGTCCTTCCCCGGGGACACAGAAAGCCTACTAAAGCCCTGAACCTCAATACTTTGGGGCTAGGTCTCTTGTAAGCCAAATAACTGAAATGGAGACAAATGCTCAAAAAAAACCCCAAATCCCATGACTTAGGGTTTCCATATTTCAAAAAGTGAACATCCGGACACAAAAGTTGTTGAGCTTTTCCTGGCAAAGTTGTTAAGCTTTTCAGGCCATTTTTCGATGGCCAAATCCCAGCAATGTCCAGGGAATTCTTGATGTATGGCAACCCTACATGACTTATTAGCCCAAACTGAGATATTCCATGACAGGTATTTCAGAGGGGCTGCTATGGTTTTTCTGGGTGATTTAAACGCTGGATGATGTGGCAAAAGATTTGTTTCTATAGTATCTCTATGTCAGTTCCAGTGTATTTGCTGGATCATTGCATTGCTTAAATGTGCACTAATTATGCCAGGCTTGGGCAGGGTGGGGGCTGCATTGGCTTCCATGCTGTCCTCAGTCACAAACTGCTTGCTGTCAAAAACAGCAGGATTCACATCACCTGTGTGGCTTTATTCAGCAGTCTGGCTTTCCCCCTCTCACCAAAGCAGGGCAAGAAGGCAATTTTTGCTGATCGCAACTTCCCTCTGCAGCCTCCTTTTACCATCCAAATTTTGCTCCAGAGGATTTGGGGACCCTTTGGAACAGTGCTGGGGGACGGGGAGATATGACTGCAGGATAAAGGGGAGAATTTGTGGAAAGTGCCTCCCACTCCCATGTACAGAATCCTCTTCTAGAGCAACAGGCTTTCTGTGAGCAGAGGGACAAAATTGGAAACTCATAATTCCACCTGCCCAGAACTGCGTGTTCCCTTTCCTCCTAACACTTGTTGTTCCCCTTCTCTAGGTGACAACTGACCTATATCAGGTATTGGCAGCCAAAGGTTATCAGCTGGAGTGTCGCGGGGTCATCAAGGTCAAGGGCAAAGGCGAGATGACCACCTATTTCCTGAATGGAGGCCCGACCAGTTAGCAAGAAAAGAGCCTTTGCTTAACAAAGGGACCTATTAAGCTGGGCTCAGTCAGGCACCATGGGGTTGATTGGTTCTCTGTCTTTCTCTCTTTGCTCTGGATTTTGGAACACACCCTCCTAAAAAGGGAAAAACCCCTACAGCTTCTGAAATGGGATCCTTGATAGTCTTGGAAACAGAAGAGATGTCAGGGGGGTCGCTTTACCCCATACAAGACTTATTTTTTATTTATTTGGAGCAAAGCCTAACTTGGAGTGCCTCCTTTTGGGCCCGTGTGGGTGCTATTTTGGGGTAAAGTTTGTTGTGAACCTTCTGCCGCTCTTGGGATCGACCAAAGGACCTGGTGAAGGGAGGTTGCAGTAGGGGTTAGAAGACCCCACCCTTGTCTATCTGTGGATCCAGAAAGCTGACATTTTGATTTTATTGTTGAAGGGAGGCTATACCCTTTTCTTTCTGCCCCGCCTCCACCCTGAAGCATTGCTCAGATGTTTTTTGAGCGGGGCTCCATTTTTCTCATGGCGCCATTTTGCTGAGACTTTCCAGAAGCGCAGCGACGGCACTTTTCTCATGGGGGAGGTGACTTTCCCCCAGTGCGTTTTGTTGGTCACATCTCTCAGCAAACACCCACTCTGTCTTTCTGTTCCTGTGTGTGTGTGTGTCTTTCTCTCACACACATAACACGCTCTCACAAACTCACTGTGATGTTTGGGAATCTCTCTCTCTCACTCTCTCTCTCTCTCTCTGAGGGATTGTCATTTGGGGTACAGTTCTTATTTGCCAAATTGCTATGTCTGGTTGGAATGAAGGGGAGTGATGACAAGCACTTGGGGTGCTTTGAGAGGGGGGAAATGGGACGGTGGCTGGGGGTTGTGGTTTTGATGCCAAAGAGACGGGAAGGAAACAGGCCTTCTTTCCCCCTGCCTCCCCCGCCACTCCATCTCCTGTAATAGCCAGGGAAAGAGGTTTTGCTGCCCTGTGGAGATGCAAACCTGCCTTAGGTGCCTGAAGTAAAGGGGACGGATTGTTTTGTCTGCAGCCCTCCCCTTCCACCTTTCTGCAGATGGGAGCTTCTTCCCTACTCACTTGGGACCCCAAAGTAGAAATTATTTAACAGGAGCTGGAATTGGCAGACAGAGCAAGCTCCTTCCTTCTAGCCCACTCTCATGGATCTTTTGCTATTAAGTGCCATGTCTCTTCTCCACTCACCCCGCCCCCTGTTTTATCCATCTTTTAGGTTTGGTCAAGTTGGTTCTACTGACCTTGATTCTGGGGGGTGTGAGGGTATTTTCCCGTCTTTCTCATACATATGATATATGTAGCTCCACAAAAATAATAATGTACCCGCCCCCCTTCTGCTCTTTATCCCAGATGTTGGAAGGCTTGAGGGTAGGTGGGTGTGCTTATCCTAAGCAAAGTGGACTTCCACAAATTTGGGGTCTGGCTGCCCTAGTGAATGTTTGCTCTGGCCCTCCTGATTGGCAGGAAACGCAGTAGATGACAAAATCAGCAAAGTGAGAGCTCTGTGTTAATTGCCAGATTTAAGTTGGTGAGAACATGGCACTGAGGTGGAAGAGGAGAAGATCCTGGACTCCTTTTATTTTTATTAGCCTAGGTGGGTGGGAAGGGGGATCTATTTGCACCAAAGTACGAACTGGTCATAGGAACTTCAGAAACCATGTGTAAAAAAGATTTGAAAGAGAGCTCACTGCTGAGTGGTGAAAGTGTGCTGAAAAGAAGTGTGTGACTGTTTGGTGTAGAAGGGCACGTCCATGTGGTCAGTAGCTGGCACGGCTGGCCAATGGCACAGTTATTGAGCACTTGCTATTTCCCAGATCGATGGGGTTGTGGCTGCCATTTTGAAATGCTCCATCTACTTCTCTAGCCCCTGTAGGGGCACCTTGGATAGTGCCTGCTTACATTCTGCCTGTTTCCTCTATAATTTTCCCATTTTATGCAGCGGGTGCAATTCCCCCTTTGGAGGAACCACCTTTGGCCTATTTTCACTTGACCCTGTTCCAAGGTGTCTTTTATCTGCAGCTGTGGACTGAATTGGTTGCAAGCATGTGTATGGGTATGTCCCACCCACTAGATATGAGAGGTCTTGTCCCTCTCATATCTGATGTTGGCAAGTTACAGCCCCCCTTTCCACCTTTTGTTACATAGGATTCCAGTACTGAACCAGATTCCTTGGAAACAAGGTGTATTTTGCTCAACTCTTTGTCACAAGTGACACCTAAATTGGGGAACATCTAAGCCATGGGGAAGCAAGGTAGCTTTGTGAAATCTCTATTCCATTGAAGAGGATGGATAAAGCGGAAAACAACTATTTTTAATTGAAAAAATGAGTCTTTTAAAGAAGAAGGGAAAGAAGTTGAAGATTATTCTTTTTTAGTTTACTTTATGGTTTAAAAAGCTCTAATATTCCTTAAAAAATTTTTAAAAGAAAAGATTATTTTTAATGGACAACTGTCATTGTGCATAGCCTATGAGTTATTTATGCTTACCATGGGGAAGACCATGTAGGAGGAGAGAGTGAGCTTTAAAAAAAGACAAAACTAACCCAGATCTCCCCACTCCCTCTAGGGCTACTGCGAAAATGGCTCAGTTGTGTTCCTTGGGCGAGGTGTATGAGCAGAGTGGGCAATATGGCACTTATTTGGTACTTTTTTCTTTTTGTGTGTGTATATATAAATTATATATTAAAGATCACTTTCTATTACATTGTTTCCTTCTTTCTCTTCTCCCTTCCCAGTGCCATAAACTTGAATATACCTACCTCTCTTCTTCCCTGGGCAACTTCCTCCCACCCCCAGTTGCTCAGTGCACAAATACATGGAATATAGGGAGATGGAAACTTGTGAGAACTGTGAATGTTAGAGCTATCAAACAGTTAGGAAATTCTATTCTACAATCCTCAACACAATTACCTGGGTGTAAGCCCCATTGAACCCAGTGGGACTTGACCACTGAGCACACTTGCATGAGATTTCACTATTGTACAATTGAATCACATGGGTTTTTAATTGATTTAAATCTGCATGCCATCTGTGTATGAATAAAAAAGCTTTTGAAGAAAACACCTCACTAATTTTTAGATGATACACCTCTCAAGACAGTACCTGTGAACAACAGTTCTTGAATTTTTAAATCTGATATAGATAGATATCAGCACCTGATTGATTCAGGCTAAAGACATTTGTTAAGTCAATTTGACTGTAATCATTGCAGCCCAAGCAATTTGTGTACGCTTGCATGCCTATGCATTGGTATTTTGCAGGGTTTATCATTAATATACTAAAGCTTGTACATCCCTGATTAAATCTCCTTACATTATTTCAGGCATTAAAGAACAACTGTCACTGTGAAGAACCCTAAGTGTAATGTTCTTGGTATAAGCTTTCGTGTGCATGCGCACTTCTTCAGGTATCTGAAGAAGCGTGCATGCGCATGAAAGCTTATACCAAGAACAAAATTATATATATATATATATATATATATATATACATACACACACACACACACACCATATTTTTCGTCCCATAGGACGCTCCGTCCCATAGGACGCACCTAATTTTTGGGGGGGGAAATAAAGGAATTTCCCCCCCTTTATTTCCCCCCCAAAACCAGGTCGGGGAACAGTGGGATGGCGGCGCTGCGCCTCCCCGCTGTCCCCCGAGCTTGTGGGGCTGGCTGATGTCTGCCCGGGGCGCTCTGCTTCAGGGCATCTTGCGCGCCGGGCGGCAGGCTGCTATCCGCAGCGTGGGGAGCCCCGCGGGAACTCCCGCGGGCTCCCCAGGCTTGCTGATAGCTTCCTGAAGCCTGGAGAGCGAGAGGGGTCGGTGCGCACTGTCAGGACTGGTCGTTGTCCTCTTCAGATCACCGCACAAACGCTTCTTGTTCTTTTATAACTTTTTATTGTGTATTAACAAAATAATCTTATAAACAGTTCTTAACTATTATTCCTCAGAGTCACTTATTTCAGATGCCTTCTGAGCTCTGCTTCTCCGTGACCAGCCACCCTCAAAATGGCGAAGGCGCCTTTCCCTTCGTTTTCCCGCTCTTTTTTCTAACCTCCTGGCTAGAGCTGGCCTATATCTCCCCTCCTCCGAATCTGAGCTAGAACTGAACCCTTGCCTTTCCTGTGAACAGCCGGTCCCTCCCTGTTGTTCCTCTTGCTCCCTTCTATTAGATTCACTGCTCTCCTTCCCCCCTTGGGGAATGCTTTCTCCCTCTGATAAACTGGAAACTTCTAACTCTTCCCTGACACGCACTGACCCCTCTCGCTCTCCAAGCTTCAGCGAAAGCCGGTATTCGCCCCATAGGACGCACACAGATTTCCCCTTTATTTTGGAGGGGGAAAAGTGCATCCTATAGAGCGAAAAATACGGTATATATAAAAATACGGTTGCGTCAGACCAACACTGCTACCTACCTGAATCTAGAACCTAAGTGTAATGGTAATTTTGACATATAGGACCACATCATTACAACCACTGTCGAGGAGAATTCAGAATCACGTTACATACGCACATATTTTACGCACATCACTGCCAACAGTATATAGGATAATGACCAAGGTATTGGGATCATCTAACCATTCAGAAAGGTGAGCTGCCACAGGGTGGTGTAGAACAGGGATTGTCAGCCTTTTTAGTCCCAGTAACCACATTTAGAGCCATAGAATTTGAGAGTTTGAAGGGACCACAAGGGTCATCTAGCCCAACCCTCTGCAATGCAGGAATCTTTCTGCCCAAAGTGGGGCTCGAACCCATGACCCTGAGATGGAGAGTCTCATGCTTAACCCAAACATGCATTTGGGAACCCATTTCTTAAATTTTACCATATAATTGCATGAAGGTAGTGCTCCTGTTGTGACCCACTTTGGATCAGGCTGTGACCCACTGGTACTGCAAAGCAGTACTGCAAAGGGTTTGCATGCTGGAACTTTGGCTAGGCTGTAGTAAGATGGCCTGCATTCATACCACCTGACTGCAATTCTATATATAGTTAAGTGACAGTAACTTTCCTTAAGCTCAATAGGTCATACATTTAAACTCATTGCACAAAGCAGAAACCTGTAAGGAAAGCCTGTTGGATCTCGCCAGTGGCTCATCTAGAAAAGTGTCCTGTTCTTACAGCGGCAAACTAGACCCCCATCAAAGGAAAGTATGTCTCTAGTGTCTCCTTGACTGTTCTCCTCTGACTTTGTCTATGCTAAGCTAGTCAAACAATAGTAAAACCTGAAAGCCGCCTCATCACCTTAGTCCCTTGCTAGAGCACAGAAGGGTAGGTTGGTTTGGTGGTTGTGTGCAGGCATCTGTAAAGCCTGCTTTTAAGTTTCCTAGAGGGAAGTGGATTGGGAAGCAGGGAATTTACAAAAAACAGAGTTGTTCCATTTCTCTGTTAAGGTGGTGGTTTAAGAAATACAGGGGGGCGGGGGGGGGGGTAAGAGCGCAGCACTAGTCTGCCTGCAGGCCCTGCCTTTATCAATTTGGGTCCTTCTAGCATTGATCTTCCTCCCACTGCTACAGTGACAGGTCAACGTTATTGTAATGGAAAATGCAAGGGGTCCGCATGTGGGGAAATGGGGTGGAGATAATCTATTTTGAAGTTCAATAATGCTGCCCATAAACATTTTATTCTGCTTTAGAACATCAGGCATGGGAAACTCAGCCCTCCAGATGTTCTGGGACTACAATTCCCATCATCCCTGATCACTGGTCCTGTTAGCTAGGGGTGGTGGGAGTTGCAGTCCCAAAACATCTGGAGGGCTGAGTTTGCCCATGCCTGTATAGCATATGTCATCCATTTGTCCCTGGATGAAACATGTATTGGTCAAATGTAGACATAACACATGCTCATAACACATTTGCCAGCATCTACTTAAATCACAGCGAGCTTTGATATTGAAATGTCAGGAACAATCCTCATTCTTGTACTAATTCTTAAAAGAAGAAGCAGGGAGTGCATAGATATAGTACAAGATAAACGGCCATAGACCAGCCTTCACCAGCTGTGGACTCCCCAGATGTTCTGGACCGCAACTCACATCATCCTTGACCATTGAACGTGTTAGCTGGGTTGATGGGATTTGGCGTCCCAACAACACTTAGAAGCCACAGGCTTCTCACTTGTAGTTTATATCCACCCACTTTCTTTCCCCCTTCTTTTGTGGGCAAAAAAACCCCCAAACACAGATGATTGTACTGATTTCCTATTTATTTGTAGAACAAATGCGCTAGGTTTAAAACATGGGAGCTGGTTATTGCCAATGAGCTCTCACTGACACAGTGGTGCTGCCATGCGCCTCGGGTTCCTATTATGGTTCCAAATGGTTCTCAAAACATGCTGAAGAGGCGGTCGCTTGCTATCATGCTGTCAACAAATCTACAATAAACAAAGAAAACAAATTTCATTGCTGTTCCATTGTCTCGTGGGGTACTGTTTCAGCTGCCAGGACCTTATTTATCTATTGTTAAATTTATATCCCTACCATTCCTCCCAAAGGAGCCCAGGGTGGCAAACAATTGACAAAGCTATAAAAACAAACATCTTTAAAGCCATTTTGAAATAGGTGCAGACAGGGAAAGACCTCAACTTTAAAAGGCTTGTTGAAAGAGGAAGGTCTTCAAAGCACACACAGAGGAATCCTAGGAACTGTATTTTGTTAAGGGTACTGGAAACTAGCTCTGTGGGGAGCAAACAGCAGTTCCTTGGGGAGAAAGGTTCAGTGTTTGAGAAGCGCATCTTGGCACAGGGGTGGGGGACCTTTTTCCAGCCAAGGGCCACATTGCCTTATGGGGGGGCAGTGGGCCAAATGAGTGGGTAAGAGGCAAAGCTGGCACAGCAACACAGATGACTCTTAACCTTTGTACAGTAGCCTATATTCCAGATCAAAGGTTTCCACACACCCGCAGCCATTCCTCTATCTGCCCTCCAGGCAAGCAAGAGCATGGATCTCTTAGACAATACAAAGGGTGCTTGGATCCAGTTAAAGCAGCCACCCAGAATCTCCTCTCTACATCTGCCCAATGAAACGTAATGGGAGGAGGTGCAAGCTGTTGTGTCATGGCATTCAGAATTACACCCCACCCCCAAACACACACACAAGCCCTCCACAAGCAGCAGTCAATGAAATGGTGCTGGGAAAATTCCCAACTGCAATGGAATTGTCTTTTGTGAGTAAAAGGAGATGTTGGGCGGCTGCTTTTGGAAGGTGGCAGGAATCATGCAACCCCCTCGGTGCACATCCAGACCATGCATTTAAAGTACATCTTTCTCCAAAGAACCCTGGGAACTGTAGTTTGTTAAGGTGCTGATAATTATAGTTCTGTGGATTCTTTGGGTGAAGCTATGTGATAAAATGTAATTTGTATGGGGTGGATTTGGCCATGATGTCTGCTGTACACACAACAATTAAAAGATGAGAGTTAGATCCTCCATCCCTGGCTGGGTGAAGTGGTGGTTGGGCTGATTCCCTGCTTCCCATCGTATGCTCACTTGGTCATAGAGCTCCGTAGCTGGGGATGCCTTTGCACCCTTATCCAAGGGATGGCATCTTCTGGCTTGACTGACCGATTCTTAGGCAGCCACCAGCCAATCTCTTGCCCGCAGGTCATTGGTTCCCTGTACTCTTCATTTGGGTCTAGAAAAAGAGACAGAGAGCTTGGGCTGTTAGATAGGAGAAATCAAAAGCTGTCTGGAGGTGTGGGAGAGAAGGATCTTGGCTTTGGGCTGGTCATCAACACTTGCAAAAAATCCACTGACTTGAGCAGGAGCTTGAGCAACAATGGAGGCTTGAGAAGATAGCTAATAATCTGTGGGTTTAAATTACCGCTGTACATAATGAGTTCAGAAGCTCAACGGTCATGCACCAGCCCTAAACAAAGATGGGATCTGCCATTTTTGACCTATGGCCCCTTCCCTTCTAGAATTATCATATTTCCTCCTTGTCTTTTCCTCCCCTTCCACAGAGAACCAATAACTACTGTGTCCTTAATGCTCCTGAACCTGATTGGTGCCCTGGTTTCAGCACTGCAGGTCTAGATGTTGTTGGACTTTGAATTACATCCTCGACTATTGGTCTTGCTGGCTAGGAATGATTGGAGTTAAAAGTCCAATAACATCTGGAGGGCCACAGCTTCCCCATCACTAGGTCAGCACAAAATGTGCTCACAAAGAAGCAGGCAAGAGAAGCTGGAAAGCCAAGCTCCAATGACAGCTGACACAGGCACTTAGGAGACAAGTGGCTTCCCAAGATGTTGTGAGCCTTTTAGGAGGCAGTGGGAGGTGACTGGTTCCTCATTATCAGTTGCCTAGAGGTACTAGCCTGCTGTCTAGGAGGAGGAGGAGGAGGAGGAAAGAAATCAGAGAAAGAGATCAAAACCCCAGGTACACAAGAAAAATTGCTTTTGATTATTAAACCCAACACATTTCAAATTACTGTTCTTCCTCGGGAGCACTCTTGAACATCACATTTCCACCTGGTTGTATACACAGTATTGCAACTTGGTTTGCATGTTCACTAAAAATTAGTGACAACAAACTTCCTTTTTACATGGCCAAAGGTTTCCTCCTTGTCTTTCCCTGCTGTCTGGAAGGGCCAGCTGTCATGCTGGTGCAGTGAGTATGGAGGTGGCGCACCTGCCTGGAGCCCAACATCGTAGGAATAAACAGAGCTCTGCTGGATCAGGCCAAAGGACCAGCTAGTCCAGCATCCTGTTCTCAGACTGGCCAACCAGATATGTACAGGAAATCCTGCAAGGACATCCTCTTCAAAGAACCAAGGGGCCTTCAATCCTCCTCCTTCCTCCAAACCTGCCTCCAGAACTCTCTTAGATTTGCATGCACGCACGCGCACGCGCACACACACACACACACACACACACACACAGCTCCTGCCAACCCAGAGGTCATTGCTCCTAGTCCTGGTCCCAGTGCTCTGACTCATGAGTATGGATGTCCCTCTACAGAATCCTAAAGGCTCCTTGTGCTTTTGCTGAAACTACCATTTAAACCCTGCCTCTGATAATTATTTACCTACATTTTTTGAGCTTCATCTTTTTGATAGCCTCTCGATACTTCCTGCAGCTTCCCCTGTGTACTGTGCCATCATATCCACTAGGTCCTATGGGTGGCAGCTTTGGGTAGAAAAGTTCCAGTTTAGGGGTTGGTGTTCCCACTGAAGATGGACAGAAGAAGAAAGAAAACTAATGCAATTCTGCAATATAGCAAGATGGAAAGCAAATGGAACAAGAGGATTAGGGGAATAGAGTTCCCAAAATTATTTGGGCGAAGCCATGACTGTTTAAAGAGGTGTGATGCTGCTTGAAATGTGTTGAGCAAATGGGGCCTCAGTCAAGTAAAGAAGTAATGAAATTAGGGCCAAAAATGGTCATGTTGGAGACAGGATAATTTCCTCGTGTCCAGGGAATTAAGTCCAATCTAGATCCCAGATGTACCACTTCAGATTGCAGCTGGAAGACAGCATGGATGAAAAATATCTCAGTAATATACAAACAATCTCTAGGCATAAAACTAGCACACTGAGGGAGAAAGGCTTAAACCATTCTCTCTGATGTGGACCAGTGCATGATTCTCTCCTTTGAAAGACTGTGGGATGGCCATCAACCCTTCAATTTCAGAAGGGGATTGAATAGACAAAACCAGGAACCTCCTGTACAGTAGGGGTGATGTGTGTGAACAGCACACAAAGAGCTTATCTATGCAACTGCTCTGTATCAGTTTTCTACCATCTTCAATCATGGTTTCCTTGCAAGAATCCTGGCAATAGTAGTTTAGTGACAGTGGTGGGAATTCCATTAAAGATCCACAGCCTTCCTCAGAGCACTGCCATTCCCAGGGTTCTGAGATGAAGGAACGACAGTTAAGACTTTTGTGCATAGGTACACATACAGAGCAATCACCACTGGTGAATCCCAGGAAGAGCTTTGTTTTTCAGTGAAGTGTTCTTGGATAGTTTCCTTACCTGGTACCTCATACTTTGGTAATTCTAGTTTTCTGTCCCGAAAGGGGTCTTGATATCCCATAAAAGTTAATCCAAAGAAAGACATTTCCTGCACCTAATTTGCTGTAGGTTCAACTGACTCCACAACTTCCCAACTGCAGCCTTCTGCCTTCAGCCTTCTAAAGCATGTTTGCTATGTTACCATGGAGATGCGCAGCTCGGCCCTGTCTCTTGGGAGTTTCTTAAGCAATGAAAACTTGAGTGTGTGAAAGGGCAGTTGTGATACCTTGAGAAAAATGTACTGAGCTTTGGTTTGAGGAGGTATCTAGAAAGGAAAGGGGGAGAAGTAACCCTTAACCTTGTGTTTTTTCCAGCTTTATGACTTCATTAACTTGTATTTATTTGCATGCGATTCCCAGTGATGAAATAAGTATTTAACCAGATGGCTGTGTTTTCTCCTCTAGGGAGATCCGGCACTCACAGCAGCTTTTAGTGTTGTCTCTAGTAGATATGAGCCAAACGGCCTTCTTGAAACTCCAGCCATGAAGAGTGGTTCACTCAGTGGAGTGTTCTGAGTAAATATACCGGTACATAAGTGTGTGCTGTGTGTCAGCCTTGTTTCCAACTCTAATAGGCCAAGATTTGGCACCTCCAAAACTTGGGCATGATCGTCCCACTGAGGTGTTTCTTACCTCATCTTTATACACTTTTAGGAGGAAGGTGAAGAAACTACCTCTTTTGCTAAGCTTTTGTACTGAAGAGGTGTAGTCTGTCTGAAATTAGTTTTATAATCTACTCTCAGCTATTTTATTTTAGTTTGTTGTATTTATTTAGTATTTCCAGTCTAACCAGCATTTTATTGGTGTAATACATTGTCACGACAATGCTCTCCTGCACTGCAATTCTAACAAGTAGAACATTCAGACAGCAGAACAATTAAAAATAAGTTTATATACAGCTATTTTTATTCATTCAGTTTATGAATCTGCATAAAACACACTGAAGCAATTTAACAATAAAAAAACATCAACAACAAATGCATATTTAAAAGCAATTTCCAATCCAGTACAGACTGGAATAAAAAAATTACCCACCTAAAGGTAAAGGTAAATGACCCATGGACGGTTACCGGTAAGTCCAGTCAAAGGCAACCACAGGGTTGCAGTGCTCATCTCGCTTTCAGGCCGAGGGAGCTGGCGTTTGTCCACAGACAGCTTTCCGGGTCATGTGGCCAGCATGACTAAACCTCTTCTGGCTCAATGGAACACCGTGACGGAAACCAGAGCGCACGGAAACACCGTTTACCTTCCTGCCCACAGCGGTACCTATTTATCTACTTGCACTGGTGTACTTTTGAACTGCTAGGTTGGCAGGAGCTGGGACAGAGCAACGGGAGCTCACCCCGTCACGAGGATTCAAACCACTGACATTCTGATCAGCAAACCCAAGAGGTTCCGTGGTTTAGACCACAACACCACCCTATTCACTTAAAATACTTGTTAGAAAGGAAAAGCCTATTAAAGGTGCAGAATACAGACAACACCTGTTATTTAACACAAGTTCCAAATGGCAGATGTCTCTACACTAAAGGTCCAATTCTGACATTGTGTAGACCAAACCTCCCGACTGGGCGACAATGTGCTGGATGCTATTGTAAACAAAAATTGCCCTTTTCCCTTATGGGGTATCCAAGAGCCCATACAGAGTCCTTACATAGGTTCCCAATTGGTAGGAGAAGATAACAGAGGCCAACCAGAGAATATTGAGAAGCAAAGCAGCTAGTAAGCTTGATCTTTATTGATCTGTTGCAACAGGGTGCTCCCCTCACCCGCAGGAGAGGAGGAGGAACCCAGAAAAATGGCGCGCAAGGCCTTATAAAGACTTTTGAAATTGCCACCCTGTAGATCAAGACCACCCCCAGAAACATCATACATACATCACAGAAAAGGCGGTCTAAAAACAGAAATTTTAATGTTGTTTTTCTCCTGTCATTTATCTCCTGTCTGGCAGGTTACTTGATTGGATTGCCTGGGTAGCCTGGCCAGTCTTTTGTAGTGATAAATACTTAGTTCCTGGGCCAGGTCACAGGCTCACACCCTATTCATATCTTAAATGTGCCCTTAAGACAGGATTTGTGAGGAAAGAGACAATGGAAGGTTTCCCACTTTGACCTTGCAGAGAAAACATTTGCTCAGTTTAGGAATCATAAAGGTTCCAGGTCGGTCTTCCTGTGCTGATCTATGTACATGCTTGGTTGGTACACTTATGAACATTACCACATATCTAAGACCATAAAATTCCTATCACAATGCCCTCTCCTGCAGCATGCAGTGACCAGTTTGGTGTTGTGATAGGAATTTTGAGGTCTTAGATATATGTTAAATGTTCATAAGTGTACCAACCAAGCACATACATAAATCAGCACAGGAAGACCGACCTGAAACCATTTTTTATTCCCAAACTGACCTCAATTATTTCTCTGCAAGGTCAAAGAAAAATGGAAAAGCCTCCCCACTGTCTTTTCCTTCACAAATCCTGTCTTAAGAGCACATTTAAGATATGAATAGGGTGTGAGCCTGACCTGGCTCAGGATCTAAGTATTTATCATTACAAAAGACTGGCCAGGCTCCCCAGGCAATCCAATCAAGTGACCATTAAACAGGCATTTTATGCTTTCTAATAGATCAGGCTATTGTGTGGTCCAATAATTAGATTAGACCATGTTTCACCTGGCACACTCTGCAGTGCGCCAACCTTCTCTACCCATTTTTAAATTATCCTAATTCATTTCACGAAAAGAAAGGCAAGCTTCAGGATCCATGAAGACACCAGCTACATGAAAGTATATATGCCTTGATTTAGCAGGAATGATCCCTTATAGAGTTAAATTGACTAATTTGGACAAGTGCCCTTTTATAATTTTTTTTTTTACAGATTGGTTTGAAAAGTTGAGAACCATGGTGCTATCTAAATTCTAATTGGACTCAGTTTGAATTTGACAAGTGTATCCAGACTGCAACTAGCTTTTTCATTCCTTAAGAGCAAGTGAACAACTTCCCCACAGTGCAAGACCAGAGCCTATAATACTAAAATCCCATAGAAAGGTCAAGGCAAGGACATCTCTCTCATGACATGTCCAAACCTATGGCAAGGTGACATGGTTTATATGAAAGCCCTAAAGGGATTCACCAGGGATTGTTGCTGCTGCGGTATGATGGAGGAGAGCTACGTAAGTTTGACACCAGAGAACACACAAAAAGGCAGAAACAAACCAAACTGCATTTTCCATTCGTTATTGGACCTTCCTGCTAAGTGAAAAGCATAGACCACTCTTGAGTAAATGTTTCTCCCAAAGTGTTAGAATGCTGCAAGTAATTTAGTAACAAAATGCAACATGTGTTATTTTTATGTGATATCCTATATTTACACAAAGGCATCCATTTACAACATACCATATTATTATTTGTGGGGCAATTTTTTTTAAGAAAAGCACAGGAAGACCAACCTGAAACCATTTTTGATTCCCAAAATGACCTCAATTATTTCTCTGCAAGGTCAAAGGAAAATGGAAAAGCCTCCCCATTGTCTTTTCCTTCACAAATCCTGTCTTAAGGGCACATTTAAGATATGAATAGGGTGTGAGCCTGACCTGGCTCAGGAAGTAAGTATTTATCATTACAAAAGACTGGCCAGGCTCCCCATGCAATCCAATCAAGTGACCATTAAACAGGTAATCTGGCAGACAGGAGGTAAACAAAGCACTTAGATTTCTCCTGTTGACCACCCTTTCTGTGATGTAGGTATGGTGTTTCTGTGGGTGGTCTTGATCTATAGGGTGGCAATTTCAAAAATCTATATAAGGGCTTGCACACCATTGTTCTGGGTTCCTCCTCCCTCCTGCGTGTGGTGAATGAGGACCCTGTTGCAACAGATCTATAAAGATCAGGTTTACTAGCTGCTTTGCTTCTCAATATTCTCTGGTTGGCTTCTGTTATTTTCTCCTACCAATAGGGAACCTACGTAAGGACTCTATATGGGGCTCTTGGATACCCCATAAGGGAAAAGGGCAGATTTTGTTTTACAAAAATGTGTATAAGAGATGAAGTTTAGCTGTCCTGGTCCCAAATTGTACAGAGCTTTATTCACCAGCACCAGCACCAGCACCAGCACCTTGGATTTAGCCCAGGAAGTAACTGGCAGTCAGTGTAATTCCTTCAGCAGCGACATTAATATTGTTGTGCATTACCCCAATCGGTGCCAGATTCCAGGTGCTTACCTAGGATTTGATGTCCTTGGGATGAGGGGCAGCAGAGACTGCGAGGTCTTTAGGATATACAGTGGTACCTCGGGTTAAGTACTTAATTCGTTCCAGAGGTCTGTTCTTAACCTGAAACTGTTCTTAACCTGAAGCACGACTTTAGCTAATGGGGCCTCCCGCTGCTGCCGCGCCGCCGGAGCCCGATTTCTGTTCATATCCTGAAGCAAAGTTCTTAACCTGAAGCACTATTTCTGGGTTAGCGGAGTGTGTAACCTGAAGCGTATGGAACCTGAAACGTGTGTAACCTGAGGTACCACTGTATTATTATAAGGTACCACTTATTTACAACCTGAGCCTACGTTGGAGGGGCTCACAGCATTAACACCCCACGAGGATCTTCTCCCATAGCCACAGCCTTGGATTCAAGCAGAAATCAAGCATGGTTCTCATTCTCTGCCTTCTGCCTGCTCCTCGCCCAGCTCTCCCACATTTCTCCTCCTTCCCACTCACTACCAGCCAGGGAGGGAGAGTCCATTTGCACGCAGCTGCCAAGCTGCATATATACACCGCTTGGTTGTAGCGGGGGAAGGGGGGAACTCGAAGCGGAAGCGTGAAACGATCGCTTAAAAATTTACCAGCGTAATTTAAGACGTGCAGAAGGTTAACACCACACTGGCACAGACTAAAACGAACAAAAAAAAGGCCCTCTTCTTTGCGTGTCACTCTACAATTTTTGCCTCTATGGCGCTTCTTCGAGTCCGTACGACGATCGCCATAGAGGTGGGAGGCATCGACCGACGCACTGAAACGTAACTGTCAACGTAACGCCCCGCCCCCACCCCTACGCAAGCCAATACCGGAAGTTCGGCACGCACATCCTCTTCCTTTCTTTCTCCCAGCGGGAGAGGAAACGGAAGTACGCAGGAACGCACGCACGCACGCCCAGGCTCTCTTGGGCGAGGTCACGCAGGCGTAGGCCGGTGCGCGGTGCGTGCGTCTCCACACGCATGCGTGGTTGTCGACGGCGACGGCGGCCATCATGGCGGTGTGTGGCGCGGCGGCTGCAGCAGGAGGCGGCGGAGGGCGCTGGTATTTCAGCCGAGAGCAGCTGGCGCGCAGCCCTTCCCGGCGCGCGGGGCTCGACCCGGACAAGGAGCTGTCGTACCGGCAGCAGGCAGCCAACCTGCTTCAGGATATGGGCCAGCGCCTGACTGTGTATCCATTGGGGGACTAGGCCGCGGCAGCTCGAGCTGGGGCTGGGCTGAGCAGGGTGCGGGAAGCGCGCTTGGGCCGCTGGGCGAACTAGGCCTCGCCGGGGCTGAGGTCTCTGGGGCGAGAGACCAAGCCCGGGGCCTCGCGGTGGTTCGCGGCTGGCTTAGAACGGGGCACGTTATTAGGCCGCGTCCTACAAAGACCGCGCGTTGGCCCGGGAGCGGGTGGGAGTTCGGACGCGTTTACGGTTGGCCGCGGAGGGTCGACTCCGCGGCGCGGAGAAGGCTGGGGTGGAACTAGGTGGGGTCGGGGAGAGGAGACTAGGCCCTGAAGCCTTGATCGAGCTGCAAGGCCCGAGAGAGGAAGCAGTTATTGAGCAACAACTTGGAAGGCGCACTCGTTTGTTAGCAGGCCGGCTTGGCTTGGGATTGCGAATCTAAGATTTGAGCTAAATTTTAAGAGCGTTATTTGCTGGTGGGAAAAGAGGCCAGTCTTGGTTCCTGTACGGACATTTCTCTTTTGCGCAGGTTAATGCTAGTTATACTTAATTGGGACATATTTTTTCAAAATGCAGCCAAAGTTCCGTCAGTGTTTCCTGTATTAGATTTCTTGATTATGAAAGAGTAAATGTTGGTGAGCCCTTAGCAATGCTTTGAAGCTTGGTTCTGATTTCAAAGATATGATTTGGCCTGGAAAATTTAACGTTTGTGTATGTGTGTTTAGATGTGTGTTCAGAGAGAGGGTCTATTTACTGTCAGTACAATCCTAGCCAGGTCTACTAGGAAATAAGTCCTTTTGTGTGTAGTGGGGCTTATTCCTAGATAAGTGGTATTATGACTGTAGCCTTAGTATAGTGAGTTTACTTAAAGGTCATATGGCACTTAGTGTGATTCCATGCATGTTTATTTGGAAGTCCCATTGGTGCTTACTCTATAGTAAGCACCAATATAATATTGCAACCCAATATTGTTCTAGCATTTATTGGTGTTGAACTTCCTGTGTAAGCCTGCATCTGAAAGATAGGTGTTCTAATCATTTTGTAGACATCTGGGATTTGTTAATGTGTGATGTACGTTACCTCAAAAACACTGATTCACATCAGTGTGTGTTGTGAAGATTAGAATACATGGGGCAGTGCAGTCCCTTAAAACCTACAATTTGCAGATAACCCTTTTAAAATATGCTTGGAAAGCCTTTGTCTGCTTTTCCCTTAACCACAAGATACTAGTTCCCAACTGACTATCAATACGGCTATTGTCTACATGCATCGGTTCTACATGGTTCAATCTTTTACTCAATTTCATCGAAATGTAAGTATTATTTATTTATTTATACCCTATCCATCTGACAGGGTTTCTCCAGCCACTCTGGGTGCCTTCCAGCAAAGATTGAAAATACATTTGTATCACTTGTATTAGTACTTTTTCTTAGTTAGAATTGTACATAGCTATGTTTCATATTCTCCCTTATCCCAAGCAGATTAAGAGAAAGGGTGTGTGCTGAGTATTGTGGTGGAAATCTTTAAGGGTTTTATTCTATGTCACATTTTTCAGAAATTGATTCCAAATAATTTATTATGAAGAGTGTATAAGAGCGAGGATAATCTATTAAACATTTGATCTCATCTTTCTGATCTAAAAATACATTTAAGGTCGCTAGCAATTATACATAAAGAAGAACAGAACATAAACAGATTCATTTTGTGTTCACTAGTTCACACTAATAGTTAAACAATAAGATAATAGAAGAGTGAAATATAGTGGCAACAGCAATAGCAAATCCATGAATGAACTTAGAGGCATCACCTAGGTCAAATGCTTATAGGAACAATACCATTTTGCTGATGACCATAAAGACAAAGAAGAAGAGAGGAAGGTAAACTTCCTGAGGCAACACATTTTAAAACTTGGATACTGTAACTAACAGGGCACACATTCCATATAAAACTGGATGGTTTTAATCTAGGTTTCTGTTTCAATAGATCTGTATCAAGTTTTGGACTCTATGGTGATCAAGGTAGCTCCTAAATTGATCATCAATTTAGCAGTGGTCTTCACTTAAGGATCAGCAGTAGAATGCCCCAGGAAAACTTGAAAACTTGCACCCACAGTTTCTTGTAGAAGTTGTTCATTTTTGTAAATTAGTTTTCCTGTGATGATAAGACCTGGAGTCATAATGTTTTTAAGGGAAAAAATAAGCCTATAATTCCCAGAAACCATCCTCTGCATTAAATTATAGCTTCTACTGTGCATAATTTGTGCAGTGTGAAAACCCAGGTAGTTATATCCCAAATTAGCACTGGTTGTCTACTGCTGAATAGCTTTCATATTATAGCATGGGTTTTATACAGTCCAGTCTGTTCTGCAGGTTATGATGCCTTGCCAAATGAATCTTTTAATGTTTGTGTATACAATTCAGCTTATGGACATTTAGTCAAATAGTAGAACTACCAGTTCTATGTTGTTGTTAAGATACTTTCTCTGGACTTTTTGAGACCAAGGAGGTTTGCAGCCATTTGAAAGATGATGTTGCATTTAAATTTATTTTCTCTGTAAAGTCTGTAGCACCAGCTGCCCTTTTCCTGGCAGCCAAGGTGGAGGAGCAACCGCGAAAACTGGAGCATGTCATCAAGGTCGCTCATGCCTGTCTGCATCCTCAAGAGGCGCTTCCAGATACCAGGAGTGAGGTAAGTAACTGAATACCTGTGAAACATATACAGTGCTCAACAAGTGAGGGAGGGGAAAGGACGAATCCTGGCAGTGCAAGTCCCCTGTGCTTCATTGGATCTAGAGTGCTACAGCTTTGTTGGAATATTATCTGAACAATAGTAATTAGTTCTTGAATATTGCTGGTGCATAGTACAGAAAGCTCTGGGGTTTTGTAAGCCAAATAGCTTGTCTGTCCTGTGTGTTCCTGCTAGAGTGTTGTGAATTAAGGCAGATGTGTAGCACTGTTTGTATTAATGGGTGGATATTGCCTGCCAGGATCACCCTCTTATGGTGACACAGAAAACGTTTGAAATTCATTCCTGTCACTGCCATTCAAACAGGAGGATTGTTAAGCATATTGTTTTACATCTCACCACTGCCCTTCCTGACAGGACCAGCACATCTAACCTTGCCAACAAGGGGGAAGCTTTATTCTGAAGCCAAATTGAAGGAAAGGGCCAATTTTTAACACACACTGATAACTTCATGGCAGTTGAAGCCATTATGGAATCAAGAGCAGCCTCTTGAGCAAGCATTGTGTCTATTGGGCACTTAACATTTTTTTCCTGGGAATGGGATGCTTGTGCCAATTCTCTCCAGCATTGACTATGATAAAGATTCCCCCTTGATATTTTTTTGCCTCCCCAAGAGAGTGTTAGAAATATGCAGGCTTGATACAGAGTGCCTCATCACAAGTAACCTGCCTGTCCTCTCAACCCCAGGCTTACCTGCAACAAGCCCAAGACCTGGTCATTCTAGAGAGCATAATACTGCAGACCCTGGGTAAGTTTTTCCAAGCGGACGGGCTGCTTCATGAATCTCAGACCCAGGAAAGTTCCGCAGAGTGGAGAGTCTAATCCCAGTGTTCTTCACAGCTGGAGGGCAGAGGCACAGCTGGCCAGTGTGGGAGAGCATCAGTCCAGGCGACAAACCTCACAATTTATGACTTGTTTGATATGTTTTGTTTAGGGTGAATTTATTGACATTCTTGTAAGCCAATATGAATGCAAAAATTGGTTTGGGTTCTTTTTCAACAGGATTTATATTGTTCAGGTTCCATGCAGTGTACTCTGGATTGAAGGCTTAGCAACATGACAGCCTATTGTTCCAATTGTATGATTAGCTTGGTCATGCAGGGTGGGAACTGGATACCCAGACAAACTGACATGAATTGTTGATGTTGAGCTTTTGCTACTTTGTAACTAATTCAAACAGGTTTTTTGATAGCTGAAACAATATTATTTCTATGCCTTTGGTAACCTCTTGACTTACAGATACTATCTCTCACTGTAATTAGATGAATGATATGATGCCCAATCTTGCTTGTTATATGCAGATATTTCAAACACTTTTTTGAAATTACCTCAGAGATTTTCTTACAATCAAGTGGTATATAAATTTTAGTCCCCAATGTACAAAGAAGTTATCCCTGGCTGCAAGGGACACAACAAAATTATTCCAGTAACACTTTCATCAAAGAACATCGCAGAGGAAGAACTTGCTTAACTTAATTGTTGCTGGTAGTAGTTACTGTCTGGCAGAAGGCAAGGCTTCAAATAATTTTTTTTTATTGTCTTTCCTGAGCCACTGCCCATTGGGATTTCTCAGAGCAGTCCATAGCTGGGCCAAATATTTCCCATTAAAAGAAACCATTTAAAAACTAGGTTTATACTCAGTGAGCATCTGTTGCTTAAGAGGAAAACATTGCTTGTTGGTGTTTGGTGTGACAAGAAAAGCCCTCTTTCAGTAGATTGTAGAATTTTCTTTTCCTGTTGTTTTAATACAGGTTAGTTTTCTGATTTAGAATGTTCAGTTGTATTTTAGTATATTTGCAGCAGAGAATATGGTTGCCTTAGAAGCTAGACGTTTCTGTCATTTTCTTGTGCTGGATAACAGATTCATTTGAACCTAGGAAGATATTGTGCTTTCTTCTTGCTTGCAACTGAACACACAGCATGAGCTTTAATGGGGAAGAATGAGCAATCTGCTTGCCTCCCAGGATCCAGAGGCATTTGTGGTATGTAGAAGCACAAGTATGTTATATCCATGACCTAACTGTCACCTGTTTTTCTTCCAGGGTTTGAGATCACCATAGATCATCCTCACACTCATGTGGTGAAATGCACACAGCTAGTGCGAGGTAAGCAGTGATTCAACACAGCTGTGATTCTGGCACAGCACTTATGACACTTTCACACAGAAGTGGTTGCGTTTCTTAGCCGACAAATTGTTTCTTGGTCAAAGGAACAAGTAAGATAAACAGAGAGGGTGTTGCTATACTAAATATTCACCCCTTACCCTGGCTTAATATGGTGGTAATGAGTTGGATACAAGCTTTCAGAGTATGGCAGTATTAAAGTGGGCATTTACAGCTGATGAGTATATATATAATCAAAGTAAATTCAATATGCTGAGCTGTTTCCCAATAGAAACATATTATTGTATATTAAAGAGGTGCTTTGCAGCACTAACATGTGGTTTTCCTTTTTTCATTCAGCCAGCAAGGATCTGGCACAGACGTCCTACTTCATGGCTACCAACAGGTACGTGTTGAAGGCTCACTTTTATTAGCTTTTTAATTTGGGAATGTAGTTCTTGACAATTGCAGAAGAACATCCTTCTAAACTTATAGAAGAAATGCTTTATTGCGCGTTTGAATATCAGGGCAGTACAGAATAAATGAAGGTTTTGTTCTGAAGAAATCTCCTAGAAAATAAGTTGACAATGCTACTAGCCCATGTACTAGCCTATGTTTGTGGCCTAAACCAAAAAATAAACAGCTTTTATTAGGATTTTCCTGCTTCGTTACCCTGAAACAATTCTTGCTTGCCATAGGTGGCTGGCTAGTTATAATTCCAGGCTAAAATTGCTTTGCTACTAAGTGTGGATCAGACTGGATCTTTCCATCTAGAAGTTAGTGAACACTTAGCAGCATTCGTCTGAGATGAAAAGAATTAGATTTTCTTTTGGAAGAAGCTAAATTGTTGGCTTGAGATGGCTTTTTTCAATCTAGAATTCTCCAGAAGAGAAATGCCTCTTCAGTATTTGAACCCTGCAACATGGTTGAAATAACTTTTTGGAACTATATTGTGTGCAAAGGCTGCCGTTCTATAGATTTTATATTTCATGTTTAGATTTTGTTCTGATAACCATTGCTCAGTTTAGTGCTCTTCTTGACAGTGTTTCAGACACTCATACAAACTAGTTTTCTCTGAATTCAGATGTGGCCTGGTATATGCAGCTGTTTAAATGTTTCAGCTTTGTACTTCATGGAGGACTGAAGTAGGGAATTTTGTGTCTAAAACAGCAGTCAGCATCCTGAGGATTTTACTATTCTTTTTTTAAAGTAGGGCATATAGAAACTTGGTGGCATATGTTGTGCCTTGTGAAATTTCAGAAGCCAGAGAGTAGATACATAGGCCTTCCTGTGACCAATTAATGGGGTTTGAGTTCTCTTTCTAATTTCTTCTTTCCCATTGACTTGTAGCAACTGAATTTTAAAAATGCAAAATAACATACATGTAGATTTGTTTATTTGGGTTACCTTGTTGCAGAGTATATAGTCAGCTGATGTGTAATATGCAAAGAGTACTAATTCTGCTGGAGATTAATTTATTTAGAAGGAGGGGGATGGAATGGGCTTGAGGCCTCATCCTTCTCAAAACGCTGCTTGCAAGTCCATTCACCACAGCAGTTGCTTCTTCCTCCGCACCTTTTTTTCATCCCAGGCAACTGGTGTAGGGGCGGGAAAGAGCAGCTGGCGCATCTCCCAAGGACCACTTTTGTCCCAGCAGACACCATTTACAAATCAATGCCTTGTCCTGTAGTGTGTCTCCAGAAGTTTGTTGGGATAGAAATGTACCATGAGTAAAGTAGCATCTTGCCAGCATCTCTTTGTTATCAGGCTTCTGGGGCCCATTCCTATTAGGTTGTTGTCATGCAAGATGGTTTGATGCTCTGTGGAATTGGCCAAAGCTTAAAGGGAACTACAGTTTGTCTAATGCACAACTGCTTGACTGTTGGTTTTTGGATCTGATGCAAAAATCTACTGCCATCGCTGATCAGATTGTCGTATCTGGAGGTTTCTGGCACTTTTTGGCCCGGTGAATAAAATTCCTTTGAAAAAGAGCCAAGTAGCCCAAATCTCTTGAGATTGTTCTCTGGTGCTATTGGATAATCCAGCCCTGTGGAACCCCAAAATAGTAACTTCAAATGCAGCATTTTCCCTTTGCCCGCCCTGTTGGCCGTATGGGGGTCCTGGAGCTCCAGGCTGACGGGAGCTCCTGGAAAACCTCGTGGAAGAAGGCTGAAACAATGTTGTTTTAAGCAGGGCCTGCTTGACGATGCAGAATAATTAAGGCTTTTAAAGCTGAGGGATGCTCACTTCTTGCAGTGTCTGTCCAGCGGGCGGTTGTGTGTGCTGCTGCCGTTCAGGCTTGGGAGCTTACAGCTTTCTGTTTCTCTCTCCCTGCTGGTGATGTCAGCCTTCACCTAACCACCTTCAGCCTGCAGTACACCCCTCCCGTTGTGGCCTGCGTCTGCATCCACTTGGCCTGTAAGTGGTCCAACTGGGAGATCCCAGTCTCCATGGACGGGAAGCACTGGTGGGAGTACGTTGATGGCACTGTAACTCTGGAACTCTTGGATGGTAAGTTTGGAGCAAGGTCAAATACATTCCCATGCACAATGAGGTATTTTATTACCTTGATATCTTACTTCTAAGGGACATTCTCACCAAGGTTTCCAGCATGGCAATAAAAAATTAAGTGGGATTAATTTGATAACTTGAGCCAGTATTATTAGTCCCAGGACTGCTCCATCTGTTGCTGGCAAGGGCAGAAGTTAAAGCACCCTTTGGGTTCTGGCTTGTAAATTCCACGCCTCTAACTACTTGGTGTTCTTGTGTTTATCTTGCAGAACTTACTCATGAATTCCTGCAGATCCTTGAAAAAACACCTAACCGGCTGAAACGAATCAGGAATTGGCGGGTAAGGTCCTCTGCACACTCTGAGCATGGCTTGGCAAAATTTGTGTGTGCTCTTCAGTTTGATAAGTAATGCAGAAATATATGTATAATAAACATCTTCTGGCTGTGAGGAGATGAATATTCAAGAGGTGTATGCTTCTCTACATAAACCCTTCTATATTTTTTTGAATTATCCAAAGGTTTCATCAGACAGGAAGCTGGGGTGTATAGACCCCCTTACTGCAGCCTTCTCCATTATAGAATTTTCTAAAGTGGCAGGATCAAATGTTGTATGCTGTTGAAATGTGATGTATTCTATTTTCTTGCAAGACAATTTGTGAATGAAAAAAATGTTTATGGAAATGGCATAACAGGACAGCTGCAACAAAACAGGGCAGCTCCTTCCTTCCTTCCTTCCTTCCTTCCTTCCTTCCTTCCTTCCTTCCTTCCTTCCTTCCTTCCTTCCTTTCTCTGTCCAGGAGAGAGATCTGGCATTCTAAAGTTGGTACTGCTTTTGTTTTTCCCCCTAGGCCTGCCAGGCAGCTAGGAAATCAAAGACTGATGATCAAGGTGATGATGATTGCCTCTCAGAACAGACCATTCTCAGCATGATCTCCAGAAGCTCCTCTGACACAACCATTGCAGGTCTGATGAGCATGTCTACTTCCTCGACAGCTGGAGGCCTTGCTTCGCTTTCAGGTGCAGCAGGCGACTCTCCAGGGGACCTTGGCACAGATGTGATGTCAGCAGACAGCTGGATGGCTCAACACCCGTCACATAAATTGGAGGTCAGCCACAGGGCCAGTGAAATGTCTTCCAGCACAGATCATCCACATCTCGATAACAGTAGTGGCCCCTTCTCTAAGCAGAGCATTAAAAGTGCACCATTGGCAAAAGTATCATTAAAGGAGTATCGTGCCAAACATGCTGAAGAGCTAGCTGCACAGAAACGTGAGCTGGAAAACATGGAGGCAAATGTACGTTCTCAATATGCCTATGCTGCTCAGAACCTGCTTGTGCAACAGCAGCGGGAACGGGATGTGCAGCAGCAAGAGAATAACCCATCTCCCATCATTCTGAAAATCCCATTGGGTGGCAGCTCTGATGGTTCTGAACGGCTCCCCACTGAAAAGCCTGATAAGACCTCATCTGCCCTCAAAGTTCGGCTGACTGCACCAGGGGACAAACCTGCTGTCTCTTCCTCCAAACCGGAGGAAATAAAAATGCGCATCAAGGTGCCGACTCTGTCAGAACGGCCGGGCTCTTCTGATGAAAGTAGCGGCAAGAGCCGAGGAGAGCACAAGGAAAAACATAAGGTCCATTCTTCTAACCACCACCACAACCACCATTCTCACAAACATTCACATGCACAACCTGTTGCCAGCACCAAGCGGCCAGTGGACTCCAAGCATGGTAACCAAAGTGGCATTGCATCCCATAAAGGTTTTGTCCCAATTTGTTCCTTCCGCAAGAGACCACTTTCTGAGGAGGCCTCAGCTGCAGCACATGAACATCAGCCGAAAATCAGCAAGAATTCAAAAGGGCCCCCCATGCCGTTTCCCTTTCCCCAGCACCCTGCGCACAGCTTGGATGCAGCTGGTCTCCCTTTTGTCCAGGGCAGCAAAACCAGAGGGGCTCCTGGGAAACTGGACAAGAGCACTGCCGGGGCCAACGGGCATAACATGAACCAGGCCATTGATTACCAGGATACAGTGAACATGCTGCACTCCTTGCTCAGCGCACAGGGCATGCAACCCACCCAGCCTCCCACCTTTGACTTTGTACATTCATATGGCGAGTACTTGAACCCCAGGGCTGCTGCGAGTGTGGATAAACCACGGCCGCCCCCTCTACCTTCAGAACCTCCCCCTCCCCTGCCGCCTCTTCCCAAGTGATTCCCGTTTTTAACTACTGAGGTTGGGCTGCTGTCTGCTGAGGGCATGTTGCTCGTAGTGATCTCCACTGCCTTGTGTGAATGCCCGAACCCCTTTTTAAAACATTTTTATTATTGGTATGAGAATGTGGAGCCCTTGAAGCTGTGAAAAGATGCACCCATCTTTCTCCATGTGCTTCCCCCTCCCCTCCAGTCCTACTGGAAAGAAATGGGGATATGTTTCCTGTCAGACTGATTTGAAGGTCGTGAACCAACAGGAGATGGCATAGGGCTATTTAAAATTGTTGCAGTCTTTCTCCTAAAAGACATTTAAAATAATTTAAAAATAAGTTATATATGTTCTTAGTGTTGATTTTATTTTTCTAAGGTGGACAAAGGAAGGGGATTACAGCAGAAACTGAAATGAAGGCAGGGCTCATGGGCTCTGCTCGCTCCTTAAGTGTTACTTGTCCTGGTGGAAGTTGCTTCCCTCTGAATGGAAGGCAGTGAAGGTTTGATAGGATGAAAAGGCATGAAAACTCTCTGAGGAAGGCATGAACATTAACTAGAAGCGTAATGGTTGGGTAGGGGGTGGAGTTCCCCCACCCCCAAATTTCTCCCTACTGTGGTTTTTGGTTGCTCACCAGTGAGTGTGGAGACAGATGGCAGACCCGTACTTCCAAGAAACTTTGGAAACAGCAAAGTGTGTGTTTTAGTTTCTGGCTTTGTCCAGCCCTTCCTGCTGAGCGGGAAGGATGTGGGAACGTGTCTTCCTTAACCTTTCACTTCCTGCCTTGACCACATTTCTTCCATTTGGGTGCCCTGCTACTGTGTGTCCCACCTAGCATAAGGCATTGAAAATAATTTTGATGGGACTGCGTTATAAAGCTGGTCAGGACTGTGTCTTCCTGCAGGAACTCTGAGGGTGCCTTCAAAAAAGAGGGTCTTTGCAGCAACTTATCTGGAAGTGGGGGTTAGTTTGGGAAGAGGAGTGGGAAGGGAGGCAGAAAGTCAATGTGAATGTTAGAACAGTAATCGTGATTCTGGGATGCTTTAAATTGTACTTAAACTGCATTATGGGATACGAGATTTTCATATTTGCTAGAAGCAGAAAAGGCTTTTCAAAGTATTTGTAAAGACAGCAGTGAGTGGAATCAGGCATATTTGGATTGGAGAACAGAGGAGTGAAAAGAGCTGGTAAAACCTAGATGAATAAATGGGAACTTGCTTGTCTCCTCATTTAATGATGTCTGCTGACAATATAAACCTATGGCCAGGTTTACTGTGTCCTGACTTTGAGATCTACGGGAAAATGTGGGAATTGACCCTGTGTAAGTTGATTCAGAGACATATTCCAGCCTAAGGTTGTATCGCAAAAGGCATAACATTCTGACCTGATTCTCCAGTACTGTGTTAAAGTTAAATGGGGTTATTCTTTTTAAAAGTGGCCATATATTTAGTGTTTCTGTAGATGACATCTGAGTGCTTGTTCATTTGACAGGATTCAGCCTTGGTTTGTCGCATCATAACAATTGGACTGAACACTTGGTTGGTACTCATAAATCCCAGCTTTGCTGTCCTTTGAGTATACATTTCCTAGTTCAGCAAAGTATTTCAGGGCGTTCCCACTGCTCTGAAGAAACTTCCAAATTCAAAATCTGGAGGATTGTGTGGTGTAAAGCATTGTGGTTTTCTTAGCTGGAATGGAATGCTTTGACTAATACATATCAATAGGACTCTATTCCAGTGTGTTAATAGCAACTAAAAGTTGTGAACAAACAAGGCTAGCAATGGCCCTAGGTCTGCAGTCTCATGTGAGAAAAGTTTAATTGCTGCTGGTTAGATAGAGTGTATCATGTTTAAAACAACAAAAGACACTCATCTGTGGGTATCTGTTTGGTTTTTATTGAAGTGTTTTCTCTTAATTTGGAACAATAACTATTTTCCCACCACCTCTTAATTTTTAAAGCAATGGTGTCTCAGCTGTTGATGGTCACGAACTTTGGCTCTGGTTTCACATAATCTTTCAGAAACTTTCTAATTCCCAGCTCATATTATTACTATTCTAAGTTTCAATAAATGTACTGTCTCCACAATTTGTCTGTTGTTCTATATTTCAACAGTTGCAAACTGCCTTGGACACATCCCAATATTTATATACAGCAGAGAAAATCTGTACAGAAGCATTGGGGAAAGAACCTTGTATCATATGCACCAGTTTTCTGCTTACAGTAGTCTGGGGAGTGGGGCAGACAGAGGAAAGTGGCCATGCTGGGCAAATTATACCCCCCCCCCCCGTAGCAGTAGCACAATACCACTTTTCACAAAGTAGTAAGCCACCTTGTAAGATCATTGGAACTCATCTTCAAGCTGCATATTAGATAAAATAGTGTGGAAGATAAAAAAGATGTTGCTGGGCATGGGGAAAAGCCAGAGTCTGCCATTTGCAATAGTTTTTTAATATCTCAAAAGAAATACAGTCGTACCTTGGTTCTCGAATGTCTTGGTACTTATATGTTTTGGCTCCCAAACACTGCAAACTTAGAAGTAAGTGTTCCGGTTTTCAAACGTTTTTTGGAAGCCGAACGTCCGATGCGGCTTCCGATTGAGTGCAGGAAGCTCCTGCAGCCAATCAGAAGCTGTGCCTTGGTTTTCAAATGTTTTCAGATGTTGAATGGACTTCCAGAATGGATTACGTTCGAGAACCAAGGTATGACTAGATTTTTTTCAGGTGATCAATTGTCAACTGCTATTGATTAACACAATCTGTATTATGTTTGTGGGGCTTGCTGAAGGTTCCTGTGTGAGCCTCATTTAAATGAGTGACAGTTGCACTGGAGTGATGCCTACCTGATTAATGCTCACTACATCTTTGAACTGGGTGTTCTAACGGAATATTCTTGCCTCGGGCAGCTTGGTGGCACAGGTATGCACTAGTATTTCCTTGGCACTTGGGGAGTTTGAAACTAAATGTTCAATAGCCCATCATTTGTATATTATACATCCCTTATACTCAATGCATTCACTCCTTTATTGATTCACAAATATGTAATGAGCATTTCAGAAATAAGCTATGCAAATCGAAACAAAAGTACTAAGTAGTTTTTTCTTGGTCACCTCGGTTATATATTAGGAGAAAGTAACTTAAAAGTAAATAGTTGGTACTTGTTTCCAACTGAGTTATTGCCAGGACTTGCATATACAGTGGTACCTCAGATTAAGTACTTAATTCGTTCCGGAGGTCTGTACTTAACCTGAAACTGTTCTTAACCTAAAGCACCACTTTAGCTAATGGGGCCTCCTGCTGCTGCCGTGCCGCTGGAGCACAATTTCTGTTCTCATCCTGAAGCAAAGTTCGTAACCTGAAGCGTATGTAACCTGAAGCGTATGTAACCCGAGGTACCACTGTATTTAGATCAGTGAAGAGGAACTTGTGGCTCTCCAGATGTTGTTAGATTCCAAATCCAATCCACTCTAGCCATCATGGTCAGTGGTTAGGGATGATGGGACAGATAGTTCAACAGCATATGGGGGGGGGGGCAAAATTCCTACTCCTGAATTAAACCTAAAAGAAAATAAATTAAACTCCATTCTTAGGCAATCTAAATTCTACACAAAAGAATTTTTTTAGCAACCTTCTATTATTTCTCACTGCAAAATTCTGGTTCTGGGCTGGGCAATGAACTCTGCAGGGCACTGACGCTCCACCCCGCAACCACTGGCTTACGGTATATGTTTTCAGCAGGTATGGCCCATGCATTTTCAAGCACAACATACTTCTGCAGCCATAAGGGCTAGAACCTATATTTTATTAATGAAAGCTTAGATTTCCAAGAACCTTAATTGTGCTTAGTTTTCTCCCTCTGACCCATGTAGAATTGCAACATGTAGCTCTAGTTCCTCATCCTGTTTGTGTGTGTGTGTGTGCGCGCGCGTTGTTCTAAAATATGTAAGGAAGTTTGCTTTAGAACATGCTTAAATGTAAATAATGATATAGGTACAGTGGTACTTCAGGTTACAGACTCCGCTACCCCAGAAATAGTACCTCAGGTTAAGAACTTTGCTTCAGGATGAGAACAGAAATCGTGCTCCGGCGGCAGCAGGAGACCCCATTAGCTAAAGTGGTGTTTCAGGTTAAGAACAGTTTCAGGTTAAGAATGGACCTCTGGAACAAATTAAGTTCTTAACCCAAGGTACCACTGTATACTGAAAGTTGCATGAACTGCCATGATAGTATGGACTGCCAATTCAATAACAGTTCTGCTAGGATGCAATCCTATAGTGGTGGAAGCCTGCCTATACTGCCAGAGACTGGACTATTATTATGCATATTTGTTGCTTTAGGCCAGGCACGTCCAACAGGTAGAACGCGGTCTCCTGGTAGATCACTGGGTCCCCTAAAAAAGGCCCATTTCTGCCCTGCATCCCCTAAAAAAAGCTCAACAACTTTGATCACAGTCTCTTGGGAGTTGGCCACCCCTGCTTTAGGGAAACATCTCTAAGTGACTTAAACAAATAATAGTAAAATGCACAAAATAACATGAAAAATAATAAAAAGTCAAGTATAATACTGTAAGTTACTTAAACCATTAATAACAAAACTTTCACCACACCCCTAAAGGAAAACGGACAATTACAAATAAAAACAAATGCCTGGGGAAAAAGAGATTAGTTTGTCTAGTGCACCAAAAGATGTTAATGTCAATGCCAAGTAAGCCTCTCTTGGGAAAGCATTCCTTAGATAAGGGAGCACTACTGAAGAAGCCCGTTTTCTTGTTGCCACCTCTGGCCTGATAGCACTGATATGACATGTGCTCTGGCAGAAGTCTCCCAATATGCCAGTGGAGCTGTTCTGCCAGTGAAGGGGGTTATGGGTGGTATAGGGGGAAAGCACACTTAAACCATGTCCTACACCTTTTCATTTTACGACTATGCCCATGATTATAATGGAACCAATACTCGGCAACGTAGCAACGCCTGCCAGTGCCTGGGACAGACCAAAGTTGTTGAGGTTTTTGTTTTGTTTTGTGATAAATTCAAAGTTTTGCCGACACACCTGCCACTTGAGGGTCATATTCCACATATCTGGTGAAAATGGGCTTTAGTCCCATAATACAGAGGTAGCTAATGCGGGTGTCCTCTTAACTCCCAGCATGTGGAGAACTATGTAAGACCTGTGGGAGATTAGCAGCCAAACCTAACTAACTAACCTAACCTAAGCTAGTTAGCTTGAGGAGGGGCTAATTCCACAGAACTGGATTGCTGATAGGCCAATGCTCAGACCATTGAAATACAATTGGTAGAGAGGAGACTCTGTGATGTCATTTCCCCTCTTCACCTGGAGAAGAGAGCAATATAGTCTTTCCTGTTCCTCACTCCCTTTGACCAGGCTGGATGCAGGTATCCCTCTGCTTGCTCCAGCTTTAGTATAACATGTATGAAGCTGCAAATATATTTATTCCCCCCCCAAAAAAATTATTGGTTATAGCACACAGACATAAACACAGACATTACATTTAACACAACATAAAAACTTAACAATAAAAACACAAAAAATAAAAGAATTTTTTCTTATTCCCTGGTATATTTACATTGCTAAAAGACTTCCTCGACACCTTCCAATCTGAATTTCATCATAACACATTTAGCAGTTGCCAATTTCATATTTATAGCATCAATATCCTCTCTCATATAAGTATTTTGTCTGGATAGATTTTACTGGTACTGTGAATCAGTCCATGATCATAAATGTAGGTAAATCTTTTTAAAATTCTCAAGTAGTTGCCTGATTCTTTATTAACCGGAATAAGAAAGGGAGGTCAGCTTATTTCATAGCTAGACTTGTTCAAAACAAGGTTTAGCAGCCTTATTCTTATGCTTTGAATTTTGCCACCAACGATGGCGTTTTGAAAAACACTTCAACTCACGCAGCGTGGGCACCTGGAGGGATAAATTGCAACCAGTATATCCTCTCCTAGGGACGCGGGTGGCACTGTGGTCTTAACCACAGAGCCTAGGGCTTGCCGATCAGAAGGCCGGTGGTTCGAATCCCCGTGACGGGGTGAGCTCCCATTGTTCGGTCCCAGCTCCTGCCAACCTAGCAGTTTAAAAGCACCTCAAAGTGCAAGTAGATAAATAGGTACCGCTCCAGCAGGAAGGTAAACAGCATTTCCATGTGCTGCTCTGGTTTCGCCAGAAGTGGCTTAGTCATGCTGGCCACATGACCTGGAAAAACTGCGGACAAACGTCAGCTCCCTTGGACAATAAACCGAGATGAGCGCCGCAACTCCAGAGTCGGTCACGACTGGACCAAACGGTCAGGGGTCCCTTTACCTTTATGTCCTCTCCTACCCATTAAAATTCATCCCACATGCCCATTCCTTAGAGGAAACGTGGGATAAATATGCAACAAATAAACTATAAGCATCCCTTGGCCAGGCTGGCTGCGCCTGACGGAGGTTGTGTCTGAGTGCTCCATGTTGGATCCGCTCCTCCCCAGCCTGAACGCAGCGCGACGTCAGGCAGTCAGCATCTAAATTCAAGCCCCGCCCTCTTGCGTGATGCGACCGTGAGCGGCAGCAGCTACAGCCAGTAAATTTGTGGGGTCCCTCCCACTGGCTGCGCGCCGTTGGGCGTGGAGGGGAGAGGGAGAGAGGCGGGCTTTTTCGCTCGAGCGACGCACCTTTCGACCAACGCTGTCCCCGCTCTCCGCCTCCCGCTCGGGTTGGCTTGCGATGGCGAGCGGGAGGAGTTGCTGAAGCGCGAGGCGAAGTTAAGATGGCGGCGGCGGCGGGAATGACCAAGGTGAGGCGTTGTTTTTTTATGTCTCGTTTTTATTCCCTTTCCTCCCGCTTCTTGTGGGCAAACTGCTCCACATAGGAAGGGCGTTTCGTTGGCCAGGCCTGTGCCGTGGGGCTCGGGTGGTTTGGAGACGAGAGCCGAAGGGCAGGGATTCCCTGCTGCTGAGGGCGGCTGCGACCGCGGGTGGGAGGTCGGGCGAAGCCCCTGGCGGCTCTTCCCACAGGGGAGCTAAGCAAGTGTGTGTGTGCGCGCCTTACCAGAATAAATAATAACTCTTTTATTTCCCCATTTCTATTTTCTACAACGGCTGTCTCTCTCTCTCTCCCCCCCCCCCGCCACCACACTCCACTACCTGCTATTTATATATTAATTTAACCACAAGGGAAGAAACGGGTAATCAAGAAGTCTGGCCTAATAACTGAAAAGAAGGGAAAGGGCCATAATGGGAAGGGTGGGGGGCGAGACCCCATTACGTTGCTTTCCTCTCCCAAAACTTGGAGCAGCATGGATGGGGTTTGGATATTTTTTTTCTTCGTAATTCGATAAAGCTGAGGAAGGCCAAGGTTGAAATCTTGTGCCTGGAAACTGATAGATTTAACAGGTCCCCTCCCCCCCCCCCCCCCGTTCTTATGGTTATGTATTCACACCCTCTGTGTCAGTGGTGCTGCAGAAATTCATAACTTGCTCCTTGCAGACGCTGGCATGAACAGAATTCGCATCCACGTGTTGCCTTCAAGTCGGGGACGACTCACCCCTGTGCCAAGGCCCCAAGAGGCCTTGTCATGTGCCTTTGCTCATCGGCCGTGCTCCCAGCCTCGTTTGGAAGGACATGAGTTCTGCATAAAGCACATTCTTGAAGACAGGAATGCGCCTTTCAAGCAGTGCAGCTACATTTCCACTAAGAATGGGAAGAGATGTCCAAGCGCAGCTCCCAAACCTGAGAAAAAGGATGGGTATGTGTTACGTATGTTCAGATTATCTGTGGAGAGCTGGCCAGGCTTCATCCATGTACAGTTGAAATCACATAACTTAAACCTACGCAAGTTGTGAGATGTACCAAGTGTTCCTCCTCAAATGAGGGTGCCTGTTGTGTTATTGCATGAGTCCTTGCTTTGGGCATGCCTTTGTTAGGTGGCATAACCAGATCAATTTCTGAAGTGGCTGCTTACCTTGTATGCATAGCAAAAACAAACTGCCATGGATTGTTTATTTTATTAGAAAAAATTATAAACTGCTTAATAAAAATCTCCCTCTAAGTGCTTTATGTAAAACCTTAAAAAGTACACTTATCAATAATACTAGATCAACAAATATTAAAAACACAAATATAGGTAACTAAACGTGTCTGGGTAAAAAAAAGGTAAAGGACCCCTGCCAGTTAAGTCCAGTCACGAGCGACTCTGGGGTTGCGGTGCTCATCTCACTTTACTGGCCGAGGGAGCCGACGTTTGTCCGCAGACAGTTTTTCTGGGTCATGTGGCCAGCATGACTAAGCCGCTTCTGGCGATACCAGAGCAGTGCACGGAAATGCCATTTACCTTCCCACTGGAGTGGTACCTTTTTCTCTACTTGCACTTTGACGTGCTTTTGAACTGCTAGGTTGGCAGAAGTTGGGACCGTACAACAGGAGCTCACCCCGTCACGGGGATTCGAACTGCCAACCTTCGGATCAGCAAGCCCTAGGCTCAGTGGGTAGGCTTGCTGAAATCAAAAAGTTTTAAACTGGCATCGAATAGCATAGCAAGACTGCTTTCCTAATGTTAATACACAGGGAAATCCAAAGCTACTGCACTGTTACACTGACTCCTAGTAGACTCAGAATGAACATTACATGGCACTTGTAGAAGTACAAGTTCCACAGATCAAAATTGTCAAGTAGGTCAAGTAGGCGCATATGGGCATTGGAAATCCTTCAAGTAAAGTAGTCCTAATCAGTTAAGGGCTTTATATACTAATAGTAAAGTCTTGAACTTGGCCTAGTAAAAAAATCTGTAGCTGGTGCAGATTTTAATAAAATTGTGGTAGGCTCACACTCCTGTTAGTAGTCCTACTGCAGCATTCTGCATAATTTACAGTTTTTGAGAGTCAACTGCAAAGAGAGCCCCACATACACTGCATAGAAGTAATGCAGTTACAAGTTATTCTGGTCCAGCAATGGTTTCAGCTGTTGTACATGATTTGCTCAGTTTCAGAATCTAGGCTGCCATCAACAGGTTTTGTGTTCATTTCTACACTATAAACAAAATGAAAACATACTTACTGCTTATTGTTTTATTATCAGTACTACTTTAGAAAAGGTTTGTATTTGGGAGCCATGAAAGGTTGGTTTCTCTTTTGTCTCCCCATCTAGGGTATCGTTTTGTGCTGAACATGCTCGTAGAAATGCCCTAGCACTGCAGGCTCAGATGAAGAAGTCCAACCCTAGTCCTGTGCGGGAGTCCCTTCTCTGTCAGCTGAGCTCCTATGCCAAGACAGAGCTGGGCTCCCAGACTTCAGAGAGTAGCCGCAGCGAGGCTAGCAGAATACTGGGTAAGTGGAATAGGTGGTGACGGCATTGATCTGGTCATTAAAATAGGATGTGAAGGCTAGGGTCTGTTACATCCTAACTTAAAAATATTTTTAATTATCATTGAAAAGTAAAAGCCACCCAAGAGAGAAGATGGAAGCCGTGGGTGTTAGATTTTTCACTCAGTGTTGTTTTATATATGCTGTGTTTTGTTACACGCCCTTCCCAATGCTGCTTTTTATAACCTGCTGGCCAAAATGTCAGGATGGGCAACTTATTGAACTGTGGATGGGAAAAGATTTGCAGAATCATAAAGTTGGTAAACTTCCAGTTTTCCTTGTCTTCTGATTTCTGATTTATCATTATGCTCCATCTTATATATGTGGTCATGAATGCTAATTTTTGATTTAACAAAAACCCAAATCTCTTGGTTCTTTGGCGTAGGATGAGCAGCCCAGTGTACTGGGAAAGGGGAAGAATGTTTATATGGCTGGCTTGCAGCATAGTGCCCAATCTGGTTATAGTAGTGTGCAGTTTGTTTCTGTGATCAAGGCTAGGTCTCTGAAGATTATGTAGAACGGTTGGACAATGGAAACCAGAATTAGTTGGAGGACCATCCCTTTTCTCCCCCCACCTTCCTCCAACTTTTGGCCTTCCTTCTCTCTTCCCCGCCCTTCTAAATGCAAGACGCATCCACAGCATATGCTCCAGGGTTCCCCACATGAATTAGATCCTTAAAAATACTTTTCTCCAAATAACAAATGAGTTATTTTTCATTCAGACGAGGACAGCTGGAGTGATGGAGAGCAGGAACCTCTTACTGTAGATCAGACATGGAGAGGAGATCCCGACAGTGAAGCAGATAGCATTGACAGTGACCAGGAGGACCCCCTTAAGTGAGTCATGTGAATGGTGAATTGCTGTTGTATGACACATCAGAATTAAGAAATCCTGTCAACAGATGCTGAGAACTTCATTCCAATATAAGTCACCTTCAGGAAAAATGTGGTGGCCTTTGGGTGACGTACCATATAAGAGAATGATTAGAGGACAGGTGGATATTTTAATCCTTGCACTTCTGGAGCAGATACAGTATAGCCATTCTATCAAAATGCAATCTTTGTTGTCAGTTCTGTTTTTTGAGAAGTCCACAAATAGACTTTGGGAATTCCTTTGTCCCCAGAGACTTTCAGACTTTCATTAAAAATAAATTTAGGCTGCATTTAAAAGTTAAAACTTTCTCAAGTTTGAGAACATTGTAACTAAAATATAAAACCAGCATCACCACATACATTCATTCATATATGTGTGAAAGCACCCTTTTCCATGTGCTAGCCCCCAGAATGTACAGCAGTTGTTTGTTGTTTCCTAAAGGCGTTGGACAGGTTACAGTTATGAAAGAAATGTTATCCCCTAACCTCTCTAATTGTGATCACAAACAGTAGCTCAAATGAAGCCTTAGAATGGCTCAAAAAGTGGTTTTAACTTTCGAACCAAGCCATCCTCATTGTAGCCGTTCCAGGTATTTGTGTTGAGTTTGTCAAGTTAGCATCCTCTCTTTAAAAGGTTAACAAAAATCCTGCTCTAAGTATTCCTGTTGAAGGTCACAGGTCTACCTGATTCAGTGCTTTGCTGTTAAATGGCTTCCTTTTGCTACTTGACACTGCTTTAGCTGGCTCTTCCTTTTTAATGACTTGAGAAAATGTGACTTGGATTGCTTCCTTATTAAATTGGATCCTGTTTCTGCAGACATGCTGGTGTGTACACTGCTGAGGAAGTGGCACTGATCATGCGAGAAAAACTCATCCGGCTGCAGTCTCTATATATTGATCAGTTCAAACGACTTCAACATCTCCTGAAAGAGAAAAAACGACGGTACTTACACAGCCGCAAGGTGGAACATGAGGCCATAGGTAAACAGCCATTGTCCTGTACTTGCAGCTCAGAAGCTTTGCTAAAGCTCTTCTAAAATTCATTAGGACAATCTGAAAGCAGTTTACCAAGAGCTAGAATGCTTAATGCTTGACAAGTATTTCTGTAGATCTTTCATTACTTTCTTGTTATATCTGCTGAAATTGTTTTCAGAAGTCATCTTCCAATGAGCTAGGAAGTTTCCAAATCCTAGTTATGAGTATTGAGCATCATTTGTCCCTAATGGTAGGAGAGTGCATAGGAAGGAATTCAGTGTAGTACTTAGCAGGTTGCTGTGTCAGCACAAACATTTCTGATTGCCTGATGAAACGACCTGCCTCCCCTGCTCTTCCAGGGGTTCTCCCAACCCCCAGAGGCAATTAGGGGAAGGGGGCAAAGGCCCCATTGCACTAGTGAAAGTTCTTGCACAGGCTTCTGGCAGGGCCACAAGTGTGGGACTTGTTTCACACATGACTTTGGAAACCTGATGTAAGCATCAAGGGAGATGCGAACTCCTGCAGTTGCTAACAAATAGTATACAATTCCTTGAAGTTTAAATGGTGAAGAGTATTTTCTCTGGTTAAATACACCTGCAGTTGACTACCCAATAACACCAGTTGGGTAACTTTCCCTACACAGTTTCAAAACTTGATTTCCTCACACCTACCACTAATCAATTCCACAGGTTCTTTTACAAGATTTTACAAGTTAGCTGTCTTGAAACAGTTGCTCTTTAAAGGTGGCCTAAATTCCATAAGTGATGCGGGTGGCGCTGTGGGTTAAACCACAGAGCCTAGGACTTGCCGATCAGAAGGTTGGCGGTTCGAATCCCTGTGACAGGGTGAGCTCCCGTTGCTTGGTCCCTGCTCCTGCCAACCTAGCAGTTCGAAAGCACGTCAAAGTGCAAGTAGATAAATAGGTACCACTCCGGCGGGAAGTTAAACAGCGTTTCCGTGCGCTGCTCTGGTTTGCCAGAAGCGACTTAGTCATGCTGGCCACATGACCTGGAAGCTGTATGCCGGCTCCCTCGGCCAATAAAGCGAGATGAGCGCTGCAATGCCAGAGTCGGTCACGTCTGGACCTAATGGTCTGGGGTCCCTTTACCTTTACCTTTAAAGCATTCCATGGGACAATCTGCAAGCAGAGAAATATAGAAAGGGTCCTGTAGAGTATAATCTTGTGGCTTGGTGCTATTCCTAGACATTTTTTTCAAAATTGTGTGAAATGTTACTGGTTTTCATAGTAAGACATTGATGATCCATTTTTACAGGATAATGGGTACAGATTTGTTTTTGTGTGCATTTTGTATTGAATGTAATATAATGTGGGTTTATAAACAAGAAGGAACTGTTGAGCTCAAGTGAAAAATAATCTTCTCAAAAGAGGTTCACCAAACTAGCAGGTGCTTAGTCTGTTGGGATTTACAAGAATCAGGGTAGTGCTGTGAGTCTGCCTTGAGGATGCTTCCTTGGTGTCTTCCAGGTAGCAGCCTCCTGACAGGCCCAGAGGGACTTCTGGCTAAAGAACGTGAAAACCTGAAACGGCTGAAATACTTGAGGCGATATCGGCAGCGTTATGGTGTGGAAGCTCTTCTACACCGGCAGTTGAAGGAACGCAGAATGCTGGTCACTGAGGGTGCTGCCCAGCAGGTACTTGAGTCAGGCTGTGCTTCTGTACCTACTAGGCACAGTAGAGCTAGAAATTGTGGGTTTTGTGATTTTCCTCTGAAAGTAAGGCAGGGGTATAAATTGGCTCTGAAATGTTGGAAGATTTTCAGATATGACACTATTTGTTTTGAACAGGGCACAGAATTATTGTATCGGCTCAGCCTCTTACATTATTACGAATACATGTGGAAAGAGATGTTGAGGTGATTCTCTATTGTGTGTATTTTGATTTCTGAATGGAAGAATGTATTCCTGTAAGAGCAGCTTTTCCACCAACAGCCTGCAAAATTATCTTGTGCTCTGCAGGCACACACCACCCGTTCTAGCCAGAGGTGTTTGGCCTTTGTGGATGATGTTCGATGTTCCAACCAGTCTCTTCCAATGACAAGACACTGCCTTACTCGTATCCTTTTAACCTATCAGTTGTCTGTATTAGTACTTCTGGAAGTAGAAGAAGAATTGAATTGCTTTTGTTTTTCTTTTTGTTTTTTGTTTTGGCCCTGAATCAAGGCTGCTGGCTTGCTGTAGCCACTGGTTTCAAACAGGCGCCCAAAGAAATGTCTTCCTATGGTCTGTTGGCTGTTCAATTGCTTTAGACTAGAACAGCCAATTCAGTTGGAAGCAACAAGCAAACCTCAAACTACAATAAGGCCACTGTCTGAAATAAGACTGATCCCTTCAGAATCACATGTGTGGATACTTGAGTAGTTCCAATTCCACGATGATCCTTAAATCTTATATTCTGAATTTAGACATAATTTTCTGCTGACTTTGTGTTATATTATCCTAGTGGTCTACTCCTGCATTAATTATTCAGCTGCTTTTGGTTTGCTAACAGCTGACTACTAGTTGTGATATGCAGAAGAAGAGTTATCTACTAAAAATTCAAGCCCCATGAGTTTAAAAGCTGGTTTTTACTTTGAGGCTAAAGTCTAGCAGTTCCCCCTTAATATGGTGGTGTATTCCTACAGTAAATTTAAGGTGCTTTAGATTATTTATGTACAGACTATGATACTTCACATGGAGTTCAGATGTGCACCTTGATATTTTCTTCTAAATAGAAGAATTTCCAAGGAAAATGGAAATAAACAGGGAGCTGTCACCTGCCATTCTATATATTTTATGTACTCTTCTGCAAATTATTCATTATTTTTAAGGAAGCATACAAAATGGCGGGCCTGCTGACTTACTAAAAGTCTGCTTTTAACACTTCCTTTTATTTCTCATGTCCTGGAACGGCTGACCTTGCCTTTTCGCAAATCTTGCTTGTCTCCTTTGACTGCGTCTTTAGATATTTGCCAGGATACCAATCAGCTTCTATTTAAGCTGTGCCAAGGGTCAGAAGAAGCACCCTGCAGCAAGCCAGTGCCTGTAAGCCTCTCCGAAGACCCCTGCTGCCCACTCCATCTCCAGCTACCACCTCAGATGTATGTTCCTGAACAGGTACTGTCTGTTCCCGAGGAGCTGGAAGCTGCTTCCATGGATCTGTACTTGAGCGCAGCTGAACTCCGGCCCACAGAGAGCTTGCCGCTGGAGTTCAGTGATGTAAGTGAATTGTAATGCGGCACCTGCCCATGGCACTTCAGAAGGCACAGTTACCTCTAACCTGGGTATGAGTACTTCAGTAATGACATGGGTTGAAGCTACATGTAAATGAGTAAGGGGGGGAGAGCTCTGATACATCAAAAACATGGATTATGTGGGAGAAGCAGGCACCATGGGCGTGGTGAACAGGGCTGACATTTGGTGCAGGAAAAAGTGTGCCACTTGAAAAAGTAGGTTGCTAATGCCATGCCTGTCGATATTTCTAGAGGACTTAAATAAATTTGGTACATTAAAATAAAGCAGACCCTATTCTCAGGTTTGCAGTCTAAATAATAGACTAAACTAACAACTGAAGGGGAACAGAGTGAAAACTCAAGAGGTGCAAGATCAAGCTGATTGAGCAAGTGAGGAGGTGAGTGTTTATCAAACATTTAGAGGGCTACCGAGAGACTTCTCAGCATAAGAAGCAAGAAAGGAGGCTGTTGGGGCACGAAGAATGTCATTTTGGATTAATAGAAGACTTTCTGGAGGAACGGGGGGGGGGGCAAAGAGATTAGTGGGTGTGAGAAAATGAAGATACTTGAAAGTTCTTTTTATAAAAAGCAAAGGGAGAGCTAAAGTAGAGATTGGAGGGGTAATATGATCAAATGCTTCTTCCTCCATGTTAAATAGAGGCACTTACAGCTGTGGAAAACCTAGTTTTCTTTGATACATTGACTTTGTATATGCATGTGGTTTTTTGTGGGGGGGGGACACTTGGAATGTGTGGTCTCCCAGCTGCTTGCAGAGGTGGTACATTCCTTGGAGGTGTGCTGTTTTGGAATATGTAGTTTCAGCTTTGTCTAGAAAAGCAGCACATAAATATTTTAAAATAAATAGATTAAGAACAAAATTATGGGTTCCTCAGTGTGTATTTGGAGCAAACACTTGTATTTGTGTAGGGCAGTGAATTGATGGCCTGTTGTCATGTTCCTTGCCCTGACTGAATTTTAAGTGAAGTAATTTTGTTGATTCATATAAAGGCATCTTGTTGGGAAAGACTAGAACACAAAAGGGTTAATTGGACCTTTTGTAACCCTTTGAAAACATCAGACCTTTAAAATCCGTATTTAAAAGCTTTTTTTTTAAAAAAAAAAAAAAGCAGCTTTTTCTCTATCCCATAAGGGTTTGTGTGGGTTATAATCCTTGGATTACTAGGATGGCCTGTGTGTTTGCTAAATCTATGTACTTTATAAAAAACAAAACATTCTAGACACAGCATGCTGACTGAAATGTCTGTCTTCTAAAAATAATAGTGTAAAATCAGCTAGCAGTTTTCATTCTAGGGCCAGCTCTGAAAGTGGTTCTGAAAATAGTGAGGGTGTCAAGCTTGTGCTGAACATAAGGACATTTGTGGAGATGTGTGTAATGGGGGATATTGAGTCCTATCAGGCCATACTCTTCCCATTCATGCAGCATACATCCCACTGTAGGGAGAGAGTTGGAGGTCTGCCACATAGTTCGGCAAGGTCTATTGGGTACAGTGAGCACTGATCAGATTAGTTTCTCATATATAACTTGTTCTGAAGTGCAAGCACTGGGATGGTGGCTTTATCATGTGGTTGCAAATGGGGACATTTTCTGTGAGGAGTAGAGTGTATTAATGAGCTTCTGTGTGGGCCTTTAATGTCTTTTCCAAGAGGAACGTTAGGGCTTAATCCCGGCTGCTTTCTGGGTTACATTGGATTCCAGCTGCAAAGCCCTAGGCAGCTTTGTATCATCCCTGATGGCATTTATGCCATTATTTTGCTGTTTCAATTAAAATAAAAATCTCCCTAGATAGAAGTGTCCATATGAAATTCTGAAATTATTCTGTTTTGAGGTAGAACCTTATCAAGAGGCAGCTAGGATCTGTCTCATTTTATCAAAGTGGCTGTTCTGGAATTGTAAGTATCTCCTTTCTCTGCCCACAAAAGTGACTGCTAAGCTAAAAAGCAGACTCTGTATGCCTTTTAATAAAATAAGGATGTCAGTCTGATTTTCATGTTTACTTTCAGCACATGCTGACTTTGTTTGATTCCTGCTTCCCTTCAGAAGAAGCTGAAATACTGTTAGGAATGGGTTAAGGGAGGGGGACTGGAAACACCCTGTTTAGCCACATCTCAAAACTGTTTGGTTTTCTCTGTGACAGGACTTGGATGTTGTTGGGGATGGCATGCAATGCCCCCCTTCTCCTCTGCTCTCTGATCCTTCTACTTCTCTTGAGAACCAGTTAAACAAAAGTGTTGCTGAAACCCCCACAAATGTGCCACCAAGTGAAGAGTTTGCTCAACAAGGACTTTTGAACCAGGCAGCACAGCCAGGCAGAGGGTTTTTCCCCAGACAAACTGCATTTCCTGCTTCAGAGTTGCTACAAGAGCTACCCTCACAGGTACTGATCTGGGCTTGGAAGAACCTGCATGGGGTTCTGGATGGGAGTCAGTAGATCCTTTTAATGAGTGAATTAAGGTTTGCTGGCAAAGGCCTTGCCTCCACTAAAGTCCAATGAGATTGCCTGTTCTGTAAAGATTTTCTTGAAGTCAGCCTGAATACGTGCGTAGGCTAGCTCCTAAGGAAAAGGCAACCCGTGCTTGTTTGTCAAGGGGATTAGCCATCTGCTCATTGTATGTGTTGGAGGAGGGAAGAGGACCGTCCCCCAGCCGTGTAACATTGCACAGCTGGCCTGGCGCATTAATGCAGGGATGGGAAGTGGGTTAGGAACTGGCAGGTGGCTGATGCTGTTTGTTTGAGTTTCCAGAACTGTGATTGGGTTATTACTATTTCTTTAATGTTTTCTTGCTTTTTCGGTTGCATTCTGCTTAAAAATATATTCAGATGAGTTCGGCTTATACCTGTTTGTTGTGCGCATATTTGTTCTCTCACTTCTGCTTTCTCAAGACGAGACTGTTTTCCTCCCATGCCCTCTGAAATGGAGACTTTAAATTGTCTTACCAACCAGGAATCAAAACCGATCCATTCTGCAGGCCTTGAATTGAAGGCTAATGGTTTGCAGTAGCCATTGGTTTCAAGCAGGTGCCCAGAGGAAATTTTCCCCATGGTCTGTTGGCTGTTTTGAATGTTTGAATGGAATAGTCAATTCACTGGGGAGTAACATCAAACAATGGGGGAGAAATCACCTTCTCTGGCCTGGGTATGACCTGATTCTAGAGTTGCTGTATTGCATCCTTTGCATAGGAACACACTAGGTCCAGTTTCTGTAAAAAAAGCATAGGATACGATTGTCAATTTTATCCTCTCTGTTTCTACTAGAATATACAGCATCTTGTGACAACTGGGCCAGGACTGGAGGAGGGTAAAAAGGAAGAACCTGCAACCAATGGGAATTCAGAACCAGCTTCCATCAGCTGATAAAACTCAAAACAGATGGCAACCCCCCCCCCCCCCAAAGATGAAGCATCTGCTACTCTTGGACTCCTGGTTCTGTGTGTTCCTCCATCTCCATGTTAAATATTTCTAGATTAGTGAAATCTCTTTCTGGAAGGCCACACGGCTGGCAGATTTTGGGTGCTTTTCTAGTGGCCTTCAGATCTTGTTCAGTTGATAGCCTTTTAGGGTTGGTTGGTTGGTTGGTTTTTAATAATTCTGGTACTGCTATAAATTCCAATAAGGCATGAGAGACTCTCAATGTTTAATGAATACAAACACTGAGGAGCCACACCTAGTTTATATTTGTAGTCCTAAATTCATAATAAAAGGGGATGGCTTGGAAAACTGGATTATTGGGAATATGTTTTAAGTCGTGGGCTTGTCCATGCTAAAGAGGTTTTTGAACTGTGCACTTGCCTGGTGATGTTTGATGGTGTCAAAGCTGCACAGCTATTCCTTCTTTTTCTTTCTTTCTGGCATTTAAGTCTGTAATCAAATATCCACCTGTAACTTTAACTTGTGTACATAACCCATGTAGTATAATAAAGACACTGGATAATGTTTATAACTTGCTTTTACAATTATGACTTTGATTGGTACATAAGAAGAGCTGTACTGGATCAGACCAAAGACCCACCTAGTCCAACATACTGTTTTCACAGTGGCTTACCAAGTGCCTATGAGTAGCCTAGAATCAGGACAGGTATAATAGCCCTCTCTTATGCATGATCCCTAGCAACGGGTATCCAGAGGCATACAGTCTCTGATATGGGAGGTAAGTATGTAGCTATAATGATTAGCAGCCATTGATAGCTTTATTCTCTGTGCATTTATCTAATCCCTTTCCAAAGCTGTCCCCATTGGTGGCCATCATGCCATCTTGTAGTAAATTCTGTAATTTTAACTGATTCCTTATGTTTGTCTGGCTCTTCCAAAAATCATCCCAAAAGAAAAGGGGGGGGTGTTAAATGAGAGGCACTTACTTGCATCTTTTGTGCAGTTGTGTCAAAGCAGAAGTCAGCATCCAAGCTGAAATGGGGGCTGTCCTAAAAAAAGAAGAAGTAAACTTGGACTCCCTTCTTTGTTATCCATGTTTGCAGGGAACAGTGAAAAAATGTGTAAACCGTTGGTCCTCTTCATTATAATGTTGGTGCTAATGCTTGTCATGCAACGTTAGAAAGATGCCTCTAGACTTTGAACAGACAACTTGCATGTTAAGTGGGTCACCTTGGTGGTGGTGGAAAGATTAGCACAACTTTAACGGAAGCTGCCTAATCAAATGTAAATTGCAGGTGGACATTTTTCAGGACATATCAGAACTTAACTTTATATATGAACAGTTCAGACACAGACTGCTGGATACATGTCTAGAAAGCTTGATAATGTGTTTTAGCACTTGTACAACAAATCTCGTATCCTTCAACAATGGAGTTCTTTATCACTGGTGACAGAAGTACTTTGACTATAATAATACTCTTACAGGAAGTTGTATAATTAGATGAGCAGTGAGACTAGGAAAAGAAAATGAAATATATTGGAGCCAATAAGAAAATTGTTTGGCCACCTCGGTAGTTAGGCAATGGGTAGGATGGTGGGAGAGCAAGCTGAGCTTGGCTTGGGCTGGAACTGCTTTGCAGTAGTACAGGCAGACAAGTATAGTTTCCTTATTCATACTTGGTGCAGTGTTGCCAATCCTGAAAGATTTGATGGACATCTGAAATCCTGTCCCCTGGTGCCTTTTTACATACGTCAGTCTAAATAATTGCCTGAAGATGGAGTGCAACTTCTGTTCTCAGAACTGTGTTTTTATATACGTATACGTTGTACAAGAGAGGAATAACTTGAGGTGATTTGCTATGTAATCGTATAATTATAAAGTCTTGGGCAAATACAAACTTGTAAGTTCTCAAGTGACTTGAGCACAGATTGTTCAGAGCATTGGATTTGGGGTGTGTATTTAACTGCTGTGATAAATGACTTCTCTCAGGGTTGTGGAATGTGGATCATGTGTTCCTGAGCTGTCCAAGCCCTACAACATCAAGCAGAAACACACACTTTCATGTTTCACCCTTTATTACACCAAATCTTGAAAAACAGGCACTAAGTTTGGAGAGAATGGTACTGAAAGAAGATCAGCAAGGTGCTGTGGGAGATTCTAGCTTTTTACTTCCTATATCTGGTAACTCTATTAACTTTGTTTGCTCATGTATATTTCTCTGCCTTCAAAGAGGAACATGTTTTACAAATGTTCCTGAGCACCATTTCTTTGCCTTTTCTCAAATGCCTGTGTACTTGAGAATCAAACTTTCCACTAATCACAGAGCAAGGCTTTGTGATGCTTTGCTTCCTTACAGCTGCAATCCTATAGAATTGCTGTATCAACAAAATTAGGACCACGGTACTCCTGTACACCCTAAGCTTTCAAACAAAACATGCCTCTATTGGTCTCTATAGCCACAGCAGGGGCTATAACTCTCCCAACAGTTTGACTTCACCCCTGAAGGTGCACTCTTCACTGTATTTCAAGACAGATGGATGCCAACCAACTTGTATCTTTGTTTTCTCCATCTTGCTTTTACTGTGTCACTTAAAGAAATGCCTCTTCCTAGAGAGGAAAGGGGTGGTCATGCATTGCACATTGGGAAAATGCAGTAGGATACATCCCATACAGTTGCAATAATATGGCAGGGCAGTGCCATGTTCCTCTTGAGAAATGTGTTACTGTGGTAGTTTTCAGGGGTAGAAGAAAACAGGTCCAATAATTGAGCACATGACAATTTTGCTCATTTTCCTTCCATAGGAATGTATGTCTCCAGGTTTTAAACTGCTGTATGAGAATTGGCAAGTGTTTAGGGACTCAAAAGTGTTGCTTTCTCTGTTAAGGAAATAACCCGAGCTAAAGTCAGAAGTATTTACAAGGCTCATATCCTTATATTGGTTCTCTTTTTCAATTTCCCTGCTTGGGATTGTTTGATAATTATGCATTTTGCCTTTCCCTTGATAGGGTATACTCATTTTATGAACTTCACATGATTAAATATGTGTGAATGTTGTGGGGAGGGAGCAAATTCTAACTCAGTACATTTTAAACTATTGCTGAATAGAACAAAGGAATTGTAAGCCACAAATCTATTGACTTTAGTCCATCTTGTGGACCAATGTATAAAAGAAAAAAATGGTATAAAGAAAGAATGTATTTTTTAAAAAAAGTGAGGATTGTTTCAATCCAGAGTGCTCCAAATGACTCCACTCTGCTCATCCCTTGCTACCAGACTGACTTTAACAACTTATTATTTACAAGACATAGTAGACTGGGCAGGTTCTGTAGCCTTCCTATTAGAACAATTTTAATATACTTTAATGTCAAGGCTCACCTTGGTGATTTGGTCAGGGATTTAAAATATTAAAAGACTTGTTTAGGAAAAAAATTCAGAACAAGCAGAAACAAGCATTCTAAATTTAAACCATTTAAAATGGGAAATTATCTTCAGTCTGACATCAATACCAGGGAAGATTCTGGAGCAGATCATTAAGCAAACAGTCTGTGAGCACCTAGAAAGGAATGCTGTGATCACCAAAAGTCAGCATGGATTTCTGAAAAATAAGTCATGTCAGACTAACCTGATCTCGTTTTTTGACAGAATTACAAGCCTGGTAGATGAAGGGAACGCAGTGGATGTAGCCTACCTTGATTTCAGCAAGGCATTTGACAAGGTGCCCCATGATATTCTTGTAAAGAAGCTGGTAAAATGCCGTCTTGACTATGCTACCACTCAGTGGATATGTAACTGGCTGACTGACCGAACCCAAAGGGTGCTCATCAATGGTTCCTCTTCATCCTGGAGAAGAGTGACTAGTGGGGTGCCACAGGGTTCTGTCTTGGGCCCGGTCTTATTCAACATCTTTATCAACGACTTGGATGATGGACTCAAGGGCATCCTGATCAAATTTGCAGATGACACCAAACTGGGAGGGGTGGCTAACACCCCAGAGGACAGGATCACACTTCAAAACGACCTTGACAGATTAGAGAACTGGGCCAAAACAAACAAGATTAATTTTAACAGGGAGAAATGTAAAGTATTGCACTTGGGCAAAAAAAATGAGAGGCACAAATACAAGATGGGTGACACCTGGCTTGAGAGCAGTACATGTGAAAAGGATCTAGGAGTCTTGGTTGACCACAAACTTGACATGAGCCAACAGTGTGACGCGGCAGCTAAAAACGCCAATGCAATTCTGGGCTGCATCAATAGGAGTATAGCATCTAGATCAAGGGAAGTAATAGTGCCACTGTATTCTGCTCTGGTCAGACCTCACATGGAGTACTGTGTCCAGTTCTGGGCACCACAGTTCAAGAAGGACACTGACAAACTGGAACGTGTCCAGAGGAGGGCAACCAGAATGGTCAAAGGCCTGGAAACGATGCCTTATGAGGAACGGCTAAGGGAGCTGGGCATGTTTAGCCTGGAGAAGAGGAGGTTAAGGGGTGATATGATAGCCATGTTCAAATATATAAAAGGATGTCACATAGAAGAGGGAGAAAGGTTGTTTTCTGCTGCTCCAGAGAAGCGGACACGGAGCAATGGATCCAAACTACAAGAAAGAAGATTCCACTTAAACATTAGGAAGAACTTCCTGACAGTAAGAGCTGTTCGACAGTGGAATTTGCTGCCAAGGAGTGTGGTGGAGTCTCCTTCTTTGGAGGTCTTTAAGCAGAGGCTTGACAACCATATGTCAGGAGTGCTCTGATGGTGTTTCCTGCTTGGCAGGGGGTTGGACTCGATGGCCCTTGTGGTCTCTTCCAACTCTATGATTCTATGATTCTAGGTTACAGAATCATAATCTGCAAAAGCTGACCTGGCATTCCTTTTCCTAAGCAAAGTTTATGATACTGGTCACTCGAGGCGGCTTCTACCTGAACAGATAAGCCTTCATAATTATATCAGTCTATCGTTAGAGATGACCTCCTTTCCATCATGGAAGTCTGTACTAACAAGGCTTTGCAATAAGCCTTCAACCCTGTCGAGGAAAGCAGAAAATTAAGAACCTTGCCAATTGCATATGGCAATTATCACCAAATCTCATATGTCCATAGTGAATTATAAAGAAATAAAAATCTGAGCATAGTTCAGGAAAAATAAAAGCAAAGAAAACCTAAAATTGTTGAGCTTTTTTACAAATATGCCAAAACACAATTTTTCAATTGACTTGTCTAAGATCCAAGACAAAGGACGAACTTTCAGAAATTCCCTTCGAACGTCAGTTCCACCATTGAAATCCGGCAGTATGGCAGCGCTAGTTATTTATGAACTTTTCTACAATTGATATAAGAGAATGAGTTGTTCTGGGACATTGGATATGTAACAAAGGATTCAGTGCTGTATTGAGCTCCTGTTTGTGCTAGGCTTCTGTTGACCTCCTTGATGGAGGGGACTGAAAGGCAGGAGGAGTTGAGCAGAGGCCTTCATTGCTCTGTGGGCATTTCAGTTGCCTCCATCAAGTTACCAAGACAGTTGCAGGGACATCTAGAAAACAAACCCATAGCTTTACAAAAGGGCTAGGGCTCCATACTCTGGATATATCTCTGATGATTCCCAACCTGACCACCCCTATCTCCCCAAAGGATCCCTCTTGCCCACAGCACAAATGTGCCACTGATTGGTGTTAAGGCAGGGAGCCTACCGAGTTGGCAAGCCCTCAAGGGTGCGAGGGCTCCATCTCCAGCACACACAGTTGTCTTTAGGGTGTAGATCTCCCAGAGGTGGAAGATGCCATGAGGGTGCTACCACTAAGAAGTCCTGCCCTTTGTGGTAGCCAACCCAGCATCAAATAATTACTCCTGTGAAGCTTCCCTTTTTCATAAGCCACACAAGTATACAAATAGTACACTAAAGTCTGAGAACATGAGCCCAAGGTGTCTTACAAAATACAGAAATATTTTACCTAGGGCCTGAATATTTTTTTTATATGCAACTATTTTAGTCCTATGTCATGGGTTGTTGGGCTTTTAGGGTTGCTGTTGGTTTTTGTGGCAATGTTCAGGGATGCAGGAGGATATATTGTTTGATTATATCCTTTCCAACTTGTGTTAACAAGTTCCACAATTTAGCAGAGTAACATTCCCCTTTTTAAAGTTACACAGTGGATGCATTTGCTCAGGCTCGCTAAAGCCTCAATAATACGTTTTTAAAGGTAATTCCCCTTTAGTCCCTCATAAAAGATAAGACACGACACAGTCTTCTATAAAAGTATAAAAAGAGTTTACTCACTCACATTCTGTTCACAATTGCATCCCAGAAGGCAGACTTAGCTTAGAAAAGTAATGTACACCTGGAAACTATCCCATAAGGAGACAGTCCCTTTGTCCTCTCTTGGCTGCAAGCCAAGAGGGAACCTTGGACTAAGCAGATGTTGCTTCTTCGACGAATGTAGTCAGAGAGAGATGGAAGCCAGTCCTACACTTTTGTTACCTGCACAGGTGAGGCTACGCCCACCTCTAGTCACATGCAGAGGAAGTCTGTCCCAGACAGGAGAAACAGGAAGTTCCGACTGGCTGGTCCAGGCACCGCCTCTTTATGTCCACTCTAGGGATGCTGTACTTGACTGCTCTTGTGTTTCACATCCCACAGTTTTCTGTATCTTCTTGCTTTCTGTATCTTTATTTTCGTTCTTGTGAATTACAGTGGTACCTCGGGTTACATACGCTTCAGGTTACAGACTCCGCTCACCCAGAAATAATACCTTGGGTTAAGCACTTTGCTTCAGGATGAGAACAGAAATCGCGTGGCGGTGGCAGCGCAGCAGCAGTGGGAGCCCCATTAGCTAAAGTGGTGTCTCAGGTTAAGAACAGTTTCAGGTTAAGAACAGACCTCTGGAACGAATTAAGTACATAACCAGAGGTACCACCGTATGTGGAAATTGTTCAGTTAGCTTGTGTATTTTTGTGTTTATGATGACTTTTGTTATGTGGTAGTTATGTATTTTTTCATGTTGTAGGCCACTTGGAGCATGGTTTGAACCTTAGAAAGTCAGCATACAAATAAAATTATATATGTATGTATGTATGTATGTATGTATGTATGTATCATTAAGGTTCTGGACTCAAAACACTTACCCCAGTAATAGTAACACCAGCGTGGGTTCAAAAGTGACTTCACACAGGAGTAAATAGTTTATGGGGTGCAAAGGAAACCTGGAGAGATGGGGTTTTATGGGAAACCACCTCCCTGGCATGCCCCATTTAAGGTCAGTGGAGCAAGGACTGCATTCTGATCTCCAGCGATCTGAGCGATTTTTGCCGGGTGCGGAAGGATCTCAGGAACCCGCTCAAGCCCAGGCTCCATCTGGAAAGCAAAACAACCTCTTTCCTTGCCTGCTCCTAAAGCGTGCCCAAGCCTTTCTTCCCCCTTTGGCAACCGTTGCAAGCCCTGCTGTTGCTGCTTCCCCGGGGCTACTCGACTCGCTCGGCATGGCGAGAGCTGAGCTCAGCCTTGGAGGCCCGAGCCCCGCTCCGAAATGAGAAACATCTGGCGCCAAGCGAGCTTGGACCAAGCGCCCATTGGCTGCCGCGGGTCAGGATGCAGGGAGGAGTCCCCACCGTTTTAAAGCCATGATGACATCACTTTCTTCTGGAGTGGCCTTGGGAGGCGAGGAAGGCAGAGTCTCGCTGCAAGTCCCGGCAAAGGGCACCCTTTTGTGGCATGACAGCATCGTCCGCGATTGACGCCGGGGTGAGTCCAGAGCAGTCCTTTCTTCCCCGCAGCACCGATCAGGATTTCCTTCTCCACCTCCCCCTGGAAGACTTTTAACTCTTGCAGGCCGTTTGTGGGTGCATTAAGGGAAACGTTGCAGGCCCCACAATGCAGCCTTGGGTAGCTTTAGTCCGAGCTGGCTGCACGGCGGGGAATGTGTCGGGGGAATAACTTGCAAGGCGCAATATCCCTTCCGGCAGCCGTGTAGAGCGCCTCCCCGGGCCCCTTTCCAAGAACGAGGGTCTGTCTCTTTAAAAACCTTGGTTTGGTTGCAGTGCCCTGACTTTAACCCTTTCCGTACTGGAGAGGCGTCTGATGAATGGGGTCTGGAGGAAAGACAGCGGCCCATAATAAGACCCCATCTTGCGAGGCAGGGGCAGATAGATCGGGGGAGATGGATATTTATCTGTCGCTACTTTCGTGGCGTGCCAGGGCGGTTTGCAATCCTGTGTAACAGACAATCTGCTCAGAAGCCAGACCTGTTTTCAATCGCACTTACCCTCGCGTAGTATTTCAGCCTAAAGTCGGTTTCGGTTGCGTACAGTAAATGAGAACGCCTGGATTTCAGAAGAGCCTGCTACTAAGACATAACGATTTCGGGGCAACGGGGCATTGGAGAGACGTCCGCAGCGTCCCAATACGGAGACCCCTGCAAGTAAAACGGCTTGACGTCGGGAATTTCCCCCTATTTTGCAACTTCCTCTGCAAAAAAAAAAAGCGTTCTTTGGGGAATCCATCGTTGTTGCAGCTCTTTCTGGGCCGAAGCGCGTCTCCTCCCCGCCCCATGTGAGGTTCTGCTTCGTGGGGAAAGGGAGATGGGAGTGGATGAGTCCCATCTCATTTCCGCAGCCCTGGAGGCTCATTTTGCCAGCGTACTCCTGCGGCTGCTGCTCTGGCCAAGGGTTGCTGCAGCCCCAAAGCGCGACAACCGGGCGCGCCTGCCAGGCTTGGAGCGGGTCCCGCGGAGTTCGGGGGCGCTGGCTTCCGATCAAACGCGCCAGGGCCCACCCCCCCTGCAATGCACAAGCGCGCACCGATTTGGGAGGAAACCCCAACTAACTCGGAGGAACTTCTGAGCGAGCTGGCGCGGCACTGAATGGCCGCCAGTTCTGCTCCCCCCCCCCGCAGAATACAGTACCGCCTTCCGGGATTACCGACCCGTTATCTGCCCCTCCTCCCCCGCTTTTCATCCCAAAGCTCCCTAGTTACGCATGCGTGAACCGACCCCTTTCTACCCCCCCCCAATGCCCCGGCCGGCGCTTCCTTTCCGCATGTTTGGAACGGACCCGCTCAATCCTTGCATGAAGGACTTCTGGTCGGAGGAAGCCTGGCCGCCGGAACAGCAGAGGTATATTGGGAAGGAGGGGAGCAACTGCTTTAGCCAACCGCGGTTGTGATGCGGCAGGCACATCTGTATGAAGCGCTGCTCTCTAATAAGAAGCTGCATTGCAACTGCTCTGCAGGCCTGCTTGAAATCATCATCTCTGTAGCCTCCAACAGCATCCTTGCTGCTTTCTCTACCACCTTATTGAAACCCTTCCCTGCCCACCTGCTTTGGTTTGCCTTATCTGTAAAATGGGTTTAATGTGAGGAGGGCCATATAGTCCCATATCCTTGCTCTATGGAGACATAGATTGAATTACCTTCTCTTGCCTACTGTTTCTGTCTTCTTTCAACAGGTGAAGTCCTCTCTTCCCATGAAGATAGGGAGTGCTTTATTTGTTGAATTTAGCTGTATTGTATGGCTGTTAAAAGCACAGGAGCCTCCCCCCCCCCAAAAAAAGAGAGAAAAGAAACCCACACGTGGCAATCAGAGCCTTGCCACAGATTCTGACAAACTTGAGGCAAGTTAGTTTGCCATTTCTTCTCCAAATATACACCAACCTACAAGATCTGCATATTTGTGTGACTTAGGTGATGGATGCAGAATGGGGCAATTGAAAACCCTTGCCTGCCAGTTTCATCCTCCTGGGATAAAAGCTGGATAAATATGACTTTTCTCAATTTTACCGGGTCCAGAGTTAACTAGATCTGCACTGTCCTTTGCCTTCCATTGCGGCATGATATATCAAAACAGTAAAATCATCTAGCACAGCTTTTCCCAACCTCCAGATATTTTGGACTTCATTCTCTGACAGAGCACTAGATTGGGAAAGGAGGCACTTTTAAAGACTGACAAATTTATGGTGATCCGTACTTTTGTGGCATGGAGCCCCCTTCATCAGATGCATTGATGCGCAATCTTCAGTGGGCAAACATATACACAACTCGCCAACTGAAGATAACACATCATGCATCTGATTGACTAGAATGCACTTGAACACATTGTGGCATAAGCTTTCATATAGTGCCACAAGAATCTCTTGTTTTTGCTGCTACAGACCTGCGTGCTTAGCCTTCTGGGAGCTGGCATGAGTTCAATAGGAATTTTGTGCTGGAGCACTGCTTTGCAATGCAGCCTATGAGTTGTAAGAGCAAATAAGTTGTGGGTGCTGAGATACTTCAGGGATGGAACCTGGTTTAGTAAACAGGATACAAGGCACTATTGTTGTTGAGATGATATCTACAAGCTGCTAAGGTTTTGTTGCTAACTTATAAGGCCTTGAATAACCCAGCTACCTAAGAAAGTGCCTCCTTCCATACAGATAGTCAGTCCATTTGCCTAGGCCAGAGCTTTCCAAACTTTTCATGTTGGTGACACACTATTTAGACACAGTAATTCAGTTTTACTAGCAAACCAGAGGTTAAACTAACCCCTTTCCAGCCCCGGGAGCATTTGCGTGACACACCTTGTAGCTATGCCACATCTAGTGGAAATGCATCTTATGGCAACTTGAAGAAGGGTCTTTTCCATGGTGGCCCCTACTTAACTATTTATGCAGACATTTCCAGCCAATGATTCTTGGTACTGACTTTGCTGAGCTGTGGATATTTTGTCTTAAGTTTTTTTCTTATTTTACTGTACTGGTTTTATTTGTTTATTTGTTTGCTTTATTGTGTTTCACGATAAAATAATAAATAGATACTATTGAATGCTTTCCCCCTCACATGTCCTTCCCTCTTAAGAAGCAGTTACTCTGACTTTTTATTGAGTGTAAGTTTGTACATGTAGTTGATGTAGTTGTGCATGAATGGACTTGCAGAATTCCTGATAAAGAGTATATTGTGTTGACCACCCATACAGACATGCTGTCTGTGCTCCTTTGCAAACTGAGCATTGGGTATAAGCATGGACAAGAGCCATCACAACCCATACTGAGCATAAAAGTCAAGTCACTGGGACATTGACGTGCTGCCGTCTCCCTATGAAACTGTATTTGGAAAAAGAGAAAAAAGATGCCTATCCAAAATATTCCAGCATTATGTGGGTTCTCTCCTGCATTGTTCATTGCCTAGTGCTGCTGGTATTTCAGACAGTCACAAGTGTAAGGCTGTCACTTGTATGTACACAGGATATCCTGACAAGGAAATCTGTCTAAAGCAGAGGTTCTCAATTGGTGGTCTTTGGATCCCAGAGGGTCCGCATAACCCACCGGGGGCAGGGGTCTGTGGCACCATTCACATAATGAGAAATGCCTCAGAGGTATGAACAATTTCAAAAGTAGGGGGTACATGGCTCGGCTTTTGAAAAACAGGGGCTCTGCTGTACTTAGCTGATTGGGAAGCACTAGTCTAAAGTAAAGCTTGGGTACCTGTGACTCTCCAGATATTGTTGGACTCCAATTCCCATCAGCCCTAGCCAACATGACAAGTGGTCAAGGATGATGGGAGTTGTAGTCCAAATATCACTGGGAGGGCCCCAGGTTCTTCCTGTGTGGTGTAGTCGTGTAGTGGTTAAGAGCGGTAGTCTCGTAATCTGGTGCAGCTGCTGGGTGACCTTGGACTAGTCACACTTCTCTGAAGTCTCTCAGCCCCACTCACCTCACAGAGTGTTTGTTGTGGGGGAGGAAGGGAAAGGAGAATGTTAGCCGCTTTGAGACTCCTTCGGGTAGTGATAAAGCGGGATATGAAATCCAAACTCTTCTTCCTGGCCATGATGTAGAGCATCATCTTAGGCTGATGATGGGAGTCACAGTTCAGCAACAGCTGGAGGGCCAAAGGTTTCCAACACCTGGCCTGGGGGAAGCAGAACAGTGTGTGGGGGGGAGGGGTATCTGGTAAGAGCATAATTTAGGAATGGTGAAGGGGACCAAGGTGGTGAATGTTGTTGGTAGTGAGAAATCTTAACAGGATAGCCATTTCAGGACTCAAAAAGGCATTGGCTATCTTTTACAGCTACATGCCCATGGAAAGGACAGGAGGTGCCTCTGGAGAAAATCTGTGGCAGTTTAAACTTCTCCTTTCTTTCATTTACTGCGGAAATATTGGAGAAGGAAACTTCTAACATGGTGCCTGATCTTTTCACATAATGTGGGACAGGCGACCCAAATTCTGAGGGCGTTTTCAGAGGAGTCTACCTTTTCTACTTGTATCAACCTGCCTATTTAGGGTGTGGGCTCAGCACCCTAAATACACTCTAGAGAGTCTTGCTTTGGGTGGCAGTCAGTGTCAAGACCTCTAGATTGTTTCTGCAGCACTGGGAAAGAGAGTGCTTTTATTTCATCTTCCAAGAGGATCTTGGCTTTTCTCAGGCATCCGTTGAGCCAGATAAAGCGGCGGCATCCCAGCCGCTGAATCTGATGCCTTAAGCCATGACCTCCTTTTGTCTCTGACATCTGTCGGAGGCTGAAGTAGCCCCCATCAGTTCCTGGAGGTTCGAAAGCCACTACTATGTAGCAGGAGTGGGCACACACTGACTCCGCAGGCAGTTCCCTTCAGGGATGATAGCAACCTGCCTGTAATCTTGCAGTAGCACTCAGTTCGTGGAGGTTGCACTCCCAAACATTCACTGCATCACCCGTGCCAGAGTTGACACAGTTTGTGCCTGCCACTCATCCCTGGAAATGTTTGAAGAGGAGCTGCTTCCCAGGAACAGCACCTGAGAGAGACATCTGATTGTCGTTGCACTTCCTTGTCGTTGCAACTGAAACAGGCTCCAGGGGCATAGATGGGCTCGTCTGAAATCCCACATCCTCAGTTCTGAGAGAGGAGACCAGGAATCCTGGCTCCCAATAATGCCGTTGTTTTCTCCCCTCACTTCCAACACCATCCATGTTACTGCAGCAGGTGTCTGTACAGGTAGGTTTCTTACAAATTAAACCACTATATCACTTTTCATGTAAACACAAAAACAAAAAAGTTACAGAACCTTCTTGTCTTTACAATTAGGCTGCTGAATTCAGCTGGCCATCCATCCATGTGGCAGAAAGAGGTGGGTAGAGACCTGACAATGGGAGAATGGATGAAATCTTGCAAGTGCTGGTACTATTTTAAAAATGCTCCTTCTAGGTAAAAAAATAAAGCTCTTAGCTCGGAAGCCAGGCTTGTAGGGAGAGTGTGTGTAGCACATCCCTCTGCTTGGTTTGCAAGATTTCTACCACCTAGGAGGCTGTAGTATTTGGTTTGGTGCACACGGTGTTTTTACAGAGAGTTGTATTCTGAAGTGTGAAAAATACGCAGAGAAAGTTGCAAGTTGTACAGTCTGTCCTATCCTCATGGGATTTTTTTCTTCCTGATTTCTCTGTGCCTGAGCAGCAAATTTGAGTCCAGGTGTTAAGACCCTCCAAGCTGATCATTTCTTCTAGAGCCCCTCACTGTTAATTCTTAGCCATTTAATGACGCTGAATGCTGTTGCCTGATGCTCTCCTATGCTGGAATATGGGAGATGGATGTAATGTCTATATGAGAAAGAGATGTAATATCTTTGGTGGAAATGGAAACTGGTGGATCGCTGGACATGCTATTACATTTGTTAATAGCTGTTCATGTGGCAGGGCAGAATGCTTGAGAAGTGTGTAAGGGCAAAAATACCCCCCCCCTTGGAGAAATGTATTCCCTGTGTTTTTCCATGAGTTGCTAATCTGGGCATGGCTTCTGATAGGAAGGAGCTTGAGTCCAGAGCAGTGACTCCTGTGGAGACACAAGGCAGCCCCCTCCAGGGTGTGTGTTGCGTTTCTGCACTGGGATGCGGCAGGATGTGCGAATCCAGGCAGAAGCTGAGTGGAAGAGGCAAGGTCCAGAGCACAGACATGCAATAAGCAACTTCCTCTGTGGGCAACTTCCTCTGTAGGGCTTTCATGTATTTAATGAACTCATCGGTTTGGGACTTGCTGGTCTCCAGATCTCATGGAGACTGGGTAACTAGTGCCTTCCTGCAGCTACAATTTAAGCTGGGCTCTTGTTTGGCCAGATGCACCTTTGAGCCCTGCCTGTGTAGCCTTGGGCTGCGTGCAGAATGCTAAAATCCAAAGCGCTCTTCAAAGCCATCGCCAGCCACTTTGCAGCTGACCATCTCATAAAATGACAGAAGCCAGGATGAGGGAGGGAGGGAGGGAGGGAGGGAGGGAGCAATTCTGCACCCCCCTTTGGGTTAGGTCCCTGGGACTTGGGTACCCCATTTCCTTTCTAGCTCCGTAATCCTGATTCCCTCTGAAGCTGTTGGGGGACAGGACGGAAAGGGGGCACTCTCTCCTTTCATGCCATTGTTTTGTGCACAATTACTGACTTTCCTTTTCCTCACAGACAGCATCTCACTTCCCCAGGTCTGCTGTTGATGTGGTGCCATTTCCTGCCATTGCTGCAGGGTGGGATGGGGGGGGGAAGGGGGGAATGTTGGGACAACAAGAGAGTAAAACTCTGGGGCCAAGTTAACGAAAGCTGAAGGAGGGGCCGGCTGGAATGGACGGCCAGGACTGCAGCAGCCAGACTCTCTGCTCCACCCAGTGCAGGCAAAAAGGAAAAGTTGCAATCCTCCGTGGTGAATTTCGAACACAAGCAGTGCCACAATTCAAGCCTGCACCTCTCTACAGTGCAACACCACATGGTAGTATGGCGGGCTTAGCAAACTACTTTCCCAACAAGTTAACTTTTTAAGTATTATTGTGGCTCCTGAGGTGCTGCCTGCAGGAATAGTGTCTCTTTGGTGTATGGGGAGGGGAGAACCTCCCCACACACCAAATTTACAGAAGTTGGCAATCTAGAGCCAGTGTGGTGTAGTGGTTAAGAGCAGTAGATTCGTAATCTGGGGAACCGGGTTTGCGTCTCCGCTCCTCCACATGCAGCTGCTGGGTGACCTTGGGCCAGTCACACTTCTCTCAAGTCTCTCAGCCCCACTCACCTCACGGAGTGTTTGTTGTGGGGGAGGAAGGGAAAGGAGAATGTTAGCCGCTTTGAGACTCCTGAAGGGGAGTGAAAGGCGGGATATCAAATCCAAACTCTTCTTCATCCAAACTCTTCTTCTGTGCTCTGGGACATGGGTGGTAAGTACAAGAAGGTATATCATGTTTGTGGAGGGTTTAGTTGCACCCCAATTAGTCCTTTTTACAGAGTCTTGCTACATGGATTTTTGCTTTGTCCTTGAGATCCGATTACCACTTTCCTGGAAGGTTCAGTGAAGTTACCTTGATTCTTTGTGAGAGGGGAAGAGGGATGGAGACAGCCTTCTCTCTGCAACATAGTGTGCCTTTGGCCTTTGTGATTCAAAAGGGAACTGAAACCGTCATTCAAAGCAACTCCCTGTGCCAGTGCTTTGTGGTAAATGGTTACCGGATCTGCCGTTGGCCACTAGAGAGCAGTTCCAAAATATTAAAACATAACTTTAATTAAAGCAGCCTTTGTGATATTTCACTTACAGGTGTCAATACAGTGTTATAGTATGCTGATGAAACAGAAAGTTATATGAGGTAGTCGTCATAAGCAGTTATGGATCAAAAGCAATCATTATTTTGAGTTTACTTAGAAGGCCAGTGACCTCCTTGCACAGGCATCTTAAGTACAAGTTAAGAAATGCTGATTTGGAGGGCACCGTCTTAGCTACCCCCATGTCAGTGAGCATGCATGCACAAAGGATCCTGCCCTGGGCTGGGAGTTAATGACCTCCAGTTCCTTGGCAGCCTTGACACTGAGGAGCCTTGCAAATGCTCTCGGCAGTTTTCCTTTACTTACGTAACGGGCAGCCTGGGGAGAAAGCTCTGGGATGTGTGCTGTCTTAACAGGAGGGGTATTTATGTCGGCTGTTAAAAACCTTGACAGAATCTGAGCAGTTGGGTGGGGTGAGGAGGGTGAACGAAGGACAAGCTGGGAGAAATCTGCAGGGCAGGACGCAAAGTGCAGCTGGCCTGGGCATGTAGACACTGGTGAGGAGGATGTTGCAAACATCAAGGCCAGGATTGCAGGAGTGTGACAGTTACTCTGCATCTGTGCTGAAGTTGTGCTGGGTATCATGCAGAAGTAACAATGGCTGGAATAATACTAAATACTACTACTACTACTACTACTAATAATAATAATAATAGTGCCCCACTCATCTGACTGGGGCACACACCTCTTTTGTATCTGCAGTGCCCATTTGTCTCAGCTCCAGTTCCCATCAGTTGGTCCCGCTAGTGCAGGGATGGGGTACCTGTAGGCTTCCAGACGTTCCCGGATTACAGCTTCCATCATCCCTGGACATGCTGGTTGGAGCTGATGAGAATTGTAGTTTAACAGCATCTAGAAGGCCACACATTTTTCTTCTGTGCTCTAATGTGACCAAGAAACAAATCAGGATGTAACTATTCGAATAAGAGTTGGGTGTTTTGTTTTTTTAAATTAAGTGATGGATGTTGCAATTGGTAAAGCATAGGGATGGATCATAGCCTTTTGCTTTGCATGAGAAAGGTCCCAGATTCAATCTCCAGGTAGACCCAGAAGAGACTTCTGTCTAAAACAGGGGTCTGCAACCTGCGGCTCCGGAGCCGCATGTGGCTCTTTTACACCTTTGCCACGGCTCCGGGGCGGATACTAGCGAGGGGAGGAGGCGCATTGTGCGCCCCGACACTCCCCACTGTGGCGGGCGCTGTACTGGCTGTGACGTCGCATGGGGGCGGTGCGTGCGTTAGTCATGCACCGTCCCGACGTCACCTTCCCGCCCGCCCGCTACATTGTAAGGGGCATGTACGCTGGTCACTGCATTGAAAGGGGGCATGTACGCTGGTCACTGTTTTGAAGGGGAGTGAAGAACACACACACAAAAAAAGGTAACTTGTTAATTTAACGTTTATTTCTATGAGGAGGAGTAATTCTGAGGGGTCAAACAAAGAAATAATTTAAAAAGTGACAAAAAAGTTGTTTTTATAATGACGAGTTTTGCGGCTCCCAGTTTTTTTTCCTCTTCAGAAACGGGTCCAAGTGGCTCTTTTTGTCTTAAAGGTTGCAGACCCCTGGTCTAAAACCTAGAGAGCTGCTGGCATTTGGTGTGTAGACAGACTGTTGGTCCATTGAGCTTAGTTAGTTACAAAGCAGCTTCCGAATCTCCACCTGCCAACCCCAGAACACTCTCTTCCTGTTACGATGATGGACAATTTCCTAGGTGCAATTGCTTTTATAGCATGTTTCAGTGTACACGGTGCTTTTTTCTTGGATCTTGGCACATAGGTCACTGCTGTGCCTGTTTCCCCCTGTGCGGAACGATATGAAAGAAACTCCACCCAAGGGTAAAAAATGTGGTCTAAACCACCATTTAAATCCATCTCAGCCCAAAGAAGAGAACTCACTCTGAAACTTATTTATAGATGGTACCCAACACCATGCAAAGAACCTCATCTAAATGCTGGAGAGACTGCATTTCCACAGACACATACCTCCACATGCATGCTCCAAAATTAAATCCTTTTGGATATTAGGGCTGTAGGAAATCTGCAAAATAACAAAACTAGTAATAGAAGCAACTGGCCTGCTCAGTGGTTGTGAGACTAAAACAGAGTGGGTGGAAGTGTGCATCACACTAAGCTCCTTGGATACAGGGTGGGGAAAGTATTCAAGTTGGAAAACAAAACAGCAAGGGTGGGAATAAGAAACTGAAATAATGTTAGCATAGATGACTTCTCCCTTGGCAAGCATCTGCAACAAATTCAGTAAGGTAGCAAAATGGGGCTTGAGAGTCAGGCTCCATTGACAGAGCGATTTGTTCCATTTACCCAACGTTTCCCTAACAGTTAATTTCTGAATTATTTTTGAGCTTGTTGGAAAACCAGTGGAATATTGTTAGCACCCATTTTTGTGTTGATTCCAGAAACAATGTGTTTGCAGCTCCCTTTCCCTGAAAAACTGTGGGAGTAAAGTGATGAAATTTGGGGCAGTGCGCCAGCGTACAGTGCTTAACTGCTGTTTTCATGCAGCAGTCATGGAGAAACAGAAGCACACATGTGCAGAAAGGGTGGGAGAGAGCAACATTGGCTAGTGGTGCGTGTCATTGTGTCACAATGCACCCCCCTGGTGCGAATGAAATTTAGCTGGTTTATCAGTCAGAAAGCCATGGTTCCATAAGACAACAGGTACTGCAGGGTGAAAGCCACATTAGAAAATGCAACACAAGTGCTAGCAATATAATCTGAAGAACTAATGCAATATTCCCCACATCTGAATTCACCCTGAGTGTTGGGATGAGATACTAATTCAGAATTCTCTTTTGCATATAACTTTCTGTTGGGCTTGGGCAAGCCACTGTTCTCTCATTCTCCAGCCCTACAGTACAGGGATAACATTGGCCTGCTCTACAGGGGTGTCGTAAGGATTGCTGAAATAAGATGCTGTATGTTGAGGCCGCTCAAAATAGCTAACACCAGGCTCATCTCTTTTTCGTTGCATTCTTAGCCATGACTATCAAAAGTGGTGGGTGGACTTTTTTGGGAGAATAAAAGGGAGTAGCTTTGTGTGTACAGTGGTACCTCGGGTTAAGAACTTAATTCGTTCTGGAGGTCTGTTCTTAACCTGAAACAGTTCTTAACCTGAGGTACCACTTTAGCTAATGGGGCCTGCCGCCGCACCACCACCACCACACGATTTCTGTTCTCATCCTGAAGCAAAGTTCTTAATCCAAAGTACTATTTCTGGGTTAACGGAGTCTGTAACCTGAAGTGTCTCTAACCTGAAGCGTCTGTAACCCGAGGTACCACTGTATTGAAATAATAATAAAGTGTGTACCCCCCCACCCCCACACACTGACCCTTCCAGCTTCCCCCTTCTTGCTTCACACGCAGACATGCTGTGGTGACCAGTTGCAGCTATAAATAAACGGCCATATCCTTGCCTGCGGCTCTGCTGCTATTTTTGCTGCTGCTGCTTCTCTTGTTGTGTCTGGGCATTCAGAAGTTGGTGACAGATGCTTTTTGTTTTATTCCGCATCCTGACACAACCTCTCCAGTTTGAGCAGGGTGCAGGATGGGGGGCGGGGAGTGGAGACCAAGTCTTTCTCTTAGCTTTGTGTACTTGGGACCCCTGCTTGAGGATAAGTACAGCTGTATTGTTTTTAAATCAACTTCCTGCTGCAGACTGTTCCAAAAGATGTAATGCTGACATCCTGGTTGAGTTTCTTAAAGCTTTCTTTCTTTCCTTCTGAACGAGTTGAATGATTCTCTTGTATCTTGGCCAAATTCTTGTTTTGGGCCCCATAAATGGCTACCTTAGGCTTTCAGTTCAGGTATGCGATCTCTTGCTTCTTAAAATGTTCTCCTGAATAGGTGCTTTGTTACTTCCTCTGAAGAGGGCTGGCTTTTGCTGCAGGATGACACGTTGGACGAAAGCTCAGTCTCTGGAGTGCAACAGAAAACCTGGTCTTTATGCCGTGCCTTGTAGATCTGTGGAATGCCTTGCTGCAGGATGTTGTGATAGCTGGGTAACCAAAATGATGGCTAAATGGATTGGATGAATGTATTGCAGTTATAAGCAGAGAGTATGGTTACACATAAAGAGCGCTTGAGCACTTGCCTTGTGAGATCTGAGTGGCTGCTGTCTGTCTGCAGGAAGGGGGAGAGCTGCTGAGCTAGGTGGAATGCTGGTCTGACTCAGCACGGCAATTCTTATCTCGTTGGAACTATCTTGAGTAATGGATTTTTCACTGCAAGAGACAAGACAGCCTTAAGCAGAAGGCTGATGTATGCATGGCAGAAGTGGAGCTTAGTGTGTGTGTACAGAAAACATATTTGTGATTCACACCAAGACATGTCAGGATGTGAAATGACATGAGAGAATTATTTGTGCCCTCGGGGACCTCACTGGGTACTGTCTGACGTTGGTGGTGCATCCACCCTTTCAACAGAACAAACAAGATTCCTGGTTTTGGAGGCGGGGAGAGGGAAGCCAGCAGTCCCTCAATGTACTCATAGCGATCTGGTTCACATATCATGCAAAGCCAAACCATGCCCTAGCATGAATATGTTCCTCCTTGGCCGTTCTGCCGCTGCTCAGAGCTAAGCCATAGTTTAGGTCAGTGTGCTTCTGAATCCAGGCTCGTGGTTTAGCTCTTTCCAGACTAACGATAACCTGCAGCCGTCTGGCTTATGGCTCAGTGGTACAGAGAAAGCTAAACCACGAGAAGCTAAGCTAAGCTGTGACTTAGCTCAGCGCAGTAGCAGCCGACCAACCAGAGAGGAACAAATTCCTCTCCCAGAGCTGCCTTGTTTCCTCTAAGAGCCATGGTGTAGCTCATCATGACGCGCAAACCAGGCTACGGTGTGCTTAGTGGGATGGGATGTGGGACACCCACATCCACATTATTGTAGTGTTGCTATAAACAATATCTGAGAATTCTGCCCAGACGCCATTTCCGAAGGACGAATCCCTGCTTTGTCCATATGGCAGCCCTGCATTATTGCGATCAAAGTGTAGAGTTGCCTTGGTGAAATGTGTAGAAACCAATTTTATATTGCTTTTACAATAGCAGATTTATAGAACATGCAATAGAGGAAAGGTTGATAATGAATGGCAGTGTCTGCTAAACCCTCAAAAGTGGTCCAATGCAAGGGTTTCCTAGCTCCCCCAGCCCCGTTTCCCTCCATGTGTGAGAAGCGGCCTTGCTTTCTTGCTTGCTAACCACTATGCAACACTGCCTAAATATATTTACACATATATGTATACTGCTCCTCCATGTGAGGGGGCATCCTGAGCCAATCGGAATCCCTGCTTGTGTGAAGCAACAAATTGGTATGCACATAGCTCTGCTTCTCACATGCACCCAGCAGGGTGAAGCTGCCAGGTGTGGCCGCTGGGTTTGTTGAGGGCAGGGCCAGCCTGCGCAGCCCCTGTGATGCCCTCAATGCTTTTTGAATGCAAGAAGGTAAAAGGTGTTTGTGAGTCCACGAGAGCTTGTGCCATTACAACTTTTCTTGGCCGCAAACTTCTTCGTTTTAGTTGCAGCAGACCGATGTGGCAACCTCTCCAAACAGGGAATCCTATCAATTGCGTGCTCGCGCGCGCGCGCACACACACACACACACACCCTACCCTGATACATTTCTCACGGCTTTCCTTCTGTCACCCTATTCCTCCATTATTCTAATTCTAGTTTATTACAGTTGAAATAATCTGGGTTAGTTATTTATATAATATTGATAATTCCTCATTTGCATAACATGTTTTTCAGGGGCCAGTGTGATGGAGTCAAAATCTTTGAGCTCAGCCCCATAGAGAGCATCACTGCACAGGGTAGCTTTTTTTTAGTTTCAAAACTTACTTTTAGTTTCTTGTATTTGAGGCACCTGGTTTTTTTTAAGTTTCGCTTGTCTTGTATTTTTTTAGCTGCATTTCTGTCCTCCATTTTCTCTCTCTCTCTCTCTCTCTCTCCCTCTCTTTCCCCCCACATAGGATAACAGATGTCCTCCTTTCTCACCATGAGTTTCAGCTTTTGGCCTGGAAAGTGTTTGAGGGTTATAAACTCTGAATCATGCTCAAAGCAGCAAACTCATCTGGTTCTAATTATCCCGCCGCTGCTCCTCTCCACTTTTGCCGTTCTGCATGTTTTCCCTAAACCATCTGATTCGGTGGGACACACCCGAAAGCAGGAGTGCCAGAGGCACCTTGTGAATCGGGACTTTGTGAGGAGGGAAAATAAATAAACAAACCAAGATGCAGGCCAGCAGGATGGCATCTTCCTGCAACTGGCTTCCCAGGAGGTGCATCACAGAATGCTTCTATGTGAAGGCAGGGGAAGGGGCAGAACTGGGCAGCGTCTCTTCCACATGCTTGGGAGACTGACTTGGGTGGAGAGGTCCATGGTGGTTTTCTCTGCATGTCAGGAATAGGAAACCTGTGGGACTCGGACTCTCACCACCACTGAATGTTGTTCTACACTGGCTGGGCTTTATTTCACCCGGGTCAAAGGCCCAGTTTGGCACACCCCCATGTGCATTTGTGTACACACACAGACACACAGACACAGACACAAACACACACACACACACACAGGCTGGGAGCCTCAGTGGTGCCCCTCTGAAGGTCTCACCCAGGGCAAAAAACCCGCCTACCCGTTCAGTAGCTGTGGCACTGCCGGGGCTTGATGGGAGCTGGGAGCCCAGCAATGCCTGGAGGACCATAGGGCACCCCACCCCTCTTCAAAGAGCTGCGCAAAACTTAGAATAAACTATTCCAGCTGCTCTGTCGCTGCACCTAAGCCTCATCTAGCGTGACCCTCCCTTATCTTTATTTCTTGGCTCTCTGGCTTATGCTATGCAGTTTGAAGGGGACTGACACACCTTCCAGACACAGCTGCTGCTGCTGCTGCTTTGGCGATCACTCATAGCTGAGTAAGATTGTCTTCCATAAACAATGAGTCCGTAAGTGACTGTGGAGGCCAATTCTGGATCCACACGTCCTTCCACAGTGGGGACATTGGTTTCCTGGCGGGAGGTGATCACGGTGTAGATTTGCCAAGCGTGCCTTCCTCCTAGCATGTTTCTCCCTTGCGTCCTGAGTTTGAGCGTCTTCAAAGCCCAGGACACCTTTGGCAAAGGCTGTTCTGCAATTGGAGCGCTCGCAGGCAAGTGTTTTCCAGTTGTTGGTGTTTATACTACATTTTTAAAGATTTGCCTTGAGACAGTGTTTAAACCTCTCTTGTTGACCAACAGCATTACACTTTCCATTTTTAAGTTCGGAATAGAGTCCAACCACCGCATCAATGACTTGTCCAAGGGTTGCCTGTGAAACTGCAGGCAGAGCTGGAGCTTCCTGCTCCTTACAGGTTGTCTGTGATCCTGAGCGTGATGGAGGTTCTGTGTCCAACTGCAGGACACTTTCCCTCTCTCTTTGGTGTGGCTGGTGCACTAATACGCCTCCGCAGCCCTTGGCTTATAAAAACAGACAAGCCAGCCCACAGTTTTGAATTAACATGACATTGGGGGAATAAATGCAATTGTAACAGTGGAAAATCAATGTAAAATCTCTCAAGGGGTCCCTGTGGTGGAATAATATTGTTTGTGTCTTTGTTCTTCACGCACTTTTTCCAGACACAATTTCTGTGTGTGTTCTGAGCTTCCCCTGCATGCCTGAGGAGCTTTCCTTCTTCCTGGTGCAAGGAGAAGGAGCAGCTGTGGCTTTCTTCTAGTCCAGTGGCTTTCCTAGAGCTGTGTGTTCAGGAAGCCCTGGGGCTTGTAAGCAGCTTTCCTGAGGAGATGAGGAAAGCTTGCCCCAGTGAGTGACATTTTGCACCTAGCTTTTGACCACTTGCGACCAACCAAGCAAAGGTGCCTGAGGGCCAGGATGGTGCCCAACATCTCCACCACCTGGAGGTGCATGCCTGGGGATCATAGGCTCCGGGGCGTTTTCACATACTAATACTCCATCCTGTAGAATTCTGTCAGTTATATTCTATCTGCTCAATCGGAATGAATTTCTGGAACCAAAATGCTTTTTCTGTGCAGCCTGAGCAGGAGCAGTTACCACTAAGACAAAGAGCTGGAATTGGCCAATATAGATGTGGACCTGGATCAAGTGACCTTTCTTCTTTAAGTTCTCAAAGTTCTTAACCTAGCTCAAGGATGTCATCTGAACTAGCCAGGTGTTTATCTGATAATCAATCACAGCCAATCCATCCTTTGAAAAACAAGACGTTAGAGCCATCTTGCCCAAAAATGGCAACTAGACATTCCATTTTGGCAACTGCAACCTTGGTTCAAGGAGCCATTTGGTGCCTAGCTTATATATTTGTGAGTTTCTAACACTGTACCACCTTTTTAGCAGCAAGCTTTCCTTGAGCACTTGGTAGCACACAGCTCAGTGGCAGGCAAACCAGTGTGAAAAGGATGCCTTGAAAGTAAAGAAGGTTTTTTAAAACCAGTGTATTCATCTTTTTGCCAAGGTGTGAGGGGTGGGAAGGTCAGCTGCTCATCTTGGCAAACTGAAACTTCAGGGGACAGCCTTGGCTTTCATACCAGACACAGACTTGTAACCATCTGTGAGCTTTAAAACAAATATTAGAGAATTGATACTCAGAGAACAATAAAGAAGCAACAACAGATTAGGTAAGCATTGTTTGATTGTTGTAACCTTGTAGCTTGAGCTTCCAACTTTGCACTGATCTTTACGAGAACTGATGTACTTCTCTGAAGACAAACCCTCATTTGATAGTTAAGTTCTTGAGGGGGGAGATTGACACCAGAGCTTTAATGCAGGTGTGGGGATCCTTCGGCCCACCAGCTGTTGCTGAAATTCAACTCCCAACAGCCCCAGCAAGCATGAGTAAAGGAAGAGATGGCTTTCCCTCTGGGTGATGGGGAATCTAGTTCATTTTAAAATGCATTGTTGGACAATGCCTTCATTAGAAGCAACCGAAATGTCGCAAGCGAGCTTTCAAGTTATCCAGAACTCTTCATCAGGTTGGATGATAAAGAAGAGACATGGTGAGGGAGCAAAGAGTTGTCTTGATCTTGGCAGCCAGGAAGTCTGCAGTTGGCCACAGTGTTAAAGATGGAGGAGATAGCAGCCTCAATTGGATTAAGCTTAACTAGGTGTTGTTATGCAAGTTGAATCTAAGACAAAGAAATACACAGTGGCCCCCACTTGTGAAATACCAAATGCAATGGTTACTCAGATCTGTCTCCTACCTTAAACAAAACGCATAGGTTCCTTGTTGGGTAGAGAACAGAAATAAAGAGAAACAGGCAGTTTTTATATTTGCAAAGCAGGGGATTAATTTTAGGTGGTGTAAAAATGTTGCAGAAAAGCCAAATTTGGGCTCAGAGGGAATTAAAATGTCTGATGTCAGATATTCTGGTACCCAAGGCAACATCAAGGGAAATCAAAGAAAGCAGTAACAGCAATGCAGACCAGTCCACCTATGACCACATAGCAGTAGACCTTAGAACACTGATCAGAACCAGAGGGTTTCTGTCAGCTGGGAGTGTAGAAGACCTGGTTGTCACAACTCCCATCCTTACAGTTACTTCCCCCTCTTCTTTCAGCTCTGTGTTTGGTCTAGCAACCAAAATCCTCCTCAAGCAGCTGGATTGGGTCCCTGCTGATCCCTGCCTTAAAAGAATGTAACCTTGTGTGTACTCTGTTAATGATATGGCAGGGTGGGAGCAGACCACACCTGCAGTACAATGCTAAGCAGTTTTCCTCAGAAATTTCACTGAATTCGTGGGGCTTTCTCCCCTTTAAGTGTGCTTAGGATTTCCACCTTAGAAATCTATCCCCTTTTCAAGGCAAGTTTTTAATAACTGATAGTGAAAAAAATGGCAAACATATGAGCAGATTATGTCTTGAAAATACGGGATTCTTATTTGAGCAGGGTGCTTTCACTCCAGATTATTTTTTAGCAGTTGCTGCTATTTGATGGTGAGGCTGAATCTGGGACATGGACCCAAAATATAACCTTAATGTTATATTTCACTGGTACCCTGAGTGAATGTAGCAATCTCCTGCCATTAACCAGGGAGAGGGGGCTTTTGGGATACTCCCCATCATGATGCAGGGGCCAATTTGTTATCTATGGCAATGTTGAATGTTGCCATTAGGCACCCAAGGCGCAGACCTCAGAGGGGCTCAATGCTGACTGACCTTCCGGGGGCACAGTTTTGCACTTAATAGAACCACAGAACTGTAGAGTCGGAAGGGAGCCCGAGGGTCATCTAGTCCAACCCCCTGCAATGCAGGAATGACAGACCTTATAAAATTTACATTCCGTTTATATTTTGAAGAATTCTATCGCTTTTGAAGTAATTCGCCCATTGGAATTGTTTGCAATTTTGTGCGTGCGCGCGTGCCAGCAGCTCTCCTTGCCCGGGGCACAAAATAGCCCGGCGCTGGCCCTCGTAGGATGGGGAATATCGCCCCAAAGGGCGAGACATGGCGCTCGTTTAGTTTGAAATCCTTCCGGCCGAAGGAGGGCCTGTCAGGCGAGGGGGAAGGCGCGCCGGGGCCGGGGGTCTGGGCTGCGCGCAGGCGGGGGGCGGCGGAGGGCGGAGCTCGGCGCGGCCCGTTCCCTCCTGCCTCCGCCTCCGCCGCCCAACAATAGCAGGCCCCGAGTCGGGCCGCGTCGGGCGGGAGGATGCCCAGGCGGCGCCGGGGCCTCCATCGCCGAGACGGGAGCGCGCTCGACCCCCGGGCCTCCCGCCCCGCCGGGCTGGCCAGGCGGCCCAGACGGTAAGGAGGCGGCGGGGGGCGCTTCGGGGGTCTCCAAGGGGCTCCTCGGAGGACTGCGGGACCTCGAGGAGAATGGCTGGCGGAAGAGCCCTGGGGGGGCGTGTTATGGAAGAAGGGGTTATTTGGAGCATCTGGGAGCAGAAACCGGGGGGGGGGGAAGGGGGTCAATCTATGGGAGGCATCTGCACAACTATTCTTGAAGCAGCGCACTTGCAAGCTTCTATCGGGTTGGGGCTCAAGGGGGTCTCTGGAGCTTGGAGATCGCTGCGTGCAAGAGTGTATACGTGTGAATGTGTGTGCCATTATGGATAAGGTGAGCAGTGTGAGTTAGGAGGCTAGCGGAGTCCAGAGAAAGATTTGGAGCATCCTTCTACAATTCCTGTTTGGAGAAGATGCGGGTGCGGGAGGATCTTTCACCTTGGCAGCGCTGCTTTGCATGGGATCCCGCTTCCCCTCCTGTTCTCTTTGCCCCCCCCCATAGGGACTTCGGGGGTGCACCGAGGAGAGTGGCGTGATCTGAGGCCCTTTAAGAACCCTTTTGTATTTAGGGCAGTGTGTCATTTTCCGCAGCTGCTTTTTCCTGATTTAACGGGGTTCAGACCCTACAGCCGTCTCGGATGTCTCTGCATTCCCTACGGTTAATCCCTTTGTGCTGAGCATGTAGACGTTGGCACTACCCAGCGGCTTCCCTTTGCCCACCCTCCCCCCTCCCCAAAAGTCCAGGAATGCAGCCAAGAAAACCCAGTATGCCGGGCTGGAGTAGGCTGAGTGCCCTTGGCTGAGAACTAGTGCGGAGTACTGGGCTAGATGCACACAGGAATGTTGGCTGGCTGGCAGGCTGGCGCGCATCACGGTCAAGGATGCTAAAGAGGGCTTCCTCGGAGGGGATGTGCATGGCAGATGTGGGCAGCTCATCTGCAAGGGAGCCTGGGAGCCGGGGGGGGGGAGGGTGGGATTGGGGAGACCCTTGCCTTGGAAGAGCAGAGGTGGCCTTTCCACGGGAGACTCCTCAGTGCGCTGCTTATTGGAGCATCTCAAAGCAGCCATTGACCCAAACATCCCAACTGCCAGGTTTAATTAGACCTACTCTGTGTGTGTGTGTGTGTGTGTGTGTGTGTGTGTGTGTTGCGATGCTGAGGAAATTGGAGTCGCAGAGGGAGTGGGTGTTGCGTGGCCTCTGACGGAAAGCCCTGGGAAATAGTCTCCTTGACCAGTTTCAGCCTCCCTTCTCTAGCCTTTGCCAGAACTGAGGAAAGGAACCCAGAGGTTTTGGCTGCTCAAGGGTTAATTGTGAGCTAGAACTGGGATTTTTTTTTTAGCAGGACTTAGTCCTGAAATGCATGAAATAGTAATCTTAGCATTGCTCTTTGGCTGGTGAGTGCACCATCAACACTGTATAAATACACACACACATATACATACATAGAGAGAGAGGTATGCTAAGAATTGGGTCCACAAATGGATGTGTAGCCCAGAAAGGTTGAAGATCTCCAGTACTCTGAGAACTGCAGTCTTTCCTTCAAGACTGGGTAAACCTTTGGTGGTTCCCATCTGATTGGAGGCACGGAGGGTTTTTGTGTAATGCAGTCTGGGCAAACTGGAATAGTATATAGGCAGAGCTGAGTACACACACCATACACACACACACACACACACACACACACACACACAACGTGTATACTGTATTGTGTATTTTTATAAAGTGCTAGGTTGGCTTTTGGTTTTCTTGCCAGCTGTATCCACCAGACTTCCACTTGCTTGCTGGAGCTGCAATTAAAGCTAGAAATTGGAAGAGGAATGGTTTGAAAGATCATGGTCCCTTATTATTATTTATTTGTTTTATTTATTTTATAAGATGTATATACCACTTGATTGTTAAAAAACAACAACCCTCAAAGCAGTTAACAAAAATATAAAACAATAAAATTGAGGGGAGGGGAATCACAACCATACTTTAAAACATACAAAGTTAAAATACTAAAGCAGGTTAAAATTACCTCAACTTTCTAATAATCTGGGTAGGTTTGTTTAAACAATAATGTTTTTATGAATTATCAGAAGCAGCAGTACAATCCAAATTTATGAAGCTTCTTTCTGCTAGGATGCGTAACATAAGAAATTTGAAACGTTGAATGTCAGAATATTAAGAAATACTAAAGAGAGATTAAAATTAATTCATAAACTAGTATAGTACAATGTAATATAATACATTAGATGTTTATTATAATAGCAATGATACTGTGTTAGTCTAAATGGCCATGATTGATAGAACAAGATAATTTTTGAAGATTATTTACACACACTTATTCATATATATTTATATTTAATCTGTGAGCATTGTATGCATTATATTCTGTAAAAAGAAAACTAGAATTTCTGCTTTCCTACCCTTCTCTGATTACAGTGTTGACACGTTTCCCCTCCAGATTAAAATACAATTCATTCTTTCTCTCTCTCTCTCTCTCTCTCTCTCTGTGTGTGTGTGTGTGTGAACCCCTCATGACAATAAGGAGTGGATCACTCACAAGAGTGTGTGTAGCAGCTGGAATGTTGGGTTTAGAATGTTAAATGGGTTTAGAGTCCTGGGTTCAGATCTCCGTTCAACCATGCAGCTCACTGGATGAATTTGGGCTGATTAACAACTGGGGGTGAGGTGTGCTATTTGATTTTTTAAATTAAAACCACCACAACCGCAACATGTACTAGAACCAGTCCAGACACCCAACTGATGGGGTTAAGAAAGTTATACACTGGTGGTGGCAATAGAACTTAGTTTTTAGGCTCGCTTCTTCTTTCAAGTTAAGGTAAAGGTAAAGGGACCCCTGACCGTTAGGTCTAGTCGTGGACAACTCTGAGGAGCTCAAATAGCCTGGCTGTGAAAGACCACCCTCCCCAAGATCCCCAAGAGCTGCTGCCAGTTGGAACAGGCCATAGTGGAGTAGGTTGAAGATGGTGAAATTTGCTGCACTGTTTCTTCCTGCACCGCTCTTGACTCTTAGGGAGCCTTGCGGACACATGCACTGCATCCTGTGTCTGTAGAGAGGGATGAAGGATCTGACCCTCCACTTACTGTTGGGTTACAGTTTCCACCATCTCTGCCCCTTGGCCGTTCTGGTTGGGGCTGATGGAAGTTGGGAGTTCAAGCACTTTCAGAGGACCACAGCTTTCTCATCCCTGCTGTGGAGGAGATTCTTGGGGACATCCTCTGAATCAGACCACAGCTCTACCTTGTCCAGGATTCTGCCTCTTTAACATATGCCTTTGGGAAGCTTGCCAACTGGACCTGATGATGGGGGATGAAACTGATAGACAAGTTCTTCATGAATTTATCCTTTGGGTGGTGGTGTGGAAGCAATCTTGTTTTATCTAAACCGATTAGAGGTTTTTTTGTTGATTAAATGAGCTGTAAGTCTTGTCAAGTAAATAAAATCTGGACATCAGCTACCAGGGCATGTTATAACATATGAAGACCTGCAAGGGGTTTGACTAGGATGACCCACAGGGTTCCTTCTAACTCTTCAGTTATATGGTTCTATGAACAACTACCTGAAAAAGCACCTGCCCCTTGAATCACCTGGAGAAATTCTCAGAATACAGAATACCCCAGGGCAGTGACCCCATAAACAGGCATTTTTCTGCTGTTGCCCCTGCTCCCTTCTCCTCTGGTGTACGTGAAGCAGCAACCATCAGATACTTTAGATACCTTACAAAGGCTTGCCTTTTAAAAACTCAGGCATTTCCTGACCCATAAGAATCAGGCCCCGTTTTGTGTGTTTGAATCCTTTGAGTGTGAGTGTCTATTTTATTTGCTTTTATGTGTTTTTATACTGCTGTTTTGCTGGTTTTAGGTTATCTCTTTCAGCCTATATTGCTTGCTTTTTTTAGACTCTACACTGCTTCAAGATTTTTGAAATGTTAAGTGGCACATAAATACTTCTAAATAAATAAATACATATATAAAACTCAAAGGGGGGGGCGGACCTTTTTTGCACTTTGTAAATGTGAAATTACCACTGGAGTGGAGAATGGCCAAGAGGAAGTTATGGGGGGGGGCATTTGGAGAGGTCCCTGAGTTAAAAATACCTCTCTGTAGCTGTCTGCCCCTTCCACTTCCTCTCCTGAGTGTCTGATATGCCTCTATTCCCTTTTTTGTGTTTTGATTTATTTAACAGAATTTATATACTGCTCTTGTCAAAACCTGAAAGTGGGTTGCATAAAATGTACAATGTACCGATAAATCAGAAACTAAAAACAAGCTAGCCTGAAATTTTGAAAAATAAAATCAAATTATTTAAAATCAAATCAATTTAAATGCAAATTATAAAATAAAATAACTTACTAAAATGCATGTCAAAATTTACATGCCTGGATAGGCTTGCTTGAACAAAAAAGTTCTTAGCTGGCTCTCAAAACAGTACAGCAAAGATGCCTGCCTAATTTCAGTGGACAGGGGGTTCCGAAGTGCAGGGGCTGCCATACGGAACGGCTGATTCCTTGGAAGTGTGGAAAGAACATTATGTGGCACTTGTAAAATGCCAGATCTGCAGATCAAAATTGTTGAGTGGGCTTATAAGGCTATAGCCCTAGTTGGCTATTGTGGCTCAAAGTCACTCTTGAATTGCTCTAGATAGAGCAAGGAAGGGGAATGGATGACTCTCTGGGAATGGTCTGACCACCACAACTCCATCGTTCTTGAGTCCACCAGTGACTGGAGGGCCACAGGCTCCCTAGTCCTGGTTTAAAACGCACCACAAAATTTCTAGGGGGGGAGGGTGGCATATATCGTTTTTTGTAAATCTGTTAGTTAATCCCTTCATTGATTTTTGAATCTCTTCCTTTCAGACATCTCAAAGTGATTTACAGTATAATGACATAAATGAAACATATATGTTAAAAACATGTGTATAAAAACAATTTTTTAAAACCAACCCCAAAAATATAAAAGCAGTTTAAAACTACAACACATCCATGTAATAAGTTCATATCCATGGCGGGTATCAACTGGGATAAAGAATTCCGAAGGCTTGTTGAAAGAGGAACATCTTTGGCAAGTGCCAAAAAACCAATAGAAAAGGCAACTGTCTGATATGCAGTGGGAGTGAGTTCCGCAGGGTAAGTCCTCCTGCAGAACACAGCAATCAGTTGGGTATGTAGGGGGTGAGGCGATCTTTTGGGTGTCCTGGTCCCAGGCTGTGTAGGGCTTTGTACACCAGTACTACAACCTTGAACCTAGCTTGGTAGCTAATCGGCAGCCAGGCAATTCCTTCAGCAGTGGCGTGATGTGATGGCGATTTTTCTCCCCAGTGAGCAGTCGAGCTGCTGCCTTTTGCACTAGCTGCTGCTTCCGGGTCTGCCTCAGGCAGTAACCCAATCTACTTGGCTTCTCTTCTCTTTCAGGTAGGAGCGACTAAGGAAGGCCTGGAGATCCAGTTATCCACAGTGTCTACCTCTGGGTCCTTTGAGAAAGGTAAAAGACCGACGGACACGTGGACAGCCAAAGATACTTTTGGTGTCTGAGGTGCAAAATCCAGACTGAAGCACTCCCACTTCCCCGGAGAATGAATGATCGTGAGACCCATTCCATTAGGGAGCATTTGCTTGTGATCAGATGTGCCTTCTGCTGAAGTCTGCCACCCTAGGTGATGGGTTTCATTTGGCCCTCGTGGGCTTGCATCTGGGCGGATCTTAAACGGCTTGCACGGGTTGATATTTCAGGCACTGAGACACAGGGTTAAACCTTACATGCCTTGTATGCAGACTCCTATGTTGGAAGCGGTGGCCCTCCAAAGTTAAAGGTAAAGGGACCCCTGACCATTAGGTCCAGTCGTGGACGACTCTGGTTTGCGCGCTCATCTCGCTCTATAGGCCAAGGGAGCCGGTGTTTGTCCGCAGACAGCTTCCGGGTCATGTGGCCAGCCTGACTAAGCCGCTTCTGGCGAACCGTAGCAGCGCACAGAAACACCGTTTACCTTCCCGCTGGAGCGGTACCTATTTATCTACTTGCACTTTGACGTGCTTTCGAACTGCTAGGTGGGCAGGAGCTGGGACCGAGCAACGGGAGCTCACCCCGTCGTGGGGATTCGAACCGCCAACCTTCTGATTGGCAAGTCCTAGGCTCTGTGGTTTAACCCACAGTGCCACCCGCATCCCAAAGTTAGAATCATAGAAATATAGAGTCATCTTGCCCAAGTCCTTGCAATTCAGGAATCTTTTGCCCAATGTGGGGCATGAGCCCATGACCCCAAGATTAAGAGTTTCATGCTCTACCAACTAAGCTGTGTGTTCTTGGGCTCTATCTCCTTGGCTGGGACTGGTGGGAGTTGGGAGTCCAACAACCTCTGAAAGGTCACAGCTTCCCCCACCTCTGGTGTAAAGGCAGCACCAGCTTGAGACTGATTTTTCTCTCCCAGGTGGTGCTAAGAACCTGTGAAGCGGCCTTGCTCTGAGGCAGACCATTAGTCTGCTGAGCCCAGTACAATCTCCTTTGATTGGCAGCAGCCCATCAAAGTCTCTGGCAAAGACTTGACACCCAAGATTTATTCAATGAGAAAGGCACTAGGTGAAGTATGTGCTCTACGCCAGAACTCTGCCTCTTTTAGTCCAGAAGATACATTCCAGTTCAGTGTAGCTTTATTATTATTTTTGAATTGTAGAAAATGGAGAAATGCAAAAAAAAAAGAGAGGGGAAAAATCAATATTGGAGAAACGGCTTAATAGTCCTTCAGAGGAAGCTTGATAACACCACATTCCCAGCCGAATAAAATGGGTCAGAATGGCTCAGTTTGTACTTAACGCTAAGCCAAACTGTGGCTTAGAGCGAATTGTGCCACAGAGGAGATTGTGATTGCTTTGTTCCTCCTCCTGTGCTGCTGTGAGCTAAGCCATGTTAACCAAACCTGGGTTTGTGGCTTGTCTCATTCCAGACCCGGCAAACCATGAGCTGTCGTGTTTGCTTACACCTTGTGGATTGTCTGGTGGAAATAAACCGCAAGCCCAGGTGTAGACAACATGCAAAGCCCAAACCACAGCTTAGTTCACATTGGGACCAGAGAAAGAGCAAAGCGGCTGAGTTCTCTGCTCTGATGGAGCCTGCATGCTCATGCATTTATGCTAAGCCATGGTTTGGCTTAGTGTTAAGTAGGGACCAGGCCCTTGTCCGTCTGCTGGAACTGGTGTCTTTCCCCAGTTCTTACTTCCTGAAGTCATGCACAGGGAGAAGACTGTGCAACTCTCCCTGCACCTGAATCTGAAGACGCTGGGTTGGGAGGAGAGATCTGGCCATTTAGGCCAGGCTTTGCCATGTGAGCTGCCTGCTTGGGACACTGTGTACAAAGCTGAGCTCTTCAGAAGGCCAGGCTGAACCGTAGTTACAGTCTGAACAAATCTGCTACCTTCAGCTCTGCCCCTCAATAACAGCCGCACAACAGAAACTCTGTGTCTTTGCCAGCATTGCCACAGGCAGAAACCCAACAGAAGCAGCTTCCCCCACCATGCGAGATGCACTTGTTGTGCCCGTCCAGCTCTGAAAGGGGAAAGAAAAGCTTGCAGCCTTGCTTTCATCACCAAATGCCGTTTCAGTAGTAGTAGTAGTAGTAGTAATAATAATAATAAAAATAAATTTATTACTTATACTCTGCCCATCTGGCTGGGTTTCCCCAGCCACTCTGGGCAGCTTCCAGCAGGAGATTAAAAATACATTAAAACATCAGTCATTAAAAAAACTTCCCTAAACAGGGCTGCCTTCAGATGTCTTCTAAAAGTCAGATATTGTTTGTTCCTTTGACATCTGATGGGAGGGCGTTCCACAGGGCGGGAGCCACCACCGAGAAGGCCCTCTGCCTAGTTCCCTGTAAGCTCACTTCTCACAGGGAGGGAACCGCCAGAAGGCCCTCGGAGCTGGACCTCAGCGTCCGGGCAGAACGATGGAGGTGGAGACGCTCCTTCAGGTATACTGGGCCGAGGCCGTTTAGGGCTTTAAAGGTCAGCACCAACACTTTGAATTGTGCTCGGAAATGTACTTGGAGCCAATGTAGGTCTCGGCAGCCGCTCCCAATCACCTGTCTAGCTGCCGCATTCTGGATTAATTGTAATTGTAAGAGTGGCTTCTTGCTGATGGTTTTTCACCCTCTTCCGCCCTGCCCAGGATTTGCTGGCGCTCCTCTGTCTGTGGCAAGGAGCATGATTATTGGCACTTCAGCAGTCTGCTGCCCCTGGGGAGAGAGGTCTCTGCCCTTTCTGTCCAAAGGAAATGATGTCTGAAGCCAAGCTGCAGGGAGAGATGAAGCCAGAAGGAGGCAGCAGTGAGCCCATGACAAGCCAGGAGCTGCTTCAGAGGCTCCGGGAGCTGGAGGTACGTTCCTTAGTTTTCTCCCCAGAAGAGTTTAGGCACAAGGAGTGACAGAGGTAATGGCTTAAGACCCTAAGAAACCCCCTGCCCACTTTTTGTGAGTGGGGTGGTTTTTCCTTTGGCGAGGGACCAATATAGCATCTGTTTTACTTGGCTGGGGAGCTGCCCTGGACCCACTGATGCCTCATTGGCCCTCCGAGGCTCCTGCCAGTGACTAGAAGGTTATATTTAAGATTTTGGAAGTGATGTGAGTGACATTCCGTTTTGCTGGGGAAGGGGGCAGGCTTCCAGGGAACGAGGTTGGAGTAGGCTCACAAAAACCTAGATCCAAAACAGCTACTGTGAATCTGAAGAAGTGTGCATGCACACGAAAGCTTATACCAAGAACTAACTTAGTTGGTCTTTAAGGTGCTACAGGAAGGAATTTTTTACTTCGACTATGGCAGACCAACACGGCTACCCATCTGTTACTGTGAATCTGGTTTTTTATAACACAATAGATTTCATTGTAAATATTCTTCCATAGCAGTTAACAAAGTGGGGTGGCAATCAATTGGGATAATGAACCTGCCTTGTTTCTTTTTGTACAAAACTAGGCTCATTAGTACATCACATTCCAGATAGGAATAACATTTGGTGGTCCGTTCACTTACCTCCGTTTATGAAAGATTATGAAGGGAAACAAAATTTCTAAAAGTTTTCCTGTGTCGGTGCGCCCCCCCCCCAGCCAGGATCTGGATTGAGTTAAACCTTCAAAAGGTTGATAGACAACAACTCCCATCATGCCTGACCATTGGCTGTACTGGTTGGGGCTGATGGGAGTTGGAGTCCAACCACTTCTGGACGGTGCTGGTTGGCTCTGCTAGTGTTGTGTTCCACAATCTCTGGAGACACATTTATTTTGTCCATTTAGTCATGTAACACTGTCCATTAAAAAAAAGGAAACTTTGACTTGCCTTCACTGGTATATTTTTGTACGGCAGAAATGGAATAGCTCCTGTCCCCTGGCTTTGAGGCAGAAGCATCTTCTCCCAAGCGTCAAAAGATCACTCTGATGGAATTTAGACCCCAGTGTGCCCAGAGAGTGCAGGGGCAGGCTTGCAGGTGACTCAAGCAAGCGAGTAGAGCCATGTGCAGTTCCTCTTCTGCCTCCTTCCAGTGTGTAGGAGCCCTTTGCACGAGCAGATTGTGATGTGGGTCCACTTATGGGACAGTGGGCAGCAAGCTGATAGAGTGGAAGGACTCACTGCTCTTGTTTCTGAAGGCCGCCTGCCTACTGAAGCTGTTGCTTTTGACCCTTCTGTGTTCTTAAGTATGCAAGAAGATCACTGGCGGATCAGGACAAAGGTCCATCTGTCCAGCGTCTTGTTCTCACAGTGGCCAACCCTATGCTCCTATGGGAATCCCACAAGCAGGGCAGGAGTGTACCAGCGCTCCCCTCCTAGCAACTGGTCTTCAGAGGCATACCTCTGCCTTCAGCAGTGGGGGTAGAACAGCCATTGTTGGCTAGTAGCCATTGAGAGCCTTAGCTGCCACAAAATGGTCTAATCCTCTTCTAAAGCCAACCACATCGCTGGCCAACACTGCATCATAGAGGCCTGGGCTTAAGCTTTGGTCTTGCCATTGCTGCGGTGAAAAAACTTCCCTGTAGGGCAAGGGAGCTAAAGGAGAGCAGGAAAGGGAAACAAGGGTTTTTTTTAAGTTTTTCTAGCATATTTGCAAGCAGTTTATTCAGCTTACAGCAGGACAAAAGGAAAACATGTCCGATCTCCTTCGTGTCCAAAAGCAAGCAGCTTAAGCAAAAGCTATACACAAACAGAAGTTCCCAGCAAGCTGTGCTGGAGTGTAAATAGACATGTGACACACAACAATCATGTGTGTACCTTAAGGTGGAACGGAATATTTTAAGTCTTTGCCTTTTTAAAATTATTATTATTTATTAAAGATTTTGTTGATTTACAAAGGTGTGTGCAATGTCTCTCTCTCGTATTTTTCCCCCCATGTAACATTTTTACAAATCAGTTTCATTTGTTGGGGAAACGAGATGTTCTTTGCTTCCGTTTCTTCCTAGAGAGGAAAGCTGGGATTCTGGGCCCTTTTGCTCACCTGTTGTCTGATTATATTCCCAGGCAGAGAATTCGGCTTTGGCACAAGCCAATGAGAACCAGCGAGAGACGTACGAACGCTGCCTTGATGAGGTACAGCTGCCTTCCCTTCTCATTTTCCAAGAGGGCCTTTACCTTCCCTTTTCCTTTTTTTTTGGGGGGGGGGGGAGACGATGACGACTACAGCCTGTTTCAGGGTCCTTAAGACTTTCCTCCTCTTATCTGTTCTTTACTGTTCTACAGGTAGCAAATCATGTTGTGCAGGCGCTGTTAAACCAAAAGGTGAGTCTCTTATCTTGTGCAAATCTCATGCTGCAAACAATTTAGGGTTTCCCCCAAGAACATTTGCTTGTTTTTGCAGGTGCATTCTGCAACTTGCCATTGACATCATAATAGTGCATCAGTGATAGATTTACACTGGATCATCCAGACATCGTTCTGCGTTATCAGCTGATTCATTGAAGGATGTGTCTGTAGGGGGTGGGATGGCAGGATGTGGGGGTGAAGCTGTCTCCCAAACACCAGCTTAGAGGGTGAAGCTCACTGACCCTTCTCTTTCCTCAGGACCTACGTGAAGAATGCATCAAACTGAAAAAACGGGTCTTTGACCTTGAGCGACAAAACCAGGCCCTGAGTGATCTCTTCCACCAGAAGCTGACCTCTGTCTCTCTCTCCCAGGTGGGTCCATTCTTCTCTCTCTCTCTCTCTCTCTCTCTCTCTCTCTCTCTTTCTTTCTCTCTCTCCCACCCCACTTATTCTTCTGAGGCACTCAGCCTTGCTCTTTGCATGGATGCACAAACAGGAAGCTTCTTGGTTGTGTGTGATGGAAGCCTTAGAATCATAAAACCAGAAATGGCTCTTTTTCTGGCATGCTTCAAACTGTTTCATTGAGAGAGCAGATCCCTCTCACACAAAGACTGCTGCTAGCACAATGGTGCTTCTCCCCAATAGCCACCTCACAATTGGACTGGAAGAAACCCCAGGCCAGCACATGGGGGCAGGGAGGAGAGGTTTAGACCATTCAGTCAGGCCAGCAGAAATGCGTGCGCAGACAGAGTGATCTGCTTAGAACAAGTTTAAATCCCTCCCATCTTTATTTTTAGGAATTTTTATTTTTTAGAAACCTGTATTGCTTTTCATCCCCACTGTCCTTTGGGTTTTAGACTGCTATACATAGAAACAACAGCCATGGGGTGATGGTTATATTGCATGTCTTTCTATGTAATGTATAGCCTGGTCCTCCTAACGGTGCGGCCTTCGTACATCTTACTCATGTGGTGCATCTCTGCCTACAACCCACCATGTCTTAGTGCATCTTGGATTTCCTGGGGTTGGAGGTGAAGGGACATGGGCTGCCTTCCGGCATCACTGTTTCAGCTACAGTTGAGTTAGAAGACAAGCAGAGTGGCTTCTTGGGACTGACCAGTGACAATTGTGCTGATAAGAAGCCTGGGTGGGCGGGGAGAGACTGCAGAAGGAGTCTGAAGGGGCAGCATCAGTGGGTGAATGAAAGTGGGATCTTAATGGAATCTCATGAGCTTTACCCTACGGGGTTTTCCCCAGCTGGCTACTAAGAGATCAGGGTGCTGGCTAGAAGGGCCTTTGGCCTGATCCAACAGGCTGTTCTTATTGCTCCCTTGAGCAATACATCTGCATGCCACTCAGTACAGTGGTGCCCCGCAACACGAATGCCTCGCAAGACGGAAAACCCGCTAGACAAAAGGGTTTTCCGTTTTGGAGGTGCTTCGCAAAACGAATTTCCTATGGGCTTGCTTCGCAAGACGAAAATGTTTTGCGAGTTCCTGCGGGGTTTTTTTCCTTTCCCCCCCCTTTTTCCCAAGCCGCTAAGCCGCTTATCAGCTGATCCACTAAGCCGCTAAGCCGCTTAACAGCTGATCGCTAAGCCGCTTATCAGCTGATCCGCTAAGCCGCTTAACAGCTGATCCGTTAAGCCACTAAGCTGCTTATCAGCTGATCCGCTAAGCCTCTAATAGCGCTAATCCGCTAAACCGCTAATGGGCTTGCTTCGCAAGACGAAAAAACCGCAAGACGAAGAGACTCGCGGAACGGATTCTTTTCGTCTTGCGAGGCACCACTGTACTTGCCAGTGGCCTTTTCAGCCTTGCTCATCTGGCTGCCTTGCCATTTCACCTTTGGAATTCAGGAATGCATTTTAAAGCAAGCCAGGTGTACACAACATCATCTTAAAAGCCCCATAAGACCATTGAGGGTGGAATCTATTTGTGTGTTTTTTAAAAAAAATACTCCCTTCACCATAATGCCCTAGCGTGTGTCATAGCAATTTAAAAACAGTTTAACTTAGCTTTAACCAAAGCAGAGTGGAAATGCACCTTGTGGAGAGTGGTTTTCCCTCTGAGTGTCTGTGTGAAGGAGGTTGTGAGCCTGTATGTATCGGCTGCCTGCCTGCAGTTCTACTGAGGCTGTTTAGAGTGGCAGTTCCCTCCCTCGCTGCAGTGCCTTTGCCCTTCACGGTGCTCCTTCTATCCCCAGCTCCCAGCCCATCCTGCTTCCTTGCTCTCGGATCCATCGTCCATCTCCCAGCCAGGCACGGTGGAGAAGCTCCCCGCTTCGTTGCCCTTGGGACACTGCATCTTGCAGAGAGAGGTATGTTCTGCAAAGCGCCCCTGCCCTGCATTACCTGTGAGGGTCTTCGCTGCCTCTGCAGCCCCCAGCCCCCCCCCATAAGTACTCTTCCCGTTGCATCCCTGTTTCACCGCAGCTTAGAGACTGAAGGTGTTTGCTTCCTGGAACGGGGCCCAGAGCCATTAATTGCTGCTTTGCTGTGCGGCTCGGCACTGTGTGTACCTTAGATGCATCGCAAGGTGCCAGGCCCGACAGCTCGCACTGAATCATGGGAATTTTGGACGCGGCCCAGTTTCCCAGGGAAGAAGAAGAAGAGATTATCTGAGGTGGACCCAAAATTAGAATGCTGGTCTTTTTTCCACCTGGGGGATACTCTGGGTAGAAGCACCTGTTAACAGGTGAGAGACTGTTCCAGTTGGTAGGCTTGGGGGGTCGTCATTCCCAGGTGGCATCAAAAACTGGGGGCAAGCTGAGGCTTTCAGATATGCCTGCAATGCAGCAGATGCAGGATTGGGCTTTGGAGGGTAAGGGCTAAAAAGCTGCCTGGTCAAGCATTCCAGCCCCACCACAGACCCCATTTCCCCCTTATGGTCTCTGTATAGCTCAAGCTTCCTCCAGATTTTTTTGCTGAATTTATGCTGCAAGAATAGAGGAGCTGTGGCATGGAAAGGGACCATAGAGCAGTGGTGGAACACTCTCTTGGGTGTGCAGAAGGCCACCAGTTCAGTCGCTGGCATCTCCAGATAAAAGGTCTTGGGCAGCAGAGTATGGGATGCAGGCAGAGATAATGACTGGCTTGGATAACCAAACAAGCCAGGATATGCGTGAGCATCAGGCACCTGTGTGCATCCCTTTCCAAATAGGAAAACAGGTCAGGAACTCGGTTAGCCATAGCTTCCCATGGCATTTGAACCAGGAAACTGTGGTTTGAAGGCTCCCAAACATGCCAGGATGCGAAGCCATGGTTTAAAGGTGGCCTCCAAATCCTGCTTTGCTTGGAAGCCAGTGACCACATTTTTCCTGCTTTGGGCCTAACGGAACTCTGGGCAGCTGAGGCTTCCTGACTTGTCTCCTTTCTTGCGCAAAGGGAGGAGCAAAGGGGCTGCGTGTAGATGTGGGACGCTTGTGAGTATCCTGACATATTAAGCCATGATTTAATCGTTGGAACATGTATACTGTGTGTGTTTGTGTGTATGATCTAGAGGTTTTTACACTTTGCCTCTCCCCTTTCCGACTCCCCATAGGTCATTTCTGAGGAGCAGTGTGCTGGCACTCCAGGGCCCAACCCCCAGTCCTTGGAAGCCCTGTCCCCATTCCTGCGCAAGAAGGCCCAGATCCTGGAGGTGCTTCGCTCGCTGGAGGAGATGGACCCCCTGCTCGCCTTCCCCTCCCCTTGGAGAGAGCCTGGGCAGGGGGGCTCTCCAGAAGGGGTGACGGCCGAAGCCTGGCCCTGCCTGCTGCTGGCGCAGGGGGAAGGGGTCCCCAGGCAGCCTCCTCCGAAAGGAGAGGGCAGCTCCTCCTCCTCCTCGGACGAGGCCGGCGAAGGCGACCCCCCAGAGAAAGGACACCCCGGGCAGGTGCTGCTGAGCACTCTGGCCGAGCACAAGATGGACTTGGGCGACATGGAGACTTACCTGCACCACGTCCTGAGGGAGGCAGGCGACAGCGCTCTGCTCAACGGGGAGCCCAGTGGGCCTGGCTTGGTGGAAGCCCCGGAGGGGCAGCTGGGCAGCTACAAGCACATCCAGGCGGTCAGTTGCCTGGAGGCCTTGGGGCCACCCTCTGCTTGCAGGGAGCCGACTTACCTTGGGGTCTTGGCACCAAGTGAGGGCAAGGACAAGTCCCGCCCAGGCCCGCCCATCCCCTCCCCCTCCAAGGTGCTCAAGTTGCTCAAGATGCCGCCCCCGCCCAGCCCCGCTGCCCTCCGCCTCAGCCCCCAGCTGACCCGCAGCTCCAAAATCCCTTGTCGCAGCAACACCTACGAGGTGTACCACTCCCCGACGCCCAGCCGCAAGGGCTCCCCGGACAGTCCCTTCCCCAGCGACTCTAGCATTGCTGGGGGACACCCTTCTCCCAAGGCTGCCCGGCACCTTGTTCCGGTGCCCCCCAAAGTCACTCCAACCTCTCCTGACCCCTTTAGCTTCCACAAGCCCCACGAGTACGAGAATGTCTTAGAGCTGTCCCTCAGCAGCGCCATCAGTCCTCATGCCCACTCCCCCCGAGACGCCAAGCTGGAGGTCCCCGACGCACTCCCGCCCGCGTGCCGTTCGGCACCCCTCCGTGCTGTGCCGCCCAGCGACATCTCGCTCGAGCCCTGCCCCTTTGCCGGGGGCCGGGAAAAGCCGGGCCCTGAGAGCAGGCACTCTCCGCCACTCGCTCGCCGAGCCTCCGAAGGCTCCAAGAAGGTGGCAAACGGGCCGAGCAAGCGGGCGCCTGAGGCAGCCAACATGCCCTTCAAAGAACGGCTTACTGTGCTGGGGAGGCTGAAGGGAGCGGAGGGCAAGGAGTCGCCAGGCTTTGAGAAAGGGAGGGCCCCGGCCCGGCTCTGTGAGCGCACCGAGGGCTTTGCCGAGGCTCACCCCAGGCTGGGCACCGGAAGCAGCAGCCTCAAGCACCACGAGCCTTGCCATGGCGGCGAACCGGCCCCTCGGTGCTACTCCTCCCACTCGGTCGGCTCCCGTGGCAGTGACCCCGAACACCACGTCTCCAAGAGCCGCTTGCTGGGAACTCCAGGAGCAAGGAACCCTCCCAAGCCCCCGCCGCCAGGGAAGAACACCAAGAGTCCTCATGGGAGCCCAACAAAGTTGCCGTCCAAATCCCCAACCAAGGCCTCCGCCCCGGAGCCCAAGCCGTGCCAGGCACTGGCCAAGACGCCCACCAGCGTCGGGCGCAAGAACCCGCCTTGCCTGGACTCGGTCAAGGGCAGCAAAGCTGGGCCTCCAGCCAGCATTGAGGAGAAGGTGATGAAAGGTATTGAGGAGAACGTTTTGCGCAGGCACAAAGGAGGGGCGGCAGCAGGGGAGGCGAAGCAGAAGAACTCTAGCGGCCTCGCCAGCTGGTTCGGGCTGCGCAAGAGCAAGCTCCCTGCCCTCAGCCGCAGGCCTGAGGCCCCCAAAGTCAAGGAGGGCAAGATGGTCTCCCGCAGGCTGGAGGCTGAGAGCCTAAACATTTCCAAACTCATGGAGAAGGCGGAGGACCTGCGCAAAGCCCTGGAGGAAGAGAAGGCCTACATCAATGGGTTGGCCTTGGACAAGCCCCGGCCCCACGCCTGCGACACCGGCCACAGTCAGCTGACACTGATGTATCAGGAGGTGACTGCGGAGAACTTCATGCAGCAGCTGCTCAATAGGTAGGTGACACAGCTGAAGCCAGGTTCCTGTGAGAGTTATCCGCATAGAAGAATGAGTCTTGCTGAGGAAGAATCAGCATGGCTTCTGCAAAAGTAACTCCTGTCTCACAAGCTTCTTAGAGTCCTTGAGAGTGCCAGTCAGCATGGGGATAGAGGTGATCTGGTAATCACGGTATACTTGGGCTTTTGAAAACCTTTTGTCAAAGCCTCCCCCACGGCTTCTGAGTAAACCGATCAGTAATGGGTTAGGAGAGAAGGTCCTTTTTTCATAGATTCATAGACTTTGAAGGGACCTTAGCAGTCATTTAGCCCAGGGTCCTGCTCAGTGCAGGATCTGCAGTGCACAATGCAACTAAAATATCCCTGGTGGACAACTGCTTAGCTTCTGCTTAAATACTTCCTGCGAAAGAAAGCATACCACTTCCGGAGGTAGAATCTGTTTTTGGGATAACTAGTTAAAAGAACAGGATGCCAAGAGCAGGACAGTTACTCTTAGTGGAGGGATGTAAGAAGTTGGAGAAGAACATAGGAAGAACGTGCTGGGTCAGGCCAAAGGTAAATCTAGTTTAGCATCCTTTTTTCACATCGGCCAGCCAGATGCCTGTGGTAAGCCTGCAGGCTAGACAAGGGACAGCAACACACTGCCCACCTACCATGTGCAGCAAATGGTGTTTCTTAGGATCCCCCAAGGATCTGTATGGGGACTGGTGCTTTTTGTCTCGTTCCTAAATTACCTAAGAGTTGGGGGTGAGCAGTGAGGTGCTCAGGTGTGCTGATGACACCCAGTTGTTCAGAGTGGTAGAAATAAAAAGGAATTGCAAAAAACTCCTGAGTTATCTCTCAAAATTTAATGACAGCTGAGGTTGAAAGTACAGGCAACCTGTTTCGCACTTGTTCAAAGAATTGTGCACACGTTGGCCATTTTTGGACCTGGAAGAGGATGGAATAGGGGTGTGATGGGCTTCTGCACGCTGCCAGCATACACAATGACCCTGAGTGCACCCCACCCGGAGATTGGGGGTTGCCTGTAAGTGTAAAGTGATGCAAAACATTCGAACTTCACATATCTGTTTGTGGGAGTCTAAACTGGCAGTGACTCACGAGGAAAGGGATCTTGGGAGTTGTGGTTTACAGCCTGAGGAAGACGTCGACTCAGGGTGCAGCAGCTGATCATTAGGAATGGAGCTGAAAATAAAACTCCCAATATAGTAATGTCTTCATGCATGGAATACTGTGTACAGTCCTTATTGCTGCATCTCAAAAAAAGACAGTGTGGAGCTGGAAAAGGTACATAAAAGGACATTCAGGATGCTGGAGCAGCCTCCTTATAAGGAAAAGTTAATTCATTTGGGACTTTTTAATTTGGAAAAAAGGACTCAATTATGCATGGTGTGGAGAAGTTGGATAGAGAGGTTTCCATCCCTGTCGTAATTCTGGGACCTGGAGTCATCCGGTGAAGTTGAATGTTGGAAGGTTTAGGACAAACAAATGGCAGTGCAATGTTAAACTGGAATGCGCTGCTCTAAGAGGGGCTGATGGCCACCAGTTTAAAGGGGGATTAGAAAGATTTGTAGACGGAAAGGCCATTGGTGTTTACTAGCTATGATGGCTACAAGTCACCTCCACGATGAGAGGTCACCTAGATGCACAAATGCACTCACTGGGAAAGAACAGCACGTGCCACTTGTGGATTTTTCATGGGCATCTGATTGGCCACTTTGGGGAGACAGGATACCCACCTCTGGTCTGATCCAGCAGAACTCTTGCCATTTTATGAAACGTTTATGTGGCTGGCTGAGAACACAGGACTGTTGATTCTAATGTATTAAAAATCTCTTATCTGTGCAAAATCTGTACCAAGGTAATCAAATGTTCTGTACCAATCCAAGTTTTTCTGTGACCTGACTTTGAAGAAAGGAGAGAGTTGCATTACTGCATATTTCATTTAATTTCTGGATCTGAGAGCTGTTACGGTGTGCAGCATAACTGCAGTCCATGCCCAGCTTTCCCCCTAGGTTCTGATGGTGCACAGGGCAACACCTCCAATCCTCTCTTGCAGTCTCAAGGGCCAGAAACTTGCTTCTTCGTATTTATTTTTAAAAACTGAACCAAATTCCAATTTCCACATTTGTGTGATATAGCCGCCATTTCTAGACAACCCCATTGAAAGTAGAGGGTTAACGGCAGAAGAGGCTGTTCCTGGGGGAAACTAGTCTGGCTGTGTATGCAGTGAGGTCTCTGAAATTTTGATTTCAAATCTTGGGTGGAAAAGCAGGTATAAAAAACAGGGCAAATGAGACCCTGGTGCGTTTTGCTGGGCTATAGAACTCTCTCAAGGAGACAGACATTTCTGGCCTGCAGGGGCTCAGGGAAATGAGGTTCTTCAGGGAGAATATGGGGTTGGCCTTCATCTTTCTCCCCTCTCACCTGCTCTGTGGCAGGGTGGACGGCAAAGAGGCGCCGTTTGAGACTCACCTGGAGCAGAAGAACGAGCTGCAGGGCCTGCAGAGAGGCCTCCATGATGCCAAAGATGCCCGCCTCATCCGGCCTCCACGCAATGGCATCGTTGGCCACCTCCATGCCTGCCAGGAAGCCCCTGCCAAGGTGAGCCAGTCGTGACGCCCAGAGTCCTCCTGTCCTGGCAGTGGCGGAGCATGTCTCCATGCCGCCTGGGGCAGGTGCCCTCTCTGGGGGCAGGGCAAGGGATTGAGGACAAACAGAGCCCACCACTCCTGCCCAGCCCCCGCTGGAGCGATACCAACCCCAAGCGGCATGGCTGTTGCACTCTCCTCGTACATGAGGTTTACTTGAGAGTCGCTGCTACAGAGACAGCTGCGGTTGTAAAGGCTGCATTTCCCCCTTCAGACTCAAGGCTGCCTCTGTGTTGTTGTTTTTTAACCAGCTACTTCTGCACCGTGCCATCTGCCACCGTGGCAGCTGAAGGACCAGGTGCGCAGCCTGGGAGTCATTTTGGATTCTTTGTATCCAGGGCAGCTGTCTACCAGCTCCACCTGGTACGCAGGCTGAGACCCTATCTGCCCGCAGACTGTCTCGCCAGAGCAGTGCATGCTCTAGTTATCTCCCGCTTGGACTACTGCAATGCGCTCTAGGTGGGGCTACCTTTGAAGGTGACCCAGAAACTACAACTAGTCCAGAATGTGGCAGCTAGACTGGTGACTGGGGGCGGCCGCTGAGACCACATTGGCTCCCATTAGGAAAGACCTACATTGGCTCCCAGTACGTTTCCAAGCACAATTCAAAGTGTTGGTGCTGACCTTTAAAGCCCTAAACTGCTTTGGTCCAGTATACCTGAAGGAGCGTCTCCACCCCCATCGTTCTGCCCAGACACTGAGGTCCAGCTCCGAGGGCCATCTGGTGGTTCCCTTGGTGTGAGAAGTGAGGTTACAGGGAACCAGGCAGAGGGCCTTCTCGGTAGTGGCCCCCGCCCTGTGGAACACCCTCCCTTCAGATGTCAAGGAAATAAACAACTATTTTACATTTAAAAGACAACCGAAGGCGGCCCTGTTTAGGGAAGTTTTTAATGTCTGATGCTGTATGGTTTTTAATATTCGGTTGGAAGCTGCCCAGAGTGGCTGGGGAAACCCAGCCAGATAGGCGGGGTATAAATTATTATTATTATTACTTATTAAAAAGAGCCTTCTTGTGACATCAGCTTCATTCTGTGCCCTACCTCATCCTCTCCTCCCCCCCCCCAAGCGGCGAGGGGTTGACGCAAGAGCTGCATTTTCCAAGGTGCAGGCAAAGCGCGAAAGCTCTTTGCGCTGCAAATGGTTTCACTCCAAATTATTGAGAGCAAGTTGATGAAGTGCAGGAGGGCTTCCTCAAGAAAGCACGTGTAGGCTTTAAAGCTACAACGCTGCCCTGGTTTATTTGAGGCTTAAATGTTGGGTGCCCTTTCCGCCGTGGCCGGGACAGGGGAGGATTAGGCCCCCCCTCCACGCCTACGCCTGAGTATCTGAGTCCCGCTCACCAGCCTCATCTCCCTGTTTCCCTCTAGCTTCGTGATGCAACTTTGCAAGAGGAGATCCCGTCCGATGACAGCCTGGCTGAGTCCGTGACCTCCCAGCACTTTGCAGGTGAGCTTTATGGGATGTCGCCAGCAGAGGGGACAAAGTGTGGCAGGTGGGCACCTTCATTGGAAGGTGCGCACAGACTGCTATTCTGTGCTGCTTTTAGCTAAGCAAGGTGGAATGGGGAGGGAGAAGAGCCATTCGGGATGGGCACTCCAAATGAGAGAATACACTCTCATTATAGGACCCACTTTCTGTAATGATTGCATTCTTCTCTAATGTGTAATATAGGCTCCCCTTTCTTTTACACAAGGAGAATCAAGCTCAGTGGAGGCCTTTTGAGGATATTCCCATAATTCTTTGCAGGCTTCCACGAATTGTGCTCCATCTGTACACAGGAAATAACTGGCATAAAGAATTGCTTCCTAGAGTGGAAATTAATGTCTTCTCTGTGCCGAAGAGAAACCTCCTGCGGGAGATCTGGTGGGCCTGTCTCCAGTAACTTTCCCATGAGAAAATCTGCTTTGTAGATTTGAGCCTACTGTTAATAGAATTGTGCCCACATAAATCTAGTTCTTCCATTCGGAGCTTAACTTTTAAAAATGTATATTAGGCTTTGGATTTGTGACGAAAAGTGGTTTAATTTTATTATTTTTAAAAAATGAATTTCAAAGAGCAAGTACTCCTGTTTGCTTCTAATTCTGATTTAAGAAGGGAATAGCACTGAATCAAGGCTGTGTTAAAACAGATGATAACTGTTGGTTTGAATGCGGTTGGAATATGTGTTCACGGGATTTTATGGCTAATTCTAGCAAAAAGGAAGATCTATGAGGTCCGAAGCAGACAAACGGTTGGCTCAAGGATGCTGGAGAGGGGAGAAGACGGGAGGGGAGGTTTCAGGAACTCCTATCTTTTTTAAGGGAGACCTTAAACTAAGATTTGCAGAATCATAGAATTGTAGAATTGGAAAGGCACCCTATGTCCCATTCAAGGATCAAACTTGCAACCTGGAGCTTTCAATATATAAGCTGTTTGGAGTAGAAAGGGTCAGAATGACAGAGAATCCTTTGATGTGGATTCTGACTCCACCTCTTGTCCCTGCCCGTGGTCCACAGTGTGCAGCTCCCTGACTCGGACTCTGGACAGTGGCATTGGCACCTTTCCGCCGCCGGACTACTGCATCGGGATGCCCTGCAAGAGCGTGCCTAAACCGAGGCCCCGACTTGACCCTCCGTCAGCCGGCCCTTTCCCAGCCAGGGGCCCTCCGCCCGTCACTCGGGTTCCCCGCAAGGCCCGGACGCTGGAGAGGGAGGTGCCCAGCACAGAGGACTTGCTGGGCCCCAGCAAGCACCAAAGCATGCCAGCTTTCCACGGCGTCTTAGCCAGTGCTGAGCCACCCCCCAGGCACCGGGATCGCAGGGATCGCTGCCCAGGAGGTTTGTATTGTCCAGAAGGTGGTGAGCAACGGGAAGGGGGACAACCGTTAATTCTGAATTGTTTTATTTGATGTTTTAATGTCTTGTAAACAGCTTTGAGATTTTTTTTCTTTTAAATATAAAGTGGTATAGAAATAGTGATGGTGATGGTGATAGTGAGAATAATAATGAATTGTTCTGTCCTGTGGGCCCAAATACAGCGTGTGGGGAGACATGCAAGTGAGCAATCTCTCGGACACTTATTTGTCTGGATTCGTGCAACTTCCCTGCTGGGCTCTTCAAAAGCAAAGGAGAATTTGGCTCCCCCACCCTAATGAGTTGCACCTCCGCTTTCCCCTCTCAGACCTCTGCAACGAACCCAACAAACCACGGCATGCCCAGCAGAGCAAGAACTGGACTTTCCCCAATGCCAAAGCATCTGCCGGCACTGACCCCTTCCTCTGCTCCCCTCACGGCCTGGAGGGCCTTCATGGTTCTGCAATGGTAAGTGAGGGTGGGGTGACTGGGGGAAACCAAGGTGCCCAGCTCAGGCCAGGTGTGGGGAACTTTGGTCCCTCCAGACATTACTGGACTGCAACTCCCACCATTCCTAGCCAGCAGCTGTGCTTGCTGGGGCCGATGGGAGTTGTAGTTCAGCAAGATCTGGAGGACAAATGTTCTCCCTAGCTTGTTTAGGCCATGCCTCACTCTAGCCCTGGCTTGCAGATGGAGCTTTCAATGTGCCGGACATTTGGTGCTTCTGTTCCAGTCCACTTCCACCCCCGCTATCCATTGGTGTGTTCCTCTGCTCCTAAGCAGCCTTGCTGCTCTGTGTATCTGCAGGGCTCTGCTTGCAGCGTTGTCGAGAGGAGAAGGGCCTCGTCGGACGGGCCTCAGGCCTCGCCGGCCTTCAGCACCAGCAGCAGCCGCACCCCCAGCGCATCCGACGTGGGCGAGGAGGGCAGCACAGAGGCCCGTTCCAGGGATATGGGCCCAGAAGGGCAGCCGGGCCTGGAGAACTCCGAGTCCCTGAGCGACTCTCTTTATGACAGCTTGTCCTCCTGCGGCAGCCAGGGTTGAGCGTGGCGGGAGGGGGCGGAACGGGGCACAGGTTTCTTGACATGACACTGCCACGTGCCGCTTCGGAGGGCCACACGCTTGCCCGTGGGAACCTGCTTGATTCTCCCAAACCAAATCTTGGCCCTGCACCAGAGCACGGCGATGCGTCTTCCACACCCAGCACCCCCCACCTGCCCCCCTCCCCAAAGGAAGGAAATAGGACCATGAAAACCATGACACCAGGAGGCTTCTCTGCCCAAGAGAAGAAATGGGTCCAAGGAGGTAATGGAGCGTGGTGGTCATGCACATGGACTCTTGCTGAACGCCATTAGGCCCGCTTAGCTTATGGGGGGTGGGGGTCCGGGGTCCTGCGCATCTAAAATGGCGACCCTTTGGTTGAAGCACGGGAGATGGGGGTGGGATCTGTCTTATTTTGCTTGAACCCTTGGCCGCTTTATTTGGCTCATAAATTCACTGTGAGAGGCGTTGGATCCAAGGTACGCTAGAAAAATCTGGCCTGGAGTTGAGGTGTTCTGAGTAGAGCTGTGTTTGCCAACCTGGTGCCCTCTAGGCACTTTGGAACACAACTCCCATCATCCCTTCCCCGTGGCTGTGCTGGCTGGGGTTGGTGGGCGTTGTGGTTCGAAGCGTCTGGCAGGCCCCCAGGTTGGCAAAGACTGGAGCAGAGGGCGTTCTCTTGAAAGGGTAGGTCATTGCAAAGGTGTGGGTCACCTGTCCAGAGCTTGCACCAGTGCGATATCCTCACCCCCTTGGCCCCCATTTTACAGGTGAAGGTTGCTGAGCAGTGGTGCTGCCTGGGCCTCTTAAGCGCCCCTCTTTGCGCCTAAGAAGCTGCCCCTTTTACCTCATTGGCTGAGCGTATTTCCTTCTCTGCCTTTCATCACTTGGAGAGTGTGTGCAACTTTGCCAAATCCAGTATTTCTCACCACCCGGGAAGAGGCACAGAGCTCCTCACTCATGTGACTGCTGGAGTGTACCAAACAAGATTATTTGGGGGTTGGGGGGTGGGAGTGAGCGCAGGGATTGGCAGGGTAGTGCTTCTACCTCCCCCTCTTTCATGGAGTAGCTCCCACAGCCCTTCTTCCCCACTGGAACCAACTGGGCAGGACACGTCTTATCCAGAACCTCACATGCCTGGGACTTAACACTTCTGTGGGTTTCGGGAATGGCCAGCTGGGTTCCTCACTCCCCATCCCTTCCTTGTATTCCCCCATTTAAATGTTAAGTTTCTAATGTTGCTGTTTTAGTTTCCACACGTTCAGGCCCCTCTTCTCTCCTTTCCCTGTTTCTAAAGGAGCCCCACGTGGTTCCCCAGATGGTGCTATTTTGCTGTGTACAGGCCCCTTTCCTTACGAGTCTTCCTTATTATGTTGTCCTTTAAAAAAAAAAAAAAGAATTTGGGTTTTTTTAAAAAACAAAACATTAAGATGTCTTTTGCTCCTCTACTAATTTATATAAGTTATTGTGAAATGAGGCTGTTTATTGTCTTTTGATCTCCCAGGAAATAAAGGGGTAAAAAATGTGTGTGTATTGGATTGGATACATGGATTTTGGGGGAACAACTTGCACAGCATTCTCTCCTGATGCCTTTTCTCTTTCCTGAAAAAGGGTCTCTCATCCCCCTAAGCGGTGTGTTTCTGTACCTTTTGATGTCTGGGCTATACCATTTCCCACCCCCATCCCAGTTTGAAATGATATTTTTTCAGACGGTTCACATCTTTCTTGCACCTTATCAGTACTAATACACATCCCTGACCACATGCATGGAAGTCTACATGTATTACTGCAGCAGCAAGCATGGTTTCTAAAATATTGGACCTGGAGTTGTCGGACACCCTGGGGAGATGTTACAGGCCACAGGGCGGCAGGGAGATAGTGATAGCACTCCAGCTTTTTCACTTTGCATGAAGAAATGAGGTTTAGTTTTAGTATAGAACAGTGCCTCACAGGCATACATCAGGAGTGGGATGCTAATAAAATTACTTGTTCCAAAGCAGCAAGGAGGGGCAGGTTCTTGAGTTAGGGCTGCATATTCATGGTTCTTGTCACAGTTCAGGATGGTGCTGGTGGTGTCAGGTGCTTTGAGTTTTGGACAATGTCTAAAAAAAACCCAGTTTCTTTGGGGTTAAACTGAGGTTTCCTAAGACAAAGTGGTAAGATCAGGCATAGGCAAACTCGGCCCTCCAGATGTTTTGAGACTACAATTCCCATCGTCCCTGACCACTGGTCCTGTTAGGTAGGGATGATGGGAGTTGTAGTCCCAAAACATCAGGAGGGCCAAGTTTGCCTATGCCTGGGTAAGATGGTTTCCATCACAGGCCATTCTGCCTCCCAGCTAACAGCACAGAACGACAGCTGGAGAGGGGCTTGGTGCTACGCGTGGAACTGAAAGAGTCTTCTGGTTCATCTTGCCTTGCAAGTGTAAAATAATAGTTATAATATAATAATAATTTATTATTTATACCCCGCCCATCTGACTGAGTTTCCCCAGCCACTCTGGGCGGCTTCCAATCAAGTGTTAAAAACAACACAGCATTAAATATTAAAAACTTCTCTAAACAGGGCTGCCTTCAGATGTCTTTTAAAAAGAAGATAGCTTCTTATTTCTTTCACATCTGAAGGGCGCCACTACCGAGAAGGCCCTCTGGTTCCCTGTAACCTCACTTCTCGCAATGAGGGAACCGCCAGAAGGCCCTCGGTGCTGGATCTCAGTGTCCTGGCTGAACGATGGAGGTGGAGATGCTCCTTCAGGTTTACAGGGGGCTTCTGTGTTACCTGACCAGGGTGGAACATTCTGATCTTAAGAAATCAAGGGAAGTAATAGTGCCACTGTATTCTGCTCTGGTCAGACCTCACCTGGAGTACTGTGTCCAGTTCTGGGCACCACAGTTCAAGAAGGACACTGACAAAGTGGAACGTGTCCAGAGGAGGGCAACCAAAATGGTCAAAGGCCTGGAAACGATGCCTTATGAGGAACGGCTAAGGGAGCTGGGCATGTTTAGCCTGGAGAAGAGGAGGTTAAGGGGTGATATGATAGCCATGTTCAAATATATAAAAGGATGTCACATAGAGGAGGGAGAAAGGTTGTTTTCTGCTGCTCCAGAGAAGCGGACACGGAGCAATGGATCCAAACTACAAGAAAGAAGATTCCACCTAAACATTAGGAAGAACTTCCTGACAGTAAGAGCTGTTCGACAGTGGAATTTGCTGCCAAGGAGTGTGGTGGAGTCTCCTCCTTTGGAGGTCTTTAAGCAGAGGCTTGACAACCATATGTCAGGAGTGCTCTGATGGTGTTTCTTGCTTGGCAGGGGGTTGGACTCGATGGCCCTTGTGGTCTCTTCCAACTCTATGATTCTATGAAATGCCATTTACTGGCTGGATATTTAACCATTACCTCGCCTGCCTCCTTTATTGTTAGGCTGATTGCAGAGGGAGGTTTGATGCAGGAAATCCGTCCTGGAAGAGAGCAGCATGGAAGAGATTCTTCCATGCCCTTCCTTGCAATAGCAGTGCAAGAGGGAGCGAGCTCCTCTTTCGGAGAACAGCCTCCTCCTCTTCTACAGCTCCCTGGTGCTCCCTAGTGGCCAGAGGAGGAGCGCCAGTAGCAACAGCCTGCATTGCTCAGTCCTTACATCACTTTCCAAGGATTGCAAATAGACGCTGCCCAGGATTCCAGGCTGGCCTGGGCTGCTCACGAGATCTTCAGAGCAGGGATCTGCAGCAGGATCTATTTAACAGTGGCAACAGCAAAAATATTCCCCCTGTAATTTTGGCTGCTGAAACTAGGGAAATGGGGGGGGGGGGTAATTAGGAGGAGACTTTTGGTGAAATTACCGAGTTTAGTTCCGATTCTGAAACCAATTTTCTTGGTTCAGAGGAACCCTGTTCTTTAATTCTTACTCAGATGGGGGGTTTTTTCCATTACCTCACCTGGTAGCACTTCAGAATCTAGTAAAAAAACAGCCAACAAGCCCGTGGCTTGGCTGCTGTTGCTTTAAAGCAGGGGTCAGCAACCTTTTTCAGCCGTGGGCCAGTCCACCATCCCTCAGACCATGTGGGGGGCCAGGTGCTTGTGAGTTTTGGACAATGTCTAAAAAAAGCCAGTTTCTTTGGGGTTAAACTGAGGTTTCCTAAGACTATATTTTTGGGGGGAAACGAACGAATTCCTATGCCCCGCAAATAACCCAGAGATGCACTTTAAATAAAAGCACACATTCTACTCATGTAAAAACACCAGGCAGCCCCCACAAATAACGCAGAGATGCATTTTAAATAAAAGGACACATTCTACTCATGTAAAAACACGCTGATTCCCGGACCGTCCACGGGCCAGATTGAGAAGGTGATTGGGCCGCATTCGGCCCCTGGGCCTTAGGTTGCCTACCCCTGCTTTAAAGCATTGTGGTTTTGAGTAGTAATGCAAGACCGATACCAGCGGGATTGTAAAGGCAACTGATCTGCAGTCACCCCGCACCCCCTCCCCAAGCATCCCTCCTATTAATGTCGGTCACAGACAACTGCAGCCTCACACGCATAGTGTGCCTCATTCTTCCTATGCATCTGGAATGCTGAAAACCTCTGCAGTATTTTCACTGGCTGGAGACTTCATCTACAGTCATAGTCTGTCTTGGAAATTAAAGGAACAGGAGGATTTGAAAAGGGGGCCTGGCGGCTAACCTTTACACAGTTGGAATTTCAAGGCTGTGTTGAGGCAGGAACCATACACTGCAGCAATTAAGTTAGCCCCAAGTGGCATGCACAAATATATTTGCAATGCGTATGAGGCTCTGAACAATGTACATTATTCTTTAATTGTTACAAGCCATTAAGGTGGCTCTTTATTTATCTCCCTATTGCAGAGAGGGGGATGCTAAGAGTCTGCCTTGCCTAAGGCCACTTCTTCATAAAAAATAAACGTAGGCATGCTGACTACTAGGGGGAAAACAAAGCTAAACTTGTAAAGGGAAATGCCCTTATTAGGCACACCAACAAACCACCTTTTCAGTTTTTCTCATATGTTTCAGGAAGCTTTTAATGTTTGATGTTGCTGCTGTTGTTTTCACCTGCATTTGGGTTGGAAGCCACCTAGAGTGGCTGGGTGGAGTATAAAAAAATTAATTATTATTAGATAAGAATTTTGAACTACCTTACAGGCTGGTTGTGTCAATCAATCAATCAATCAATCAATCAATCAATCAATCTTTATTACACTCGCAGACCAGCATAAGATAAAAGCATGTTGTCAGGGGTTCAGGAGCAGAGGCAAGGGCAAGGGAGGAAACAGAGAGCGAGGGAGAGGAGGCAGAAGAAAAGATGAGTGATGACGACGACCCGAGATCTCCGAGTCTTTCCAGTGAATCAGAAGATTCACAGAAAGGAGCACCAGTGGCCAGAGCAAGGGGGGAGCCTAGGGGGACACCCCAGGAAGATAGAGCCAGAGGGGACTCAGAGGGGAGCAGTTGGAAATCAGGACCAGCGTCACCGCCAGAGAGCAGGGAAGAGGAAGGGCGCCAGGGATCAAGCGCTGGCAGCTCACAACAGGGGGGAGGGCACGAGTCAGGAGTGGCCACACCTCCATCGGGGAGCGAAGAAACGGTCAGACGGAAGGTGGAAGGTTGGGCGCGCGTGCCAAGTTCAAATGCACAGGAAGGTGGCGCAGTAGGCAGCCCGGAAAGGGAGCCAGGTCCTAAAGCCCGCCGAAAGGAGGGAGAAGAGTCAGGGGGGTCAGCGTCAGAGGAATCCCGGAAGGAAGAGACCCCGGGGGGCAGAGGGACCCAGAGAAGAACAGTCAGGCGGAAAAGGTGGAGCAAGGCTAGGATATTAAGTTGGTGTACAAGGGGCGGAGACTCAGATGGAGCTTCGCCGATCTAACCATGAGACGTAGAGTTGCACGCAGCAGCTTGAGAATGGAAACTGTAACTCAATAAAGACTTTTATTTAATGATCGCTGGCTAGCGTGATCCTCTGTGAGCTAGGATCTGGAAGCAGCTCTGACAGTAAGCTCCATCTCTGAATTGTGGGCATCTACGTCCTCGCGGAGAGGAGAGAAAGCGGGTGCCTACTAGCGAGCTCACGAACGGCAGACAACATGACGGCCGAACAGCAGATAGTGGAACTCAGAGAAGCAGTGACACGACTGAATGCCGAGGCTCTTGCATCCAGGAAGAGAGAGGAGGACGCAGCTGCCGCCTACAGGGATCTCCAGGTCAGGTTGGAAGTGCTTACGAAGCAAGGGCAACTGACACCCAAACCGGAGGGGATTGGGTTGGGGAGACGAACAGGCGGTCTGGTCTCTCACTTCGATGGGAATTTGCAACAGTACCCCAACTTTAGAGCAGATGTAATGTGTGCACTGCAACTGCTGAACAAAGACTTTAGAGATGAGCAAGAGAAGGTGGGATTCATCATGTCCCATTTGCATGGAGATGCTAAAGCATGGCTGCGCAATTTGTGGAGAGATAAGGATCCGGCGCTCCAAAATGCGGATGCCTTTATTAAAGCGATGGATGGGTGCTTTTTATCAAGCATTGACGTGGATCTTGCTCGGCAGCAGATACATGGACTGAAGCAAGGGAGGGCCAGCGTAAGGCAGTACCATGCCCGCTTTTTCGCTTTGGTCAGTGCCCTGGAATGGGACAGAGATTCGGCTCCTGTAAGAGACCTGTTTTGGGAGGGATTGCACGGCTCGGTTAAAGATGAAATTGCGAGGGGGGAGAGACCCCGGACCACGCAGGAGATCGTTCAGAGGGCGCTGGCGGTGGGGGTGCGGCTGGAAGGACGTCCGTGGAGCAGGGACGAAGGGCGTGGAGGGCGCGAACCAGCCAGGGGCTCCTCCTTCCTTCCCAGAGAAGCAGCGCGTGCGCAATCCACGCCTCCGCCAGGAGGAGGAGCGGAACCTATGGAGGTTGGAGGTGCAAGGGCTCAGTCAGCAGCCAGAGCCCTAGCACCGGCAGCAGTGAAAGCGAAGCCTCCTAGAGGGAACAGGAAGTGTTACATCTGCGATGATCCACAGCATATGGCGAAAGAGTGCCCCCAGAGGCTCCACAAGCACACTGCAGCCTCAGCAATGGTAACTGCAGCAACGCAGCAAGGACAACCACAGCAGGGAAACGACGGAGTCTGGTTGGAGGAAGAGGCACTGGGGCCCAGCCAGACGTGTCAGTGAAGCAGTCCCCAGAGATTTTACAGCCCATGGACCCCCTCCCGCCCAAACCGGTAGTGAGGCTCACCGCGTCGCTCCAGCTGCCCAATGGAATCACCATGGACGTGCCAATCACCATTGACTCCGGAAGCAATGCGGACTTTATAGGGCAGGACTTTGTCGACCGGCACGCTATACAGTTGCTGCCTGCCACGCTGCCCCTGCAGGTTGTCACGGTGGATGGCAGGGAGCTGCTAGGGGGGCAAGTGGTGAAGCAGACGCCACCAATGGTGATGCGACTTGGGAATCACAGGGAAATCATCAGCTTCAATGTCACTCAACTATCGGACACGCCCATTGTATTGGGCATGAGTTGGCTGGACAAGCACAGCCCAACGCTGGCTTGGTACCAGAGGCAGCTGACCTTCGGCTCTTCCTTTTGCGCTGAACACTGCATCGTGCCCAGGCAGGAAGGAGGGGAAGAGGAGTCACAGCTGCAGCTAGGCACGCTGCAAGCAGTTCCCCACAAGTACGCAGAATTTTTGGAGGTTTTCTGCGAGAAGGAGGCAGACAGGCTACCCCCCCACAGACCATATGACTGCAAAATTGACCTGCTGCCGGGGGCGGCGCTGCCCAAAGGGAAGCTGTATTCCATGTCTGAGGACGAACTGCAGGAACTCAAAGAGTTCATAGATCATAATTTGGAGCGCGGTTTCATCCGAGAGTCCAAGGCAGCGGGGGGCAGTCCGGTATTCTTTGTTAAGAAGCGGGACACGCCCCAAAAAAGACTTGTAGTGGACTTTCGCATCTTGAACAGTGTGACCAAGCCATCGGACTTCCCCATGCCCCGAATCGACGACCTCCTCGCAAAGGTACGGAAGGGCAGAGTGTTCACCAAGTTGGACCTGCGAGGGGCATACAACCTCATTCGCATGCGGGAGGGAGATGAGTGGAAGACAGCCATGTTCACGCCCCTGGGCACCTACGAATATAGAGTTATGCCTTTTGGATTGCAAAATGGCTCCCACGTTTTTCAAGCTTTCATGCATCACGTGTTGGCGGGGCTCCTCTACAAGACGTGCGTCTGTTTCTTGGATGACATCCTGATCTTTTCGGAATCGCAGCAGGAGCATGACAGACACGTCAAGGAAGTGCTGAGCAGGCTACAGCAGCATAGGCTTTACGCCAAGCTGGAGAAGTGCCAATTCGACGTGACGGAGGTGGATTTCCTGGGCTACAAGTTGTCTGATAAAGGACTCGCCATGGACAGCGCCAAGGTCCGAGCAGTGTTGGATTGGAAAAGCCCACGCAACCGGAAGGAGGTCCAACGGTTTGTCGGCTTCGCGAACTTCTATCGCAAGTTTATCAAAGGCTTTGCGATGCAGACAGCGGCCATCACGGACACGCACAGCTCCAAGAAAAAGAAGTTCATCTGGACAGAGCAGGCGGAGCAGTCCTTTCAGGCACTCAAGCGTCTCTTCGCGTCGGAAGAGCAGCTGCTTCATGTCAACCCCAGCAGGCCGATGAGGGTGGAGACAGACGCTTCGGACAGAGCCGTGGGAGCAGTCCTGCTGCAGAAAGACCCGCAGGGGGTTTGGAGGCCGGGAGCGTTTTACTCAAGGAAGCTCAGCAAGTCCGAACAGAACTACACCATCTGGGACAGGGAGTTGCTGGCCATTCATGCAGCGTTCAAAGCGTGGAGGCACTTCCTGATCGGCGCCAAGCACACGGTGCAGGTCTGCACGGACCACAAGAATCTAGAGCACTGGCGCACGGCACAGTTCCTGAACCAGAGGCAGATACGTTGGGCTGAGTTCTTTGCGAATTTCGACTTCCGAATAGAGTATGTCCCGGGGGACACCAACATCATGGCGGATGCTCTCTCCCGTAAGCCACAGTATCTGGAGGAGGCAACGCCAGCGGCCGCCATGCACGTCTTCGCACCGACAGTGTGGGCGTGCGCGGCGGCGACAGTTGACCTGGATGCGGTGCGACGAGCGTTGCAGGATGACTCCTTCGCGCAAGCAAAGATGGCAGAGGTGCACAGGGGCACGGCAGCGACCGACGAGTTCCAGCTGCGAGATGGTTTGCTCATCCGTAAAGGGGCCATCTACGTGCCGGGAGACGAACTTCGCGCCAAGGTACTGCAGCAGCTGCACGACGCGCCCACTGCCGGGCACTTTGGCAAGGAGAAGACGGTGGAATTAGTAGCCAGAGACTTCTGGTGGCCCGGAATGAGAGGGGAAGTCGCGGACTACGTGGCGAGGTGTGACACCTGCCAGAGGGCCAAACCAGTGCACAGACCGCCGGCCGGACTGCTGGAACCGCTGCAAACTCCGTTCGCACCATGGGAGAGAGTGGCCCTGGACTTTGTCACGGATCTGCCCAGCTCGAGGGGAAAGACGGCTGTGCTGGTGGTGGTGGACTTGTTCTCCAAGATGGCACATTTCATTCCGTGTGCGAAGGTGGCCACGGCGGAACAAACCGCCAAACTGTTCATAGACCACGTGTTCAAGGTTCACGGTCTGCCGCGGTCTATTCTGTCCGACCGAGGGCGACAGTTCATCTCGAACTTCTGGCAGAGGCTGATGGGCTTCCTGAACGTCAAGATCAACCTGGCGTCGGCTAGACACCCGCAGACCAACGGGCAAGCGGAGCGGGTCAATGCTATCATGCAGCAGTACCTGAGATGTTATGCGAATCAACAGCCTGCGACGTGGGTGGATTACCTGCCTCTCGCCGAGTTCGCCTACAACAACACGAAGCACGTGTCCACGGGGGTCACGCCGTTCTTCGCCAACAACGGGAGGCACCCCAGAACCTTCCCGGGACTGGAAAGAATGGGGGAGGGGGAGCCGCAGACAGCAGATGCGTTCGCGTCGGAGTTGCAGGAGGTCCACGATCAGCTGCGGCGGCACCTGGAGCTGGCTAAACACGCATACAAGGTACAAGCGGACAAACACAGAAGGGTTGGCGAAGAGATCCATGTGGGAGACTGGGTCTGGTTAGCAGCCCACGCAGTGCCGGCCAGGTCGTTGGCGAAGAAGAAACTAGGGCATAAACAACTGGGGCCCTACCAAGTCGACGAACAGGTCAACCCGGTGGCTTTCAGGCTGGCTCTTCCGGAGGGTTCCAGAATGCATCCGGTGTTCCACAGATCGGTGCTCACTCCCTACAAGGCACCTCACAGGTTTCAGGAACCAGGAACGGCACCGGGTCCGCTCCGAGAGAGAACCGGGCAAGGGGGAGTGGCACAGGAGGAGCGCTTCAACGAAGTCACGGAGATTTTGGACTCCAGATGGGGGGAAGAGGGGGTAGAATACCTTCTCGCCAAGGAGGGCACCCCGGCCAGTGCCAACAGCTGGGTGCCGGGCTACGCTTTAGACGAACCTCTGCTCAAAGAAGAGTTTCATGCCCTCTTCCCACATAGGCCAATGCCAGCAGACTTTTTCGACGACTGGCTTTTCACGCCCACGCTTTCAGCCAGCACGTTCCGGGGGTTCGACTTGGACGAGGAACCGACACGAGACGCCCGTTCCCCGGAGGGGTCACCCTCGGGATCTGCTTCAGAACCCTCGTATTGGTGGGATGATCGACCAGAGGAGCAGTTCCGCAGAAGGTGGCTGGAGGGTCCAGGACGAGCAACGTCTCCAGAAGGCAACGAGGGAGAGACGGACATGGACGTTTTCGGGGACGACCCGGGTTTCGAGCACGGCGGCACAGAGATGGAAGCGGAGGTGACCGTCGTCAACGAGAGCAGGGAGGAAGAACCGGAAGACTTCGGATGGCGGCCCGCCACGGGAAGCGAACTGTATCCGACATTCGTCCCCCTGACACGGCAGCACCCAGATCCCGCACCGGAAGGAGGGGAGGGGGGAAGAGGGGGCTTCGAGGGGGGGATGGATGTCAGGGGTTCAGGAGCAGAGGCAAGGGCAAGGGAGGAAACAGAGAGCGAGGGAGAGGAGGCAGAAGAAAAGATGAGTGATGACGACGACCCGAGATCTCCGAGTCTTTCCAGTGAATCAGAAGATTCACAGAAAGGAGCACCAGTGGCCAGAGCAAGGGGGGAGCCTAGGGGGACACCCCAGGAAGATAGAGCCAGAGGGGACTCAGAGGGGAGCAGTTGGAAATCAGGACCAGCGTCACCGCCAGAGAGCAGGGAAGAGGAAGGGCGCCAGGGATCAAGCGCTGGCAGCTCACAACAGGGGGGAGGGCACGAGTCAGGAGTGGCCACACCTCCATCGGGGAGCGAAGAAACGGTCAGACGGAAGGTGGAAGGTTGGGCGCGCGTGCCAAGTTCAAATGCACAGGAAGGTGGCGCAGTAGGCAGCCCGGAAAGGGAGCCAGGTCCTAAAGCCCGCCGAAAGGAGGGAGAAGAGTCAGGGGGGTCAGCGTCAGCGTCAGAGGAATCCCGGAAGGAAGAGACCCCGGGGGGCAGAGGGACCCAGAGAAGAACAGTCAGGCGGAAAAGGTGGAGCAAGGCTAGGATATTAAGTTGGTGTACAAGGGGCGGAGACTCAGATGGAGCTTCGCCGATCTAACCATGAGACGTAGAGTTGCACGCAGCAGCTTGAGAATGGAAACTGTAACTCAATAAAGACTTTTATTTAATGATCGCTGGCTAGCGTGATCCTCTGTGAGCTAGGATCTGGAAGCAGCTCTGACACATGTGAATAAAATAAAGCACATAACTTAAAGAGGAAAGAGCTAAAAGTTAAAATGTGATTATAATTCATATAAACTTAAAACAGAGAAACAGAAGATGGAAGCAGTTAAAAGTGACTGTAAGGGAGGGAATGTGAAGCAGCACAAGTCTTGCATTATGGGCCTTCAGTTTAGGCCTGGTTTGTGGCACAAGCCATCCATAGGGGGATGTCCATCATGGCAGCACAATATATGGGTTTTCAAATTGGAGTGCTAGGGAGATACAGAGTTGTTCTGTACGTTCTGGCAATTTGTGCAGTATAGACAGGATGAACCTAGCTTGTATATCTGTATAGCATTGGCAATGAAAGAAAGGCATGTTCCATTGTTTCCAGTTGCCCAGAGCCACGGGGGCATTTTCTCTCCTCATATGGTGTTTTCCCAAAACAGCCTTTCTGGATGTCTGAAAGGAGGACTGGCAGTGGGGAAAGCCCTTCGCTGTTTTGGAATATCAAGATTGGTTATATATGGCATTTGGGAGATGAGGTATCTCCTGGTTTCACTACTTAGGAATTTCAGGGACATCATGTTTATCATTGCCTGTTTCCATGTCGTTTTGAAATCATTCTTAATAGTTAGAGGAGCAAGGGAAGGATAGTCTGTCAGTAATTAAGTGTGGCAAGCCACACTCTGGCCTCAATTCTTATGAATCCAGTTTCAAGACATATGGTAGCATTGGAGACATGTTTAGGCACTTGTAGTGGCTGATCTCAAAACTTTAGATTGTACCAGTTCTAGTGGTGCACAGTTGGCAGAGGGGCCTAGCTGGGCATCATATAAAAGCTGCATAATCAATTTGGCCTCAAACAGTTTGAGGGCTGCAGGTATATCGTGTCCACCTTTAGTTCTAAGGTACTTAAGTATAGCATTTGCGTTTCTCTGGGCATCCCCTGCACCATGGTCCCCATAAGCTATTCTGCTCACCCAGAGCTATGCTCAGGTGACCTGCTCAATCTTATGGCCATCAGTGTACCATGAACGAGGTTTGGGCCTTTTGACAAAAACCATAATTTTGGTTTTCTGGTAATTGAGTTTTAGTTTGCTCTCCTTGCAGTATACTGCCAGTGTTTGCATGGCTCTTTTAAGGCCTATAGGTGTAATTGAGAGGATTGCTGCGTCATCTGCATAAAGAAGCACTGGGATGTGCTTTCCTGCCAATTTTGGGGGGTGGAAGTTCATGTTGAGGAGGTGGGGTACCATATCATTTATATAGAAATTGAATAAGAATGGGGCCCATATGAACCCTTGCTTGACACGTTTCTCTATTTCATTTGTATTGCATAGATGGCCCTGAGGGGTACATTGAACTTTTAGCGAGGTCCCTTCATTTAGGGTGTCTATTAAGTATAGCAAATGTCTGTGGAGGTCTCCAATTTTTCCCATAGCTTTATTATAGATATAGAGTCGAAGGCTGCTCTGAAGTCTATAAAGTCCACATAGGGGGAGACGGTGTCACTAGATGAGTACTTCTCTATTAGATGTTGAAGAACTAAGCATCGGTCGCTAATCAAGTGGCCTTCTCTGAATCCCACTTGTTCCTCTGGAAGTATATTTTCTAGTTCCAGTCAATTTTGGAATTTCAGTTGCAGGTGTCTTGCATACAGTTTACTTATTATGTTAAGGAGACGGATTGGTCTATAGTTGGCGGGAATGTATATTGGAATGATAATTGAGAGTCCCCAGTCTTTGGGAATACATCCATAGGTATCAATACAGGTGAAGAGGCCCAGAAATCCAGATTGTTTTGGGTGGCCTCTGCAGGTATTCCTGTTTCAGTTGAGCTACCAGGCTCTCAATCTCTGTCCCACTTTGGGAGGTTCACTATGTTTCGAGGGATTTGGCCTCTCTCACCATGACTGGCCTTGTAAAGTTCCTGAAAACATGTCTCCCAGATTCTTGCTGGGCTATGACATTCCATCATTGGCAGTCTGTTAGTTTGGGAGAGTCTTATGGTATTCCAGAAGAGAGCGGGATTATTGTATTTAGCTGCCTGGATAACCCGTGTCCAGTCATTTCTTGCTGCTTCCTTTTTCTTCTAATCCAGGCATCCCCAACCTTCGGCCCTCCAGATGTTTTGGACTACAATTCCCATCATGCCTGACCACTTGCCCTGTTAGCTAGGGATCATGGGATTTGTAGGCCACAACATCTGGAGAGCCAGAGGTTGGGGGTGCCTGTTCTAAGCCAACAACTGCTTGTAGTGCCTTTTATGATGGAGGAGGTCCAATGTAGCAGTTCGAGTTGCATTGGAGACATGAGTTTACGAGAGCTTTTTTTTTGCGCCGATGCAGTCCTTGTCGAACCATGGTTTAGCGTAGTGTTGATGATGTCCCCACTCTATACCTCTATTTTTGAGGTCTTGGTATAGACTAAAGTTCAGATCTGAGCTCAGCAAAGACCCAACTGCTTCGACTAGCATTACCCTCTCCTTCAATGATAACTACCACTGACCGGGACATCTGTGATGCCTTGTAACTAATAGAGGCATCATCCTTGCGCTATCACAAATGATAAAAGCACAAGGTGGGGTATGGAAAACAAAGCTGGCGGCCTACAGCCACTATTATGTGATGTAGACTTGTCGCTTTGGGAATCAGTATAGGGGAGAACAGCAGGGAAATATACATGAAGTACAAGCTGTGTTGATGACCTGCGTTGCCAAATAAAAAGTAGATGGGGAAAGGTTAATAGGCCAAAGGTTTGGAGCTGCAAGAAACATGAGTCATAGGGAACGCCAATGAAGCCACATTTTTGAGAGGCAGGGGGAGGTTCCCTGTCTTAGCCTTAGTATAGGGGTGGGAAACTCAGCCCCTCAACGTGGCCCTTGGGACTCCATGGGCTGGAGTGCCCTGCTCCAGTCAGCCTTTCAAGGGCTTTATGTTTGACTGGAAGGTGTTATTGAACTGTGGTAATGCCTCTTGCTTGCCTGAAGCAACATAATGATAGGCAGGTGAGTGTGCATCTTTTTTGGGTGGCTGGAATGTAGCCTCAATGTACATTCCTCTTCAGTTATTGCTTCACCCAGTTTTGCCTCTGGCCCCATTTACCACCAGCCTGTGGCCCCTGCTGCCCCCATGTTGCCTGCTGCCTGCATAGATCTCATCCTGCAACTTGTACACAGCCAGTTAGTCCTGTGCAGCACAGCAACTGTTGGAACTTCAGCTTATTTTGGTTAAGGAGCTATATGGCTAATGTTGTATGTTATCTGACAACTGAGCTCAGTTAAAGATGCCAAACTGCTTTTCCCCCCAGCTGGGGACAGAATAATGCATATCCCACCACCTCCTATTTTTACATTTAAGAGACCTTAGAAGATACTCTCCAACACCCCCAATTATAGATCTGTGCCTTCCTCTCCTGAAATAGGGCAATTGGACTGGCATCCATCTGTTTCGGGAGACAATGGAGGGGTGAGCCTTTGGGGGCAAAGTCAAGGTGTTGGAAGGTTGCAGCTCTTGCTATGGCTGTAATGACCAAGGCAGAAGAGCTGTTTTGTTGCAGCTGAGGCAGATGAAGGCATCTGGCTGTGCTGATGCAGATGCACCCAAGGTGTTTCTTCTTTCTGCACTCCTCCCAGGGATCATTCCTCCTCTGGTCACTGCTGGGGATACATCACCTGACTGTATGTCTCTAGGCACTGTGGTTGTCTGGCAGGGTTGATGTTGTCAGCCCTCATGTCACATTTGCAGACGTCTTTGTATGGGCAAAGCCGAAGGATTCCTGGACACTTGTAGGTGGTGATCCTCCTCCAGAAAGTTAGCAATGAACAAGCTTCCTGGGGGACCAGCTGACCCCTATATACCTGATCTTAAGTCCAGTCGCAAACGACTCTGGGGTTGCGGCGCTCATCTCACTTTACAGGCCGAGGGAGGCAGCATTTGTCTGCTCCGCAGACAGTTTTTCCGAGTCATGTGGCCAGCATGACTAAGCCGCTTCTGGCGCAACGGAACACCGACACCAGAGCAGCGTACGGAAATGGCATTTACCTTCCCGCCGGAGCAGTACCTATTTATCTACTTGCACTTTTTGGCGTGCTTTCGAAATGCTAGGTTGGCAGGAGCTGGGACCGAGCATTGGGAGCTCATCCCATCGCGGGGATTCGAAACAACAACCTTCTGATCAGCAAGCCCAAGAGGCTCAGTGGTTTAGACCACAGCGCCACCCGCGTCCCCATACCTGATCTTATCCAGCCACATATAGCTTCAAGGCAGTGTCAAGGCACCAACTGTCTTGCCAGGGCTTCAAGCAAGGCCACCCTTCTACCCTAGCACCCAGCCTGGAATATGAAGGTGCAGAGGGATTCCACAGACGACCACATGGAGAGGAGATGAAAGCTTCCTGAGCAAACAAAGTTTGAAAGCCATTTCTATAATTCACAGGCCACTAAAAGCCAAAGGAGGTCCAACAGCCTCAAATGCAAAATGAAGAAGTAGAGGTAGGTTAAAGTTTGAGGATTTTTATTTTAATATTTTTCCCGTACAAAGCAAGACAATGTAAATTTCATAGTTGAATCAAAACACCTTTGTTTGTTTCTTTAAAAACCCTGTCTCTTCACAGTAGGAGTCGAAAGAATGCAGCCAGAGCCGGCCCTCCAATGAGCGACAGAGTTTAGTCATTACTATATTAAAACCTGTTAGACAAGGTCTCTATAAAGTAGATCTGCTGAAGTTTAGTTCTTGGCACTGGTTCCAGTAAGGGGGAGGGGGAGGGGAGAGGGAAGGCAAATCCTTTATCCAAAGCAAGCAGAGTTGGAGTCTGGCTTCAGGTGCCAAAAGGGCAAGATAAACATTATCTCATTTGCTGGAAGGGAAGCTTTTTAAAAAGGCTCCTTAATGAGCTTGTAAGCTCCAATGTTAAGTGCACGGATGCCACCCTGTCCCAGCATGCAGGGGCAGCACGATTACCAAACTGACCTCCCCCACCATTGCATAGCAGTCCACTGTGGCCCCTCCTCCAGACTTTTGCCCTGCAGGGCCTTGTGCCCAAATGCTCAAAGGAAATAGACAGCTACACACATTTGATGCTGCTTCCTTTTCTTAGGCATAGCTGTCCTTGGCTGCTCTGTCCCCAATTCCAGCAAGCAAACTGGAACTGCTCAGCAAAACCCACACACTTTGGGATGCCAAGGCAAAAGAAAAGACGGCAATCACCTAGCTCAAAAGGACTGTGTTGGCAGCTGCTAAAAACCCAAAGAATGGGAGTTCCAGGCTAGGATTTCTCACTTACACAAATCAGCTAGTTTTTGCTACCCAGCAGCAGAACTAAATGGGATTTAGGGTGGAGTGAGAGAAGAAGCTGGATCAGTTAAGCGCTGGTCCTGGCCATCTCCCAGGCACCGTCCACAACAAAAGGGAGAGCTAGAGTTTGCTTTGCATCCTAACACACCCTTGTGGGTAGCTGCTTGAGCAACGCCAATCCAGGAAGAGCCACGGAGACTGGTTCAGTTTGTTCTCAGGCAAGTGTGGGCACTGTACCTGAAGAATTTTAAATGACAGCAGAAATGCTCCCAGGGCATCAAGGCGTGTGCCGGTTGTGGTGGAAGAAAGGTCAGTGAAGAGGAGGAGGGAGCATGGGCTACCAAGAAAGAAAACTTGTGGGATCACTGCCAATATGCTAGGCCTGACTAATAGTAGGGCCTGATGGATTTGAGGGGGGGGGGGAGCTTTTGGGTGTTTGTGTACGTTATGTACGGAAGTGGAGCAAAGCCAGACTCCAGGATGAGGATCAGCCAGTCAGCTTTTTCAAAAGGCTCCAAAACCTCGAGAAAAAACCCCAACAACAACCCAATTTCCACAAAGTATGAAAGTGTCACAGATGCTTCTCATTCACACGGAACAAACAGAGGGACACCTTTAATGCAGGTCAGATTGGAAGGAAACAAGAGAAAGAGACAAAAGGGGGGAAGGGCAAGAGAAAGGAAGCCTCACACAGGCACCCGCTGTCCCTTCACTTCTCTTTCTTCTTCTTGTTCTGAAAGAAAGGGACAACACCACATCAGCGCCCTGGACCCTGGGAACAAAACCAGCTTAGCGTTCTGGAGCGTGACCAGCGGAGGCTCTTCGATGAGAGCAAATCTGGCACTGCGCCTCCAATCGGTCTGCTTTCAGCAAGCTCCCCCCTCCCTGCCTATCTGCATAGAGTGGGGTGAGCAATGCTAAACCGTTCTCGGCCAAGGGCCACATTCAAGGTTGAGCAACCCTCCAAGGGCCACATGTCAGCCGTGGCCAAAGTTGCCACGGGACATTTGCTCTCGCACAGAGGCACTGTGCTCAAAGAGACACGAAGGCGCTCACCATACCAATCCCTGTGCTGTGCTGGGAAGGAGAATTTCCATCCCTGAACAGCAAAGAACAGGGACCCTTCCTGCCCATCTCAACCCTGGGCTGGTAGCCCATTTAAAATGTCTTGGCAGACCTGATCCAGCCTACAAGCCGTTGGTCTGCCACCCCTAATCTAGGACATACAAGGTGTGTTGTGAATAAGTGATGATCCCTGCCACCATGAGGCGATGCTCACCTCGCTCATGCCCAAGATGACCATAAGCTCCCGGAAAATGTTGACAAAATCCAAGAAGAGATCCACACAATGCCTGGGCAGGGAGAGAAAGAAGGGGTTGAAGTATTAGGCCAGAATTCCTACTGGATGCTACTTCCTCTAAACAGCACAACCTATGTAAGTGGCTGATGCTAGAGACACCATCTGCCACCCTGGGCTTCTTTCCCCATTTGGTACATTGCTCCCTAGTTAAATTCAGGTTCATTTAGCTAGGAAGCATTTTAAGCCTCTCTTCCTGGAAATTCAAGCCCATTTCTGGTTTGCCCAGCTCTGTGGCCATCCAGAACAAAGGATATTTGCCTTTTTCATATTGCATCCAACAATAAAAGGCTGCTGTTGCACCTTTCCCCTACCCCGTTGCCGCAACTCCCAGATCTTTACTCCTCTGTTCCTCTACTCTGTCTGGTCCACCTTGCCTTCTTCTTAACTCCTACCCCCACCCCACCACTGGACACCCAGCAGCTACCATTTCCACACCCCATGTACTCACCAGATGTAGTCCTTATCTCCATTCTCGGCCTTCTCAATGATGAGCTGAGTGTCGAATAACACAAAGCCACACATCACCATAAGCCCAATGTAGAGGTTAGCCTGGAGGAGGAAGAACATGCATCAGGCCAAGGGCAGCTAAATCAGATTCCTCGGATTGGCCCTACCCACCTGCTAAAGATATACATTCCTAAATCCCAGAAATCATACTGCTTTAAATTATTCAGGGCTGTGTTTCCTGCATAATCATGGCACAATGAGGAAAGACTGCAAAATGCGGGGCCACCTCATTCAGAACCCCAAAAATCGTAAGGAGTGCACTTAGATTTTTATTTTTTTTTAAACCCAACTTCCCAGCCCTTCTGGTTGCAGATATGTATTTGATCTCAGAGGTCTAAGGAGTATGAATATGATTTGTATTGATCTGAAGGTGGAGCTTTAAGTTCATATACAGTGGTACCTCGGGTTACAAACGCTTCAGGTTACAGACTCCGCTAACCCAGAAATAGTACCTCGGGTTAAGAACTTTGCTTCAGGATGAGAACAGAAATCGTGCTCCGGCAGTGTGAGGCCCCATTAGCTAAAGTGGTACCTCAGGTTAAGAAGAGTTTCAGCTTAGAACGGACCTCCAGAATGAATTAAGTTCTTAACCCGAGGTACCACTGTATAGGTCTTTGCCTCTTCCCAAGGCTACCAAGAGTAGAATTCTGCAAGGTTTCTATAGTTTATACAAATTGTGGAATTTGGGTTATCCTGGGTTGTTGTTTTTAAAAAATGATGATGATAATTATTAAAGTGCAGGAGTGCACATTGGCCGGCCTTTATTTCAGTGAAGCCAAAACAAAGGGGAAGCTGAGCACCTCTTGGCAGTCACTACAGGGGGTTATTCCAGGGCAGGTTTGCTGCCAGCTCCATGCTGAAAAAGGCAGCTTTGCTGGAATGAGATGCTGCTGCTGTCACAGGCAGCCAACCTTGCAGGCCTCCTGTAAGCCAACAGAGCCCAAGGGCATAAAGACACTCACCGTGAAGAGCCAAGTCGAGCCCACGAAAATGTTGATCAGGGAGAAGAACAGCATCAGGAACAGGCCGGAGAACAGGACACCTGAAAAATGAAAGCAGAGCTGTGGTGGGCACTGCAAGGTTACTAGAAGGGTTCTTTCTAAGGTGGGAGGGGGAGGGGAGATGATGACCACCTGGCAATCTTACCTCCTAGGTACAGGTAGGCACGGCGCTTGGCATAGAGGGCGCTCAGCGAAAAGCAGCTGAAGATCACTGCTGTCCCCATGAAAGCTGTTGGGATGATGCTATCGGGAGAGGAAAAAGCAATAGTTGATGCCTGCACCAGAATGGACAAATCTAAGCCACGGGGACACTGTAAAATGCCCTTTAGCAGCCCCAATGAGACCCACAGGTTCATCTCATGCCCCATGCAAGTTAATGAACCTCATTCAGGACTTTGAAGTGGATGTTCTTTGTAGAGCAAAGATGGCATTTTGCTTAGATGTATTTGTGGGGCAGGACAGAGATTTGGGCAAGTGGTGGACTGCAAGGAGATGGCTTAGATGAAAAGGCATGACTTTTGGAATCACAATCCATATCAAAAATATTGTGTTATGAACAGGAAGTATGCTTAGAGGTATAGGGCGGGAGGAAATCTTTTTGCTCTTCCAATTAAAGTTATTGTTTGATTTAAGTTCAAAAAGAACTGGTCAGGGGTCTTTTTTGTGCTGGGGGGAGGGTCATGCGTGTGTCCACTGGAATCAGTGGGAAAGGAATCTGGTCCACCAACTCATTTGAATTTGACCCTTGAAGTGCGTATGTCGGGTGTGGTGAGGGAACGGGGCATCAGAGTGGCATTTTCCTTTTACCTTGGGTTGATGGCAATGCACATCTCCAAGAGAGGTCCAAGGTTGACTCCTGGAAGGACAAAGGGTACAAATTCAGCCAAGAGGCAGGAGAGAGAACGGAATTCTTGTCCATTCACCATGTATTTCGAAGAAAGCCAAAATGGTTACCCTGTGTGTATTGTGCACCCTTCAGAACAAACATACAGGTTGTCTTGTTTCCCCCCACCCGACCCTAAACTGAAACCCAAGTACAAAATGCCACGTAGAAACAGTTTTGAAAATCTCAGTATTTAGACAGCAACTAAGGGGCCCTAATCTTCAAAGTAGTTCTATATGGGGCAAATCATTGTGTGGCAACCACTCCTGTGCTGATCAGAGTTGGCTGGATTATTTTGGCCTCCCTCTTGGCCCACGCACACTCATACACCCATGTCATGCAAGAGCCACTCCCCTGTGGGGTGATCTTAGGCAGCTGCTGCAGGCACACATCTGAATAACAACTGCAGGCATCTTTGCTGCTCTGCCAGAAGGGCTTGGATGCATCAGTACATGAAATGTATATTTCACTTACAGAAGACCCATGTTTGCAGATCAACATCTTTTTAAAAGATTTTTATATTGTATTTTTTACACTGCTCTGACCGGTCCTCGAACCTTTTGCTAAAAAGTAGTATATGAACACCAAAAGCAGTTAATGAAGTGTAACTCCAGCTGACTTTGCACATGTCTGCTCTTCCAGCATCACGTACCAGTGAGGAAGGCAAAGCCTGCCAGCATGCTCAGCCGTTTCTGTTCGGTTCCCTGGTTGTGGGGTGTAGCCATCAGCCAGATCATAAGACCCAGTGCTCCCAGGCCAGTCAGCATTCCAAACTGCAAGAGAAAGTGGGAAGGGTTGAAGTTAGTACAGGCTGAGCGCAGAGCAGAGGTTGGGAAAGGCATTGCGCAGGAACAGAAGTGGCAGAAATCTACCCCACGGAGCCCAGGTGGTTTCGTTTGAATGATCCAGTGCATTCTATAGTCTAGACAGGGTGACAGCCATAGATAACCTGACTTCCTCAAAGATACTCTAGGCCCCTTTGCAGGCTTTTCAGCTCACTCAGATTTCCTTTGACTTTAACTTCTTTCACTGCAGACTTAAGAAAAAAACATGGGAAGCAGCATTCTACCCAACTGCACTCTTGGAAATGAGTCTTTCATTTTCCACTGTTCTGGCCAATGAGTACGAGACACCAAGATGCTTCATGAGTTTGGGTTTTAATGTTATACAAATGTAATCTATCCAATAATTTAAAAACAGATTGAACTAGCTGGCACATCATTCTCGCCCCCAGTCTGAAATGGCTCCGTTACTACACCACTGGGTTCCCAGCTACCACTGTTGGGCTGCAGTCCTGAACATGCTTCATCAGGAGTAAGTCCTAAGAAATCAGCGAACATAGTGCGACAGACTGCTAGGAAAGCAGACGAAGGACTGCTCTATCAAGATATAGCCCAGAAAACCATACCCAACAGGATCCTGTGCTGTTCATTTCTGAAGGCTGTGGCTGGGCTCCGTTCCCTGAAGCCATCCTGCAAGCACCAATCCCCAACAGTCAAGGTGACCTCACAGCCCGTACACACATCAGTGCCAGAGCACACTTACCTGCACCAGCTGAGTCACCACATTGATGTAGGCACCAGCCGCTGCTAGGAACATGCATAGCGCAAAGCTAGCATAGACCTTCTTCAGGTGCTGCTGGGTTGATGCGGAGCTGCAGAGGGCAAAGGAAAGAAACAGTCAGTCAGTGTCGTTGCATCTCAAAGCACCTAGAAGCACAGCTGCTCCTTGGCTGGCTGTTTGCCAGCTCCCGGGCACTTAGCGAACTAAACAAACAACACTGGATCCACCACAGAGCACCTGAAGAACAGAGGTGGGGAAACTTATTTAGCCCAGGGGCTGCCTTTCCAACCTGAGGAGGGCACATGCCTACAGTGGGCCTTGCCAAGACCAAGTGAGTGCAGTCATTCACCCACAAACGTTATGCCTAGTCAGCACCACTACTCACAGTCCCCGAACGAAGTTAGGCTTGAAAAAGCATCTTAGAGACCAACTAAGTTTGTTATTGGTATGAGCTTTCATGTGCATGCACACACACGAAAACTCATACCAATAACAAACTTAGTTGGTCTCTAAGGTGCTACCAGAAGGAATTTTTGAATTTTTTTTTATTTTGTTTCGACTACGGCAGACCAACATGGCTACCTACCTGTAACTCGAAAAAGCATGTTAGCTTTTTTCCAAGTCTAACTGGCCGAGGGGGCAATCTTCCTGAAGACTGCAGTGAGTGGAAGGTGGGTTTCCTTGCTGCAACAATAAGGCTTTACCCCGCAAGACTAACTGTGGGGAGGGGCATTTTTTGTGTGGGTTTAAACACTCCCCAGCTGGAACTCCCGTAAAGACACGCCTCCTCCACTGCACATAGGCTTGACAAAAGCCTTATACTAAAGGCAACAGAAGACTTTCTTTCAAGCCGCCTAATTGCAGTGGGGTGAGGAAATGGCACTGCAAGCCAGGTGGGGAGTGTACAGCAGCTGCATCTGACCCATGGGTTGACAATCCACCCCCCCCCCCAATTTAAAGGCATTTGACTCACAGCTTCTGGAGCTGGGACACCACTTTCCCCAGGGAGATGGTATTAGATATTCTCAGATTGGCTAAGAGAGGAGCTAGAGCTGTTGACAAAACTAGGAAAATCCCTGACAAGTTCGGTGCTGGTTTGCAGCACCTACTTTGTACTGCACAGCAGGTGCTCCTAAAAAATGGGTGCTGGCACTAAACCATGTAAATGCTTTTCCAGCCTTGGCCTCTACCGACTCACATATAAGTGGGGAAATGCTTGCACAAAATTTGGTAAGAAACACCAAACAGTAAATCCTGAGAACCTTAAAAGATGAATTTATACTCAACAAGCCCTTTAGAAAAACAGAACAAAACAAAAAAAAGACACACACACACACACACTTCAGCCTCAAGGTCTAGAGTGCGAGTCAATATTTGTAGTAGTCTCAAAAGGCTGTGATGGGGGAAGCAGGAGAAGGTTGGCTGAACATGCAAGAAAAGTTCTTTGTCTATCCCATAACTGACAGAAGCAGAACAGATTACACAAGCAGGCAAGTTAAGAAACATGCATTTGCTTAACTTCCACCAGCTGCAGAATTTAGTTTTTATTGAAGTGGAAGTTTTTGCTCAAGTGGAATATTTGGGTTCTGAGCCCAACACGTATACAGTCTTGCACCCAGGGCCACAGGAAGCAGTAAAACCCTATTTCTGGCTCCCTCATCCCCATTCGCCATCCACAATAAGGGACCAATCACAAGATTACCTCGCTGTTTTCATGCACCAAAAATGACAAATAAAAACAACCTCCTGCAAAACTGCAGCCTGCAGTAAAACACAGGCCAAGGGTATACTCACATGTGGGAGAATTTGAAGAGGGCATCAACATTTATGTTCCTGTTGAAGACATCCATTGTGCTAGCTGGTAGACTGATGCAACTCTTGGTGTCAAAATACTCAATCTGCAGAAAAAGATGAAGAAGGCCACATCAGAGAGGTGGGGGTGGAGAAAGACAGTACAGTTCTTTCCCAGGAATGACCAATGTGATCCATGAACATCTGGAAACACCTGCCCCTTTTAGCGACAAAACTCAAGTTCTTCCTATATGGCTGCCCAAAATACTTTAAGCAATATTATTCAGCCCATAGAGCTGCTCCAGAAGCGATTCCCCCCCCCCACACACCTGCTTTCTAGTACAGTGGTACTTTGGGTTACATATGCTACGCTGCAGGTTACAGACTCCGCTAACCCAGAAATAGTACCTCGGGTTAAGAACTTTGCTTCAGGATGAGAACAGAAATCGTGCTCTGGCGGCGTAGTGGCAGCGGGAGGCCCCTTTAGCTAAAGTGGTGCTTCAGGTTAAGAACAGTTTCAGGTTAAGAACGGACCTCCAGAACGAATTAAGTACTTAACCCGAGGTACCACTGTAGTAATCTAGGAACACCAGTACTCCTTCAGAGCTCCTAGTCTCTGTTCAACTTCAAACAGGTTAACTAGGATACAGGGTTTCTAATAGAGATACACTGCAACTATCTTACTAACTTTGAGCCTACTTTGTCAGGGGCCAAGGGAGAGAAGTCAAAGACCCCCCTATGGAAGGTCAAGCAAGATGTTACTCCTGGAATGCAGAACCTTCAAACAGCTCTCCCTACTTCAAGAAAACACACATGCATCTTCTATCCAGCCTCCCCTTCAGGGCAGATTCTATCTAAATCTCAACCAAGAACGCAGATTTCCAAATATGCAGTGAGAGGGAGGGAGGAGAAGACTTGGGACTAGCCACAAACAAAGGCTCAAGAAAAAGGTTATTTGTCCCACCCCACCGTGCTAAGGAACAAAGAAGAGGATGCTTACTTTAGACTCGCCAAGCCCAGCCCCACACACTGCCTGCCTGCAAGCTGATCCCCTTCGTTGTAGTCTGGACAATCTAGAGGCTTCAACTGTTTCACTGGCTCCAAGTCCTCTTGGTATCTATGGTGCAATTATTGCAGGCTGTTGCAAGGCTAACTGCAAGTTCTCAGGGAGTGGGGGAATTGGCCTCACTGGGGAACTTTGCTTCACAGCTTGGCAGCTGGAAAACACTTGCATTAGCATTCCTAATGACCTCCCCAGGCAGAGATGGGGAGGAGTTACAAGCCATGTAGCTGCCATAGCCAGAGAGCAACCGGGAAACAAATGCATTGCTCCCTGTTGCTCAAGGTGGGATCCCTCCCCTTTGTTGTGTTATGCACCAACATGTACAGGTATTTTACCTGCCCAGGAGAGCACCACAAGTGTGATATGACTGCCCCTGTCTGCTTGTGCAATCCCCCCCCCCGAAATTATCATGATACCTGATGTAGCCTCTAACAACTGATGCAATTGACATATGAAAACCAGTTCAGCAACTAATTCCTTACCCTTTTGACAGAGAGGAGAAGGCTCTTGGGCAAGCGTACAAAAGTAGGCCTGGATTGTCTAGCAAGGAGAGCTAGCATTAAGGAAATGCAAATACTGCAGTAATTGTACACCTATTGCATGGGGTGACACGATGGCACTTCCTCCTTTGGCAGAGATGGAAAATGCCTGTCAAGTATCTGTCTCCTACTTTTTTTAAAAGCAGATCTAATCTGATCATTCCGAATTCCAAGTGTTCAGGATGATGCCTATGGGGCCACTTCTTTTTATTCTCACAGTAACCTGTGAAGTAGGTTATGCCAAGAAACTTCCAACGCCACCTAGCTTTCTTTGTGCAGAGGTTGGAAGACTGATCTTCCTGGTCCCAGCCAACACTTAGGGCTGACAGATCCCAACCCCAGGCAGAAAAATCTAAGGGATCCAGCTTGTAGCCCATTATCACTCCTCTCAAGCAAAGAGGATCCTTTCTGCACAACCCAAGCACATTTGCAGCGTCATGATAGCAAGGCCCTGAAGTAAACCAAGCTACAGTTTACCACGATCATGTGAATGTGCTGGCCCCTTGGGAGAAGCTCGCTCTCACTTTGTCCCTCCCTCAGTCCTTGTGCTTAAGTTGTCTCCTTAGCTACAAACTGTAGCCAAGAACAAACCTTTGCCTAAAGAGCACGATTAAGAAGGAGAGCTTAACCACAAGTCCAGGTTCAGACAACATGTTAAGCCAAACCTTGGATGGGTTGCCATGCTAAACTAAAAGGACTAGGGAAGATTAAAGTGGCTGTGATTTCCTCCTAAGAAGCCAGCATGTTTGCACATTTGTGTTAAATAATAGTTTGGCTTAGTGTTACCTGCACATGTGGCCAACGGCTGAAGCCCGGGACCCTAAAACAATCGCCCCTGAGTTTGTCATTACGTTATAATCAGAGGCTTCGGTGAAGTTGCTGTCACTAGCATTGGAAAGTAAAAGAGTGACAGCACACACAAGGAACATGTGCACGCACGCACACCCCGTGGCTCTTAGCAGACCTCTTCATCTGTACTGCTGCTGTGTGCAAGGCCAACCTGCTGCAGGCAAGCAGAGAGGTAAATGGAAAAATAGCAGTGTAATGACAAGGAGTGCCAAAGGCATTTTCCCTGCACCAGAAAAGTGAGTTCTCTCCAGTTTCAAGCACTCTGTGCCAAGGATGGGGAAACTGTGGCCCTCCAGATGTTGTTCAACTCCCATAATCCCTGACCATGGAACCTTCTGAAGACCACATGCCAGTGATAGGCAAGGCCATAGGCAAAAGTGGACAGAGCAATGAACACAACTCTTACCCTTGTGCAGTAGGCCACATTCCCACCACACAAGTCAGACACACATTTATCCATCCTTTATTCAATCAAGCAGCACAATTCCAGTTCAAGGACACATCCCAAACAGTTCAGGGGGAGAGTGCAACTTAGGAAGAGTCTCACGGGCCTGAGGTTCTTCACCCTCAGTAGAAGTGGGCAGGCCCAAAAAAAGCAGGGAGGGGAAGAATCAGAGGGGAAAACTTATCTCTTGATTCTCCCTCTCCCCCCAGTAAATTGTGAAAATATTATAAAATGTGTTATTTTAGAATGATGAATTTTAAGTCAAGGTGTTAATATATCTACTCCCCAAAAATGATTTCTAAAAATTATGCAAACAGAAGACTTACTTAAGACTATGCACAGTATCAGATCATTACAATTCCTGTGCACGAAGAAGAAGCAAGACCTGAGTTGTACGTGGAGAGTACAACTCTTAAGTGCAAGAGCTATGTGCTTTCTGCCCCTAGGAGGCACTGCCATGGTCAGCTGAAAAGGAAGAAGGATTCAATGCCTTCTTTGCTTGTAGACTTCCTCTCAGAGGCATAGCTGGTGAATCTGTTTCTGTCCTCTTGATTAGGTCTCAAAGGACTGTCCCCTTGAGTAGGTCTCAAATCTGTCATCAATTGACGACAAATATGAAGATGCGGGAAAGGGACGCGGGTGGCGCTGTGGCTTAAACCACAGAGCCTAGGACTTGCCGATCAGAAGGTCGGCAGTTCCAATCCCCGCGAAGGGGTGAGCTCCCGTTCCTCGGTCCCTGCTCCTGCCAACCTAGCAGTTCAAAAGCACATCAAAGTGCAAGCAGATAAATAGGAACCGCTCCGGCGGGAAGGTAAACGGCGTTTCCGTGTGCTGCTCTGGTTCACCAGAAGCGGCTTAGTCATGCTGGCCACATGACCCGGAAGCTGTATGCCGGCTCCCTCGGCCAATAAAGCGAGATGAGCGCCGCAACCCCAGAGTCGGCCACGACTGGACCTAATGGTCAGGGGTCCCTTTACCTTTACTATGAAGATGCAGAAATTGATAGCTAAGAAAATGAGACTGATTCAATTTCATATCGTTTCACTGAGTCTTGGGTTCTCCCCCAGTCTTTTTCTTTTATGGAATTGAGTGATTTATGTCTGCTTGACACTGTGGAGGGCTGAAGGAGATATAACAACTTTCAGAAAACACAATAATTTTCTTTGCTCAACTATAATGGTTTATGGTTTCTTCTAGTTTTATTCTGCCTGCACCATATAACTGGCTTGTAGCTCTATTTGTAACAAAATATAATTTTTGTAAAAAGAAGTAAATTTATTTAACATACCAAACATGATCATTCTATGGCAAACCAAGTTAATACATTTTACTTTCCTAAAGTGACGCTCAATTTGTAAATAGCAGTAAAAATGATTAGTGCATATTTTCCTATTTCCCCCAAAATGTCCCTGCCTGCAATAAATAAATAAATCTTCCTCACTATTTTTCTTCAGTGGTTTCAAAATTTCTGGAAATTTTTTATCATTTTATGAAGAGTAAAACAGCAGAAGGAGCAACTGGCTAACCAATTACACATTTATTAACTGCTGTAAACATGGACTATTGTATTTGCCCCTGTGTGAGCAGTTTTATAGAATTTGGAAGAGAGCTATTAAGTCCAAGGCAGACCATCAGTTTGAGAAGGCTTCACAATAGCCACAGAAAACCCCGGCATGAGGTGTTCTAGAATAATACAGGCAATTGTGGGTCTTTTTCTCTGTGATTTGAGAATGAAAATCCATGAATTGGAGGAATTTTTAATGGCACCAATACTGCAACCAACCCCAAAGATCAACATACTATTGGTTGGTTTGTTCTGTCATTAAGACACCATATCCAAAGGTTCCTTACGTATCTCACATATTGCCACAGTGCAGCCATGAATCTAGTCAAACCACGCAATATTCTTTTTTCTGTATTTTCACTTTTAGAAATAACTATGTTCTGCAGGACTCTAGCTTGATGCTGGGCTGCCTATAATCCAGATGCTTTTGTATAAGCCTGGAACATCTGAATTTAAAGTCACTTCCCTCCCCTCGTCCCATTTGACAAATAAAACATTAAACTGAATTCCTAGAATTGTGATTTGCCAGAGCCAGGTTGTGACTGCTTAAAAAAAATGTAATTTAGCCTCCTGTTGCTTCAACAGAGGCTCACATTAGACAATTCTTCTCTAGGAGCAGGGTAGTTGGCCAGCTTGACTGCACTTTGTAGGATGCAGATTGGATGTGAGTAGGAGAGCACATGTGCTCATGTTCAGGAATGAAGTAGCCCTGCCTTGAAATCTCAGACCTGGGAGTGTAAGACTTGGTTCATCTCCCTTGGAAAACAGATTGCAAGATCCCAGCTACAGAGTTCATGCCATTTCAAGACACTGCTGAGCAAGGATCATTTTAGCCATACCCTGGAACAGAGAAAGTCAAATGCTGCCAGCAGAAAAGCTAAAGGCTCCCAGTTTCAAGAAAGCAGGGTGATCACATTGCCTCAAGAAGTCATATACACCAGGGGTGCCCAAACTTTTTTCAAAGAGGGCCAGATTTGATGAAGTGAACATGCGTGAGGGCCAACCAAAGTTGTTGAGACCTCTGAAACGAATTAAGTACGTAATCAGAGGTACTACCGTACACCTCTTCCAGCTTTGATTTGCTCTACATCTAAAGAGTTTTCAGTTCTCAGAGGTCTGCAGATGCAGAAGGCGAAATTATGCTCGTGAGACCCTGAACAATGGCCATCTTAAGGTACAAACTTATTTTTGGTAAAGCTTGCTAGAAAAGAAAGAAAGAAAGAAAGAAAGAAAGAAAGAAAGAAAGAAAGAAAGAAATGCAACAGATAATTCAAGTGAAAAGAAGTTCTCATGTGAGTCAATATTGGGGCACCAAAATGGGTCACCCTGTGGTGGAGCAAACATGAGAGAGAGTCACATGCCATCCACAAACTCCTCCCAGATATGAAGAGCTATTCAAGACAGAAGCCAAACCAGACCGAAGATGCTAAATAAGATTTAACACGTGAGGTTTGCCTCCTCCATAAAATGAGGGTGGCAGGGGGTGAGGGAGGCAGCAGGAAGTGGATTTGTGAAACGAGTGAGCTTTATTGTAGATGCCAGACCAACGTAGGATTCACAACAAGTGATCCAGAAAGTCAAAGTGAAATTAGCAAGTCCTCCCTGCTTCTCACTCAAGACTTGATGCCTCTGGAAATGGATGTTAAAGTGAAAACATGCCAGGCTGAGAGGTGATTGGAAAGGCAAAATGCCTCCCAACAATAGTCCCTTTTGGAGTTTTGCAAAGCATCTGTAAGGTGCCTATCAGTCACTGTGCTGATCCACAGGCCACTTTAAGGAATAGCTGGAAGAAATTCCTATCTTTATTACAACTCTCTGGCCATAACAAACACATAAAGCTGCCGTACAACAAGGTCAGCCCATTCGTGGCTCTAAATCCGTTCCATTTACTCCATCCGGCAACAACTCTCCAGGACCTCAGGAAGCCCTGCTATAAATAATCACTTAAAAAACATGGAGATACTGGAAGCTGAATCTGGGACCTTTCTCTACAACTAAACGTTGGTTCTTCGGTAAAACTGAACCTAGAAACCAGCTGGAACTAAATTTTCCAGACCGGAGTCCATTTCCAGCTGCCAGTCCTAAAACAAAATCTAAGAACATGTAAAACATACCGCATTTATGACCACAATTATTTTAAAATATTATCTATTAACTCTTTGCAACTTAAAACTCCTTCCAACACATCAGGTTGCTTTAGATCACTGGTCTTCAACAGGTGGATCAGGACCCCCATACTCTGTCTGATCCAAAGTGGGTTGCAACAGGAACATTACAATAATTCCATGATAAAAGATTAAGAAATGGTACCCACATGCATGTTTGGGTTAAAGGTGGGTCCTGGGTCTGAAAAGGTTGAAGACTACTGCTTTTTGGTAGAAAAGTATCTATATTTTAGTAGCAGAAGCCACAAATTCCTTTGTCTTTCCCAGGCCGGTCCACCGTCCCTCAGACCATGTGGTGGGCCAGCCTATATTTTGAAGGAAAAAAATGAACAAATTCCTATGCCCCACAAATAACCCAGAGATGCATTTTAAATAAAAGCACACATTCTACTCATGTAAAAAGACGCTGATTCCCGGACCATCCGTGGGCTGGATTGAGAAGGCGATTGAGCCACATCCGGCCCACAGGCCTTAGGTTGCCTACCCCTGCTCTATTAATTAAGTAAACAGACATTTCCCCTGCTGATAGGATGGCCTAACTTAATAACAGTAATCCTCCAACAAGCAACCAGTGTTCAAAATTTGCTAGGCACATATTTCACTGGCTATTGGCCACTTGTGAACAAGTAAAGATGCCCAGGTGCCATGATAGTGCCTGACACCACCATCTGGAGCAGTGATGGCCAAACTTGGCCCTCTAGCTGTTTTGGGACTACAGCGTCCATCATCCTAGCTAACAGGACCAGTGGTCAGGGATGATGGGAACTGTAGTGCCAAAACAGCTGGAGGGCCAAGTTTGGCCATCACTGATGGAGGTACATCCATGGGAATCCATGGATCTTGACTGTTTCACATACTAGTGACACATCCTGTATAATTCTATTCATTATATTTTATCTGCACAATCAGAATGAATTTCAGGAACCAAGTTGTACTGAAAAATACTACTTTTGAGCCCTCTGGCCCAAAAATGGCGAACTAGGCATTCCGTTTTGGAGACTAACTTTGGTTTAAGTTGCCATTGGCACCTAGCTTATATATCTGAGTTTCTAACACTGCAAGCAACCTATCTAGTTGTAATAAAAATAAGATGGATGCTTCAACCTAGAGCATAAGTGAGTAATGTTCTCAACCAGCTGAGTGCCACAGTCTAAACTTGCATTTGATCTTAGACTATGAGATTGTAGGCATTGTTTGAAAGTACGCTGAAACAATAGTCTTCCTGAGCTTCCAGGAGACTAGATTGTTCAAAGCAATGCTGCCGCTACAGCACCCTTAGCCAAGGTGAAGATTGGGAACTTCAGGTCACTGGTAAATCACTCTCCATACAGATATCAAGTGTCTCTCTTTTATAGAAGGCGCTTAGGAGGAGAATAGGCCAACTGTTGACAGAGAAAAGTCACAGAACTGGATCACAGAATTAGATAACGCTGAGTCCTTAAAAACACTGAACAGCATTGTTGTTGTATAAAGTGATTCTTAAGATGACTTATCAAGTAGCTGTGGTCTTTGCTAAACTAGCTAAATACAAAGGGTCTCTTTTAAATTACTCAACTTTCCTCAATCTTAGCTCTAAGCAAAAGGGCAGGTGTATTTGATCATGGTAACCCAAGAAGTAGCCTTTGGGGGAGGAATTGCAGCGGCAAGACCACATGGCTCTATGTGCATCAACTCCCAGGTTCACTCTCTGGTATCTCCAGTTTAAAAAAGAAGGTAACAGCAGGTGATGGGGAAAAGCCCCCCGAGAGTTGCAGTCACTGCAGACAATAGTGAGCTGGCGGGACAAAGTCCGACACGTCCCCTGCACTTTCTACAACTCAGCAGTACCTAAAAAAAACCTCCCACATTTCTTCTCTGTGCAACAACCAGGGGTAGTACAGTAATTGCAAAACAATGTCAAATGGTCAAGCCTAATATCCATGGAAACTTCAGGTGAAATACACAGGCTTGCATATTGTAAGAGTTTATAGGGAAACAAGCCACCACGCCTGCGGTAAATGCTTTTCAAATCCATGTTCATCCTCCTGATTCAGTTAAAACTGATCAAAGACCTCAGGCGAGCTTTTGTGGGGGGGGGGAGATTAAACTCTCCATTTCTCATGTCAAAACCTAGCTCTGTCCACAGTAGCCCAATGTTTACAAAAATTACTTGGCTCGATTGAGCCCTTAAGAGGAAACTATCATCCAAAAGTAAACCCTTGCTGTAACTTGATTCTATGTTAGCACAACCAAAATAGAATTACAAGTGAAAACGAAATCCCAGAAGAGAAAGCAAACTTTGGAAGTGCTTGTGTAATCCAAGTTAAATAATGAACCTGCTTATGAGGAAATAAAGAACCCATGATCGTTTATCAATAACTAACCAGATAACACTTAGTCATAGCTATAACCTTTAACCACCGAGGGCTGCCTTAGAGGGACAGCTCTAAGGAGACCATCACATTTCACCCACCAGTATCCTGACACAGTAACTTACTAGCTGCAAAAGAAAGGAGGGGGAAAAGGATGGAGGGCAAGGGGTAAGCAAGCCTCCCCTTTAGAGCCCCAAATAATGGGCAGGATGATCCTTACAGCCAAATGGCAGGAGAGAGAAAAAAATAATGTCACACAATGACCCATAACATCACGTGAGCACTGTGACATCAGAAAGCCAGCCAATCAGCTTTGAAGTTCTCTACTGTGGAGCATCCGTCAGGCTTCTGCTCAAGCAACAGGTTCCATACTCCAACTATCCCAAGCTCAGGAGAGGCATTTGGTTCGAGCACCAGACGCTCCCTACTCCAGCAGGCCCAAGATGCAATATTAACAGGATGTAGATGGGGCAGATTTTAATGTCCAGTTCTCATATTAATCTCCAAGGGCACCAAACACCAGTCAGTTATGAGAGCATACAAGTCATTAAGCAGCTGGAATTCAAGAACTACGTCAACACTATGTGTTCGAAGTTGCAGCTATTTGCACAAAAAGCACCATGCCATTGAACCAAATCACCTAACACGTCAATGGGTGTGGATCCTTTGATCTGTAACAACCACAGGAACAGAATTTTCTAAGTAAACAAACTTGCACTGGGGTGAGGTGAAATTATCCCTGGCTGAGGTATCTGATTTCTAGATATAGATGATTTGGCTCAAATCTGCCTGGGATACGCAAATATATTTGCTCTGGAGTTCTGCTCCTTAGTCTGGACATGACTACACAAAGCTGGTGGTGCTCAGGATGGAGGGAAAGGCTATCTGCACATGCCTTGTAGTTCTTTCACATGATCCAAGACTTGGTTTTGAGAATGAACCCACATTCCAGGGCTCAAACAGTACAATAGAGGGGATTCCTCACTACTAATGCTCCAGAGCAGAGGGGAACACCATGCAGCCCTCCAGGTGTTGTTGGACTACAACTCATCACCTCTGACCAGTAAGCCATGTTCCACACAGCTAACCCAGAGCATGACATTTAAAAGTTATAATCTGCAAGAAAGAAAACACTTCACCAAATAAATATCCAACAGCAAGTTCAGAGACTATTCCACAATCAAGTAGTCCAATATACCAGCAAGTTTTATTGCATCTTTTCTGGGTGCAGGTTCCATGCCTCGAGTTTTTGACATCTGAAGATAGTCATCTTCAAATATCTAGAGGGTTGTCACATTGAGTGAGCAAAGTTGTTTTTTGCTCTGGAGGCTTGGACCTGAACAAATGGATTCAAGCTACAAGAAAGGAGATTCTGACTAAAGAACTTTCTAACAGTAAGAGCTGTTTGACAGTGGAACAAACTCCCAAGAGAGGTGGCAGACTCTCCATCTGCTTAGCAGAGATTAGATGGCCATCTGTCATGGATGCTTTAGTTAAGATTCCTGCATTTGGAGGGTTGGACTAGATGACCCTCAGGGTCCCTTCCAACTCCACAATTCTATGAAATATGTTGAAAGCACAGGTGAAAGTTATGGTGAGGAAGCTGAAGCAGATGGGAGGCCAGTGTGGTAGGAAATAGTTATCTACCATGACTACAGAAGAGGAATGTTCTATGGGCTGCCTTCCAGTCCTTTCGATGCTCAAATACAAAGACAGACAGCAGCAGCAGCAGCAGCAGCAGAGACAACAGAGGCCAACTCTAAGCTTAACCCTGACTCAAACCAAATAGTTCTGGACAGCTGAGAGCACTAACGCCCCACCTTCCCACCCCTCAGCAAAAAACTCCCTACTCTTGCCAAAACAAGCAGCAATACACATGCCACTCCCCCCCCCCCATTCCCCATTTATCTCTTTGCACGTATGCAAAAACGCAAGGATTACAGAACAGATCAGTCAAAATGAAACAAAATCAGATTAAACAAGGCCTGTTTTCAAACTCCGTTGCTCCGCAATGGTTTCATTACCCCCTAAGCTTTGCATCGTTATCTATTATTTACCACTAGCAGGGGCTGCCTCACAGGCGAGCGGAGCAAAACTCAAGCTTCCTTTACGCGCTTTGCAAATAGTTAACAACACAGTAATCTGGCTAAAAGCTACGAGCGACAAACCCAACGCTGTAGACACGGGACAAGCTAACGTGGGAAGAGTCGACTCCACGGGACCCTGGAGCCCGGGATCCAATCTTCGGGAACAACCCGCCATTCCTCCTCCGGGCAAGCGAGGGAGGTTCGATCCACCGTGATATGGGGGTGGGGCGGGGGGGAAAGAGAGGGGTGGGGGATCCCTATGACGTCAGATCTCTCTCTCACCCCCCCCCCGCCGAAGAGACTGACCAATCCGAGAGGCAGAACCAGGCGGAGGGGATCCCTCCCTCCCTCCCTTCGCGGAGCCCGACACAAAGGGGCGGAGGGGAGGTTCCAGAGCGCGAGGGCCACTTCCGAAAAGGCCCCTCAAAGGAGGGGAGGGAGGCTTCGGAGACCGCGCAGGCCGAGGGTGGTCGGGACCGGAAGTAGGCCCCAGGGAGGCGCGGCGGCGGCCCTTACCTCCCGCGGAAGATCCTCTTGCCTCGGCGACGACAGCTGCTGCCGCTCCTTGGCGAGCCGTACGTGTCTCTCCCCTCGGACGCCTCCGCCCCCTCCCGCTTACGTCCTCCTTCCTCCCCGCTCCGCCGCCGCGCCATTGGCTCTGTCGCCCCCAGAAGTCCCGCCCCGGCCTCGCATTGGTATTTAACCAAACGCTCTGCGTACCTCGGTTTCGATTGGCCGGCTGCTGACACCTTTTCCTTTTCATTGGTTGCGCGGCCGCGCCCAGGCAGCTGCCATTGGTCCATCTCGGGGTGGGGGATGGGGCGGAGGGGCAACAAATCAGAAGCAGCGCTGAGGGGCGACGTCCGTTGGCTTTCCAGCGTCGGGCCAATAGGCAGCGCCCTTGGTAGGTTGCGGCCCGATTGCGACAGCTCGGTCGTCTCCCCTTTCCCCAGAAGTGGCACGCGGCCCCCTCGTGGCGGGAGCGCGAGGAGAGCAGCACAGGGCGGGCTGCGCAGCGCCTCTAGCGGCGAGGCTGATTCTGGCTGTGCGTACGGCGTCCCGGCGCATCCAATGGCATGGAGTGCCATCTACCGGCCAATCCGCCTCATTGCATCTGAGGTCGCCGGTGCTTTTCTGCAGTTCCGGGCTGGGAGCCCCGCTAGGCGAGAAGATGCGCACCGCCTTGCAAAGCTGTCTCCGCTGGGCTGCAAGCCTTGGCATTGCCGAATGTCACCTGATCCCACGCCGCACTGCAGGCTGGTTATTGAAGGCAAGGGGGACACAGCAATGAGTGCAATGGCAGCCCTTGTTCAAAAGGTTATAAATTGGAATCATCCTCAAAAAATACGGTTTTATATATGAAACTACAATAGTATCGATCACTGCAGATGGTGACAGCAGCCACGAAATTAAAAGATGCCTGCTTCTTGGGAGAAAAGCAAGGACAAACCTAGACAGCATCTTAAAAAGCAGAGACATCACCTTGCCGACAAAGGTCTGTACAGTTAAAGCTATGGTTTTCCCAGTAGCGATGTATGGAAGTGAGAGCTGGACTGTAAAGAAGGCTGATCGCCGAAGAATTGATGCTTTTGAATTCTGGTGCAGGAGGAGACTCTTGAGAGTCCCATGGACCGCAAGAAGAACAAACCTATTCATTCTTAAGGAAATCAGCCCTGAGTGCTCACTGGAAGGACAGATCCTGAAGCTGAGGCTCCAATACTTTGGCCACCTAGGTCATGAGAAGAGAAGACTCCCTGGAAAAGACCCTGATGTTGGGAAAGATGGAGGGCACAAGGAGAAGGGGAGGACAGAGGACGAGATGGTTGGACAGTGTTCATGAAGCTACCAGCATTAGTTTGACCAAACTGCGGGAGGCAGTGGAAGACAGGAGTGCCTGGCATGCTCTAGTCCATGGGGTCACGAAGAGTCGGATACGACTAAACGACTAGACAACAACAATAGTATCAGCTGTCATATGCATATTTAATGGTGTCAGATAGATATACAATAAAACGTCCAAAGGGTGGGTTATTGGTTTTGTTTTATTTTGTACTTTGCATTCTCATCTTTTATATTGTTTTTGCTGGCCAATCAATGTTACTAGTCCATATGTTTAAATGAGTCCATATGTTAAAATGGTAAACATACACACCAATGTGTTTTTGGTGACTGCCACAGAACTGAAACTCAAATTATCCTCTACCCCAGCTAAACCGTATTGTTCATCAAGCATGTCTGTACAGTCTCTGAAGCCTATAAAGCCAGAAGTAAGTCTCTTTGTGTTCAGTGGGGCTTGCTTCCAATAGGAACCAAGCCTAAACTAAACAATTTAGCTCAAAATCTGGATTATCCAACTGCAGTCCTAAGAATATTTATGAGTATGTAAGTCCCGTCAGACACAGTCAAATGTCATTTCCAAGTAAATATGGCTAGGGCTGGACCAGAGGTCAGCAAACTTTTTCAGCAGAGGGCCAGTCTAATGTTCCTCAGACCTTGTGGGGGGCCAGACTATATTTTTTGGGGAGGGAATGAACGAATTCCTATGCCCCACAAATAACCCAGAGATGCATTTTAAATAAAAGGACACATTCTACTCATGTAAAAACACCAGGCAGGCCCCACAAATAACCCAGAGATACATTTTAAATAAAAGGACACATTCTACTCATGTAAAAACATGCTGATTCCCGGACCGTCTGCAGGCCAGATTTAGAAGGCGATTTCGGATCCGGGCCCCAGGCCTTAGTTTACCTGCCCATGGGCTGGACCATACAAGTACTGCAGTTTAGCTGATTTATGGATCAAATGTTTGCCTACATATTTTTTTTAAAGTAACATTTGCTTACAGCCAGAATAATAGGGTATCCATTGGATAAATAAATGTGAAAGCTCATCATTCCACTTCAGCCTGGTCCCAGGGACCTAGCTCATGTACCCTGCTCATGTACTTGCTGCATGTACGCTGGTATTTGCAAGCGCACTGCAGGCATGCACCATGAAGCCACAGCCAATAGTAGCTCCACAGTGAATGTCTGTTGAATGTGCAGGTGTGCATTCCTACCCTTAAGCTGAGGTGGCCAATTTTGGGCGCCATGAAGGATGGCAGAGTGGGAGGCAGACCGGCCTGGCTGATGGAGACACAATCCACAATATGCTTCCTTTGGGAAACATCTCAGTAGACTGTTCTTCAGCTTAATGCGTGTGCATGTGGGGGGGTTGTCAGTACTCAAATTATGAGGGGACTGGACCTTTAAGTGTTGCTAACCACAGTATATAAATGTTTTTAAATAAATAATGTTTAAAATGAAATTCACACGCCATAACCTTAGATATATTCCAGCTTTTGTCAAATAATGCCAACCTAAAACAAAAGTACCCAAAGTGGGCATATAAAAAATGGGCTACGGCCCATCTGCACCCCTTGCCCCACCATCCTGGATTTGGAGCCCTGGTGGGGAGTGCCATTTTTATTTTCTTTCTCAGGCAAATAAAACATTTGGGGTGCTTTTTGTGCACAAATTTGCATTTTGTTATGTACTGAAGTTCTCACCCTGGGCCAGCCGGGGGATACTGTAGATAGTTCAGGTCCACATATGCAAATAAGGGATCGAAAGTGACGTTCAGCGATTGGATAGTTACAGAAAATGGTTACTGTTGCGTTTTAGTGGAGCTCTATATAAGCAGGCTGGCTGAACCCTTCAGTTCAGTTCAGTTCTGGCCTGTGAATAAACAAGAGCTGTTTGAAGAATCGCTGTGTCATCTGATATGTTCACCCACAACTTAACACATTTACTAAGATGTGTTTCCCCATCATGCTTTATAGATTTCCACCATTGTCAACCCCGCTGAACATGTGGCTCCCGCTGCACTTGCACTGTGCAAGGGATAAGTCCAGCCTTGAGCCGTCCCGGAGATACAAGGTGAAAATATTAAAGAAAGATTGATAAAAGAATTAGCAGATTGGATGGACATACCAGTAGAAGAAATGGCTAAAAATGTGCAGAATGCATTTAGAATGCGTGTTAAAACATAAGAGCGAAAAAATTCATAGGTGATTGTTTGATTACATTTAGGGATAAGGAAGTGAGAAACAGGATTCTACAAAAGAATAGGGAAAAGAGGCTGAATATAGGGGGAAATTACATAATCATCTTTAAAGATATCCCAATTAGATTACTTAAACGAAGAGACTTTTATAAACCACTAACACAGACATTGAAGAAGAATAGAATTGAATTTAGATGGGAGTTCCCCGAAGGAGTATCATTTGAGTATAGAGGCAAAAGACATAGGCTGTTAAACTCAGAAGAAACTGGGAAATTTTTGAGGAAGTATAAGGAGCTGAAATCTGAGGAGGGTGGAGCAAAAGAAGCAGAGGGAGGATCACCAAGAGACATAAGAACAGAGGACGAACAGGAAGCGAACGGAGGTAGATCGGACGAAGAAGAAGAAGGGGAAGAAGAAAACACAGAGAACTTATAAGGAAAAAGAGAGAGGAAAAGAAGGGAGGAAAAAAGAGAAAAGTCAGGTGAATGCCAGGCATTATGGGGTTAAAAATTTTGAGTTGGAATATTAATGGAATGAATGAGAAAAAAAAAGGAATAAAATTGAACAATTCTTGAAAAAGAAAAACCTGGATATCATCTGTCTTCAAGAGACGCATGTGGCTAAAAGACATAAAAAACTGTTAATTAATAAAAGACTGGGGATTGAATTTGAATCCTCTGATAGAGAAAAGAAAAGAGGGGTGGTGCTGTACATTAAAAACAAGATTGAAGCCAAACAAATTGTGATGGCCTGGGATTCCGAGTCTGAGAGTGAACCGGAGGAATCCCAGCCGGCACAGGAGTCCCCGCCTCCAGGGCCGGCTGAACTGGGGCAAGGCCTAGATGCTGAGGAGCCTGCACCTGTGCCAGATCCTCAGGGGCAGGCATCAGGTGAAACCATTCTGGCCCCAGAAGTGCTGGAGGACTCAGTGTCTACAGGTGAGCCTCCCCTGGGGCCCAGTAACCCTTCGGCCTCTCCTGAACTGCAGAGGCTTAGGGCAGAGAGGCGAAGGGAACTGGTTTCTCCCAGGAGGAGTGCTCGCTTTAAGGCCAGGAGAGGCGGGGCTCCTGGGGGCCGGGACCGCCCCCGGCCTTAGAAGAAGATAAAGGTCAGGCAGCCCGGTCCCAGGTTGCGGGAGCAACGTCGTTGTGGAGTACCTGCGTTTACCCAGACCTAGATCTGCACTCCCAGTGTGCCTGTTCCACGCCCGGCTTCCTGCTTCTACTCTCCGGTGTTCCTGTTCCTCGCCCGGCTGCCCGCTGCTGACCCACCAGTGTTCCTGTTCCCCGCCTGGCTTCCTGCTGCTGCTCTACCAGCGTTTCCTGTTCCCCCGCCCGGCTCCCTGTTTCGGACCTCGCGTCTCATCTAGTGATCGTCTACCCTGCTAGTGACTCTGGAACTGATCCTGGCCGGGACACAAACCTGATCTATCCGGAATGAGGGGAGCAAGGAGAAAACAAGCGACATGCAAAAGGATTTTTACTTTGCTTACTCTTCCTGAGTTTGTCCGCATCTATGATTGGGATATATGCGCCAAATGGTAACAAGACTGACTTCTTCAAAAACCTCAAAGGGAAAATTTCGGAATATATGGATCAGAAAATTATTTTAATGGGGGACATGAACGGTGTGGTTTCCCTAGATGCGGACAAACTCAGGGAAGGAGTAAGCAAAGAAGGGAAACTACCAAAATCCTTTTTCTCAATGGTGAAAAACTGTAACTTGATAGACATCTGGCGTCTTAGACATCCATTGGGCAAACAGTATACGTTCCATTCTGAGCCACACCAGTCGATGTCACGGATAGATCAGGTTTGGGTATCGAGTGAATTATGCCCTAGGATCAAACAAGTAGAAATAAAACCGAGAGTAATTTCTGATCACAGTCCGATAGAATGCGAACTGGAGAGTTTCGAGAGACGAACCTTCAGATGGAGACTAAAGGAATACCTCCTAGATGACCAGGAAATTGTAGAAAATGCGCAAAAAAAGCTAACAGATTACTTTGTGGATAATTGTGACAAGGGTACAAACATTAATACAGTTTGGGATGCAAGTAAAGCTGTAATAAGAGGATACTTTATTCAACAGAATGCGATCAAAAATAAGAATAGAGAGAAAGGAAAAGAGATAATCTTAAGGCAGATTATGGACAGTGAACAAAAATTAGTTTGGAAACCTAACTGTCAGGAAACAAAAGAAAACATCAAAATTTTGCAAGCCCAATTTGCCACAATAATAAACAGAGAAGTAGAGTGGAACATAAAAAAACTAAGACAAAAGAACTTCGAATTTTCAAATAAATCTGGCAAGTGGCTTGCATGGCAAATTAAGAAAAGGAAAGAACAAGGTACAATAAACAGAATTACAATAGAGGGAGAAGAAGTAACTGACCCAAAAGGAATTAGGAATGAGTTCCTGAATTACTATAGAAGCCTTTACAAAAATAAAGAGAGAAATAATTTAAGGAGGATAGAGAGATTTTTGAAAAATAAAATGGTGCAGAAAATTCCAACGGATAAGAAACAACGATTAAACGAGCCAATCGAAATAGAAGAGATAGAGGAGGTAATTAAAGATCTAAAGAGAGGGAAGGCTCCGGGACCTGATGGATTCACAGCGGGCTATTATAAAGAGATGAAATCTGTTTTGGTGAATCCCTTGAAGGAGATTATGAACAACATTTTAAGAAAAGGGGAAATTCTGGAGACCTGGAAAGAGGCATATATTACCTTTATCCCAAAACAGGATGCAGATCTAACCCAGGTTAAAAACTATAGGCCGATCTCGCTGCTAAATACGGACTATAAAATCTTTGCAGGAATTCTGGCGAGAAGACTGAAGTCTCTACTGGTAGAAATTATCCACAAAGATCAAGCTGGTTTCCTTCCCGGCAGGTATATGAGAGACAACATAAGAAACATAATTAATATGTTAGAATTCTTATCTGTCAGGATTGATAAACAAGCAATAATGATGTTCGTGGATGCAGAAAAAGCGTTTGATAATGTGGTGTGGGACTTCATGTTGAAGAATTTGGAACATATGGAAGTGGGCAAAGATTTTTTCAATGGTGTAAGAGCGATATACACAGAGCAAAAAGCTAAATTGATCATAAATAACATCGTGACAGAAGAAATAAAGATACAGAAAGGTACAAGACAGGGATGTCCACTCTCCCCGCTGCTATTCATAATGGTATTAGAAGTACTTCTGAATTCAATTAGGCAAAACGGAAAAATTAAAGGAGTAACAATTGGACAAAATGCCTATAAGACCAAAGCATTTGCAGACGATCTAGTAATAATGACGGAAGACCCAATAACGACAATAGAAGAAATTTTAAAGGAGATAGACCAATTTGGGGAAATGGCAGGCTTTAAATTAAACAAGAGGAAAACGAAGATGATGGTTAAGAACGTCGAGCAAAGTGTAATAGAGATAATCCAACACCAATCACAGATAGAGGTGGTTAAGAAAGTGAAATATCTTGGGATTTGGCTTACGCCCAAAAATATAGATCTATTTAAAAATAATTATGAGTCGGTGTGGAGAGAAATAAGAAAGGATTTGGAAGTTTGGGGAGGACTGAGACTGTCCTTCTGGGGAAGGATTAATACTATTAAGATGAATATACTACCGAGGGTACTATTCCTATTTCAGACTATCCCTATAATTAAGGGGAGCCGAACATTTAAAGAATGGCAAAGAGTGCTTTCAAGATTTATCTGGCAGGGCAAAAAACCTCGGATAAAATTTAAATTGTTGACAGATAGAAGGGAAAGGGGAGGATTTGCCCTGCCAGATTTGAGACTGTATTGTGAGGCATCATGCCTTTGTTGGATAAAAGACTGGGTCAAATTAGTGAATAAGGAGCTACTCGACTTAGAGGGCTTCAACAATAGGTTTGGCTGGCATGCCTACCTATGGTGTGGTAAGAGGAAAGTACATAAGGGGTTTGAGAATCATATTTTTAGAGGTCCACTTATTGAAATATGGGAAAGGTATAGAAACATACTAGAACCTAAAATTCCGCACTGGCTCTCACCCCTTGAAGTGATGAGTGTTAAGAAAATCAATATGAGAAGTGACTGGGCAACATATGGTCAATTGTTAATGAAAGAAGATGGGAAATGGAAACTAAAGCCATATGAGCAGGTTAAGGAGTATGTGTATGACTGGCTCCATCACTTCCAAGTTAATGAGATGTTTAGAAAAGAGATTAAAGATAGAGGGTATGCAGATAAAGACTCAAAATTTCAGATGGAAATTATAAATAACGATGTGAAAATAATATCTAAAATGTATAAGATGCTGCTGGATTGGAACTTGGGAGATGAGGAAGTTAAAACAGTGATGATTCGATGGGCTAGAGACGTGGGTCACAACATACAATTCGAGGATTGGGAGAATCTATGGAAGGAAGGTCTGGACTTTACGGCGTGTATAACGGTGAAAGAGAATGTCATGAAGATGTTTTACAGGTGGTATATAACACCTGTGAAACTATCGAAAATGTACAAAGTAGACAGCAAATGCTGGAAATGTGAAGAGAAGGAGGGCTCCTTTTACCACATGTGGTGGGAGTGTGGGAGAGTGAGAGAATTCTGGGAAAAAGTATACACTGAGTTAAAGAAGGTGTTAAAGTATACGTTTATAAAAAAACCTGAAATCTTCCTGTTAGGAATATTAGGTAATGAAATAAAAAAGAAAGATAATAAATTTGTATATTACGCAGTTACAGCAGCAAGGATAACCCTCGCTAAGAAGTGGAAAAAACAGGAAATGCCAACAATAGAGGAGTGGAGATTAAAGTTACTAGACTACGCGGACTTAGATAGATTGACGGGAAAGATTAGACACCTAAGAGACCAAAAGTTTATCAAGGAATGGGGAAAATACGTAGATTACCTGGAACATATTAGTAAAGGACAAATAACGTTAAGGGGATTCAGAGAAGCACTGTGAAAGACTAAGAGTTATTGTTTAATGAAAATAGAGGAAGAGAAATGTATAATGACAATACAAACTAGGTAATGCGTAATTTTGATTTCTACTACGGAAGATTTACGGACGAGCTGAAGGAAGCCCAGAAAGAGACGACAATGTAAAATTGTAGGTGAAAACTTCTTTATTGTGCATATTGTTCATTGGTTTTGTGTTCTGTTATTGTTTTTCTTTTTCCTTTTGTCTGTTGTATGTGGTTTTTCCTTTTTATTTTTCTTTTTCTTTGGAAAATCAATAAATATCTATCTGTAAAAAAAAAAAAAGTCCAGCCTTGAGCATCCACCATTGTATTCTTAGGCAACCACTACCTGCTCTGCAAAGCTTGTGGAGTTTGTGTATGAGGGATTTCCCCAAAGCAAATGAAGAAAGGCTGGGCACATCAAACGAGCAAGAATTATGTAGAATGTGCTGTCACTGCAAGGTGAGGAAGAGGCAAAGGCAGCTAGTTTTTCAGCAAAGCCAATAAAATGGCCCTGCTTCTTTCCTTCTCTCCCTCTGCTGCAGCCGGATAGAATTGGGACCCCACTCAACACCTTGTGGGAGAAGGGGACATTGTCTGTATAGCCAGAGGCTGTTTTATGGACTGTTGATCTTCCTCTCTCAGCTATCCACAAATGCCAACAGGGTTATAAACAAGCATATATATGCAGTGTATGGATCCAGTTCCATTAGGCTGCAGTGGAGGGAAAGACAGGAAACACTACCTCTGCTAAGAAAGGGTCTTTTTGCATTGTTGTTACGCATATACAGAACCCAGGACTTAATTTTAGCAAAAGTGTCAGCCTCCTACTTAGTTTGCAGTGTTGAGACATGTAAGCGTCTGAGTTACACAGAAAACTCTTTTTTTGGGCATAGATGGTCAGAACAAGAATTAAACTAAAGGAGGAAGCTGCATTCCCTGGCCAGTGGTGAAAAGCTTGCCAACTGAGCAGGGGGGAAATGGTTCAACCTGCTCCTATGCTTTTAAATTCAGCTTAATTTGCAGAATCAGGGGTGAAACTTTTCATGGTACAGAGTTAAGCAGCATTACCTGCCAACGACTGCAAGATCAAGCGGGTGTTAAAGACACTGGAGCAGGCAGTGATAAAATAATAATAATAATAATAATAATAATGACAACCTTAGTTGCTAAGCAGGAAAAGCTAAAGGCCACTTTGAATGCTTAGAGACTTGAGACTCTCAGGAGTGTTAATTTCTCCTATACCTTTAACAGCTGCATAACAGGTAGAAATGTGTGTTTTCCTCCCATCACTGTACCATGTTGGGAGAGCTGCTCTCACCAATTTCCAGCGAAACGCACAACAGCTCCTGCAATGGCCTTGCCAGGGGGGGGGGGGAAGTGTGGCTGGCTGCCTGGAGAATGACCAGGCCTTTCTTGAAACCAGATTGTTGAGGAAGTACCGTATTTTTTGCTCTATAAGACTCACTTTTTTCCTCCTAAAAAGTAAAGGGAAATGTGTGTTCGTCTTATGGAGCGAATGCAGGCTGCGCAGCTATCCCAGAAGCCAGAACAGCAAGAGGGATCGCTGCTTTCGCTGTGCAGCGATCCCTCTTGTTGTTCCGGCTTCTGAGATTCAGAATATTTTTTTTCTTGTTTTCCTCCTCCAAAAACTAGGTGCGTCTTGTGGTCTGGTGCGTCTTATAGAGCGAAAAATCATTTGCTGAACCCCTCTGACATGTAGAATGGAGGCAGAGCAAATTGTATCCTTCTGTCCTCTATTCTGGATGCACGTCAGAAAGTGACCACCAGTGGGTATTACCCTCCCCCGACCTATTCATTAAATGCAGCGTCTATGGCCGTCCTGTAGCTGTGCTCTTCCAGGCCCCTTAAGCGCATGGAGTTCTAGGCTCGAGGAGCTGTCTCCGCCAGAACTCAGGCTCGGCACACGTTCTAACAGACACAGGAGGACACGTGTCGGCCACGAGCGGAGACTGCCACAGCAGCCTGGTTCCCGCCCTGTGCATGGGTAGAACGGGGAGGGGCCGGGGCTGCTGCTCAGGGCGCGGGCATCTCTGTCGACACGTGTGCTTCGCTAAACACTTCTCCGTCACGGTTACAGGCACTCGAGACTGAGCGCCCTTTAAAACACGCCGGCAGGACAATTTACAATTGCACCCCATTAAACTGGATGATTTATGCCTTTTGGAGGGACCGGGTTGTTTTACGCGCCAAGGAGCGCGCCTTCCAGGCTTGCACTCTCCACGGCTTCTTCGAAGCGAACCTGGACAAAGCGATCCCCCAAAAATGGCCGATCCGAGGTCTATGGCGATCCTGGGCTCGACCAGGCGGGGGCAGCCGCTGCTTTCCCTGCAAGTAGCGCCGGATGTCTCGAAGTGGGATGGGCAGGGCTGAGTAACGGCTCCCTTTGTGTCTCCACGGCGTGCGCACGAACTTTAGGGGAGGCGGGTGGAGAGCGCGTAAGATCCCGGGTGATCGGGGCGGGGAAGAGAGAACTCAACTTTTCCTGCAAAAAAATGCTGCAATTTTACGTGCGCACTTACTTGGGCGTAAGAAAAGCCCCGATGGATTCAAAGAGTCTTACTCCCGAGTAAACACGGCGGAACTTGGTTTGATCTTTATGCTCTCTAGCAAAAAAGTGTGTTCTCATATGCATTGCCTGAGATTCTCAAGGAGCCACGCTTTGCTTTCTGAATTTAAAACACTGCAGCGAACTCTTTGGGCCGACTTTAAAACGCGCGCGCGCACGATCTTGCAACTTATTGTTCAGCGTTGCGTGTTTTGCTTTCCAGGGCTTGCACTTCTTAGCCCCGCGGAGAAAACGGGGGCTTCTTCCCAAGCGCGCGTGCACAGGGCTGGGCCTTGAGAACAAGGGGTGGGGTGGGGGCACACCATTAGGGGAGATGTTTACTCGGCTGCTCCGTCCCCACGAGCGGGCTTGCGCGTGTCGCGGCCCTCACCCGGGAGCCCCGCACGCGGGAGGCGCAGGCGGGGAGGAAGGCAGGCGCCGCCGTCGCTCGCCGTCCGCTGGGCGGGCGATGTCTGCAGGCGGGCGGTGCCGGGGGCGGCGCCGACGGCCGCGTCCCGTCCCCGGCCGGGCAGCGAGGGAGGGACTGGTGGGAGGCAGCCGCCGCCGCCTGGCCACGGCGGCTCCGTACTCTCGACGGGCACCCAAGGAGGGCTCTGCCGTCCCCGCCTCCCCGGGAGCCGCCGGGGATGGGGAACGCCGAGAGCGGGGAGCCGGGCGGGGGCTCCGGGCTGCTGCCGCCCCCGCCGGGGAAAGTGCCCATGCCGGACCAGGGGGAGCTGGAGGAGAGATTCGCGATGGTGCTGGTGAGAGATCCCTCTTCCTTACCCCACCCCCTCTCCCGCTCCGATCCCCTCGTTGATCCCTCACATCCCCTTCTCGACGCTGCTGCGGGTAGATTCCGTTGCAAGGCTCTCCTCGATTGAAAAATCTCCCTAGTCCATCCTCGCTGCGGGAGGGATTCCTACCCGCCCTCTCGATAGGAACAGTTTCTCCTCCCTCTCCAACTTTTCCAGACACTTTTCCTGGCCCCCTCAGATATGGGACACCATTCTCTCGATCTTCCCCCCCCCCCACCTTCCGCGGGGTTTGCAGCCCTGGTGGTTGCATCCAGAATCTCCCCTTGCTGGGTTCTGCAGATCTCCCCCCTGGGCTCTTGCCTGACCGGGGCTCTCTGGTCGATTCCTCCGCAGGACAGATTACTCGCGGTTGCTGAGATGTTCCGGTAGCTCCCCTTCTTCTTCACCACAAGAGTTCCCAGAAGTTCTTTCCATCTCTCTTTCACCCCGCTCTCCGTTCGTTTTCGCTAGATCCCTCAACTGGTCTCAGCTTTATAAATCTTACCTATCTTCTTAGCGTCTATTAACCCATGATTCTGACAGATTCCTCCCCCTTTTGTGGCACCATTCTGAGTGGATCTCGCTTGTAGGGCAGTCAGCTCACACTGGGAACTTCAGTGTTATCTTGGCCCATCACAATGGGCCAGGAATCCAGGGTCCAGTGATCCTCAGTCAATCTTCCACAGCTTTTCTCCATCTCCACATTCTGACCGATAGCATGCCTGATCCCCAGTTGAAATGCCTTCTTCCCCAGATCCTTTTGCCCATCTGCCTTGACCTCTTCCACACTTCGATCACTCCACCCCACAATCTGAGGTCCCATTTTTGTTCCAGTGGGTTAGCTCTTTCCAATTCCTTTGCAGCTGCGTTTCAAGCATCTATATCCCCCAATTCCTTCGAAATTTTCAACCCCCCCCCCACCAAGACTGGATTCCTGCTCCCATGCATTAGGATCCTTCTGCCGTAGAACCGTAGCATCACCTTGCTACCCTAATGGAGCTGCGCTTGCCATCCTTTTCCTTGGAACCATTTATCTTTCCTTGGTTGACCTCTGATATCCAGTCCCTCTCAATCCAGTTTCTCCTTACGGGACTCTGTGGATGATCCCTTTATCAACCGAGAGGCCTTGTTTGCTTGCGTTGTGAACCAGTTTTGTGAGGAGTGGTACCGGCAGGAATGTGGAATACCCCAGGTGCCCCTCAGCATCACTGTACGCTGTTGGCATGCATCCTGCCGAGGGCATGTAGGTGGTGGGTTTGGTGGGGATTTAAATTCTTGTCCTTGGAAGAAGGAAGGAAGCGGACCTGATCTGGAAAGTTATGAGACTACCTTCTTGCGTCTCCACTGTGTCCACAGGAAAGGCCACTCTTAACTTGTGGGTGAAAGGAATTAGTCTCTGATTGGATAGCTGCTAGTGGCCCAAGCTTTGCCCAGGAAGAAAGGAAGAAGAAGAAGAGGGATCAGGAAAAGAGGAGCAGAGAATATGGTCTTCCTAAGCAGGGTCTGGATGGTGCTCCTTGTTGTGAACCTTCTTGTGAGATCTGTAGAATATGCCCTCGTCCTTTGGAGCAGAGGTGGCTGACCTGTTTAGCCCTCCAGATGCTCTTGGGACTCTTAACTCCCATCAGCTCCAACCCTGCATGGTCAGCGATTATGTGAGTGGTAATCTAACAAATCTGGAGAGCCATAAATTGTCCACACCTGCTGAAAAGGGCTTTGAGTGGGGAAATGTTCCATTTTTAAGCAGGAGGCCTAGGATAAGCTTAGTGTGCCAGGCCAAGCTTTGTGAATGGGTGACTTCTGTGAATTCAAGGGACATATTCACCTGATCATTTCACCTCTTAAAGTATTCTTATTTGTGTCTTTGTCTGTATAAGTTTTGCCTTTTGGAAGACTGCAAGGTGGTGGTTGTGATCTTCATGCATTAAAATTTTGAGTAGAGGCTTCTGGAGGTTGAAACCAAATCAGTACAGGATCGTGACGATGCTCCTGTTTGTACATATTATCTGTTTGGGGAAGTTATCCCAAAGTGCGGTGTAATGATTGGGTAATGGGTTGATCTGTGTTAATTGCTGTGATGGAAGAACTGATAGGGAGGAATTCATTCCAAAAGAATTAAAGCCAGAAGAGTAGAGAGTGGCTTTGTGATTGCTCCTTATGCAGTGGAAATTTGACCATTTTGAGAACCAGAGTTCGTGCCGCCCATTTACTCATATGGAACATCCCAGTGGACGGCCCCAAGGGTTTCTTGGCAACAAAGGGACACTTCTGTGGTCATCTTTCTCTTTGCAAAGTAAAATTGCCTTTCCTTCCCTGGCTTTTCCAAGGAGATTCTCTGCTTCTTGACTTTTCATAAAAAGATTCTGACACATCGGATGTGACTCTTGAGATTCAGAGACTGTGGCTGAGCCATTAGAGATTCTGGTTGTATAGAGAATGCTTGGGGATTTCTGGGGGATTTTTTCCTTCTTGATTGTGGAAAGTATGTTTGTTTTTTTCAAAATTCCACTCCAGCGATGTCAGAGTGACAGGAAGCTGACAGCATGTGACACATAGTTCCCTCCTCTGTCCATTCTCCCTACAGTGGTCATGCAGTTGTTTGAATAGTTCCATTTTCACTCTGATTTGTAGGAAAAGGGGTTGTGTTTCAAAATCCACATGATACAGGGTTGTTGGTAATACATTGAACGTAAGGAGCTTATACTGAGGCAGATCATTGATCCAGCCAGTCTAATATTGTCTGCTTTGAATAGCAGTAGCTTTTTGCATTAAGATCTTTTTAAGCCAGAGTTTTCATTTCTTTCTTTAAAAGAGAGCAAGTTTTTGCTCTCATTGTTTTGAATATGTTCTTGGAAGCATGTGAGCTGTGCTTTCTGAAATTTCAAAAAACAGTGTGATGTGCTAGTCACGGGACTGGGCTAAACAAGATTTCCAGTGGCTGTGGGGTTAGGACTCATGTCTGGTATAGTTCTTTCAATTCCCATGACTATCAAATCAGAATATATAAAACAGTAAACATTGCAGTTATGCAAAATAGGTGAAAGTTATGCACCTTTGTGTAAATTATATTGGTTACATAATTTATTCATGCAGAATTTGAATTCAGCAGATGCAAAATTGTAGGATTTTTTTTTTTTTTTTGTATTTTGAGTATGAATGTGCGGACTATTCGTAGCCCTGGGCAAAGGTGGAACAGTCTGCATTCATGAAAGTATCAATCTTAATAGCCAAAGGCAGGAAGAAGAAGAAATCCATGTTATGTTCCTGTATATTCACAGAGGCATTCATCATTCTGATACTGGTGATTTATGATTTAAGCAGATGTATAATACTTTTTTTTTCCTTCCCTGGGGCAGGATTAAGCATTATGCTATGTACGTGGTTGCAGAGGAGGGCACATATCAGAGCTCTATCTGTAGTGTAATTTGAGAGCCCAACTGAGTCTGTATCGGCCAACAATAAAACTTTCCCATTGTGCTACAGTGCTGAAGCAGCTAGTGATAAATCAGATGGATCCACTCTCCAATCTAGGTGCAATGTAGTTGGTCTGCTGTCCATTCCAGTTTTGGTGCACCAGTCCTAGCATAGACACTGCATCCAGTTCCCCAGTTCTTATTGCTGCTATCGACGGGTCAGAACTTTGGAGTTATGGAAAAGCAGTGATCGCATCTGCTCTCCTGTTCGCTTCCACAGAGGTTCTGTAATATTCCCTGCAGTCCATAACATGGTGTCTCGTCTCTAATTCCGTAATGTAAGGCAAATGGTTGTACGCTCCGCTCAAGTGAAGTATATGGTGGTAAAGGTAAAGGGGCCCCTGACCGTTAGGTCCAGTCGCGGATGACTCTGGGGTTGCAGCACTCATCTCGCTTTACTGGCCGAGGGAGCCAGCATACAGCTTCCGGGTCATGTGGCCAGCATGACTAAGCCACTTCTGGAGAACCAGAGCAGTGCACGGAAACACCATTTACCTTCCCGCCGGAGCGGTACCTATTTTTCTACTTGCACTTTGACGTGCTTTCGAACTGCTAGGTTGGCAGAAGCAGGGACCGAGCAATGGGAGCTCACCCCGTCGTGGGGATTCGAACCGCCAACCTTCTGATCAGCAAGTCCTAGGCTGTGTGGTTTAACCCACAGCGCCACCTGCGTCCCTATGGTGGTAGTAACCTGCCCTAGATGAGGGACAGAAGGACCATGGGGGTAGCATTTAACTAGGTTTTACTCCTAGTAGACCCACTGGAATTAATGGACCTAACTTAGTCATGCTCATAATGTCATTTGGTTTGTTCTGAGTAAAAATGTGGTGGACTTCCATCCCAGATGTGCTACCTTGCCCCTGCAGTATAGGTTGAGATGGAAGACAGAAACACGCCCCTCCCCCATGTGTACAATGCTGTGCTAGATCATGATGTAATGTGGCACAGGGAGGGCTTCAGGACAGGAGGGGGTGTGATAGCCCCAGACATGTCTACCTCCTTTGTTGCCCTCCTCCTTCCAAGCACTGGATATCAATTATATGTCTACCTGATTTCAGTGTAGACCGGAGAGGTGGGAGAGGAAACTGGTGAGAGAGGTGGGAAGATAATGCCCAAAGTTACACACTTGACAGACTGTCAACAGCTATGTGTAAGTCAAGCCACACAGGGCCACCTGTGACACCATCTTGGGTAGACCAGCAGGTTGCACTAGCAGGTTGAGGTGCTGTGATGTTTGAGAGAAGCATAACTTGTGATTGGTGGTGATGCAAGTTAAAAGAAGGAAGGGAAGATTCCCAAGGGATCATTGAAAATGCTTGAAAATCTACTTGTGACTTCCATATGATTTCACCCATGTATTTAACCAACTGGGAAACATTCTGTTGAAAACAACCTGAGAATCGCATCTTGAATTTTGAGGTCAAATCGCAAATTAAAAACCAGATTTTTAAATTGTATTTTGAATTATTCTGTGTTATGAGACCTGGCCAATATTGTGCTTTGAACTGGATAGCTTTGGAGGTGGGAATAAGGACTGGGGAGTCAACCCGCTCTTTCAGTTCCTTAAAAAGGATGCGGAAGCTGTGGTCCTCCAGACATGGCTGGCTGCACTTCATCTCCCATCAGCCCTAGCCAGCATAGCCAATGGTTAAGAATGATGGGAGTGGTAGTCCAACACCATCTGAAAGTCCAGCAACATCTCCCCAGCCCTATTTTGAAGTGGATTGCCAGCTGGCCTCCTTGAACAACCACCACCAGTCTCCCCACCCATTTCGCCTGCCTCCTGTGGGCAGCTGAAGGGACCAGCTGGTACCCATTACGAAGCCTGAATTGTTCTTCCAGTTGCAGATTCCTTCATTATAAGCCAATTTAAAGTGCCACATCACTGGGAGGGTTATCATAATATTGTTTGTGAATTGTATTGTCTGCCATTTACTTTCTTGAGTACAGTTTAAGATTCTGGAACTGACCTTTAGAGTCGTGAAAGGCCTGGGCCCAACCCTTCCTTTGGGAGAAAACCTTCCCTGCACAAGCTCTCCTGCCCTTTGAAATGGGCTGGGAAAGCCATCTTTTTAAATGTCATTCAACAAGCGGTGACATTTGTGGGGGCCGGGAGTGTATTTTGCTGGACCTATGAAATTTCTTTACCCAGTGAGGCCTGCAAACACCTTATCATCTTTAAAACATTTTTAGTTCCCAAAGCTTTAAACACACCTCTCAAAACTGAGTTATAGATATATAGACGATCGATAGATAAGAGATTTTTAATAATTTAGTTGTATAATTTTAGGCTGTTGCAGACAGCAAAATCATGAGGGATGCTGAAGGCCCTGCCTCAAGTAGTGAATCTGAACTGCAACTAAGGATTGGTTTTACTGTGGCATCAAAGTTCCCTCCCATCGAGAACCTTTCTCCCGGAGATGGTGCTTTTCTAGCTGGAGGGGATTTTTGGACGGAGGAGCACCTCCACCTATACTGAGAAATAGTATAGCACAGGCAAAGATTTGCCATCTTAATGAGAATAGGGGCTAGTGTAGGTTTGGGGATTACATCTTGCCAGCGGGTTGGATCCTGAGCTCCCTCAGCTGCTCCCATGGGCCACTTTGGCAGGTGGGTTTGCAGAGTGTGGTCTCAATTGTTTCCTTCCTTTGCAACTCAGCAAAGACCTGTCTAACCCAGAGCCTTTTTCCTGCAGTGGCACAACCAGGTAAGATAAAGGTAAAGGGTCCCCTGACCGTTAGGTCCAGTCGTGGCCAGCTCTGGGGTTGCGGCGCTCATCTCGCTTTATTGGCCGAGGGAGCCGGCGTACAGCTTCCGGGTCATGTGGCCAGCATGACTGTGCCGCTTCTGGCGAACCAGAGCAGCGCACGGAAACGCCGTTTACCTTCCCGCCGGAGCGGTACCTATTTATCTACTTGCACTTTGCTGTGCTTTCGAACTGCTAGGTTGGCAGGAGCAGGAACCGAGCAACGGGAGCTCACTGTGTTGCGGGGAATCGAACGGCCGACCTTCTGATCGGCAAGCCCTAGGCTCTGTGGTTTAACCCACAGCGCCACCCGCGTCCCAGCACAACCAGGTGCCTGTGAGAACCAATAGCCCTCCCAACATTGTTTCCCAGCAATTAGTATTCGGAGGCCTTGGATCCTGGAAGGTAGTCTGTATCCATGAGTAGCGGCCATGAATAACTTTATCCTCTCATGCACACACATGCCCTGCCTCCAACATCCTTGGGCAAACTGGCTGCTTCTTATATCTTTGTGCGATTACCATGAAGGTCTGGAGGCTTCCCCCGCACCCTGAATGTAGTTAGAAACCTCTCCTCAAACAGGAACTCTGGCTTCTCAGGGTTTTTGATTGTGAGGGCAGTTTACAAGTGTGCACAAACAGGTGTTTTTTTAAAAGGCTTCCTGACCTTTGACTAATGATCTTGCACCTCGGGATGTTGTGACATAGCTTGTGACCTCTACCCCCGGTTTAACCCTTCACATATTCAGGCCGGTGCCTGAACATGGTTTAAGAATGTGTCCAGTTCCCTTTTAAAGCCTTAATAATTATTTTATTTATACCCCATCCATCTGACTGGGCTGCCCTAGCCACTCTGGGCAGCATTCAATAGGATAAAACACAGCATGCACCAAACATTAACATCTTACTGATACAGGGCTGTCTTCAGATGTCTTCTAAAAGTTGTGTAGTTGTTAGTCATCTGATGGGAGAGCGTTCCACAGGGCAGATGCTGCTACCAAGAAGGCCCTCTGCCTAGTTCCCACTAACCTCACTTTTCGCGGTGAGGAAACGGCCAGAAGGCCCTTGGAGCTGGACCTCAGTGACCAGGCTGAATGACGGGGGTGGAAACACTCCATCACATCTCATGGCAGCAAATTCCACAGCCAAGGTGCCCGCTGTGTGGAAAAGTACTTCCTTTTGTCTGTCCTAAATGTCCCACTATTCAGTTTCATTGGGTGGCAGGGAGAAATATTCACTCTGTCCACTGTCCCCATAGCTCCAAACCTTTGCTCTCAGACTGTTGCTGTAGCCCCCTAATCCTTTTGGTTGCCCTTTTCTGTATCTTTTGCAGCTCTACAATATTTCTCTCTCACACACACCCCTCCCAAAAGGTGTGGCAATCAAAACTATACCTATTCCAAGTGTGGTCAGACTGTAGATTCAAAGCATGGGATTCGCTCCCCAGCCGCTGTACACTGGGTTGACCTCCAATATCCCTTTCATATAACACCGGTCTTGAAAGACCTACAGTGACTCCCAGTACGTTTCCGAGCACAATTCAGAGTGTTGGTGCTGACATTTAAAGCCCTAAACGGCCTCAGTCCAGTATACCTGAAGGAGCGTCTCCACCTCCATCGTTATGCCCGGACATTGAGGTCCAGTGCCGAGGGCCTTCTGGTGGTTTCCTCGCTGCGAGAAGCCAAGTTACAGGGAACCAGGGAGAGGGGCTTCTCGGTAGTGGCACCCGCCCTGTGGAACGCCCTCCCACCAGATGTCAAAGAGAAAAATAACTACCAAACTTTTAGAAGACATCTATTATTATTACAGTGGTACCTCGGGTTACAGATGCTTCAGGTTACAGACACTGCTAACCCAGAAATAGTATCTCGGGTTAAGAACTTTGCTTCAGGATGAGAACAGAAATCGTGCTCCGGTGGCAGGAGGCCCCATTAGCTAAAGTGGTGCTTCAGGTTAAGAACAGTTTCAGGTTAAGAACGGACCTCCGGAACGAATTAAGTACTTAACCTGAGGTACCACTGTATTTCAAAGTCATTCCCTGTCAGTTCAGGTCCTATGATTGTATCTGAGAAGTTGGGATTCTTTGCCACACCTTAAACCACATTTGGCATTTTATTACCAATTCATTCAGTTTGGTGTGAACCTTTTGGATCTCTTTGTCATCCCTTTTAATTTTCCCCACCATGAATAATTTGGTATTGTCAGCAAAGATGACTGCAGCAATGCACAACCCTAACTTGGGGACATTTTGGAAGAAAACAAAAAGTCTGGGGGGGGGGAGTGTCCTTATCCTGGGGCAAGGGGAGATGGCTTGCTAAAAGGCAGACAGATCTGACCCATGGGCTATAATCCACTGGGAATATCTTTACAGGTCCCTTTTAAAAGAACAGGTCTGCATTTTAGCAAGGCTCATACAGAATTTCCCCAGGAATTGTATTCTCCGGAAGTCAGTGAAGGATGTGGAGTGCCATTTGACTCTAACCCGTCCAGCACCAAAACCCCTTGGATGACCCTGGGTGCAAGAACATTTTTTGAGTGTATGTCTCCTTTGAAACGGTATGTGGGTAGAATTATGAGAAAGTGCCAGATCACATTTAGGCAAAGTTGAAATCTCCAAAGGCTCAAATTAAAATGGAATGAGGTGATTGATACTTTTCTACACTTTAGATTAAGGCTTTGAGTAGCTATAGTTTGTAAAGTTCATTTTAGCAACTATAAAAGCTAAAACAGTGGCCGGTCTTTTCCACAGAGGAGCAAAAAAACCCCAATCCATGCAAAATAGAGGCTGCAACTTTAACTCTCAAAGCTTACAGCACAGTATGCAAGATCTGTCTCTGTTCTCCTACTTCCTCGCTTTTTCTCTCTCGGCTTCATTTTTAAAAATACAAAAAAATATTATTATTAAAGGAAAAGAACCCAAGGAGAAACCTTATTCAATGGAATCCAGCTGCCTGGCTGGGTTGTGTTTCAGAATTTGGACTTCCGGTTTGGGATTTCAAAGGGAGCTGTCTCTGGCAGGGGACTGAATTTCCCACACAGCCATAGACACAATTACTAAGGGGATGGCGTAATAGAAGCATATGGCATCCCTCCCCGTGCAGTTAATTCCGTACAACGCTGGGTAGAAAAAGGGTGGAAATAGCTATCGGTTTCCTCTTGGCATTTTTCCAGCAGGAGAGAGAAGCTCGTACATCTTTGCAGCGTCCCATCTGGAAGAAACACCCAGGGCTTTATTCTGGCAGGGGGGACTGGAATTCCTTCCTAGTCAGAGGGGGAACGGAAACTGACATTGAGGGGGAATAGCAGACTGCAGCCTCCCAAGCAACCCAGATAGACTCCCCGCAAAGCAAGCGGAGTCGTCCAACGAGGGGACCGGTTTGGAAGAGCTGCCCAGTTGGGTGGGTTGCCAAGTCTCAACGGAGACCCAAACACTTAGGCCTCATTACGGATTGCAGTCACATTGCATCACTTCCCTGGAAACAGCATCTCATTGAGGGGGAGGGCTTACTTTCGGAAACTTTATTCCACAAAAGATGGGAGCCTTTGCTAGGGTAAGGGGTGGGGGACGAGCCAGGGAGCCCTGCCCCTGAGAGGACAGCGCTGTGGGTTAGGCTGAAGTGGGGAGGTGGGTTTACTGGCACTCTGCTCTAGCCATGTGGATACCCTGCCTGGAGGATGCTGGGGAGACTACCTTGTGGTTGCTTAGCAACCACAGCCTATCCTGGAGCAGGCAAAATGGCTGCCTGGGCTTAGGATGAAGCTGGTCACAGGCAAGAAATGAAGCAGGGCAAGAATTCTGTATCTAAATCAGGGGCTTGCAGGAGAGGATCCTGTGAGTTCCAGTGTGGGAGGATGGGAGCTAAGAAGCTTGGCTGCAGCTTTTACAAATGAAGGCCCCCTCGGGCGTCCCGTCGTTGAATGCTTCAATCTGCCACCAACATGTTGTGAGGGTGTAATTAACGCTTGAAAAATAGCAATTGAGGAATAATTAGAAAGCAGCTGCAACTAATTCCAGGCTTGCAATGCTTTGGCTCCTCTGCTTGGATCTTTGGCGAAAATGTTTCGAACAATGGGGAGGGTGGTGGGGAAGAACCCTGATGTTTAAAAAGCAGTACAGCCTAATTGTTGCTTGTTCTTTTCTGAACACTGTTTGAAAAGTAAAGCTGCTATCATGCTTCTATTGTCTGTTAGTTGTTAGCCATGCTGGAAATACTTGCATTGGAGGATAGGGTATGAGTTTGTGGAATTAAAAAAAATATAAACTTGACCAAGTTTTGCCTTGTAATAAATTGTGAGGTTGCGTTGCCTCCTCCCAGTACTATGTTTTAGAGCTTAGGGGAGTGTAGAGCAAAATCCTGGCTCCCATTCCCAGGCTGTCTTTTAGCATTGCCACTTGTTTCTGGCAGGGCTACTGTAGCTTCAGCAGTCAGACATCCAACAGGTACAGCATCTTCCCTAGTGTTTGAAGGTGTGGTGATAAAAATCTGTGGATTTTTTATATCTTTCTGCAGCAGTTGATGGTACTTTTCCTGGGTGATTCTTTGGTGCACTTGGGGGCGGGGGCGGAAGGGGGATTTAAGAGTTTGATCACCTTAGACTTTTATACTGGCTTTGAGAAATCTTTTTTGTATTGTGTATTTGAATTTTATTTTTGTAAGTTGCTTGGATATGTCTTGTGGAAAGAGATCAATAAACAAAACACATAAATAATGCTTGCCCAGCAGCTGTTTAATGGCACAAATGCTTTGTCCCCCCCCCCCAAAAAAAAGTGGAATAAAAAGACATGCGGACTTTTATTTGGAACCACAATATAGCTGGCCTTTCATTTCTTTAACCCATACACCATCTAAGATTCACATCAGTATGCAGAATTAGATACTATTCTCATTGTCCTAATCAGATACCTTAGTTTAGCAAGCCAAGATGTCATTTTAACAGGCAGTCCATGTTTTCTAAACACTCATATAATGTGAGAGATTATGCAAATGCAGTTTATCTGTAGGCCTTTTAAGAACAACAACAGCAACATCATCACCATCACCATCATCATCAACATCATCATCAACAACAACATTTAGATGCCTCCCATCTGACTGGGTTGCCCCAGCTACTCTGGGCGGCTACCGGCAGAATATTAAAAACACAATAAAACATCCAACATTAAAAACCACCTGATACAGGGCTATCTTCAAATGTCTTCTAAAAGTTAAATAGTTTATTTCCTTGACTTCTGATGGGAGGGTGTTCCACAGGGCAGGCGTTTCTACCAAGAAGACCCTCTACCTCGTTCCCCGTAACTATATATTCTGTTTCCAAAATGCATTTTGAAGGAATATGGTGCTTTTATTTGCCAATTACTGGGAAATTAGAGGGTTATGGAGATTCAGCCCTCGGATGCCATAGGTTTTGGCCAATAAGTAACAGCCTTTGGCAGGACTGTATATGTTCTGGGCTGCTAAAAAAATGAAGAGTTCTGCATCAAGAACCTCTCAGTCATGCAAGTTTGCGTATGTTTGCTTATTTTACAACTTTTTTTCTTCTACTGGCTAAAGAAGGGATAAGGAATTGCACGTGCCTCTGAAACTTCACATCTCCGCCATATGAAAGCCCACTTAGTTCTCTCCATGGCTCCTTAGATTTCACCAGGCACATTCCAGCCTAGTTTTTGCAGTCTTGAGGAACAGAAGCTTGCTTCTTTTCCCCCCCAAAAAGGAAAGCTGAGATTAATGGGACATAGAATTCTGTGTCAAAATACCAACATCTACAAATGTCCCATGCATTTGTAGGATGCCCATAGCTGGGGGGTGGGGGGAGCAGAACGGATCCTGAAACTCCACTTCCTGGCCCTTATGTTACACCAGACATTGGTTGTGTCATGTTTTGAAGCCGCAGGACTAGAAACAGTATCAAAGAAAATCGAAATTCTTCTGATGCCACCAAACATCAAAATCCAAGACAGTTTGAGCCTACAACACCAATTCTGGCCCAGCTGTGCTGGCTAATGGTTGCTGGAAGAAGAAGAGTTTGACTTGATATCTTGCCTTTCACTCCCCTTAAGGAGTCTCAAAGCGGCTAACATTCTCCTTTCCCTTCTTCCCCCACAACAAACTGTGAGGTGAGTGGGGCTGAGAGGCTTCAGAGAAGTGTGACTAGCCCAAGGTCACCCAGCAGCTGCATGTGGAAGAGTGGGGAAGCGAACCCGGTTCACCAGATTACGAGTCCACTGCTCTTAACCACTACACCACACTGGCTGGACTTCGGGAAGGAAGCGTGGGGACTCTGACAGGGTCCTTGAGTCCCCCCACCTCCTTTCCGAAGCTTAGTTAGTGCTTTCCCAGCTTTGGGAAGGAGGTTGAAGTGCTATAGCACCCTGCCAGGGCTTCGTGCCTCCTTCCCAAAGCCCAGAGCCTTGCTTAGCTGGCTTTCAGAAGGCAATGTTGGGGAGGGGAGGGAGCATCAGATTTTGGCTTTGCTTCCCCCCTTACATGCAACAAGACAGTGCGCAGCCCACAGGTTCCATGTCAAAGTGCTCTTGTGGCCCGCTTGATCTGAAAAGTTGGGCTGCCCTGGTCTAGAGGATGCTGAGCAAGATGGACTAAGCCGGCTTCTCCTGTTTCTGATGCAATACAGTGGTACCTCTGGTTACGTACTTAATTCGTTCCGGAGGTTCGTTCTTAACCTGAAACTGTTCTTAACCTGAACCACCACTTTAGCTAATGGGGCCTCCCACTGCTGCTGCATCGCTGCGTGATTTCTGTTCTCATTCTAAAGCAAAGTTCTTAACCTGAGGTACTATTTCTGGGTTAGTGGAGTCTGTAACCTGAAGCGTATGTAACCCGAGGTACCACTGTATAAGGCTATTTCATAGGTTCTGTTGTTGCGGATGAAGCTACTGCTAAAGGCAGAGCTCAACAAGACAATTTAAGTGCAGTGGTACCTCGGTTTACGAACTTAATCTGTTCCGGAAGCCCGTGCTTAAACCAAAACTGTTCTTAAACCGAGGCGCGCTTTCCCTAATGAGGCCTCTCTCCGCCAGTGCCCTTCCACCGTTTGGATTTTGTTCTTAGACCGAGGTAAAGTTCTCAAACTGGGGCACTATTTCCAGTTTTGCTGAGTTTGTAAACCAAATCGTTCTTAAACTGGACTGTTCTTAAACCGAGGTACCACTGTACTAGGAATCTTAGAGGAGAATGACTGTGCAAGGCCATAGCAACTGTGGGCCCTGTAGCAAAGTCATTGTTTGAGATGGTATTTGTATGGTGCATCTGGAGTTCTAACAGTGGTAGATTCACGCATGTGGCACATGATGTGTCAACCTTACTCAATCTAAGGTGGTTTGGGCATTGTCAGGGCTTGAATGGGAGACTACTGGAGAACCATGTGCACATTGACAGACTATACATTCAATATCTATATTGTGGTATGAAGTTAGCAGGACTGGAGAAAGCTATTTTGCAGCCCCATCTGTGAGCTTTTGGGAATATAGCCAGGAAGGGAAGAATCAAGACCAGAACAAATGCAAATAATGATTTTGCATGGGGCTTACGTTTGTCCTTTAATTCAACACTGTTGATGATCACACTCACCACACAGATGCCATCACTGATAATTACCCTCTTGCAGAGCCCATGGTGTGTTGATACCCAGGCTTAGTTACCGGTCAATGCTGGCATTCAGTTCTTCCACAACTTTGCACCACGTGCAAAACAGAATGATTGCATTTTGCAGGTTGCAGGGGGTGGCTCGGAGGGCAGACAACACAAGATGGTGTGATTAAGTTGACAATTATCCCATGATGTGCATTAAGAGGGATGGGTGGAGTAAGAATATAGTGGAAGAATCATCTAATGACTGCATAGCTTACAGCAGAAGTAGCTAATGTCATGCCTTCCAAATGTTGCTGGACTACAACTCCCATCATCCCTGACCATTGACCACGCAGTTGGAGTCCAACAACATCTGGAGGGCACCACATTGACAACCCCTGGCTAACCTTGGCAATCATTGCAAATTTTGGAGATGAGGTTTTTAAAAAGAGGCTCCAAATAAGTGGATTAATTCATGTTGGAAGCTAGGGCCGTGGAAGAGAAATTCCATTTGGTTCATATTTTAATATGTAATCTGAAATGCAGCTTTCTCTTTAAACTTGCACTTTTCTGAACATTTCAGTGTAGTTTGCCAAACAAAAGAAGTGTACAAAAATGTGTGTATTAGGGGAAACTGCATATATAAACTGCATCTATGTGGAAATAACATACAAACATGCATTACTGTTACGTGAAATGTGTGTTTTAGGCAAACTTGCATACAGAAATGTATGTGTTGGGGGAAGCATGCTAAAATGTTGGCGAATTTTGGAGAGGACTTAATTGTAAACTGATGCAGAAATGTGGGAAATGAGAAACTGGGAGAAATCAAAATTGACGGATCCTTCCCTCCCTCCCTAGGGCTGTATCCGCATTAGTATGTTTGAATTCCGCCCAATTCAAACATACAGATTCACTGTTAAGACCGTTTTCATGGAAGACAATCTTACTCGGCTACGAGGGATCACTGAAAAAGAAGTATGTTTAAAGGGCAAAAGGCACCCATTGGCCCTAAGCATCTTGGTTATGTGTTTCCTGTTTATGGGGGATGCACTTGCCAGAGGGAGGCGAGTGGCTTCTCTGTGAATCACATCTTCCATTTTCCCGAAATTTATCCCCACATGGAGGGGTCCATAGACTCTGGATCATAAGAGAGGACATTCTGTGTTTTAACTCTGAACAAACTGCAAAACCTGGATTTGATGGCAAAAGGGTATGGGGAGCAAGCAGGAGGTAGTTTAGGATGTATGGACAGGAGGAAATAGCCAGGAAGCCTTTGCTTCACAGCATAACATCTGCACTGGAGAAAAGATTTGCTTTCCGTTTCCCTGGAAATCCCAAAGGCCAGCTTTTGCTTGCCGGTGATTTATGAAAGAAAAAACTTTGTTGCCATAACTAAACGCAGGCAGATTTAGTGCGGCCCTGTTTTTTAAGGGGCTAACCCTACACATGATGTGCAAAATTGTGCAGTGGAGCCTAGGCAGTGTTTATTGTTGTTGCTTTAAATGAAAACCAGCTTGGGGAGGGGATGATTCTGAGTGGAGAAGCAGTGTGTGCACGCTTAATGCTTTCCCCATGCACCAAAACAACCCCCCACAAACTATTTTCTTATGCTTGCGCACAAAATGTTAGTCTTACATAGAATTCACCTGCTGAAATAAATGAACTTAAGTCCATTGATTTCAGTGGGGCTGCTCTGAGATCACCTTTAGCCTGTGATGGAGCCAAGATGCCCCCTATAACTTTTGGGCACACTCATTTGCTTACTCCGACAGTGGCCCTCCAAAGGGAAGGGGCCATTGGTCACTGATGGAATGTGTGCTTTGTATACCTCAGGCGCAGACTCAATCTCTGGTATCTCCAGCTAAAGGATCTTGGGTAGCAGACCTGGGATTGCCAGCTGCACAAGACCTTTGAGAACCACTGTTACTCAAATGAGACAGTCCTGGGCTGCAATGGAACCTTCATTCATTCAAAACCACACAGCTGGCAAGACAGGAGTGCAACAGGAGTGCATGTGCCTGACAAGTATACCAGTAATGGCACACATACTGTTTCATCACATTCCCACGTTATGTTGGGTGTACACCCAAACAAAATTGTCCATGTCTGAAGCAGCTCTTCAGAGCCTTTCTTGACATGGCTTGAATGTGTGCTTCCCTTTTTTCCCAGTTTTCAACAGATAACCACAATGCCGTATCCACCAATCTAAAAATACTCTTTTGGCAGCGTTGCACTTGAAATAAGGGATGCTGATTGCCGTGATGTTCTGGAATACGGGGGAACCTTTTGCCATTAAGGGCCAGAACGTAAAAGAGCAGTTAAAACTGGCATTTCTGGTGCATGCCTGAACCCCTGGGCTTTCAAATTCTCGATATCATATTTGCAGCCTGCCTTCTATTCAAATTGCTGGGGGTGGGGAGAACAGCTTTTATGTGTGCATGTGTTTTTAAAGCAAAGGAAATGCCGACTTGTGTGGTGTGAGCGGAACAGGACCACAAAGGCCGGAAACACAGGCGCATGGGCTAATGCATGAGACGCTTCTGGCAGTATCAGCTGCAGGGATAGTTGCAGACCTAGGCATACATGCTAGAAGAAAGCCAGTCCTGTTACACTCAGTGGGTCTCACACCTTCAAAGGTGTGTTTCAGGTTAGGCTGCTAAAGTGGGAAAGGAGATCTCTGCTCATGGCTGATGTTCTCAAAGAGGGGTGGTCCTCCAGAAACGTTGCTGGACTGGTCTCACAGATCTACAGCAAGGCCAATGGTCAGAAATGATGGGAGCTGGAATCCAGCCTTGTATGGAGGGCTGCAATCCCCCCTCTCCACCTTTTTAAGATCATTCTGAAACCACGGGCAAACAAAGCTTTGTGACTCAGGGTGAGATGATGAGGGTGTAGTCTCAGGGATTATCTGATGATTTTTGGAATACAAGAATTGTTGTGCTGGGATCTGACTGATGGTCTGCCCAGAACAGATCACTAGCAAATGTTTTTCAAACAGTAGCTAGTCAGATACCAGTGGGAAGTTCACAAGCAAAGGATCATAACCCTGTCTAGCCCTGCTGTTAATCCCCTAGGGAGGTGACCAGATGCAAAGGAGGATAGCATCCCATGCCTTTAACAATGGTGAAGAAGAGGGTTTTTTCTCTCTGTAGGTGCAGCTACACATGCAGATGTGTCTCTGCTGAAATCCCCTCTTCTATATATCTATTAAAGCAGGGAGGGGGAAAGTGGTGGGCCCTCAGCACTGGCTAGGGTTGACGGGAGTTTGAGCCCACCAACAACATCTGGAGGACTACAGGGTCCTCATTGCTATGTTAAAGGAATAGGTATCTGCAGCCTTCTTTTGCATCTGGTTAGGGCTGCTCAGTTGCAACTCAAGTTCCCCCCTTTACATTTTCCAACTGCTACTGTATTTTGGGACCTGCTATGGATATATCACACAACAAGCTAGCCAGGGAGAGGACATCTATGTGGGCAAATATTCCGGGAAAGAAAGGGTAGGAAAAGCCACAGTCACCCTGTGTTGTGTCTTGGACCCACTTAAAAGCAAATGGAAGAATTGCTGGGTTGCAATCCAGGAATGCTATATATGGACACCTCAGTCACTGGGCTTTGTTAGTCCACCGTGAGCATACTGCCTTTCAACAAGGAGGTTGCGCTTTTGGCAATCGTGGCCATTAGTTCTGTGCTTTCTTGCTTGTGGCTATCAAACTGCCCTGTGGCAACAACTTTCTTAAAAATCCCACAGCAGTAGTTCTTAGTTGAGTTGGGGAGTGGCTGATCCACAGCCCTGAATCTTCTACTCTGTTCTGCACCCCTTCCAACCAACACTCACATGCCTCTCCAGACACATCTTCTGGCTGCTTTTCTAGATACTGCTCCTATTCCTTCGCCATCTGAGCCGTTAATGGAAGAGTGCTTAGCTAGCCAAACCAGCCCTTATTTTGTCAGGGAGGTTGGACCTGTGGCCCTCCAAATGCTGTTGCCCCACAGCTCGCATCATTGTTGGCCACTGGCTATGTTGGCTGGGGGTGATGGGAGCTGAAGAATGCCTGGAGGGTTACAGGTTCCCCACCCTGTCTTAGCTCCAGTAGTTCCACATGTGAGCACATAACAGCCAAGCCTTGCCAGCATCACAGTAAACCTATCCGAACACTTGAATCAGCTACAACCCTTCTAGCCCTTGGAGAAGAGCTTTAGGAGGCAGCTAATATTTGTTGAGACAACATTAGGGCTCAACTTCAGCCTGATCCATGGCTGCTTACACGTGGGATGGGCAGAATCTGTCAGTTTTGGTGTCTCTCAGTTTCTCATTTTCCCAATCTTAAGTTCAGTTCTCCTCTTTTCCACATCAGTCTGAAATTTTCTTTTTAAAGAAAAAAGTCCCTTTGAAAATTTATCAGCATCTTTAATTTCTCTGCATATATAGACGCTTGCAATTTTCCTTAACATACACATTATTGCAAAGTGATTTCCCCCAATGCAGTGCACCCCTCCCCCTACTAATATATGTATTTTTATGCACACTTTACCCTAGTTTTGCAAAATTCAGAGAGGTGTGAATTTTGAAGGTCAGTGCTGTTTTGTTTTGTGTACGGTTTTGGAAAGTGTGAATGGGGTAGATTCATCTTTAAATGTGAACCGAATCAAATTCTTCCTCCACCCCTAAGCAAGGCACACCCACAGACAGACCAAAGTGGGGCTGTACTTTTACCCCCATACCTGACATTTCACCTGCCTTTCCTAACAACCACGCATTGCACACATTTGTCTGTAGAGATAGGCCAACACATGGGCTTCTCCTGACATGCAGGGCCTCCACGTGATTAGGACCCCTTGCTGCGTGGGTGCCCTGATCACGCAGAGCCTCTGGCATGCAAGGAGGAGCTCGTGTGGTGGCTTTTTTTATAGAGCAACCACACACAAAGCACAGTTGTTGGTGTTTTTAAAAAGGAGAGGATTGGACATCAGAGTTGCAGCACAGTTCCACTCTGGTCTATCTGCAGGTATGTCCCTTATGCTAGTCTTGCAGATGTAGAGGCTTATGGGTGCCTTGATTCTGTGCTCTTGGTAACTCTTACTATGTAGATATGAACCCTCCTGTCTATGTTTATTCTATTCTGTGATTATTCCGTGTAGGTGCAGGAACTGGAACTGCATACTGAGTTTAGAGACTTTCCACTTTCTTTGAGGGCTGGCTGAGGTGGGGAAACAAGCCCACCTTGTTTCCAGTGTGGTGTAGTGGTTAAGAGCAGTGGACTCGTAACCTGGGGAACCGGGTTCACTTCCCCGCTCCTCCACATGCAGCTGCTGGGTGACCTTGGGCCAGTCACACTTCTCTGAAGTCTCTCAGCCTCACTCCCCTCACAGAGTGTTTGTTGTGGGGGAGGAAGGGAAAAGGAGATTGTTAGCCGCTTTGAGACTCCTTAGGGTAGTGATAAAGCGGGATATCAAATCCAAACTCTTCTTCTCTTCTTCTTCACCTTCCCAGCCCTTAATGACACAAAGAGGTTTGAAAGGTGACAAATGGTGCAATTTCAGAGGCAGTGGGAGGCGGGTACAGTGTTTGAAATGGGTAGAGGTGGAGCTCCTGTGCTTGGTACATCTCTGTGCCCTGCCGCTTAGATAGCAGAAGCAGAATCTTATGAAATATCAAGAGCATGCATTCATGTGCCTCATCTGTACAGCTGATAGGAATCCAGCTTGTCTCTGTGCAAAAGGAATTTTGCTGCTGCAACTTCCACTGCAGAATGTACCTGGCCTTGCCTAGGTGCTTTTAAAATATGTCGAGTTCCCTCCACTCAGTCAGGCCTGCGCTTGGAGATGTTGCTTCAGCAATGGTGTAGACCAAAAGCTTACCTCGGAGGTGCTGCAGGCTGATCCCCTTCCTGGCTCTCTGCCAGGCCCTGATCCAGGCAAGCACTTCTGTGCAGCTCCCTTTTCTGAGTTAACTGATGTGCAGCTAGCTGAGGGGTTTGGTGGGGGTGCTGAGGAGTCTGCTTGTGTCTGTGGCTCTGGGGGAGAACCAGCTAGGACTCCAGGCACCGCTCCCTGAAATCTCAGTCAGATGGGACTACTCTTAAGAAAGCCTCCACAGAAGATCTGAATTCTGGGGAGGCAAATATGGGGAGAGTCTGCATCACTATAAGTCCTATGTCCTAAATATCTAAGGGAGTGCCTCCTATTCCTGGTGAGTAGGCACCAGGAGAGGTCTAGCGCTGGGTTCCTTTGCTTGGCTGCTCCTCAATTTAACATGTGATTATTTTATTAGGTTTCTAGAACTCTAATTTAGAATGCTTTTGAGTCCCTTTAGTGGAGAATACAGCTAATAAGCCTCTATAAGGGGGGGGGGGCATGAATGAATGGATCTAAGCCACTCCTTTGCCCCTGACCAGAATGAATAACAGTTAAACCATTCCAGACAGAAGCTGATGTGACTATTTTCCAGAGTTTCCCATCACTGGGTCTCCACAAGCTCCCTTGGTAATTTGTTCCATTGCTTGGCTATTATTATGGTTGGAAAATTTCTGCTGACATTTTTTGAGCTAAAGCTTTCCTCCTGCAGTTGGAGTTCATTCTCCTTTGCCACACAGGAAAGGGGGTGTGAGCGCAGCCCCCACAGTTGCTGCTGCCACCCTCCAAGTGCGTCACTCTGATGTCCCCTCTGCCTCTTTTTTCTTCTTGCCTTTGTCAACTGAGGTGGTTGTGGAGGAACTGCGCTTTCCACCTGGTGTGCCACAGTCTCTCACCTGCAGCAGAGTGTGAAATGCAGGGGCTGAGCTCCCTGATCTGAGCGCCATCAACCCACAGAGCATATATATGGGCTGTGTGCTTTGTGGTTGTCCTTTTAGATGCCAGTTTCTATCCCTTAAGGATGCAGAGATAGGCTTGAAAGTGTCTTAGGTGATGGCTTTTAAAACTCAAGGTAGGAGAGGAAAGGGTGGGTTACAATAGACGTAGTTCTGACCCTCCCTTTGCCTCATCCAAAACATGAATGACGTGTTTAAACTAAATTCACTCAGTTGTTGGCCATTTTCCCCCTACAGGCTTCAAAATTTAGCTTGGTACATAATTCAAACTACTTAGTAGGGAACATTTATATTCTTAGTACAGAGTATTTATTTATTTACTGATTTATTCTCCACCCTTCCTCCCCAGAGAATCCCAAGCAGCAAACACATACACAGTTTAAAAACAAAGCAAAAATATGTTTAAATAGTCAAAACATTCTAAAAGCAATTACAATTAAAAACATGTAAAAGCAGCTAAAAACATTCTTCCGTTCAGGGATCATAGGATTGCTAGGAATGGTATTCTTCAGTCACCAAATGCCTGGGTAAATAGGAATGTTTTCAAATTCCTCCTGGAAGTGAATAATGATGGAGAAAGACACACCTTGCTAGGAAGGGCCTTCCACAACCAGGGAACCACCACTGAAAAGGCCCTGCTAGTACCATTACGTGCCTGTATCTAAAAATATAAGGAGCAATATAGTAATAGATAAGAGCAGTTTGTGCCCATTTTCCAGTCCTCTGGCAACTAAGTTATGCTGTGAACCTGGGACCAGTGAGCACCCACAGAAGCAATGCATCCTGGGATACCATCCCTGGAAGCAAATGCAACCAGACATGAGAGCTTTCCCCAACCTGGTGCCCTTCAGAAGTAGTTGGAACTCCCAACTCCCAGCATGGCCGGTGACCAGGAATGATGGGAATCAAAGTCCATAACATCTGTCAGGCCACAGAACAGGGAAGTCTGGAGCAGTTGCTTGTCATCTGAATGCTTGATAGCAGCAGGTGCCGTTGCTTTTTTTGTTGCCGCAAGAAAACATGGCAGTCGGGGAACGTCGTGTCTGATGCTCTAGCCGTCAAGGGAGCTCTGTTCTAACCTGCCGAATGACACTTAGCCTCAGGGGTTCCAAAACTCTCATCACCTTTTCCCAGGATTACCTCAGTGTCTTGCTACCTGAGCTTGAAGCCTCCAGATCTGAGGAAATTCCGCCCAGCTTGGTGTCTGCCGCCTTCTCAAACATATAAAACCAGTGTTCAACACCTTTCATGGGCTTGCTCTATAAAACACAGTCTAGGTCAAGGTGAGTGTCTTTATATTTTGGGTAGCTCCCATCACAGGATGCACTGTGGATTTTAAAGAGGACTTTGGAGTGGTGCTCCTGCTCGCTGGGCAAATGAGACCCCATTGTATCAAAGGAAGGAAAAAACAAACAAACCCTTTCTCCACCCAAGATACAGAGCCTTTGAAACAAGGCCGTTCCTATGATGTGGTCCTCTATAAATTGTTGGACTGCAACTCCCATCATCCCTTACAATTGGCCATGCTGGCTAGGGCTGATAGGAGGTGAAGTCCATCAACATCTGGAGGGCCACAGGCTCCACCATCTCCTGCATGCACAGACACAGAGAGCCATAATAATAATAATAATATATAATGATAATTTATTATTTATACCCTGGTTTCCCCAGCCACTCCGGGCAGCTCCCAATCAAATATTAAAAACACAAAACAGCATTAAACATTAAAAACTTCCCTAAACAGGGCTGCCTTCAGATGTCTTTTAAAAATAGGATAGTTGTTTATTTCCTTGACATCTGATGGGAATGTGTTCCACAGGGCGGGTGCCACTACTGAGAAGGCCCTCTGCCTGGTTCCCTGTAACCTCACTTCTTGCAGTGAGGGAACCGCCAGATGGCCCTTGGAGCTGGACCTCAGTGTCCGGGTTGAACAATGGGGGTGAAGATGCTCCTTCAGGTATACTGGGCCAAGGCTGTTTAGGGCTTTAAAGTTCAGCACCAACACTATGAATTGTGCTCGGAAACGTACTGGGAGCCAATGCAGGTCTCTAACAGCTCCAAGAAAAGAGAAATTCTGTGCTCCACCTAATTTTAGCAAATAATTGTGAACCCAAATTTGCTCAGCATTTTAAACCTTCTCACCTTTTTAACCAAGAAATGGTGCATTCTTCAACCAGTATGCAGGGGCTCACTCCTTTTACTCAAAGTCTTACTCTACAGTTCCTCGGTAGACACTGTACAGGTCATGTCAGGAACACTTGAGTTCCTCCATCCAACCTTTGAGAGCTCTGCCTTGACATCTTCTCCCTTTGCAAATCCCTCAACGGCAAATCCCTAGCCGTTGTAGAACTATGGCTGCTAGTTCTCAAGTCCCATTGTGCACGTTTCATCTAAGTGAAGTTTCCTTTGGCAGGTAGCTCTGGGACGCCGATGGCTACTAGAGTCATATAGGTGATCCTGAAGGCAGTGGACTACATCAGCCTTTCCCAGCCTTGGGATGCTGTTGGACTACAGCTCCCATTATCCCTGACTGAAGACCACGCTGTCCGGGGATGAAGGGGCTTGCAGTCATCTAGAGACCCAAGACTGGGAAACACCGGCACCCCTGTAATTGAGCAACAGTACCAGGCCCTGCTGCCAGTAGTTGTTGGGGCTACTCTAGAACCAGAAACCTTTGTTTCAGTGCATGTGGCTGCCCTTTGTGGTGAGGTAACAGGCCTTCACCTTGGAACATCTTACCTGGCAGTGATGTGTTCTCAGGGATCAGGAGTGGCCATCACCTACCCATCCTGTCCTTTGGGCCCTCCTGGACAGGAAGGGATATAAATGGCTTCCTGTTTGGCCTGGAGCTTTTCCTGAGCAACATGGCCTTCCTGGCTCTGGAGCATTTCTGTGTGTCCCTTGGCTCTGACTCCCTGGCTCAACTCCTGGCTTACCTCTGACCTCTGTCCCAGGCCTGCATGCTGGACAGTGTCACAATGAGAGCGAAACTATCTTTGTAAGCCATCTTGAGCTGTGGGAAAGTGGCAGAAAGTATCATTTAAAAATACACATGCATGTAATAATAATAATAATAATAATAATAATAATTTATTTGTACCCCACCCATCTGGCTGGATTTCCCCAGCCACTCTGGGCAGCTTCCACAGAGACCAAAAATACACTAAAATGTCACACATTAAAAACTTCCCTGAACACGGCTGCCTTAAGATGTCTTCTGAATGTCAGGTAGTTGTTTATCGCTTTGACATCTGAAGGAAGGGTGTTCCACAGGGGCGGGCGCCACTACCGAGAAGGCCCTCTGCCTGGTTCCCTGTATCTTTGCTTCTCACAGTGAGGGAACTGCCAGAAGGCCCTCGGCGCTGAACCTCAGTGTCCGGGCAGAACGATGGGGGTGGAGATGCTCCTTCAGATATACTGGGCCGAGGCCGTTTAGGGCTTTAAAGGTCAACACCAACACTTTGAATTGTGCTCGGAAACGTACTGGGAACCAATGTAGGACTCTCAAGACCGGTGTTATGTGGTCTTGGCGGCCGCCCCCAGTCACCAGTCTAGCTGCCGCATTCTGGACACATGCATGTACACATGCATACACACTTATGCGTGCAATCCCACAAGGAACTGAGAATTCGTTTGGTGTGTTGGGCCAGTGGGCTGATGCCCCATTTTGGCATTATATGGTAATCGCAGCAGGGACAATGGCTGGCTCTTTCCTACCTTACGTGTCTCTCCAGAAGGTATCAGAAGCTTTGGGCCTAATAAACCCTGCATTTTTCTCTCCCTGCCTCCCAAGCTTCTTGCCTATTAATGTCCAGCTCACTGAAGGGAAGGGCCTGGAGACCTGGCCTGGCTGAAGCTTTACAGCTTCTTCCAACCTGGCAATTTGTGGCTTGAGTGGTTACCAAAATAAAAAAAGCTTGTTCTATTACGAGGGCAGAAAGTAACCATTGTGCAAGGCAGGGCTTTCAATTATGAGCGGCCTATATTTAGCTCTGTGTGGCCCTGCCTGCTGGAAGCAGATAGACAGTAGTTGCACCTTAGACAGGGTGTGGAGAAAATAGATAGATCCTCTCCGCCCCCCGGCTGCCTCCCTTTCCCGTAAGAACTCAGGGTCACCTTGTGAGACTTGAAAACAGCTTGCTCTACATTATGGATGCTTCCCTGCAAGGTGCAACACAGCTGCTGGCAGAAGTGGCTGGGGATTATGGAACCTGCTGTCAGAGGTTGGGTGTGCTCTCTGTGCCCCAAGAACCTGTCGCAGAATCCTCTGCAGTGCGCAGGGCTTCCTGGTCAGGCAAGCCAGTGTGGAAAAGGGTTCCCTGAAGGAGAGAAGTCTGAAGATGAAAAGCCTCATAGTATGAGTTGCCTGACGCATGATGCCGGGCTGGCCTAAGGTCTCAGCTGACAGTACATTTTGCTCAGTTCAGTCCCTTTGGGTATTTAAATGCCACTGGCACCAGAAGCCTGCAAGGAAGGGTTTTAAAGGCGGGAGGAAGTGGGAACAGAGTACTTGCCCTTGAGTACAGCAACAACCTGGTATGGAGAGCTTGGAGGTGATGGCAAGGCGTATAGTCATAGCAAACTAACATGGATAGAGAACTTAATTATGTGAGTGTTAGTTCTTATATCGCCTGACACAGTGACACCATCCACCAATAAAGGGCTTGTGGAAACCCACAGTTTGCAGAAGTACAAAGGGGGGGAGGAGCCTAAATTGAAGGGGATCCTAAACAGACCTAAAGGGACTGAGAATGCTTAGCGGCCACAGAATGCTGACCGTGTTATGCAGGGGTAGAGAGATGGAAAACCAAGTTGGAATTGAATGGATTATCTTGGAAAGCTGAGTAAGAGCACTCCACACAACAACATTTCGTTGCAGCCCCCACTTGTCTTTCCAGAGTTAACAAGTGTTTTTCATTCTCAAAATTGGTCTGGGAATCATACCATGTGATCCAGAAGTTCTTCTTCCGGGTATATGTGAGATGGTATTTCATTCTGTTTTTAAGTGGCAAAGGAAATGTATTTAGCACATGCTCAAATTAACTCATCCCACCGCCTGCTTTTTTTTTTTTTTACTACATATGTAGAGCTGCACATAGGCTGTGAAAGGTTCCAGGAACAACTATAAGCGAAGCCTAGCAAAAATTAAGCATTATATTTACCCAGCACTGTTTCTGTCCTTTTATCATTCTCCTTTCCAGGCAGCCACTGAATTGATAATAAATTCAGATCTAGCTAGCCATTCTGATAGGCTGGGGAAGGCGTAACTATTCTCCGTTTAGCAATCAGCTTATTCATCCTGCAGTTTGCCTTGCAACTATAGATTGTCAGTCTGTTGGCCTGGAAGTGCTATTTTTTCTGTGGTGCCCAGTAATTTTAGATGATTAATAAATAATCAACAAAGGTTCTCCATCACCTTCCTTCCCAGGGACTCACAAAATGTCTCTGGCCACATAGGGCAAAAGTTGTGATTGAGGAATGGAAGAGGAGACGGCTGCATGGCTGTTTGAATTCCCCTGGAAGTTCATGCACTTTAAGCAACTGATGTACCTGCTTTGGAGTGTATATAGTCATTTTTGCTCAGTTAACCTTGAGTATAGCCCACAAGAGGGATGCTGGTGGCGCTGTGGGTTAAACCTCAGAGCCTAGGGCTTGCCGATCAGAAGGTTAGCGGTTCGAATCCCCGTGACGGGGTGAGCTCCTGTTGCTCAGTCCCTGCTCCTGCCAACCTAGCAGTTCGAAAGCACGGCAAAGTGCAAGTAGATAAATAGGTACCGCTCCAGCGGGAAGGTAAATGGCGTTTCCATACACTGCTCTGGTTCGCCAGAAGCGGCTTAGTCCTGCTGGCCACATGACCCAGAAGCTGTACGCCGGCTCCCTCGGCCAATAAAAGCGAGATGAGCGCCGCAACCCGAGAGTTGGTCACAAGCAGAACCTTTCATGGCTAGTACTGGTGTGGTTGCCAGCCAACTGGTTTTAACCGGGTCTGAGCATGTTGTCCAAACTACAGGAGAGAGAAATTCTCATGTGCACAAAGATATAATGCCAAAAAATCACTTTCTGCTATGTTTTGTAGTGCCTCTGATGGAAGATTTTAACTGCAACATGTTCAGCTGAATAAAATTATTTCATGCCCCTTGGGGGACTCTTTCTCCTTTTGCTCCTCTATCGGTGCCTTCTTTCCCTTGTTCCTGAGCAAGATGTTGACCTCTAGATATGTTTCCTGTTTATTTCCTTTCCCTTTGCTTGAGTTTTTGGCAACAGGCTATTTTATAAATGAACGAACATGTGTAAATGAGCCGTTTTCCCCACTTTATACGAGATGGTGGCAACCGCAGATATTGTCTGTGGAAGTGGTGTCTCTGCTTGAGCCCTTCTGCCGCATGGTATGGTATTCAGGAAGGAGTGAAAGATGAAGAAGCCATTGACTTGGAAGGAATCCAAAATTACAGCAGTGTACGCATTTAAAGCACATCCTGTCCCGCAAGAATTCTGGGAAGTGTAGTTTGTTAAGAATGTTGTGTTTTGTAGCTCTGTGAGTGGTAAACCCCAGTTCCCAGGATTATTTCAGGGGTGTGCGATTTCAATGCACGGTGTGTACACAGCATACATGTGTAGACCCTGGATGTTTTGGCCCTCACCATGCCGTAGTGTTGTCAACAGAGGAGTGTGGTAATACAGCGTAGCTCCTGATATCACTGGAAGGACTCGGCAGGGAAGGCGCTCTTCTTAAGTGGCAGCAGTACAACAACAACAACAACAGGTATTAAGGCAATGTGTCCCCGGGTTAGAATGAAGCAGACACTCTGAAATTAACGCGGAGTGCTTCTGATGTGTTTTGAGATTAAAGTTGGCAGCTCTGTGGGGGTGGTTTGAACTTCTTACTACAATATTTCATGTCACTTGGCTACACAAGCTTATTCTGCAGTAAGTCACTGTGCTTATTTTGCATTTATTTAAGATCAAATACAGTGGTACCTTGGGTTAAGTACTTAATTCGTTTCGGAGGTCCGTTCTTAACCTGAAACTGTTCTTAACCTGAAGCACCACTTTAGCTAATGGGGCCTCCTGCTGCCGCCGCGCCGTTGGAGCACGATTTCTGTTCCCATCCTGAAGCAAAGTTCTTAACCCGAGGTAATATTTCTGGGTTAGCGGAGTCTGTAAACTGAAGCGTATGAAACCTGAAGCGTATGTAACCCGAGGTACCACTGTAAAGGACCTTGAGAGACAGGGCATGGCCTGAGGAACAGGCAGAAGGCTACATAGGCTCCTGAGTCTGAAGTTCCCCATCCATTGAAGTTCTCCATTTCATTGCTGTTGAACTCCAACTTGTACATTTTCTGCCTTTACACCAGGTGTGGGGAACCTTTGTCCCTCCAGATGTTGCTGAACTGCAACTCCCATCATCCCTAGTCAACAACTTTTGGAGTGTCTTGGCAACCCTAGATGCACATGTGTGGACATCTAGAGCCAACCTAGTTGTTATGTTGTGTTAAAGAAGGAAGTGTATCTCTAAGCCTTTTCTCAGCACAAATTCTTCAGAGGCACAGACCCCCATATTGTGTCCATATGTTTCCCCTTCTGTGAGTAGCAGCAGCTCCAGGAGGGAGGGAGATTTGGATTGGGGAAACAGCATTAAACCCACCGTCCCCACTGCCGTGACTCTGATCCACGTTGCAGGAGTCCCTCAACAGACAATCTGATGTGCAATGTGCTCCCTGCAGGCAGAAAGTTTGAACACTGTTGCTCTAGAGCGAGGACGTTCTCTTGGGTTTCCATGTTTATTTACGTGCCACAGGCAAACCTTGTTCTCATTTCAGCCCCTGGCATGAGAGGTAGCCTGGGGCAGGCGGACCAGGAAGAGGGAAAACCTAACAGAAACTGGAAATGGTAGCTAAGCGTTGTTTACAAGGCTGGCAGATCTGGAAGGAGAGATAAGAATGGGTTCCTTTCCTCTGCCTGATGGGATGGGGGGCGGGGTAAAACGCCAAGGCTCTGCCCAAATCACCTTTTAAAAGTGTGCGCGCACACACACGTACGTGCACATGGAAGGCTGGGGGAGGAGTAAAAAAAAGAAGAAGAGGGAATGGGGTGTAATTTTAGCTCCTTGAAAGCTGATCTAGTTCAGGAAGAGCTAAAAGGAGGAGAACAGGAGGTAAACAAATGAGGTTGTATGTGGCAGGCGGATGGTGGGGGGACACTCAGTCCAGCTGGCTTGAGTTAACATGCTCTTTCATTGTCTGGGCTTTTTGGAGGTGAAGTTACAGCTCTAGAGTTCAAGCCAAGCAACACGTGGGGTGTGTGGGGGTGGGCTGGGTGGGGAGGAGATCAGCTTCAGATGAGATTTTGTGCGCTTGCCCTGAGCACATGTGCAAAAGGCGGGTGGCGAGTAGTTTTCTCCTGCCTCCTGGTTTCTTGTTCTTGTTTGTATTCTGATCTGAATACAGGCCCAGGGCTGGGTATACTCTGTGTGCAAAATTTGGTATCTGCCCCAGAATCCAGAGGCCCTCCATTCCTCCAAGATTCTAGCCCTTGCTAGGCTTGAAGCAGGCTTGAGACCTTAAAAGAGCCTTCACAACCAGGAAAATGAGCAAACGTTCTGTTAGCTAGCCTGTCCCCCTCCTCATCCTTTTCCTTGCAAGAAGAATTTAAGTGAAAATTACATTTTCAGACTTTATTCCAGGTGCAGATTTTGGCAGAGAATTTGTTTTTAGAAAAGCAAAAAACACAGAGCATTCTTGAGCCTCCCATGGGAGACTGGTAGCTTTGTCGACCAAGAGCCTTCGAAGGGGTTCCTAGTCATCCAGGGATCATTTACTTACCTTATTTACTTAGTCTCTTTGACAGCACACACAGATTCACACTTGAAGTCTCCCTGTTCTCTCCCTTCTTGTTCTGCCTTCTCTTTCCAGCAGCAACAGACTTTGCCACTTTACAAGGACACGATGACTTACAAAGTTCATGGCGGGGAACGTGTTTCCTAATAGTTTGGCATTGCGCACAGGAGAGTTGGGAGAGTTGCTGTGTAACATGGAGACATCTGCCCCTGGAATCAACTTGGTAGCATGGCCTGCCTGGCTCCCACAGTTGTCCCTGTCATCCATATGGAGAAATGGTGGAGGGAGCGCGGAATAGACCAGAGACTTCAATGCATGCAGACTGCGGAATTCAGCTGAGCGCATTCAGCCCCCCAGATAAGGATTATGCAGATGTCATCTCAGCTAAAAGCTAGCAAATGAAGATGGGGAGGAGGGTTATTTCTGAGCTGTTGCTTTAATACTTTCAACCTGCCTGTTTTGTCAAATAAACCATGGTTTATCATGACACGTATAATAAGGTTACCAGTTTTCAAAGAATCCGGGTACACCTTTTTTTTGAAAAGAGGAAAAAAAGTTATTTTTTTTTTAAAAAATATTAAGTAATATCTTCTTCTCTGTGGTCTCTGTCGCATGGCCTTCCCCTGGGCCCTGGCCTGCTCTCTTGGAGCGCTAGCCGCCGTGGAGAAGGCTTGGGTCTGGCCTGGGCTCGGCCACCTGTCCTTGGCCTCCTGGTGCTCTCCTACCTCTCCTCATCAGGTCAGGGCTCCCCTCTTTTTTCTCCTTCCTCTTTCTCTCTCTTCCTTCTCCTTCTCCTCTCCTACTTCTCCCTGCATCGGCTCCAGGGTTTTTACTGGCCCTGGAGCACCGCTGGGCAGTCGGCCAGTTGGCCGGGCGCTCTCGCTCTCAGCTCGATTTGGGTCATGGGTGTGTGTGTCAGCGGTTCCCCCAGCTGATGTGCTGGGCATCCCTGGTTCCCCCTCGGTAGTGGCGGTGGTAGCGGCAGTCTCCGCAGCCCGGAGCCAGCCTGGTAGCGCACTTGGCTTTGGCTGGCTTCAGGAGCTGCTCGTTGCCGTGGCATCCGCCATTTTGCCTCACCGGAAGTTCCCGTATGATGTGTCTTGTGCCGTTGAACCAATCACGCAACATTCATTGCCTACTAATAAATCTACAACACTTAAAATATAAATCCGGGAACATTAAATGAAATCCGGGGGCATTCCGGGGACGGATTTTGCCCGGGGACAGATTTGTTAATCTAGGGACTGTCCCCAGGAAACAGGGATGTCTGGTAACCATAACGTATAAACTGCAACAAGCCAAGGGCTCACACCTTCCCTTCTGCCCACCTGACTAAGAAGAGGACTCTGGAAGCTTTTAGTTTCAGTTTCCCTTAGACCATGGGTAGGCAACCTAAGGCCCCGGGGCCAAATCACCTTCTCAGTCTGGCCCACGGAGGGTCCAGGAATCAGCGTGTTTTTACATGAGTAGAATGTGTCCTTTTATTTAAAATGCATCTCTGGGTGAGAAACATCTTGGTTCCATCCATTGACCAGACGACTGTTGGAATCCTGGAAGCCAAGACCCAAGTTTGGGGCAAGTACTCTTTGGTCAGAGAACCCCAGCAGAGATTTAACATCACAAAACACGCAGCAAAGGAAAGCGTGAAGATATACTGTAGGCTGTAAACCTTTTTAAAATGTGCCATTGCAGAGAGTCCCAAAATGTCCCCCTTTAAAAGCTCTATCCCACTTTCCTAGTGTGGAGCTAGACCATACGTTTGGTAAGTCATAAAATGGTTTACTTACAAAACACTTTAAAGGTCTGATTCATGTGCTTTTCCATACGGCGTCAGATAAGATGCACAGGCAGTCAAAATGTTCCTTAGTTACAAATGGCAAAAGTTTCTAAACTACTGGTGTAGAAAAACACTAGTTTCAGACTCTGTTCTGCTCTGAAACAAAAGAGGCTGTTTAAAGCCATGCAGCTGGCTGGAGCAACTAGCTTAGAGCTCCTTACATATTGAAATCCACATGGAGCAAGAACCTTACAAGGACCAAGAACTGTAACAAGATGCCTTCTTTCTCCTTTTTACAAAAAAAACTCTGTTGTAACTCAGTTGTCCTGTGGATGCGGACAAAGGAAAGGACCGTGAGTTTGGCCAGTCATCACCAAGCATAGGCACATGGTGTAGGTGTTAGGAAAATTCAGTTTCTTTGGATTTGCACCTCTCACTTGCCTGCAATCTTAAAATTTTAATGTACAGTTTTAAATATTGTGTAAACTGCTCCAAGGTGTTTGGATGAAGTAGGATATGAATCAAAGAAATAAAATGGCACAGATATAAAAGAAGCTGCAATGTAGGGGTAATAGTATTGCAGTCAACTGACTTTACGCAAGAGTAGACCCACTGAAATTAATGACCATGATTTACTTCTCTCCATTAATTTTTTTTAAAATGATATTTATTAAAATTTCAAAAAATACAAGAATTACACAAAAACAAAAAGTAAAAATACAAGAAAATATAAAATACAGCAAGAAAAATAAAAAAACCCTTATTAAGATATAACAGAGAAATGAAAAATAAAAAGAAACATACAAAATAAAAACAGTTAAGAACATATTAATTTTCCATAGCATATCTTCCTTACACTTATTTCCCCGGACCTCCTCGTACCTCCCTTTTTTGTATTCCAGTTCAGTTTGTTAGTTCAGCAAATCCTTACCATTAAGCTTTTACCCATTTGCAAACCTTTTTTCATATCTCTTAAAGCATTACAACTGGAAACCACTTAGTTTCTATCCAACATCCTTCTAAGATTCCATTAATTTTAATTTAATTTAATTTAATTTAATTTAATTTAAGTGAAAATTATTTGAATTGTTTTGCTGCAATGGCTACTCCTCTGGAAATGGCTAAAATACAGGACTGGTATCAGGATAGGAAGCCACTTGAATATTCTGTCTGAAGGACCACAGAAACGGACGTTTAACTCTTCATAGATACAGACATTCCAGCCTCTATTGCAATCCTTCTTCTGTTTCTCTCTTAAGGCCTGGTCTACACAAACAACAGATAAAATGCCAAACCCTTTCCTTCACTGCAGCACTTCATGGTAGAGAGAACATGTTTAAATTTTTCACACTACACACACAGAGAGAGAGCAAAAGCATTACACAAAGAAAAGTAATGGGGAAAGGCTAAGATACAGATCTCCCAACCTCAAAAAATGGGTACCAAAACAAAAAGAGCCTGTTAGGGAAAGGTCACACAAAGAATGCATATATTAGTTAAAATAATGTATAAAAAAAGGATTATATAATGGGAAATGTCTTGCAAAAATACATGTATTGTGCAAAATGAATGCAAAAATGCATATACTAAACGTAATTGTGTACACTACAGAAATGCATATATTAGGAGACCGATTTTCATGCAGACTTCCTTTTTCTTTTCAAATTGCAACCTGATGTGCTGATAGAGAGAACCGCACCATAGGCTGAAAAAATGAGAAACTAAAATTGACAGATTTGTCCATCTCAACTTAATACACTCTAGGCAAGATTAGTTGCACTGAGACCACTGGAATCTGGCCTCTGGAAAGCAGCTTGAGACCCCTTTGCACCTTCCTCCCACCCCCCATTCTGCTGGCCTCCTGCTTTCTAATGCAGGGTGTTATGTACTGAGTTGAATAGGATCCAAACTGCAGCAGTCTGATTGGTCCTAGAACAATAGGATCCAAACTGCAGCAGTCTGATTGGTCCTAGAACAATAGGATTCAGAATGCAGCAGTCTGATTGGTCCTAGAACAATACAGCAGTATGATTGGTTGGCAGGAACCACCCAATCATGCTCCAGATATAAGTGAATCCACAACCTGATTGGCTTACAGTAGAATTGCAGAATTAGCCAATCATGTGCAGCCCATTGTGTAAATAATGTATATAAAGCAGATACTTTGAGGGGACATTCATTCATTCCTCCTCACCGCTATGAGCTGAATAAAGAGCATGAAATCACTTTGCGACTCTGAGTATATTTCACAGGGTGTGTCCCTTTATCCCCTGGGAGATGCTCCAAATTGGACCAGTTCCGGTTTGTTAAATGCCTGTGTGTGTGTGTGTGTGTGTGTGTGTTTTAGCAAGGCCAAACCCCTTTTCATCTGCCCATATGTTGCTCTTCCTTCGCCTCCAGAGGGTGTGGGGACAGGGCTTGGCAATTATGCTTCAGAATATTTTTACCTTTTGTTTGAGAGTTGCATCAGGCAGCCAGACATTTGTGTCAACTGAAAATACAGATGTTTGCCCACCCTTCCTTCCTTAAAAAGCAGTCCCTTATCCCAGAGCGTCAGCTGATCAGCTAATGTCATCTTGTTACCTCTCGGGCAACAGAGTTTTGTAACAATGCCGTTTCTGTCTCTCTTGAACAGGAATATTCCCTCTCCCCACTTCTCGACAAAAAACAAAACAAAAAACCATGCTGGAAAGAAACCACCATCTGCTGTTCTGTTTTTGTTTTTCCTCTCGCCCACACTCGCTTTTCTTCTTCCTCTTCTTCTTCAATGGAGCCTCTTTTTTTCTTTTTTAAAGGATACAGCCAACCCTTGCCCTAAACCGCTGTTATTCTTTGGCTGATTCTAAAAAAGATAGGCAGACTCAAGCAGATCTCAGATGCTGGTGGGAAGGAACTTGGTGACTGCATGACGTTCCATTTCCCGTTCACGCCAGAATGACAATAGTGGCTGGATCTTAACTTTGTTTGGAAAAGCTCCATGCATTGTAGTAATCAGCTGCCTGGGCTTCTGCAGAAAGTCTGACTGAGATGGGTGCAAGGCCAATTCAGAAGAATGTGTCACCCACGCTGCTAAGGGCTGATTCACATGACCTCGGAAGCACATGGGGCAAAGCTACGTGGGCTCTGTTGCTTGGGTGCATGTGTCCTACGGTAGGAAGAGGTAATTGCTGGCCCAGGGGCTCAGTCTGAAGCCCCGAGGCTTCTTATTTGGCCCCCACAATAGCTCCCTACTCAGTTATGCGCCTCCTCCCCTTTCACTGCCCTCTGCTCCTTTTGTAAACGACTGCTTGCTTACTTATGTTTCAGAATACTTTCTTGTTATGTAACAGTCCGAGTCTTCATTGCAATATTGAAAACACAGCATATGGGTTAACGCTATAATTGTATTCCTCATTCCAACAAATAATAAAAATAATATGTGCCAGTTCAGATCTAACTATTTTTGACCACATGTTCTCTGAGCCCTTTGCAAGGTCGCTGTTTGGAGAACTCTCCCTCTCCCCCCCGCCCCACCTTGCAGCTGATACATGATTTTGCTCTAGTTGGCAAGCTCAGAACCAACTCCAAGATTACATTAGCAGCTCTCCCCCTCAGATAACTGGACAAGATCATTTGTGCACCAAAGGGTGTGAAATAAAACATGCAGTCATTCATCCAGGGAATCCTATAGCCTGCTTCCAAAACACATTCCCAAAATGCGTATGCATAAAGTCAGCATAGCATTGCCAATACCGTACAGGGATCATACACCACATCTGATTGTATAAATGTTTCTGCCTATGAGTATCCAAGTATCACGGGCACTGAACTTTGAAAAAGCTTTATGAGATTGGAGCTAATGGTATTTGTCTGGACTTTATTCCAGACCTATCTCCATTCATGTTCCAGATCCTACCTTCTAGATCTCTTTCCCATTTCCTCCTTGCATAGAATTGCTTCATCTGTTGCCCTGATTCAGCAGTAAATAATATATTTTTCCAGTTTATACTTTTGACTTTTTTTGCATCTTAGACTTCAATATTATACACACTCATTTGGGAGTAGTTTCCTTTGAACGCAGTGGGGCTTCCTTCTAAAAATAAATGCATAGGTCTGTACCGTTTATGTTTCACATTTAGATCTTAGCCCTGCATATTTTGATTTCTTTACTGTACCATATCTCATTTCTCACCACACTGGTCTTGTGAGGTAGGATATTTCTGTTCCATTTTACATGATGGGAACGTAGTCTGACATGTGTTGAAGATGGCCTCCCAGGTAATCCACGACCAGGTTAACCGTTGAACCCAGCTCAGTTCCAGAATCGTGACACCGTGTGGGTGCCAAATTCCTTGTTTTGGTGCCCCCCCCCAGCCTTGCAACAAACATAGTTTGGCTTGAGGGCATGTTGCCATAGCAACTGCCCCCTTTAGGCCTACAGTGCTGATAAGGGTCTTTGCAGGAGTCTCACAGGGTGTGCAGTCTGAATGCTTATTTCCTGCTTTCAGCAAAGAGATATTGTGTGTGCGTACATGGGGAGGCAGGGAGTGTGTGCCTGCCATTGCCACAAAAGGTGTCCCACAACATGAGGCCCACGTTAGAACACGGCAAGAGAATGAATAACAGTATGACTCCATCCCGCCATTGTTAATCAGGAGTTCCAAAGAAGGCCTTCCAGCCATTATTTTTGGTCTACTAGATTCTCCTTTAGGGCGAGAACATGGGAACTTCAATCTGTTTCTCTCACAAGAGGCCTTCTAGAAAGGAATGTGGCCAAGATCTAGCAGTGCTTAACACAGGCTGCCAGTTCATAGGGTCATTTTTGCAAGCCTATCAAGGGCTGGACACTTCCATCTGAGATTTACTGGCTGACTATCATTCCTGAATCAAAGCCAAGAAGCACAATCTGGCTTGCCCAAGTTATCTCCACAATCTGAAAAGGGAACCTGTTCTACCCACCCACCCGGAGCCCGCCCAGGTGCCTGCAGGTGCTGCCTCTGGCATCCATTTCATGTGGTGGCAAGGAAGAAAGACTCTTTAAGCTAAAAATCTGGCATGCTTACCCAGAATGCCTTGCTCCTCCTCCCAGCCCCAATTCTATCAGTTCAGGAAATAAGTGACAGCACCATTCCGTGTCTGCGGTTGATGAACCACAGGAAGTTGGTTTAGACAGGAAACATAAGTCTTTGTGATGCAGTGAGACTTTGCATAAATGAAATTACCTCTTAGCACCACAGCGACTTCGTTAGTTAAGCTAAGGTGCCTCTAAGCGTGGCCAGGTGTGAGGAGATGGCAGCCACCGGGTGTGCATGACAGAGCTAGCCAGAATGCACTTCAGACGTGCATTAAAAGTATGGCATTTCTTTGTTGGAGGAGGAAACCACAAAATTCGGATGACTGCAAATGTCAAAGGATGGCTGTGTTTTGGTTTGCATATTGTTTCAGAAGGCGTGTATTTGATAGATTTGGCTTTAAATTTCTCCTCCATCCTTACCTGATAGGAAGAGGCTTCCTTCGTTCCTGTTAAGTTGTGGACGAACATAGCAGACGACACAGCGATTCTTCAAACAGCTCTTCTTTATTCAGATGTCAGAACAGAACTTAGCTGAGGAGCTCAGTCAGCCTGCTTATATAGAGCTCCAGAACAATTGTAACTGTTGCCATTTTCTAAAACTATCCAATCACTGAACGTCACTTTTCAGTCCTTCATTTGCATACAAAACTATCCAATCACTGAACGTCACTTTTCGATCCTTCATTTGCATAACTATCTACAGTATCCCCCTGCTGGCCCAGGGTGAGGACTTCAGTACATAACAGTTCCTCCTGGGTTGAGGTCAGATGCCTCTTCAGCTGCTGCTCAGGATGGGATGAATGTGGCCTTTGGAGGGTCATGAGGGGGCCAGGCAGGCTTTTGTTTCTGATTGTCCCAAGTGTATGTCCAGGACCAAATGGCCCCCTTTGAAGGCTCCTTTTCCGTTCTCATTGCCAACAGGTCATATTTGGTTTCTCGTGCCTGCCAGGTTCTAACCAGGACTCCTGGAGATGTTTAGCCAGAGTCAGCATGCAGCTGAAAATCTAGAGGAAGAAGAAATACTTAACATTTCTCCAGCAGTACAGTGTGTTTCACTTATGTTGTCTCAGGAATCCTTTCAACAGTTGTGTACAATAGGCCACAATCAGACTATCTACAAATAGCAAACTTAATTCTCTGACTGCTAACCCTTAGCCAGAATGGCACCATCCACAAACTACAGGAGGGGAAACCTCAGATTTGAGGAACCCCAAGGTTTGCAGAAGTACAAAAACACTTTTGGGGGAGACCCTGTAATGAGGACTATTAAGCACTGAGCATGCTCACTGCCTGCACAAAGTGCTGAGTGATTTGACAGTGGAAGGGAGGGTTGAGAAATACTCAGTCCTGCAGTGTTTTGGTCCCAGTTGTCATTCTCTGTGTGTGTGTTTCAGAAAGAGAGAGGGTCCGCCTCTTAAGCAGTTGCGGGGGTGCAATTAGTGCCAGCACCGTCCGTTAAGAGTTTGGGTGTAATCTTCGACACCTCCCTTTCCATGGAGGCGCAGATTGCAGCTATAACAAAGGCGGCATTTTCCCATCTCCGCCAAGCTAAGCAGTTGGCTTCTTACCTCTCTCGCCCTGACCTAGCCACTGTGATCCACGCGACGGTCACCTCCAGATTGGATTATTGTAACTCGCTCTACGTGGGGCTGCCCTTGAGACTGACCCAGAAACTCCAGCGGGTGCAGAATGCCGCGGCGAGACTCCTTACGGGGTTTTCGCTGCAAGATCACATTCACCCGGTGCTATACCAGCTGCACTGGCTCCCGGTGGAGTACAGGATCAGGTTTAAGGTGCTGGTTTTGAACTTTAAAGCCCTATACGGCCTAGGACCCTCGTACCTACGGGACCACCTCTCCTGGTATGCCCCACAGAGGAACTTACGGTCTTCAAATAAAAACATCTTGAAGGTCCCAGGCCACAGAGAAGTTAGGCTGGCCTCAACTAGAGCCAAGGCAATCTTCGTGGAGCTCTGGCCCAATGGTTGCCAGTGGCTTGATTTGAATTAATTTTATAATGAATGGTTTTAGAGTGTTGTTTGTGCTGTGCTTTTGTACTGTTTTATTGTTGTTAGCCGCCCTGAGCGCCCGGCTTCGGCTGGGGAGGGCGGGATATAAATAAATTTTTTTTTTATTATTATTATTATTATTATTATTATTATTATTATTATACTACAACATGGGGTAAGTAAGTCTTACCATGCTCAGTAGAATCGGAAGCACATTATACTAAGGGTGTCTTCAGACTGTCAGTATTTTATGGGAGTGATTTGGTTGAATGCCAGAACTTTAGGTTTATGCATCAACATGCTCTTTAAATCAATCAATCAATCAATCAATCAATCAACTTTAAATAAGCAAACAAAAACCTGGACTTCTTGCAGTCTGGAAAGTGATGAGACAGTGCATTGAAAAATGTTGAATGAATGAATAGCTAATGAGAAAATGTATAATCCGGGTGAAAAACTCATTGTAGTGTAACTGCTCTGCAAACAAATCAAAGCGAATTCTCAATAAAGATTGCATATAAACTCAGCCCTGCATAGGCTTTGTGAAAGCGAATCAGGATGAATGCTCCACATAGAGGTCATTTGGAGGGTCCCTAAGGACAAATCTTTCAAAGGGCGTCAACATTGCAACTCTCTGGCTCCATCTCTTGGCCAAACACAACTCCCCCAATGTTGGGCCTGTGGCCCAAAAGATTATGTGGTGGGGGGACATAAGAACTCACTGCTGGGGGACAGGGCATCACACATCAATGCGAAATAGCAGAAACAAAAGTATTAGTGTTCTGATATGTTTGAATCTTCGTTAATTCATTAAATATTTGTAATAAAATAAAATGTAGCACTTGGCTGCAGGAATTCCACCCTCAGTTTCTGTCAGTGGGGGAGCTGCCACAAAATGTTGCAGTGGGGCCTGCCCTCCTCTGCTCCCTTCTCCCAATTAACCTCCGTCTCCAGGGTCCACCCCCATGACATCACCAGGGACCACCCCTAGGTTTCAGGTTTTGGCTTCTGAACTAGGATGCTTCTGACCAACAGTGGAGGTAAAACCAACCAAGTTGGTGGCCGTCTAGTATTACTCTTCATCAGGGAAAGCGTAGCTCCCCAACCCTGTTGTCCACAACCCACAGTCTTTGGTACCACGAGTGGCAAGCGCCATATTGGATCCATTGAGGGTATCTAACTGGCTTGTGCCACCCCTGGCAAATTCCTCTGGAGCCCTAGGAAGCAAATCCCTTGGGTAGGGCCAAGGGGCTGAGTCACCAGTGGCTGCTACTGCACCCGGCACAGCTGCTTGGGCCTCTCCTCCCCATTCCCTCTAAATTCACAGCGCAGGACAGTTGTGGGTTGGGAACAGGATAGTGGAGTACTAGAAATGATTAAGACCAGATGGCACGCATGCCAGAGCTGCAAAGGAAGGAGTGTGCCTCTTATTTCCCCCCTCAAAGTTGATTCTTCGACTAAGTTAGCCTTGATGGTTTGGAATTGGCATGATTTCTTAAAAAGTAATGGGCATAGTCCCAGGGCATCCGCTAGGTGGGGATTTGGGCCCTGCAACCCATTTGATGTTGAGACCCCTGCAACGCACAGCCGTCCCTCCTCCGTTACCGGCATGGGGAGAAGTAAGAAAGGTTTCCATAGCTGGCAGCCTCAGAGGCCGAAGGGGCTTTGTTGAGAGCAATTTGGAGGAATGCAATGTGGGCCCTTTGCCTTCTCGTGGTTGCTCTCGTCACTACTGATTCCTTCCCCGCTAGAACAAAAGTGACTTTGTTGAGACTCCCATCCTCCTTGCATTTCCAAGGAGTCAGAGAGCGAGTGAGTCAGAGTCTGCGGGCTTTTCAGTCTGGCAGGTAGCCTGCCTTTTCTGAGTGGAGCTGGCTCCGTTATGAATCAGTTCTGGGTGTGTGTATAGATGGTACCCTGGACTGGGCGGAAGCAGGAATGGTAGGAAGGAATAAATGTGTGCACATTCATTGTCTAAAGGGCAAGTTTGTGAATGGTGCAAGAAAACGTATGGGGATGTGCAAGAATGGGAACAGGAATAAATGGTGTGTTGTTTTTTCTATGCCATCTTTCGTACCTAATAACAAGGAGATGTGTAAAACCCAGGAGCAATCCATTGACAAAAATCAGACTAAAATGGCAGACGCTAAGTCAATGGCAGGTAGTTAAAAGAAACCAGGTGGTATAAACAACCAGCAAAGGCATCAGAGAACAAATGTGTTTTCAGCAAGGACCAAAATTACATTAAGGTAGCTGCTTCCCTCAGTTCACATGGGAGTTGGTTCCACAGAAAGGGCGCCACCACTGAAAAGGCCCTTCCTCTGGGCACCACTAGGTGAATCTCTGCAGGTTGCGATATGACCAGAAAGGCCCTGTCTGGCTGTCTTAATGCAGGGGGCAAGCTGATATTCAGAATGGTACTCCTTCAGCCAAGCTGATCCCAAGTTATTTAGGGTTTCATAGGTCAAAAGCAACCCATTAAATCTGGCTTGGTGGCATATTGGCAGCCGCTGACTGCTATGGACCTGCTCCTTTGCGGGGAGCGAAACCCTCTCTAGGGTAACCAAATATCCCATTTCCCAGACCCAGGAACCACCTAGCCTCTAGACTGCTATGTTGTTGGCTCTCACTCAGTGGTGAACTCAATGGGGCGTGTGTGTGTTTGCGCGCGTGCGTGAGAGAGAGAGAGAGACTTATGTATGTCTGTATTCATTAGTGTGTGATTGGGACAAGATTATAGTCTGTATGATGGCACTGTGGGGATGAGTGTTTGTGTGCGACTGGCTCATGTTCTCCCGTACGAAGAGAACATTAGAGCAGGCTGCTACAAAGCGGGTTGAAAGAATTTTCAGATGGGCATATTCTCCTCCGCCCCAGTTGAACAAGTTCCAAGCTTTGAAGAACTGTGTTTGTTAAATGCATTATAACATGACGCAACTTTTCATTTTATTTAATTTTCCTGTGTAACCTGAGACCTTTCTTTACCCGTCCTCTCTGTTGTTGCATTAAAGCACTCTCCTGGGGCTGGAAACCAGCACTGGCAGCGAACCCGTATTATCTATTGGTGTACACTCACAGCCTTCTCCACTTAGATCAGCAAATTCTCATCTTCCTCTAGATTACCAGTGGGGAGGCTGAGGCACAATGCCTCCAGAGGCGATGTTTTCAGAAAGCTGTACTGTGGAACTGCCTGCCACAAGGAAATAGTCATGGTGAAATATTTAGCAGTTTCCCCAAAAGGGATTGATTAGATATCCACAGAAAATGAAGCCGGTGATTGCCAAACCATTATACCAAACTCATAACAGGACTGGGCAAAACCCGTCTCTTAATATGAGGGATAGATTAAGGTGAGGCATTGACAGGGACAGGCGGTTCTCTGCCTGTGGGTTTCTGGCATCCCTTGAAAGCATCATATACACTGATCTCCTTTGTTGGCATATTCCATTTGGCAATTCTCATACACGTTGTTCAAGAGTTTTCCTTTTCCTCCTTTCCCTTTTCATACAGGGCAAGGGAGATGGGTCAGGGGGAAAGCCTGAATTAGAAATGCCATGTGAATAGTTCATTCAATTAAAAAGGCAATGTGATGTTTTGATCTCTTAATGGGTGGTGGTGGGGAGAATACTAGATAGTAGTTGATTTTTTATTTTATTTTTTTAATGCCCAGAAACAAGAACTATGCATGAGACATTTGGGGCTGGAGCCACTGAGGAGCCCATAACCCACTTATTCTTTGGGTTTCTGCATTAACAACAGTTTTGAGTCTGGAGCAGTGACTCATGAAGAGATGCAAAGGAGACCCTCCCCTGAAAGTGGGCAATTCTACTGCACCTCTGCATTGGAATCCAGTGACACCCAGCAGACTTATTCATGGTGGAGGCTAATTTGGAGGAAGCAAGTCCAGAAAAGGGAATCATTTGGAGATGTAACAGGCGGCCTTCTCTGCAGATGGCATTTTGGGCTCACAGGAGACTTGAACGATGTTCATTCATTCGTTCACCAGTTCATCCATAGCATGCTAGCAGCTTTCTTGTAGCAAACAGGTTCCACCTTGACCATTGTTGACAACGAACCACAGGCAAAAAGGGCTGAAAGCCACACGTCTTGGTTGATAATTGAAATCTCCTGCTGGACTGGAGTGACAGGTCTGCCCAGGAAGCAATGCAGGAAATGCTTATTTCCCAAAATGCTTATTTCCCAGCTACCTTGCAGTGCTTTGACAGCATCCTACCTCCTCACAGTAGAACCCAAATTGAAGTTCATGTGGTTTCAAATCCAGGTCTTCTTGCCTGAAGGGCAGAGTGGGGAATGCTGCGGCCTTTAGCTCTTCGTGGCTTTATTATACCCAGAAGCTGCTCCTAGTATCAGTTTTCAGTGTGAAGCTCTGGAACAGTGCTGTTCTGGTAGCTGAGGGCACCACAACCCATTCATGATTGTATTGGAGTGAGTCATGTTTGGTTTTATTTTTAGAGATTTCTTAAATTTCCTGCAAATGAACACTTCCTTGGCTTGGTAGAGGAGATATTGCAGGCACATTGTACTGCTTTTATAGTCCAAAAGTGGCACACATGCTTTCAAAAAAGCTATAAATAAATGTCCTAATTTCCTCCTTGTATGAAGGAGACGTGGTGGCTCTTCTCTTTTTCCTTACTCTCTTGAATTTCTTACTGCAGTACAGGGAAATACTATTGAGCATGCATGAGTCTTTTACCAAAAAGTGAGCAGCGTTATAAACTCCTAGACTGGCTGGTACAGGGTTGGAGAGGCAAGGACCTCGAATGAGGCAAGGACCTGGAAAGGGTCAGCCCTCCCGGCTTTCAGATTTAACTACAAGGAGTAACTCTGCTGGCTACCAGCCTGTACCTATGGCAAGGGGGAGTCATGCTTCATCTGTTATCAAGGATGGAGAAAAGCGAGAGCTGAGAGACATAGAAAAATCGCTGTATTTCTGTATAGGGTTGCTGAGTACCTTGGTCTTCATCTGGTGTGTTACACCAGAGAGGGAAGCAGAAAGGAAAGGATAAAGACAGGGAGACAGAGAGGAGGAGAGGAAGACACATGTAGGCTAAAGGATATAAAAGCATGATTTATTTATTTTTGCTGCATTCCTGTTCACAGGAGCAGGTAACCTTTTGGGCACAAGTGTAGGGGTGCCATATTTCAAAAAGTAAAAACCAGGACATCCCAAAAGTTTTTGAGTTCCTTTCCTTTCAAAAACACCAAAAAAACCCGTGGTTTTTTTATTGACTTGCCTAAGATCCAGGTCAATAAAAAAAAATTAAAAAAAATTATTATTATTATTGACTTGCCTAAGATCCAGGAGGGATGCGGGTGGTGCTGTGGGTTAAACCACAGAGCCTAGGACTTGCCGTTCAGAAGGTCGGCGGTTCGATTCCCCGCAACAGGGTGAGCTCCCGTTGCTCGGTCCCTGCTGCTGCCAACCTAGCAGTTCGAAAGCACGTCAAAGTGCAAGTAGATAAATAGGTGCCACTCCGGCGGGAAGGTAAACGGCGTTTCTGTGCGCTGCTCTGGTTCGCCAGAAGCGGCTTAGTCATGCTGGCCACATGACCTGGAAAAACTGTCTGCAGACAAACGCCAGCTCCCTCGGCCAGTAAAGCGAGATGAGCGCCGCAACCCCAGAGTCATCCTCGACTGGACCTAATGGTCAGGGGTCCCTTTATCTTTACCTTTTAAGATCCAGAACAAAGTGCCGCATTTCAAAAATTCCCCCCGGATGTCAATTCCACCTTTGAAATCCAGATGTATGGCAGCCCTACACAAAGGAAACCTTTGCAGCCTTGGCTAACCTTCCGAGGGCCGTGTGCCACTAGTGGGTGTGGCCGCCTCTCATGCACATTCTCACATGCACACCCAGGCAGTACAGAGATGGCCGCACAGAACACACAGAGTGGGGTTGCCAGCCCCTCTCCATTAATCAGAGGGTTGATTTGCTGATCAAGCAGAGAGGGCAGTGTGCATGCCCATCAGTGGACTGGGATGCGCCCACCTCAGCACTGTGTCTACTTTTGGGGGAATCCTTCCTTCCTTCCTTTCTTTCTTTCTTTCTTTCTTTCTTTCTTTCTTTCTTGACAAATTGACTGAACTGGAGTTAGTTAGCTGTCCCTTGCTATAAAGTCTAACCTGAGAGAAAGTCTCATTGAACTCAAGGTCATCTCTTTCTGAGTAGGCAAGCTTAAGATTGCATTGTAAATGTGGATCCATGTTGCACCTTTGAAATTAAAGGAGGGCTGTTTCTTGAAAAGGTTGAGGCTATTGGTTCAGTTCAGTAATTTTATTCCTGGGTTTGGGATGTTTTTGATTAAAATACTGGACACTAGACAAGTCAGTAGATTATTGTGCTGTCCAGACCAGACCAGTTTGCCAACCTGACCCATCATCCCCAAGTCAGCACATTGCTGAATGTAACCAATATGCTCCTTGAGAATCCCATGTCTTGCCTACACTTTCTCTTGAAAGAGGAAGTCCTTCCATGCTTCCCAGAATGTATTCCATGGAAGCAGTCCAAGAACTCAATCCACACCACCTGTCTCTCTGCTCCTCTCCTTAGAGCTCCATGAACCTCCCTCCTGACAAGGCTCGTCTCCTCCGACAATATGACAACGAGAAGAAATGGGACCTCATTTGCGACCAGGTAAGGTGGGGCTGCCCTGAGGTTGTTGTTGATGGGGTGAGATTCCACTCTGTCATTAAAGCTACAAATCATATCATGGCAGAGGCTGATGACTCAGACAGGGTCACTGCCAGAAACAACTTCATCTCCCCTTGAGCTACAGTTCCTCGACTCCCTTTAAAAGAGCAGGCCACATCCCCTTATCATAATGCATTTTTCCTACTTGACTGCTTAATTCTTTGTTGTTATGAGAATGGTATCCCTGTTCCCCGCATGATTAACGGGAAAACGTAAACATCTGACCTCCATGTGGGCCTGTTACAGGCCATAACATTATTTTAGCTATTTATATACTGCACAGTTACCAAAGTTTCTAAGCAATGGAAAAGCTCTTTCATTTGATTTCGAGGTTGCTTCCATGCCGGGCATTTACTGTGGAGCATAACTGTTTTGCTCATGTACTTTTCACGGGGCATCTGCACAGCACCATGACCAAAACATTTGGCTCCTGTGCATTCTGCCACCCACCTGTTGAGCTCAGAAAATTCTACAAACCCCTAGCTATAGACACACCCAGCTACCCATAATACACTGTGATACGATTCCTCCCTGTCTAATCAAGGAACCCACAAAATTTAGGTTCAGGAGAAGAGAGTGGGGTGAAATTGTCCCTCCATTTATTTTCAGTCATATCCTGTTCCTGTACATTTAACATCAGCTTGATCTGAAGATATTAGCAAGTGATAATCCTTATCCCTATGTTATAAGCAACTTGGAGGTTCTTGCAGATCAAGGTGCTGATAATGGCATAGGAGTGGTCCATGTCATTCTTTCCTAGTCAGTTGACAAATCCTATTAGCAGCTGTTTGTGCCGCTGCAACAGTAGCAGCCAGCACAGGTATCTCTCTGTGTGTTGCTGTCCTATTAAGTCCTCTCAGGTCCCAGCCAGCATAGCCAGCGGTCAAGACTGATAGAGGGCATTAGGTTAGGTGCCCCTGCTTCTTAAGGGAGGCCTAACAGATATGTGGGTTCATCATCCAGGTTACAGAGATGCATTTGTAGTAATAAACCAAGAGCCTATGTTCCATAAATCACATTGGACAGTGACTGGGGAATCATGGAATAACGTTTTTCTCCGCCTGTGGGTTCCCAGATGAAGATGTGGCTTTAGACCGGTCCAAAACCATGAGAGGGAGACCATAGGTTCTTACAGCCCAGTTCTGTGTATGCTTATTTAGAAGTTAAGTAAATTCCTTTGAGTGCAGTGGGGCTTGCCTAAGGTTGCAATCCTAAGGGGAAAGGTGCAGATTTTGCTAGCATTTGAGCAGGACAAAAGGCCACAGAAGAGAATGTACCATATTTTTCGCTCTATAGGACGCACTTTTCCCCCTCCAAAAATGAAGGGGAAATGTGTGTGCGTCCTATAGAGCGAATGCAGGCTTTCGCTGAAGCCTGGAGAGCAAGAGGGGTTGGTGTGCACTGACCCCTCTCGCTCTCCAGGCTTCAGGAAGCTATCCGCAAGCCTTCGGAGTGCGGCGGGAGTTCCTGCCGGGCTCAGAAGGCTTGCGGATAGCAGCAAGCTCCGGGAGCGAAGGAGAGGTTGTGCGCAACCTCGCCCCCGCTCCCGGACCCGTTCTGGGGGCTGGGGTCGGGGGACGCTCGGGCTTCCCCCGCCCCAGCCCCGCGGCTAAAAACGAAGCCAAGTCAGTGAGCGGGATCCATCTCGCTGTCTTGGCTTCTTTGCTCTTTGGGCCTGGGGGGGGGGGAATATTTTTTTTTCTTTATTTCCCCCCCTAAAAACTAGGTGCGCCCTATGGTCCAGTGTGCCCTATGGAGCGAAAAATACTGTATATGGGTGGAGCAGAGAGTGGAAATGGCTTTCCTTTCAAGCTTATTAGATATACAGGCATAAAGGAGCATCTGGAATTCAGATTACCCAGGAAGAGCAAGCCACCAGACAGCGTTGTCATTGGGGCAAGTCAGGGCAACACTAAGGCTTGCTATGTTAACAAATAAATAGTGGGGACCTTTCCCCTGTGGTGACCTAGGCCAAGCTTGGCTCTGTGCTTTTGAAGACCTAACAATCATTATTCCTGCCTTCTGCTTCTTTCTTCTTTCTTCCTCTTCCCCGCCCACCCTTGACCTGGAACAGGAACGATTTCAGGTGAAGAACCCACCCCACACATACATTCAGAAACTGAAGAGCTTCCTTGACCCAGGAGTCACCCGGAAGGTAAGATGCTCAGAATATTTAATGTATGCAAGTTCCATTCACAGATTACTTAAAATGGTTTACAAGACTGGAAACATCAAACAAAGCATTGGCCATGCAATATGACAGTGATGCCCTCCAGGGCAGCCCACTCAGGGCATGTTGCCACAAGAGGAACAACCTCCCTTCTCCTCCCCAGCCCACGGCTCTGGGGATTCTCCAAACACACACCCCTGAGCCAAAATGGAGGGGGAAGTGCTAGCAGGACTCCATGTGCTGTCTCCCACTAGTACAGCTACTTGGTTGGCGCCAAGGCCGCTGCTCTCCCTTTGTTAATACCACTACTAGACTAGGGCAAAGAGGTCCTTCAGTTTGAGGATTTCTTCAAATAGAGGCTTTAAAACAGAACACAAAGCTATCCTAGGCCAAGATAGCTATCACTTGGCCAGGCAAGGCCCTTTCCGATGAGACAAGTTGCTCATCCTGAAAAGCAAACACTGAGGCCAGGCTTTATAGCAGAGGTGGAGAACCTGTGGCCCTGCAGGTGTCATTGGACTCAAAAAATCAGCCACAGCCAGCATGGTCATTGGTCAGGGGTGATGGGAATTGTAGTCTGGTACAACTGGAAGGTGCCAAGATGGCTACTCCTGGTCTGTGCCGTAGTAAGGAATCTCACAGGCCCTCCAGTTCTTGCAGAAGTAGTATTATTTGCAAAAAGAACAAGGGGTATAGGAGAATATAAGCAGGGACTGGTTATAGAGAAGGAGGTACGAAAATAACGGATGCATTTAACCCGATGGTTGATCCTACCCTCATATGCAGGCTTGATTGTAGATGAGGAAGATAAATTGGTTGTATCCTGCCAGTAAAGTGTGGTCTTTATGCTTGTAGAAGTTCCGTCGGAGGGTGCAGGAATCCACCAAAGTGCTGAGGGAGCTGGAGATCTCTCTAAGGACCAACCACATTGGGTAAGTCATTGGTGGACCCTGTCTGGGTCTGAGATATTGCTGCTCTAACATGCTGCTCTGCATCCGCCTTCTTTAGCCTCGGGGCACAAGGTGTTCTGAGGACTGCTCAAGGCTTCTCTTCCTTAAGGCAGTCACCAGATCCTGCCAACATTACATGGATGTGTGTCTTTGTTTATTGGCTGTTTATTGACCTAGAGGCATTTCCGAAATCCGAGCAACAAGATCCATGTTGGAGGCGAACTAAGCAGTGAGAACGAGAGGCTTCAATCGACACACAAGTTATGTGGGGCATGAGCCAGCTATTTTTAAACCCCTTGAGATCCAATGGCAATGTTTAGCACACGCCCAGATCTCTCCCACTGAAGTCAATGGGATTTTAAAGCGCTTAATTTTGAGTGGATCATGCATGCTGTGTGTAGCCGGGGGCAGGAGATTTACTGTGTGTGCAAACAGGTTAATAAAGTGGCGCAGTTTCCCAACTTGACTTGGTTTTCTCTCTGTTTTCTGTGTGTGTGTGTGTGAGAGAGAGAGAATAAGCACCTTCTTCTTAATTTGGGTTAAATAATGATGATGGTTTCTCTAATACAAGAAGCTGTATAGGTTTTGGCTAATACGTGGATTCCCAGGTAAAATGCAGCTGCTGAGGAAGAGGTGTGGAGTTTTAGCATCTTCTCAACATCAGTTAATTTCTGGAATTTACCCAAGGTGGGGTGATACGGATTAGATAGCTTTAAAATGGGCATTAGACAGATCCATAGAGGTTGAATCTTTTGGTGGCTACTAGTCATGATAGTTATATGGAACTCCCCAGATCGGTGGTAGGAGGAGAAATGCCACTCAATACCAGTAGCTGGTTGGGAACATTGGACAAAAAACCCTCTTTTGTAAAATTCCCGGAAGTGCATAAGCTAAGTAAGCTACAGCTTAGGGCCCCAGGTTCTTAAAGGGCCTCCAAAGACATTTTTTAGAAAAACTTAATTTCAAGTTTTACCTAAGTGGTTAAAAAATTAATAGGCTTCTTACTATATATATCTTTTAATTAGTGTGTTAGCTTTTCGTTGCATCCTAACCTATGTATTGGTATATATGCAAATATGAACCTTTATCATTTCTGCTTTCAGTGTCCTTTCTGTTGTGTTCTTTGTCTTCTGTTACAAAACCTTAAAAAAAAAAAAAAAGGCAAATGGAAGTTAAGAAAGAGGTGGGGACATCTTTTGGTGATGCGATGGGGCCTCTTAAACTTGACATAGCTTAGGGTTCAGTATGTCTGCTGGTTGGCTGCTGTAGGAAGCAGAATGCTTCCCTCACTGGCCCTTTGACCTGATCCGTTTGGGCTCTTAATGTCCAACTGTCCTAGGAATCAGTCCAACGAAGCAGAAAACGGTCCACCTGGGTGATGGTCCATTTGACAGGCAGGCCAAGAAAAGCAATAAAAGAAAAAAGGAGGGTGGGTTAGATGAGGACGTTCTTCTTCAATGCTTCCCCTCGGTCTGCTGATAATGCTCTAGCCTGCCTGAGAGACCCCTATCCTCCCAAAAGTTCCCATGCCTTCTGTTGTGAGCTAGGAAATGCGCCGCTATCGCCACCTGTCCTGGCTCCAGCTGGAAGGGAAACGCCGGCAAGAGCAGGAAGCCAAACTGTTCCTGTCCTTAGTTTCTGGTCACTGCCGGCCGGGCGGGACTTCCTCAGGGTGGCTGGAGCTGACACGGGGAGGGGTTGCTTAGTCAGCAAGACTGGTCTAGGCCATGAAAGAGCGGCAGTTTGGGTGTGAGAGTCAATAACAAAGAAGGGGGGGTCTGCTAAATGCTGGGGATGAGAGATTGTGAGTGAGAGCGAAATATTTTGAGGTGTCGTTAGGGTTTTCCATGAAATGGGGATGGTGGTGTCTGCGGATTCGTGGTGGAGAATCATACAACTGTAGTGCCAAAAGAGGCCTCAAGAAGGTTATCTGTTCCAAAGCCTTGCTCCCAGACATTAAAAAAGGCACCTATCCAGCACAAGGTCACAGGCTCTATTATCTTCTAGATTTTAGCAGGCAGTTGACGGAGAGCAAAGAGGGCCAAAGTCTACTGACGCGGAGGAACAAGGAACGTGTTCAGTAAAGTGCACCCGAATATGTGGCTAGGTCACTTGTTCTGCAAAAGTGCAACTCTGCCTCCCCCAACCTACTGCAAAAGTCATTTGCTAATATTATCTGCAAATTAAACCTTTTCCATGTAGCCCATAATATTAGCAACTGATATTTAGTCATAGACATTGGTAATGACCAACCATTTATATGAAAGCCAACTCACAATATTCTGTCACAAATGGGTGTGGCCAAGAAATGGAACTGGATGTGTGCTGAATTTTCGCGGGGTTCACTTTTCACATCTTTCTAGAACAGTAGCTTTGCTCAGCGTCCCTCCAGACAGCCTTTTTATTGTGCATTTATGCTGATTCTTATGAATGATATTGTTGGAGTGATTATATATAAGAACCCCTCTTTCACACCTGCAAAAGGTTTTGGGCGGACATTCTACCTTGTTTCCAATCACCACATGTCCCGTGACTTCCTGCTGAAACCCTGCAGTTCTTTTATACCACAAATTGTTGGTTTATTTTTGTTGTGCTTTTGTCGCGCTATAGCACAAGGGTGCCCTTCCAGACAGAAATAATATGATACAATTGGGGAAGTACCACAGAACAACTAATAAAGCAGGATGATGTCTGGAAGGCCCAATATAAATCCAGCCCTAATTCACCATTATTGTATCAATGCCAGCTCAGACACTCTTTTTTAAAAATATTTTTTTATTAATTTTCCAACAAAAGAAATAATACATATAACACCACATTACAACTTTTACAAATTTTCTCTTTTGGACTTCCTCCAGCCCCTCTGACAATCATCCAAATTTAACTTTTTCAAATACACATTTCCTAAATCTGCCATTGCCTTTTAGCATATCTTTACACATTTGTTTTTCTTTTTTACAATACTTCTCAAACTTTTACAGAGCTTCTTGAAATGCCACTAGCGTTATTCTCTCGTCGCTTATACATTCCAAATAATCAACAAACCTGCCCCAGTCCTCAATGAACTTTTGATCACGTAGATATCTAATCTTCCCTGTCAGTTTATCAAGTTCTGCATAGTCCATCAGCTTCATTCTCCACTCCTCTAATGTTGGTAATTGTTCCTGTTTCCATTTCTGGGCCAATAATATTCTTGCTGCTGTTACTGCATATTGGAAAAGTTTACAGTCCTCTCTATTTATTTCGTTTCCTATTATACCTAAAAGAAAAGCCTCTGGTTTCTTAACAAATGTATATTTCAACATTTTTTTCAATTCATTATATATCAACTCCCAGAAGCTCTTCACTTTCTTACATTTCCACCACATGTGATAAAATGTACCATCCTTTTCTTTGCATTTCCAACACTTCTTACATGTTTTATACATTTTTGCAAGTTTTACAGGTGTAATATACCATCTATAAATCATTTTCATAACATTTTCCTTTAACGTAGTACATGCAGTAAATTTAATATTTTCATTCCATAATTTTAACCAATCATTGAACTGTATATTGTATCCAAAATCTCTGGCCCATTGTATCATAACTGATTTAACTTCTTCGTCCTTTGTGTGCCATTCCAGCAGTATTTTATACATTTTAGATAACATTTTATATTCATTATTTAATATTTCTGTTTGGAATTTAGAATCTTTCTCTGCAAAACCATATTCCTTAAAGTCTTTTTTAAACATTTCATTTATCTGAAAATAATGCAACCAATCATATACATATTCTTTTACTTCTTCATAAGGCTTCATTTTCCATCTCCCCCCTTCTTTAACAATCAAATTTCCATATGTAATCCAGTTCCTTTTCATATTGATTTTTTTAACACTCATAACCTCTAACGGAGATAACCAGTGTGGAGTTTTTGGTTCAAGAAGGTTTTTATACCTATCCCATATTTCTATCAACGATCTTCGGAAGATGTGGTTCTCAAATCCTTTATGAATTTTCTTCTTTTCAGACCATAAGTATGCGTGCCAACCAAATCTGTTATCAAAACCTTCTAAATCTAACAATTCTGTATTTTCTAATTTTATCCATTCCTTTAACCAACAGAGACATGATGCTTCATAATATAATTTCAAGTCTGGCAGGGCGAAACCTCCTCTTTCTTTAGCATCTGTTAATAATTTAAATTTAATTCTTGGCTTCTTACCCTGCCAGATATACCTTGAAATTACTCTTTGCCATTCTTTAAAAATCACAATCCCCTTGATTATTGGAATTGTCTGAAACAGAAATAACATCTTTGGCAGTACGCTCATCTTTATCGTTGAGATCCTTCCCCATAACGATAATTTCATTCGTCCCCACACCTCCAGATCTTTCTTAATTGCCTTCCACACTGGCATATAGTTATTCTGATACAAATCAATATTCTTGGGAGTTATCCAAATACCCAAATATTTCACTTTCTTCACCACTTCTATACCTATTTGTTGTTGCATTCTTCCTATCATATCTTGATCCATGTTCTTAGCAATTATTTTAGTCTTTTTCTTATTCAATATAAACCCTGCCACTTGACCAAATCTTTCCACCTCTGCAAGTATATTTTTTGCACTTTCCGAAGGTTCTTCAACCGTTAAAACCAGATCATTGGCAAAGGCTTTAACCTTATATTCATTCCTGCCTATTGCAACCCCTTTTATTGCTTCATTTTCCCTTATAGATTTTTTAAAAACTTCCAGGACCACAATAAATAACAATGGTGAAAGTGGACACCCTTGTCTCGTACCTTTAGCTATCCCTATTTCTTCCGTAATCACATTATTTACAATTAACTTAGCTTTCTGTTCTGTATAAATTGCCTTTATCCCATTAAGATAAAGGCAGCTCAGACACTCTTAGTATTGCAGGAGCAGGGATATTAGCCTTAGGCAAGCAACTATCTCTACTCCCTGTGCATCATGCTAGGGTGCTAAGGTTAGGAGCCTCTAATGCAGCGTGTGTGTAATATTGGTCTACCTTTTAAAGGTAAAGGACCCCTGACCGTTAGGTCCAGTCGCGGACCACTCTGGGGTTGCGGCACTTATCTCGCTTTATTGGCCGAGGGAGCTGGCGTACAGCTTCTGGGTCATGTGGCCAGCATGACTAAGCCGCTTTCTGGTGAAACCAGAGCAGTGCACGGAAACGCCGTTTACCTTCCCGCCAGAGTGGTACCTATTTATCTACTTGCACTTTGATGTGCTTTCAAACTGCTAGGTTGGCAGGAGCAGGGACTGAGCAACGGGAGCTCACCCCGTTGCGGGGTTTCGAACTGCCAGCCTTCTGATTCGCAAGCCTTAGGCTCTGTGGCTTAGACCACAGCGCCACCTGTGTCCTGGCCTACCTTTTAGGACTGTTTTAAAGATTAATGTGGTAGAGTGTGTGGATCACTTTGCACGATTAAACAAAGCACCATGTATACCTAATTTATTCTAATTACTACTAGAACCACAAAGGGTTTGTTGTGGAAATTACAAAGATAAACACTGACTGGAACTAAAAGTATGAAATTGTTTATAAGAGTCATAAGGAATAAATTAGAGTGCCTCCTGCAAGTCAGTAAGAAAGGAATGCATCTTTTGTTAAAAGTAGGTATGTGTAAAACTCTTTTTGCTTTATAACAGTGCAAGCATACATGGGAGTTCTTTTTGGGACTATTCCTGATATTCAGCTATTGAAGAGGAACAGAATAAAGAAGCCAGCTTATATTCCACATGCAAAATTGCAGAAAGCAGTGAGCAGTGTTGGCTGCACATTACAACAGAATTTTGCACTTACTTTAAAACAAAGAAGGAGCCGTTCCTTAAGCCTGCAAAAAAAGGCTTGAGAATTTGTGGGAAATGTCCAATTAAACTGGCGACAGGAATGATGGTCACAGTGCTGGAGTAGCTGCGGAGGATTGACAGCCGTCATGACATCCAGCTTCAGTGCCATGCCTATCTGTTTGTCCCTCCCCTTGAAGTGGAATAAATTATGCAAAATGAGCATATGTTTTGCATACCGCAACTTGATTTGCATAATCTGCACAGCTGCTGGTTTCAGCTTTTCAAGGAGCAGAACGTGAGCTAACTTGGTACACAACATTGAGGAGTGTTGTTGCTTTAAGCACACAGCTATGACAAGAATATGGTCTGAAAAGCAGGCTGGGTTTGGAGACAGCATTGCACTTTTGATGGGAAGAGCCTTTTTTTAGGAATGTGTGATTGGGACTGGGGAGGGACGACAGGGAGAAGAGCAGGCGCTCGGAGCATGATCCTTGGGGTGAGAATAGGAATGTTGCAAAGCGCACAAGGGAGTCCCTGTGTTCATCTTTGAAATGCCGAGGGGGGAATGTGCTTGCATGCAAACAGCCCTAATCTGCTACAAACAGTCTGCCTGCCCTTGAGAAAAGTCCCTCTGTTTTTCAGGAACTTACTTTTTCTTTCCCGTAACCAGCGCAGCCTTGCCTATTCAACTCAGTAATCCTTCTGGAGGGAGGGAGGCAGTTCCAGAAGCGCAACCCAGTATGGGCATATTCTAGAGCAGTAGTGACATATGTAAACATCAGAGAGTCATGGGTCACTCGCTTGAGGCATCTGGAGCTATGTTTTCCCTGCAGGCAGCCATGGCGTGGTGCCTCTTTTGCTCCTGTTTCTCGCCATGTAACACAGATTGTGTGGGTTCAACAGTACATTCAACACTACTCCTGTTTAGCCATTTGGTCCTTTCTAAGCCTGTGATTAAGGGACATGGGTGGCGCTGTGGATTAAACCACAGAGCCTAGGACTTGCCGATCAGAAGGTCGGCGGTTCAAATCCCACGACGGGGTGAGCTCCCGTTGCTTGGTCCCTGCTCCTGCCAACCTAGCAGTTTGAAAGCATGTCAAAGTGCAAGTAGATAAATAGGTACCGCTCTGGTGGGAAGGTAAACGGCGTTTCCGTGCGCTGCTCTGGTTCGCCAGAAGCGGCTTAGTCATGCTGGCCACATGACCTGGAAGCTGTACGCTGGCTCCCTTGGCCAATAAAGCGAGATGAGCGCCGCAACCCCAGAGTCGGTCACGACTGGACCTAATGGTCAGGGGTCCCTTTACCTTTACCTTTTAAGCCTGTGATTCTCTCTCTCTCTCTCTCTCTCTCTCACACACACACACACACACACACACAAACGTGTACATGTAGATATGCATGCACAGTCTTGTGTCTTCACTCTCAGATGCAGTCAGGGACATGCAGACAGATTTGTCCGAGCATATGCACATGTGAAACTTCCTTATCTTGTTTGACATTTGGTCCATCTACTGCAGCTTTATCTACTGGCAATAGGAATCCAGAACTTAGGGAGGGAGGTCTTTCCTGAGAGATTTTCAACTTTTTGATCGTCACCCTGCAAAACGTGTTCTCTCCCATGGACCTACAGTCAGAGAATACAGGCATGCCTGCTCATAAGCACATAAAAGCATGCGCACCAACTCAGTTTCCTTTTATGCATACGCCCACGATCTCCTTTCCTGTACTAGAGCGTGGCTAGGATTGGATTTGCCTTGGGCAGCTTTTGCTCCCACCTCTGTGCCCTTTAACCTCCAGCAAATGTGTTGAGGGCCCTAAAATAGCAGCCACTGGAGTCAGACAGGAAACACACAGGGGTGGAGGCTGGAGTTCAGACAGGCAGGAAATGGGCGGGAGTGTTGCTCCCCTGTCCCACAGAGAAAGAGAGAGAGAAAGAGAGGGAATGAACATATGCATAGTTCCAGTATCCAGATGATTGATGGACGAAATCACATTCAACCACGACTACTTCTGGAAATAACATACACTGAACAACCAGCCTCCAAATAGATGGATGCACCCTCCTTCATATTCCAGAGTTGGCACACCTACACACAGAGAGAAACAAAGCCACAGATACACAACCACACACGCACTCCTATACTGTATTCCTTTATTTCATACTCCACCTGGTTCAATCCGATCCCTTGATGCAGATTGGCATCATATTCGTACCTTCATGTTCCTTCACAACTTGCACCACAGTGAGAAGGGTGGAGAGAGACATCCCCAGCGAATGTCAAAGGGACTGCAAGGCTCTGAGTGAAACCCTCCCTGCCCAGCATCAAAAGATAACGCCCTGCCAGTTGCTTTATTTATCGGCAGCTGGGGATGCTGCAGTCTCCCCACAACACACATTGGGTGGGCCATGGCTGGCTTCCTTCTGAATTTTGTTCATCTGTCTCCTTTGAACCCCCTCCAGTCTGTCCCTGCTGCAAAGGCACAGGGCCCCCAGACTGAATGAACACAATTCTGTAAATGAGCTGAGCTTGATCTGTGTTATACAGAGTGAGGGAGCTGTTGATGTCTTGTGTCTCGTAGCCTCAGCTGTGTTTAAGGCTTGGAGGCAGGCAGTAGTCTGGGAGAGACATTGCTTGCATCCTATCATGTTCTGTCTGTCTGTCTGTCTGTCTGTCTGTCTTTTGCCACTCTACCAAATCTGGCCAAACAGGTTTGTTCAGGTTTTAGAAACATCACAACCCTCACCTTTTCTGCAGAACCTGATTAGAGCAGGTGAAAGCATCCACAACAAAGAGAGACCTTTCTTTGACACCATCTTAAACTGTTTTGGAGGTGGAGGTGTTGTCTGTCTCTAGCCTTTATGAGCTTGATGCAGCTCCAAGCTTGCCTTTTTGGATTGCTTCTTAAAAACAACAATAAAAACAAAACCACTTCTTCCATAAAGCCTTTCTTCCTGGACCACCCTCACCACTTCTGCACCGTCTTTACCACCACATCCTTTCAACTCTTTTCCTTTTCAGTTTCCCCTTTCTTCCTTCAGATTTGTTCTGAGTTTACTTTGGGGCTAAGTAAGGCAGTGTGCACTGGGTTTAGTGATTTGCAAGCTGATTTGTTACTGCTATTTTGATCTGTCCTGCATTCTGTGTTTTAATTGTGATATTTATAATGTTTATGGTTTTATTTTCTTTGTACGCTGCCCTGTTCAGTTTACTGGAGGGTGATCTAGAGACAGCTTTAAAATGAATACACATTCAGTGGCAATTACTTCTTAGTCAGTGTGTCTACAGTAGCATCCTCAGCCACCCATCAATGGGTCATATTCAATGTAGCATGAACCAAAATGTTCCATCAGCACAATCATTTCTGCTTGAGCAGAGAATGCTCTCCCCCTCCCCTCCATGTCCCCTAAATCCGTTCCCCCTCCCCAACCCTCCAAAGCAGATTTGGGGGTGGTACTGTAGAAGGAAGGGGGAATCTCATGGCAATAACGTAATCTTTGCTAGTGCAACTATTTAAGTGAAAATCACATGATGGTATGATGGATAATGGATTACAAGTCAACTTCTGCAAGTCAACGTGAGCTGCCTTTGGGTAATAAAGCCCCGTTTTGGGTTTTTCTTTTGCAGGTGGGTGCGCGAGTTTCTCAATGACGAAAACAAAGGCCTGGATGTGCTGGTGGATTATCTCTCCTTTGCTCAGTGTGCGGTGATGTAAGTGTCTGCATTTCCTTTGAGGTGTCCCTGAATCTTCCTGCCTCTTTGTATCACTATTGGAAGCAGTGGGACTTTGAAGGCAGGTTGCTGGGCATTGCGAGTGGGGAGAGTCCTTCAGGCTTCCCATAGACTCTGTGTTAGAACAGGATGCTTGACTACATGGATCGTTGGCCTGATCCAAAAAAAGCTCTTATTATGTTCTTATGAAACACATTTGTAGACAAAATCAGTCCAGAAGGATAATTAGCTACCTGGTTTTTTGTTTTTTAATCAGTCTTGGGGCCTATTCATATTCTCATTCAGAGTCCCAGGCAGGCAGAATAATGTTGTTGAATTCAACATTTTCCATCTGGAACATCTTTAGCTGGCAACCATCTGCTGCAATGGCTTCCCGGCTTCCCTTTTTCAACTTTTGTGATAGTCATCACCTTGGGGTATTTATTAGGGGCATAAATCTGCTTGCTAGTTGATTAATCATCTGGCCTTTCAGTGATGAACTGGTTATGCTAAAACTAATTCAAATATTATGAAAACCTCAGTTCAGGTGCCTTTCCGAGAAGAAGCGAGACAAATTTGCATCAGTGTCTCTGGGCAAGTTCAGGTGGCAGATGGTTGGGGTCACGCTGGCACTGAAGTCAGGGCACTGCTGAAAAGGCCCTCTCATTGGCCCCCACGCCACCCCTTCTTAGTGTCCCCGAGGAAGATTTTTACAGTTTGAGGCAGGCTCACATGGAAAGAGATACACCTGAAGGCATTTTGATACCAAGCCATTTAGAGGTGCAAAACAAGGGCAGGTAACCTCTTTCAGCCCAAGGGCCACATTTCCTTCTGGGCAGCCTTTTGAGGGCCACATGCCAGGGGTGGGGCCAGAGGCAAAAGTAAGCAGATCAATGAGACTCTGTACAGCAGGCTAGTTTCTGCACACATGCTTTAGCCTCTATATAGGCAAGCTAGAGGCATCACACCCCCCTAGCCCATCAAAAACACCCAGAAGAGGGTGCAAAACAGAGGGAGCATATGGCTGGAGAAGGTGTATGACCTGGAGAGAGAGATTTGGAAGACCGCATTCGACCCCTGAACCATAAGGTCCCCACCTGTGCTGTAAAGGTTAAGGCCAGTATTTCAAACTGGGATCTTTAAATGGACCAGGAGGCCAGTGTAGTTGATTTAAAACTCTTCACCGAGATGCAAAGAGCAGCATGGGAGCGACTTGTGAGTCAGTGCCCTGCTGAGCGCCCAGTTCCCCTTTTCACAAGGGAATTGCTTTGGCAGCAACCAGCTCTGAAGGTCTATCCTTAATCATAGTATTGTAGAGATGGAGGGGCCTGCGAGGGTCATCTAGTCCCACTCCCTGCAATGCAGGAATCTTTTTGCCCAAACCACAACCCTGAGATGAAGAGTTCTCATGCTTTACCAGCTGAGCTATCTGTGACTCCTTCCAGGATTCAGTGGACACAGCTCTAGTAGCTCCCAGGAAGCAAGTTGGTGTGTGCAGCACCTGCTCTAATGTAGACACCTGACTGCCAGGTGGTTCACTTCTAATGTAAAGCCAGCCTGTAGCACAGTGCGGATTGGCCTGTATGCTGTGAGCACACATCTGATGCAATGCTAGCCTGGGAATTTGTCATAGGGCAGGCCCAGCCTTAAAAAACATATCTGCCTGTCTGCCTGCCTGCCTGCGTGTATGTATATATATGCCTTGTACCTGGTTTTCTTTGTGCTCAGATCCTGCTTACGCAGGGGGAGATTTGAGCCTATGCCTTGTCGCATGCCAAGCTGCTGGGCTTGTGGCCTGTTGGGAGGAGCCCCCGTGAATCCAGAGCTTGAGCGCTCTACGCAGCTTTTGTTTTCGAACGTCTCTCTGTGTGTGTGTGTGTGTGTGTGTGTGTACGGCTGGGGGGTGTCTGTGTGTCTGTGGGCATAGGTATGGTGTGTGATCCCTCTCTGCCCTCCAGGTTTGATTTTGAGGGCCTGGAAAGTGGTGAGGATGGAGCGCTGGAAAAGCTGAAATCCTGGAGCAGGTCCATAGAGGATCTGCAGCACCCCAGCACCCTGTCTGCACCCTACGCCAACAGCCTTGCTCGCTCTGCGCGCCAGTCTGCCCTCCGGTATGTACCTCTGCCCTGCTGCGCCTTCTGGTGTGTAGCCTTCTGAGCGCTGCCATTGGTTGTAATAATAAACCCCCTCCCTGCTTTCTGCCCTCCAGGGGATGCCGTGTGCTGATCTCTTCTCCCCACTCCCATCCTTCCCCCCTGATGCTCCTCTGGCGGTAGCTGGCCATGTCTCCTCTCTGCTCCAGGCCTTCTCTTTTGCCATGCTCTGTTTGCCTGTCTTTGCTGGGTCTCCTGTTCTCTCTCTTTCTCTGTCCTTCTCACCTGGGTAAGTATTTCTGCACTGGGCTGCTGCGTGAGGAATTCTGTGCACACTCCCCGGGCTGGACGGTGGCCTAGGTGCATGAAGATGTGTGCGGGAACACAGAGGGGGCCCCTGCAGTCCACACCCAGGGCTGGTGGCCTGGTGGCAAGCAGGTGGCCAAGCGGCCAATGGGGACGGATGATCCAAGAGCAAGGTCCAAGACTCCTGGTACCTCGCAGTCTGGGAGGTTCCTGCCCTGGGAATGGACATGGTTCAAACTCCAACTTAGTCACAGGCCCGTTGGCTGACTTTGGAAAAGCTCCTTCTCTCTCAGACTCTGATTCCCATCTGTAAAAATGGAAAGAAAAACAGTTTTACCACGCAGGGCTATTGCTCCTGACAATTTTAACTGTATGCCTGATGATTCTTGATAATAGTAGGCATTCAGTACTTTGAGGTGGCTAGATATTCTTGTAGGTCCAGCAGAGAAATTCTGTGGTGTATTTGTTTATTATTTGTTTCATAAAAAATTACATACCACTTGATTGTAAAAACAAACGAGCACCCAACCACAACCTCAAAGCAGTTTACACATTGAGACAGCTATTGAGCAACAAGGGCTGCTGAAAGATTATTATCATTTTTCCCCTTCAAAGAGTGATGGGTGGTTTGAAAGAAGTATTGCTGTTTGTGGTATATACATTCATCCTGCTATTTTGTCTGGTTAAATAGGTTTGGGAGGCCTTTGTTTTTACCCCAATCCTGCAAAACATAGTTGACCAAGATAAGAAACAGAACACGTTGAAACAATGCCTTTTTTGTATCATTTCCTAGTCTTTGCCTCTAGTCTAAGAAATATTAAACCAAGTTTAGAGGGTACTCCAGGGAATCAGGAGACAGGATGCCTAAACCCATGGGTTGGGTGGATTCCTTTTCTTACTTAATTTGGTCACCTGGTTCCCTTTCCAACTCATGTCTTTAAAAATTGGGAGCTCATGAGTTCAGACATTTTTAGCATAGGTGGGCGAATCTGCATAATACCTGTGGGAACTCCATCTTGGGTGAGGGTCGTGGCTGCGAAGGGATCAGTGTCTCCCCATACTGTCATGGAGAGACATGGCAGATATATATGCTGAGCCCCAAACTCAGCCAAAGCTGAGCCCCAAAAACTCAGCCCCAAAATCAGGCCAAACATACCGTATTTTTCGCTCTATAGGATGCACCCAACCATAGGAGGCACCTTGTTTTAGAGGGGGAGAACAAGAAAAAAAAAATCTCCCCCTCTCTGCCCAGCACCCCCTCAGCGAAGGGGCAGGAGAAATGGAGCCCCTTCCATTTCTCCTCCCGCTTCGCTGAAGGGGTGCTGCGCCTTAGCTGAAGGGGCACCTAGCCTTCAGCGAAAGGAACCCAAAGCCTCCAGAGGCTTCAGGCGGCTATCTTTGAAGCCTGGGGAGCCAGAGGGGTCGGTGCACACCGACCCCTCTCGCTCCCCAGGCTTCAGCAAATGCAATGCGAAGCCTCCGGAGCGCGGCGGGAGCCTGCATTCGCCAAGGAGCCTGCATTCACTCCATAGGATACACACACATTTCCCCTTAATTTTTGGAGGGGAAAATGTGTGTCTTATAGAGTGAAAAATATGGTACTTTTCCTCCTTGATCATTGAGCTTTTCGGCCCTTGTGTTCTTTCTGTGTCTCAAACACCTAGAGAGTATTCCAGATTTTTGACAAGAAACTTCTTTATTCCTTTTGGAAAACCCCATTTAAATCCCCAGTGTATTTACAATATTTTTGCTTCAAGTTTTTGGGAACTGTATAATTATTTTTTTAAGCAGCATGACTTTAATTTCTCCTTGTTTCAGCAAATAAAAGCTGAATGTCCTATCTCTTGAGGGGTGTTTGTGCATGTGTTGAAAGCTAAAACTGACAACAGTGGTCTCCTGGAACTTAGCTTTTAAGTAGATTAGCAAAACCCCTGAGTTGATCTTAGACTCCAAATGAGTGGTAGCCATTCAGCCTTTCTTTTGCCAGCGAGAAACCCACATCTTGGGCAAACCTTCTGACAGAAGCTGGTGGTTCTAATTACAGCTCTCCCTTCCTGTTCTTAGCTGCGGCCGTGACCTCATCATTGGCATGGGGCAAACATTTTTTTGAGCCTCACTGCTTTTTCTGTGTGTGTGTATGACTGTGCTAAATGTAGGACTCTCTTTTTGCCAGATACACCACCCTTCCCAGCAGGAAAGCCCTGAAGAACTCACGGCTGGTTAGCCAGAAGGATGACGTCCACGTTTGCATCCTGTGCTTACGAGCCATTATGAACTACCAGGTAATGCTGGCAGGACCCTTCTTCTTCTTCCTATTGCCTGCCTCTAGCTAGGATCAGGGATGCCTGTTGGCTGCAAGTCTAAGCCCAACACTTCATGAGTGGGGAAAACTGAATTCTACCCTAGCAGAGTAAAATAAATCAAAATGTGTGCTTGTATTTACCGTATTTTTTGTACCATAACACTCACTTTTTTCCTCCTAGAAAGTAAGGGGAAATGTCTGTGCGTGTTATGGAGCGAATGCCTACGGATGGCGGGGGGATCTGCTGCAGTCGTGAGCAGAGGATCCATGGTTCCTCTTCCCTCCTCTGTGGCTCGCTTTGAAACAGCAAAGCGGGAGAAGAGCCGCTGAGTGGGGAGGAGAGCGGGACAGAGCCTGCTTGCTTTAAAGGAGCAAAGCGGGAGAGGAGAGGAGCCTTCTCCTCTTATACCCCTCTTCTGCATTATTAGCAGCATCCTTCTCCACACACCCCTCGCGTGCTCCTTCTCCCTTGAGTGCTTTTCCATCCCTCCCCACCTAAAACGTGGTTACAAAGCACGGATCCACATGGATCCTCAGGATTTTTGCACTGGGTCACCCCAAATTCACCATCAGATCACATAGCATGTCCATGGCTACAGCTTGCACCAAAAAAATCAGGCATCCACTGTTTCGTGGGGCCGCAGTGGTGCAAAAATGTGGTTACAAAGCATGGATCCACATGGATCCTCAGGATTTTTACATTGGGCTACCCCAAACTCACCGTCAGATCAAATGTCTGTGGCCACAGCATGAACCACAAAAATCATACACCCACTGTTTCGTTATAATTTTTTCCCCTTGTTTTCCTCCTCTAAAAACTATGTGCGTGTTATGGTCGGGTGCGTGTTATAGAGCGAAAAATACGGTATTTATTTACATTTGTAGCCTGGCTCTATCTAAAGGGCCTGGGATGGGTTGTGGGAGTTGGAAACAAGTGCAGACAATTGGACACATAAGAAGTGTGTGTGTGTGTGTGTGTGTGTGCAATAAATCTGAGCCAAAAGAACATTTTTGACGGGCAGGAGGGAGGCATGAGCCCCTTTGTTATTGTGTGATGTGCGATATTCCTTTGAAAACACATCATTTATTTATTTTTAGTACTGCCAGTTTCCTAGATGATTTGCACTATATAATGACTCCACTCCAGGCTGTGCCTGGGCTGCTAAATCAACAGTTTCGCTGAGGTTTCACTGCTTCTTTCTACTCCTAATACTTCTATGCATTTCTTCCCCTTTTTGCATGTCAGTATGGATTCAATCTGGTCATGTCTCATCCTCACGCTGTCAACGAGATTGCCCTCAGCTTGAACAATAAGAACCCCAGGTAAGGCGGCTGGGTGTTCAGGTGCGCCCTGTGGAAACGTGGATAAAACCTCTATAGGTGGACTAATGTGGCTCCCTTTGTTTGGCTCTTAGTGTGTTTAAAAATGCCAGGTCCTGCTTGCCTTACAACCAGCGTCAAGTCTCTTCAGCTGTCCCTTGGGCTTCTCCTACCAGTAAGGGGTTTTAGTTGTGTAATGGGACTTTCACATCCACAGAGAACTGCTGTCTTCAAAACTCTTCACAAAGAAGTCAAAGCTGGTGTCACAGGTGCTCCCCAGCCAAAGGAAAGCACACGGCAGATAGTTAACTCTTCATTGACAAAAGCGGACGCTGAGAATAGTTTCTATGACTCTGAATACTTACACATACCAGTCTAGCGTCTAGGCTGCTATTCCCAGCTCTGTGCTCTATAGAGCAGTTGCAGCAACAGGGGACCACTCCCCCTTCACCTTTTTATGGATCTCCCCCCTCCTGGTTCTGGGAGACAGTGGTGCAGGAGTGGGTGGGGAAGCCCCCAACCCTTCACTTGCCTCTCCTGCTGCTCCCTCTTTTTCTTCAAACCCATCCTGTGCTCCACCCTCCAGCTCTGAAGCTGTCATGGACTGGCTTGGCACAGAGAAGTGGTGGGAGGCACCAGCTGGGGAACCCCCAAGGGAACCCGCAGGGGAAGAAGGCTCAGAGCCAGGGGTTTGGTGGTGAGACAACAGAAGCTTCCTCTGCCTCTGCCTCTGCCTCTGCCTCTTGCCTCCTGGCAAGTAGAGGTCCCCACAAATCACTACTCTCCCACAAATCCCTTCCCCTGGTGCACACGAGTCAGCGTCCTTCTGGTCCCTGACAGCTTGTTCTTAAGTGAGCTGAAAGTGACTTGAGAGAACCATCACTTTCCATGAGGCCCTCCAGACAGATTGACATTTGTTGTTGCATGTGATTGATGCAGTACTAGTGCACCAGGGCTAGATTTATACTGGATCATCCACACATCATTCCGCCTTTTTAGATGTTCTCTGATGCTTCCCCAGTGTTATTGCCCCACACTCTTACACTGCAGTGCGACAAAAGTGGGGGTCCTCTAAGAAAGAGAACATTTGTGTTATGAAATGTTACAGGATTTCAGCAGGAAATATGGGGACATGCACTGATTGGAAAGGAAGCAGTAGAGCCACCCTTAAACGTTTGCTGGCACAAACAGTATTGAAAACAGGATCGTGTATAACTGCCCCAAGACCATCCTGAGCACAAATCATAACAGATGCACAATAAAAAGGATGTCGGGGGGGGGGGTCCGTGGTGTGTGCGTGTTTGTATGATACCATGGATCCCTCCCTATATTGCCTCTGGTCAAACAAGTTTTGCAGTTTTTTGAAATGCTTCGTGAAACCCTGCAAAACCTGTTTAGCCAACATGGAAGTGGAATGAGTTCACACGCTATTAGTAGCCATCCCTCCTTCAAACTGCCATCGGCTCTGAAAAACAAAACGAAACAATGGCCTGCCTCCAGCTAGTGAAACTGATTTCGAGCAGGTTTTAATTTGCAGAACAGATGTGCACTTGGACCACTTTCTCCTGTTTCCTCATATTGTTTGGCCTAACTGAAATCTCTGTGCACAGCCAGAAAAACTGTCTGGGCCATGTTGTTGATATAAAGTGCATTGATCATCTGCGGTTTCCAGGCCTTCCATTGCAAAGTTGCTGGTTTACATCTTGTGTTGGCTTATCACATATCCAGTCCTGGCACTATATGATGAATGGGCATTTATACAGAGGGAAGCAAGCTCATGAGTAAACCATGTCCCTGGGGGTCTTTTGGTATGCTCTGCAAAGTAATGTTTACAATATGAACCGCAAAATATAATTTATATACAATATTTCTTCTTCTTGCGTAGATGTTATAAGTTTGCACTTTTTTTATTGCCTCCCCTTGCCCTAACAATATTAATTCAGCATTTGAAAATGCAGCTCGTTTAAGAAACTCCCTGCTGGGCTCAGTCTTTAATTGGTAAAGTGAGAATGCCATGGAGATACAAAGAAAAACAAGCCCTTTCTCACTTGAAAGCTGCTGTTAAAGTGGCAGGATCATGCCAGACATGGGTGTAAAATACTTAACTAACTGACCAATTGTATCACAGATAACTCGGTTCTGCCCCCCTGACATAAAGCCTGCTCCCCGTGAAATAAATCCTGGCTCCGCCCATGATGCCAGATATATGTGGAGTCATTCTACCCTAGCAGAAGGGTATGCCCTAGAGGCATAGCTGTCAACTTACATATTTGAAAATAAGGGACCAACAGCCTCGAAAATAAGGGATCAGCAGCCAAAATAAGGGATTTTCCAAGCACAGGTATGTTCAACTCCTGAGCCCCTCCGAGCCAAAGGCAGAAAGCCCAGCCAGCAGCCAAACGAAGCCTCAAGCAGTGGTTCCCACAGCGCAGCAACCCAGCAAAGGGGATGCATCAAGGAAAACCACCGTCATCTCTCCGCTGGGAAGCGCTGAGCAAAGGCGAATCCCCAGGCAACGCGGCCGATTTGATCGGCACAAGGCATGCAAGCTCCACCCCCCAGTCGTTCTTAGACTCCATATTGGGTGAGCAACACAGCCAAGCAACCCAGTTGGAGCCTCCCTCCTCCCTGGCCAGCAGGGAGGGAGGGAGAGGAGCTGCTTCCTTTGAAACCCGGGAAATTTAAGGGACATCATCAATAAGGGACAGCAGTAGGACACGGCGCTGGGATAAGGGAGTTTCCCGCCAAATAACGGACAGTTGACAGCTATGCCTAGAGGGGAAGCTCCTGCTTACCTAGCATTAGTTGCCGCACCAATGGATGTGTTCAGCTGGAAACCAGAAATGATCAAACTGCACTAGGAGCAGGGGCAAAGCTGAACAATCAGGGACACCTGCTGATCACAAAACCTACACCTGTGTTGCAAAACTGGAATAGACAGCGGTTTGTTGGAAGCAAGGCCCCCTGACAGGAAAGCCTCAACTTTGAATGATAGGGGTAGCCAGTTTGGTACCCTGCAGGTGTTCTTGGACTTCACTTCCCTCCAGCCCCAGCCAGCATGGCCTGTGATTGGAGATTGTAGGAGTTGTAGTCCAACGACACCTGGTGGTTACTACACTGGCTGCCCCTGCTGCATGCCTCTGCAACAGTTGCATCCGAGGGATGCTGTTATCATTGTGGGATATATTCTGCGTCACCAGCAAAGTGACATTGCTTTTCTTTCTGGTTGGTGGCACATCCTTGCTTCTCTCTTTTCTCTCCAGGACAAAAGCCCTGGTGTTAGAACTGCTGGCAGCTGTTTGTCTGGTGCGTGGCGGCCATGAGATCATTTTGGCTGCTTTTGAGAATTTCAAGGAGGTGAGGACTAACCTACAGCACCCTGGGGGAAATCAGCAACGGGGAACCTGCAGTTATTCTTGAGCTCCCATCAGTCCTGATCATTGGCCATGATAGCTGGGGCTGATGGGAGTTGGAGTCCCAGCAACATCAGAACGCCCCAGGTTCCCCATACCTGGGAGAGATATGAAACTTGGAAGAGGAAGGGAAGGCAAGATGAGGGAAATAGATGTGCGTGGTAGTGGGGACAATTTAGTAGAAAATTGTGCGCACAAGGACAAATGGACAGACAGATACGCAAGTTGAGGGAGGGAGGTGGAGGAAAAGTCGTGTAGCATAAATGGATAGAGTAGCAGTGGCCAACTTTTGATCCCAAATCAGAGCCCATGTGTTAGTGCCACTTAGGAGCAAACTGCAATACCAGCACACATTGGTACCTGTTTACCTCTGCCTTCCTCAGCTCAGGAGTGGCCTCTACACAGGTAGCTCCACTCCACACCATAACTGTGCTTGAAAGCCCACCAGTTCTGTTTCTGGATGGCGTAAACCCCTGTAGCCTTTCATTCAAGATGAAGTTGATTGAAGGCTCTTCTCTCGACACCCTCAGTGTCTGAGGTTAGACAGGTGGGCACCAGGCCTCCTCACCCACATTATGGAATTCCTTCCCTATGTGTGTGAGCCTGGCACCATCTTTTAAGTGCCAAGCAAAGCCTGCCCGGTTTGCTTAGGCTTTCAATTTTATCTGATCTGCCTTTTTGTGGCATCTTCTCCTCCCCACTTTTTTGTGTATTTTGTCTTAATGGATCCTGCTCTCTTAAATGATTATTATTAGCATTATTAATTGTTTTATTCTGCTGTTTGCCCCCTTGAAACATCCATCAAAGGCAGGGAATTCTAAATCCAAAATTAAAATTAAAAAATAGGTGGAGCCTACATATGCAGGGTAGAAGGAGAAGGAGCCAATGCTCTCTCTCTGCCGAGGGATTCAAGCAGAGCTGCTTGTTCCTCCTGCCTGGGCTGCTGATGTGAGGCTGGGTAAAGGAATGAATACAGGAATGTGCTTGAGAATATCGGAATGTGCATGTGAATCTGGTAGAAGGGATGAATAGCTACGTGAAGGGGTACTTATGGAGAAGTCTACAAAGACTGCATACCGGGAACAGTCTGTATTTGGCTGGCTCACCAGTACTAAAGCACCCTTAAGACCCTGCTGTGCTCTCTGCTTCTCAGGTTTGCAAAGAGCAGCACCGCTTTGAGAAGCTGATGGAGTATTTCCGCAACGAGGACAGCAATATTGACTTCATGGTAAGGAGCAAAAGCCCTGGTGCCCTGAGTTGCATAAAAGCACAAGTCGCTTTTCTGTTTATGCCAGCAGCTCCCACAATCTGATGGGAAGGACAGGTTGCGGTATATACAGTGTCTCTTAAATGCAAGATTATATACATGCTGTCACTGACCGTGCTGTGGGCAAGGACACGTTCCAGCCAGGCATAAACACTCGGGCCAGTAGGGGATGTGGCCAACAGAATGTGGCCCAAGAAGAGTTCTGATGGCCGAACAGAGCCATCAGTAGCTTCTCCACCCCTGCTGTGGATAATAGATGGACCAATGTTCTGACGCAGTACAGGTGGCAAGCATTTCACACGGGGGTTCCATTCCCGGCCCCTCCGCACATTGGCGGAGCACACATAAGTGCGACCCACTCCATTATACCCCGTTATGCCCCAGATCTGCCCTCTTCTGGGTCCAAAAGGACCCACACGTTAGCGATCACATGCCAATTGGACGTGCCCAAAATGATCGCCACCTGCATAAGGCAGTTCCCTATGTTTCTAATTACCATGTTCCAGCATAGAGCTGCAGAACCCTGGTATTAAAGCACACTGCATCCGCATGCTAGCCAATTGAATTTTAGGAAGCAACATAGGAAGATTGGTCCACCCCAACTGGCAGCCGCTCTCCAGAATCGTGGGCAGAGGTCTTTTCCATCACCTGAACCCTGTTCCTTTTTTTAAAACTGGACATGCTGGAGACCGAACCCACGGCATGAAAAGTGAATTCCGCTGAGCTGAACTCCCTCCTCTTAATTATGCAAAGTTCCTCTCCAAAATCATGGCAGCTGAGGTGCAGGGATCTCAACCCCAGAGGCCTTCCCCATCTGTGCAGGCATTCCCATTTTACACTGTGGATTGGATTGGTAGAGTCTGCGTATGGACAGCGGGTTGCCGGGTACCTATCTCTTCTATGGGGTAGGGACTGTTCCCCCCCCAATCCAATTTATATTACAGAACAATTTAGAAAGTGTGTTTCTGCTTCTTCATCCCTGTTCTACTCTCCAGCTACCATGTCAAAGACTGTGGCAGCGCTCTTGCACACAGTCAATATATTTTTATTGATTGATTTAATACCTGTTGGTGGTTCGAATCCCCGTGACAGGGTGAGCTCCCGTTGCTCGGTCCCAGCTCCTGCCAACCTAGCAGTTCGAAAGCACGTCAAAGTGCAAGTAGATAAATAGGTACCGTTTCGGCAGGAAGGTAAACGGCGTTTCCGTGCACTGCTCTGGTTCTCCAGAAGCAGCTTAGTCATGCTGGCCACATGACCCGGAAGCTGTACGCCGGCTCCCTCGGCCAATAAAGCGAGATGAGCGCCGCAACCCCAGAGTCGGCCACGACTGGACCACAACAAAACAACTCCTAAATGGTTTATAGTTTACAGTGCAAGCTGCATGGTTTACAGTGCAAAACAGTAACTTGGCAGCCTATGTTCCCATCTGCCTTTCCCAAGTGCTTTCACCTGGTTGGCCATAATGTATTTTAAAGGTCTTCTGCCTATTGCCCTCTCTCAATATCTTTGCAGACCTAGGTCTGGCTCTTGCCTCTTCATTTCTTCTCCTTTTCACAGACTTTTCACAGGTGCATTTCCCAACTGTGGTGTCCTGGAACATAGGCTTTTTAAACATTTGATCCTGTATCGGTGAAAACTCTAGACCGGACTTCTTCAACATGGTGTATTCCAGATGATGTTGGACTCCCATCTCCCATCAGGCCTCAAACCAGCATGGCCAGCAACCAGTATAATGGGGTTATTTTTTTTTAGTCCAGCAGTATCTGGAGGACACCACGATGGGGAAGACCCTGGCACTCTTGACAAAACCACAGGGGGATGACAAATTGAAGTTGTGCGCCATGATGCCAGCTGCCCTCTCTCAATGTGTTTTTCAGGTGGCTTGTATGCAGTTCATCAACATCGTGGTGCACTCTGTTGAGGACATGAACTTCCGTGTGCACCTGCAATATGAGTTCACCAAACTAGGTCTGGAAGAGTTCTTACAGGTAACACCCAGTCTCTTCACAAGCCAATCTAGGAACAGCTGATAGAACCTAGTCCCGGTCAGACTTTTTCCAAGAATAGGTCAAATGCCTGACAAAGATGGGTAATGGGGTTGTTCAGCTAGATCTGAACCTTTTATAGTTGCATGTGCTGCTGGCTCCTGGCCATTTGGCGCCTGCATGCTCAGTTTGATATCTGCAAAGCGGCACCTAGTTTAAGTATCAGGACCTGGGCCTTCCTAGATTTGGGGCAATAAGAAGTCTAACTTTTTCTGTTGTGACTGGTGCCCATTCTGAGAGGTCCTCTATAGTAAACTCCTGAGGCTCCACAGAGCCCACCCTCTCATCGCAGAATACTTTTAAATAGTATTCGTACCATGTCTGAGATGGGACGGTGTTAGTCATGGAGGGTCTCTCGTCAAGGGCTCCAGAAACTAATGCCAGAATTGTTAGCTACTGTTGCTTGGATTCAACATTCCCATTGTTTTTCAGTGAAAAACTTGTTCTTCGTGCCAATCAAGAGATGTAATTGGTGTTTCAATTTAAAGTATTCCTCTGGCAGTCTCTGCACACCAGAGTCTCTGTATTGGTGATATCTATTTCTAACCTGTGTCTTTAAAGATAAGTATTCACGGTTAAACCAACCAGTTGCATTTTTCCTCACCAGATTTTTCCGTGACTGGGGTTGTGAGCTTAATAGTCATGTGCTCTGACACATGAATCATTAAATTGTCATACTCATGTATGGTCTCTTGATCTTTGTCTAGGTCCATTGATTTTAAGTTAAACTCTACCAGGGTGTTAGAGCAAATTAATGGTTGAAATTTCTCAGAACAACTTGTGACCATATGAGTCTGGGCAGGATGGCTTGCTCAGATCCATCAGCCAGGGACACCTGCATGGGAGGGGAGGAATTAATAGAGAAAATCACAGGAAGGCGGCATCTACTCACCCTTGACCCCTAAATGCATAGGCGCTTAATGCAAGCAAGATTCCTGCATTTTCCCTGAGCTTAGACAAGTTTTGATAGCGATTTAGAAGTAATGTTGTTCCTCCTAGAAGTCGTTGTGCCAAATCCTTGAAGCAAAATCGCTTTGAGGTTTGAATCACACGCCGTGCTGGTCCTCATGAAAAACATGGGTGTGTTACATTGCAGTCTTGTTCACAGATTTTTCTTCGTTACCTTTTTCTCCTGGTGCACAGAAGTTACCTTTTGAGGGGAACAAAATGCCCTCTAGGCTTACAGTTATGATTGTTGGCACAATATTTATGCACTAACAGGCAATCAAGGCCGAAAAACAACAACCAATGTGATCAGTACCAAAGATCAACAAGAAAAAACAGCTGCTCATCCTTTTAATAGAGGTGTTTTCAACTAGAGGTGAACTGTGTCCAGGCAGGATGTTTGTGTGTGAGAGAGACAGATTGACAGAAAGGCAGCATAACGTACTCTTATTGGAGAGTAGCCTTCATTTAGAGTATCTTTTGGAGCCTTTGCAAAGATACAGGGTTCCTCTTGTTAGCCTATTGCAGCAAAAGCAATTAAGAGTCCAGTAGCACCTCTTCAAGACTATCAAATTTATAGTGGCATAAATGTTTGCGGTCCAGAACCCACTTCATCAGAGACAGATAAAGATAGCCTGGAACTGAGGGTGCTTCCAGATGAGTGTTTGTTGTGAGATTGTTGCTCCTTATGCATTCATGAGGAAAATCCAGGGGAAATTTGATAAGATTTTTTTTTAAAAAAACCCAAACAGTTGTCAATTACCTATTTGTAATATCACAACATTTTCAATATTAAGCCTGAAAGCACCCTTATGAAATGCCTGCTTCACATTTCCTGAAAATTTTATCTGTTAAAAAACCACAGAAACTTCCCTCTTCACAAACATGCTGAGGGGAGTTTCGCTTAATCAACACACATTTGATTCCTTGTCCTATCTTTGAGCACTATGACTTCAGTTGGAGATGGACTGGTCTCTTTTCAGAGAGGCAGCTTGGGGGTAGGGATGGGTTTCTGCCTGTAATGTGTACATGTCTCACCATTGTCTCTGGTAAACAGGTTCCTTGGGGCTTGAATTGTTTCAAAAACCTACAGAACCTACTTGACCAAAGACAGTTATGGAACTAGAAAATAAAGGGGATCCCATGGAAAGTGATGCCTTCTTCAAGTTGTCTCCAGCTCCTCTAAAACCAACATTAACTTTTGCCTTCCTCCTCCCTTTCCCTTCCATTGAGTTGCCAAGATACTTGTTTGTAGTCTGGTGGTCTGTTTATGTCTGCTGTGATGGCAGCCAATGCACTTAACAACCTCATCAGGCAAAGAGGACCCTACTGTTAGTTTAAACCTTCCAGTTAAGGGCTGTGATATACTTTGCTGTGGAATAGTCGTCGATTCCAGCAAAAGCACTCCTTAGCAAGTGACTGATGGAACTGGAAGCAAAACCTTTGCAAGGCAGTGGGGGGTGGGGATACGAAAAGAATTAAACTTCTCAAGCCCCAGCATCAAATAAATTCCTTGTTATTGAAAAGAAAGACTGGCCACCCTCACATGAAAATAGACAACAAACCTGAACATCTTTTTAAAAGGCCAAAAATTTTTTCCGTTGGGCAAGAAGTTGGGCAGATGGCGGGTTTGGATATGTAGTACCATTCCTCTCCTAATTATTGAAGATAATGGAAGGATGCAGAACAGTGGAGTTGGGTGCAAGGCCTGGGTGGAAATCCCGGTTTGATGTCAGTTTCTAGCCTTGGTTTCAGCTGAATCAAAACCAAAACAGACATTAGGAGACCAAGTCTTGTTCTCAGAACCAAGGTCATTGCTCGTTCAAGGGAAACAGGCACCAGTTCAATAACAGGAACGAAACGGCAGAATAAAGAAGCGTAGTGGTACAAAAGGTCAGACCTCTTCAGAGGCACATTAAAGAACTTGGGAACTGAAGAGCTATTCAGTGAAGAGTTCTAGCCATCTAGCAGGAAGGGATGGAAACACCCTTCTGAGGAGACCAGTGATGGCAAGGCATGGCTGTGAAGTAAGTCAGACTTGTGCTAGTTCCAGACACCTCCAAGGGCATAAGTGGCCCTCAAACTTAATCTCACTTACTTGTCATTCCTCCTTTCAAGGGATCTCTGGGAATTGTAGTTCTGTGGAGGGGGTCTAGGGATCTCCAGCAGAATCCCAATTGCAGTTTCCAGGATTCCATAAGCCAAAGTGCTCTCCGGAGGCCTAATTAACCTTGGCATTTCGTCACATACCAGCTTTGACATACCAGGGTTGACATCAGACTCACTTTATCATTGGGGCTGCCTCCAGTGCTTCCAGGTATGTACTATCAGATGAACTAGGAGCGTGGAAAACATCCTGTGGAAATGTATCATGAGATGCTCCTCACTGTTCTGTTGTAGCTTTTGGGCGAGATTCAGTGCCATCACGCAGCAACCTGGAAGCTTGTTCCCTTTAAGATAATTTCCCCTTGCTCACTGGCTTCATGCAGTTTTCTTCCTCTTGTGTTGCATTTTCGTTTCTTTCCACAGAAGTCGAGACACACGGAAAGCGAAAAGTTGCAAGTACAGATCCAGGCTTACCTGGACAACGTATTTGATGTAGGAGGGCTGCTGGAGGATGCTGAGACCAAGAACGTAGCGTTGGAGAAAGTGGAGGAGTTGGAAGAACATTTATCACATGTAGGTGTACAGATACCCCCCTTTAGTTCACCAGAAGAACATAGGAATTAACAACAATAACAACAATATTTATATGCCACCCATCTGACTGGGTTTCCCCAGCCACTCTGGGCAGCTTCCAGCAAAATTTAAAAACATAATAAAACATCAAACATAAAAAACTTCCCTATACAGGGCTGCCTTCAGGTGTCTTCTAAAGGTTATATAGTTACTCATCTCCTTGACATCTGATGGGAGGGCATTCCACAGAGTGGGTGCGACTACTGAGAAGGCCCTCTGCCTGTTTCCTTGTAACTTCGCTTCCCACAGTGAGGGAACCGCCAGAAGGCCCTTGGAGCTGGACCTCAGTGTCCGGGCTGAACGATGGGGGTAGAGATACTCCTTCAGGTATACAGGGCCAAGGCCATTTAGGGAAGAGTCCTGATAGATGGTTCTATCTAGTCCAGAACCCTTTTTCCAACAGTGACTAATCAGATGCCTCTGGGAAGCCCCAAAGCAGGGCTTGAAGGCAACTGCTCTCCACCATGGTTTACCCCTCCAACGTTTGGTACTCAGTAATATACTTCTTCCAAACATGGATGTTCCATTTAGCTTTTATGGCTAAATTTATTTCATAAAATTTATACACAGCTTGGTTGTAAAAACAACAACACCAACCCTCAACGAGCTTTGCAAAAAGATAAAACAAGAAAATCAAGAAAAAAATACAAACCTACTTTAAAATATACAAGTTAAAATACAAAAAAAAAAAAGAAAGAGGAAAATGAGTGTACCTTCCATTCATTTGTCTAATATCCTTTTAAAAGCTCCATAAGCCAGCAGCCATCACCACCGTCTTGGGGCAATAGGCTAATTGTACATTGTGTTGAAGAAGATCCCCTAGTGTGGCATTGGGAAGGGAAGGTGCAGTCAGGCTTAACTGCCTGCACATTTGTAAAAACATTGTTATAACCAGGAGGGCCAGGAACTTGTTTAAAAACAAGAGCCTCACAAGTCTGCTCCACACGTGAGATTTTCTCATTATCTGAGCAGGATAATGAGAACAGAACCGTCTTTTTTGACCAAAGGAAAGTTGGTGATCCCTATTTTCTTCCACTCAGTTGACAGAAAAGCTTCTGGATCTGGAGAATGAAAACATAATGCGGGTGGCAGAGCTGGAGAAACAGCTGCTACAGCGGGAGAAGGAGTTGGAGATTGTCAAGGTATGTGGCCAGGAAAAAGCGATGTGGAGGCTTTCCTAAGAAGATGGGGGTCCGTCCATCGTCTGGGTTAAAGCATTGTTTTTTCTAACCTCCATGGGATGCTTCCTCAGATGCTTCTCAGTGAAAAGATCCGTAATGATGGACAGGCTTCCTTGGTAGTTGGCTCACCATTCCCAGTCCTCCTACCCACAGGGGGAGCACTGCTGTATGCCAGGGAACACTTTCTATTCAGACACGATATTCAGGATAACGGTGAGGCCTAGTGCTCCCCATGAACAGGATTTCTCGAGTGGACATGGCACGTTCCCTGCCTGGCAGGTCTGTGTGGAAAAGGTACCCTGAAGAATGAAGCTTTGACAGACTCCTGATTTACAAGAACTTGCCCCATCAGGGTTCATCCTTGGGTCTTTCCACTGTAGAGATGAGGCACAATTCTTGCCTCCCTGAGCCATTCCCTTCCAGGCTCTTTCTTGCATGCCTGTTGGTTTGGGACCTGGGAAAGTTTCCTAACAATCCTTTCTTAAGTCTTATCTTATGTGGGTTTTTAATGGGGCTCTAGTTCACAGGTCAAAGTGACAATGTGACACTCAGGACAGCTGGCAAATGGTCCCTATTCCCTTGCTTGGGGCTGGCTGGGTTTCTGTGGACTGTCCATGCTTTGGCCCCATTCCTCCCTTGTGTGAGGATGTGGGTCTTCTCCTGCAGATAAATCTCAACTGTTCTGTTAAGGGGTCCAGGGCAGTGCTGGCATCGACCCAGTTCCCTGAGCAGTTGGTGCAATCAGCAGAACTAAGAAGCAAAGTTTTTTATTGGATCATATTTTGCTGCAGGTGGAGGGAGCATATTTGCATCTTCTCCCCTCCCTTCCTGCTTCCTGCTCGCCCTGCCCCCCAGGGGGAAACATGACATGCTCATAGGAAACAAATATGTCAGGCTAGTCTAGACCCCATTTCCATGCCAAGCCTTTTTGGTCCCATTTATTTATCTTAAACAAAATTTGGATCCCACTTGATTGTAAGAAAACCTCTAAGCAGTTTGCAAAATAAATAAAACATTAAAATTATCCATTGAGGGGTGGGGAAACAGTTAAAAACAGATACTGTATTTAAAAACATTCAAAAGATTATTAAAATCAACATGGGCAAAACCCATGTAACTTCTGTGGGAATGTTGTAGATACTAGGAGAGGATATATTGATTTAATAGTATCCTTCCTAACTCGTACTTGTCAGTCAGCAGCAGAGTGCATTCCACAATATATAGCAGGAAGCTAGTTGGTAGATTCGTTTGAATCTCTTTACTTAAGCAATCCAATCTGGCTTCGTTCAGATTGGGTTGGGTTCCTGGTAAGTCCCCTTTTAGGTAAAGGTAAAGGTTCCCCTGTCCGTACAGGCCAGTCGTGTCCGACTCTAGGGTTGTGCGCCCATCTCACTTAAGAGGCCGGGGGCCAGCGCTGTCCGGAGACACTTCCGGGTCACGTGGCCAGCGTGACGAAGCTGCTCTGGCGAGCCGGCACCAGCCGGGCACACGGAAACGCCGTTTACCTTCCCGCTAGAAAGCGGTCCCTATTTATCTACTTGCACTTAAGAGTGCTTTCGAACTGCTAGGTGGGCAGGAGCTGGGACCGAACGACGGGAGCTCACCCCGCCACGGGGATTCGAACTGCCGACCATACGATCGGCAAGTCCTAGGCGCTGAGGTTTTACCCACAGCGCCACCCGCGTCCCTTAGTCCCCTTTTATGCCTCCTAAACAGAATAAAGACACAAGAAGCTTCTTTTAAAAGTAATAAGAAGTTTACTCACATTCAGTTCACAGTTGGATCCCTGAAGGCAGGCTTTAGCTTGTGGCTTACATCCTTGTAAGGATGGACCCATGTGCTGCTGGCAGAGACCCAGCAGTGCAGTCCAAGAGAAGAAATGGCATCAGAAGAGCATGGCATCAAGAGGAAGGTGGCTGCGTGATCCGCCCCTTTTATGGTGTCTCCCAGGGTCACGCCCACCTACCTGGTCACACGCAGGGGGAGGAAGCTCCAGACCAGGTGTGACAGGAAGTCCTCCTGGCTGGAGTAACACCCCCCCTGCGTGTCCACTCTGGGCAAACAGGAAGTGTTGTACTTGACTGCTTATGTTACATCCCACAACTTCTACATGTCTGTTATTTATCCCTGTGGAGGAGAATGTAAATTTGTGTAAATATCTACACACACACAGCTCCCAGAGGTGCTGCGGCTGGGGATAAGCGCTGCCCCTTAATTCTGCTGAACGTATAATGTGTCCCTTGGTCCTTTGAGACCCAGAGGCATCTGGCCTTGTGGACGGCCTCCAGCGAGTGGGAAGAGGAGGCCTAATCGATGTGTCTCTTCTGGGGCAGGAAACCTATGAAAGTGCCAGCAACCAGGTCCACACCCTGCGCAGAATCATCAAGGAGAAGGAGGAGGCTTTCCGACGCCACTATACCTCTCGCCCAACAGGGGGAGACCACCTGCCGCTGCCGCCACCTCCAGGGGCGGAGGTCAACTTCAGCGACATCCCCGAGGATGACCTCCGCCTCCCGGTCCTGCCTCCCATGGAGGCTGCCCCTCCACCCCCACCCCCTCCTCCGCCTCTCCCCCCACCCCCTCCTCCGCTACCGGGTAAGTCCAAAGGAAAGAAACCTGCCTTCTTCTCACACACGGTTGCACAGAGGGCGACTGTTGCTACATATATTTTTCCGCCCCTGTTCTCTCACAGATAAGTGTCCGCCAGCTCCACCACTTCCAGGGACGTCTCCCTCTGTGATTCTCACTATGGGCTTATCAGGTACGTTTCGCCTCTTCCCACCCATCCTCCTGCAAGACGGAAAGAGGGACAGCAAAGAAAGGCCCTGGGTGCTTGCTCTATGTGTGCTGTACAGTCATCGTTATAATTTTATAACGAATGATTTTAGACTGTTGATTATGCTGTACTTTTGTACTGTTTTATTGTTGTTAGCCGCCCTGAGCCCGGCTTCGGCTGGGGAGGGCGGGATATAAATAAAATTTATTATTATTATACCTCGGGTTGAAGTAGCTTCGGAATAAGTATTTTCGGGTTGCGTGCTGCGGTGACCCGGAAGTAACAGAGCGTGTTACTTCCGGGTTTCGCCACTCGTGCATGCGCAGACGGTCAAAATTACATCACGTGCATGCGCAGAAGCGGTGACCCGTGGACGCAGGTTGTGTTTGCTTCTGGATGCGAACGGGGCTCCAGAACGGATCCCGTTCGCATCCAGAGGTACCACTGTAATTTCACGAGTAAAAGCACAGAACATGGTTCTGGGTACAGAATTCTTCTTCCTGGGAGAGAAGTCTGTGAAGGTGAACCAAAACTGGGAACAGAAACTTGCTAGGGGAACCAACCCAATTCTATTCCCTCCCAGTGGCCCATTGGGACCAAGCTGAGCTGAGCCCTGACCTCTTCCGCCCCTGGGAGGACAAATAATACTTTTCTCTCTCCTCTGTGCCCCCAAGCAATCCGGATTAAGAAACCCATCAAGACGAAATTCCGCTTGCCGGTCTTTAACTGGACGGCCTTGAAGCCCAACCAGATCAGCGGCACAGTCTTCAGTGAGCTGGATGATGAAAAGATCTTGGAGGTGAGGGAAAGGGGGAAGTCAGTCTGAATGGTGTGCACCATTCTTTAAAACCTTTAATCCGTTGTATTTGTATCTACTGTACTTGTGCAGGTGAAACCCTTATCAGCCTATCAAGTGCAGCAGCACAGAACATTCAGTTGCTGAGGGAAACTGAACAGTTTGTAGTTCACCCTCTTTGAGGGAAGGGAAAGTTGTCACTTTGGCTGGCGTCAGAGCCTCACACAAGAATTGAGGAGAGGCCCCGGGATATAGGGAAGCTAAGGGAGAGTGTGCCCAGAAGAAAGGAGTTTGAAGGAAGAATATAGAATAGGCGATGCACAGTGTAAGAATAATGAGTGTGAAAAAATGGTTGGTGGAGAATGAGGCTTCAGGAAAGGAGGAGAGGAGTGAGGGAGGGAAGTGAGGCAAGGGAAGGCGCTCTAAGGAGTGATTGAGATCAGCAGTGCCCATGTACTATAAGGGAGAAGAGCGCAGTGCTATGCGGGCCTGAAAAGCAGGAGTCTATGAGAACAATGGGGGAGGGAAGGAATGAATGGAGGTGAAGAAAGGAGGAGCCAGGGAAACTGATGAATGGGGGGAAGCTACACATGATGTCAAAGAGAGAGGAGGTGTAGTGTGCTAGAGCAGCAAAGGAAGGGACCTTTGATAGGGGAGTTCTGCCTCTTGGGACTGGTAACCCCAAGGAAGCAACAAAGACCAAATTGCTCACTCTCTCACTTTCTCTGTGAGAGAGAAAGAGAGAGGGAATTCCATGTATTATTGGAACCAACCTGCCAATTCTTTAACTTCAGGCTTCTATTTTGCTTTGTACTGATTCTTCACATACGTATCCCACCGTTCCTCCAACACGCTCACTGGGCTCCCCGCCATTTCATACACGCAACAATCCTTAAATAGGAATTTAAACCTACTTCTCCCCAATCCAAGTTCAGATCTCTATTCACTGTTCCCTCCCGAGCTCCCAAAACTGAAGCATCTGATAACATGCTGTTAGCGGCTTTGAAATTCCTCCAGTAGTGAAAAGGCAAATTATGAGCAGCTTGAAATCAGAATGTATGTCGTTGTTGTCATTATTATTATTATCATTGGTATCATAATTACCTACCGGCAGGATGGGTAGCTCTTTGAATCCTCTTTCCTCTTCCAGGACCTTGATCTAGACAAGTTTGAGGAGCTCTTTAAGACCAAAGCCCAAGGCCCGGCCATTGACCTCCTCTGCTCTAAGAACAAGGCATCGCATAAGGCAGCCAACAAGGTCACCCTGCTGGAAGCCAACCGGGCCAAGAACCTTGCCATCACCTTGCGCAAAGCAGGGAGGAGCACGGAGGAGATCTGCAAAGCCATTCACACGTGGGTATCTGTGTGTGTGTGTGTAGTTTTTCCTTCCACAGCACCCCTGAAATACATTTATTTATTATGTTTATATTCCACCTTTTCTCTGAGGAGATCAAAGTGGCTGTCCCTTGGCGTATTTTATTCTGCAACAACCCTATGAGGTAGGTTAGGCAGAGAGAGAGAGAGAGAAACCGCCTCAAGAAAGTTCACCTAGTGAACTTCATAGCCAAGTGAAGAGTTGAACCCTGGCCTCCCAGATCCCCAGCCTGACACTCTTGCCACGTCACCCCACGGGCTCCGTTGGGCTTCCCCGCTCCCAGCCCAGTTCCTTTAGCAGCCCCGCTTTCTGCTGCCTTCTGACACAGGGCCGTTTTTGCTGCTGCTGCTCTTCCAGGTTTGACCTGAAGACTCTTCCGGTGGACTTTGTCGAGTGCCTCATGCGCTTCCTGCCGACGGAGAACGAGGTCAAGCTGCTGCGCCAGTATGAGAAGGAGCGGAAGCCGCTGGAGGAGCTGTCGGACGAGGACCGCTTTATGCTGCACTTCAGCAAGGTGGAGCGCCTGACGCAGCGCATGGCCATCATGGCCTTCCTGGGCAACTTCAGTGAGAACATCCAGATGCTCATGCCGGTACGAGACTTGCCTCCCCTCTGTCTGTGCGAGCCCAAACTCTTTGGGCTCTGTCCTCAGCTCTTGGAAAGGAAGGGTTAATTTATGAAGCTAGAGGAGGGGAGTCTGGGAATGAAGTTCCCTGTCCTGGTCTGGTCACCTTTGTGCCCTTTTACCTTTCCATATATCTAAAAAGGGAGAAACCAAGAGAATAGTTCTAGCTGATTATGCAGCTGGAAAGTTTGCAGTCCCAAGCATACTTACTTGGGAGAAAGCCACATTGATTCTGGTGGGACATACAGAGGTTTGGACAGTAGGAGTTCCGGGCTGATCTTCCTGCTTTAAGTTTCTGCAAGAGGCTAGACGTGCCATATTGTGATAGACATATATTGGTGATCAAAAGCTTTATTAAACACACACACATACACACACACTGCTGCTGCCCTTGAAAACAATTAAACCTACACATTCTTTGAAATCAGGCGGTGAATATTTTGCTAGCAAGTGCAAACACCCATTGCATCATTGCATAACCTTCAGATTACCTAGCAGTCTTGTCGGAGGGTAATTGACATACTTCACATTCTTTGCCACCTGGCTGTGTCACTGCAGCAAAGGGTGTTTGCCAAACAGCATGGCTCTGCTTGTGGTGGTGCCCAGCAACGTCAAGGGACAGGGAGGCACAGGTAGTTCTTTAGTAGGTCACTTGTTTTGCATGTGCAAGGTCTCAGATTCAGCTCAAACTACCTCAATTTTGATAAGCGTTGGGAAATAACCATGGAGATCTGTTGCTAGTAGGGATAGTCATGGCTGAGCTAGATGGTCTGGCTCACAAGCCTCTCTGGATGCTCTTGATCCATTTTTGTTACCTGCCACCATTGTGGTTTGTGACACCTTCTTGTCTTGATTCATACATACTAAGCCCTATCCTCTCCATGCTGGCACAAGCTCTCATGTGGTATTCATAGGTTCTGCATATGAGCAAGACACATCTGGTTGACTCCTGTAAGAACAAACTGCTGGGCTCTTTGATCTGATCCTGCTGGGCTCTTCTTATGTTTCTATGCTCACAGTGTTTCGCTTTCCCTTCTTTTGCTTCTTGCTTGGTCCAGCGCCGAGGGCCTTCTGGCAGTTCCCTCACTGCGAGAAGCCATGTTACAGGGAACCAGGCAGAGGGCCTTCTCAGTAGTGGCACCTGCCCTGTGGAACGCCCTCCCACCAGATGTCAAAGAGAAAAATAACTACCAAACTTTTAGAAGACATCTGAAGGCAGCCCATTTTGGGAAGCTTTTAATGTTTAATAGGTTATTGTATTTTAGTGTTTTCTTGGATAAATTATTATTATTATTACTTGGTTTTACACTCCACTTTTCTGACTAAAACACCCAAGACAACTAACAAGAAATGTTGATGTTGATAGTGATAAAATACAACAGAACAACTATTTATCCTTCGTCTGTCTTTCTTTCAGGTTTTTCATTAGCCTATAATAATTACTTGATTGCAGGCTTGGCTGCAGAACCGTTTTTCATTTTCTTCAGTCCTTTCCAGGCAGCCAAGTAGAGCATACAGCGAACAGAGAGAGAGAGAGAGAGAGAGAGAGAGAGAGAGAGAGAGAGAACACCATGTTTTTGCACCCAACTCCCTAGTCTTTATTTGCAAACAGAACCCATGTGCATACAAGTAGTACATGCACAGGCTCTGCTTGCAAAAGCACAGTAAACCTGTGAAAGTCAGGGAGGACAGTTTATCAAGATTTCCTTGCCCTCCCCCTCACTTTCCAGACTGATGTTGTTTCCAAGTCTATTGAGCATTGATCCCTGACTTGTTTGTGCAGCATTTGATGGGAAATTAGATGAAGTTGGCTATAAAATGAGCATTCATTCTGAGTTGGTTTGCAGGGAGATTAGATGACGTTGCGTCAAGTAAGTGTTCCCCAACACTTCCCAGTGCATTTTCCCTTTCCTTTATCACAAAAAGGTCAAATTTAGATGAGGAAGGAGGTTTGTTGAGCATGACTTCCCATTGCATTTTCATTGCCAAGATGAATTTGACAGTATATGATTGCATCCCACCTCAAAACAGCAACCGTCTGAGAGCGCCCTGTGTGAAAGGAACTTCTATTCAACTTCTGTTGCAGGAGAGAGTGGACCAGATGACCCTTTTGATCCCTCCCAACCCTACAGTTCCATGATTTTACACTGACAAAGTGTTGAGGTGCAGCAAAACCAATTATAATCCTTTTTTATTTTTGCCCTCCTACAGCAACTGAGTGCAATCATTGCTGCCTCTGCATCTGTCAAGTCTTCACAGAAACTCAAACGCATGCTGGAGGTGGGTGCTGCTGATATGGAAGTACTTACAAGAGAAACAGCAAATGTGTGATGGGGGGCAACTATTTCTGTTTAGCTTGCAGAGTATTTTGAGGCTAGAGGGCAGCTGTATCAGGCGGAGGATTTCCTGCATAAAAACGTGTTGGGCTATTTGAGTTTCCTTTCAACTCTGATTCTGTAACTTGCCAGGAGGCAAAGTAAGGGTTCAAATAGTGCCTCTGAGCATCGTGCATTTTCCTACACTATTTAGGTACTGATGGCTTCCAGGTTAAATGTCATAGCCTCCATGAAAGCAGTGAAATTAAGCACAGGTGGCCCAGGATATTTTGGCTGGGGACTCCCTTGTATGACTTCAATATCAGACATGTCAAGCATCTATGTGTCACGCCTGTTTTCTCCCTCCCAGATCATCCTCGCCCTCGGCAACTACATGAACAGCAGCAAACGTGGTTCGGTTTATGGTTTTAAGCTGCAGAGTCTTGATCTGGTAAGGAGGGGGCTAAAGGGGGCACATAAGCTTATGCAAAGGTATCCATCCATACCCCTGTGCTCAGATAATGTGCCTAGGAGGAAGGTGGTGTCCGTTCCCGCATGCTACACCCCATGGTCATTCTGTTCAGGCGGCAGCTGTTTGTTTGTGCCACCTTGCAAGATTCCCAAGCTCTTTTTTTTTAATTCCTATCTTGCCCTACAGCACGGCAACTTTCACAGAGTTTTCTGTATGTGCTTCTGCTCAGACACACGGTTACATGCATGGAGCAAACCATGCACGGACACCAATTTGCAGAATTGCTCAGCCCTGCATACAAACCTGTGTATCTGATTTCTTGCTTGACGGCATGCGTCCACGCATTTGCTCTCCCCACCCCTTGTGAGCGCCTCCCGTGTTTCAATTAATGCACACTGTGCAGATTTGATTATCTGCTTCCATGCGCCCATATGCCCCCGCCCGCATGCAAATTTGCACCTGCATGTGCAGATGGCTGTAGCAGTGCCTTGACATTCTGTTCTTCCCCACCTCTACCCCAAAAGCTGTTGGACACCAAGTCGACGGACCGGAAGCTAACCCTCTTGCACTTCATTGCCATGATGGTGAAGGAGAAATACCCCGAGTTGAGCACCTTCTGGCAGGAACTGCACTTCGTGGAGAAAGCAGCTGCAGGTAGGGACCCTTCCAACCACCAGCCTGTTCAAGGGGCCGGGCCAAGACCTCACAGAGGTGTCCCCTCTGTAGCTACTTCCGTCTTGCTCGCTTTCAGACATCATGAAAGTAGGATGTTTACAGTGAGTGTGCATTGAGTGCTTATCCACACATAACTTTCCTGGCACAGGCTGCACTTTAAAGCTGAGTGCCCTATTCTTTTGCCCCAGAGCTTTCCCCATGAAAACCCGGTCTTCAAAGCTCAATCAGAAAGCCCAAATTGTCATTTGTTTAAAGCAGGCATGGGCAAACTCAGTCTTCCAGATGTTTTGAGACTACAATTCCCATCATCCCTGACCACTGGTCTGGTTAACTAGGGACGATGGGAGTTGTAGTCCCAAAACATCTGGAGGGCCAAGTTTGCCTATGCCTGGTTTAAAGAGCGGGTTATCACGGAGAAAGCTCTGAGGTGGACACAGAGCTTTAAAGTGGGGACCAGTGCCTGGAAAGAACAAGGCAAAAGTTAAGTGTGGATAAGCCCTGATTGATGCTTACAGCAGGTCTGTTTTGCAATTCCCCAGCTTCGCCACAGGCCAGGGATGAGGGAGTTGTGGTCCATCAACATCCGGGGGGCCACAGGTCCCCCATCCCTGACCTTAGAGTCTGCCTGCCTCCCTCTTGAGGCCTGTGCATCTCTTCTAGCCTTTTCCGAGCCGTGAAACTGACACTCCCCAATCTGAGCTGGTTCCCAGGCTGACCCAGTGGTTTCTGTCCCACCACAGTATCCCTGGAGAACGTGCTGCTGGATGTAAAGGAGCTGGGGCGTGGGATGGAGCTGATCCGGCGGGAGTGCAGCTTGCGTGACCATAGCATCCTGCGCAGCTTCCTGAACGCCAATGAGGGCAAGCTGGACCGGCTACAGAAAGACGCGAAGACTGCGGAGGTGAGTGGAGAAGGAGCAGGCACGCAGCTTGGGGGTTGAGCAGAGAAGGCTCCTTAAAATGTGTGCAGGATTTGGAGCGCAAATCCTTTTATGCGCTGTGTGGCATGTTAATAAGCACCGGTCTGGCATATAGTTCAACACTGTGTCTGTCTTTGTTTCCGGCTGCATGCCAGATTCAAGTATGGAAATCCTGCCACCTGCCTGGCTGTGTACATTTTCAGATGTAGTACTCGTGCCAAATTTGACTAATCTGTGCTTGCTTGGTGTCAGATTTTTGCAATGGGATCCAGGGTGCATTTGTGCTTGTGTGTTATGTAAGCAGTTCCTATTTTGTTAGTTACATGCCAAACTCCCTTCAGAGTAGGCATGAGTGCATCACATAGGACGTGTCATTTTACGAGGTGAAACTTAATTTTTGCAAATTTCTTCACTGAGGGGTATTAAATGTATGGTTTTGGGTGTGAGCAATTCAAATCTGCTGTTATTTTTGTGGTTGGATAACATGTAGCTTGGTAAGTCTACGTTTGATGAAGAGGCGCATAAGCTGCTTTCGGAAAACCAAATAATTTTTAATGTTGCCATCTGAATAAGTCAGGCAACGCTCAATAATAATAAATATTAATATTAATATATAATATAACTGCAAATACTTGGCAATCATTTTTAAAGATTTCTATGCAGTTTTATGCACATTTTACCGAGCAAAACTACATTTTATTAATTTAACCAAAATATCCTTTGAATTCCCAAATCATGTCAGAACTTTTTAGCTCCCCTCATTTTTGGAAGTTGAAAAATTCAACACGCTCTGGTGTACCATCCCATTACCAGTCGGTTTCCAGGCCTGTTTCCATTTCAATCTGCAATTTTACAGAAAAACACAAAGGTTTGCATTATGTTTTTAGCATATTTTTTCACCCTAAGAGTACACATTTTCTACACAATTTCACACTAAAATGTGAATTTTTTACATTTTAATTCACATTTTGGCACTTTTTTGAGCCACAGTGAAGTTGGTTTGTTTAAAGAAAATGTGGACCAAACAAAATCCCCGCGAAATTCCCTACAGCAGAGTTTGTATGCACTCTGAACATTAGATTTGTGTGCCTTTTAAAGAATCGGTTTCATCATGTGAATATGCTAGTCTGATGTGCAAAGTGGATCACACCCGGCAGGTCTGTACGTGCAGGCCATGTGTCAAAAGGTTTCTTTGTGCATAGATTTTCTTTCTGACCCCAAACTTGTTGTGCCAGCATCCTCCTCCCATGGTAAAACTGAGTGTAAGGCCGGGGCCACTGCCAGCCTCCGTTCACACAGCTTTCTTGTTGGCAGGAGGCCTACAACACGGTTGTGCGCTATTTCGGCGAGAGCCCCAAGACGACACCGCCGTCCGTTTTCTTCCCGGTCTTTGCGCGCTTCATCCGATCCTACAAGGTATGTGTGTTAGAGAATCCAGGCCGCCTTAAAGATGATAAAAAATTAGGATTTGAAGATAAAAAAATCGAAATTCCAAACAGATATTATAGAAAATAAGTTCAAACCACTTTCAAAAATGTACAATCTTTTATTAGAATGGAATACAAAAGATGAATTCATAAAAGAGGCCATGACAAAATGGGCTATTGATTTAGGACATAACATAGACTATGATGCATGGGATAACTCTGGAATGAGAGTCTAAAATTCACCGCATGCTCTGCCTTAAAAGAGAATGTTATGAAGATGGTCTATCATTGGTATCTCACTCCCACCAAATTGGCCAAATTGGCAAAAATGTATAGGATAAGTAGTAAAACTTGTTGGAAATGCAAGGAAAAGGATGGTGACTTCTACCACATGTAGTGGTCATGTAATAAAATGAAAGAGTTTTAGGAATCAGTCTATAATGAGTTAAAAAAGATATTTAAGTATAGTTTTCCCAAAAAGCCGGAAGAATTTTTGCTAGGCTTGGTGGAAGAAGATATTAAGAAGACAGACCAAAGACTCTATCTGTATGCAACAACAGCAGCTAGAGTTTTGATAGCCCAAAAGTGGAAGCTACAGGAGATTCTGACTGTAAGGGAATGGCAGATAAAGCTGGTCGAATACGCTGAAATGGCTAAATTGACACACAGAATTCGCAATCAGGAGGAGACAAAGTACCAAAAGGAATGGAGTAAATGTATGGTTTATATAAGTGAGAACTGTACAAATATGAAAACGTTGGCAGGATTGAAGTAAATCTTATGTCACGGTGTAATTTTTAATTAATGAAACTGTGAATTATAGATTGGAATAGGAAAACTTGTGGAAGGGAAGGACGGAAGTCAACAGCTCTATGGAGCATAAAGTAGGATATATGTAATAAGACCTGATGTTTTTGTTGGTTGGTGTTGGTGTTCATAAATCTCAATAAAAATCATTATATAAAAAAAAGAGAGAACCCAGGTCGCCTTAGAAGCCACACAAGTTCATGCCTTACCCTGGTGTAGAAGTGGGAGCCCCCTTGCCAGTCCCCCCCCCCCACCAAGTGCTGCCTATTACTGTTCCCAGCAGGAAGTAGCCCTACCTGTCTTCCTGTGATTAGGTGTGGCCAGTGGGCAAGAGATTTAGAGCGCCCTCCCGGCATGCTCCTTCATTTCTCTTCCACACCTGTGAGGACCTCAACATGCTCCATAGCCCATCTGCTCTTCGCTAACATCCCAGTCCTCCAAAGCCCCTCTCCAAGGTTTGGTCCCTTGAGCAAAGCCAATCCATTTACTTGAACCTCCATCACATGCATCAGCCACACCTTTCTGCTGCCATCACTCTGTTCCCATTGTTGGAGAAGGTGTCCTGGGTTCAAGTGCTGGCTAGGTGCAGCATTTGGGAGGAGTGGGGAGCAGGAGGGAAACATTCCAGCGGTGCAAAGGGATGGCTTCTTTCTGTGATGAGATGCTCAGACTGAGGGCGTGCCGGACTATCCTGGACTCGTGTGGCAAGCAGTGGCCAAAGATTGGCTCTCTGGGAGCACCTGGTTCTTTGGACTAGGAAAACTTTGGTTTGTGGTTTTAGCATCCCAGATAGAGCTGTGAATTGTAGGGAATCAGTGCCTGGCTCACCCACATCGTTACTGATTCAATCCACACACGGCTCTTGGCAAAAGACCACGTCCACGTGTGCATCCCCTCCCTAGCCTGTCAAAATTCATTCCCATTTCTGCCCATTTATTTAGATTTCTTTCCTGTCCTGCTTGTAGGACTCACAACAACCCTGTGAGGTGGGTTAAGAGGCAGAGGGTTACCCAGGTGGACCAGACCTATTCACCCAGAGAGGGACCAGTTTTCCGCTTGAGAATAGAACAAAAAGGTGCAGCTGTTGGTTATCGGGAGATAGATTTAGGCCACTTGTTATCAGGAACTTCTGGGTCCAGCGTGGGATGTATTCTTTTGAGGTTTTTAAGGGAACCTTGGAGCAAGTTTTGTTGAGGGGACGGGGTCCTTTATATATAGGACGTTGTGTCTCTGTCTCAGGTGGGGCATGGTCCATTGAATCCCTTTCCAGCTTTGTGGTTCCCACTCAAGGCAACCCACCAGGCAGCGGGTTGTGCAGATTTCCTGTGGCCGGACTAAACGCTCTTGTCTACTGCCCCACCATGTGGCCAGGAACGGTAGTCATTTTAGAGGGAAGGCCCATATACCTCTGGTTGAGCACCTGCTTTGCAAGCCAGTCCCAGGCACCTCCTGTTTAAAAGTATCAGGTAGCAGGTGGATGGAAAGAAATCTCTGCCTGAGAGCCTGGTCTGGAGCGCTGCTGCCAGCCAGTGTAGACAATAGATAGGATGAAGGGCAGGTAATAAGAATATCTTATCTATCTAAGGTCCCAGGGTGGGCTATAGCATTAAAACACAATATTAAAAACAGTTTAAAGCAACTTACAACCATACAGATAAATATAAGTAGATATTAACTTCATAGCACACGTGAAATGGCATGAGTTATTTTCTGCAGCTTAGCCTGCAGAAAATTTGCAAGGCAGTAATTGCAAGGCAGTAACTGCTGTGGACAGGCTGCTTGGACGCGTGAAAGCAACCACCTGTCTCCTTGATCCTTGCCCATCCTAGCTAATAAAAGCAAGCCGGGAAGGGCTGGGCGATGGGCTCTGCGGGGTGGTGAATGCTTCCCTCTGTGAGGGAACATTCCCAGATCCGCTGAAAGAGGCGGTCATTAAACCGCTTCTTAAAAAACCATCTTTAGACCCGGCCAGTATGGCCAACTATCACCCAGTCTCAAATCTTCCATTCTTGGGCAAGGTGATTGAGCGCGTGGTTGCTGAACAACTCCAGGCACGCCTGGAGGATGCGGACCATTTGGATCCCTTCCAATCGGGATTCAGGCCTCACCATGGGACTGAAACTGCCTTGGTTGCGCTGGTGGATGATCTCCGGCGAGCTAGGGACAAAGGTGAGAGTTGTATCCTGGTTCTGCTGGATCTCTCAGCGGCCTTTGATACAATCGACCATAACATCCTTCTGGACCGTCTAGAGGGGTTGGGAGCTGGGGGCACTGTTATACAGTGATTTCGCTCCTTCCTCCTGGGCCGTGTTCAGAAAGTGGTGGTGGGGGATGAGTGTTCAGACCCCTGGGCCCTCACTTGTGGGGCACCTCAGGGTTCCGTCCTCTCCCCCATACTTTTTAACATCTATATGAAGCCGCTGGGAGAGATCATCAGGGGATTTGGACTGGGTGTCCATCAATATGCAGATGATACCCAGCTCTACCTCTCTTTCAAATCAGAACCAGTGAAGGCGGTGAAGGTCCTGTGTGAGTGCCTGGAGGCGGTTGGAGGATGGATGGCGGCTAATGGATTGAAGTTGAATCCTGACAAGACAGAAGTATTGTTTTTGGGGGACAGGGGGCGGGCTGGTGTGGAGGACTCCCTGGTCCTGAATAGGGTAACTGTGCCCCTGAAGGACCAGGTGCGCAGCCTGGGAGTCATTTTGGACTCACAGCTGTCCATGGAGGCGCAGGTCAATTCTCTATCTAGGGCAGCTGTCTACCAACTCCACCTGGTACGCAGGCTGAGACCCTACCTGCCCGCAGACTGTCTCGCCAGAGTGGTGCATGCTCTAGTTATCTCCCGCTTGGACTACTGCAATGCGCTCTACGTGGGGCTACCTTTGCAGGTGACCCGGAAACTACAATTAATCCAGAATGCAGCTAGACTGGTGACTGGGGGCGGCCGCCGAGACCACATAACACCGGTCTTGAAAGACCTACATTGGCTCCCAGTACGTTTCCGAGCACAATTCAAAGTGTTGGTGCTGACCTTTAAAGCCCTAAACGGCCTCGGCCCAGTATATCTGAAGGAGCGTCTCCACCCCCATCGTTCTGCCCGGCCACTGAGGTCCAGCGCCGAGGGCCTTCTGGCGGTTCCCTCATTGCGAGAAGCAAAGCTACAGGGAACCAGGCAGAGGGCCTTCTCGGTAGTGGCGCCCGCCCTGTGGAACGCCCTCCCATCAGATGTCAAAGCGATAAATAACTACCTGACATTTAGAAGGCATCTTAAGGCAGCCCTGTTCAGGGAAGCTTTTAATCTGTGATATTTTACTGTATTTTTTGTTTCTCTGGAAGCCGCCCAGAGTGGCTGGGGAAACCCAGCCAGATGGGCGGGGTACAAATAATAAATTATTATTATTATTATTGTTGTGTCTTATATGGGATGTGGGTGGCGCTGTGGTCTAAACCACTGAGCCTTGGGCTTGCCAATCAAAAGGTTGGTGGTTCAAATCCCCGTGATGGGGTGAGCTCCCATTGCTCTGTCCCAGCTCCTGCCAACCTAGCAGTTCGAAAGCATGCCAAAAAGTGCAAGTACATTAATTGGTACCGCTCCAGCGGGAAGGCAAACGGCGTTTCCATGTGCTGCTCTGGTGTCGGTGTTCCGTTGCGCCAGAAGCAGCTTAGTCATGCTGGCCACATGACCCGGCAATACTGTCTGCAGAGCAGACAAACGCCAGCTCCCTCGGCCTGTAAAGCGAGATGAGCGCCGCAACCCCTGAGTCGTTCGCGACTGGACTTAACTACCAGGGGTCCCTTTACCTTTAATTGTGTCTTGCCAAATGGAAGATACATTGGACTAGATGGGCCCATTTATTTATTTGTGGAATTGATATTGACTCGAATGGTGGCATCCAGCTCAGCACAGATCCAAGTGATTGTGCCTGCAAAATGCCGGGCAAATCTCATCCAGCAGGCTGTTGGCCAACGGCCTGACTCAGTGGAACTCCATCTCCTTATATCCCCAGCTAGGTGCTGCCTGGCTACTGGTTGGACTGTCTTCTAACTTTTCTCCCTGCTTCCGTCTTCCAGGATGCAGAGCAAGACAACGAGATGCGTAAGAAGCAGGAACAGGCCCAAAGAGAGCAGGCGCTGGCCCAAGAAGCCAAGAGGCTGGAGAAGGTAGGGGGTGATGGTGCAGGGAGCCAGGAGACCAGAAGGGATGCGTTCTGGAAAGGGAGGGAGGGAGGGCGGGCCAAAGGAAGCCCCTCCTGCCGTTGCTGCATGGCGGGGATGGACATATTGTTATTAGCTTCTTGTCAACTTGCGTGTGATGCCTTTCAGTCCTTCATATCTCCTGCTGCTCCAAAGGCAGATTTTTAGAAGAGCAGCTCTTATTGTTGCAGTCCCACCCCCTCCCAGGTTATGTCCCAAGAGAGAATGGAAATGGCACCTTGCACAGTGTTCTGGGGACGGGTTGTAGCTTAGCGGTAGAGCATCTGCTTTGCATGCAGAAAGGCCCAGTTTCAATCCTCAGCGTCTTCAGGTAGGGCCAGAATCCGCCCCCCAGAAAGTTGCTGTTGCCAGTCAGTGTAAGTAATACTCAGTCAGATGGAACAACAGCCTGACTCGGCGAAAGGCGGCTTCCCAAGTTCTGATTCGGTGCTTAGTCGATAAATATGAATAGCACCAGCCAGTGCAGTTGACACGGCATTACCGAGAAGGACTCTCCTTCTGGGCTTTGACAGGGAAGCCAGCTCCTCATTAAATTGGTGCAAGGAACATTTTCTTTTTTCAGCTGGCCTGCTCTCCTGTGTGCCAGTCTGCTCACCGCACAGAGCCTTGGCCTGCTGGGTCCAGTGGCAGACAAAAGCCTTTCCTAGTGAAATGCCTCACAAGACAGTCCACGCATGGCCCTTGCTGTGTTTCTGGGCCCCTTTTAATCCCTGAAAGAGAGAGAGGCACGCGCGCGCACACACACACACACACACATTTTCAAAGTGGCTGCACCTGTCAGTCAGGTAGGAGTGTCAGTCAGGTTCGTGGACAGCGGGACACGGTGTGGCGGCTGAGCTGGGGCTGTTTTTCCTTCTAATTCCTGACCTGCCCGCAGTTGCCTTTACAGCGCAACAAGTGGCAGCAGCAAGAGTTGATTGCTGAGCTGAGGCGGCGCCAGGCCAAGGACCACCGGCCTGTTTATGAAGGCAAAGATGGGACCATTGAGGATATTATCACCGGTAAGCAACCCATCCTGAGGCAGGGGAACATCCACTTCCTTTGCTGTGCTCATTCCCCCCCCCCCCCCAGTGACTGTTGTGGCTTTGTGTGGGCGAAGAAAAGAAGGTGTTTTAGGCACTGCTTGTGCCCTCAGAGTGAAGGGCCTCACCCTACACTGTATCTCTGGCCCTCTATAATGCTCCCTCTCGCCCCTCCTCCTTTTTATTTACCTATACCGTGATGTATTTGTGAACGGAAGTCTCCTGAAGGAGCAATGTTTTATTTCTTTCCCAAATGCTCTTCCTTTTCCAGCCCATCTCCTCCAACAATAAAGCAAAATGGGACCTATACAGTGGGTTCTTAAGGGCCTGTCCAGCCTAATATCTGCAAAGCACACACACACACACACACACACACACACACACACACACGACAGCACCGTCTTATTTTTGCCCCCATAAGGACTAGAAATTATTTTCTTTTTTAAAAAAATCAACACACGAGAAAGTATGTGTGTTCAGGTGTGGAAACCGTTTTCTGCACTCAGTACCTCATTCTGTGCCTATTTGGCATGTCTGTGGCCCTGCTCCGCAAGACAAAATATATCACGGCTCATAAATCAGGCCCCAGTTGTGGACAGCCTTCCTCAGGCTTAGGTGAGGAGTGACCTTTGCCTGCTTCCGTGCTGATGTTCCCCTGTTGTGGTATTTGCTTGGCTCTGTGAGGGTCTTCCCTGCCACCTGTGGTATAACACTTTTGTACCACCATGCCACTAATGACATGAGGTGCTCAGTGATGAGCAGCAGAGATGGCTGACGTTTACAGCCTCAGGTGACGCTCTGTTCTCCTGGGCAGAAGCATATCGTGCTGCACTCGGCCCCCAAACCAGCCGGGCCTAGCATATACCTCATAGGAAGCACTGTGTTGAAAATGGGCATGGCTGGGTCATTGCGTGAGGTGGGGAAACTCCTCAGGGCGTCTTTTGCCCACCCGGTGCCCTCCAGTTGCTTTGGATCAGACCAAATCAGCCAAAGGGCACCAGGTTGGTTAAGGCTAGAGTAGGGTGACCAGCTGAAAAGGAGGCCAAGGCTCTTGTACCCTGAGCAGCTGTGCAGGTGAGGGAATTTTTGGCAGGGACAGCTTTCCCCACATACCAAAGCCGGAATTCCCTTGCCTGTGCACCCATTTAAAGCTACAGGAGCCATGCCCTCCTTGCCATATGGTCACTCTGTGGCTTTGCAGGCTGGACTGCCTGTAGGCCATCTCCAATGTAGCCTCCCAAGAGGCGTTAATAATAACTCTGGCGTTACCGTTCTTGTAAAACAAACCATTTCGCCTTCCGGAGGCTTCTGTATGACAGAATTCTGGCCCTGGGCTTCTTTCCCTGAGATAGTCCCCTCCTCGATGCACTAGCCGTATATGCCCCGCGCCTAAGACGTCCCGAGTATAGCTGCATCCACGTTCTGTGAAATAAGCCGCCCACCGTGTTTCTCGCTGTCTGACGTATCTTGTATGTCTTTGTCCGTTCCCCTCCCACCCCGCAGTGTTGAAGAGCGTTCCCTTCACTGCCCGCACAGCGAAGCGGGGGTCTCGCTTTTTCTGCGAGCCATCCCACCATGACGAGCCTAACTGTTAGCTCTGCCCTCTCCCTCGTCAAAGGTACCCGTGGATCGTCTCTTTCTCTTCTGCATGCAGCTGCTCCCTCCACAGAGCCTAGGCTTCCCTCCTGCATGCCTTGCTGTCTCCTCCCATGATCTCGGGGCTTCCCAACCTCTTCTCAGAAGCCCCACTTGGCAGAGAATCGCCATCACTGTACAGCAGCCTGGCTTCCAACCTGGTGCCTTCCATGTTTGTTTTTGACAACAACTCCCATCAGCTCCAGCCGACATGGGGCTGATGGGAATTGTAGTCCGAAGCCAGGTCACGGAAATTTTGTTATGGAGGCTTATAGAGAGTTGCTTTGTCGACTCAGCGGTGCTGCTCAGGAATCATGGCGGTAGTTGATGGCTGTGTGAGCTGCTCTTTCCAGGCTGCCTCCAAGGTGACCTGGAGATGATGAGGCTCCGGTACATTTCAATTAGTTGTGTAAAGAGAGAGAGAGAAAATTTCCCTCACTTCCACACGACAAGCTGCACCTGCCAGAATTCTCCTTTGGACAGAATTGCACACTGCCTTCTATCCTTATACATTTCCAGGGTTCTCTCTGCTAACATGAAGGATAGAAACTTACTGGTTGATTTAAAAGACCAGAAATTAATTAAAAAGCCCCTTCACTGCATCTTCCTTTTCACTGTTGAGAATCCCTGCATGGACCCAGAGGCCTCATCCTGTATCTACTATTCTGTTGTCTATACCTTGCATGGCTGGCATGATGAGGTTGTTACAGACCCCCTGTCTTGATTCGCATGCATCAATCTCCAGTCTGTTTATCAGATCATCTCATCACACTAATGCAGTAGAGTAGCTTTACTAAATCCTCTCTTGATTGAAGAGTGGGGGTGGGGTGGTGGGGGTTGCTGCCTGAATTCTTGTTGGGGGTGAAAACAGCACCATCTAACTGTGCAGTCAACAAAGTGTGGTCGATTACAACCTAGGGCCAGTTTACACAAGCAGCAAACTCTCATGATATGTCTTCCTTTAGGGACTGTACCACTTAAGCGTGCCTTAATGTAGAGGTCTATATTTTGCAAGGGCGCGTTCAAATATGCCTCCTGCACCCACCCAATACATCTGAAAGAGACTGTTTAAAAAACCATGGAGTGAGATCAAGACTGCAAGCCTATGTATGTTTACTGAAAAACAAGTCCCGTTGAGTTCCATGGGGGTTTCTCCTGGAAAAGTAGCTGTATAGTTACAGCCAAAATGTATATTTTGGAGGAAGGGGAGCTGCAGATAGAATAATTAACAGTTTCATTTGTTCAAAAGATGATCTGCATGATAATTTATCCTCCCACTCTACCCGAAACAGGCTAAATTTTGGCCAAGCTTGTTTTTTTAATCAAAGAGCCAAAATTCATGCGGATTCTCATCTCTGGACTTCTTTCTGTTTCCATATAAGAGCTGAATATGCAAACTGTGCGCAATACAGAGGCATGCCCAAATCTTGCTGAATTAAATGGGAATTAAGTGCACACTGAAGTCTCCCGGAAGATCAGCTAGCTAGTGACAAAGAAAGGTCTTCAGCCTTTCTTTGCCTCAGAAAGCCACTTGCCAGGCATAGTGGACAAAACCAGTGGCTGGGAAGGAACCATAAGTGGGAAGAGAGCAGCAGTCGCGCTCAGGTCCTGCTTTGTGGGCCTCCCAAGAAGCATCTTGTTGGCCACTGTGAGAACAGGATAAGGGACAAGATGGGCCATGGGCCTGATCCAGCAAGCCTCGTCATGTGTTCTTACTGGGCTGCTGGGCCTATAGTATAAGGCAGCTTCCTATATTTTTGTGTTCCTATAGATGCTTGCATGTATTGAGCACCATTAGTAGTGATAGTAGTAGTCGTCACTGCCGCCACCATTTTACTCATAAAATGACTGGAAGTAGCATACAGACAGATGTAGTCAATGCCAACTGTCAAACTCCAGCTTCAAATCTCACGCCAGCCATGAGTTTGTTAGGCAGCCTTAAGGACACTATTTCTCACCTTCAGCCCCTATCTGCAATATGGGGGTAGATAATGCTGACCTACCTTACAGTTATTGTAAGGATGGCTGACATAATGGCCACAGACCAATACAAAATTAAGTACAGTTAAGGCCAATGGGCTTCATCACATTTAAGTCTGCGGCTGGATTGACCGTGAAGGACTTTTGGTGCTCTGATAAATGCCAGGTCTGATTATTTAGGCATGCCTTCGCTTTCTCTGGATTGCACTCAGTGTGTCTGGACGGGTTTAAGCGCAAGACTTTCAAGGCAGGGACGAGAAACCTGTGGCTGCCACCCTGGTGTCATTGGACTCCCAGTTCCCACCAGCCTCAGCCAGCCTGACCAATGGTCAGGGATGATGGATCTGTAGCCCTGCCACATATAGATGGCCACAGTTTCCTCACCCCTGACTTAAGAACATGTCTACGCACTGACTGCCTACAGTGCCAGCTTCGTACAGTAGCAAACAGTGGGGAGCACAGGCAGTGTCCTTGGGGTGCCCCCATGGAGAAGGCAGCACTGATCTGATCCCCCAGTGGTTTCCCAAGAGCACAGTGAAGTCCCAGCGCATGTGGACTGTGAGGGAATCAGTTGCACTGTTTCGACTGCAACTCAAGCAATCCCCTTCATTAGCAGTGTGCAGATAGAGCTGGGAGCCACAGAGGCTGGGCACCAGAGAGTTTGGTTTAAAGATTTAGCAGCTCCATCCCCAACCCCACCATGCCATCCCTGGCAATTGGATGAGCTGGTGCTTTTCCAGACCTCGTGGCTCCTTGGCAAGGGCAGAATCCAGCCCCCAGGGGAGAAGAGCTTTCCCTCCCACCCACCCCTTCCCAATTTGGCCTAATTTTTGTTTTTATCCCCTCCATAGCAGCAAGAACCATCTGCCTCTAGTCCCCTCTCAATTCATCCGCGGCAGAGGGTAAGAAACAACAGCTCTCTGGATGCCCAGAGCCCTTTATCCTCTGCTTTGCTGCTTCTGCCTAAGTAGGAGACACCAAAACGAAAAGTTTGCCCTTGGGACAGAGAACTGGCCATCACAGTTGCCCATCATCCTCAGCTGCCTTCAGTCTTGCTCCATAGCACCCACTGGCGGGGAGAGGGGGTAGCCCCTTTATTTTTCTAGCCTGCCACGGAACCCATTGTTTGACGCTCTGGCAAAGAAGCGTCTCGTATGCTCTTGCCTGAAAAGGGGGAATGTGGAGAGGGGTGGCCTGGGTGGGTGGTTATATGCCCCCAAGGGGCAAGAACTCTCGCTGCCTGCCTTTCACCCCACTCCAAATGGTACATGAACTGCCTCACAGTCTTTAATGCCCCCGACAGCAACCGCTTATGCATTGTTTCTCCAGCAATTCTGTACTCCTGTCCTGACTGGCTGTTCCTTTCTCCCACAGAGTTCTGCATACCCTGCCTTTCCAATGGGCTATTGCTGCATTCCCAACAGCCCAGGCCTAGTTCTCCTTTTGCCAAAGAAAGAAAAAACTTCCATCCTTTCAAACATTTTAAGCTGAAGAACCAAAGGGACATTTAGGAAGTGCCTTACTGCGACAGTATTATTGTTATTCTCTTATTATTTAAGGTGTATTTTTTAATCTGTACATATATGACCTTTCCCGTCAGCCCTTGCTCCTCCTGTCCCCTCGCTGAGCCAGCTCTGAAGGACAAGGCTGTTTCGGTTGTTTAGAAGTGCCTTTGGCCAGCAGGTGTCTGACTTCCCCCTTCTTTGAGCATCCGGACCAAAATTGCACTTTGACTGGATTGAGACAGAGGACATCATCATGGCTGGAGTCACAATGCAATGCGGGAGTATGGGGTGTTTTCTTTTGGGGGGGGAGTATTTCCATTAGTAGACCTTTGTGTATGGCGCTAGTTTTGTGGACCAGCAACGTTTTTCTGGAGCAGCCTTCAGCAATACTGTGGTCTTCTTGGAGCAGCAGTCTATTGAGCTGGCATTGAAGAGCTTAAAAGCTAGGCGTTGATGGCCTTTCGAAAAACCACTGGAATCCTTCTTCAAAAGGGGAAACCTTCAGACCAAAAGTCTCATGTCTCAACTGCACGAAGTGACCCTGGTGTTCGCACAGCAGAGAAACGACGGTGATGAGCCAACCATTGATTATCAAAAGAAAGATCTTAGGTAGGTTACAGGCAACTTTTGATGCTGCCCAGTTTTTAATTTTTTTAGTTTTCTTATTCTCATTATTTTCCAGAGGACCAAATTATGCTTCCAGTTCATGTATGGTGTTTTAGATACAGCTCTCTTCTCATTTACTGGACCAAATGCCTTAATTCTCACCAGGTCAAATCTCGCTCGCCTTCTATGTCCTCTTGAACCCCTCAGAACAAGCACCAATGGTTATGTATGAATGTTGCATCTTTCAGAACCAGCTAGGGACGGGTGGATCCGTCTTATTTCCCAAATGTGTCAATTTTGCATGTGTTCGTTCATAAGTCTGTTCCTGCATTAATGTGCAGTATTTTTTTATGTACCAAAATCTGTTCTTAAATACGTATTTTATCTCAGTGTATGCATTTCTAAATGCATGTCATCCTAAAATATGCCTTTTTGACGCATTTTGGTACATTGTTTGACCTGAGAATTTTTATTGCAAAATCCAGAGGACAATTCTGTTCTGAATTGTGTATTTGTCCAGGGTGGCTGCATGGCAACTTTGTTGATTCACTTTAAAAGGGGGACAGAATGAAACTCTCCTCCATCCCTAAGGCCAGGTATACTTTTGTATACCTGCAGTAAAAACACTAAATTGTAGCCTGGGAATCATCCTCAAGAAGTTAAATGCTGCAGGTAACGATAGCAAGTGAGATATTAGCATGCAGGAGGGAGCCATTTTGTAGCCATTAATTCATTACTGTCAAAATGGCGCCCCTCTCTACTTCCCACTAAGTAACATGGAACAGAACCCATCAGCGAACATTTCATTGAAATAAATGGAATGAGCTCATTAATATCAGTGAGACTTTCAGCAAATAACTTTCCAGTCGATGTTACCTCATGAGGGTGCCAGGAATCAGCCGCCTCTGGTACCTGACTCATCATACTAAATGGTAGACCACTTTTGGCCCTTGCACTATGATGGCCAATTGCTGCCTTCCTCTCTGAACCTCGGCCTCAGTTTCCAGGCCATGATGTTTCTTAAGACAATCGGAAAAAGAGGAGCCACTTTATCTCCTCTTAACCTGCTTTAATGCTTCCCCCCTGACCAAAGATGTTAGTCCAGAAGTTATTAGAGCTGCAGATAGCATTAGGATAAAGCCATTTGACAATGAAAGCAGAATTGCTTCTTCAATTGTTTATAATTCAGGGAATCAACTTTACTCCCTTGGGGGTTTAGCCACTTTCTGGAACCAGGAAGCAATTAGCTTTATGTGAAAGAGGTTTATATAGATCTTAATACACCAAAGAGATCTTTAGATAGGGCTGGCTCCAACAGAGCTTACGAATATGAAATTGTCCTTTTTCCTGTATTTGAATATTCATCCACATTTCTTTCCAAGGCCGACCCAGGTGAGTCCTGTTGATCTTTTGACCCCAGGCTCCAAAGCATGGCCAACTACTCACAAGAGCATTTGCACAGCAGAATGCTCCTATGTGACTTTAGTCCCATAACTCTGTGGAGAGATAACTGGGATTTCAGAACACGTGCCAAGGCCCTGTGGCATCCTAGTTATCTAGACAATGGAAGGAATCAACCACTTGATCAGGAAGGATGCAGCAAATCCTTCTGCTTGGGCACACCTGCGAAAAGCAGTGATGCTTGGCATTCTAGAGTGTTAGTCATGGCAGAAGCATCTCCCTGCATTAACCGTCTGTATATAAACCGTGCCAAAGACTCTCAGGGTGACTCTTGCAGGGAACCCAGTGCTTATGGCTGAGCTATTGTGTCCCGGGAAAAATTGGCTCTTTGGTTTAGGCCTAGCACCCCTGCTAGGTTTGCGCCTGTGTATTTGAATCCTGCCCAAAGGCAGCCCGAGGCCTGTATTATAGATGAGACCCCTAGGAGCCTAAAGCCTGCACCTCATAAGGTTCAAGGTTCAGGCCTCTCCCACTCTGCCTGAGACCTTAGAAAGCCATTGCCAGTCTGAACGAACAGGGCTAGATGGACTGATGCAGCTTTATATGTTCATCCTGTGCATGGTTACTCAGATGTAAAGCCCATTGAAGTCAATAGTCCTTATTCCTAGGTAAGGAAGCCTTAGAGCAAGGCCCCATCACTTTGCTGGGGTGCAGCAGAGCAGAATGGGTTGTAAATTTTGGAGCTCTGTGGAACAGAAAATTATTCCGCCGAAAGAACTGCCAAAACTGACTCATTTCTTTTTCTTTTTGGTCATTGTATGCTGGATATATTTTGCCTTTTGTTTCTGTCCTGTGAATATGAAGGTCTGACGTTAAACTTCATGTAAACTATTTTTCGAATGTTTTTTATAATATTCAAAGCAGTCTCCAAACCACTTGTGGGTGAGGTGAAGAAATCAGGGACCACGTTTGGGAACCCAGATATTCCAAAGAAGCCAACCCCCACCCCCACTGCAAAATCCAGCAGCCATTTCCACCTCAGCATACTTTGCATATCAACTACCATCTTCACTTCCGTCAAAAATACAGCTGCCTCTAACTTCCCAATTAGCACAGGTTCCCTGCAAGGAACCTTGCATCTTCCTCAACAGCTAGGTTCACTGAGAGGAAGGCCACTAGGCTGGGAAGTATATCCACTGAAATCAGTCACATCATTCAATTCAGAGGAGGGGCAAGTGTTGACTGAGCCACTAAAGGCACAGGTAAATCTGCTGTAGGTCAGCCCAATGTCCAACATTCTGTTTCCAATGGTGACCAGCCAGATGCTCCCTGGAAATCCTCTGTGGGTGCATTTCACCTAAGCAAGAGTGGAGACTCCTTAAAGGTAAAGGGACCCCTGACCATTAGGTCCAGTCGTGGCCGACTCTGGGGTTGCGGCGCTCATCTCGCTTTATTGGCCGAGGGAGCTGGCGTACAGCTTCCAGGTCATGTGGCCAGCATGACTAAGCTGCTTCTGGCGAACCAGAGCAGCGCACGGAAACGCCGTTTACCTTCCCGCCGGAGCGGTACCTATTTATCTACTTGCACTGGCGTGCTTTCGAACTGCTAGGTTGGCAGGAGCAGGGACCGAGCAACAGGAGCTCACCCCGTTGCGGGGATTGGAACCACCGACCTTCTGATTGGCAAGTCCTAGGCTCTGTGGTTTAACCCACAGCGCCACCCGTGTCCCTCCACCCCTCCCAGTAAGGAGACTCCTTACTGGCCTTTAAATAGGTTTGCAATCAGCTACTTGGTTGGTTATTCCAAGTGACCAGATGGGGAAGCTGGGGGCAGTGTGGGGAGGTAGCTGAGGCCAGGAAATACCAACAGAGATATTAGTGACTCAATGCACTAGCCGTTCTCGTAGACTAGTAACTTTTGCAGACTTTATTTGCAAGGCTGCCTTTAACCACTCTGTAATATGCATACGTGTGGAAACGAGAACAGTAAAACAACCCACAATTTCAATGCCTACTTAATAGGTTAAGTGGAAATTTGAATTCATGTTGGTGGTTATGAGGATGGAACTGTGGCATCAGTGTTATTTTTCGGAAAGCTCATATATCAGGAGGGTGGTCAAAGGAATCTGGTAAGGAAATAAGGCTTGTGCTCTTGGTCTGATGGCCCAGTTGCAGATAAAGACCTGGCAGCCCTACCTGCAACTGGAAGGCAGTGGAAGAGAAACAGCTTTGTGGGTGGGATGGGCAGATACAGGGCAGAATGTATTTAGAAGCAGTAAGTGAAACGTGGGAAACAAGGAGCTTGGGAAACACTAATAGAGGCGCTGGGGATGTATGTTATGTACGTATGTGTGCAAGAGAGAAATTCTGACTGGTTCAATTTGATTTATATCCTGGTGGTGTATTAGGAAGGATTGGGATGCAAGTGATGCACTCAGTCACTTGGAGACACCCCCCCCAAAAAATTTGCTTTTGTAGGATAAAGCATGAGTGTTCCTGCCCACACTAAGCGCATGCCCCCAGAATCCCTTACAGTTTTTCACATGTAGTGTGTATTTGGGGCTGCACTTTTAATCCCACTCTTGATGACACAACTTCCTTCAACAACTGTGTTGCATGCAGTTGTGCCTAGAGAAAACCCGACACATGAGCTCCTACTCCTTTCTACATTTGGGACACCTACACAATCAGAGGCTCTTCCAGGCAAATCTATTTATTGGACGTTGATCTTGGTTTCTAAAAGTTCATGAGGTGATAGATATATGATGCCCACTGCTTATTGAGCATTCATTCTGATTTGTGTGGTTTTATGACATTGCATTAAGCAGTTGTTAACCCTCACCTTCCCTTGTTTCCCCATCACTTTCCTTGCCACAAAAAGTCAATTTTTAACAATGGAAGTGCCTTCGTTGTGCATGAGTGCAAAATCCACTTTAATTGCATGGTCTAAATTTGCTGGCATATGATTGAATTCCACCTGCAAAACTGTGACCGTCTGGAAGAGGCCCAGGTGTTTGATTACAGAAGAGCTCTTAAACCTTGATGCTAGATCAGAGTGATCCATTCACATAGCCCATTGCCACAACAATATGAAGCAGTATGAACCCTAGCCTAAGTAATTACTTGGCTCTGGGTTCCTCTACTCTTAGGTGACCACTTTAAATCATGAGCCCAACTTGCTTACAGGAGGAGAGAGTTGGATCTTGTTCACACACGCAATCTGTTGATTGCTGCAACAGGAATTGCATGTTTGAGGCTGCAAGGCTATATTCGCTTGCCTGAGAGTAAGTTCCATTGAATTCACTGGGGCCTACTTCTAAGTAGTCATGAACAAGATTATACTGTGCAAATGAGTTGTCACCAGATAAGCCGGAACATGTAATCCCAAATGGAGTAGCTAGTTTGCTCATTCAGCTGCCACACATCTCCTTGAGGAAGCAACATATATTGGCTGTGATAGTACATAGCAATTCCTTGCAGCAGTATTAAAATGCTGCTCCTTCCTCCAAGGAGCTCTGGGTGGCAAACAAATTTCTCACCACACTCCCAATTTCATCCTCGCAACATCCTTGTGAAGTGGGCTAGGGTGTGAGAGAGTGACTGGCCAAAGTGGAGACTTCAACAGAGGTCTCCCCAGACCTCCTCCCAATTCTCTAAGCCACTACACCAGATTGGTCTCAGTACCCCTTTGAGTTCTAGAAGATGAGGAGAAACAGCAGAGCAAACACTGGGCTCTAGTTAGGAGCTTCCTGGAAGCACCTGGCTGGCTTATTTTGGAAACAGAATGTTGGCCTTGCTTTGACTCAGTGATGGGCACAGATATGTGAATCAGATCCCTTAATACCACCACCACCACCACCACCACCAAGCTCACATATTTGTGCAATGATTCTTTTGCAGCAGATTTGAGGAAATCCGACTCTTGTGAATGTATATGGTTTTTTCTGGTACAAGGTTGTCGCATTTAGGTTTCCTGCACTGTATCCCAAAGCTTACAGGGCACACTGCCAACTCACACGACACATTTGCCTTTTCTAGCAAAGAAACAGAGCTCTCTCTGTCAGCAGCCGTCAACCTTTGGGGGCTCATGGGCACATTTGCAAACTGGAGAAAGTACCGCAGGCCTCTCTCGTACACACATACATGCCCCAATGCTTCTTTCAAGCTGAACTTGGGGGAGGGGACCACATGGGCAAAAAGGAGGGCCTTTGTGGGCACATTTGCACCCACGGGCACCATGCTGGAAGCCCCTGCTCTAAGTCTTAAAAAATAAAATAAAGGTGGGTGTGAAACTGCTTACGAGTACGCACAGGGAACACTATTTTAACACTAATTGGAAGTGGGGAAGCTGGGCTACAGACACAGTTGCTTCTGGAGCAAACACTATTTCCCCACCCACCCAATAAGCAAAAGGGACCAACCACCCCTTCAAAGGCCTTTGCCACAGCTAACAGGGCAAGCGAGGCTCAATCCAAGCAGGCAGGAATCTTCCTGGTGCTGCTTCTGGACAGTTTACAGCGTATCCACTCCATCGTAGTCCTTTTGTGTAGCTAGATGTAACTTTTTGTACATGTGAAATATTATTGACTGTATTGTAAGCCAGTGCCTCCTCCTCCTCTCCCGCCCCCCCCCCCCCCTTTGAACTGTACAGAATTTCTACTAATGGGAGAAGGCGGAGAAAATAAAACAAACAAACAAAAAGGCTATCCACCTGAGCTTTGTCTCTGAGGATCTGATTTATTCCCACCACCACGTTTGCTTTAAGACTTGTGCCGTTTCCTCACTCCTCTTGGCCACACTTTGCTTTTAGCTCCTGGGACAATGGGTGCCCATTTGACAAGAGATGGGGTGCAGAGCTTTTTCCTAGCCCAAGGCTCACATTCCTGTTCAGGACTCTCAGTGGTGTGCGTTGCCAGAGGCCAAAAGCTGGGCAAAACAACAGGTGCATATTTTCTCTTCGTATTGAACGCTGCGTTCTAGAAGAGCCAGAGGTTTCTAAACATGCACACGGCCCAAATTAACCCCAGGCTTTGCTGAATTTAAAAACTCGTGGGTTTCTCTTTACTTCTGCTCTCTACCTACCCCAGGAACTTGTGTGCTTTGTTTTTAAGGTTTAGGACAGATCTGGGTGACCCAGCTTCTTCATCTTAAAATCCTAACGGTGTAGCCTGATAGCTGTAGCACCTGAGAAAGAGACTTATGCATCCTGAGATCTCCCAGATTAGAACCGAGTCTACAAGCTGACTTTAGGACTACAAGTTACAACAGCCTATTTTATGTACTCCCCCCACCCCACCTAGTGCTCTGTGTAAGATCTTGCCCAATGGAAGAGTTATGGAGAACTTGAAAGCTTGCCATACCTTTGTGACATTTCAGGTGTTCCCACTAAAGGTGCTACCCAGCTGCCAGATTTTGGAATTGCATTTCACATTTGCAAAAGAATAAGGAATTGGCAGGATGGGAGTGTGGGGGGACGCACAATAAATGCACACGATAAAACAAACACTAGTGTACTGAATTAGATATATTAAAAGTGTGACATCCATCAATAAAAAAAATCAGTTGTGCAAATAAACTGATCAGCATTGCACAAATTGCTTATTCTTACTGAGGAATGTCTGTGTGCATATTTATTGTTGCATACACACAATATACTTGTGCTTTGTTTATTACCGTATTTTTTGCTCTATAAGACTCACTTTTTCCCTCCTAAAAAGTAAGGGGAAATGTGTGTGCGTCTTATGGAGCAAATGCAGGCTGTGCAGCTATCACAGAAGCCAGAACAGCAAGAAGGATTGCTGCTTTCACTGTGCAGCGATCCCTCTTGCTGTTCTGGCTTCTGAGATTCAGAATTTTTTTTTTCTTGTTTTCCTCCTCCAAAAACTAGGTGCGTCTTATGGTCTGGTGCGTCTTATAGAGCGAAAAATACGGTATATGCACTTCCATGATTCTGCACAGCTTTCCTTTTGTGACTTCACTCTCCTCCCTCCTTTGCACATCTGTCCACAATGTGCAAGCCAGTGTAAAGCACACCTATGTTGCCCTCCTCTGAAAATCCCCTTCCCCACTATGCTGGTGAGCAGACGCAGCCACAGATTTGTGGTATGCAACAAAACACACCCACCCCAATATTTTCCCAAAATGTCCAAGAAAGATAACCCAAGCTTCAGATTTCTCAAATTTAAACCAATCTTCTACAGGAGGCCCACCAGAGAAGGATAATTCTAGTCCAAGTTTATTATAAATATTGTTTGAAAAATCCCACTGAATCCTCAACACACAAGGGGTACTGCAACCAGAAAGAAGGATCCAGTCACTGAGACAAACCTTCAAAAAAAAAGAACAAAAAACAACCAGGAACATACATCCTGTCCCCATTCCTGGACCACATTCCCCAGGCAGGGCTGATGCTGTGATAAACAAACTGGACCCTGCCATTCTGGTTCTAGGCCAAGGAGGCTCCAAGCAGGTGCAGCCCTGGTGAAACGTCGAGAAGAGATGCCATTTGCTCCTGTGCTACGTTGCCAACTGATGCACGGAGGAGCCCCTAACCCTATTCCCTCTAATCTTCTTCAGGCTGGATCCCAGAGCTGGTTCTGAATTTTAGGTCCAGACAGTACAGCCAAATCCTTCCTCCCTGTCCTGGTGGCTCCATGCAGACAGGGGGAATCGATGGAGGCCGTCCCTGCCAGTGGGCAGGGCCCGCTCCCGACTCGGAAGCAAGCAGGGGGGGTGGAGGGGGGGCACTGCAGCCCAATTGTGCAGGTTCCGGGCCAGAGCAGTGCACACGCTTGGCTTGGGCGCTGTCGCAGCCAAAGGAAGGCACAGCCTACGCAGGAACAAGGACCAATTGGGTCTGGCGTGTGTGGAAGGGGAGCCTCAAAAGAGGCCGCGGTGGTTACTGGTCACCCAGTTGCTGCAGCAGAGTCCGGCGCCGACGTTCCAGCTCCCCTTCACTGAGCTCTTCGCTCTCTGAGGTGTCCCAGCCGCTCTGCCAGGGAAAGGAGCGCGAGTGAGAAACCCCAGCACCTTTGCCCGCCTGCCACCTCACCTTGCCGCCTCCTCCTCCTCCTCCCCACTTCCAAATCCTCCTTGCCTCTTCCCACCCACCATCCCTGGTGCCGTTTGATTTCCTCCCAGGGCTCACCCGCTCCCTCCTGGTGCCCCGGGGAGGGGAGTGGCCTCTTCCCTCAGGTCGCGGAGGGGCCTTCTCTCGCTCCCACTCGTCGGGTCGGCTCGGGTCCTTCTTGTGCTCAGCTTCGCTTTCAGGGCTGTTCTGTAAAAGAAGCAGCTTGCAAACTCGAGGGCAAAAGGGGCCTGGGCTGGGGCAGCCGACGGGGGGCTGCTAGCGGCCCAGCCAGCTCAGCGGTGACCAGCCCGATATAGGGAGGAAGGTGGCAAAAGCGGAGTGGGCTAAGGCAATGCAGAAAAAGACTACAGACAAGGTTGTGAGGAGTCTGTGCTGAGACAATCAACGAGCCTTAACTGAGAAAAAGAACCCCAGGGGAAACTAGCTGGCAAGTTGTGTTCTGGACACAAGTGACCCTGCTTCTTTCTGGATCCCTTAGCAATGCAGTTGCTGCTGCTCTGATCAGAATCCAGCAGTACGGCTAACCTGAGGCCCTCCTGGAGTTCTTGGGACTCCAATTCACATCAGCGGGATCCAGTATGGAACAAGAGTCAGGGGTGATGGGAGCTGGGAGTCCCGTGGCATCCGGAGGGCTACACAGGTTTGCCCACCCCTGCTTTATAAAATCTGTATCTTCGATTACAAAGTTTCCAAGGTGGCTGACAATTTTGATATGCAAAATATAAAGAATTAAAAAGAACAACACGGTCAAACGGAAAGAGCAGCAGAAGCAATAAGAACCAGTGGTGGTAAAAACCTGGGCAAATAAAAGCACTTTAATTTTGGGCCTGAAGCTAATCCAAGTTGAGTGTCGGCCGAGCCGCCTCTGAAAGAGAACAATACAGAGCAGAAGGGGCCACTGCAGAAAAGGCACTGTTGCTGTCGTCACCACTTGGCCTCTAAATGTGGGGAAAGGATACAGATATTGAAACCTTTATTCAGAAACTCCTCTGGTCTGAGATTTCATAAGGCATTGCCCTTGTGCCTTCAAGTACATCTTTGCAATCATAAGGTCTACAATCTTTATTTGAAAAAGAAAGCTGAGATGCTCAGGATGCTGCCTTTTGTACCAGGTACTGGGTAATGTGCTTGCATTCATAGCACAAACACACAAACACTTCTGACCACAGAATCATAAGGGCATGGAAAGTTTTCTGATTCTAATCTCTTTTCCCCGTGCTCCGAGGCAAAACACTCCATCACACTTTACCGCCTGTGGATTAAAGCACATAATGTCATTTACAGTGTGCCAAAAGCAGGCAACAGACATGAGAAAGTGTTAATAAATGAATAGTTGGCTAATGGTACCTAAATAGCTCTGACTAATGGACACGTGCTATAACCACAAAAAAAGAAAACATAGGTGCAGATCAGCCGTCCTGATCCTCCAAACCTGAAACAAATCCAACACACTGGATTTTATAGCAGTCTCTGAAGCACTCAAGGCACTTTCAAGCACAGAACTTTTACATCAGCTCAGCTCACCTGAAATAAAAGTGCTTCTAGTGGAATCACAGTTCACACACTCAGCTGGCAGCCTTTCTGCGTGCAGGAATCAGATGCAGAGAAATCAAATGATGTGCAGGTATGTCTGTGTACGTCTGTGTGTGTGAAGCCTGCAAGACTGCAGCATCAAATGACGGCTCACATATGGATCTCGATGGGCACATTCGCTCCCTCACACCTCACCATTCGACTCTGCAGTCACACAGGTCTCATTCTCACACACACATATGTGGCAATGCATCACTTGACTTTGTTCCTACACAATCCTTGCACACTGGGTGATTTGACAACAGAACATGTGAACTGCTGACAACTAGTGTGGCCTTAGTCATGTTCTCCCTATAGGACTGGACATGCGATGACTCCTTTGCAATCCCACAAACAGAACTTGCGCGTCACCCTCCATGCGCTTCAATGGATGCAGTCCACACTCAGCCTCCATCCCCTGCAAATGCTGCCACTCATTGTGTTGTACATTAAAAGGGAGATGATATCCATAAATACAACATAATTGTGCACTGTGTACAGAACTATGCATCCTGAGAAATTTAGCTTTCTTTTTTTTAAAGAATCCCTTAAAAACTGCAAATATATACTAAAAATCTCAAAAATGCAAGAAGTTGGGGTGGGGAGAAACCACGCAGGATTTCTTGAGGCAAAAGGGGCTTTCATAGCACATTGACATTCACTATTACAGACACAGAAACATGAGTAAACAGCAGCAGAGTAAAAGATGCAGCTAAGAGGAAAATCTGCTTAATTCACACTACAGAATCACAGATCTAAAAGGAACTTGGGAGACCATTTAGTCCAGCCCTCTGCTCTTGTAGGGCTCTTGCAGCTGCAGCAGCCTCCCTGGCAGGTGGGTCATCCAACCTCTCATTAAATACCTCCAGCCAACAAGAGCTCTGCGCCTCCTGAGGCCAGTCTCACTGCCAGTCTCACTATAGGAGAAGGCTCCTATAGGGTTGATTCCTTCCTTCCTTCCTTCCTTCCTTCCTTCCATCCATCCATCTATCTATCTATCTATCTATCTATCATCTATCTATCTATCTATCACATGGGGCTCCCACCCAGCTGGCTTCCCACCCAGGCAATGATCTGCTTTGTGTGCCTCCACCCCTGGGACAAAGCCATGCAGGTCACAGAACTCCATTTCCCGATCGGTCAGCGTGGAACACCCCTGGCCTTGCATTCCTATACAGATCCCTCCCCCTCAACGGTCCCCAGAGACCTGGCTTTGGACGTATTGCTCCAGCCCCTTGCCTCACCCGCACCTGTTTCACCTGTGTCCTGCCGTGGGACTCACCGATTTGTGCCTCTTTTTCTTGCTTTTCTTCTTCTGCCTCTTGGAGCGCCTGGTGCTGTGCTCTGTGGGTGGGTGGGGGGGGGGAGAGACACAGCATGTGGGTGCTGCCATCCCTCAGTGGGAGCAGGCAAAAGAGCCGGTTTAGACTGACCCGCCGGCAGGCAAACCTCCGTGGATCCCTGCCCATTCCAGACAGAGGAACAGACGCACCGCTGGCTGGATTCAGCAGGTAGGCGGAAGGGTGGCCAGGGTGTCACGTGATTCATGTGGGTGCCAAAGCCCCCTCACCCATGCTGGATTACCAAATAGGCAGAGTAGGCACTGGCCTATGGGCCCCACGCTTTTTAGGGGCCCCGCCCCTTGGTTTATTAAAATTGTTGGTTGGTAAAATCACAAATGTATTAGGAGATAATTTGCAAGGGAGCCCCCGAGATTTTGACTGCCTAGGGGCCTCCATGGGCTTTAATCCAGCACTGCCCCTCACACACAGTGATCGGGTTTCTGTATACCAAAGGTGGGGAACCTCACACATGGCCCTCCAGACCTCACCTTTTGACCCTCGAGACATTCCTCAGGCCACACCCCTCCCTGGCCCTTACCCCCCCCCCCGGCCTCCACTTCTTCCGCCTGGCTGGACTGCATCCTCATACTGTAATAATGGCTCTTGCTGGCCTCAGTGGAGAGATGCCCATGTAGAAACCTCTGCCTTTTGCGTGGCTGGCCAGCACCCTGCTATGCTGAGAGAAGGGTGACACCCCATTGCCTCACCCCCACCCAGGAAGGTGGCCCACTAGGGAATACAGTGGTACCTCGGGTTACATACGCTTCAGGTTACATCCGCTTCAGGTTACAGACTCCGCTAACCCAAAAATAATGCTTCAGGTTAAGAATTTTGCTTCAGGATGAGAACAGAAATCGTGCTCCGGCGGCATGGCGGCAGCAGGAGGCCCCATTAGCTAAAGTGGTGCTTCAGGTTAATAACAGTTGAAGGTTAAGAACGGACCTCCGGAACGAATTAAGTACCGTTTTTTCGCCCTAAAGGACGCACTTTTTCCCCTCCAAAAATGAAGAGGAAATGTGTGTGCGTCCTATGGGGTGAATGCAGGCTTTCGCTGAAGCCTGGAGAGCGAGAGGCGTCGGTGCGCACCGACCCCTCTCGCTCTCCAGGCTTCAGGAAGCTATCCGCAAGCCTTGGGAGCCCGCCGGGAGTTCCCGCTGGGTTCGCAAGGCTTGCGGGCAGCAGCCTGCAGCCCGAAGCACGGGGCACTCTCCGGAGGCTAAAAACAAAGCCAGGACAGCTAGCGGGATCCATCCCGCTCGCTGTCATCGCTTCTTTGCTCTTTGGGGCTCGGGGGGGGGGGGAATAAATTTTCCCCCCTTTATTCCCCCCCCAAAAAATAAGTGCGCCCTATGGGCTGGTGTGCCCTATAGGGCAAAAAATACGGTACTTAACCCAAGGTACCACTGTATGGCCCTCAGGCAGAGGAAACTTCCCTCAGAATGGCAGTTTGAATCAACTACTCGGCTCTGCAAAATGCCCCGCTCTTACCTGAATCAGGTGACGACGACGGTCCTGAACCAGCCGATTCCGAATGGTTTCGTTTCTTGCGCTTGGCTGTGCGGTGGGGGTGGTCTGAGCCTGACTCCGAGCCCTGAGGGGAGAAATTTGCACTCGTCAGTCACCCTCTCCCAGAGGGAGGGCAGACTAGCACTTGGGAAGCCCAGCATGCCATTAATAAACCACAGGAGATCACAAGGGCTAATCGTCACCAAGCATGTCAGGGAGGAAGGTCTTAGGCTAGCTCACTCCCTTTCTGCGCCTATTTCTACCTGGCCTGGGAGACCCTGACGGACCCCACCTACTGCTGCTGAAGAGGCCAGAGACCATCTTACTTGCGAGCTCTGCACAACCTGCTACTCAGGATGCCTCAAGACTATCTGGGGGCTTTGTGGTGGTCAGGATTTGACCTTGGAGATGCTTAATTTTTACTGTAACTGATTTAATGTTTTTCTGTCTTGTTAGACCTTTTTTATGAATTATGTAGGGATTGCTTAATTTTACTGTATATGTACTGAGATGCTTTCATTCATGAAAACGACTTAAATTTGGGGTTTTTTTGTAATTATGTAAATCTTATGTCATTATGTAAATCACTGCCAAGTGAGGAGGCAGAATCCTAGGGTGATAGTGTGTGTCCTAGGCTAGTCCGCTCCTTCTTTGCTGATATTTCTTTTTTTAAAAATCACAGGCAATTGTGTACATGGGGGTGCAGTCTACTCTTCCACCTCATTCCCCTGCAGGTGTAGGCCACTGAGCTTCTCCCAACACTTCTTGCTGCAAAAACACCAACCCAGAGTTTCAATAGGATGGGGGAAGAATGCTCTCTGCCACTTGGCTTTGATGAACATGTCTCACCATCCTGACTTCAGTCACCCCCCTCCATCTCTTCCCACCACAGCCCCCTGGTCTCACCGAAGCAGACCGCTTGCGATGGTGTTTCTTGGGCTTTTTGGTGTGTTTCTTGGCCTTGGCGTGGAAATGCTGGCACTCGGTCTGTGGGGAGAGGGAGACAAAGAGAGCGGGGTGCATGTGTGTGAATCCAAATTGCAGAAAAAATCCTGAGCTGGCCCTTCTTCTGGTACAGCCCCCCTGGCTTGCTGCCTTCTCCATCCCCACTACTTCAGCCTCTCATCATCAGGCAATCCCACCCCACAGATCCCCTTAGCGGAAGTTCCCGCTGAGGCTCAACCACTCTGACCCTCCCAATCAGCCCCTGCTCACCTCTAGTAGTTGCAGGAACTCACGAAAAAGGCGGATCCGCTCTGACTCCAGCGTGATCTGCTCAAATGCTATGTTGTTGACAAACCGCTCTCGGACCTGGAAAGGAAAGCCAAAAAGGGGGGGGGGGGTGAACATGTTGGAGGAACTGGACATGGAGGAAAGAGTTAATTTCCTTCATGAGCACACATCACCCCAAGTATGAGATAAGCCAGCTGCTATGGTAATGGACTTGTACCATAAGTGATTAAGGCATGTTAGCTCAGTACTCAGTCAGTGAGTCTGTCCATGAGTCGGAGTCTGTTTTACATCTTTAGGCTGCAGCAATAGAGATAATTTGTGCTTGTATATCTGTATCTGCAAAGCCTACAAGCTGTATGTATATATCAATGTTTGGAACTGTATTACTGAAGCCTTATCCTCTACAGCAGTAAACTATTTTGGACCTTAAGCCTCTGTGTGGTGACTGGAACTGGAGGCAACTTCTGCTGCGTGGGAACCTCAACCTCAGATTCTGTCTTCAGTCACTAAAGTGTTTGCATCAACTGCATTAAGACAAAAAAAGTTTTCTAGGGAAGATCAACTTTAGGCTTTGGAAGCAGTCATTCCCAAAGTGCATGCTGCAAAAAATGAAAATAAGTAAAGGTTCCCATGACGCAGAGAGCAGCCCACCCACGCTGTGTCTTGGCACAAGTCACTGGTCTGCTTTTGTTGCCTTCCAGTCGTCCTCAACTGGGGGTAAATAACACTGCTATACACTAGGTTTGATAGAATCATGTGATCACTCTTGATGCAGAAGAATTACCTGCCCTCCAAAGGAGGCAGCCCAATGCACCTCTGCATGTGTCAGTACACTAGGCATTTAAAAGCTGTCTTGTGCAGAATCAGACCATTGGTCCCCTTTTGCCCAGTACTGCCTATACTGGTGACAGCAGCCACGAAATTAAAAGACGCTTGCTCCTTGGGAGAAAGGCGATGGCAAACCTAGACAGCATCTTAAAAAGCAGAGACATCACCTTGCCAACAAAGGTCCGTATAGTTAAAGCCATGGTTTTCCTAGGAGTGATGTATGGAAGTGAGAGCTGGACCATAAAGAAGGCTGATCGCCGAAGAATTGATGCTTTTGAATTCTGGTGCTGGAGGAGACTCTGGAGAGTCCCATGGACTGCAAGAAGATCAAACGTATCCATTCTTAAGGAAATCAGCCCTGAGTGCTCACTGGAAGGATAGATCCTGAAGCTGAGGCTCCAATACTTTGGCCACCTCATGAGAAGAGAAGACTCCCTGGAAAAGACGCTAATGTTGGGAAAGATGGAGGGCACAAGGAGAAGGGGACGACAGAGGACGAGATGGTTGGACAGTGTTCTCGAAGCTACAAACATGAGTCTGACCAAACTGCGGGAGGCAGTAGAAGACAGGAGTGCCTGGCATGCTCTGGTCCATAGGGTCACAAAGAGTCGGACACGACTAAACGACTAAACAACAACAAGCCAATACTTACTGGTGGTGGTTCTCCAGGATTTAAGACAGGAGCCTCTCCCAGTTCCCCAGGAATTAACCTGGGACCTCCTATATGCAAACATGTGCCTTATCTCTGAACTTCAGCCCTGCTCGTTCTCCTCTCTAGTAGCCAATTCATGCAACTCTAGATAAAGGCAGCTGAAGCTGGTCCTGCAACCGAGCGCAGAAAACCTCACCTCATCCCAGGCAATGTTGGGTTCCAGTGGAGGAGCTGCCTGGCGCAACATGTTCTTGAATGCCGCCTCCTTGCGCCGCATCTTGCGAGTTTCTTCCTTCTCCCGTTCACGCTCCCGTGCCTCGGCCTTTTCCAGCAGCTGAGGGCAGGGAAGCAGAGAGCATCACTATATGGCATTCCTCTTAACCTCCGCTGGTCACAGAACCCGAATGGCCCTTAGGGATCTCCCCATTCCTTGCACTGAATGAGCAAAATTATCCTCCTTGCCAGATCAGCCATAGGAACATACAAAGCTGCCTTAAGCTGAATCTGGCTATTGGTCCATCTAGCTCAGTATTGTCTACACAGACTGGCAGCAGCTCTCCAGGGTTTCAGACTAAAGCTCCCATCAATTCCCAGCATTCTGGGGCTGATGGAAATTGGGACAACATCGAGATTACCACTGTTCCGCACTCCCCACCCCTAGCCTAGCATCTTCATCCAGTGAATCCCAAGTCCTAGTATTATGAAAGAGGGTTGAGGGTATCCTGCTCCCTATAATGTGCTCCTACAGTCTCCACTGCTCCTAAGGAACATTTATTTGGAGCCAACAAGGGGCCAGTCACTGTACTGAAGGGGCATGTTGGCCCCTGCCTTTCAGATGCACTTAGCTATTGGAAATTGTGCCGTACTTCTTGTGCAAGCAACTGGGACTCCTCCAGGTAACCTATTTATAGAGCACTTATCCTGATATGCTTGAACAAAGCTTATGCGGAGATTAGACTACCGAGGATTATTACTGTGGCTTTCAGCCAAGATGTTATGCTACGAGGTGCATTCATCCTGATTTGCTTGTGGGATATTTACATGTCTTCTCATTGATCATTTGTGCATCCCACTTTTTTCAACGCATTTCCCCATCACTTTCCAAACAGTAATCAGTCCAATTACCGTATTTTTCGCTCTATAAGACGCACCACACCACAAGACACACCTAGTTTTTGGAGGAGGAAAACAAGAAAAAAAATATTTTGAATCTCAGACGCCAGAACAGCAAGAGGGATTGCTGCGCAGTGAAAGCAGCAACCCCTCTTGCTGTTCTGGCTTCTGGGATAGCTGTGCAGCCTGCATTCGCTCCATAAGATGCACACACATTTCCCTTTACTTTTTAGGAGGGGAAAAGTGAGTCTTATAGAGCAAAAAATACGGTATTTTTCTTCCTTTTGAAAGTGGAACTGACATGTGAGGGCGGCAGATCCCTTTAACTCACTTTAATCACACAAACCACATTCACTGGAATCCCTCCCGCTGACAGTCTGGAGGCACACTGACAGACCCCTGCCCTACTCACACTGTTGAAAGTCAGCTTAATGTTGCCGGCATCCAGCGTGGCAGCACGCTTGTCAAAACTGATGACATGGGCGAAGTCCTCAAAGGTTGTGTTTATTTCTACGCTGAAGCTCCGGTCCTACCAAGGAGAGATTGGGGGGGTGCACAGAGGAGAACAACAGAATTAGGAATTCCCCTATTTCCCTCCAAAAACCACAAAGTATCAAGATAGCCTGTTCCAAACCACTCTCTCCAACATCTGCTACATGTCAATTTCACTCATTACTTTTTTTTAAAACACAAAAAGTGAATTGACACAAGGTAGACTGTACAGTCATGCCGTGGTTTGTTCCAATTTTCAAACGTTCTTTGGAACCCAAATGTACGACGCAACTTCCACGGCTTCCGATTGGCTGCAGGAGCTTCCCGCAGCCAATCAGAAGCCGTGCCCTGGTTTCCAAACGTTTTGGAAGTCAAACGGACTTCCGGAACGGATTCCGTTCGACTTCCAAGGTATCACCGTACTTGTTTCTCTTCACAGTGAAATTGACACAGTTATGAAAACATGGCTGATTTACCGCTTGTGAAGGAATAGCATTTCAAATAATAATAATAATAATAATAATAATAATAATTTATTATTTATACCCCGCCCATCTGGCTGGGTTTCCCCAGCCACTCTGGGCGGCTTCCAAAAGAATATTAAAATACAATGATACATCAAACATTAAAAGCTTCCCTAAACAGGGCTGCCTTCAGATGTCTTCTAAAAGTCTGGTAGTTGTTGTTCTCTTTGACATCTGGTGGGAGGGCGTTCCACAGGGAGGGCGCCACTACCGAGAAGGCCCTCTGCCTGGTTCCCTGTAACTTGGCTTCTCGTAGTGAGGGAACTGCCAGAAGGCCCTCGGTGCTGGACCTCAGTGTCCGGGTAGAACGATGGAGGTGGAGACGCTCCTTCAGGTATACTGGACCGAGGCCGTTTAGGGCTTTAAAGGTCAGCACCAACACTTTGAATTGTGCTCGGAAACGTACTGGGAGCCAATGTAGGTCTTTCAAGACCGGTGTTATATGGTCTCGGCGGCCGTTCCCAGTCACCAGTCTGGCTGCTGCATTCTGGATTAGTTGTAGTTTCCGGGTCACCTTCAAAGGTAGCCCCACGTAGAGCGCATTGCAGTAGTCCAAGCGGGAGATAACCAGAGCATGCACCACTCTGGCAAGGCAGTCCGCGGGCAGATAGGGTCTCAGCCTACGTACCAGATGGAGCTGGTACACAGCTGCCCTGGACACGGATTTAACCTGTGCCTCCATGGACAGCTGTGAGTCCAAAATGACTCCCAGGCTGCGCACCTGGTCCTTCAGGGGCACGGTTACCCCATTCAGGACCAGGGAATCCCCCACACCTGCCCGCCTCCTGTCCCCCAGAAACAGTACTTCTGTCTTGTCAGGATTCAATCTCAATCTGTTTGCCGCCATCCATCCTCCAACTGCCTCCAGACACTCACACAGGACCGTCACCGCCTTCACTGGTTCTGATTTGAAAGAGAGGTAGAGTTGGGTATCATCCGCATACTGATGAACACCCAGCCCAAACCCCCTGATGATCTCTCCCAGCGGCTGCATGTAGATGTTGAAAAGCATGGGGGAGAGGACAGAACCCTGAGGCACCCCACAAGTGAGAGCCCAGAGGTCTGAACACTCATCCCCCGCCACCACTTTCTGAACACGGCCCAGGAGGAAGGAGCGGAACCACTGTATGACAGTGCCCCCAGCTCCCAGCCCCTCAAGACGGTCCAGAAGGATGTTATGACACTATGGATTCATTGCCAAGAGAAGAAGCTTCTGGAAAAAGAACTGCGATTGAACACAGGGGAGAAGGTGCAGCCAGCTCTGGGATCATGGAGAGAAGCACAGGTTGGGATTCAGGAGAGGGAGCAGTAGACCAGGAAGAACTTAGGTGTTTCATTCTCTCCATGTCCCTCCAACGCACACTATGGCCACACCTTCAGAATGTCCTTGATAATCTTCTTTTCATCATGGAAGCGGGCCTTCAGGTCTTCCACGTAGAACTTGAACAGGTCCAGTGGGGTGGAGCCTGTGGAAGGGGAGAAGAACACATCCCGTTATTCATGCCTGCAAGAAGGAAGTTTTTTAAGATAGTGGCTTTCGAACTGCCCCGGGATTCCTTAGAAGTTTATCAGCAGCCCAGTAAATGACAAGACAACAATCCCTGGTAGACCACTACCAGTCCCCCACCTCACCCAGTAATCTGCAACAACAGAAGAACAGAAAGTGTGTTCTCTGGCTCACTCTCAGTTCAGGCCAGGTGAAAGTGAAGAACCCTGTATCAGTGGAAGACCCTAGGACATGGGTGAGGCAGGTGTGGCTCCTCAAGATACTGCTGGACTACAATTCCCATCATCCCTGACTATCAGGGCCATTATGGCTAGAGCTGATGGGAGCTGAAGTCCACACCTTCCTCACCCTCTGCGTTAAAAACATTCTCCAGAATCCTGTGCAATGTACAGAGATGCAACGGCAGAAAAATCCATGCTGAAAATGTATCCCCCCAAAAGACAGGGAGTCTGAAAAACACTGAGATAAGGTAAGTTGCCTTAAAAACTTGAATGAAGCCAATGGGTGTCCCCAGCTCAGAGCTGCTAACTCTGGTTCAAGGGCTTCAAGCATCAATCTTCATGCTGAAGATCCAAGGTTCAATCCTCGATGTTTCCAATTAAAAATCTGAGGGCTTGGATTCACTAATTGGAAATGATGAAGGTTGACTCTGGGATCTTCAACAGGCTAAGCATGTTCTCCTACCTCTGAGTTATACCCTCTGAAAACGAAACTAAACTAAACTAAACTAAACTAAACTAAACTAAACTAAAAAAAGGGACAGAATCTAGGAATGGAAGTTCCCCAAACCCTCCAACCATCCTTTTCCTCCACTGAGCACTTTTCATTAGCAGAAGAGTGCTTTTTAATCCCCTGAAACAAGCCATGTTGCCCACCATAAGAACAAGAGAGAAGACAATGGTCTGTCTCTGGAAGCAACCATTTTTACTGATGCCCCATGCATTTTGGAAAGGTTTCCTTCCTTCTTCAGGGGCAATTCCTTGCGGGTGGGGAGTTGCTTTCTCTCTTTGTTTTTGTGGTGCTTTTAAACCCCAGCCGCACTGACAAATACCACTCTTCACAGAAGTTGGACTACAAACGTTCCGCGGCGACAGCTTTCTCTTCCCATTGGTTAGCTGGAACGCCCATCTTCTCACATCGGCTCAACTAAATCACTACCAGGAGCACAACCCAATGCATAAATTCACCCGCTCCTGTGGAACCTTTCTGTGTGCCTCAGCTGGTGCTCACGCCTACTGCACTGCGTTGGGCTTTCTGCTCTCTCTTTCAATACATCCCAGGCACCTCCCCTTTGGATGGGGGTCACTATGGGGAAGGGGGTGGGGGCAGGGGCTCCTGTCCATCGTCTGCTTACCAGGCTGGCCCAACATGTTGGCAAAGCGTCTGTCGGTGCTGAGGGAGGGGTACAGCTCCATCCAAGTGGACATGGAGTGCAGGCGCCCGCTCTCGTGCAGCTCGTCCAAGAAGGCCTGAGCAAGAAGCAGCCTGGTTATTCTACGATAGAGCGAGAGAGATCGGGGAGTCAGCCCCTCCCCCATTTACAGGCCCTGTCGGGGGCGGGGCGGCCCATGTGCTCCAAAGCAGGCCCCCAAACCCCACGTTCCCCCTAGGCAGCCCAAACACAGCTCATACTGGGAGGGGCTGGTTTTTTTTTAAGGCCTCTTCTCCAGACGTTTCCTAGGAAATCAGGAATACTTTTCAGGTCAAAGCAAACATTGTCTGTGTCAAGAGCATGCAAAATAGTCTCTGCCTTTGCTCTGTTGCCGAACCATCTTAACAATTCCTTTATCCTCAAGATAATTGCAGGGACATGAAGGGAAGCGGGTGGCGCTGTGGGTTAAACCACAGAGCCTAGGGCTTTCCGATCAGAAGGTCGGCGGTTCGAATCCCCGTGGCGGGGTGAGCTCCCGTTGCTCGGTCCCTGCTCCTATCCACCTAGCAGTTCGAAAGCACTCTTAAGTGCAAGTAGATAAATAGGGACCGCTTTCTAACGGGAAGGTAAACGGCGTTTCCGTGTGCCCCGCTGGTGCCGGCTCGCCAGAGCAGCTTCATCACGCTGGCCACGTGACCCGGACGTGTCTCCGGACAGCGCTGGCCCCCGGCCTCTTAAGTGAGATGGGCGCACAACCCTAGAGTCGGACACGACTGGCCTGTATGGGCAGGGGAACCTTTACCTTTACCTAAAAGGGGACTTACCAGGAACCCAACCCAATCTGAACGAAGCCAGATTGGATTGCTTAAGTAAAGAGATTCAAACGAATCTACCAACTAGCTTCCTGCTATATATTGTGGAATGCACTCTGCTGCTGACTGACAAGTACGAGTTAGGAAGGATACTATTAAATCAATATATCCTCTCCTAGTATTTACAACATTCCCTCAGCGCGGTGGCGCTGTGGGTTAAACCACAGAGCCTAGGGCTTTCCGATCAGAAGGTCGGCGGTTCGAATCCCCGCGACGGGGTGAGCTCCCGTTGCTCGGTCCCTGCTCCTGCCAACCTAGCAGTTCGAAAGCACGTCCAAGTGCAAGTAGATAAATAGGTACCACTCCAGCAGGAAGGTAAACGACGTTTCCGTGCACTGCTCTGGTTCGCCAGAAGCGGCTTAGTCCTGCTGGCCACATGACCCGGAAGCTGTACGCCAGCTCCCTCGGCCAATAAAGCGAGATGAGTGCCGCAACCCCAGAGTCGGCCACGACTGGACCTAATGGTCAGGGGTCCCTTTACCTTTTTTTAAAGCAGCAGATGATTACAAATGCGGCTACAAGAGAGAGTGTATGAAGCTGCCTTGTTCCCATCAAGCCCTTGGTCCATCTAGCCTGGTCGTTGCCTACTCGGACTGGCAACAACTCTCTGGGGTGTTAGGCAGACGTCCCCCCCCAACCCCAGGCAGGGACTGAACGGGGACCTTCTGCAACCAAACCATGTGCTCTGCCCTTCCGCAAGGCTGCCTCCCACTTCCCAAACAGGGGCTCTGGGTTCCCCCCACTGATCGTGCCCCCCCCCCCAAAGCTGCAGCTACCTGGAAGGCTTCCCTGTTCTTGCGCTGCTGGCGCCTCTCCCGCAGCCGGCCGCGCTCACGCTCCTCCTCCTCCTCTCTTTCCAGGGTCCGGATGTGCTCCTCAAAGCAGATCAAGGCGTCCTCCTTGTCCATGTCTGAAAGAGGTGGGAGGGGCCCGAGCTCAGCTGGGCAAGGGGGTGCATCACTCTGGGCCAGCAAGGTGGGGCAGGCTACAGCACAGGGAAACAGGGAGGGGAGTCTATCATCTCTGGCTGGGGGGGGGATCGGGGGGGGAGAGACATGTGGTGCTGGAGGGGTGGGGGTGGCAGCAGCAAGGAGAGCCAAAGGCCAGGACATCTGAGCACTGCTTCTACGCTTTATAGCCCTAGAACCAAAGCTTTCATGACTTCTGGGGAAACCCAGCCAGATGGGCGGGGTATAAATAATAAATTATTATTATTATTATTATTATTATTATTATTATTATTATTATATTCTGGAAAGCACAACAAACCCAAAACAGGTCACAGCCAAAATGCCCACGCCAACAGAATACATTTATTTCAAGGGGTTAATCACAGTATTTAGGATTTCAGGGCCTCGGGGTCTCCCTTTATTTTATTTATTAGCAACAGATATAGATTTGGATATTGATAGGTGTCTGAGCTTTCCCCACTTGTAAACTGAAGGGCTCCACCCCACCCTATTAATGAGTCTTTTTCTTACTGGTGTGACATTTCTGTCATGCGCACAGAGCCTCATAGGAGCCCATGTGATTCTGGAACTTCCACCTGGGAGGGGTGTGCATTCGCCTAGGGGGCTTTGTGCGGGGAAAGAGAGAAGGACTAGGAAGGTGGAAGGCGCCTCACTTTGCAGGTCTTCATCCTCGGCAAAGCTGGGGTTGTCCATGAGGTACTGCTGGGCTTCGGACCAGGTGGTCTGGAAGCTGACGCGGCTCATGCTGTCCAATATGCTCTTCAGAGCCTGGATGTTCCTCTTGCGCAGCTGCTTGGCATGCTCCTGGGTGGGGGGCAGAGGACAGCATTGGGGGGGGCGGAACCCACCCCAGCAGGACCCACGGCTTCCTGCCCCCAAGCTCCGGGAGCCTTCTCCATTATGAGGACTGGGGAGGTGATGGGCAGGGAGGGCATTCTGGGAGATGGAACGCCTGGATTCTATGCAAACGATCAACCACCTCTGTCCTCCTTTGCTCACACTCCTTGTTTTCGTTTTACCTTCTCCTTTTTGGCCAGGAAGAAGAGAACATCATCGTAGATCTCCTTGCGGTCACGCTCTGGCACCACAGCCCACACTTCCAGCTCCCCAAACATCTGCTCAGCTTTCCTGGGGTGACAGGAAAAGAAAGGAAGCAAGCAGCAGGGGGGGGGGGATGCTGCTGCAGTGTGGGCAAGGGAGGGCATGCACACAGAGGCCCTCTGGCGTGGCCACAGCCAGGAGCACCAAGCTCGATTCTTCTCTCACTTTTTAACTCGTGCCAGGAAGCTTATTCCCACATTGCATGGAACACAGGTACATGTGTTTGTGTGAAAGGGTGTGCACTTGCTGATTTCTTCAGCTCAGCTAGTTGTGTACAGAGGTACATAGGCTGTACGCTTGCTGCACATCAGCCGCAAATAAGGGTACCAGTGTACAGCTCAGCTCTCTGACTGCAACATGTGAACACTCCTACTGGAACTGCTGGAAAAAGCAGAGCTAACAGAAACTCTGGAGCTTGAAAGAGGAATCTTGCAGGCTGGAGCTGGGACTTATGCCCCCTGATCTGCCACAGAAGGTATGTGCTTCTTCTTCAGGTACCAAGGGGAGCAGAGGCATGCAACAATGGCCCTCGTGACTGGCCAGGCTTTAATATCAATAATAGGCAGTAGGAGCCTTCTCCCTTGCCTGGTCAACAGCAAACAAAAGCTACTTCTGCTCTGAAATTCAAACTCCAGATTATTCGGCATTTCCAGTTCAAGCCCCCTCAGTTTCACCAATGAGGACTCTGAGCTGAAGAATGATCCCTCCCTCCTGGTCTAAGGTTGATTGATGGGTCCTGCCAGACCCCAACATGAAGCCTGGAACATGATGACTTGCACTTGATGGTACCCACTGACTGGGCAGACATGGAGTGACACCTCCTCTGTCCAGGGCCAATCAAATCAGACTCAGAACAGGGTGGGAAGGGCCAGGAAGAAACCTGCAGGTGCCCTAGCTCCCTCCTTAAAGAGCCTTAAAGTGCCCCCTACTCAAAGAGAACTACTGCACTGGGATCCTGCCCCTCTGCAAGAAACCTGGCTGCAACTTTGGCACTCTCTACCTGTAGCGGGTGATGGAGCTCATCTTGCTGTGCTGCTCCAGGAAGCGCTGAAGCTCCTCTTTGGCTTCCTTGGCCCGGAGCCGGGCCTCTTCCTTCTCCTCCTTGTCCCGCTGAGCCTTGTAAGCATTGAAAGCCTGCTTCTTCTCACTCAGCTTGGGCAAAGCGCTGGGGCACAACGCAAGAGGGTCATCAAGGGTTGCTCTCCAGAGACGGCACCCATCCGTGACAAGGGGTGAGGGAGAATGGGGGGGGAAGGAGTGCTAGGGAATTCCCAGCCACACAACACTCTGGGCCAGGCAAAGCCTAAGACTAGCTGGACTTTTTCTCCTTCCTGCAACAGTCAGGATTTCCAACTGTGCAGTGAAGCAGGCTGGGGGCTGCAATAACATTGTGGGAAGGAAGGGGCGTTCGTTTCAGACTGTACCTGAACCGCGGGTCGGTGCTAATGAGCTTCATGGCCTGCTCCCACGACGCACTTGCTGGGACGCCCTGGAGCCAGAGAGCAGCAGCATTTCAGCCAAAATAGCACTTCCAGCTTGACTGGCCCCACCCACTTCGCCCCTCATCTCAGGACCAGTTTACACAATCGTAGTCAAGTTTTTGCCTGGACTGCGCCAATCCAGGCTACATGTTTGCTCGTTCCTAGGAGGGAATCTCTGGTCCTCCAGCCCACCCACCTGCCCCTATCAGTACCTTGTCCTTGAGCAGCTCCTTAAAAGCTTGTTTGGCTTCTTCCTTGTTGCTCCAGGCATTGCCAGGGCCACGGTCTTCCTCGTCTCTCCGGACGGGATCACAGCTAGCTCAGGAAACAAACAAACCCCCCCAAAGGTATCAGATGGAGCAATGGGCATGCCAGTGCTCAGTCCAGGGTTTCTCAAATGAATTTGGGTCTTCCCTTCTCACAATGGCCAGCCAGATACCTGTGGGCACCTCACAAGGAGGACCTATGCGCAATACTTCTGAGTCCCAGGGTACACAGATGCATTCCACACCTCTGATACTGGAATGCAGTAACCCAGCCATAATGGAGGTACAGACACCCCCAACTTCCACACATAAGGCTTTGTGGACGGGGGTGAATGGATATTAAAGATGGTTGCAGCAGGAGTTCTACTTCCTTCCCTTTACTCCCGCCACACACACACCCATCCCAACCTCTTGGCAAAGGGTGGAAGCTTCAGCATCCCTGAAGGGGAGGAACTTTCCAGCCCCTCCCTCCACGGAGCCAAAGAAGCGGGCGCTAGAATTCTAGCCTGTACCACTTCAGGCAGCCGGTGGGCATGTCATGTTGTTGTTTTTCTTAATGCACCCTAATAAGAAAATAAAACCTCCCTGTTTGTACGAATCCAGCACATCAGGGACAGGGCCACACTAAACCTTTTCTCTCTGGTGTACTAGGCTGTTATATGCCCTCAACGGGGAAAAACAACAACAACAACAACAACAACAACAACCAGCCCACACCTCCTGCGCTAAACACACTGCAAAATGACACACTCCAGAGCTCTATGACCACCTGCAATAGTGTGTGTGGAGGGGAAGCTGTGGCTTATTTTGCAAGAATAGAATACCACTTCCATAATCATCCCCCGCTTGGTGTTCCCTTTCCAATTCCCCAAGGAGGGGGGAGACTCCACAAACCCCCAGTTTGAAAGCCAAGCCTGGATGGGGGAGCCTGTAGCTGTCTGTGTGCCGTGGACCACAAATCCCATCATCCTTGGCCATCGGCCATGCTGGCTGAAGCTGATGGCAGTTGGAGTCATCATCCCCCCAAAACCCAAGGAGGCCTTAATCCCACACCCTCTCTGTCCCCCGCCCCTCATGTCACCTGCTTGCGATCTCCTCCTCAGCTGCAGTTGGCCCGCCCTCCGTGCCTGGCGTTTCCTGTCCTTCGATGCCCCCGGTGCCTTCTGTGTCTGAGGTGGCTGCGGAGGATGGGGTGGGGCTTTCAGGGCCCGACAGCGGCGCCTCTGGTTGCTGAGGCTGCGGTTGCCTCCTAAGGAAGGGGAGAAGACCAGGCTTCGGAACGTTGTGCGCCAGAACACACACACAAGAAACTGGCACCATTCATGTTGGTGTTGACCTTTAAAGCCCTAAACGGCCTCGGCCCAGTATACTTGAAGGAGTGTCTCCACCCCCATCGTTCTGCCCGGACGCTGAGGTCCAGCGCCGAGGGCCTTCTGGCAGTTCCCTCAATGCGAGAAGCAAAGCTACAGGGAACCAGGCAGAGGGCCTTCTCAGTAGTGGCACCCGCCCTGTGGAAAGCCCTCCCATCAGATGTCAAAGACATCTTAAGGCAGCCCTGTTTAGGGAAGTTTTTAATGTGTGACATTTTAATGTGTTTTTAATCTTTGTTGGAAGCCACCCAGAGTGGCTGGGGAAACCCAGCCAGATGGGCGGGGTACAAATAAATTATTTATTATTATTATTATTATTATTATTATTATTATACACATGCTTGGTGGTATTCTGCATCCTTTGCTGTCCCTTAAGGCTCAGGTGCCTTTGGTGGCAAGGAGTGCCTTCCATGAGCTTTGGCTGGTGGCCCAGCTATGCCCCTATCCGGACAGGGACAACCTAACTTCTGTCTCCTATGCTCTGGTTATACATGGGGCTGCCTCTGAAGACAGTTCGGAAACTTCAGCTGGTGCAGAATTCAGCGGACAGGTTGCTCAGCAGGGCAAGACTGTTTGAGCATATGATGCCAATCCTGACCCAACTGCACTGGTTGCCAATTAGTTTCCAATTCAAAGTGCTGCTTTTGACCTATAAAGCCTTAAATGGCTCAGAACCGCAATACCTCAAGGACCGCCTTTCCCCATATAAACCAACCCGGACCCTGTGACCATCCTCTGAGGCACTTATTCATGTGCCTTCTCCCATGAGAGGTTCGGAGGCTGACCACAAGAGGCCTTTTCTGCATTGGCTGTATGTAAGCCGTTCCGGGAGCCATTTTGGGCTGAAGGGCAGGGCACTAATGCTCTAAATAAATAAATCACTAGCTAGGGGTCGGTAATAATTTTTATCTGCTAGTGATCTAAATAAATAAATAGCCAAATAAATAATTCTGCTACCCGCCAAATAAATCTTTTCTCTCCTTGGCAAGGGCTAAAAGCAGGGGAAAGAGAGAGAGAGATGCTGAACAAGGCTAGCACACCATAAAATAGGGCCTCTGCGAGCCTTGAAAGTCTCAATCACTGTGGATCTTGCCCGAGCCTCTTCTGGAGGTGGAATGGGTGTTTTCAAGCTTCTTGCACTGGCCATAAGGGCAAGAACAGGGCTGGGACCCTCCAGGTGTTGCTGGCCTCCAAATCCCATCAACCCCAGCCAGCAGGGCCAGCGGTCAGGAATGATGGGATGTGGAGTCCCAACAGCTTCCCTTACCCCTTGCTCTCTCTAAAAGCAACTTCAACACAAGAAAGTTAGTTTTTTGGATGCTGAATTCTGGACCCCATGCCAGATTGTTAAGCTGGCCGGAGGAGAAGCCCTTCCTCACGTGAAGCTCCTCCACAGGGACTTACTCTGCTTCTTCTTCCTCTTCTTTGATCAGTGCTGAGGAAACAAAAGGCAGGGGGTGGTTACCATGGTGACGCTTGAGGAAAGGCAGGGCCCAGCCCCGGGCCTAATCAGCTCCTGGCGGCCCAGACCCTCACCTTCAATGTCATCAAGGTCACGGGGACGGGTCCAGCGGGACTCCTTGCTCTGAGTGTTGTAGTAATAAGGTTTCCCGGTCTCTGAGCGGTACTCACGCCAAGGGCAGCGCGACAACAGGAGCTGAAGGGGGAGAGAAAGGACACCTTAGGAGCTGCCTGCGCTCTTCCTAAAATGGTGGTGGTGACAAGGTTCCCTCACAAAAACTTCCACCACCACCCCCTTTTTAAAAGACAGAGTCAAAAGGACCATCTGTATATTTGTGTGTACGTGAAGAAGCCAACGCCCAACACACTGTCACAGTCCAGAGTGACCAAGAGACAAAATGCAAGATAGGGCTATGTAGATGAGAGCAGGCAGGGGTGTCAGTAATTGGTGCACAAGAAGACAGGAACAAGCTTCACCTTGGCAGCAATGAAGTCCCCAGATGCACCCCCTATTTATTTATTTTTACTTTCCCCGGAATTTGCAAATGGTTGCCTTTCACTCCTATGGGATAGAACGCTGTAGTGAGAACCAAGCCTCTGAATACCAGTTGCAGGTGGGCAGAGTGTGCCTGTTTTCAGGTCCCGCTTGCAGGTTTCCCACAGGCACCTTGTTGGCCGCTGTGGGAACAGGATATTGGACTTGGTGGACTACTGGCCTGATCCAGCAGGCCTATTCTCATGTTCTTTTGTACAGCCCTCCAGATATCTGGCGACCTGCTATCGTGTCTCCTCTTAATCTTCTCCAGGCAAAACATACCCAGCAATTTCAACCATTCCTTGTAGGATTTGAATCCAAGAACCCTCAATGTGCTTTTTCTTTGGGCTGCTTCTGAATAAGCTCACAGGATCCCCCCTCTCCCTTTGTCCCTTAGCTCCTATCTCTGGTCTGCTGGCCTCCACTCCTCAACATTCAAGATAACTCAACAAAGAGTAAGGCATCTATGTTTGGAATGCAAGGCTAACTAGGGCTCTCACTTCTGCCTTGGACTTCAGCTCGTCCGGCTTTTCCCAGCTTGACTGTTTGGTTTCAGAATTGTAGTAATAAACTCGCCCATCCGGAGCCCGATGCTCAGTCCATGAAGGCTTCTGAGGAAAAAGAGGAGGAGAAGAAAATGGGACACTTTGCAGGAGGTTTTTCTTGCATGGATATCTTGCAATCACACCATCTCAAAATAGAAACTGGAACTGAGCAAAAAATTTAAAATTCGGTATTCTGAGAATATCAGCTTCCATTTTCAATAAATAAGTAGTAAAAAAAAAAAAAAGCAAGTTTCTAGCGCCTGTAATTATGAAGATAGGGTTCAAACCATGTAGGCAACACCACAAGAAAATCTCCTAAGTCTCAGGGTTGTGGGAAAGGCTGTCTAGTAATAAATTTCCTATAGTCAAGGAGTTGGGAAGTTTTAGCGCCCAGTTTAGTTTCATGTTTAGTTTTATGGGATGCGGGTAGCACTGTGGTCTAAACCACAGAGCCTAGGGCTTGCCAATCAGAAGGTCGGCAGTTTGAATCCTCTCAACGGGGTGAGCTTCCGTTGCTCAGTCCCTGCTCCTGCCAACCTAGCAGTTTGAAAGCACGTCAAAGTGTAAGTAGATAGGTAGGTACCGCTCTGGCGGGAAGGTAAACGGTGTTTCCGTGTGCTGCTCTGGTTTGCCAGAAGCGGCTTAGTCATGCTGGCCACATGACCCGGAAGCTGTAGACCGGCTCATTTGGCCTGTAAAGCGAGATGAGTGCAACAACCCCAGAGTCGTCCGCGATTGGACCTAACGGTCAGGGGTCCCTTTACCTTAGTTTCTTTACCGCTTCCCATAACAACCAGAATAAATTATGCAAAAGAGGGAAATGAAAAATAAGCTGACACACTGCTTACAAATATAAGCAACCACACTTGATTTCTTTCTCTGGTCTATATCATCAACAAAATACCCCTTGCAGCTGCTAGAGACCCTTCCCCAAGGTTCCTCATCTGAATCAGGAGCTCAACCATCGTATACACACACAAACTCCCCTCCCCTCCCAGGGCCAAAAAAACTCCAGTTTTGTTCCTTGTTCCCCAACTTCTATTTGGGGATTTGCTTTTGCACAAATCCAGAAGATCCAGCACTAGAGGAAAAGTGCCAGAGCAGATTGCTCTTCAGTCTCTCTAAACAAGGCCCAACAACATCAGCACAAGGTTTCTAGGATGACAAAATACCCATGAAGTTACAATGCCACCGTGCAAGGCAGGTGCTGGTGGCAGCGGCGTCAGCAAAGCACAAGCCACACACAGCTGATGCCCACTGGCAGGCGTTCCACAAACCACTTTCTACAGTATTAAAAACAATTAAAACAAATGGCAGCCATAGGAATAGGGTGGGTCTTCTGCTTGCCACTGAGCTACGCTTCCTCCCCATGAGTTGTGCCTCTTCCTCATCCACAGGCACTATCCAGTCAGTGCCTCAGCCACACCTCTACACAACATTCACATTGACACAAATAATTGTTCCAGCTGGGGGAAGAATCACATTTTCTCCAGCAACAGAAATAAAAGCTGGAGTTTTGAGCGCTGGGAACATGCAAACTAGCTGACCATGGAAGTGGAACCTTGAAGGAGGCTGCCCTTAAACTCCCCATAATAAAAAGAGTGACAACTGAGCATTTAATTCTTCCTCTGAAACTGGTGCTTGGCCAGTTACTCACCACAGGGGCTCCTTGGGTCGCCGTGGCTGCAAATCAAGAGAGCAGAGATTAGACCAGGTACAGTGGCTTAGCGCTGAAGAGGATACAAGCTTCTAGGAACCAATTTCAATTTCTCTATAATGGGGGAGCAAAAGGAAGCTTGCAGAAATAACCATCTCATCTGGACTGGCACTGGATGGTAGGACTCCAGTGTTTTCTGGTTAAAGGTGCTGTGCCTTTGAAAGCAACGAATCAGGCAAAATTTCAACAGATGTAGTTATTGCTCCTCTCTGCACTGAGAGGCTACAGCATGAAGCCGTAGAAGGCACAGTAACTCCATTGCAAAGAAAGACCAGGGTGAGAAGCAGCAGGTTTCTCTGCTGTTGGATTTGCTCCTAATCGGAATGCACCCTTCCCTTAAGGACAAATCCACTGGGATACTCACCACTGGATGGGTCTGTTGCAGGACCTGCCTGTCAAAAGAGAAATGGGAACTAAATCAAGGCGTTTGGAACCTGCTCTGTCCGTAACTGGAGGGAATTCCTGAGCCTCTTTGCCCTCAAGGCACTCTACATGTTGCAAAAAGATTGGCTAGGCAAAGTGATTTGGAGCAGAGAAGTGGGAGGCATGTGAAGAGTTAAGCATGTGTGTGCATGCTCATGTGCACACGTTCTGCTGCTGCATTCTAAGTCACCCCCTCCCATGACAACTTTGCTCTTGAAAACAGGCCACTGGCCTCTCCTCTTGCCTATTTAGTAAGGCCCAACAGCACCGACTATCTCTTACAACACTCATCCACATACCCAGATGCTCGAGCTACATCAAAGGCCAGCAAACGCTGCCACATCTGCCTGGGCCAAATTGATAACACGACCCACAGCTTGGTGACCCTAGCAGCAGCAGCCAGCAGGAAACCCTTCTCCAATAGTGTGGCCAACTTTTTTCTTTTTGACTTTGTCTTCATCAAGAGCACCACATGCCACATTCGGAGTAATAAACAAGCCAGTTTCAGCGGCTACTGCAGTACACACGCAACCCTTTGTACCCTGGGGTTGCTTTGCCCTCTACTGGCAGGGAGAGGCAAGCAGGAATGTAGGCCACAGTCAAGATCATGGGTAGGCAAACTAAGGCCCCATCGCCTTCTAAATCCGGCCCCATCGCCTTCTAAATCCAGCCTGCGGATGGTCTGGGAATCATTGTGTTTTTACATGAGTAGAATGTGTGCTTTTATTTAAAATGCATTTCTGGGTTATTTGTGGGGCATAGGAATTCGTTCATTCCCCCCCCCCCAAAAAAAAAATATAGTCAGCCTCCCACAAGGTCTGAGGGACAGTGGACCGCCCCGCTGCTGAAAAAGTTTGCTGACCCCTGGTCAAGATCAAAAGGCCGTCCTACTGATATACAGGCATGTCACCAAATTCCTAGTGTGAGTGCCACTACCAGCAGCCTTGCCACAAACTGGAGACCCTTATCTCACTATAACCCACTGAGATCTATGCCCCTCCCAGATACTCACCCCTCCAGAGACAGCAACAGGCCCACCTGGCACCCCAGGCATTATCATCCCAGGCAGCATTGGTGGTACCATTGTGGGCATCTGGGGGAAACAACCAAAAAATGGTGTAAGTCATAAGAAGATGGTCAGAAAGACAAACAAAGGCTTTGTGGGAAAGGCATTACCTGTCCAAGGGGTGGCGGTCCAGGCATGGGTGGGATCATTGGGGGAGGAGGCATCATGCCCGGAGGCATGGGCGGCATAGGGGGCGGGCGCGGTCCCAATGGGGGCAATCCCATTGGAGGGAACGGAGGTGGGATCCCAGGATGAGGCATCTAGGAGCAAGGAGAAAAAGAGAAAGAATACACTCCAAGTCGCACGTATCCAAAACAGCTGCCAGCAACCATGGCATGACTTGGGCCTCTGTCAAGTAGAAGCAAATTGGGTCCAACATCAGGGCAATAAGAAGGCAACATTTTCACAGGACAACCCCTCCCACAGCAGCACTGCACTTCAACAGATAGGGAGGGCAATTGTGCGCATATACAAGCTTACAAAATCCTACCGCAGACATGGCGAACTGGCAGACTGAAGTCCAGGCAATGGTCTCCAGTCCACGTTTCACATGCTGCAATTCCGCACCACGACTCAAGTAAAGGAAACGTGTAGAAAGACAACAGGATCTGAACTCCACCGAAGCCTGTAATGACCTTTCAGACTTTCACAGCATTTCACTGCCCACGACTGACAATGATCAGGAATGATTGGAGTTGTAGTACAGCCACATCTGAAGGGCCACAGATTCCCTACTCCTGTCTTATACTTTGCAAAGCATCATCAACAGTATTGGTGCCATATGCTTATTATGATAACGATTATTATTTTGCTGCTCCGGTATATAAAGAGTAGATACAAACTCACACTCATGCCACTTTCACATGTACAGTGGTACCTCTGGTTACGTACTTAATTCATTCTGGAGGTCCGTTCTTAACCTGAAACTGTTCTTAACCTGAAGCACCACTTTAGCTAATGGGGCCTCCTGCTGCCGCCGCGCCGCAGGAGCACGATTTCTGTTCTCATCCTGAAGCAAAGTTCTTAACCCGAGGTAATATTTCTGGGTTAGCGGAGTCTGTAACCTGAAGTGTGTGTAACCTGAAGTGTATGTAACCCGAGGTACCGCTGTACTCAAAACACATCCTCACATTTATTTAATATTAAATTTATTTCTCCCACACACAAACACACACACTTCGCAGACAAAGGAGTCCAAGGTGGTACACACAGCGATGATAAAGTAGGATGCATCACCTGTCACATATAACACCTTTATACACTCTCGTGTGCACGCACACACACCATACACCCCGTTGCATAGGATCAAGGACCAGAAGGCAGCTTAACATGCTGAGATACAAGCTGAAATACAACTTACAAAGGGAGGAGGCAGAATTGGTGGTGGCGGTGGAGCTGGAGGAAATGGGGCCGGCTGCCCAGGCGGAGGGCCACTGCCTGAATCTGGAGCTGACTGCAAAGAGAGAGGGGGAGGGAGAGAATAAACGTGGGGTGGTGGTAATTGCGAGTTTATTGCTGGGGAGGCAGCTAAAGTGAAAACTGGTGCAAGGGGTATATATTGGGTTTGGATGGGGCAAACCCAGGAATAAATCTCCGCTCAGCCCGCGACGTCCACTGATCCCCCTTTGGCAAGTCACACTCTTGTAATCTAACTTCTCATGAAGTGTTGAGGTTAAAAATCCCAGTCTGAACTGCAAGGATGACTCCAAGTGTTAGCTGGCCTTCCTCCAGCCAAAAGAAAATGACTTGCTCCCTCTTTTCAGCTACAGCATAATTTGCATTTAATGTGTTGCTCCCCTAATCCTTGCCTTTGCCATCCCTTTGCTCCCCCAAACTAGTTTTTCTGGATCTCCCCTGCTGAGTCTGTTAGAACATACAAATAATAAGATCCCAACACACGATGAGAAATACTTTTCACCCCAAATGAATAGGCTTCAGTGGCTTCCTTTATTCTTTTGTGAAGTACATGGGCAAAAAACTGGCTTGGGATGCTACTGGCAGGAGACTCCAGTGTGCCTTTTGGTTAGGAGAACCAATCCAGGAAAACAGGCTAACCCAAATAAGAAAGGGACTGCACAATCCTAAACAGATGTCTGGAAGATCTAGGAGTCTTGGTTGACCACAAACTTGACATGAGCCAACAGTGTGACGAGACAGCTAAAAAAGCCAATGCAATTCTGGGCCCCATCAATAGGAGTATAGCATCTAGATCAAGGGAAGTAATAGTGCCACTGTATTCTGCTCTGGTCAGACCTCACCTGGAGTACTGTGTCCAGTTCTGGGCACCACAGTTCAAGAAGGACACTGACAAACTGGAACGTGTCCAGAGGAGGGCAACCAAAATGGTCAAAGGCCTGGAAACGATGCCTTATGAGGAATGGCTAAGGGAGCTGGGCATGTTTAGCCTGGAGAAGAGGAGGTTAAGGGGTGATATGATAGCCATGTTCAAATATATAAAAGGATGTCACATAGAGGAGGGAGAAAGGTTGTTTTCTGCTGCTCCAGAGAAGCGGACACGGAGCAATGGATCCAAACTACAAGAAAGAAGATTCCACCTAAACATTAGGAAGAACTTCCTGACAGTAAGAGCTGTTCGACAGTGGAATTTGCTGCCAAGGAGTGTGGTGGAGTCTCCTTCTTTGGAGGTCTTTAAGCAGAGGCTTGACAACCATATGTCAGGAGTGCTCTGATGGTGTTTCCTGCTTGGCAGGGGGTTGGACTCGATGGCCCTTGTGGTCTCTTCCAACTCTATGATTCTATGATTCTAAGATGTCCCTGGAAGCTAACAATTAAAGTCCAAGGATGCCTGCCTTTCCCTGTTGCATTTATTGCAGGTACACTGCCTCTGGACATAGCAATTCACTTTAGCTATCATGGCTATCAGCCACTGATGGCTCTTCTCTTGCTGAATTTGTCCTGCACTTAAATAACAAAAGCAAGCAAGCTAATGGCCATCTCCCCAGCTTGCAGTAGTGAATTCCTAATGTGTTCCCAGTCAAACTGGTTTGCTTGGTGAGCACAGAGTGGCTTGCCCAGTGGGGCAGAGCTGCAGCAATAGCCTCTTGACAGCAATGTCACTGGTGCTTACTGGGAGAGGAAAGGAGGCAGCAAGCTCGGGACTGTGTGCGGATTGGCTCCGCTAGACCATTCACATGGTCCTGATCTTGGCCCTCCCAGTAAACACTTGTGTGAAGGCTACTCTTGTAGCTCCATCCCACTGGGCAACCCCTCCTGCACAAGACAGGTCTTTCTCTGTGGTGTCTCCACAGTCATGGAACTCTCTCTCAGTTACCATTCACCATTTAAGTTCTGGCTTTCAATAAAGTCTTAAAAACTTGTACTTTCCCCTACTGCTTTTTCTTAAGAGATTTGCTGACTTCACGCCATTTCTCTCTTGTGTCTACTGGCCTGTATCCAATCAATGCTTCGTATTCTGCCTGATGGTCTACTGTTTTAATTTCTCTTTGTACATTACCTTAAGAAGGGCTTGACCCTGAAAAGTGACTAATAAATAACTGGGATAAATGAACAAATAATGAACATTCATTAATGCACTTCTGTGTGAAAAATGCACTTCTTTTTGCTATTCCTCCTGAATCTACTGCTTGTTGGTGATGCCAAGTTCTGACACAGGATGTGTGAGAGAGGATGTTACTTCAGTCCAACACCATTCATAATTTCATAAAACCTGCCATCCCTTTAATAAACACCATAAGCTTAAGGCAAGTGCTCCAGCCGAATGATCCTTTCAGTTGCCTTTTTTCTGTATGACAAGTGGAGGATGGCCAGGTTTGGAAAGCAGACTTGGATTAATGGGCACATACATACAGATGAACTTGTAGGAGATGAGGATAACTGGGAGCAGAGATGGAGAGTAATAAGGAATGGCTACACTGGGGCATGAGCAACAACATTTGGTGGGAAATGGTAGCATATCTAGAGAATGGCTTCATTTGTTCACAGTAAACCAAATTTTGGCCTACCATGTAAAGTGTTGGCTCCTGAAGAACTCCCACCCACTTTTCCTTCTAGCACAGGTGGTTAGCATGGGTTGACTTAGCGCGTCGTCAGGCTCCTCTCCATGAATGGCACCAATGCCTTATTCTCTCCAGCATAAGGAGATCCCAGATTTGGAAAGAGTTAGGCAGGGACAAGACAATTCTGAATTGCCCTCTTCTATAACTGAGCTAGAGGAAATCTCAGTGTGGGGACATAGCACCTAGCCCCTAATTTATTGCCCTAAATCAGAACATAACAAGCTGCCTCGTATCAAGTCAGATGATTGGTCTCTCTAGCTCAGCACTTGTCTACTGTTCTTCAGTCTTGGGTCCCCAGATGTTGCTGAGTAATAACTCACATAATCCCTGTCCATTGGCCAAACCTGTTGGGGATGATGGGAGTCCAGCAACATCTGGGGACGCAAGGCTGAAGAATGCTCTTCAAGGGAGTCTCTCAGTCCTACCTGGAGATTCCAGGGATCATCAAGCCAGGGACTTTCTGCATGGAGAGCATGGGCTTGACAACTAAGCTACGCTCCTTTTCCTAACGAGTGACCTGGAAGACCCACTCTTAAACAGGGAAGCCATGGGGCTTTCAGCTTCTTGCATGGAAGTTCATTCTACTGCAATCTATCAAGGCTTATTCACTTCTGTGCTGACATCAGCAAACTTGACACTGGTTCCATCCTCAGGGTAGCTTGTACAATCTACTCTGATGCTCTCTGCCCAATACTGAAGTGATTTTCTAAGCCCAGTTCACTATCTGGAATGGCAGTTTGAATCCCACTTCAGCTGTGGAACAGACTTATTTTATATACACATTATCTGCCTGTGCATGCGTGTCCATGTATAATGCATACCTATCTAGGTCAATGTGTCCACGTATTTGTGCCTACACATTTGTCTGCAATGTCTATCTGCAGGTGGGCCTTCAAACATGAATCCTTCCACATGTGCCTATAGTTAGATGTACATGACAAATAAAGATTACTTGTATGCAATTTACGTTAAAAGGTCCCTATGTTTATGTATATTAAGCAGTGCATGTATTTGTGCATTTATGTGCTTTAGCAGGTGATCGTACCTATCCCTGCAGGCATACATCAGGGTGTGCACACATATGTATGACACATCCCATTTATTGCTGCGTGCTTGCTCCCATGGACAGTGTTTGTGTGCGAGTATAGATATGGACGAGCGAGCGGACATGGTGCGGTAGACAGGGTGCCTGTGGGAGACTCTGGTTCAGATTCGTGCTCAGTCATAAAGCTCACTACTGGGTGGCCTTGGGAAGATTGCTATCTCAAGTGAATGTAGCTTCTCCTTGTAATCCCAAAACAATACTGTTCGCTTCAAATTCATCCCCTGGGCTAAAGCCGGTGTAAAATCTACACATGCTTTATGTGTGCACCTATTCCCACATCTGCACATGAGTGTTTGCACATGTGGGGTTCGTGTAGTTCTGCATGCACCTGTAGAGAGATCTGGATGCTTTTGCATTTCCCCCCTTCCTTTCTGGCATGGTGCATCTAGTTGCGCAAACCAGGGTGCCTCACTATCCGGCTGCGCACCCTCCTCCCGGCCTCCTTCCAGCACCCACCTCATTGCTCCGAAGCCTCCCGGAGCGGGAGCAAGAAAGGAGAGGAGGAGGAGAAGGAAAAGGAGGCGGGTGGGGAGCCCCATCACCATTCCCCCTTGGGTGCAAAAGATGTGGGGGCGATGTGGCGCGTGGAGGATGTCCCCTCCGCCCCTCCCTCTCCCTCGCAAGCTTCCACCGTGCACACACACGCACCCCTCCGCCCCCCAACCCATCTCCGCCCCGGATCTTCGGGGGAGGGGGAATAACAAAGCGGCAGACATTACCATGGCCGAGCCTCGGATCAGCTGGGCGTGCAGGCGGGCAGCTCAGCCCACCCGGCAGTAAGGGCGGCCGCGATTGGAGGAGGCGGGCTGAGGGAGAGGAGGGAGGCGGGCGGGCGGGATCCCGGGGGGGGGGGGAGGCAGAAGCGCGGGAGGAGAAGGGGGAGCGGGCGAGGGCGGCTGGAGCTCTCCAAGGGCGAGAGGCAGCAGGCCGGGCCAGGGGTCACCCAACCGCGGCGCGCGCTCTCCGCAACGTCATAAGCTGTGGTGTTTCCCCCCCCCCTTTGAAGAGTGCCTCTGAGCATGTGCGGAAAGCCTCTTTCCCACCAGAGGCGGTCGAAGGATGCGCTCCTCCTCGCGCCGCGCTGAGGAGAAAGGAGCATCCGCTTTAGGATGAGGCTGACGCGGCTCCCGGGGGGAAGAGGTGGTTCTTCACCTGGGGGGCAAAGCGCGTGGCAGGGGGGAGAGGCCTGGCTCTCTGCCAGGGCTAGAGGCTCCTCGCCATCACGAAAGAGGACCAGGGAAATAAAACACGGGCAGCGCCTGACAAAATAAGGGACCGCAAAAAAGAGTGCGCGGTTCATAGGACCCGCTGCCTCTGAGAGGATGCGCTCTCGACATGGCCTAATCTTGTCTAATCTTTTCCCCTGATGTTTGGGAGCATTTGAAGCGCCATTGTATGGCAAGCCCTTTATCAGATAACACGAAAAGAGTGTATTCTACCAAGTCACAGCTCTTCTTTAGCTGAGAAAGCATGTCACAATTGGGTCCAACGTGCATAAAAACAAAACATACCAAATATATATATATAATTACAATGGTCTAAATTTTATGCCCCACCACCACCTTTGTGCTTGAGGCTCAGACCAAATTTTCCTCCAGCCCCCCTACCCAAGTCAAAATTGGCCAGCTGCAGTCAACATGGTCAGACATGCCATATGTCTGGATTTTCCCTGACATGTCCTCTTTTTGGGGGGGGGCAGCATGCCCCTCTGGCCAGATTTTTGTATTTTATATGAAATGTCCAGTTTTTTTGGTTTTTTATTTCTTAAATTTTTATTATGATTATTATTTAATTTTATATGGGGGTGGGTGTTAGGGTATCCAGCAGCCACCAGGCCTTCCACGGGTGGCACTAGGCCTGGCAGGACTTCCATCAGCTTTTCCTGGCACAGCCTTCCCAGTGCCACTCGACATCGCATCTGAAGAACAGGAGGCCAAAGACAGCAAAGGTAAGAAAGGGAAGAAGGGGGCGAGGAAGGAGTCAAAGGCAGGGAGCGAGCGACCGAGACGCAGGATGGTGTGTGTGTGTGTGCCCCAAACGTGTCTGGGTTTGGGGGCTTTGGAGTATGGCAACCCTAGAGGGGTGATGGGAGCTGTAGTCCGAAAATCTGAAATGCTGCCTTTAAAAGGAGCTTGATGGGCAGAAATCAGTAGGTGACTTCTTCTCTTTTCATAGCATGGGGAATACCGGTAAATACCACCTTCACATTAGGTAAAGGTACCCCTGACCATTAGGTCCAGTTGTGGCCGACTCTGGGGTTACGGCGCTGATCTTGCATTACTGGCCAGCATGACTAAGCCGCTTCTGGCGAACTAGAGCAGCGCACGGAAACACCGTTTACCTTCCCGCCAGAGCAGTACCTATTTATCTACTTGCACTTTGATATGCTTTCGAACTGCTAGGTTGGCAGGAGCAGGAACCGAGCAACAGGAGCTCACCCCGTCGCAGGGATTCGAACCGCCGACCTTCTGATCGGCAAGTCCTAGGCTCTGTGGTTTAACCCACAGCGCCACCCGCGTCCCCTATCTTCACATTAGACTGCTGTTAAAAGCACAGTTATGGTGGCCTGGCTGATGAAAGCAAATAGTTGGACAAAGTTGGGGTAAAGCAAATACCAGATGAACACAAAAATGATTTAAATAGTCCCATCACAAGTGCAGGGAAACATGATGCAATTAAAAGCCTAAAAACAAATGAGTCACCAGGTAAAGATGGTTACACAGCCTCAGTTTGTAAAAAGAACGAGTAACACCAATTTTATGTAATTTATTAAATGTGGTTATGGTAGGAGAGCAGATTCCATCTGCATGGAAGGAAACTCAAACTGTAGTTATTAAAAAAAACAGATAAGACAGGGAAATGGTGTGTTTGTAGCAGGCTTTAAATGAAAGACTTCCGTCACTTCGCTTCATATGCTGTATTTATTTATTTATTTATTTATTCATCACAAATTAGGTTGAAATTCTGAAAAGGGCTGGTTTGCATGGTATGTGAAAAATTAACAGATTTGTTTTAAATCTGCTTAAATCCTGCATTTTCTTCCAGGTGTCTGAAAGCTTTTGATACTAATTTTTTTTATTGAGCTTTCAGCCTCGGCAGCGATGGATTTGTTTATTTTTCTGCTTCCTCTCTAGTTCACTATATATGAACCACTAATCATGAAACAGAAGACTATTACAGGCTGTCTCCTTCATTTCTAAAATGTTACCCATGTAGATTTTGCAGGAATTTTTCTCCTGATGTTGACTGCCTGGTTACTTTGTCTACACACTTGCCAGCGGGTGGCGCTGTATGCCCCCTTTATAAATCCTGCAAATGCTCCCTGGGGATAAACAAAGGGATTGTTGTTTTCCTCCTTAAGGATAACCAATGCATAGCCTCCAACATTTCTCTGATGCAAATAGGGTCATCCTAATCCATAATAATAATTTTACTATTTATATGCCACCCATCTGACTAGGTTGCTCCAGCCACTCAGGGGCCCTTCCAACATATATAAAAACATAATAAAACATTAAACATTGAAAAACTTTCCTATACAGGGCTGCCTTCAGATGGCTCTGGGGCCAGATAACTCCATATCCTCCAGTATTTCTCTGATGAAAAAAAGGACGTTCTAAGAAAAGCAGGAACTTCCAGGATCAAATTAGAAACCAGGACGGCTTCTCTCAATCAGGGACATCCCTGGAAAACAGGGACACTTGGAAGGTCTGTCAATGATATTTTCACACATGAAAGCAGAAAGTCTGTGAGCCTCTTAGCAGACAATTTAGCAGCACCATTCCCACAGTTCCATGGGAAGAAGAAACTACAGTTCCCAGGATTCTTTGCGGAAGGAAAGCCATGACTGTTTAAAGTGGTATGATATCACTTTAAATGCATATGGGGCCTAAGAGCAGACCATGACACAAGGGGCATGTGAAAGAGAAGCCTTTCCTTCCTGCCATAGCTGTCAACTTTTCCCTTTTTCTGCGAGGAATCCTATTCAGAATAAGGGGATTTCTCTTAAAAAAAGGGAAACGTTGACAGCTATGCTTCCTGCATGCCGATTCCCCAGTAAGAGCATACAGAAGAACCTTGCTGCATCAGACCAAAGGCCCATCGAATTCAGCATCCTGTCCTTACTATGTATTGTGGTAGAAAATTCCATTCTTTAGCTGGGTGCTATGTGGAAAAAACGCTTCCTTTATCTTCCAGGAGTCTTCCTCCTGAGTGTTAAAAAAATCATCCTTATACTGGATGACTCCAGGTCTAAATCAAAATACTCAAAAGCTGCTGGTGGCCACAGAGGGGGAAACGTTCATTGGGATATAGCACAGAAAAACAGGAAAATGCCGTCTGTCAGAACAGACTATTTGTCAACCGCCCCCCCAACTTTAATTTTCTAATACACAGAACATTTCATTGAATTACAAAGATGCTTAAGATAACAAGTGTAGATGGATTATGCATCATAACCCTAAAATTACTCTAAATTATATACCATAAATCCATTTCAATATACATAATTTTCTCCCTTGTAGGAGATTATCTCCTGTCCTTATCATTGCATCTTAAATTCAGTGATGTGATTCACATTGACGATCATACATAACAATCAAACATTTAAAAATAAGTGACTTGAGGTTCAAAAAGCTATTCAAGGATACTAAACTGGAACAAAGTGAACCCTATGCAAATGCCATATTTAACACTCCACAGCCCAGCATTACACATCCTGTATTGTAACTTTGCTGTTTTTCTGCTGAGTCATTCTATACTCACCTAATAATGTATGTGGATTAATTGCGTCGTGCACTGTATATTGTTCCAATACAAAATGAATGAGTTTCTCAGCAAACTTATCTTGTTGCCTTCCTTCGCTGATCTTTATTATGTTTGTTAATTTAATCATATAAGCTATATCCCAGATGCTTGCTCTCCAGGCCTCCCTTGAAGCCGGGTGGGGAGCAGGTCTGGCTTTTTCCATTCCTGACATATAGCCATCTGGGCTGCTGTTAATAATGAGTTGTTATCTCCAAGTCTTCCAGAAGCACAATTAATCTAAAATATCCCAACAATATGATTAAGGGGGCTTTAGGTACTTCATAGTCCATTGGCTTTCTTTCCTTACACCAAGACTGCATTTCAACAGATTGTGATCTTTGGACTTTCTCATCACCTGCTGGCTCTTTACGTGAAGATGTCAAGAATTACCTGTGTACGTTTGATGAACTACTTTTGGATTTGGAATATAATAGTGTGGAATGAGGGACGCAGGTGGCACTGTGGTCTAAACCACAGAGCCTAGGGCTTACCGATCAGAAGGTTGGCGGTTCGAATCCCCACGACGGGGTGAGCTCCCGTTGCTCGGTCCCTGCTCCTGCCAACCTAGCAGTTCAAAAGCACGTCAAAGTGCAAGTAGATAAATAGGTACCGCTTGGGCGGGAAGGTAAACAATTGTTTCCATGCGCTGCTCTGGTTTGCCATGCTGGCCACATGACCTGGAAGCTGTATGCCAGCTCCCTTGGCCAATAAAGCGAGATGAGCGCCGCAACCCCAGAGTCGACCTAACGGTCAGGGGTCCCTTTACCCCTTCACCTTTACCTTAAAGTGTGGAATATATTTCTTGCAACTTGAAAACATTGGGTGGCGTTCAACGTGGCATATGTATGCCCAGAACAAAGTCCACTTGCGGAACAAGACTTCCACCCTCTCCTCCCTCTGAACATCCCTTAAACCTGCCCCCAACCCTCCAGAGCAGATTTCAGGGGCACAGGTGGGAGGGGGGCAAAGAGAAAGTCGCTTTGCATAAACTGACCTTATATTATTGTGCAAGCAACATCTCAGCTAAATCCTGCCTATTGTTCTTTGCCTCAAAATGAATCTCTGGGCACCGGGCAATCCTTTTAAAATTGGTAGGGCTGCCACAAGGCAGACAAATTTGCCTCCAAGGCAAGGGTTCTTGTTATAGGAGCACAGAGTGCTCCAGAAGGCCTGGATCTTTTGCCCCAGATCTCCTTTCCACTTACTGTCTTTCTCAATTCATCGAAAATATTATTTTTGCTTTGCATACAGGGCTGCAAAGCACAATGCAGGTGAGACTCCAACAAATCACCATCTTATTTTGCTCTGAGGCTGAAATTCACCTCCACATATAAATGACCACACACACATTTTACGCAGATTTGTGCTGCGGTGGAGCTGAACTCTCTGAATCTACCTACTTGCCAAAGTTCCTGCTTGGAGACCAGGTCCAGCATTCAGATTGCTAGTTGGCCATTCATGAGTTAACTCAAGTTGGGGAAACCTGGCGCCCTCCAGAAGTCATGGGACTCCCAGCAGCCCCAGCCAGTATGGCCAGTGTTCAAGGATGAGAGGAGCGGCAGCCCCAACATCTGGAGGGCCCACAGGTTGCCCACCTCTGGATTAAGTCAGCCATACAAAGCTGGTGTTTAGCATGTGCTCCATACATGTAGGTGACACAGACAAGGATATCCTCTCGCCTGTGTGCTTGGAGGTGGGGGTTGCTGTTCAGCCGAAGTATAAGAAACTTCCTCTTTTTAAAATCTTGCTGTCCCTGGTGTCTTGGAATTAAACCCAGGAGATTTGAGACCAGCATCCCTCACTGGCCCTGTTCCTCACCGCAGGCGACGGCTCTGATCCTCTTCTGTGAGGAAAGTTTTTGCAGCCAGCACTCTGCAGGGATTAACTGGGAAACATGAAATACAAATTTGCGCTAATCTCCTCCGGCCCTGGATTAGTGTGGCTACAAAGCTTCCGCAGCGCAAGGGCCAGGAGGGGACTTTCTTTTGCGTAGGGAATCAGGGTCAAGTTTATTTCAGTCTCCGCTACAAGGAGATTGAAACATTTCTTTTATCTGCCTGAGCAACCAAGGCAAAGGAAAGGAAGAGACCAAGGCTGGGTAAACAAGACCATTTGCTTCGTCTCCCACTCCCACAAACAAGGAGTGTGGTGGAGTCTCCTTCTTTGGAGGTCTTTAAGCAGAGGCTTGACAACCATATGTCAGGAGTGCTCTGATGGTGTTTCCTGCTTGGCAGGGGGTTGGACTCGATGGCCCTTGTGGTCTCTTCCAACTCTATGATTCTATGAAACACTCTGGTGTTTGAAGCTGTGAGCCACAATCCATCAGCATCCTGCAGTCTCTTGAGAAATATTTCTGATGCATTTGCTTTCCCTCAAGCTGGCTTCCGAGTCTTCATTAAGCTGAAGTGTGCATAGTTTAGACACCCATTGCACACGCACCACTGATAACATATGTGCAGGTGTTGGCTTCATTGGAGTTCAGGAGAGGGGGTGGTTGCAGGTGTGGGAAAACACATGCAAGGAATCAAATGTGCACATGCCGCAAGTTTCTAGACCTCAGGGGTTAGACTCATCAAAGGCACTGCAACTCTTTCCTGAATAAGCATATATAAGCTGAGCGATTCAACTTTTCATTTTCTCCTGTTTTACCCACTTTGTTCTGTTAAACAAATCTTTCTTATTTGTTCAACTTCTGCCTGAGTCTCCCAAGTATTTAATTTTTCCTTCACACAAGAACCAAAATATAACCTGTGATTGTTGAAAATATATATTCTAGAGTATGTACATAGGTGGGATCTGCCGCAATTGGGATACAGTGGTGGGATCCACTATATTTTGGTGGAAGCAAGGCTTTGGACTTTGGGAAGAAGGCACAAGGCTCTGGTAGGGCCCTAGAGCCCTTCCAAAGCTGGGAAAGCACTAACTAGGCCAGGCATAGGCAAACTCGGCCCGCCAGATGTTTTGGGACTACAACTCCCACGATCCCTAGCTAACAGGACCAGGGGTCAGGGATCATGGGAGTTGTAGTCCCAAAATATCTAGAGGGCTGAGTTTGCCTATGCCTGAACTAGGCTTTGGGAAAGAGAAAGGAGGAAGCTTCTACTCATCAAGGCAGAGCTGCAATGGCTACTTGAAAAATTGACAACCTGGGTTTGCTGCTTTCACCAGAATCTTAGAATCATAGAATCCTAGTGTTAGAAGGCACCCTGAGGATCATCTAGTAAACCCCTCCAGTGCCAGAATTGGCAGCTTTCCTGACTAGTTTTAGTCTTTGTCTTTGTGGGCCTGTTAAACCTTGATCCAAACGAAAAATGTTGTTTCTGTCAAAATTCCCCTTCTTCTCTATTTCAATTATTAATCAACATTTAGGACATGCAAGAAGTATTCGCAAGCGACAAAAATCTTCCCTGAGAGAGGGGAATCTTATCTGCAGTTCTTCTTCTGATTAATGCCTAACAGTTTAAAGCGCTGACGAATATCTTTGCAATATATGGTCTTACATGTACTGTTATTGTCAAACTGATTACAGCCTCTTAGTGCTATTACTGGCCAGAGATACTATCTCATAAAATCCCTGCTGGAAACTGAGTGCCCAACACACCACCAGTCTGGAAGAAAAGCAAGCTTCCTCCTGCAAATGGAACGGACAGGGTGTGTACACACTATGTCATAATGTACATTCAGGAGCCTTTAGGGGATGCTGTACACACAACGTCATCCCCATGTCATTCCCGTCCCACATAATTTGTCAATCTAAAGCCCATTCTACTGGAACGGTTTTGTGCCAAGAATGTACAGTGGTATCTCGGTTTAAGAACGATTTGGTTTACAAACTCCGCAAAACCAGAAATAGTGTCTTGGTTTGAGAACTTTACCTCGGTCTAAGAATGGAATCCAAACGGTGGAAGGGCACCGGTGGTGGGAGGCCTCATTAGGGAAAGCACGCCTTGGTTTAAGAACAGTTTGGGTTCAAGAACAGACTTCCAGAATGGATTAAGTTCGTAAACCAAGGTACCACTGTACTTCTCAAGCTCTTGTTACAAACCTGTGCACACAGGGCACCTTCTCACCTGCTGGCACTGCTGGCACCTCTTCTGCTTGCTTTGCCTGTGCATGAAATAAGCAAAACAAGAAGCAGTACAGTAACTTAGCCGCCTCTGCTGCATACTGTATACTGTGTATAGTGATCCTCTCTGTATATCCTTTGTATATACAGCAGCACAACTGTTCCCAGCCCCCCTCTTTCAAAAGACTGTGAAAAATAATTTTAATTTTGAAAAGATATGTGGAAGCACTAATTGGGGTCTGTGAGTTAGAGAACAGCATTGCACACTCGCATGATAAGATACCTTCCTGTGTACAGACAACATGGAAAGTAGCTACTGCTTTAGATGACGTCATCATGGGATGCTGTGTACAGTTACAAACCACTTTCTACAAAAGTGCAGTGCGAAAAAACAATCTCTGTGCATTGCGAAAGCTACCTGTGTACGCAGCCTTAAAGCAGGAATGGAAAAGCAAAATTCATTGCTCCAGCTTTTCCAACACATTTCTTCCTAAAGCCTGACATTTTATTTTCACTTGCATTCTGACATTCCCTTTGAAAGAAACAGTTGCACACTCAGAATCATGTTGGTGGTCTTCATAGAATTTTAGTCTTGGAAAGGACATCAAGGCTCTTCTTGTCCAACCCCCTGCAGTGCAGGAACCTTTTGCCAAATTTGGGTCTCAAACCCACAACCCCAAGATTAAGAATCTCTTGATCTACTGACTGCAAGTCCATTTTGTTTGGGTAAACATTATCAGAAGGGGTGTGGAGCAATAGCAGCTATGCTGGGTATAGGGAAGGAACTAGGAATCCAAGCGGCAGGTAGCCAATCCTGACATCTCTCCTCCCCAAGGCTTAACATCTCCCGAAGAAATTTTCATCTCCCTCTTTCTCATTCTCTCACTAGTAGCTACGTTATTGTTGTCCCACAGTCTGCTCCTTGCAGCTTGGTGACTGTCACCTTCAGCAAGACCTGAAGGGGAATCTATCTCCAAATGTGGGGAGTAATGACAGCTCTCAGGAGTCCTTCTCCTGACATGAGCTTTCACTGATGAAATATCAACCAACAATCGTGAACTATTAGCAGTTAGTCAGTTGTACAAAATGTGGTTTGTCTGTAGCCCACCCAGGGCCAGATTTAGGTTTGATGAGGCCCTAAGCTACTGAAAGTAATGGGACCCTTTATATGTCCAGCTGTCCTGTGTCAACAACAAATTGTCACTGTTTTTTGTGTTGAATATATGCTGTATGATTATTTATAGACCTAATAGCTATCTAAAGCCATTTGCACATAACAAAATACGTATTTTATCAAAGTAATTGTTGAACTGAAATACAATTAAGAAGAAGTACCGTTATATTAATAGTGAAATACAATTAAGAAGTATATTAATAGTGAAATAATTATTAAGCTCTAACTTAAAATGATTTTTTATTCATAACAAAACAATTCAAACACATTGGCATTTGGCAAAAACAAAAAGTTCCTTTAGAAACACAATTTACAAAGACTCATAATCTAGTCTCTAGAAACTTGCTATAACATGAAATAATAATAGGTGTAAATATATGATGCAAACTACTAATAATTATAAATAGCTTTATTAATATGAAATTAAGTGTTATAACCTGTACAATGCAATTGTAGTTAATATGATGCATTTTTATATAATATCAATATCACCATAGTGGGCACCCCGCCCATTACTTATCTCATAGGAGCCTATACAACACAAAACACTTGCTGTATGTAGGTTTTATTTTATTTGTTTTTTCTCTTATATTTTGGAAATGTGCATCCAGTTGTTTTTTGCTTTAATTTTTGTGGGCCCCCCCAAGAGAGTGGGGCCCTAAGCTATAGCTTGTTTAGCTTATACGTAAATCCGGCACTGAGCCCACCCCCCAATCTGGAAAGCCTCCTTATCAGAGAAGAAAGTGTAACGAGAATGTCCTTCTCTTGAGCTAACTTCAACACATTGCATATTATGTCATTTTCCCCCCAGCACATGGTACTTATGACAGGTGCAAAATTATTTTTACATTTTCTTTGGCAACAAGGAATAAAGCCAAACTGTCTTTCTAATAACATTTGGTACCCTTTTCAGTGCTTGAAGTAAGGTAGGGTGGAATGGGATGCCAACCCACTTCTTTTTGGGTGGAACTAAAACCCCAAACCCAAACCATGATATTTCTTTTCAAGAGAAATAATTGAGTCTGATCTAACCCACCCTTTAAACGTCCATAAGGATCCATTTTACCCTTCAAGGACCCTGATCAAGTGGCTTCTTTGTAACTGATGCTGCAAACACACCCAGAAAGAATCCTGGGAACTGTAGTTTGTTGAGAGTGCTAGGCATTGTAGCTCTGTGAGGGGTAAACTACAGTTTCCAGGATTCTCTGGGTGAAGCTCTGTACTTTACAAGTAAGGTGTGTACTCTAAATATTGTCAACGCAATTCTCAGTAACCTCAGGCCAAAATTCATTTCTTACCCCAAAATACCTTTGTTGGCGACTGCTTTGTACCTCACATAGTCACACGCTTCGTCACTGAGCCTTTCTCATTTTGAACTTGAGTATCCAGGACCTGCAGAAGGAGCATGGATGCGAGTCGAGACGGAACAGAAACCAGAACCATTTCTGTGCCTATTTAATAGGTTTGGAAAGGACACAATAAACAACCCATCACTGTCAGCGCTGCTACACAGCCTCACTGGGTTTACACGACATTTAACAACAATGAAATAGCTTATAGCAACCATGGGTCTCTCGGCAGACGGATGACCATGCTTATTGGCCATTTTAGGTTACGAATGGGGGTAATTCTGACATGCAGCCAATTTGGCAGAGTTCAAATGATCTGGATTCATTTCAAGTGTCTCTGTGGGTGTTCTCTCTCTCTTCTCTCTTTCTCCCGGGGTGTGGCTGCACTTCTTCCTCAAGACAAACCAGAATCGCAATAGCAGCAAAGAGACTCAGTCTCAAGTCAGGTGCAGGCTTTAACATTGATCACAAAAACGTACTGATGAGCCTATTCCGTGAAGATTTCTGCACAAAACTGCAGTTCCTTTGCCCTCGTTCTGGGCTTTTTGTACGGCTTTTGAAACCCAGACAGGCTCTATGAAGTCTCTGTGTAGGAAAATCCACCCAAAGGGGAGAGAAAAAAATAACTAGGAAGAGCACAGATTTCCAAATAACGTTTTGGACAAGCACATCCTTCTCTGTGTGAATCCACTTCCACCCTGTCACCTCATTTTCTAGCATCCATTAAAGAGTAACTTAAGGATCTAACAGCCAACTCCGCAAAACATTCTTGAACTCCCAAAGGCTGGTGAAATTCTCCCCCCTTGTCCACTTCCATTGTTAAGTGTCAATGATAACCACCTCAACTTCCCTGGAGGCTCTCCTGTCTTTCATCAGCATGTTGATCATGCTCTCCGACTTGATCAGCAGGTTACAGCCTAAGAAAAACACCCCAAAGATGACAGTCAGACAGAGGACACAAAGGACAGCAATTTGTACCATCCTTGCCACATGCTGGTTCTTCTGGACATCTGTGGCCACCGAGATCCCCGGCACCCATGCCCCCGTCATTAGGGTGCAGCAGGAGGTGATGAGAGAGTCCACTGTGGGAGCAGTTTCCCCAGGAGGGTAAGTGTCCTTGCTGGAGAACGTGGTATTCATCATCTCTGAGCTGGGTGGGAAGGAGATTGCAGAGGGCCTCTTCTGGCACAGTTGCTCTTCTTAAGGCTCCAGCAGCCTCCTTCTCGCAGCTGAGCTGGCTGAAGCATGTAAGTGCTCACTGAGCAGGATTGTGGCTGAGGGTCAGCGACAGACGGGGAGGGCTTAAGTGATGTCAAGATAAGAATTCTCTTCCAGCTGTGGTACATATTGCCATGCGATTTCTCTGCTTGAGATGCCAGGGAAACAAGCTCTGACTCAGATGAGGCTCATAAAAGCCTGACTCAAAGGAGAGATGGGTCCTTTCAAGCTCTCAAATTCTCCTCTGGCTCAGATAAATCTGACCTGGAGAAGAACTGTCAGCTTTCTAGCCCTAATGGCCACTAAAACATCACTCTCCCTTTATTTACTGGTCTAACACTTACGGAGGAGGAGAAAAACTGGACTTTCCACTAAAGGAGGGTCTACCATCTTTTGCGACTCCCAGGTTTTATGAGAAGAAAGATGGATTTGGTACTTTGGAGCTTAGAGAGGACAGAAAACTGGTTGCTTACGTTGCCTCAATAGCATCAGGTCTCCAGTTTCACAGACATCAGTGTACCAGGGTATCCGTGATGAGGGGCTGCATGGTGGTAGTGACAGAGGTTCCAAATGTGTCAGTGATCCGGTAAAAAATCCTGTATAGGTAGGGCTGGACAACTCTCCAGCCCATAGCAAAGAGATTATTTTCCTCAGCCTGGGTGGGCACCTTAGGCAGGCATTCATGTCAATTCATCACTTCAGCAGTGTTGTCGATCTTCTCACAGAGTTTCTCACCAACCTTCTCACGATAGATTTGCTGCTTTGATCTTCTACGCTCCCCAAGGGATACAATCCTCATAGAACGGCCACCACAATTTTTTCCTCACCTAACAGAACACCAGCTAGATCTGGTTCACCCCCATTTGCCCGCGTTCTGCAGACTCACCAACAGGCATTTTGCAAGAATGATTCTCGACGCTTCCCTTGTGACATGTGGCAATTATTGTTCCCTTTACCAAGAATCATGCTGTACATCTGCAGCCAGTGTAGCTGGACAATTGCATGACCACAATCCTGTCAATTTGACAGCTTTTCAAAGCTCTGAGGATCAAGCAAGTTTCTAGCCCTGAATATGATAAAGGGGAGAAATGCACAAAGATTTTTAATCATCATCACCATCATCTAAGCCAAATTTTCTAAGGCCCAAAAGTTAAAGGAGAATGTACCACAACTGCAGTTCTATTTACAAGGGAAAGGATAGCATCTGTCAGGGAACTGCCATCGGAAGGAAGGGAGGTGAAGGGGCTCACACAGGTTGGGAGAGACTCAGCAGCTGAAGAGGGAACCAGTAGGGGGAGAGGAGGTGAGCTGAGGGAAAGTGAGCTGGAGGGATGGCTCAGAGACACTTCCAGCGAAAACAGTGGGGAGGTTTCAGGACCTCCTGTAGGGACACCCACTCCTCGCCGGAAACTGTCACGCAGAGAGTCCAGAAGACGTGTTTCCGTTAAGGAGCTTTTATGTTGGAAGCGATTCCGAAAGCAACCACTGTCGGAATCTGCTAGTGACTAGAGGAGCCATGTCTGAGGGGCTCCGTCACAGACAGAGGTTTGTGGACTTGAACAAACTCTGAGGGGATACGATTTTACGCACAAGCAGCTCATCATCCCATCACAGCATTCCGACAGTCTTTGAAAGCAGCTTGTGCAGGAGAAGGCATCATGAGCAACCCAGCCGGAACCGGAGAAGCAGGAGCTGGAGCGGGTCCAAGCCTGGAAGAAAGGTACCGGGTGTTGGAGGTCCAGCTAGCGCTGCAGACGGCGAGGCTTGAGGAGAGGAGGGCTCAGGATGCAGACAAAAAGGGGAAAGCCACCCAGCTCGCCAGAAAGGTACCAGGATTGGTGCAGAAGTTTGGGGGGGAGCCCAAAGACTATCATGGCTTTCGGACAGAGATGCAATATGCCCTCAATCTGCAGTTTGATGAATTCCCTGACGAGGAATCACGAGTGGCTTTCGTGATTGGGCATCTTGAAAAGGGGGCGAGAGACTGGGTTAGACCCCTGATGGCAGAGAATAGTGACGTCCTAAAGGACACGATGAAGTTCTTTCGCGCCATGGATCTGATGTTTTCCAGCGATATTGAACAGGGAGTGGTGCGCAGACAGTTAATGGCTTGCAAACAGGGGAGCCGATCTGTCCGTGAGTACTGGACTGAGTTCACCATGCTGGTTCACAGATTGGGGTGGGACTTATCGGCGGAACCCATTCAAATGCTATTTGAAGAAGGGCTTTCTTCGGCTGTGAAAGACGAACTTTCCCGGGGCCCCAGGGCGGATTCTATGGACCAGCTGACCAAATCTGCGCTGACCATAGGAGCGCGCCAGGAGGCGAGAGCATTGGAGAGGCGGGAAGGGAAGGGGGAACGTTGGAAGGAGTTCCGCATTCCAGACATTCCAGAGCCAACTTTCCCGCCGGCAGAGCCGATGGAAATCGGAACAGCGCGCGCGCGCGCAGTTTCAAAGCCCAGTGAGGGGGGAAAGAAGGAGGGAAAAGGCGCCCGGAAATGCTATCTCTGCCAACAGCCAGGTCACTTTGCCAGAGTCTGCCCCCAGAGGAAGGAATGGCAAGGGATGGTGGGAGCTGTGGAGGGAAGGGAGGAAGAAATACCGGAGCAAGTAAAAGCCAATGCCTGGCTGCCACCGTCGGGGCACAGCAGCCAGGCCAAAGAGCAGTGAAAGTGCCCACGCCAGAACCTCCTAAACCCGCCCTAGTGATAGAAGTGGCGCTAGAGCTGCCAAACGGACACCCTCTAAAGATAAAGGCGCTGTTGGACTCAGGCAGCTCCTGCAATTTCATGAGCAAAGAGTTTGCAGCTGAACACCAGATACAGACGATCCCTTTAAGCAACCCCCTGCAGGTGACCACGATCGATGGCAGGGAGCTGTTGGGAGGAGAAGTCAGCTTGCAGACCGTCCCAATGATAATGAAGGTGGCAAGGCACACCGAACTGATAGCGTTTAATGTGGCCACCTTGGGAGGAGCTCCCATTATATTGGGGATGAGCTGGCTAGCGTTACATGATCCGCTGGTGGGCTGGCATCAGAGAGTGGTTTCTTTTGGTTCAGCACATTGCTTAGAACACTGCAAAGAGGGAAAGGGTTTGGCAGGGGCCCAAGCCACCCTAGCAGGGACTGAAGTAACGGAGAACGTGAAGGTACCACAACAATACGCAGATCTCCGCGACGTCTTCAGCGAAAGGGAAGCTGACCAACTACCCCCGCATAGACCCTTTGACTGTCAAATCAATTTACTCCCTGGGGCACAGCTCCCTGTAGGCAAGCTGTACGCCATGTCAGACAGAGAGATGCAGGAGCTAAAGGAGTTCATTGACAAGAACCTGAAGAGAGGGTTCATCAGAGAGTCCAGGGCGGTGGGGGGCAGCCCAGTGTTTTTTGTGGATAAAAAAAACACGAACAAGCCGAGGCTGGTGTGTGACTTCAGGGCCTTGAACGCAGTGTCAGAACCAGTGGCCTTCCCTATGCCCAGGATTGACGACATTTTGACAAGGGATTGGCCATGTATCCCGGCAAGGTCCAGGCGGTGCTGGAATGGAAAACACCCAAAACAAGGAAGGATGTGCAGAGGTTCCTAGGATTTGGGAACTTCTATCGTAAGTTCATCCGAAACTTTGCCCACCTGACGGCGCCCATTACGGACTGTCTCAGCAGTAAGAAGAAGTTCGTTTGGACTGAGGAGGCGGAGCGAGCATTTGAGGAACTAAAAAGGGCCTTCGCCTCGGAACAACAACTCCTGCATGTGGATTTACAAAAACCGATGAGAGTGGAAACTGACGCATCAGACAGAGCTATTGGGGCGGTGCTTCTGCAGCCAGGGAAGGAGGAGTCAGAGTGGAGACCGTGTGCCTTTTTTTCGCGAAAGCTGAACAAATCCGAGAGGAACTACACGGTGTATGACCGAGAACTACTAGCCATTCATGAGGCGTTCCGGAGATGGAGGCACCTGCTAATTGGCGCACAACATAAGGTGCAAGTGTGCACTGACCACAAGAACCTAGAGTATTGGAGGACGGCACGAGTGCTCAACCAACGGCAAGTGAGATGGGCCCAGGAGTTCTCCAAATTTAACTTTGAGATTTGTTACGTGCCAGGCCCAGAGAACATTAGGGCGGATGCTCTCTCTCGCAAACCTGAATATTTGGAGGGGGAGGGAGCACCCGAAGAGAGACATGTCATTCCAGAGGACCGCTGGGTGTGTGGGGCGGCATTGGTGGGACAAAGAGAACTGGTAGAGGAAACAGAGAATGATGAATACGCCCAGAATAAGCTCAGAGGTCTTAGGGGTGAGGGAGAGGAACCAGGGGGTTTCGAGGAAAGAAATGGAGCTTTGTATTACAAAGGGGCACTGTATATCCCTGAAGGAGACTTAAGGGGGAGGGTACTCAAGCAGTTGCACGACAGCCCCACGGCGGGGCATTTTGGACAACACAAAACCATGTGGTTGGTCACCAGGGAATTTTGGTGGCCTAAGGTGAGGGAAGATGTACGGGAGTATGTAAGAGGGTGCGAGCAATGCCAGCGAGCCAAAGGGGAGAGGCGGGCGCCGGCGGGGCTATTAGAACCCTTACCAACCCCAGAACGACCTTGGGAGGCAGTGTCGATAGATTTTATGACTGATCTGCCGAAGTCCAAGGGGAAAACAGCCATCATGGTGGTGGTAGACCTACTAACAAAGATGTGCCACTTTGTAGCCTGCTCGCATGCAGTCACGGCGGAAGAGACAGCGAAGTTATTTGTAGAACACATTTTTAGGTTGCACGGGGTGCCACTGAGGGTGGTCTCAGACCGAGGAAAACAATTTACTTCCAGGTTCTGGAGGAAGCTCATGAGCTTACTGCAGGTGGAGGTCAACTTTTCGACTGCCCGGCACCCTGAAACCAACGGGCAGGCGGAAAGAGCAAACGGTGTCCTCCAGCAATACCTGAGGTGTTATGTCAATGACAGAGAGAATGACTGGGTAGAAAAGTTGGCGCTGGCGGAATTTGCCTACAACAATGCCGAGAATGTGTCCACAGGGATGAGCCCCTTCTTGGCTAATTATGGGTGTCATCCCAGGGCTTTCCCAGGGGGAGAAGGGGAGAGATGGAGCGTCCCGGCAGCCGAGCATTTTGTAGAAGAAATGGAAGCAATCCATCGTCAGCTCCAACTCAACTTAGAAAGGGCGAAGGAAGAATACAAGAGGCAGGCAGACAAGAACCGAAGGGAAGGTGAAACCATAAGGGTGGGAGATAGGGTGTGGCTGTCAACCCAAGGGTTGCCGTTCAAAGGAGGTTGTAAGAAATTAAGACCCAGGAGATTGGGTCCCTTTGAGGTCATTCAACAGGTCAACCCAGTGGCTTTCAGGCTCCGGTTACCCAACCACATGAAACTGCACCCAGTATTTCACAGGTCGTTACTGTCACCGTATGAGGGGGGACGAGAAGGGATGGCCACTCGGGGACCGGTCATAGAAGAAAGAGAATGCAGCAGCCACGTGGCAGAAATCCTCGACGCCAGGTGGAAGGGGGATCAGGTGGAGTATTTGGTAGCGTGGGAAGGAGAACCGGAGTCAGAAAACACTTGGGTAATGGCAGAAGATATCAATGACGAGGTATTGATAGAAACGTTCCATCAAAGGTTCCCAAGGAAACCTCAGCCTGTGGAGAGGTTCCGGAGGGAATACTTTGGGACCACCGATGAGGAGGAGGAGTTGGAAGGATTCCCGGACTCGGAAGGGGAAGGGGAGATGGACTCTGAGGAGGAGGAGTACTTCGAGACCAGGAACCGCAACAGGTGGAGAGAAGTGTTCGAGACATCGGAAGATGAAGGAAATTCATTCCGGGGTTTTGCCTCCTCACCGCCCGTAGAGGAGGGGGCGAGAGGGGGTGAAGGGGGCCCTGGAGGGGAGGTGGATGTCAGGGAACTGCCATCGGAAGGAAGGGAGGTGAAGGGGCTCACACAGGTTGGGAGAGACTCAGCAGCTGAAGAGGGAACCAGTAGGGGGAGAGGAGGTGAGCTGAGGGAAAGTGAGCTGGAGGGATGGCTCAGAGACACTTCCAGCGAAAACAGTGGGGAGGTTTCAGGACCTCCTGTAGGGACACCCACTCCTCGCCGGAAACTGTCACGCAGAGAGTCCAGAAGACGTGTTTCCGTTAAGGAGCTTTTATGTTGGAAGCGATTCCGAAAGCAACCACTGTCGGAATCTGCTAGTGACTAGAGGAGCCATGTCTGAGGGGCTCCGTCACAGACAGAGGTTTGTGGACTTGAACAAACTCTGAGGGGATACGATTTTACGCACAAGCAGCTCATCATCCCATCACAGCATCACACAACCAACTCCCAGTTATTTTCCAGGCCTGCCTGCTTCCCACCTTTAAACATCAGAGTTGTGAACTTTTCAACCAGCCTCTGTGGCTGCAGACTTGTTCTGCTGAAATTAGCATGTGAAGGTTTTTACGACATGGCAAAATAAATGACCACCAGTTAGGGCTCATCCACGCATCCCTTTGTCGTGCAATTTCTTCCATTTGTCCTGAGATTTCTAGGCACAGGTCCAAGAGGTGCTTCTTCAGTCCCTCTGCTTTCCCCAGAAAAACCTGGTGTTTACTGCTGAATCAGAATAGAAGAAGAAGAAGAGTTTGGATTTGATATCCCGCTTTATCACTACCCGAAGGGGTCTCAAAGTGGCTAACATTCTCCTTTCCCTTCCTCCCCCACAACAAACACTCTGTGAGGTGAGTGGGGCTGAGAGACTTCAAAGAAGTGTGACTAGCCCAAGGTCACCCAGCAGCTGCATGTGGAGGAGTGGAGACACGAACCCGGTTCACCAGATTACGAGTCTACCGCTCCTAACCACTACACCACACTGGCTCCCAGATTGAATAAATGTCAATCTGCAGAAAACTTGACTGATGTTTGTTCTGATTCAGCAGTAAACAGCGGGATTCCCTGGGAAAAGCAGTGGAAGTGTGGATGAACCCTTACTTGTTGTAGATCAGGAGTGGCAAAGGTTTTTTCCAAGCCTGAGGATTGCATTATTTTACAAGGAACTTTTCATGGTGTGGGTGTGGCCAGAGGCAAAGGTGGGTGTGGCCAGAAGTAAAAGAGAGAAGCGCAATGGATGTGACTGTAAGCTACTTTCCAGCCATACAAAATTCATAGGTTTCTATAGCCCACACATATATGCACTTTGTCTTCCATCCAGGATAGCAAGATGTGTTATTGTAGTTCAAGGACACATTTCGTACAGGTAAAAGTACTTATGGAAGGTGTGGAGCAGGTTTGGTGAGAGGTATGCCCAGACAAAGAGGACTTGAAGACAGGTTTGGCTTCTGGGCCACAAGCCACCATTGCAGCTGTTAGTTAAAAAGTTGACAGCCGTAGCTGAATGTTACCTGTTTTCTGGCCTTTAAAAGCTGCAGGCAGACATTCATCAGGTGTTGACCCCCCCATTATAGCTCTATAACAGGAGAAAGCATTGGTAGTTGAATTGCCTCCTGCCATGCCCTTGTTAAAAGCACAGGAGCCCTTAGACTAGTGGCTAGGCATATAAAAGTCTATATTTCGACAAATGTGGAAAAACTTTTAAGGAATATTTGAAAACCTACAAGCTATCAGAGGAGATTCATAGAAGAGGTGACTGAAAGAACAGGCGGGGGGGGGGGGAGGAAATCCCCTGGGACTTGTGGTTTGGAAAACACTGTCAATTTCTGCCATGTGAACTTTCTGTTCCCTTCAAGTTATTGTTGCCGAAATCATGTGCTTCTCATTTCCAAAATAAAAACAGCCATTCCTACCTTAACCATTAGAGAACAAGAGCTCCAAAACAATATGTAGCAGAATGTTACAGATAACAGAAGGAAAATAAGCCCCCACTTTATTAAAAATGCATCACTTTTAAGTCAACGTTGGGGATTATTTTCTGGCCTCGTTTTTGCATCTTTAAGATTACTTCAATACACTCATAGCTGAGTGGGGAATTGAGCCCTCGTCTCCCAGATCCTAGTCCGACACTCTAAGCACTATACTGCACTGTCTCTACACATGTACAAGTGAAAAACAATACACCTTTCATTGTTGTACAGCTCAGCTATTTCTGCTCACAGACTGAACACCCCTTGAGACATCATATATGCATTGGGAAAACAAATTCCTGCATTAGAATCATAGAATCATAGAGTTGGAAGAGACCACAAGGGCCATCAAGTCCAACCCCCTGCCAAGCAGGAAACACCATCAGAGCACTCCTGACATATGGTTGTCAAGCCTCTGCTTAAAGATCTCCAAAGAAGGAGACTCCACCACACTCCTTGGCAGCAAATTCCACTGTCGAACAGCTCTTACTGTCAGGAAGTTCTTCCTAATGTTTAGGTGGAATCTTCTTTCTTGTAGCTTGGATCCATTGCTCCGATCCATTGCCTTGCAGGGGGCTGGACAAGATCACCCTTGGGGTCCCTTCCAACTCTACGGTTCTTTGATTCTATCACCAAACAAATTCCAGAGGGACAATTGTGCTAAGTCAAAAGCAACAAAGAGTCTTGCCACACATTAAAGGCTAGCAAATACACAATTTTGGCATAAACTGTTGTAGCACAGAAGCGTACCTGGACATTTCCCCATTTCCTCCCCAGCTAACTGGCTGTTTTATAATTAGCTACTGGTTAGAACAGGACATGATTGGGAAATGACATATCCCCTCTTTTTTTAAGTTCAGGAATATTAGGAAGGCTGATATTGGTTAGCTCCCAATTCAGTATTTGCACAGAAGTTCAAATGTGACCACTGGAACTGTCACGTTGCTTGATTCTCTACACATCGTCTTGGTGTATTGCAGCTGTTACTGTTTAACATGAACTTTTTCCCTTGCGATGCTTGCAAAAGCCTGCAGAGAGCCCTTTTTTTGTGTCCCAAATCTCTCCAATTAAAATTTACTGCAGCATATGTTTGGGATCTGATTTCACTGGAGCCACTGTGTATCCTGCCAACATAAGCTTGTAATATGGGGCTTCTGATAAACCGGACAAGAGGGACTGTCCCCAGCCTAAGCTGTATTACAAAGCACTTGCCTGGAGTCTGATAACACCTCCATGGTTGTCCTGCCAACTTTTCAACCTGCTCTACCTGCAGCAGCTTGATAATGCACAGAAAACAGCAGGTGAAAATGTTGGTCTCCGTGCTGTGAAAAGTGTCTCCTACTGATCTCTCCAGATCACACTTTTGTTAAAGGCTAAGCTATTCCTTCCCTCCATCTCAGCAGGGAAGACTTTGGTAATATGGCACCCTGAACAAGGACAAAATTTGGTGCCCTCCCAATTTTTATTTTTGTATTTTCAAATATTTCCTTTTGGTGCAGTTGCTTTTTAAAACATCTCAGTTGGTACCCATATAAATATAGGTGGTGGTATTTGTTGAATAGTGGGTAGACATAGCAGACGACACAGCGATTTCTCCAAAGCAGCTCTTTATTTGTAAGCTGGAACAGAACTGAACAGCAAACAGCTCAGCCGGCCTGCTTTTATAGGCAGCCGGCTGTCAACATTGTAGCAACAACAACCCAGGGTTTCCCGCCTAAAATAACTGACGTGGACCTGAGTGAAAACTACATACACAATACTCCTGGTGGCCAAGGTGAGAACTTCAATACATAACAGTATAATTATTATTATTATTGATGATGATGATGATTAGGGATGCAGGTGGCACTGTGGTCTAAACCATCGAGCCTCTTGGGCTTGCCGATCGTAAGGTTGAATTCGCGCAACGGGGTGGGCTTCCGTTGCTCTGTCCCAGCTCCTGCCAACCTAGCAGTTTGAAAGCATGCCAGCGCAAGTAGATAAATAGGTACTGCTGCAGCAGGAAGGTAAATGGCATTTCCATGCACTCTGACACTTGTCACGGTGTTCTGTGTGCCAGAAGCAGTTTAGTAATGCTGGCCACATGACCCTGAAAAGCTGTCAGCAGACAAAGGAGTGCCACACCACATAGTTGAATTCAACTGGTCTTCACTGTCCATTATTATTATTAGCGCTCCCTTGGCTTGGCACCCTGTGAGGAGGAACTGCCTGCACCACCTTAACTCTGGCTCTGATCTCAGCTGGTAACCCAACCTGACAACTGCAGTAATCGCTGAGGAATGATTAAAAAACATCAAGCATTTTCCAGATGTGGCTTTGGAGAACTATGCATTGCTGCTATTAAATATGTATACCTGCCTTTCCATTTTGAAAAGAAATGCTCAAGGTATCATCAAACATATTTGAAATAAGGATATATAGAACTCAGCTTCCTAAAAGAGAACTCAGATTGGTTGACCTCAATAAATGAAATTCTCCAGTATATACTGTATTTTTTGCTCTATAAGACTCACTTTTTCCCTCCTAAAAAGTAAGGGGAAATGTGTGTGCGTCTTATGGAGCGAATGCAGGCTGCGCAGCTATCCCAGAAGCCAGAACAGCAAGAGGGATTGCTGCTTTCACTGCGCAGCGATCCCTCTTGCTGTTCTGGCTTCTGAGATTCAGCATATTTTTTTTCTTGTTTTCCTCCTCCAAAAACTAGGTGCGTCTTGTGGTCTGGTGCGTCTTATAGAGCGAAAAATACGGTAGATCTTTCCGAAGTACCCTTCATAGTGCTTATCACTTTACTGCAACATCTTTGGTGTTTGTTTGAGGCTGTGTACACATGACTCTTTACACTGACTTCAGTGCATTCTCACTACTGGTGTTTGAAGCCAACTACACAAGAAGTTCGCCACAATCCATATCCTGTAATTTCTTGAGAAATGCTTCAGCGTGGTGCATTTTCCCTCAAGCTAGGTTCCATCCAATTTGAAAAGGCAAGCTGGGTTCCCTTTGCAGTTAAGTTGAGGGGTGTCCATTTGAGACCGTTGTTGCACATATGCAGATGACAAGTTCATGAATAGGAATTGTGGGGTTGCAGGCATGAGAAACCAAACAGGAGATGAAGGGATTATTGTGTGTACGGTGAAGGCGATTTGGGTTCAGTTCCCGCCTTTCACTCTCTCACACACACCTCCTTTGTGAGAGAGGCAAGTTGCTTAGCCTTAGTGCATTACTAATCCCTTCCTTTTCCGTAATACGTTCAAACATACTGATTGTAAAATGTTCAGGGCAGAGGCTGCACAATGTTTTCAATAGCAGAGCCAGTGTGGTATATGTGCCATGGTTAGCACATCAGGCTAGGACTGCAAGAACCTGGATTCCCATAAAAGCCACAGGTTGACCTTCGGCCGGTCACTCTCAGCCTTATCCTGCCTTTCAAGGTTGCTGGAGGATAAAATAGATGTGGTGGGGGAGCCTTGCATGTCACATTAAGCCCTTGGAGAAAAGGCAGTATATCAATGTAATAGTATAAACTTGGGAGAAACACGGTTACTGCAAGGAAACCTGTAGCATAGCATTCAAAGAGCAGTGTGTTCTATTGGAAAACACTCACCAAATTCAATACAGAACTTGGCAGTGTCTTTAAAGGAAAATCAAAACAAACTGGTTCTGGAAGTCTTCAATGTGATGCTGCTTGAGTCAAGGAAAACCAGCTGTGGAGAGCCCTTATTAAATAGTGCCTGTGGCATCCCCAACACATGCCCCCCCATCACATGTTTGCATGTGTAATTTAAAGTGTGTGTGTTTTTTATAAGGTGACAGATGAAAGTATATTTGTAAAAAGTAATATGCTGTTTAAATGATGGTTGAAGACCCTGCTGTGACCCACTGTTACGTTGCATTTGCTTTCACCTAAAGCAAATGAAGAATAGCCTGTCTGGATGCCACACCCTTGTCTTGCTTCTCTCTTATTTTCTAGCAGTCTTTAATGGTCTTGGTAGCTTGCCTTTCATTTTTCCCTAGCAACCAAGATGCATCTTTAATGTAGTGGGTTCATCTGAGGTCAGGTACTCCCTATAGGTTATTTCCACAATACACTATGTCACATTAAGTACAGGTGGATGTTATAGAATCACATCCCCAAATGGCAAATCAAAGTGCAAAAACTTTCCAAAAATGGAAAGTGAGAGAGGTCCCAGGTAAGGAGGATTGGCAACATAACATGATAGAATATGCGGAGTTAGCTGGTCTAATGAATAGAAGAGAGCAAGATCAGGTATTTTAAAAGTGGAAAAATAATTGTGCACAGCTGAAAACGCTGACAGTATTAAAGTAAATTCAACAGTATAATAAATGTACTACCTGACATTCAGAAGACATCTTAAGGCAGCCCTGTTCAGGGAAGTTTTTAATGCGTGATCTTTTAGTGTACTTTTTGGTTTCTATGGAAGCTGCCCAGAGTGGCTGGGGAAACCCAGCCAGATGGGCGGGGTACAAATAATAAATTATTATTATTATTATTATAAATGTGGAAGTGATGTAAGATAAGAGAACTGAATTAGATGGTTATAATAAAATATGTAGGAATGGTGGATAAATTAAATGAACCATGGAAGGGGAAGGAGGGAAGTCACTGAATGTATGGTATAATGAAAGATGTTTAATTGGAGATGTAAAACTGAAAACTTAATAAAAACTATATATATAAAGAGGATCAAATGTATTATTATGACAAGCTTTTGTGGACTTGGGGCCACTTCATCTACAGCAAGTGGATTTGAGTCCATGAAAACTCAGGCCTTGCTATACCCTAGTCTTCAAGACGCTGTGGGGTTCTGCTGTTTCTGCTAAACAGTTTCTTAAACAACAGTTCTGCCCTCCAGTGTTAGGAGTAGCCAACTGTTCTTGAAATCTGGTAAGAGACATTCTCAGTTAGGAAGCATGCCTGTGTCTTGTTGAAAGTAGCACTTCAGTCTGCAGGTAGGGACTTGCAGGGCTAAACCCCAATAAAAGGATTCCTTCACACATTTTTTTTAAAAATCCAGCATGGCAGCAGCAGGTTAGGCTAGAGTGCTTATTCCTGCTGCTTGGCTTTTGTATGTGCAAAGGTTTTTTTATTTTCATTTGGAGAAGCAATCATTCAAATATTGTCCAAAAACAACAACTTGTGTTATTTGTATTATTAATTTACAGTACTTATATACTGCTGTTGGGTGGTTTTGCAACAAAATCCATACAAATAAGAAAGACACAAATACGGAAAGAAAAAAAAGATTAATAAAGCCTGGCTCAAACGATTGTACAGATTGCCCTCTAGTGGCTTCTAGGTTGGTTGCTGTTTCAAAATGTATTTGCTCCAATAGCATTTTATTGCATAGGTGCCAAAATGAGCCCTGTACTTACCACTTCTCTCTGTTTCAACTGACCAGCATGTTGGGCAAAGTAATGTTGAGGAAATTACAGTGCAAGCAATTAAGAGAGATTCTACTTTTAAAGAGGGAGTTTATTCAGAAATGGGTATGGGACACTTGTCCCTTTTAAAGTGCTTCTCAGTACAACCTTCACTTGTAATGACAGAAGAGACGGTCATTCGTGACAGGTGACAATATCCTTTTATGACGAGCACATTGGTAACACTGTTATCAGAACATTTGTCCTCAATAATCTTATCAGCTGAAGCAACTGATATCACCATCATCAACATTACAATTAACTTCAGGTAGGTAGCCATGTTGGTCTGACGCAGTCAAAATTATATACTGTATTTTTCGCTCTATAACACGCACCTGACCATAACACGCACGTAGTTTTTAGAGGAGGAAAATCCGTAGGCATGCCACCCATAGGCATTTCCTCCATAACACGCACAGACATTTCCCCTTACTTTCTAGGAGGAAAAAAGTGAGTGTTATGGTGCAAAAAATACGGTATATATATATAAAACACCAACCAGATAGAAGTGTGCATGCACACGTAAGCTTATACCAAGAACAAACTTCGCTGGTCTCTAAGGTGCTACTGGACATTATTATTATTATTATTATATATTTTGATTACAATTAACTGTTATTGGTACGAGCGCTTTTTTACAAAAGCCATGGACCAATAATGTGGCGCTCAGTTCCCAAACTTGGAAGTCCTGCCAACTGATGAAGGCCGGTGGTTCTCAAAGGCTGTGGCACAAGGAGAGGATGGCTAGTGTAGTGGGAAGATTCAAGGACAATCAAAGAAATATCTAAACTATATTTAGGAATGATTCGTGTCCTTATGTACCTACATTGTTTTATACTTTCTGGATGCCTCATGGTCATATTATAAAATAGCTGTGTTCTGTGTTCTAAATTAAGCACTGCTCGGAGTTGTTTCTTTTTGTTTTCCAATATATTTCTTATCAATAAAAAAATCAGTGTGGCCCAGAGAAAATGTTTGAGGATTACTGGCTTTCACTTTCTGGGGTCTCACTGCATCCAGTGGGCACCATGCTGGTTCAGCAATGAAAGTAAAGCAACTACAGTGACAATAAGTTAGCTGAAACAATGGAGGGTAGTAGGAAGGCAACCTATTCTTCCTTCACAGAGTTCTTCTCCAAAGTAATGACTTGTGTAGATTGTGTCATCAGGCCTTGGCAGGGCTTAGGTGAATGTTTTGCATTACCTTGAGTCATGCAAATGACTGCATTGTCTGCCATGAAAACCAAGGGACAAGTTATCATGGTCAGATGTGTTGTTGGAGAGAGGTAACAAACACTTTGAGGCAAGAGTAGTATGTCTTGGAGTTAAAAGGTAGGCTTGTTGAAGTGTGGATTACAAAAATAGTTACTCTATCAAATTAGTTGCCAGTCTCCACACACACACACACAATATCTCTGTGCTTTGCTCCCCAACCAGTATATTTTGATTTGTGAAAGCCTATCATCGCAGTCTCTGCTCAGAATGATCTATTATCCAGCAGAGTTCCAGGTATCTGGAAGATTTCACTAAAATGGCTAGGTGTTAATAGTTTGCAGCAGATACCAAAGCTTTTGGAGCACCATGGGTTGCATACAATGCTAGTCCTGCTCAGAGTAGGTCCATTAAAATTAATGGACCCAATTTTTTGTTTTAAATCTTGCATATTATTCTATTGCTGTAAAATGCTTTGAGACCTATATGGTGAAAAAGCAGGAAATTGTAAAATGTTAGTCACGTTTATTAATTCCAATGGGTCTACTTTGAGTAGGACTAGCATTGGATAGTGTCACGGTGTTCCATTGCGCCAGAAGTGGTTTAGTCCTGCTGGCCACATGACCTGGAAAGCTGTCTGTGGACAAACGCCAGCTCCCTCAGCCTGAAAAGCGAGATGAGTGCCGCATCCCATAGGCACCTTTGGCTGGACTTAACCATCCTGGGGTCCTTTACCTTTTACGTTAGTGTCCCATCATTACAGGTGACTTACACATGAGGTCCTCAGAGTCAAGCTTTTAAAAGCAATTTTAATCTATTTGCCACTTCTGTTGTCTATCTGCCCCTAAAGGGGACAAACAGACAAACATCCAGAGTTTGACTATACTGTGTGAAGTATTTTCTGATTTTTTTGGTCTCCTGAATCTTGCAACATTCAGCTTCATTGGATGTCTTGAGTTCTAGTGTTCTGAGAGAGGGAGAAGAACCTCTTTTGACCCATTTTAGACCCTTCTATCATGTCTCCTCTTACTTGCCTTTTCTCCAAACGTGATAATGTTGCAACCTTTCCTTGGAGGGATTTGCTTCATCCTTTTGGTTGCCCCTTTCCAGCTCTACAACATCTTTTTTGAGGTGAGGAGTCTACAGTGACTGCACTTGGAATACATCATAGATCCATATAATGGCATTATGATACTGGCAGTTTTATTTTCGGTTCCTTTCCTATTGGTTCCTAGCATGGAGTTCACATTTTCGCAGCAGCCGCACACTGGGTCAACATCTTCATTTAACTATTCACTATGAACCCATGATCTCATTCCCAGTATGCATCACTTTACCCAATTTTCTACATCCATCCATTGGGAGAACTGTCCACTTATTCCTATTCTCGTTTCTTAGCCAGTTACCAATCCACAAGAAGATCTCTCCTCTTATTCCATGACCAGTAAGCTTACTCAGTGGTCTTTGTTTAGGTGCTGTGTCAAAGGTGCCTCTGTACACCACCCACCTAATACTGAAAGCAAGAGAGCAGGAAAGTGTTCTCTAGCCTAGTCTTCCACCTGCCATTCTAGCTTTCTATGCGGAGGTGCATGTGCATAAGATTTTAACAATGGGAGCCTCCACCTGCAATCTGAAGCAGTATGGGCCAGATACATCAGCAAAGCTACGCCCTAGGTGTAGGCAACATCAGAAATACTTCATAAATATTTAATAAATATATATGTGGGGGATATTGTTCTTGTAGTACGTATTATTGTGCTTTCATATTGTAAACCGCCATGTGATAGCTGGATGAAGGGTGGTATAGAAATTTAATTAAAATAATAGTGCAGTTAGAAAATCATAGCCACATCACTTCTCCCAGTTCATGCTGCTGCTGCTGCTACAATACTGGGAATTAAGCCATGATTTGGCTTAGCGTTACATGTAATCAAACACAGGGTCACGACTTGCCTTACTCTTCAACGAACCATGAACTATAACCAAGGATTTGTTATTGGCTTATCACTTGGGATTTGTTTGGGGAAAGAGAAACCTCAAGCCTGGTTTCATGCATATTGCTCGGTCAAACTATGGGTTAGCTCCTGGCACCACTTGCTCCTTCCTGCTTAGCCAGTTTGGGTTGCTATTACCTCTAAATAAGACATCTATCTTGTAGCCCAATTCTTGAGTCTGCATTAAAACCAGTCCATGCTCTCTCTTGTATGCTAAAGGGCTTTCTGTTGGGATAGTAAAAAGTACTTTAATTTTTGCAGCTTTAACCATCTATCAACTGCCCGCTGCAGTGTTGATTAAGTTGGTATCTACCCAAAAACGGAGTATTAGCTACTAGGATGATAAATTCAAAGCGCTTTCTCTCAGCATACACCAATGTTCTCTTACGATTACAGAACGGCTTAAAGATGCAATATTTCACCATACAACAGGACCAGAGTATACCTTTCATTTTAAAAAATCTGAAATCGCAAATTACACAGGTCTGATTGTTGTGTATATTTTGATGATTCTGCTTCCAATATCAGGTTTTACAATATGAAGTGCTGCACCTAATAAGTAGAAGGAAAACTGAAGAATTAAAAAAAACAACAACACCTCAGCTTTACTACCCCACACAGTAATTCAGACTTTGGAAAATGTCCTATAGGTGTGCATGAAAGCACTTTAGAAGATTTATTGTTACAGGTAGGTGGGATTTTAATGGAGTCACAGCTTGTGAGATAAAGGTTAACTCTCCCCTCACTGTGCCTTCCCACTACAAGTCGCCATCTCCCTCATTCTACATATAGCAATTAGGCTTTTAAAAACGTTTGCATTGGCACCAATAGGAGCATTTTTAAACGTGTATTGTCATGTGGGGTGGAGCTAAGGACGACAAGCAGCAGAAGACAAGGTAGAATTGAATGGATGGGTATGTGTATGTATGAAAGTAGGTTTATGGGGTGCCTCTGTCTGCTCCACCACCCCAGTCAACTAGCATGATGCTCTGGGAAGATTCCCTAGGAGGCAATGCAGCCTGAATCTGAAAAAGTTTCCCAAACCATGCCTCACATCAAGCAAATATTCCCAGGGTGCTAAATGTGATTTGCCAGATCCAATTCCTTGATTTGCAGAACACAATGCAGTCTTGTGCATAGTTCAGTAGAGGAATTCACTTTCTAGGATAAAGGGCTTTTAATGGGTTCATAACATATGGAAGTTAAGTCTATTTGCAATAATCAGCCAGAAAAATACAGTTCCCATGTTCAAACAGCATTATTTTGATTAACAGATGCTAGGAAGCACCCGGCGATGCCCTAGCTGTGAAGCTCTTTCAAGATTATAAGCTGCACCCAGACTCAATATGCTTGCGTTCTTAACTTCAGACACTTAAAAAGGGCTGCGCCAGCAACCACCAACCTTTTGGGCAAGAACGCTACATATCAAGTTCGAAGTATGGGAAAATACACACCAACTCTGATGTAGACTATTAGACATATGCAGATCCAATCCCACCAAGAGTCTTGGGATGGTTTGCCTTTCACCAAGTGGGAGCCAGTTACAAAATGGCTGCTGCACGGGAGGGGCAAGGCATAATACAAAATTAAGAGAACAGCCATGGTGAAGATTTTCCCACAACTGTATTCCCATACTAGAAATGGCTTAATGTGTGGAATTTGTCTTAAGGTACAAGAACCCTGTTTTTCCCAAATGCCAACCCTAAACCAAAGCCAATATTGCCATCCTGGACCTACTTACTTGGGAGTAAGTCCCTTTAAACGCCAGTATTTAATTCTGTGTAGCTATTGTACTGTAAGTTAAATATACACTGAATTCTTAATGAGTGCCTGATCTTTTGGCTCCTGCACAGACTACAAGCCAAATCTTATAATCATAGAATTGTAGAGTTGGAGCGGACCACAAGAGTCATCTAGTCCAGCTCCTTGCAATGCAGGAATATTTTGCACAATATGGGGCTCAAACCCATGATGAGATTAAGAGTCTCATGTTCTACCAACTGAGCATTGGCGTTTAGGGGACAAACATCTACTCACACTTATTGCGTAGTAGTATTTGCAGAAAGTAACTTCTAGAGAATACCTGATCTGAGATGAACCCACCACAGGAAAGATGCCTCCTGGTTTATATGGAAAAAAGGGAAACTAGAGATTCCAAGGACTAGAAAATAAGAAAGAAGCAGGATTGCTTGGTATCTACTTATTGTAGCTCTAACGCTGATAGGCAGAAGCAACCAAGAAGGTTCATTTCACAAAACTGATTAGGTTATCTGTACGGTTTGCTTCACCACTTACATTCTAGAGACTTTTTTTCTTAAAGAAAGCTCAGTCTGGCCCCCCTATCCAGCTGCCAGTGAAGGCCTTCACAGCAACCATGGCACTTGCCCAAGTTGGCAGCCCCTTGGGGTTTAGAGTCACAGAAAAGCATATTAAATTTTTAACTTCTTCTGGCCTTTCCTTAACACATTCCTTAAGCACTCACTTCTTTACATCCCTATCTGTCCCAGCCCTCCCTTCTCTCGTTTTGTTTTTTTGTCTACCCTGCTTCCCCACAAATATTCTCTACTAGGCTTTCAGTCTTCCAGCAACTGACTTCAGTGGAGGCACATCAGATGCAAGGTGGTCATACAGCACAGCTGTTTGCAACAAATAGCATAATAAGCCAACACCAACGGAATCACATGCTTCTGAATTTAAGAAACAATTCAGATGTACTGATATATTCTCTCTGTTCCATTCCCACATTTGAGGGACTTAATTTTGGTTTAAGACTCCAACAATAGCCTTTAAAAACTGAAGTTTGTTTACTTCTGGCAAGGGAATCAGCAAGGTTAGCTTCTTGGAGCTCATTCTGCCCTGGGGCTGCAGACAAGGACATTCTGGACAAGATGATGACCTATCCTCAGGGCATAAACTACATTTCACTAACAAGTGATTCCCCCCCCCCCCCATGCTTGTTTGCATCTCAGATCAATAGTCTCTTAACAGCCTTTTGTTTAAGACTTAACTTAGATGTTTATGGTTTCAGAGCAGCTGCCAAGTTGGAAACCAGTGGCAAGTCTAAGTTCATGTTATATCTATCTGATACTATTAAAGGGAAAAGTCTGGTTGAGAAGGCAGCACTTCTATGAAATCAAAATAATTTAATCCCCCAAATTCCTTAATTCGACACCTTCCTAAAAACGCAAGCTCACTGAGGACCCTTGATGCAATAGTCAAAAAAGGTGTGGAACTGTGTGCATTTGGAGTGCATGTTAAGAGTTGGGGGAACTGAAGTATATATGGAAAAAATGTTTCTTCAGTATTAACAGCCTATATCAAACTCCAAGTGTCCCACCTCAGTCACACATATTTAGCTTGAGAACCCTTTTTTAAAAAAGTATTGCAGAAAACAAGTGTCAAATGCAGAAGCTCACCGTTTTTAAAGGAGGACAAACTTGCTTTTATTTTAGTCAAATCACAACATTTTTTTTAAAACTGTCAGTGTACCCACAACTTACAGATCCTTTTTTTTTTTTAAAAGACTTGCCTGGGAATATTACAATTTTCCTCCTTCAAACAGATGAAATAGTCCCACACTTTTATTCCAACTAGAAATTAAGTATTCCATTCCAACAAATAGTAAGAATACATGAAGTTACAGCCAGCCAGACAGTTGACAGCCATGGAGTCTTCAACAGTTTATTAGAAATAATGTAGACATTAAAAAATCCCCACTGCTTTGAACACAAATTGAGGTTTTTAGGCTTATCATAAACTGGTCAAAAAAAAAATAAAACCCCAAAAGAAGATCCAATAGTGTATTAACATTTTGTCACTCGCTTTCATACCAACAGTGCAAATACAATTTGGTCTAAATGTACAGATTGACAAGCAACAACGTACAGGCTCTAACCCCTCCATACTGAGATGTAAGAGCTTTGAGGATCAAACAACCAAATGTACAGGCTTCACCCATTTTAAGTTTTAAAGGGACTGCTAGTTTTAGCTAGGATATCTTGAACACTAACTAGTGATTAAATACAACAAAGTGAAGAGCATTAAACATTAGTGGAACATACCCTGAAGACACCCCAAAAGGTACAGCATGTTACCAGTTTAAATTTTGAAAGCCAATTAAAACATTGCTTCAGCCAGTTCTGTTCCAGGCATAAAATCTGAAACGTTCTAAGTTACCTGCTGTCCACAATGTGAGGGGGAAAGTACATGTTTACCACTTCATGTAAATTGAGAGTTTTCCCATTTTTATATTTGATGATGAGGCAAAGAGGCGTTGTAAACCCTTTTATTGCAACTGTTTTTTTCTCGATTGCCTATACCTCAATTGTTTGTGTGTGGCTTTTTTTGTTTTGTTTTTGGAAGTCTGGAAAACCTTTCATGCATAACATTATTGCCTCACGTAGCTTAAGACTGCCCTGAACAATGGTACGCACCAATCATCAATGAAGCTGCTTAAAACAGATTGAAGATGAGTTAAAGGATGCATTTTCTGCCTTTAGAGCTATCAACTCAGGAATTCTTATCTCAATTATGAAATGTTGTGATGAAGTTCTTTCCCTAAACCCCCAAAAGATAGCAGGTTCCCTTTACTCCAGGTCTGGCATTTCTGAAATAAAACAAAACAAACATTGAATACTGTATGGCAACAGCACTAGAATTAATGCACTGAAACAGCTTTCACCAACATCTGGTGCCTTCTACATGTTTTGGGCTACAGGCTCTCATCACCATAGTCATTGATGAGTTGTAGTCCAAAACACTGAGAGGATAGCAGCTGAGGAAGTCTGCACTAAGTTATTGTTAGCTTTAACAATTTTGAAGAACAGTCTCACCTTCAAAGATGTGAGTAATATGCCCCACTAGAGTTACTGTGACAAAAATACATCAATACCCACAGAGCCATGTACCCAATGCTACTACTTCTGGTAAAAAGTATGTCCAGCAGTACACAGCCTCTCCCCTGAGCACACAGATGTCTGGGTAAGCTAACCAAAGCCTCTCCTACTTTTCACACATTTTCTCTATCACAGTGGAAATGAAAAATGTTTATTCCCTACCTGCCATATTTTTTTGGGGAGGGGGGTGTTGTTGTGAACCCAAACAGAGGCCATCTAAACAGCCAGGCTAATGCTTACGACGTCCCTGAGTGGTGTTACAAACCATTATTCTGGCCAATTCTGAAAGATTACTCTCTTATGCCTCTTACACCAAGTTATTCTAGGTAGCTGCAACTCGCAGCACCTTGAGAGTATAGTGTATATGAAAAATTCATAATGGTTGTAATCACAGGGAAAAATGAAGTGGAGATTGTGCATTCACAGAAGCATGCCTCAAAAGGACTGCAGTGGTAAACTTGAACATGTTTACAATTTCTCTTCCATCTTGATGCTGGAGATCGGGGAGCAAGTTAGCATCTTGGCTTTAAGTCCTGGAAGACCTGCTCCCTGCCTTGCAGGTCTTTTTCCATCTGGCTTGGGAGGGTGAGGCCCTGATTGACTGCAGCTACAAAAGCTGAGGCTGCTGAACAGACTCTTGGGCTGCAGTATTTTGAGGGGGGGGTATTGGTCTTTCGGTTTAGATTTTGTTGTGCTTAATTTATTGGTTTTGACTACTTTAAGTTGTAGTGAAGTATTTTCTTCATTTTGTAAGCATGGTCTGAACTGCGGAAAGGTGGCATACAAATAAAATCATGTAGGTACTTCTCCTGTGTGCCCAGTCACGCATGAGTTACAAGAACGCAGAAGAAAGCCCTTCAATTACTAATACAGAATTTAACATGACCAGCTCCACTCTAGAAACAAGAGTGTAGGCAGAATAGTTCAATCTATGCCCTGCCATCCATCAAGAGCTTTTCCACCCCACCCTCTTTTGATGCAAGTGCAAAGCAAGTTTTTCCCAGGGTAAAGTCACCTTGAGGGAGAATATTCTTCCATTCTCCACCACCCAAGTAGCATAGCAGGATAGGAGGCCCGTGGCAATCTTTGTCAGGCAAATGTTAATGAGGTATGGGAGGCACAACTTTGTAAATATTCATGAGAAGTGCCAAGAGTTTTGTCTAACTCTTTTGGATGTATATGGTAAGTAAACACAGAACAATAGTCAACTTACTTTCATCATCGCTGTCTGGTGAATCCTAGGACAGAAGCACAGATGATTAGCAATTAAAGCCAGCTACGAAAGCAAGCCATAGCACAATATTTGCAAAATTACTTTGTGGACCTCTACAGGCAAGTATCTACATATCTGGAATTATTATGCTGAGCAGGAGTGGAGGAAGGGGGGTGCGGTGGGTATGAGCCACCCAGGGTATCACCACTGAGGAGGGTGACAAAATGCCGGGTGGCACTCACCATGGGGCCTGCAGTGTGCCCAAGCCACGCGTCTCTCCTGGGAGAGACGTCGTGGCTTGGGCGCACGCAGACTCTGCGCTGCCCAAAACGGTCCACCTGCTGCCTCCCCCCCAGCTGTAGGGCAGCTGAGTGGGAGGAGGCAGGCAGACTTCCGAGGCCCCATGGTGTGCCCCACTCCTATGGGTGGCTCGCCCCACCTCTGGGTGTGCTGCCCCAGGCGCTCAAGCGGCTTCCTCCATCACTGATGCTGAGAACAAAGGTTAGATATATTTTGATATGGAGTTAAGCCTACTTTATACATTAACACCAAGAAAATTTGGACTCAAAGTTTATATGCAACTGTGCATATCACATTTTAGATGCAGATAAGTCTCCTACCAAATGAGCATATTAAGTAGAGTTTGGATACAGGAATAAACTCTCAAGTAAGGATGGGCGATACCTGGTTTTCAACACTGCAACGTATTACCAGCTAAAGACCACAATATACTGATATTATCACGATGTCTGAAATAAGGATGGAGCTATGTTGAGGCATTGGCTGGCTTCACGGTTTCCCCCATCATGATTTTTGCATAGCATGTGCACACACGATTCGCAATATATTACCAGTTCAAAAATTATGAAACAGATATCACAATATGGACTTTTAAACCTGTTTTGGACAACATATTGGTATATTGCCCAGTTCTATTCTCAAGTTTCATAAAAGGGCAGTATTTGTGCAAAACATGACCTACCCAAATTTGCTCTGGAGGTTAGCGGGACACCCCTTCCCCGGGCGGATTTAGGAAGCTGTGGGTAAGGGAAGTTCGGGTGTGCAGCAGAAAGTCCTTCCATTAGCAGAAGCACATCAATGAATACTACCCAGAGTTTCCAAACAGTGACACTATACAAATGTCAATATACATCAAGTATTGACATCAGCCTCAAGCAGGAGACTGAAAGTTCCAATCACAGGGAAGCTACTCACATCATCTGCTCCATCTACTTCTGGCAAATCTACATCTTCATCACCACCCATGTTGTTCATCATCTAAATGACGCAAGGGAGTATTAAGTAAAGTCGTGTTTTTTGTTTTGATCAAGCAAGTAAAGATAGTATATATGAAAAGGAGCCAAAATAACTATCAAAACTTCGGTGAGATCAAGATCAATGCCCAATAATTTAAGCTATGTCATCAACCGCAGAATGTTCTGCTTACTTCAGAAAAGCGATCAAAATTGGACAAATCTTCGTCAGAATCATCTTCCCAGTCTTTCCAGTTGTTAAAGTCCACACTGAGCCAATTGAGCTGTGGATATAGAAATAAGGTCACAGGCAAGTTAGGCAAATAGGGATGGGATGGAGTCTATAGGAGCTTTAAGAGCTCTCAATTGAAGTAACACATTTCTTCTGACTTTTGTTCTACCCAATGAGTATTTTAATTCATTAGGGAAAATTACTTAACTTTGTTCTACAAGTTAACCCTCTACTTGCAGGGGTTATAATTTTATTTTTTATTATGTATTTTGTGCTTTTATATTGTGATTTTATGTTGTGAAGCACCCTGAGACTTGCGGGTATAGGGTGGTATACAAATTTAATGAATTAATAATAAGTCTAATGGTTTCAAAATATGACTCCTGGATGAGGATTACACAAAAAAGTCAAGATAATTTGACTTGCAAATCATAATTTTAGTGATTTGTTTATAGGCTAGGCTTTCAGACTCTAGAACAGGGCACAAAGTTTCGGGGGCATTATACACAGAATGAGAGCATTCATTACCAGCCAGGAACTGGGCAAACTCTCAGCAGAGTATCTTCACCAATCCCAAATAAATCAGTGGAGGCAACAGCTCACTTCATTCTAACCTGATCTGAGGAACAGCAGCCAGGTGGTCTGCTACTATACTTTGAATGTTTCTGGGTACATGAGAGAGAGATCTTCAGAATTAACCTATTCTCCCCGTCTAATGTAAAATAAATGCCGCAAAACCACAGAACTTATACAAAGTAGGTCTTAGTGTGCATTGTAACTGCCTGTGAGAATCTCTGTATGTTCAAATGGAGAATGAATAGTCCTAGGCTGGAGCCCTCAGAAAGTACATTTAGAACAGGGGCACGTTAAAAAACTTGAGATACACCATATTGAGGTTAGAGTACTGTCATGAATAAAGATTTACCTTTGCCCTCTCTTTCGTTAATCGTGGCCACGACTGGCCAGATTCTCCTTTTCGTAAACAACATAAGACAGACCTGTCTGTTCTTTTATGCTTGGATTCCTGAAAAGAAAAGAAGTTCCTTTAACATAGTAAGCATGTGCCCGATTCTTACACAAGGCTACAGATGAGGGCTCACACAACTGTGTACCTTCATATTAAGAAAACACTCAAAAAGCTGCGTTAGCCTTCTTGCTGACATCCCAGCTTTCTTGGTACACTGAATATTTTGAGAAGCTATAGAAATGGTACAATTGAGAAACAGGTTCATCATAATGTTTATGAGAACTAGACCTCACTGCCATGAGGGAGCCTGCAGTTACTACAGTGGCAATTTGTCTTCTACTTGCATTTTGACTACTAACACGTGTCAGTAGTCAAAATGGTTGGAGTTAACCACCCCACATTTGTCAAGCACCCCTACCCTCAATGATCAAAGCATAATATCAAATATTAAATGGTCATAAAATCTCAAGTACTGTGTAAGCTTTGCCATCATGCTTCCACTGCGGTTTCCTCCAAAAGTAATTAGGCAAAGCAGGCAGAGGGAAGACTCTGAGCCATGTGTAATGATGCAATTAAATGCCTTGAAGACTGAGAGCAACAGAAGCTGAGCAGCAATGGACAGAAACAGAGCTTCATACTCTACTCCCTAATGGTAGTTACCAATTCTTTTTGAGAACTTAGTAACACATACATACATAATCGAAGAATTAGAGGAATCAATAATAACTTAATTAAGTTGGTAATTTGTCTACTAGGTGCAACACAATCAAACATTACATCATCTTTAGCTTTCCCAGGAGGCTACATGCTTTTACAGGATTCAGTACAATCAGTGTTAGAAACTGAGATATGAAAGCTAGGAGGCACCTTAAACCTATGTTATGGGCTCAACAATGGAATTTCTAGGCACACTTTTTTATAACAAGAATACAAACCTGAAAATGAATGAACTGCAGCTAAAATATTATGTTCATTTTTCACATGGTCTAGTCCTTTCCCTGCCTACCCCCCCCAAGAGGGTCTCTTCTCCAATCTTCAGATAATATATGAAAGTGGGGAGGCAGAAAAAGGTCCACATTTCCTTCTACTCTGCAGTTTTAATCAGAAACTGCTCGCCTTAATGAAATCCCATCACAAAATGTGCCTAGAACAATGGGAGTTTCAAACACTGAGTACAATATTTTAACTATTTCATTGTAATCAAACTGCACACTAAACGGCAGCAAGAGTCACCACCACCTATTTACAGGTTATGCTTATAGGCTTACTAACAAAGTGAAGTCCTGTGGTTTTTTACACCCTAAAATTAAGCATGCCATAGATATATGAAAGCAACTTACATTTGGATCAATTGAATTATAAAGATCAATTTCATTTAAATGCTTGAAGTTATCGTTTCCTCCAAGACAACTGTAGGAAAATGAGAAACAAATATTAACACTGTCTCGAGAACGGGATCCAGTTGAAACACATGCATGTGATCTCTGTTCATGCTCAACTGTTGGGTGTTTTGCTTACCTGAACGAAAGTTTGGATTTCTCAAAATTTACATTAACATCTTTACTGTCTTCAACACAAAATTCAATAAAGACGTAGTCCCTTCGGTCATACCACTTCGCAGAAGCAGGCTGCCTAGAAAGGTAATTGGAGTATTAGAGAAAAAATGTACACAGCAAACAACTTGACATAAAGCAGCAAATGACTCAAATGAGTATGATGCTTGTGTTACACTAGCAGCTTTTCCTAGCAGCTTCTCTTTTTTTTGCTACAAGTTTCGCTATCTACAGCAAAGCAAGACTGCAACAGTATTCAAAGAACTTGAAGAATCCTGGGCGCCCAGCCAAGCACCTACTTGTCTTATGCAGGTGTCCAGAGCCCGCCCCTCCCACAATGGGATTAAGTCTCACTGAGCCTAATGGGACTTACTTCTGATTAGATATGAACAGGTTTTCACTGCAAGCAAGGTGTTTGACTTGAAACACAGAAACTTGATAGGAACATGTGTTTTGTTGGTAGCTTTAATTTCAGCGGGTCTTCCAGTATGTCAGGAAGATGAGCAATATGCACATCATTTTAAATTCTAGTCTAGTGCTAAGGTGTTGCTGCACAATCACACATGTGAAGGCAACAGCACCATAAATATGGTGCCCATTGTCTTTACGAAATCCTTAGAAGGAGGGAAGTAGATTCACAAGTAGTGCATTTAAATAAGAAAACGTTAATGTTTAAACAGAAAAGCTCAAAGGAACTATCCCTGCAGCAGCAAAGAATGTTACCAAAAAAACACACCTAAATGTTTCAGAAGAAGCTCTGTCACAGACAAGCCAATATAATCCTTTGGTGTTCTAACCTGAGAAATATTCTATCAGAGTTTTGAATTTCTGAATAAGAACCAAAAGAGGAAACGCTGATCAACTAAAACATGAGCTGAAATGCACCATTAAATTGCAGAAATAAAGAATGCTTGCTTGAAAACCAGTAGCACTGTGATCTACACAATCAGCAGCAAGCTACTGACATGTTCATAATCCAGTTTCTCAGAAAACGCAATGCATTATGGCACCACTCCATTTTCAGTCAAGGATTTGCATTGAAGCTGTCAACACCAAAGAAGAATTCTTGAATTTCCTAGCTTAACGCCGACACCCATGCCACACCTGACTGCATTTCCCCCCTGCACTAGGTAGATGGTGGCCATGATGATACAATACAAAGACAGAAGACTTCTGCACTGTCCTCATATGGGCTTCTCCCCACCCATTGTTTAGGTTTAGGTCCCCCAAATATGGTGAACAAATTATAATTTGAATATTTTTAGTTATTTCCATCTTGTCAAAAGTGTCGGCCTCATGTGTTTAAACTGGACAGCAAAATAAACTTAATTCTATCAAGTAAAAAATTGAAATAGAAAAAGAGAATGCATTCAGGAATGTTAGCAGTTTTTATAGCTGGCCTTCAATAATGTATTTATTTCTCCCACTTTTTCTTCCAAGGAGCTCAGGGTGATGTACATAGTTCTCCTCTCCCCATGCTATCATCACAACAAGCCTGTGAAGCAGGTTAGGCTGAGAGACAGTGTCTGGCACAAGGGAAGTCAGTGAGCTTCATGGCTGAGTGAGGATTCAAATTCTGGTCTCCCAGGGCATAGCCCAACCTAATTGTTACACCACACTGACTCTAGTTCATTTCTCCATATAGTTTACAGGAGAATGTAACCACTTTCTTTATTCATACAAATTATTTTCCAACTGCTGTTCTAGGGGTTTTTTGCTATTACCATTATGAAACTAAGCATTGCCAATAAGTTCCAAGTGGACAGGAACCACCTTTTAAAAGACATGAAAAGGTAAGTATGTCAGATTACTTTGTATCAAGTGGAAAACACCATGTAGCCTCCCCCCCCCCCTTTGCTGGTCTCTAAACTACAAGATTACATGCCTTTCTCAATCTGTGGGTTCCCAGATGTTGTTGAACTACAACTCCCATCACCCCTAACTAGCAAGGCCAGAGCTCAGGGATGATGGGGGTTGTAGTCCAACAACATCTGGGGACCCAGAGGTTGAGAACTGCTTCCTGATATTATAAATCTTATTTCAGTTGAATATATTTTAATCCTTGTTAATCTTGTCAGTCATAACTGGAATTTCCTAATTAAAAAAATACATGCAATCATAAGCCCAATTTATACAAATTTAGGCCTTCATGAGATAATGTTGTTGAGTTTACAGCATGACAGAACTCAAATGGAGCCAATGACTACAAGAACTAGGATCTCCATGATCATGCTGCCATTGTCATTCACATATTGGTAACATTCCTTAAAAAGGCTGCTACAGTAAGGATACCATAAGCTGTTAGACACAGGGTTTAATCCAACAATCACTGCTCAAGCAAAATGACATCCACCCACGGACTGGAATTTCTTCTTCTTCCTCTCCTCCCCCGTAACCCCACCCCAATTTGCTCTGGAGGGTTGGGGGGAATCCCCTCAAAACAAATCTGTTGGGCACACAGGGGTATGAGAGGGAGTGGATGTTCTGTTGCATGAGCAGAAGTCATTCCGCTTGTGCCATTACAGTGGCACCTCGGGTTACATACGCTTCAGGTTACAGACTCCACTAACCCAGAAATAGTGCTTCAGGTTAAGAACTTTGCTTCAGGATGAGAACAGAAATCGTGCTTCGGTGGCGCGGCGGCAGCGGGAGGCCCCATTAGCTAAAGTGGTGCTTCAGGTTAAGAACCGTTTCAGGTTAAGAATGAACCCGCGGAATGAATTAAGTACTTAACCTGAGGTACCACTGTACTTCAATGGATAAAAGCCTGAGAATGGCAAAACCAACTCCCAAAATGCTCATAAGTCTAAGAACCAGGGCACAGTATAGTACCACATATTTTGAACATCCTAGAATTGGAAGTACAAATATAAAACTTCAAATTTGTAACAGACTAACAAGTTCTGATGAACAGGATGGTGTGTGTTGAAGCCACAGAACAGTCAACTTTTGTTGCCATGGTCTTGACATAAACAAAAGCAAAGCCAGCATGACAGACTAGCTGCTGCAATCAAACCAGTAAGCTATCCAAAAAGCTACATATATGCTTGCACCATTACTTCCTCTTTGAATGGATTTTCAACACATCTGTGCACTGTACCTAGTCCCTAATGCTCTGATTAAAATACAGTGGTACCTTGGTTTTCCATTCTGGGAGTTTGTTCGACTCCCAAAACGGTTCAAAAACCAAGGCACAGCTTCTGATTGGCTGCAGGAGCTTTCCTGCACTCAATTGGAAGCCGAGTTGGATGTTCAGCTTCCGAAAAACATTCGCAAACTGGAACACTCATTTCTGGGTTGGCTGCATTCGGGAGCCGATTTGTTCGGGAGCAAAACCATTTGAGTACCAAGGTACCACTGTACAGCTTTTTATTTTACTCTGATGGTCCTCAATAATCTCCCGTCTCCTATCCAGAACTGCTTATTGCAGTGTGTTGTGAATACAAGGGGGCCTGGAACTTTTAGATGGAAAAGAACACCAGTTCAACTCCAGAGCTAATGGGCTCTTATCAGCTATTAACCCCGTTTTCTAACACATCTTTATTTGGCTATTATTAAAGATACTCAAAGGCATTTTAAAGTACAAACTGGACTCAACACGTTTCAGGGGCTTGTAATATCAAAAGGGTGTTATTCACACAGTATGTTATTAGAAGGCTGATCACCGAAGAATGGATGCTTTTGAATTCTGGTGCTGGAGGAGACTCTTGAGAGTCCCATGGACTGCAAGAAGATCAAACCGATCCATTCTGAAGGAAATCAGCCCTGAGTGCTCACTGGAAGGACAGATCCTGAAGCTGAGGCTCCAATACTTTGGCCACCTCATGAGAAGAGAAGACTCCCTGGAAAAGACCCTGATGTTGGGAAAGATTGAGGGCACAAGGAGAAGGGGACGACAGAGGACGAGATGGTTGGACAGTGTTCTCGAAGATACCAGCATGAGTCTGACCAAACTGTGGGAGGCAGTGGAAGACAGGAGTGCCTGGCGTGCTCCATGGGGTCACGAAGAGTCGGACACGACTAAACAACATGTTATTTGACTAAATAAGCTTTTGCTCTCTTTTTAGATCATCTGAACACAAGCATATGTGCAATCTGGAACCCTGCGTTTTCAGGTTTTCAAACTGCATGGAGGCTTTTCAGCACTGTTAGAAGTCTCCTTCAGAACTTCTCATTCAACATAATATGTTTGGGAAGGCATACATTGGCTGGGACCAGCAGATCCCCTACATGCTCACTCCTCAAATGTTGCTTAAACATTCAGATGTTGTTGCTAGATGCAAGTGTAGTTCTAGTCAACTGCAGATATTGAGCAGATCTCAGCAGCAGCACTGATGTGCCGTACTGAGCAGTTCTTTGATTCAGACTCAACACCCAGTGCTCTACAAAGCAATGTTTTTGGCTTGTGCCCTCTATGCTTAAAAGGTATGATCTGTTGGCAACATTGAGATCTTGCTTTCAGTTCTTTGTATCTGCTCTAGATTTAGCAAGATCAAACAAAGCCCCAAACTAAGCATGGTTTACAAGAATTTTATATATTTGGTCTGGAACCTTTAAGATAAAACAAACCATAAAATAAATCTTGATTTAGGGTAAGTTCACTTTGAGTGCAATCATAAGTTGCTTTACCCAGAGGGGCCTCAGACAAACAACACACTTTAATAAAAACAAATTACAAGAAGACAGGGGACAACTTGCAATTAAACCTCAGGTGGGTGGAGAATTGGCTTGCATCCTACTACATTTTAAATATGATTACTACTAAAGCCTTACATATCATGTGCACTCTGAAGTCCACATATCTCTCCTCATTTACATGCAAAGCCACACATCCCACATAAGTTCCAACTACAACGTAAAGGGCCAAACTCAATGGTAGAGCACATACCTTTTGTGTGCAAAGGACCAAGATTCAATTTCTGGCATCTTTAGACAGGGCTAGGAAAGACTCTGCCCAAAATCCTACAAGACCACTGCCAGCCAGTAAAACAATACTGAAATAGATTGATCAGCAGTCTGTCTCAATATAAGGCAGTTTCCTATGTTCTCAATTTCCTCAATCACACAATCATGTACACCAGTGTTTCTCAGTAAGATGAGTACTGTGGACCCCGTTTTCAAAAGCCAAGACACAGACCCCCTCCCTACTTGAAAATTTTGTTATCTCTATGTTAGTTTTTGTTATGTGATTGGTGCCACGGACCCCTTGGGTGGGTTACATGGGCACCCTGAGGTCTGCAACCCACCAATGGGGAACCACTAATGTACACCATATCTCAGTTCACACATGCATCACTAAATTTGTACTTAAACCCCTAAGACTCCATGCACACTCCCCCCCCCACAACTTTTGATACCTTGATTGCACATCATATCACAAAACACTGAGTATTATGTAGCCACACAGCAGCTTCATTCCCACCCACTCAACAAAGCCTGTTGTGTATCATTTACTAGGGGTAACAGATACTTACCTGAATGTGCTTCTGTTGCTAAGAGCTGAAGCCTCATCTCAGCCCTTGTTGCATTTAAAACTGCCTGTCCCACTACCTTCTTGTGCTGGCTATTTTCTACCCTTGAAGTTGCTAGGAATATTCATTACTTTCAAGAAGCAAAGGGAAACAGCATAGTACTGGTAAATCAGGGTTTGTGGATGATTTTTTTTTTCCTGCTGTAGAAGAGCAGTTCCTTCCCAAGCAACCTCTTGGCAGCTCTTCAGAGCTAGCAAAATGTCAATAATGATGGGCAGAGAGTGTCTATATACTATAGCAAGGATTTCTTATGAGATATAAGACAAGTGTGTGCTCTGCATACACAGACCTGTTCTATCTCTCCCCACTTGGTCCCACTTAGTGGAGGTTGAGCTATCCAATGTCAGCAGTAGAGACAGGTTTTTCCTTCACCACAACCATGGCTCCAAATGTATTGCTTGGTTTTTTTTTTTACACAATAGTAAATGGCAGTTATTCATTTATACAGCATAGGACAAATTAAAATGGTTTTACACAATGACAGCATTGCAGTGCAGAATACACTCTACTGTTTGAGGGAGAGAAGCAGTTTCCTTCTTCCCCATAGCTTCATTGACCACTGTCAGTTAATTTTGTTCTTTAGAACTTAAAAGCGCTCAGACCTGCCCCTTGCTGCCATATGTTCTTAAAATTGGTCACACTACAATGTGATGGAAGTTCCTTTTGTATACACATGTCCTCACTTGCCTTATTTGCCACTCCGTTTCCTTTACACAGAAGAACCATTTCATTTTGCTTTTTAATGTGTATTCTGATCCTACCTGACAGATATTATAATAGATCAAAAGGGGGGGGGAGGAAGATGCATGTTTCATTTGAACAGAACCATGGGTAACATTTAAACTGAATCAGTGTTAGGGAACTAGAGGCCATATTCCAGAATGCTTAAGCAGTTATTTGGGGGGCGACTGTTTGTGGACCCATAACCAGTGTATTTAAAGTGACAAATAGATGCATGCCTGCTAAGAGCATCCCATTCTCATACTGTCTCTCAACGTATGTATTTCTGTCAACACAGCTAATTATTTCATTTGCTTTCAATTAAGGACTCTGGATCCAAGTCCTACATGAACATGTTGGCGATTTCAATCAGCATCAACTATGTAGGAGGTTGACTTACCTTTAGAGGGGCTGTTTAGTAATATAGAGAAAGTGGGAGGAGGAATAACTGCTGCAATTCTATATTACAACTATAGCTTCAGTAAGGTTAAAAAAACAAAGCCTACTTTTCTGGATGCATAATGACATATTGCTTGATAATGGCTGAACAAGTTTGTCTAAAGACTTGCAGATGGGCATTCTCTGGTGACAACGACTCAATTCTTACAAAAGAGAAGATCATGGTTTGGGCATTTCGATCTTAGCCTCAAGTATGCATACGCCTTCCTAAATGCTTGAATTTCCATCCTTGCTCCCTTGGTTAAACCATTGTTTACAGGTATATATGTATCCTGCAAATGGCTGATTGCAAAAGGCATCAATTGCCTAAATACTGGAATTGAAAACCAGAGTCTGAAGTGGGCTTCCAATTCTGATTTGGAAGCAAAACACAGTTTGCACATTTCAGATTGCTTGCACAAACTATTGCTTGACCAAACTGGGAACATGTTTGAACAGGCCCAAGGTTCTGGCAAAAAGTTGTCTATTATTTGTCATTACCTCTGAACTGAGTCACTGTTAGCAAGGCCATTTCACCAGTCATTAGAGTCTGTCTTCCTTCTAGACCACTTTAACTTCTTCACTCAAGACAAAATTAGAAGCAATTTGGTCATGGTACCAATAATGAGCACAGGCAAAATGTCTCAGTTCCTTCCTTCCTCCAGATCCACCTTTTGTTGTTGCAAGACTGTTGAGTGGAGTTATAAGTGCACGTGTTTGCATATCAAATAACATTTTATTTCATTAACAGCTTTCAGGCAACATGTTTTACCTGTTTCTTCACCTTTCATTTACAATTCATTTTACCTAGAATAGTGTTTCTCAAGCCTTTTGGTTTGGCCCCTCTGCCTTCTAATCTTCACTGTCTGAACTACCCACCTCTAAGCATCAACAATCTGCTCTATAGTTGTGTATAGAAATGTTCGCACAAGGTTTTACAGTACAAGTGTGACTTGCACGGGGGTTACATTCCAGGGATGGCACATATATGCAAAAACACATACCCAAAACCAAGGGGAAAACTCATTGCAAAAGGAACTTTTAACCTCTCTGCCTTGCATGTAATTTGCTGGATTTCAACTGGCTGACTTTCAACCATGTACAGTTGAAAATGCACAAGTATGCAAGATGCAATCATACTATATTTTGCACACTATACAAGGATCTGTGGGTCAGGGGCACAAATTCAACTAACCCATGGGGCATTACATGAGAAGCACAACAGGACATCTCTGAACCTTCCTAGGTAATGATGCTAGGAAATCATAATTAAAACAAGGCAGTAGCTCTTCCCAAACCACAATGAGATAGGACAGCAGCTTCTCTATGCCCAACAGGAGACCACTCTCCATACTGGAACAAAGCTTGTCATTCCAGACCTTTTTTTAAAAAAAGATATCCTCAAAGCTGGAGAGCACCTAGCAAGGTCAGTAGTACCCTCCATTTTTAGAAAGAGAAGGAAAATAGGCATTCGTAAGCCTGACTGGAAACAAGAGGTGTTTATGACTTCGCCCTAACAGAACAGAAATTATTCTTGCTTGAGGTGGTTAGGGCACAGTGCATGTGTAAGCCCTCTGCATGCCTCTCAACATCAGACAGCCCTGGAAAAGACATAAGGTCCCAAACTCAGAGGGTTCAAAAGTTACTATAAGATAATTAACACTACAAATTATCTTTTTTAAAGTTACAGATGTAGCATATTACTGCCTGCAAAAGCACTTCTTCTGCCTTTTACTCATGTGGCTGTACAATCTCAGCTCTCTCTCTTTGCAATGGAACAGTTGCAAACGATTTGCCCACACACTTCTCATTTCCACTATTCCTCCGGTGAAACATCTCGCTAGGTATGTTACAGTCCCATTATTTATGCCAGCTTTACTTCCTTTCCCAAGCCCTGCCTGCCCTCTTCCTATGCCTATTCCCCAATGACGGCTATCTTCTTTAGTGTACAGGGTTAAGCGAGTCATATTACAACATTCCAGCCCTAACCACATGCATTATGTCCCAGAGCTCACAACCCACTGCAACCAGCTCCGGGTCTCACATGATGCGCTATTTCTTTCCCTCTCAAATCTTGCTGCCTAACTTCCTTTACGCCCTTGCCTCTCCTAGCCATAGCTGTCAACGTTTCCCGTTTTTAAAGGGAAATTCCCTTATTCCGAATAGGATTTCCCTTAAAAAAAGGGTAAAGGTTGACAGCTATGCTCCTAGCACCTAAAAAAAATAAGCCACCTCACAGCCCTTCCAAAAATGAATGTCAACTTCTAGCTCCAACCCCGACCTGAACGAGCATCCATTTTCCTCCCGGCATTGCCTCGCACATGCTTCCGCCTCCTAATTCCGGATGCCGCACAATAACGACCCATTTTCCCACCTTCCCAGCGCCGGGCCCGTCAGGGGGACGCCTGGGCAGCGCTTCAACTCTACAGGGAAACGTGCAGAGTATAAAATGAACGGCTGTGCCCGGGAACGGCCGCCCTCGTGACCCTGGGAACCTTCCTGCGCGAAGCGCGGCGCACTCTGCACCTGCTCAGGGGCGCTTTTCCCCCTCAGCTCTTTCTCCGGAAGGGCGCCGAGAGGCGTGGGCTGGGCGCTGGCGCAGGTTAAGCCCCGCGTCTGGGGCTGCTTTCTGCCCCCGCTCCTTCCTTAAACACCATCGAAGGGGAGCGGGAGAGAATGCCGTATTTCCTCCCTTTCCCCGGGAGCTCCGTCCCGGCTGATCTGCCTCCATCTGACCCCAATCCCTCCCGACCCTCCTCCGGCCCAGCAACAGATTAGCTCAGCCCGCCCCGCCTCACTCACTCACATGGCGGACGGCGTTGGCGGCGGCGGCGGCAGCGCGTGTCCTCTTCCTCCTCTCCGTCTCTCCGAAGGGCTCGGCCAGAAACCAGCGGCGTCGGGGTGGGAAGACCCTCGGGCGAAGGTGAGGAGGCGGCTGTGGCGGCGGCGGCGGCGGCCGGGACTCCTTCTCAGGGCTCAAAGGCTCAGGCCTGCTACCCACAAAGCACTGCGCGCGCGCGCTCTCGCGCTCTCCCTCTCCCCCCCCCCTCACCTCCTCCCGCCGCTCTGCCTCCTCGCTCCCTCTCAGGCAACGGCGGCTTCCAAGCGGGCGGTGACGCAGCAAAATACCCGCCCCCTCCCTCTTCCCTCCCTCCCTTACACTACCCTCTCTCTCTCTCTCCCCCCCTTCAAAAGCCAGACGCCGGAACAGCGCATGCGCGCCACTCGCCGCCACCTTTGCCGCCGCTTCGCTGTCCTCAACCGCGCGCGCACCCAAGCCGAGCGGCGCCGGATCGCTGGCTGCTGCGCACGCGCCTACGGCCCTTCTCCCCTACGCGCGTGCGCGTCTCTGCTTTTCGCGCATGTTCTCCCTCGCGAGCGTTATTCTAACTCCTACACGACGACGCATGCGCTCTGCCAGTCTTTCGCGCATGTTCTCGTCCTCTCTAGATTCCCCCCCCCCGCTGCCAACTGCCCTCACGCGCATGCGCCGAAGGAGGGGGGGGGAGGACCCGTCTTAGTTACCTCTGTTCCTTCTCCAGAGTTGGCTCTCTTTGGTCAGGCAGCAGCCTTGCGCTGGCTTTCCTGGGGCTAAGAGATGCCTCAGGGCGTGATTTCATGGAGGACTTGCGATATCTCGCCCAAACCCAGAAGCTTCTGCGGGGGGGGGGCGTGGAGGGGCTCCTTGAATTCTGCCACCTGAGGCGGCTACCTCAGTCTGCCTCATGGATGGGCCGGCCCTGCCGATCCTGTGCTTGCAGTGGCTAGCAAATGCCTATGGAAAGGCCACATCGCTCTCTCACTAGCGATACTCAGCCCTGGCTATGGAGACAGGACAGCCATCATGATTAGTAACCCTTGATAGCTTGATCCTCTGTGATTTTGTCTGAACCCTCATCACAGGTCTTTAGAAATGAGGCTGAGTAAGGCGGGGGTGGAAATCCAGGCTGTTGCATCTAAAGATGACCTGGATGTATATCTCCAACATAACAGATTCATGCACTGAACAGATTCATCCACTGATTGAGAAGAAATTCCTCGGCATTGTCTTTGCTACCAATGAGTTCCATCAGTGTGTTTTTGGCAATGCTATATCAAAGTCCAAGGAAATCAGCCCTGAGTGCTCACTGGAAGGACAGATCCTGAAGCTGAGGCTCCAAGGCTTTGGCCACCTCATGAGAAGAGAAGACTCCCTGGAAAAGACCCTGATGTTGGGAAAGATGGAGGGCACAAGGAGAAGGGGACGACAGAGGACGAGATGGTGGGACAGTGTTCTCGAAGCTACCAGCATGAGTTGACCAAACTGCGGGAGGCAGTGGAAGACAGAAGTGCCTGGCGTGCTCTGGTCCAGGGGGTCACGAAGAGTCGGACACGACTAAACAACAGCAACAACAACATATCAAAGTCCACTGTGATCATAAGCTGTCAGAGACAATCTTCACCAACCCTTTGGGAAGGTCTGCCGGTCTTCAGTGGATGCGTCTGTAGTTGACTAAGTATGATTTCCACATTGTGTAAGCTAAGGGCACAGACATGGTTGTTCCCTACACTCATGTAGAACTTAAGATAAGGGTCAGTGGAAAGGCCATTCCATAGGCGAGGTGCCACCATGAAGAAGGCCCTTGTGTGAAGCCACATTGAGTGATTACTGGCTTTGGGCCCGCTGCTAGAACATGTCTGAAGACAGCATCCACACGGCTGGGACTCCATGGTATGTGTGTCCTGATCTCATGGAAGCCTATGTATAAGCAGTTGCACATGCATAGGCCTTGCAGAAAGTCAGTGGACAATCCAGGAATGTTGGCAGCAGCATGACATACTCCCAGTAATCGTGTGGTTCATGTGCAAAGCAGGTTTAGCTGTGCACATGGTTTCAGCCCCAAACAGCAAGGCAAGTTACAAAGGCAACTCCTAGAAGATACATATATGAACTATAGTTATACCGTTCTGAGAACACGGGTCACATTTTACAGAGGGGGAACATTGCCAGGTAATTGACTAGCCCAGATTTGATCTGGAAATCTATGACAGAATATTATTAAGAATATATTGCATACATAACATGTATGCAGGAGGGGTGCTGGGGTTTGATCACTATCTACAGCCTCCCTATACATTTAAAATAATTGATCAATAATTTAACGGTGTTGGTGGAAACCTGTTTCCTTGCTCAGACTGCTCCTGCCGTCCACCCTCCCCACTACAGACTTCAGTTGCAATTCTGTCTTGGTTTCCTCTAATCTGAGGGTTTAGAGAAGCAGGGAGAACTAGTCAATGATAAATATGTAGGGCAGGATTCACCAAATTAGGCAAATGCAGGGAGAGGAGGCATTGTTTGGTCTGGCAAGTTGAAATGCTTGTGCAGACTGAAGGTTCTTAATAGCATTATGGTGTATTCCACCCATTTATTTGCATTGAACACTGAGGAATTTACTCATAGGTGGTGGAACCAGCAGCTCCCTTTAAAATAACTTGTTTAATGCAAATTTATTTCCTTGACTCGGGGAGGATTTATGGTTATGTGATCAGAAATTAGAGTTTTAGATATCAGAGTTGGTGTATAAATATCAGGTATCAGTGCAAACAAATGCAGAGATTTATGGACAACTTTAGCAGAGAGGCCTCTGTGGGGGCCTATTTCCTGTATCTTCAGATTTTGCTACCATAGGCAGGGGAGGAGGACAAAGTAGCTGCTTTGTTGAAATCCAGATGCAGATTGAACAGAACTCTGAAAATCACTTTTGCCCTGGTTAAATTAAAACAATAGAAAGGTACAAACCCACTGGTTTTTAATATATATATTTTTATTAAAGATTTTGTGGTTTACAAAAATACACGTATTCTTTTTTCAAGCTGTGTTTTCTACAGATCAGTTTCATTTGTTGTGAGACATTGAAATACTTTATTGTCACTTGTACAACTTGTATACAGTGAGATTACACCCCCCCCAACTCTCTTAGTCTTAATTCCCCTCGTTTATTGACACACACCCACCAAACCCGAAAGTCAGTTGCCCTGTTGTTATCTTTTCATTCAGCAGCCTAACAGCCCATGGATAGAAGCTGTTCTTTACCCTGTTGTTGCGACTAATCATGCTTCTATATCTTCTACCTGAGGGCAGGAGATCAAGAAAGTGCCGGCCAGGGTGTGAATCATCCCTGAGAATTTTCCTCACTCTCCTGAGGCAACGTTCTTCCGCTATTTCATCCAACGGATTCACGGGACAGCCCATAATATCTTGTGCTGTTTTCACTACCCTCTGTAGGCACTTCCTATCAATTGATGTCAAATCAGCGTACCACACCATGATGCAGTATGAAAGGACACTTTCTATTGTGGACCGGTAGAAGGAGATCATCAAATGTTGATTGACATCGTTCTTTCACAATACTCTGAGGAGATATGGTCTCTGTTGGGCTTTCTTAACCATCTGGGTTGTATTGATTTTCCAAGTAAGGTCTTCACTGAGATAAACTCCTAGGAATTTAAAGGAAGAGACTCTCTCCACACAGCCCTCCCCGATGTACAGTGGGGCTAGTTCTCCTCTCTTCCTCCAAAAGTCCAACACCATCTCCTTTGTCTTGCTGATATTAAGGTGCAAGTTGTTTCCTAGGCACCATGTAGATTTTTTTTTGTTGCATTCAGTATTAGGTTAGGAAGAAAAGAGAGGGGAAGAGGGGGAGGGGTGGGTTGGGTGGTTATGCTTCTATAGTGGAACCTCAGCTTTTGAATGTAATCCGTTCCAGAAGTCCATTCAACTTCTGAAACGTTAGAAAACCGAGGATCAGAGGGTTCCAGACAGACAGGCTGCAAAGTCAATGGGGGAAAATGAAAAATGCGCCTCAGAAGCCATTCGACTTCCGAGGCACGTTTCGAAAACAGAAGCATTCACTTCCGGGTTTTCAACGTTCAGCTTCCGCAACATTCGGCAGCCAAGACATTCAAAAACCAAGGTTTGACTGTACTTAGGGTATGTGTCAGGTTTTGTATTAGTGTCACTTGTCTGGGTTCTCTTACTATTTGCTTGTTGTATTTCCTTGGTGGTGAGAGAGGTTGGGGGTGGCCTAGAGTGTGGTTGGTTGTCTTTGGTTGGCTGTAGTGAGGTTAGTTTTTGTGTGAGAGTGGGGTGTGTGGCTACGTATTTTTGGATCAGGCTAGCCAGATTGATTTGTATGCTGTTGGCAGATTCTTCTTATTGTCTTCTTGGGCAAAATATGTGTTAAAGGGGAACCATACCTATCGTTTGTGATAGGGAGTGGTCAGTGAGACGGTGTTAAGCGCCTTCGTGACGCCTGTGTTGGGTATAAAGTTTATAAGCAATGTTGTCAGTGTTGTTAACAGCATTATTGGTTTGTTGGGGTGGGGATATGGGTATTGGCATGCTCTGGCACCACCATTGTGCTGGGACACTTTTTGGCTAAAGGGTAGGGTGCAAATGCTCTAACATATTATCAGAAGTGTGTTATAATAATAATAATAATAATAATAATAATAATAATAATAATATATTATTATTTATACCCCACCCATCTGGCAGGGTTTCCCCAGCCACTCTGGGCAGCTCCCAACAAAATATTAAAATACAATAGTCTGTCAAACATTAAAAGCTTCCCTAAACAGGGCTGCTGTCAGATGTCTTCTAAAAGTCTGGTAGTTGTTTTTCTCTTTGACATCTGGTGGGAGGGCGTTCCACAGGGCAGGTGCCACTACGGAGAAGGCTCTCTGTCTGGTTCCCTGTAACTTGGCTTCTTGCAGCGAGGGAACCGCCAGATGGCCCTCGGCACTGGACCTCAGTGTCCGGGCAGAACGACGGGGGTGGAGACGCTCCTTCAGGAAAACTGGACCGAGGCCATCTGTGTTAGTACTGTACTGCAATACTCCTGTCTGAAACTTTGGCCAAAACTTTTGTACGTGTTCCGACTGGCTACCTCCTACTTAGACTACAGTAGCCTCTTCCTCCTCAATTTCCCCCTTCTGTGTACAGTGGTACCTCTGGTTACGTACTTAATTCGTTCCGGAGATCCGTTCTTAACCTGAAACTGTTCTTAACCTGAAGCACCACTTTAGCTAATGGGGCCTCCTGCTGCTGCCACACCACCGGAGCACGATTTCTGTTTTCATCCTGAAGCAAAGTTCTTAACCTGAAGCACTATTTCTGGGTTAGCGAAGTCTGTAACCTGAAGCGTATGTAACCTGAGGTACCACTGTATTTCCTTTATTGGGAGCACTTCTGTTAATTTGGTCTCTTCTCAACACTAATCATGCCACCAACCACAGAAGTTAGAGGGATATATCTGATTAACAGTGCAAACTTAACCATGCCTACTCAGAAGTCATACTCAATTCAGTGGGGATTCTCCCAGGTAATGGGGTAAGGATTTCTGCCCCAAGTCTTCTAGTAGTTAGGGCAGGCCTAGCCCACCCATGAGGCAAGGTGAGGCAAGTGCCTCAGGTGGCAGACTCCAAGGTGCAGCAGATCCACCCACCAAGGAATGCATTGCCAGCTGCCACTGCCATGGTGGCAGTAACAGCTATGGCATCCTCCTTGGAGGCCACATCTGCTGTCCCCTCAGCAACCCCCCTATGCTGCTTCTACAGTGGTCTCTTGGTGATTAGGAGGTGCTTCTGGACTCCTCCCACCCTTGTTCCTGATGCAGAACTTTGCTCACTTCTTCTTCTCTGGCAGGGAGCACCATTTTGTGGTTTGTCTCACATGGCAAAATGTCTTGGGCCAATCTTGGGTCTGAGGCACAGGGTCCTACATGGTCCCTCACCTTGACCACCAGACTAAACAACGTAAAATATAAGGAATAAGTGGGAACCTACAAGGAACCGTATGTTATGTTTTTGCTTCCCTCCCTTTCTTTCCCTCACAACAGACATTTCACTGAAGGAAGGGACGGAACTCAGATAAAACTTCCTGAGAGCTCAACCCCCACCCACCCACAACTACTGCAGATGCAAAGAAAGGGCTCCCGGACTATCAGCTCAATCTGGGAGGATGTTAAACATCATGGGTCTAAGGGAGAGACTTGCCAAATCCAGAGCATGTTTAAGACGTACTGCAGGACTGTGGCTGCCAGAGGCTTGAAAGAACACAGGAAGAGGACATCTGGGTTGTAATGCAGTTTTGGTTTTAATGCCCTAAAGTGCTATTTTCTTCTCGTTCCTTCGGCAGGTATCAAACTAAAGCAAGTTGTGAGAAACCTGCTCTCTGCTGGGGATTCATCCAACACGGGCACAGTAAGACAGAAGCACTCTTTGACAGTGGTTTGATGAAGGTGCTGTGCACATTTAGACCGTTGATCCATCTAGCCTTACTAGAAGCTAGTCCAATCCCATCCTCAATGCAGGAAATCCAGAGTTCAAGCATCTCCCAAGAGATGGCTGTCCACCTGCAGTGAGGGAGAGGTCACCTGAAATCCTCTTAGCAGGAAAAGGCATGGGATTGAACCCAAAACTTCCTGCATGCAAATCATAGGCTCTACCACTGAGCTACAGCCTCTCCTCACTGGGTAGATTGGTTCTGAGTGGGAGCGGGGAAGCTGTGACCCTCCAGATGTTGTTGGACTAAAACTCCAGTCATCATCCTTGCCATTGGGCCATGCTGTCTGGGGCTAATGGGAGTCCAAGAACATCAGGAGGACCACAAGACATTCCTCCATTCCTGGTTTAAATTAAGGTACAGTGTTACCTTTATTTATAGCTGCAACTGGTCACCACAGCATGTCTGTGTGTGAAGCAAGAAGGGGGAAGCTGGAAGGGTCAGTGTGTGGGGGTGGGAGGGTACACACTTTATTATTATTTCAATACAGTGGTACCTCAGGTTACATACGCTTCAGGTTACAGACACTTCAGCTTACAGACTCCGCTAACCCAGAAATAGTACCTCGGGTTAAGAACTTTGCTTCAGGATGAGAACAGAAATTGCACGGCGGCGTGGCAGCAGGAGGCCCCATTAGCTAAAGTGGTACCTCAGGTTAATAACAGTTTCAGGTTAAGAACGGACCTCCAGAACAAATTAAGTTCTTAACCCAAGGTACCGCTGTAATAATGATTTAAATCGCCAGGGAAAATGGCCACTTTAAATCATGAATTTGAATCCTGTTTCCCATTGCAGATTTGTACTTAGGTTTGTTAGACAGCAGCCCCCTAGTTCCAAGATCTTCTTTTGAGACTAGGAGGAGTTTCAGAAACAGCTTGTGATATTTAGCAAGGGGGTTCACAGGGTTTGTATGTGCCCATGCGTTTGCCATTCAAAGGGGAAAAGTCAATTCTGCTAGGCCTGCTCAAAGCACTTGACCGTCTGCCTACTATATCTCTGAGTCCCAGCCCACGAACCTTGACCTTACCTTCTCCCAGCTGGTGTGTGCGCATATTATAGGGTCACATCCACGCCATATGTTTAAAGCACATGGCTTCCTTCAAAGAATCCTGGGAAGCATCAGTTGTTAAGGATGTTGGGAATTTCAGCTCTGTGAGGGGTAAACTACAGATCCCAGAATTGTTTTGGGAAAGCCGTGTGCTTGTTCGTAAGAAGCACCATGTCAAAATAACTGTTTTCGCAGCATAATGCACATTTACACAGTTCCTTTGGCATGGTGCTTCTTACAAGTAAGCTGCCATAAGAGGCGCTTTACAGCGATCAGTTTAGTTCCATTTTAAATGGGCTTAAAGCTAGAATAGATTACAGATTGCAGTTCACAACCATGGGATGGGTTACTAAAGCAGGTGAAGGGTTATGAGAAGATCCTTCTAGCAGACCATGTGAGCTTCTCTCAGTGGAAACCCTAAGAAACCAAATAACTTATCAAGAAAGCTCCGCATTCAGGTTTGCATTGAAAATTTGTTTGTTTTCTTTCTTTGCTCTTACACTAACGTGAACAGTCACTGTATATTTTTTTTAATTCTGCATTATTTTTCTTCAATAAAATAATTATGAACCAAAACAAGAAAAGGGAAGCCATGCTTTTCAGAAAAAGAGCTACTACTACTATTTTGGTTTAAAGTTTTTTGAGCCCGGGAACGCCTACCTCTTGCATCCTTGACATTTTGCAGGGAGCATTTGAACATAACACCCAGTGCATATCATTGCCACAATGAAACTGCCACAGAGATAGGGCATGTGCTGCTTTGCCGGGGGGGGGGGGGCAACTTTAAACAATATCAGACCAGGGCCGATGGGGCATTGCTCATGGAAGGGAAAGCTCTAGCCCAAGCCACTAGCCCTGTACCCATAAATATTAGGGGAGGGAGCCAAGGAGGAACACTGCCTCCCATCAACTATGCAATAGCTCTTTGCTCCTTAATTTAGGAGAAAAGGGACTGTGGAGAGGAGAGGGGAGGAAGAAAGCCCAAGAACTATGTGGTGGTTAGATTGGGATTTTTCTCCTCCCTCCCTTCTTCCTGTGTGTTGGGTGATGGACCAGAGCCAGCCCACTAAATGTTTAGGGGATGTAGTTCTCCCAGAGGGCTATAGCTGCAGCAGCCTTTGTAAAAACATCTGTGAGCAGCTGGACATACTCAGAATAGTGCTAAGCAGATTGCCTGAGGGAATGATCCACCCTCTCCCCACCTACCTCCTGTATGCTGTTATGGGGTTTCTCCTGACCCTCTCAGCCAGGGGTCAGCAAACTTTTTCAGCAGGGGGCTGGTCCACTGTCCCTCAGACCTTTGGGGGGGGGTGGCCTATATTTTTTTGGGGGGGGGGGAATGAATGAATTTCTATGTCCCACAAATAACCCAGAGATGCATTTTAAATAAAAGGACTACTCATGTAAAAACACGCTGATTCCAGGACCGTCGGTGGGCCGGATTTAGAAGGTGATTGGGCTGGATCCGGCCCCCGGGCCTGAGTTTGCCTACTATGCGAGTCTCAACCAATGCGGGGGTATGAGAAGAGGAGAGACAGGGAAAGCCCTGTTGCACTAGCACGGGGGCCGACTTTGCTAATATGGTGCCCTGAGTGAGGACAGCATTTGGACCCTCCCCATAATATTTCTTATTTTCCACGGCCTCGGTCCAGTATACCTGAAGGAGCATCTCCACCCCCATCATTCTGCCCGGACACTGAGGTCCAGTGCCAAGGGCCTTACTGCGAGAAGCCAAGTTACAGGGAACCAGGCAGAACGCCCTCCCACCAGATGTCGAAGAGAAAAGAAACTACCAGACTTTTAGAAGACATCTGAAGGCAGCCCTGTTTAGGAAAGCGTTTAATGTTTAACAGACTATTGTATTTTAATATTTTGTTGGAAGCTGCCCCGAGTGGCTGGGGAAACCCTGCCAGATGGGTGGGGTATAAATAATAAATTATTATTATTATTATTATTATTATTTATTAATTATTAATTTGTTTTGGTACCGTTGCTTTTGTATGGATCTTCTCAGCAGGTACTCTGAAGTATTGTTAATGGAGGAAACTACAGTGTCTTGTTTGAAGTTCAGACCATGAAAGTTGAATATATAATTCTGGTGGCAGGCAACTGTGATGATTTGCCTTTTCTTTAGGAACTGGGGCTTTTAATGCAATTTTTCCTCTCTAGTATGGAGCATTTCTAAGGATCCCATTATTAATAAAATCAATGAAGCATCTTCTGGCACCTTAACAGACATGTGTTGAACCAAGGCGAACCGTTCCAGAAGCTTTGCTAACGCCATCTTGGTAGTCAAGATAACCCCACAATTATTTGGTAGTGGCTGTAGCAATGAGCTCATGTATGTTTATATTCATTTGCTTTGATATAAGCTAATTGGCATGCTTTAATGCCATCCTTATTTGAGGGCTTGGGGTGCTGGGCTCTGAGCTCAGAAAGATCTTTAAGGCTTGGGTATTTGCCACCTATGCCCTCATCTGGTCAGGTGAAATGACATAGGCTGCTTTGTGTATAAAGAATGTCCACATAATTGCAAGCCATCTCCTTGCCGTGGTTCCTAGAATCATAGAATTATAGAGTTGGAAGAGACCACAAGGGCCATCGAGTCCAACCCCCTGCCAAGCAGGAAACACCATCAGACATATGGTTGTCAAGCCTCTGCTTAAAGACCTCCAAAGAAGGAGACTCCACCACACTCCTTGGCAGCAAATTCCACTGTCAAACAGCTCTTACTGTCAGGAAGTTCTTCCTAATGTTTAGGTGGAATCTTCTTTCTTGTAGTTTGGATCCATTGCTCCGTGTCCGCTTCTCTGGAGCAGCAGAAAACAACCTTTCTCTCTCCTCTATGTGACATCCTTTTATATATTTGAACATGGCTATCATATCACCCCTTAACCTCCTCTTCTCCAGGCTAAACATGCCCAGCTCCCTTAGCCGTTCCTCATAAGGCATCGTTTCCTGTCCCGCGTCTGCAAAGACTAGAAGACCTGACAGGCTGGTTTGCTGCAAGTCCACATATTTTTTAACAAGACACTAGAACTGATCATGCTGTCATATTTGGCTTCTTTCTTTGCTTTTCTGCACCCAACCACTCCCACAAGCCCTCCTTTGGGCCAGCAGTTTGGAACAACTTAACCAATTTGTTATGGCATACACTTTTGTGGGTGACCACAATAACTTTGTCTTTAAAGTGCCACAAGACTGTTGATTTTGCTGCAGCACACTAATACGATTACTTCTCTGGACATTATTAACAAAGCTCGGGACTTCCTTTTTAAATGAAACCAATAATCAATTGATGATAATTTCCAACAGGAAGATGATGCAGCAGTTTGTTATAGTTCCCTTTCAGCCAGTGCAGAAAGTGGTATCCAGCAGATGCGTCTTTCCTCTCCCACTCTCAGCAATTGATAGATAAGAAAGTGATCATTTCGCCATTCAGTTTTCCATTCAGTGTAATTCAGATTGAGGGGTGTAAAATTAGATTATGTAATTCATGAATCGCAAGTTTGCTAGGTGGAAGAATTTCCATGTTAGAGTAGTTCAGTTGCTTAGGCACCTCATTTATGTGGGTCTTGTGTTGTGTCCCTATTTGGTTGCGGTTTTGTTTTCATTTTTCCTTTTACTTATTGTTTTGTAAAAAACGCAAATAAAAATTATTAAAATATATGATGATGTAATAAGTCAGATCTTGACAGAGCCAGAGGAATGTCCTGCTAAAATGTTTAATCTGAAGTCAATACTGTGAATGGTAGGCTCAATTTTTTTGCAGAACGCTTCATGCTTACCAACATTAGAGTAACAGATAGAAGTGCAACAAAAGGATATGATGTATCCAGGAGAAATTCTGTTCAGAATTTCAACCAACAGGCTAGACCCTCCTGAGAATACTCCATTCCATTTTCTCACCCTGCACCCCAATTACCATTTCCAACTGATAGTGTAGATTCCATGGCTATTGTACAAGGATGACCTTCAGTGGTTTTCTTAAAGTAAGTTTTGCATATCCGCAGAGGTATCTAATGATACTTCTACAAACCTCACAGAGTTCCCTGATCATTCTGATACCATCCTGTTTCTCAGGTGCCCTGTTTTGACTATAATTTTGTCAGCACTTACAACCTAGATTTTTAATTAGAGGGAACAATTCCAGTCTGGGTGGCAATCTTGTATTATGGCTCCCAGCTTTAAGAATTAAGCCCAATCAATCATCCAGAAGCCCCCACCCCCCCAATTCTGTTACTTTATTATGTCTAGCATTTGTTTTGTGCTGAATCTCTCTCCCCTGTATGATTTGGTTTTACTGTTTTGGCTCCTGTTCAAACATTTTATTAACTTTTCTGCTCTCGGCTTTCATTGTAGTGATTGTCTGGTTATGATCATTTAAGTCTAAGCTGCCTTGGGGGAGTCTCTCTCTGTATGCACACACAATTAAGAGACCTCGCCTGAGGAGCGTAGCATAATGGCAGAACAAGGGTTCTGAACATCCCATTTGATCTTAACAGACTGTTCAGAGTAGCCAAACACTAACTTTAGTAAGGGGCTGCTGCTTTTGATTTAAAATCTTTACTGACTTTAGGACCAGAAGTCTTTTTGATAAACCTGCCACCACCTTTGGGGATGTCCAAGTGGTGTCTGTTAGCCCATTTCGTTTATACATAAATAATACTGGGTTGGTTCCAAAGGTACTCTTTCACATTCTTTTGCTCACAGAAGGGCCATTTCTCCCACTTGTGCAACCTCTTGAGACAGTATAAACATTGAGAAATCTTGCACAAGGGTCTGTGGAACAGCACTTGCAGCCATTTTTCTTCAGCTCATGGTTCTCTGGCTCTAACCCAGTGTGACGGACCTCCAAGATCCTCAGCATTTTGCTTGTTGACAAGCTTTAAGGGACAACATGGTCCTAACCTCTACTACCAAAGTGACAGGGATGAAGTGCCTTCTTAAGAGATGTAAGAGAGTATCATAAAAAGAAATGCAGTCTGCTGAATTATAGTAAAATCAAGGTGCACAAATGGGGAAAATACTGTCAATCCTGAACAGTTGAAGGACTTAAGCATTTCCAACTATCAAGCCCATTTTAAATTTTGCTTCATTTAGATTGTTCAATTTAGTCCCACCTCCTATGTCATATGCCAGGGTGTAAGCCTCACTGACTTCAGTGTAACTTACTTCTGAGTAGAAATGCTGAGAACTGCAGTTAATTTCTGTGTAAGGTCACACCTAGTCTTTGGGACAGAGATGCACGGTTGGATGGAAGTTGCTGAACTGGGGACTGTCCAGAATGGCTTAGAGATTACCGTATTTTTCGCACCATAGCGCGCACCAGACCATAGGGCGCACCCAGTTTTTAGGGGGGGAATTCAAGAAAAAAAATCTTTCCCCCCCCCAGCCCCAAAGAGCAGCGTACAGGCTGCACACAACCTCTCCCTGCCGGAGGGGTTGCGCGCAGCTATGGATCAAGCCAAGGCAGCGAGCGGGATGGATTCTGCTCGCTGTTTGGGTTCCCCTTTAGCCCCGTGCAGCCTCTCTCTCCCGGGAGAGGCTGCGTGGGGCTAAAGAATCCATAGCCCCGTGCAGCCTCTCCTTGGCGGAGGGGTTGCGCGCAGCTATGGATCAAGCCAAGGCAGCGAGCGGGATGGATTCCGCTCGCTGTTTTGGCTTCCCCTTTAGCCCTGTGCAGCCTCTCCTTGGCGGAGGGGTTGCGCAGGGCTTTCCTGGCTTTACTGGGAGGTGGGGGGGATTCCCTCACCTCTCCCAAAAGCCCGCAGAAGCCGTGCAACCCCTTTAAAGAGATCGCGGCTTCTCCTGGCTTTTCTGGGAGGTGGGGGAATTCCCCCACCTCCCGCAAAACCGGCAGAAGCCGCGCACACTTTAAAAGGGCTGCACGGCTTCTCCTGGCTTTCCTGGGAGGTGGAGGGATTCCCTCACCTCTCCCAAAAGCCCGCAGAAACCGCATCGCGGCTTCTTCTGGCTTTCCTGGGAGGTGGGAGAAGGGACTGATGCCGCCAGTCAGTCCCTTCTCCCTCCTGTGGAAAAGCCCGCAAGAGCGCACGGAGCTTGTGTGCGGCTCTTGGGGGCTTTTCCCGCCTGCCTCCCCCCTGCATTCGTTCCATAGGACGCACACACATTTTCCCTTGCTTTTTAGGAGGGAAAAAGTGCGTCCTATGGTGCGAAAAATACGGTACCTTTATAGTTCTTATACTGTATTGCTGTATTATAATAATGGAGGAGGGTGTATTATAATTTTGTCTTGAATCCACACATGAATTGAAGATTCAAAGGTTCAGTATTTTTGAAAAATGATTTCAGAATGGCTTTGTCTCACATTCAGGATAATAAATTATCTCAGCTTTATCTTTCTATTAAATCACATTATAGGCCACTATTTCTTTGTTTACGTTCTCAGGAATTATCTATATGCAATTTCAGACAGTCTTCAGCGTATTTAGAGGGAAGTAGTAATTAACTTTCTTTAAGTTGTCACTTTAATATTTGTCATAGAAGTGCAGAACATTGCACATAGCATTAAACATACACCAACCAACATGAGTTTGACCAAACTGGGGGAGGCAGTGGAAGACAGGAGTGCCTGGCGTGCTCCGGTCCAGGGGGTCACGAAGAGGCGGACACGACTAAACAACAACAGCAGCAGCAAACTCAAGTGCTGAGCCATTACAGCTGTGGAGCCAACATGGGGCTGAAAAGCAAGTGGGTGGGATATAAACTTGCTTGGCAGAATCTCCCAAGGCTTGAAATAGGATTTATTTATTTCTTTTTGGTGAGGGGGATCCTAAAGAGTGAACTCCACCTCCATGCCTACTGATGGGGGGAGCAACAGAAAACTGGGAACAGAATAGATATCCTTCAGAGACATAGGTAGCTGTGATAAATTTCCAGTGGAGAGTAACAGCATCAGTATTGTGGCCCAGCTCCTTGCCTGTCTAGCTGAACTAGGATTATGCATATAGCTCCAATAGCAAAATAAAATGAACTATGCAAACTGTCTCAATGGCAACAGGTTCCTGAAGGAGAAACTATTTTGGGGTAGGAGACCAAGCAATTTTGAATTAATTTCTTGGCGACCAGTTGTGTCCTTCACATAGATGGCGACTCTCCCACGCACGGAGAAATCATGCATGTTACCTTGCCTCTCTCAGGCACACATTTACATGGATGGATTTTAATCATTTTTTTTTAATCAGAAGCAGCCTTGAGAGATTGGAATCCTGAGAAGAAAAGCTGGGGGCATGAGCTTCACCCTTTCCTCTCCCAAATGTTTTCCCTCTAGGGCAGGGCAGCCCAATTTTTCGTTCCAGGTGGGTCACAAGTGTACTTTGACATGGAACCTGTGGGCCACACATTGCCTTGTTGCACAGGGGAGAGCAAGCCCAAAATGTGATGCCCTCCCTGCCCTCCCAAAGTAATATGCCAGTTTTGGGAAGGAGGCAAGAAGCTCTGGCTGAGCCCTAGAGCCCTCTGCCACCTTCTTCCCAAAGCTGGGAAAGCACTAACCACGCTTTGGGAAGGAGGCAGGACCACCACTCCAGGACCCTGACAGAGCCCTCATGTCTTTGAGACAAATACTGGACCCTGTTCTAGGGAATATTTCCTAAAACTTCACTTTCCACCAGTTAATTCTGCACAAATAGAAAAGAAGGGGAAAAACCAGGCAGTGTTTACACAGTAGTGCTAGGCACCAACCTTCCTAACAAAACAAGTATTTTGAACATGCAGTTATTGTACTGTTTGTAATGTAATGGGTCTGTGCCTGTGAACTTTGGATGTACATTAATAAGCAGTGATAAGTGATGGCAGGATCCCAAATATGAGATAGCATTTGCTAAGGGGATTACACCAACCAAAACCTCTCACACAGTGGCAGAAGTCGTTCTCTGGGATCAATGAAACAGAACAGACTGTTCTTTCCAGTGTTACTCAATTTTCCCCAGCACGAGTGCCTGAATAAACTGTTTAAAACAGGCAATTTCTAAACTACAAACACTAGAGCTAAGAATAAGCGTCAACTCTTCAGAGCCAGGAAACAGAACAACACATACTGTATCTCTAAAGGAGCATTATTATCAATCTCTTAGTTTTCTGATATCCCAGCGGTTCAGGCAACTTTAATTAGTAGAATCTTTTCAGTAAATAGGCAAAAGTACCGTATTTTTCGCCCTATAGGACGCACTTTTCCCCCCCCAAAAAATGAAGGGGAAATGTGTGTGCGTCCTATGGGGCGAATGCAGGCTTCAGGAAGCTATCCGCTAGCCGTGGGAGACGCAGCTCTCCCACAGCTAGCGGAGAGCTTGCCGGCACCCATAAGCTTGGGGCGCGCTGAGCTCAGCACGCCCCAAGCTTCAGGCTTCGTGCAGTCCTCCGCTAGCCGTGGGAGAGCCGCGCGACTTTGCGCAGCTCTCCCACGGCTTGCGGATAGCAGCTTGTTCTGGGGGCTGGGGTCAGGCACCTGGGGGGGAAATAAATCCCCCCCCTTTATTCCCCCCCCAAAAAACTAGGTGCGTCTTATGGGGCGAAAAATACGGTAATGGGAGCATGCTGGCACCAGGATCATAAACCACAACTAATTGTTTCAGTTTGAGTAATTGAATGTGTTGTTGACAACTAAGAAAAAGATGTGTGAAACCTTTGAAACCACAACTTTTATTAATTGATAGAAATAGTACAAATTTAATTCAGCTGCAATTTACTCTCCTCTGAAACAACCAAAAAGTTCCCCTTCCTGGGTGGCTACATCGTCAACTCCTGGGGGAAAAAACAGAAAAAAAGAGAATTAGAAACTCTGTTTTCCCATAGGTGATGGGATGTGGAAGTGCTGGGTTATTGGGTATTTTACCAGTGGGAAACTGGCCGACTGTTCATCTATCCTGCACAGCCAGATGACCTTGGGGGGCTATTGTTATGGCTGCCTGAGATTTAAGATGGAGAGGATGCAGAACACAGCAGGCGTAACTCTAGCAGCAAGATAAAGTAATCAGATGAGGACAGGCAAAAAAGTGCCTGGTTCCCAAGTAGTTGCCTAGGATATAACATTGAGAACTGATGCATTTATGTTCCCAAAGGACAGACAAATCTGCACTAGATGTTTCAAGTGGTTTCCACTGAGAAGATTCGTCCTCCCTCCTGGAACCTTGGGAACTGCATTTCTGTGAAGAAGCCAACTGACACCAACCAGACACTTCTCAGAAATTTTGCAAAGCTAAACCATGGCAGTTAAACCTGTTTGTAGGGTATATCTGATACATCTGATCTTACACACTAGAGCAGTTTTGTGTACAGTACCCACTGACCCACACATGCCTATAAGCAGTTGCTGATGTTACATTGTTCAACATACATATACCCTGCTCAAGATCACAATAAAGAAATATCACTGGAAAAACCGTTTCATAGTAAATGCAATCTATAAATCCAGTTGTCCGAGGCACACTGTTGCAAACGAATCTTAGTAAATATTAAGCTATGTTTAGATATACTTGAAAACATAGGTGTTAAAATGCATTGTGTTGCATTTGACTTTTCCAGACATCCTTTCAATGCTGAGAGGTAGTTAAATGTTATAGTCACTGATGAAAAGCAGCTGCAGTGGGGCAAGAGATAGAAAACAGTGCATTTCCAAGAAATGGATTAATCTGGTGGTGAAGTGATGACATAAAATGGCCATGAACTTTTTGCCATCTGTTCTCCAGGCTCTGGGTCCATGGGCCCTGTGATAAATGTCACTCAAGCAGGAACTTACCATAATAGCGTTTACAATATCGTTACTGTTGTTCTTCAGGGCACGAACGGCTTTTGCTCGGGAAACATTCGCTTGGGACATCACTAATTCGATGTCTTTCACCTCGACACCAGTCTCGTCAACCTGGATGGGGAAAGATAATGTCTCAGGACAGTTGTTCAAGCCCTTTTCTGCCAAGTCGGAGAGAAATGGCATGGATCCTTAAAAAGTTAAGGATCCATTCAACCTAAGGTTTACAAAAGCCACGAGGTAAAGCAGGCACAGGGAACCCCAAATTATTGTTAAAGAGTCCCTGGTAAACTTGAAAAACTCACCTGCTCTTTCAAATAGAAAGGAAGAATAGATTGAAACAGACAGGCAAGTGAGTGTGCTCTCTACATATGCTTAGAACTCTAACCCCACAGCTGGATTTGGGCTCTGTGTCTGCCCACACCAAAGAGCCAATAAAACGCAAGCCTGGAATGGTAATGAATTTCTTTTGACAACTGCCCCTGCCTGTTAGGCAGCTAAATGTATGCCAGTTCATTCCACAAGAGGAAGTTTTCTAAGTCCAGTGCAAGTACAATTATAGTCACTGGTATTCTGTGTAAGACATTCATGATCATTAATAGAATGTTTGTATCAAAAATGCATCCTCAGTGCCCATGTCACTCCTGCTACCTGCCAATATCTGTGAGAAGAGAGCAGCTGGCTCTATTATTTCTGTAAGTGACACCAATTACAATAGTTTGGGGGCAGGAGAACCTAAGCAGATTGCTCATTGGGAATAAGATCAAGTTCCCCTCCCCAAATTCAAACAGGAAGCTGGGATGATGGTAAACAAGAGACTGGGTGCATGACAACTCTCCATGACTGCAGCAGGTAAGAAAAAGTTGGGTGTGTGCACTGGTTTCACACTAGCCTGGTTTGCATATAATGCTGAATTATGGTTTATTAATCCATGGCTTAGCATAATGAGCAACAGTTTATCAACCCATGGCTTAGCATAATGTGAGAACTCTGTCCACTATAAGCAAACCATAATCTGAAGCCACAGTTTATTGTTGGGTTACGGCATTATGCGGGAACTTACAATTATGCCTTAACCATGGATGGTCTGGCCACTCCATCCCAAACAAAGGCACAAATCAAGAAGAGCTGGAAAACAAACAGACCTTTGGAGAAACAAATCATGGCTTGGAGTTTTGTGTGTTGAAGGCCACTGAGGCACTTGTAGGCATTTTAAAAGGAGGAGAAAACTTCAATGAAATATGCAATCTGTTTGGTATGCACCTGCGGATACGAAGGAAGCTGAAAGCTCACAAGACGAAGGCAGGGTGTTGGTTGGTTAGTGCAGGCTGACCAATAGGGGCACTAAGAATAATGAGACCACATGGAGCACTGAGCTTTACCCTTCACACCCACCTGAAGAACCATACTCTCCCCACACGTCAGAAATCAAGAAACTCCTGATGAGCAGGAGAAGCTCTTCCTGTCTCATTCACCAAGGCAGACATTAAAAAGACCAACAGCTCTGAGTTGGCCGTGAGTGCCAGTTTCAAGGCTGAAATTACTTATTCAGAAAGTATGTGGCATACCTCTTCCTCTTCACTCTCCTCTTGTACAGTGGGAGTCTGTGTGTTTTCCTGAATGTTTGAAACGGCTTCTCCTTGCACTTTGAATTTCTCTGCAGCAGCCAGCTGTGCTTGCTGTGAGAGATCTTCAATCTGTTAGAGATGGGTGAGAAAGAGAGAGGTCAGTGAGGCTGTTGCAACTGAAGTAAGTAAGCAAGCAACACAGAACAGAATGGAGGCCTCTGCAAGCACTACTGACAAGAACGACCAGCATTTCCAGATATAGACCCCCCCGCTTCCCACTCCAGTTTTAGAACTCTTCTCCCATTCCAGTGGCAGAGAAACTACATAGTGCAACTGTCCTGTTCTTCAAATTGCAAGGCCCCAAAGTCTAACTAGACATTCCTGAGCTTAGCTTACCTTTGCTTCACCGAATACTATATAGGTATCTGATGCAGGACTTTTGTAGACATCGGGCTTGGTGATGACAAACAGGATGTTCTTGGATTTCCGGATTGTAACCCTGGTTACACCTGTGACTTGACGAAGGCCAAGCTTAGACATTGCCTTAAAAGCAAAGGAGAAATAATTTTTTGGGTGGGTGGGTGGGGGAAGCAGCTACTGAGTATAAGAGCTAAACTAGTCACGGCAAGAACCTGGCTCTTTGGTTTATAGAAAGTCTTTCTAACGGTGCTAAAGCTACTCCACTAGTGCAGCAGGCATTTTTTCCTCATTTGATTAACAAAACAAAAAAACCTTTCCCCAAAAGCAAAACCAGAACTAGTGTCCATTCCTAGCTGTGTCACTAACTCATACAGAATACTTACTCAAAATAAAACCAACAACCAAAAAACCCAACCAATTACTTTGTGTGTTTGGGGGATGCACGTTTGTTTTTGTAGTTTATGAACAGGGTTGGGAGAAAAGCCTAGAGGAATGGGCCCATGCCTAACTATGTAGTTTCCCTTGAGTTATTTCTCTCCTCCTTCGCTGCTTCTGTGAATGAAGGATAACATTTCAGAGAAAGAACAAATAGGCACATAGATCAATCCCTTTTGCTGGCTGCAATAAAATAGGTTCTGGAAGAACATCCCAAGGAGTATGCTAAAATGATTATAGGTAAGTAATTGGGGATAAAATGTTTGAGTAGCTATTGCCTCCCCAGGCTGAATCAGCAAAACACCAGTCATTTCCAATCATCTTCATTTTACCTTCCGTGCTTTCTTTTCACTCCGACTCTGTTTTGCTTTGCTAACTGGTTCTTCATCTATTTCAGCTGCTGCTGCAAGCTGCAAATAAAAAGACCCAAAATGGAGTTAAAGGGATGCCCAGCAGAAAGTCCCCCTCCCCAAATACATTTTCTGACTGCAGATTTATTGTGCCCTCTTTCTACAATGGAAACGAGAGAACAGATTTATATGCACATGCCCATCTACCCTACCAGTCCTCTAAATCCAAGCAGGGAGGGCCAGGTATTTGCAAAGCATGCCAAAGAAATCACTCCACTCCCATGTACTAGCATAAATTCATATACTGAAGTACATTATCTATGTGCCAAGTTAGGACCACAAGAGCACACAGAAAGGTGTTCCTTGTGGTTGTCCCATGATGTTAGAATTCTCTTCCCCTGGAGACTCACCAACCAAAGCCTATGTGCCTTACAGAAGCAATCTTAACTGATGACCAGATATAGAATAACATTCAAAAACCACAGTAGAGTAACATTGCAAATAAAACAGTGCTAAGTAGTGAGCAAGCTTTGGCACTCTTCACAATTGTTATTCAACTTGGATTAAACAAAACCAAAAGGCTTACTATCCAGAGAAAAGGCTGGAACAACAGAAAAACCCAAAGATCTCACAGCAATGGCTGTTCTCCATATTTTGAAAATAAGTCCAGCATAATTCAGTAATTGCTTCCTTTTATATTTTAAAAATACAAAGGAATAGTCCTTGCTGTTTCTATGTCCCAGTAGGACCTGAAATGTTTTGCTCTTACAATGCCCTTCAATCCATCATAAGATGTTACAAACTGTAGACTTTGCGAGCTTTTTCACCACAGCAACTTTCCTCTTGCCTTTCACTATTTCAATTATAATCCAGATTGAATAAAAATTACGGAGAATTGTAAAAAGTGTACATTTAACAATACTTGCTGTTTGTTATTCTTGTGTAATTTGCTTCTTTGTTTGCATTTCAAACTTGGGATTTTAAACAAAGAATTTCAGACTGTACTCACTACCTACTGGTCAGAAGGCAAACCATCCTAGGACAAGGATGCTTGTTAAAGTATGTGTGGCTGAACAAAGCACACACAGTAAATTGTGTGTTAAGCATCCTGGTGTGTGGTTTTTTGCACATTGGCAGCTCTTCAACGTCACAGGTTTTGTGGCCCTGCCCCGGATGCCAATTAAATGCAGCCCAGTTATTTGCTTCTCACCTCTGTCCGATGTGTTGTGGCATGCGTAGGGTCATGTTCTTCAAGTTCTGGCACTGACTCATCGCTGTCAGATTCTGTTCCAGACCCTGCAAATACAAATGTGTGCAATCCTTTTTTTTCCATTTTGGCTTCAGCTGGGTGTGGCAGAGAAGCCCAGGGGAAACATGAAAGGCTTTGCCAACTTGATCATGCAGATTTTATCTCCCTTTTATTGTGATAATGCACATCAAGAAACTCATACCAATCCAGAAAAGTCACAATTATCTAGTGGCAGAGGCATTTATTCCCAATACAGGTAGCAAAGCAAACGACACAGAAAGAATGCAACCTACAGACAAATGACTTTGGAATGGAAGTGCTTTATGTTATCATTTTTTAAAAAATGTTTAACAGGCCATTGTATTTTAATATTTTGTTGGAAGCTGCCCAGAGTGGCTGGGGAAGATGGGCAGGGTATAAATAATAAATTATTATTATTATTGGCTATAATATTTGTAGCAATAGAGGTGCTTTGAGCTTTGCTCAGCCTGGGCTTCAAGACAGTGCATATAAAACACTAGCTCTTTCAAAGATTAATTCAGGTCACTGCCTTCAGATATTACTACTAGAAATAGGTCTGTGTGTATGGGAAAAGGTGAGGCAAAAAGACTTTTTTAAAGTTTTAAGAGTTTCAGCTAAAAACAAATATCTGGGAAAGTGTGGGTATTCTAGGCATGCTAATATTAGTTGTAGTGTATGAAGAGAAAAGTTCCTGGGGGAAGGATCTTGCTTGCATTTTTAGGATTGAGATACCACTTCTACATGTAGGAGAATTGGCAGCTGAGCTCTGGCTTAATTCAATGGTTTGAGATTAGGAATGTGTTCCAGACTTGCATACTCTCTGCAGTTATGTCTTTCCCTTCCATGATTTGTGATTATGTCTTAATTGGGCTATCTCTAAGTAGGGTTAGTCAGGATAGTTATGAGATGATGGGTCTTTATAGTGTGCTGGGTGTCATGACAAACTGTAGTTATTGCAAAACATGGAAAGGAAGTAGAATGCCCAATGGGGGGAGGGGAGGGAGGTGGAAGTTGAGGAGCCCATAGCACATTTCCAATGACTCAATTTAACTTTGGTAATTCCTCGGCTTTTTAAAATAACAAAACAACACAGATTTTAAAAGCTCAGTTCTGAAATAGTGGCCTGGATATGCTTCACCTCAAGAACCTAGAATGAAGTTCACCGCTGTCTTTTCGAATGATACCCACCCTTGTCCTTTTAGGACTAAGTGACTGTGATGTAAATGGGAGGGGAAAAATGACTGACCAACAATTGTGAAAGTAACAAAATATATCTATAGAACACATTTCCTAGAACAAGTACAACTATTTTCTCACTTGCCAATGAACTCAGCTAATTCTAGTTTATGTAATACTCTAGCATCTTTCCCAATACAGTGAACCTCAGTTTTTGAACGTTTCGGAAGCCAAACACCGAAAACCCAGAAGTGAATGCTTTCATTTTCGAATGCGCCTCAGAAGTCGAATGGCTTCTGCAGCGTGTTTTTCCATTTTTACCATTCACTTTGCTGACACCCCTTTGATTTTTGAACATTTCGAAAGTTGAATGGACTTCTGGAACGGATTACGTTTGAAAACAGAGGTTCCACTGTACTTGCATATGCACCAGACCACACTGGTAGCTAGGCAAAGCCTCACTTATTCTTGAATTTAGGCAGATGTTTGATTTTAACAAATAGCATGCATCTTGTTTAATATGTCTTTAATAGAGAACTACTGCCAACATACTGCCATCTGTGTAACCCCACCCCCCAGTGCAAGTACAAATACAGACAAAGCACAACTGAAGTGAATAGTGGACACTGCAATTTCTTCCAGAGTCTGGATAAAACATTACACAAGAGTTGGCAACACATGCTAAATCTATGAACATCCCACTTAAAGCACTTTTAATTAACAAGATGTACTAGATGTCCAATCACAAGCCAAGTACTAGGATTGGAGACAGAGGACTGCTACAGTGCTACAGAAAACAAAGCTGTGATTAGGGTTTCTAGGTTAGTGCTATTCCAGAAATACCAGCCAAGGCAACACTGATGTCACACCCTCAATAAGACATTCACAACATGCTGAGCATGTGAAGTGACTCTCTCATTTGTGCCGTACATTCCTGTGCACAAGTCTCGATTCCAACACGAAAGGAGTTTTCAATTGGCTCTGACCACAACTGGTTACAGCTCAGCTTGGACTTACTTTGGCTTCACTTCTAAATACTACTTTTCTAGACTAACAAACAAAGCAAGGAGCCCAAGGGAGGAAACTTGGGACCCCTTGCCCATACAGACAGGTTAGTATTCAGTGAGCAGTCTGTGATATCCATGCACACAGCAAACCAAGGAGGCAAATACCCTTATCATTCTTCAGGACAGGCTGTTTGGCAGGAGGAGGAAGAGGAGCAGGAGGAGCAGTTGCTGGGGCCTCAGCAAGGGCCACAGCTTGTTTGGGAGAGAAATCCACCAGGATTGGCTGCAGAGGTTGCTCCCCAGCAGGCACCTCTGGAGGGATCAAAGGCGGCAACTCGTCGTCTTCAATGACAGCAGAGACAGGGGTGGGGGGTTTGGGTGGCACTTCAGACGCTAGACCAGATGCAGGTGAAACTGGTGATGGCTTAGGAAGCACAGCAGAGGGAGTTAGCTTTTTTACAGGGGAAGTAGGAGGTGGCACAGGGGAAGCAGGCTGAGTGAGACTGCTTGTAGCTGTGGCAGAAACAGAAAGATCAGCAGGTGCAAAAGGCAAAGGTATTGTTTTTGGTGGAGGTGCCTTATCCCCAGCAGAGCTGACAGGGACCTGAGACACATCCAAGGGCAAGGCAGCAGAGCCAAAAGGGACAGCAGAGGCAAGGGTCACCAGAGAAAGAGGGGTAGGAGTACTTGGGGTGGCAGAGGATGTAGAAGCAGCCAGTGGGGAAGTGGTGGCCACAGTGCCAGGAGCAGAGACAACAGGTGACACTGGGGAGGCTCCTGAGCCAGAAGCAGAAACAACGGGAGACTTAGGGGAAGCAGTGGGGGTCACAGTTACAGAGGAGTCTACAGAAGGGCCTTTGGGGCCAGCTGCAGAAGTTACAGGGAGAACTGGAGGGGCCACTGAGGGAGCTGTTGAGGGTACAGGGCTAGAGGCAGGCACACCTGGGGATACAGGGGGAACTAAGGGCTCAGGTGCAGCTGCCAAAGGAGAAGCAGGCTTTGCAACAGGCACTACGGGTGCCAAAGGGGTCTGAGCAGGCACTGTTGGGGCCACAAGAGGAGTTACAGGGGCAGGTGTAGGACCAGAAGGAGGCCCTGCTGGGGCCGCAGGGCCAGGTGTAGGTGTCAAAGGAGATGCAGGTTTTTCAGGAGGCACTGGCTTAGAAACAAGCCCTGCTGGGCCCACAGGAGGTGCCAGAGGAGGAGCCACAGGCTGGGATGAAGGAGAAGGTTTCACTGCTGAGCCTGTGGGGGCCAGTGGCTTAGGAAGGGTCTCTGCTGGGGAAACAGGCCCAGAAGTAGGTGACAAAGGTGAAGTAGGTTTCACAGGTGGCACTGCAGGTGGCACTGGCTTAGAAGCAACCCCTTCTGGTACTGCAGGATGTGCGAAAGACCCAGATGGGGGCACCAAAGGAGGAACCACAGGTCCAGAAGCAGGTTTCAGAGGTGGCCCTGTGGAGGGAAGTGGTCTAGGAGGGACCACTGCTGGGGCCACAGGTCCAGAAGTAGGGCTCAAAGGACTAGATGCAGGCCCTGCTGGGGTGACAGGACTAGATACAGGCCCTTCTGCTGGGGCCATAGGAACCGGCCCTGCTGAGGCCAAGGGAAAGGAAGCAAGAACCCCAGGAACAGAGACAGGTGCCAGAAGAGGAGCCATGGGATGAAAAGCCAAAGGGCAAGAAGCAGTAGATGCCATAGGTGGAACTGTAGGTGCCACTTGTTTGGATGTAGGTACTTTTGCAACCACAGGAGGGGTTATGGAGTCAGAAACAGGTGCCAAAGGAGGAGGCACAGCTTCGGCAAGAGGTGCCCCAGGTTTAGGGGGAGGTCCTCCTGGGGCCACAGAGCTAGAAGCAGAAACCGAAGGGGAATCGGGTTTCACAGGTGGCACTGCAGATGCCAATGATCTAGGAAGAGACCCTGCTGGGGCCACAGGTCCAGGAGGGGGTGCCGAAGGACTAGAAGCAGGCCCTGCTATGGTTAAAGGACCAGGTGCAGGTGCTGATGGAGGTGGTGGTTTCACAGCCAGCACTGCAAGTGCTTGTGGCTTAGAAGCAATGTCTGATGCAACTATAGGAGGAGTTGCACATCCAGAAGGAGGTGGCAAAGGAGGAGCCATGGGACTAGAGGCAGATGCCCCTGGAGTCATAGGGCCAGGAGGAGGAGCCACAGGATCAGAAGTTGGTGGCAAAGGAGAAGCTGCGGGTGCCAGTGGTTGAGGAACGACTCCTACTGGAGCATCAGAAGATATAGGTCCTGAAGCAGTAGCCAAAGGAGGAGTCACAGGACTAGAAGCAGGCCCCGCTGGGGTTACAGCGGCAGAAGGAGGAGCCAGAACAGGGGCCACAGGCTGAGAAACAGGCAGAGCTGAGGTTAGAGGGCCAGAAGTAGGTGCAGGAGATTCACGTTTCACTGTTGGTACTGCAGGTGCCAACAGAATAGGAGCAGGTACTCCTTGTGACACTGGAGGGGAAACAGAACCAGAAACAGGTGCCAAAACAGGAGTCACAGACTTAGAAACAGGTGATACGGGACAAGAAGCAGAGCCCACTAGGGCCACAGGGCCAGAAACAGGTGCTGAAGCAGAAGCAGGTTTCACAGATGGCCCTGCAGGTAGCAGGGGTGCATGAGCAGGCCCTGCTGGAGCCACAAACGCAGGGCTAGAAACAGGTGCCAAAACAGGAGCCGCAGGCCCAGAAGCAGGTTTCACAGGTGGCCCTGCAGGTATCAGTTGTCTAGGAGCAAGCACTGCTGGGGACAAAGGAGGGGCACCAGGGCACACCACAGAAGCCAAGGGGCAGGAAGCAGGTGCTGCAGGGCCAACTATAGGTGCCAAAGGAGGAATCACAGGGTGGCAAGCAGATCCCACAGGTGGCCCTGGGGGTGCCACAGGACTAGATGCTGGCACTGGAGAGGCTGCAGAGCCTTGAGTAGTCACTGCAAGGGGTAGAGGAGAAAGAGGTGCTGTAACAGAATTATTGGGTCTAGAAGGAGAAGCAGGCGATATCATAGTGCTATGAGGCTTTGGGACTGTGGGACTGACAGGAGAGCTGAGAGGAACTGTGCTTGATACAACAGGGAGAACAGTGGGTCCAAGGACCAGAGGAGGAGAAACAGGAGCAACTGGGAGAATGAAGGGAGCTGGAATAGGACACGATGGCACCTGAGGAACTGGGCCTGCAGATGTTGCCAGTGGTGGGCTCACAGGGGTAGCTGGATGAGCTGAACTAAGAGACCCAGAGGAAATTATTGAGACTGGGGCAGAAGCTGCAGGCCCTACTGCAATGCTGGGAGACAAGGAGCTAACTTTTTGTGCAGTGTCAGCCAGATCCGGAGGCTTCAGGGGAGAGGAAGGAATCTGGGTCACCACAGCTGGGACACTAGGAGGCAAGGCTGAGCCAGGAGAGACTGACATTGGGAAGGGGGAGGAAGGAGGAGCCACAAAGGAGAAAAGCTGCCCAGGTGAGGCAGCAAGGTCAGTAGGTGCTAGTGGAGTACTGGAAGGACAGAGTCCAGCAAGGGGAGAGTTAGCATCATGGGATGAAGAGGGAGGGTGGGCAGCGCTAGATACAGAGGAGCCGGAAACAGCAGCTAAAGGAGAGAAAAAGTGAATCAATGATGAAAACATGGAGAAGAAAAAATGAATTATCTACAGCCACCCACATGGAAATGCATCTCAGTTACCTGTGAGGTAGAAATTGCTGAAGCCGCTGTCAGAAAAAAGTATCACAGTGTTTGTATGCCCCACCCCATCAACCAAGGCTCTTTGTATGATGCCAATATTCCGCTGGAGGACATGTGCAGGATCAAGTCTTTTGAAAACATGTGACAGTGCACAGGCAAGCCCGACATACTTGTCACCACTCTCATTGGATGACTCACTACATATCCAACTCTATTATCCAGATATCTGGTTGGGCACCCTCAACACATGCTATCAATAGAAACTCAATTATAGAGGAGAAAACATCTAGTTCAAGAAACAAGTTGCAAAGTCTTACAAGTGCTGACATTTAACCTTCCATGTTGTGTCTGGGTACACAGATTTGAAAAGGACAATATACCAGTCTGCTGCCGCTTGAAAACTGCTTTGTAGTACATGTTCCATTTAAATGGCAATGACTCCTATATGACCCAAGTTAATCTGGTTGCAGAAATGAAGCTTGGGAACATGGTTTTTCACCTACCCTGAGGTTAGGCCAATGTATAAGCAGGGGCGATCAAAGCAAGATCTTCACACAAGTCGCATGTAATTTCAAGGTGTAGCCACTGGCATCCCAGGAACCACAAAATGCCAGTATTCTTTGAAACAGATACTGAGACAGCAATGCAAGGTATCACAGAACCTTTCACACCAATTCTGTGTGCCTTGTCAACAGCAAACACCCACAGAAAAAAAATCAAACCCTCCCTCTGGTAATCTAGATGGCAGATCAGTCCATAATACATTTCCTTACATTGCTAACTCCAGAGAGAAGTTTGTATTCTACACAGTAACTTGTATATGATCTATGTCAGCTGAAGAGCGAAGAATAGAACTCAGAAGTGTGACTTTAACTACTTTAACCAAGTCTTTTTTTGCTAAATACTATGGTTAATGTAACTGCATCAACACAACACAGCAAAATGTTGTTAAGGAGACATACATAGGGACTAATACCTGGTGCTGGAATAGGAAGCTGAGAAAAACAGGCTGCAGGTGCTTCAGAAGCACCAGCAAAAGGGTTTGGAGTGGCAGGAGCTAAATGAGCAAGAGCAATAGGTTATTAACGACAAACCAATAAGCTTGGGGCTAGAACCATCTAGAAGGTTCTATTCTCTTGGCTTAGTCAAAATGACAAATTAAGTCTACTGGGAACTGCCTATCCCTGAACTAAGATGCCTTCAACTTCAGGCTTGGCATAATTCAAACCTAATTGGGACATGCAAGCTACAACTTACACAGCTAGCATCCACCCAAACTTTTAAAGCATGAGTTACTCAGTGATGTTTCCTCAAAGCATTAAATGGTGGATTAACTAATCTTAAATTATTTGTGTGGCCTGAGAGTAGCTGCATTAGGAATGTCTGCAAGTCTACTCTGATGAGCAGAAACTGCTTTAAATGAAGCCAGAAGCACACCGCTCAGTGAGATCATGCAGGGAAGAGGAGCCCAGCACATGTTATATTAATGTTGACTGCATGGGACAGACGTCCGCTATCACATGCAACTTAAGCAGAAGGATCTTAGAATTCCAGAAACAGGAATTTAAGAGCTACTTCCGTAACACTGGGATTGACCTTCATAAGGGCAGTAAAAAACAAAATGGCTATAAAACAACGTGATAAAAGATTCTGAGGGGATCAAGGGTCCCTTTTTTGTACTCATCAGCTAGACTAGCAGATGAGTAAAAAATGCTGAGAGAATTCCCTCAAATCATGGGCTGCATCACTTCATAGCAGGACTGGGACAACCAGAATTCAAGGCACAGATTTAGCGGAAAGGTGATGTAAATGCCAGATTGAGTAAGTGCTCAGACTACACTAACACCAATTCACTACTTCAAGATTTTCCTTATTTCCAAGCTTTCCAGTAAGAATGCTAGAAGCCTGAGTTCAATGAGCGAGCTGGCTTCAATAATCATAACTGTCTCTCATGAATGAGTTACTAAATAGTCCTTAACTGTAGATTCTAGGTCATGTTTCTACTAAGCAGATGAAGAAAAGAAGGCAAAGGAATCACTATATAATTTGTGTTGGTCACTGAACTTTAAATAGTCGCTTGTCTAGAGCTACCCACTGCTGTGCATCAGTTCTTGGGAAAATAAGTATACAATGGGAGAGCAAAATAATGGAATGAAGATTCTCTCTCTCTCACCCCCCCCCAAAAAAAAGTTAAACAAGGAAGGGGCAAGAACTACATGTAACCAGAAAGTTACAAGATTCATGCTAAGAAAGCTGAACCATTTCTTAAAATTAAACTATGACATTTTAGATAAAACATGATCTAGCCTAAAAGAGTACCATCAAAGTGCAGGCATTCAAACTAATAGTCATTCTAAAGGATGGCGTTTAACCCAGGGGTAGGCAACCTAAGGCCCGGGGGCCGGATGCGGCCCAATTGCCTTCTCAATCCGGCCCACGGACAATTCAGGAATCAGCATGTTTTTATATGAGTAGAATGTGTGCTTTTATTTAAAATGCATCTCTGGGTTATTTGTAGGGCATAGGAATTCGTTCATTCCCCCCCCCCCCCAAATATATCCAGCCCACCACATGGTCTGAGGGACGGTGGACCGGCCCACGGCTGAAAAAGGTTGCTGACCCTTGGTTCAACCTTTATGGTGGCTCACCACCCCCATCCCGCAAAAAAGCAGTAATAAATCATTGTCAGCATCTGAAACTTGGAATCACTGAGATATGACATTTCCCCCAGGTCTACTGTAAATTATATACCACAAGTAGTACACCCAGGGACATCACAAGCAAACCATAGAAACTCCTTCTTAGGAAGACCTGCATACCATACTTAACAGCTATTAACTCTTGCAGTAGTGTATTTAATCAGCAGAAATGTATGTTTCAAGTATCTACATTTACTTATTTCTTTCACCAGCAGGAAACAAGATCTCAGCTTAAATAAAGCTAGCAGTTCTGGAGCCCTGATACAGTGGTGCCCCGCAAGACGAATGCCTCGCAAGACGGAAAACCCGCTAGATGAAAGGGTTTTCCGTTTTTCGATGCGCTTCGCAGGACGAATTTCCCTATGGGCTTGCTTCGCAAGACGAAAATGTCTTGCGAGTCTTGAGATTTTTTTCCGCTCCCCCCCCCCCTTTTCCTAAGCTGCTAATAGCCTTTTAGCAGCTAAGCCTTTAATAGCCGCTAAACCGCTAATAGCGCTAATCCGCTAATAGGGTTGCTTCGCAAGACGAAAAAACTGCTAGACGAAGACACTCGCGGAATGGATTAATTTCGTCTTGCGAGGCACCACTGTACATTATAGGGGTTTTTTAAAATAAAAAAATTCATTTTAAAAATTAAAATGAAGTGATTTCAATCCCATCTTGCTGTTTTAACTTGAAACCTACCTGATGGCTCCAGAGCAGTCCCAGCCTGAGAACCCTTGCCTGCCACCTCAGGATTCTTGGTGGCAACTGGTTTGGACTCCTCAGTTGTCTGCATCACTTCCATGGGGACCCCAGGAACTGGGGGTAGAGTTACTGAAATAGTGTCAACTGTTCAGATACCACTCAGGAAACCCAACAGTCTGCACATGCCTCATGAGGTGATTAGCAATCAGTAGCATCCAAAATTGGGGAAAGATGTCAGTTATCCTCAGCAGCCCAGAGACAAATGGCACCAGGACTAACAAAAACCTTAATGTATGAAGCATTATAAGGATAATCTACTCCGGAGAGGAAACTGGCAATTTAAGTTACGTTTCCTAGCCATCATGAGGATTTGGTGTCATCACTCTGACAGTCGTAACTCAGCTGACATCAGCTTCTTGAATATGAGTACTGATGTATCAAAAGCCGATCTGGGCCAAGTTTACTGCGTCACAGTGGTCATGCATGCAACCACTTCATAATGGGATAAAACGGATGGAAGTCAGTTCAGGTTTTTGTTTTTTTAATGTAGCTACCACTAGCAGAGGAAGCAGTTAAAAACCTTCCCTGTTTGTATCACATTAGTAGCCAGTGCCTTTGAGGGCAGAAGGGCATATTCATGCACCAGACTGTGGTAAATATGAACAAGAATGGATGATGTACTGGATTTAGAACTAGTTGTATCAGTTCTTCTGTCTCCTCCTATCTTGCTTCTACATTCAGTGTGGGTGGCTCTGGAAAAGCTGCTGTGCATCTTCTTTGCCACTTCTTACATCCAAGAACCAGCAGCAAAGCTTGACTGGAGCAAAGCAAAATCTATTTGCTGTGCCCCAATAATCTCCTCACAGAATTCTGTCTAGTGTGTCACACATTTTGCCAATATCAACACTGGCACTTACAGCCACCTCTTCTCTGCAACACAGGTGCCTTGGCATAACTCTCTAATGGGCCAGAATAAAAGCTTAAAACCAGTGTAGACTTTGCTAAGATTTGGTAGGCCATTCAACACCACGACATCCACAATATGGACAGGCAGACATTTTCTGTTTGCTTCAGAGTAAAACTGTTCCATTCTATACAGCTCCATTTATTTATTCAACCGAACGTGTGTGTTTCCTCCCTGTCTAAGAGAAACTCTCACACCCCTTGGACAGAAGTCATTGCATTTACCAGTCATGCAGTGTACAGCATCCCCATGCATAGGTGTGTGTATAGGAGAGACCCAGTCACAAAGTCATGCAGTGTTCCCTAAGCGGCAAGGCGGAAATGTAGCATACAAGGAGACCTGGTTCTCTGCTAACCAGCATCCATGATACCTTCAAGACAGATAACTGGAGACACAATACACAGGGAAGGTTTAGAGTTAGCATGTCCCAAGTAAGAAGGATGCACGTGCGCACAAACACACATTTCAGAATACAATTTTTAAATGCAGTATCAGCTGAAAATTCTACTCCACTAGAATGACGCACTTTCACAGCCAACACATCCATCAGCTGTGTTATTGCCAAGTTCAGGATGCTTGGTAAATGCCAAATTATGTTGTAATCTTTTGGCTTGCAGTCACAAAACGATGATTCCCTGCTCTGTGCTTAAGATAGGCAGTGTTAGTGAGTGGATTAGAAAGTTATCCACTTGACATCTAGTAGGTTTCAAATAAACAGATTAAAATTCCTTCTAGTCTGAGGTCCCCATTTCAGTCACATCAGAGTCACCACCTCTCCAACCTTAAACAGTGGTCACCACCAATTTGCAAAAAGAAACATGTGTCACAAAGTAATGATGGATGATCATAAGCTTAACAGCCCAATTCCCAACTGTCTCACACAGGTTTAGAAATATGAAGAGGTTGTATCCTTTGGATCTTACTAAGCCACCTGCCTCCTTCTTCCTGAAGAATTCTTACACATCAACCCATTTGTTAACGTGGAAGCATGATTGGGAAACAAACCATGTACGGATCCTTTAAAACACACAGTTTACTCCAGCACAAAAGGCCAAAAAGAAGAAAACCTTCCCAAGTCATTAAGCAAGTATCTAGAATTTGACCTAGGTTAAGATCCTCATTTCTCTAATGTTTCCTCTAGTAATCACCCAATGTTAGCATACACACAAAAATCAGAAGCTGTTGTTAGTAGTTTTAACATTTTGTAGTCTAAAAACCTTCAAAATGTGGTGGGATAGCAGTGTTTATCCAGCTTGTGATTCACGTCAAGCATGCTACTGCCATGTTCCAGAGAGAGACCATGCAACTCATCCAACGTGGAGGAGACTAAACGTGGTAAGAGCACAAGAGGACAATTTCAAAGTATTTATCTCAATTTCTTCAAAGTCATGATAACGTTTATATGGCAAGTTCCAAGTATTTTCCACACATTGTCTCATTAATCCTTACAGCGACATTGTAAGGGCAGCCAGGATTATTATCCCCATACTGCAGATGGGGGGCTGAAGTTTAGAGATATAGTATCTCAGATATTGGCTTTTCGAAGGCTACACAGAAAGCTCATGGCAGGTGTAAGACTCAAACCAAGCTTTTTAAAGTGCAACTTACACATGACCTCTTTTACCATGCATTTCTATGCATGTCTACTCAAATGAAGCCCTACTGAGTTCAATAGGACTTATTCCCTGGTAAATGTGCAAGACTGCAGTCCTAGACTCTTAGCCACACTGCCACAATAGCCCTCAATTATTTGCAAGTTCTACCCTTCACAAATGGTTTTACCTGCTTTGTTAAACTGGCTGACTGGACGAGTTTCAGGATTCTTTCTGAAAGTGTATTAGTCATCCAAGGCACTAACCTGTCTCAGCATGAGGCTGTGGCAGCTCATGTTCTGTTGCTGGAACAGTTTCTGTGGCTTCACCAGGCATTTCTGGGAGAAGGGAAGTAAAATTCAGTCAATTTTTCTACAGAATTAGTGTAAATCATTACAGGGTATCTAACCAAAATCTTGCTTCTCTACAATCAGAATATCATGGTAAGCTGCATATGAACAAATTGAATCACTTCCTAGAGAATGAACACTGCTGCCAAGCACAATTTGTTCTAGGTAGTCACACAGACAAAAAAAACATGCATTTAAAAACTTTTGTCTGTCAAATTGCTTAACTTTCACCAGCCCCGATTTCTGTACTAAATGCATAGAAAACCATATCCACTGAAGGACTATTGATACAACTGCAGGAGATCTGCCCAACTTCTGTATCCATAATCAACTTTCATCCCTGAATGTTTACCAATGGGTTAAAAGCTTTTATTCCCTTCTACCCTCACCTAACCAAGTTGTATTGCAAGCAAGATTGGCATTATTACTATCAGCCATGATACCTAAATTAACCATCCATGTTCAATGGCAGCATCGCAGACTATGGTGAGAAACAGAAAAGGCCTGTAGGATCCCCCCCCCCCAAAAGATCTGGTTGGCTACTGTTGGAAAAAGAGCACAGCCTTAGGTAGGCCTTTGGTCTGATCCAGCAAGGCACCTACAGTGGTACCTCTGGATGCGAACGGGATCCGTTCCGGAGCCCCGTTCGCATCCTGAAGCAAATGTAACATGTGACTGTGCGTGTTGCCGCTTCTGCGCATGACATCATTTTGAGCGTCTGCGCATGCGGCGAAACCCGGAAGTAATGCGCTCTGTTACTTCCGGGTCGCCGCGGAGCGCAACCCGAAAATATTCATCCCGAAGCTACTTCAACCCAAGGTATGACTGTATTTGCTTTGCTACAACTCCACCCTACAACCGTCATGTACCCAAACTATGGATATGTACAGCGAGATCTTCCATTCACTCTCATGCGGGAGCTTCCTTACCCGTGCACTTCCTCCTTGACAGGCATAATACTCATCCCAACAGAAATAGTTTAAGTGAACGGCGGGACAAACCTCAGCTCCCTTCATTTCACCAGGCGCTTAAGCCTGTGCCCCAACACGCACAGCCACCAACCCACTCAATGCCAACCTTCCTGGAACCTCCTGCACAGCAACTACCCTTCTTGGAGGAGCGCTATGAGAGCACCCCCTCTGAGCGGAAGGCCGGAGCCCCGCTGCCCCCGCTGCCAAGAGTGACACCCCTTTGCAAGTGGGGAGGGGGGTGGCCAGGCGGCAGGTGCGGCCCAGGGTCCTCCAGGCGTCGACCTCCAAGCTCCACGGGTGAGGGTCGAGTCCAAGCGGGGCGGGTGGAGAGCCGGGTCTCCCTCCCAAATGCCTTTCCGTCCCCCTCGGCTCTCCCTCCCAGTGTTCCTTCCCTTCAGGGCCTCCTGCCCCCGTCGGCCTACGAGCGGAAGGCCTTTCCCGAAGGCCCGCCGAGGCCCTACAACTCGGGCGCAGCGGCCTATTCGCGGAACCGTCGCTCGGCCCCGGAGCCCTGCGCTCGACCCGCCCGCCAACGCCGCATCTTTCTCCGCCTCGAGCCCCTACGCTTCGGGAGCTTCCCGCCTGCCCTGTCAGGGGGCTCGCTGAGGAGGATGGCGGCGGATGCAAACGGGGGGGAACTTACTGTACAGGACGAGCCGGGCGCAAGATGGAGGCAGAAAGAGAGCGAGAGGAGGAGGGAGGGCGACTTCCGGTCTGAGCAGGAATGGCTTCCGGGTCCCCGCGGGGCTGCCCCATGCGCTGTTCTATGGTTCCATGCGCTCCTCTCGCTGCTGCTTTTGCTTCCTTCCAGCCCTGCTCTGCCTTTAGCAAAAGCTGCAGTAAACACGAGCGCAAAGCCCTGCAATAATTCGCTGCCAGAAAGCAGGATATTCCAGCGCGGTGATCCTCAAGCTGTACTGAAAATAGCCCCACTTGTTTTGCGCGGCACACGGAAAGGGGAAGGGAACCGCAATTGACGATCGGACGAGACTTTTAAGAATGTGCTTTTGGGCTTGCTTTCCCCTCCTTCCTCCGCTTCCATTCTCTTCGTGTGTCGTTGCCGTTTTGGATTGTGATCTTCAGGGCAGAGAACTTCTTTTGTGTTTTGGCTAAGCTGCGCTGCGAGCTATTTTGACTAAAACGGCACCATTTAAATGCTGAAAATAATTAAAATAATAGACTAACCATGTTTCATGGGCCACTGATGTGCTGTAGTAGGACTCTGCAGGTTTGCGTGGGTATAGCCGGGGGGGGGGGCAGCTGCTCCCCAAATCAATAAAAATCAACTAATAAAAATTATTTTTTTAAAGAAATACATTGGGGGTTTTCGCTGTAAGCCATATTCCCGAATACTTCAACTTCTTCTCAGTTGTCAACCCACTGACCATCAGCAAATCTGAGCAGAAAATGAGGAAGGCGGTGGAGTCTTCCTTGGAGCCAGAGAGACCCTCAGGAAGGGGGAGAAGGCCGATGTCATAGGACAGCTGGAGAGATGTAAAATGGAGCCAGGCAGAGGTGTAGTGGTTGGAGGGCTGGACTAGGAGGACCTGGGAGAGCAGAGTTCGAATCCGCACTCAGCCATGCAGCTCCCTGGTGGACCTTGGGCCAGCCTAGCCATTGGGGGCCGGGAGAACCATGAAGGTCTCCTTGAGCTCCTGGGAGGAAAGTGGGCTCGGAATGTCATAATAAATGATAAGAGGGGAGAGAAAAGGGGAAGACGGGGGAAGTGTGTGGAGGAGCTGAGCTCTCTGGAGAAGACTAGCTGGGTCAATTTCCAGAGGGCCAAGGCTGTGCAGGGGACCCCAGAACTCACACTCTGCCCCCAGGAAACCAAGAGAAAGGGAAGGAATCCTACTTACAGTCTGCACATTTCTTCCAGGAAAAATTCCCACCCTCCTCTCTAAACTAGCTAACTATCTAAAATGCCCACTCAAGCCTAACTCTGACCCCACCCCACCCCAGCCCTATGCCTACCCCTAACCCTACCCCTACACCTAACCATAAGTACTCCTCTATGTACAAAATAAATACAAATTATATACAAAATAGGCACAAATGAAAAATAAAGAACAAAAAATAAAAATATTAAAATAAAGAACAATAAAATAAAAATATTAAAATAAAGAACAATAAAATAAAAAATAAAAGAATAAAATAATATCAATCAAATCAAATAAATCAAATAAAAGTAACGAATGAAATAAAAGTCAAAATGAGAAAATAACAATTCACTAATCCTCCACCTTATCTCTGCCACCCGCCACTAACTCCTCTCTCTCCTCCATTCGCCTCACTACTAACCTACAATGGCCACCTGCAAGTCAGTGGCTTTTAAGGGAGAATCAAGAGATGTCACAAAGGAGGGCAGGTCCTTGTCACCGTGGCAACCCTCCCACCTGGACCTGGCCCCACCTGAGTGGTGATGCTCCTCTGTCAGAACTTGGAGGCATCTGCTGTTCTGCCTGCAGCTGGGCTGCATCTTCATTTCACATCCTTCTTCCTGCAGCCCCATTTCCAAAGGGAGACCATCCCCACATCCTTCAAGGCAGGCTAGGGGTCTCCATAGCGCAGGATTAGACCATCTGCTTTGCATACAGGTCTTCTGTCCTGGGCAGTATCTCCGGGGGGGGGGGGGGCTGGGAATGTGTCCCCCCCAAATGAAACCCTGGAGAACTGCTGCTGGTCAGTGCAGGCTAGTTGAAGGATATTGAGCAGCTGGAAGGTGAGCAGAGGAAGGCAACCAGGATGATAAAGGGTCTGGAAACCAAGCCTGATGAGGAACGGTTGAGGCAGTTGGAAGCCAAGCCTGATGAGGAACGGTTGAGGCAGTTAGAAACCAAGACTGATCCATATTATAGATATGGAAGATAACATTAAACGAAACTGTGAGTGTAAAAAAAAAGGAAAAAGGAAGGGAAACTCTGTTTTGTCTGTTGACTGTCAGGAAAGGAAAACCTGTCTCTGTCATGGGCTGTGTGAGTTTCAGCTGCTCTGCTGTGCCTTACCCCCTGTATCCGAGGACCTTGGTAGTAGTGGCTGAGCTGCTCCCTAGAAACTGCTAACAGCCAGGAGGAAAAAACTTGCCCTCCTCATGGGCTACAAAAGTTCCAGTTGTGAAAGTTCCACTCCCTTGTCTGGGCTCTGCTGCCTAGTAGGAGGTAGTAGAGAGCTGGCACCAGGATAGACAAAGGACAAAGGCAGGATATGTTGCCTGGATGATCCTGGTACCCTATGGGCCTGGTGTGGTTTCTGTTCCAGATACTAATACTGAATGAGGTTGTATTATGATGATCTTTTGTAAACTGATTTGAGAGCCTCCTGGGTCTGTAAAATGTGAAATAAGTATTCTACAAATACAAATACAGTGGTGCCTCGCAAGACGAAAAGAATCCGTTCCGTGAGTCTCTTCGTCTTGCGGGTTTTTTCGTCTTGCGAAGCAAGCCCATTAGCGGTTTAGCGGATTAGCGCTACAGTATTAGCGGCTTAGCGGGCTTAGCGGATCAGCTGATAAGCGGCTTAGCGATCAGCTGTTAAGCGGCTTAACGATCAGCTGATAAGCGGCTTAACGATCAGCTGATAAACGGCTTAACGATCAGCTGTTAAGCGGCTTAGCCGATCAGCTGATAAGCGGTTTAGCGGCTTGGGAAAAAGGGGGGGAAAAGGAAAAAAACCCCGCAGGTTTTTTCGTCTTGCGAAGCAAGCACATAGGAAATTCGTTTTGCGAAGCACCTCCAAAACGGAAAACCCTTTCGTCTAGCGGGTTTTCCGTCTTGCGAGGCATTCGTCTTGCGGGGCACCACTGTAAAAGCTAATCGTCTCATATGTTAGGGACCACTTTGTGAGATATAGAGGAAGTTCTTTCTTGAGTTGGTAGGTTAAATACATATACTAAGGACTTGCAGTAAACAGTGGTACCTCGGGTTACATACGCTTCAGGTTACACACCCCGCTAATTCAGAAATAGTGCTTCAGGTTAAGAACTTTGCTTCAGGATAAGAACAGAAATCGGGCTCCGGCGGCGCGGCAGCAGCAGGAGGCCCCATTAGCTAAAGTGGTGCTTCAGGTTAAGAACAGTTTCAGGCTAAGTACAGACCTCCAAAAATGAAGGGGAAATGTGTGTGCGTCCTATGGGGTGAATGCAGGCTTTCGCTGAAGCCTGGAGAGCGAGAGGGGTCAGTGCGCACTCTCCAGGCTTCAGGAAGCTATCCGCAAGCCTGGGGAGCCCGCGGGAGTTCCCGCAGGGCTCCCTAGGCTTGCGGATAGCAGCCTGTTCTGGGGGCTGGGGTCGGGGGAAGCTTGGGCTTTCTTTATTCCCCCCAAAAAACTAGGTGTGCCCTATGGACGGTGCGCCCTATGGGGCGAAAAATACGGTACTTAACCCGAGGTACCACTGTATATATATACTAAGGACTAGCAATGACACAGCACTTATACTGTTCAGCACCCTTCATGTAGTTTTTTTCTGTTAATCCTTGAAAAGCGGTCAATATTGAGGGTGGGAAATTGAGGCAAGATTGTGGCTTGCCTATCTAGCGAGTCTGTGGCAGAAGCAAGATTCAAACCAGGGGAAGTCAGATTTCTAGCTGAGTCTCAAAGTCACTGGTCTTCACAAGCTCTCATGTACTTTACTTTGGAGAGGGTTATTTCCAGACTGATAGCCACATCAACCCACTACAGGAAAAATAGTGTGTTGTGGCACATTTAAAGGCTAACAAATTTATTGTGGCTTATTTGGGGGGGGGGGGGCTGAGTCCACTTTGTCAGACTATTTATACATACCTTTATGTCTGGCTTTTCTTCCCAAAATAGTCTACTTGATGCATAATGTTGACCACAGTGGGTAGTTAGGCAAGCATGTAGGTAGTTCTATTTTTCTAGAAAATGGGGTGTCGGAACTCACCATGAACACCTCCCTTGTTCTCTTAGAATGACAATGGTTCCCACCTGAGAGGTGCCAGAACAGCTCTGGCAAGTTCCGGCTATGGGGAAAACAGCCCTGAAACAAACTTGAGTACAGTGGCACTTCAGGTTAAGTACTTAATTCGTTCCGGAGGTCCGTTCTTCACCTGAAACTGTTCTTAACCTGAAGCACTACTTTAGCTAATGGGGCCTCCTGCTGCTGCCGTGCCGCCGGAGCACGATTTCTGTTCTTATCCTGAAGCAAAGTTCTTAACCTGAAGCACTATTTCTGGCTTAGTGGAGTGTGTAACCTGAAGTGTATGTAACCTGAAGTGTCTGTAACCCAAGGTAACACTGTACAGTGGTACCTCAGGTTACAGATGCTTCAGGTTACAGACTCTGCTAACCCAGAAATAGTACCTCAGGTTAAGAACTTTACTTCAGGACGAGAACAGAAAATGTGCGGCAGCAGCGTGGCGGCAGCAGGAGGCCCCATTAGCTAAAGTGGTACCTCAGGTTAAGAACAGTTTCAGGTTAAGAACGGACCTCCAGAACGAATTAAGTTCTTTATCCTAGGTACCACGGTACAGAGAAAGAGGTAGTCTGGGGCAGTAGGGAGAACGTGTGTGTGTTTTACTAAAAAAACAACACACCCCTAATAATACAGTAGGATATAGCTGAAAATGGGAGCACATGAATACAATATTCCGTCCAAGTTGGTGTGATTCTTTCCCAACTCGTAGTCCTTGGGTGATAAATTAGCAGTGCAAGGAAAGTACAAACATCAGAAGTGGAACAGTTACTTTTTGTACTGAGAACACAATTCCCAGTGTCATTTTAGATTTATGGTACCCTGCGACTCTTGTTTTCACCGCAAGAACAGCCACATCTGTGGAATTTGTTTTCTTGAAGCCAAAGGACCATAGCTCAGTGGCAGAACATCTGGCCTGCCTGCAGATGGTCCCAGGTCCAGTCCCTGGGGTCTCCAGAATAAAGCTGGGAAACCTGCCAGTGAAAAGTAGGCAATACAGAGCTAGATGGATTTATGGTCTGACTCAGTGTAAGGCATCATCCTATGTTTGTATGTCAAGGACAGCTGTTGTAGCCTGCATTTTCTTTGCGGGCCTTCACAGTTTCTTATAGCCCATGAAAAAAAATCAATACCAAATGCTTCTGAATGAAACTTCAGCTGCTACTTTTGCCACCTGTGGCAATATGCATGGATGAAAGATGTCACAGCACCAAAAAGGGTGAATTCTTACCACGTAAAAGGTGAATAATGCTGAGCATGATTTCTGGCAAGGCTTCAAGAGCTGAAAAATAGATGGCAGAATTCTGCAATTGCATAGTTTTGTGTGCAATCACAATTTTAATCACAACAACCCCCCATTTGTTTTGTAAAGATTTCTGGATGCTGATTGTTAATTAAAACAATACAATTTTTTTAAAAAGTACAACTTAATAAATGAACGGGAAACATACTGACAGCACCAAGAAGGGGGAAATTGTAGTTTAAAACTACTATAAAGGCTGTAATGACAGAGCCTAGGACTTGCCGATCAGAAGGTCGGCGGTTCGAATCCCCGCGATCGGGTGAGCTCCCATTGCGCGGTCCCTGCTCCTGCCAACCTAGCAGTTCGAAAGCACGTCAAAGTGCAAGTAGATAAATAGGTACCGCTCCGGCAGGAAGGTAAACGGCGTTTCCATGCGCTGCTCTGGTTTGCCAGAAGTGGCTTAGTCATGCTGGCCACATGACCCGGAAGCTGTACACCGGCTCCCTCGGCCAATAAAGCGAGATGAGCGCCGCAACCCCAGAGTTGGCCACGACTGGACCTAATGGTCCCTTTACCTTTACCTTAGAAAGACAAAAGAATAACAGCTCACCACACCTGCAGACCATGCTGCTGTTCCACTTCTACCAAAAAAAGAAGTCAGATTTGCTGCAGCCTGAGAAAAGAAACAGCCATGGGGAATGGAGGACAACTCTGATGGATGCTGCTGCTGTGTATATACCCTATAAAAAGGAAAGAGCAATCCAAACTCTTTGCCCCAGGCTGGGTGTGTGCTTTGGTTGGAGCTATCCTTCCACCCAGCCCTGCTGGTCTCTGCTTGTGGAGGGATGCAAGTGTCCCTCCCATCAGCATTTCTGCACAAATGTGCAGGTAGAAGTGCTGCTGGCAAAAAGCCCTGATGTGGGGCATTCTTTGGGCCGAGTTGCTGCCTCAACTTCAGGCTGCTTGTTCCCCCCTTCTGTGCTGACTTGGCAGGGCTGCACATGAGGTGGTGGCCTTGCCACTCCATTAAGTACTGTTGGGCAGCAGCCAGGGTTGGGGCTGAACCCCAAGTGAGGCAATTCCATACTAACCGCCTGGTGTGGAAGCCCCCTGGGGACTTCCAGGCTGTTGCTGTTTTGTGGGTAGAATTCAGTCTCATACCAGAAAATTCAGGTAACGTAAGTAGAGTGGATCTGATAATCTTGTCCCATCAACCTGCTTCTGCCCACCCCACTCCAAGTAATTTTTTTTTGTGGTAAGGAACATGGTAGGAAAATATGCCAGGAAGTATGGGATAAGAGGGACGCAGGTGGCGCTGTGGTCTAAACCACTGAGCCTTGGGCTTGCCAATCAAAAGGTTGGTGGTTCAAATACCCACAATAGGGTGAGCTCCCGTTGCTCGGTCCCAGCTCCTGCCAACCTAGCAGTTCAAAAGCACGTCAAAGTGCAATTAGATAGGTACTGCTCCGGCAGAAAGGTAATCGCCGTTTCCGTGCGCTGCTCTGGTGTCAAGTGTTCTGTTGCTGGCCACATGACCCGGAAAAACTGTCTGCGGAGCGGACAAACGCCGGCTCCCTTGGCCTGTAAAGCGAGATCAGTGCCGCAACCCCAGAGTTGTTCGCGACTGGACTTAACTGTCAGGGGTCCCTTTACCTTTACGGGATAAGAATTGCTTGACAAAGCTTCCACAGCACACATTTGAAGCACATGGCACCCTCCAAAGAATCTAGGGCACTGTGTTAAGGGGGCTGAGAATTGTGACTCCATGTGGGGGGAACTAGTCATGTGTTAAATATGCTTTTAATGTACGGTGTGGCTCTCCATGCAGACAAATCAGAACTGATGCTCAATAAGAAGCCAATGTCCTCTAACCTCTGCACAAACTTTCTTCAAACAAATCAGGGTGATTGCTCAATGGGCAGGACATCTGGACGCAAACCCTTGTGTCTATGCAACCATTTGAGGAAGCGCATGTAAACTGGAAGAGAGTAGGTTCTCTCCTCCTTTCAGACTGTATGCAAGCTCACAACTTTTGTGGCTCTTTTGAAAAATTTATTTATGAAAATGTAAAGATTTTAGGACAACGGAGCTTTAAATATAAAGAAAACAAAAAAGGACATGAACAAATTCCTTCTAAGGTGATAAAATAAAACAGTCTTAACATTTAGCCTGTACAGAATTAAAATAAAGATAACAACAGGAAAGTGGGGAAGGCACTGCTGGTTACAGCATATATGTTGCATACATTAATGTACACAGCCTATAAAATACATGGAGCCAAGCTGCTCAGCCTGCTTTTTGGGTGCTACAGAGGTGGGCAATGCACACATGGCTATTATGAACACTTCCTGTAACCCTCTCCTGACTTCCCCCCTATACTTTGTCACAAAAATTCATTTTGGAGCACCATTAAGGTCTTATGCTGCTTTATTATAATACCTGCAACTCAGAGACTGATTTAGGCTGCAAACCTAATGACACTTACCTGGGAGCAAAAACCACTGAATTCAATAGGGCATACTTCCAAGTAGCCATGGCTAGGATTATGCTGCGTTTCAGTGGGTGTGGCCAAAAGTTTGTATAGCTCTGGCAGAATCTCTGTGTTGCAGCGACTTAGCTTTTGCTGCTAATAGAAATCAGCAGAGACTTTGGTAGCAGGAGGGGGGCAGAAAAAAAGGCTTGGCGGCAGATTAGGCTGTTGGGCTGAGAATTAGGCACTGCTGCCTTAATACATGACCTGCAAGTGGCATTTATCTTGGTGGCTCACAAGCAGAGCAGGTTTGTTCTAGTGCCTCTCTTGGGGGCAAAATGCAAACTCTTGAGAATGAAAAGCTGCCCAGATATTTACAGAAAATACCTAGCTTACATTCATTAACTCAGGACCGTTAATCTAAGAGGCATCCTACTCAAAAGCAAATGCATACTGAACTTTCTGCATTAAAAAAATGGGGGCAGGGGACAAAACCAACAAGAACTATACTGGAAAATAGAGGATGATGAGGTAATCGGGGCTGCTTAGCACATTGCCTGTTGCCTCTTTTGCCATAAACGTGCCACAGTGTTTTCTGCCGAGTCCTGAACATCTGATTCTTGGTAACCAAATCAAACCAGGCTCCCTCTCCTTCAAAGTACCATCCAGAATTTCCTGTTCTTTGAGGTTTATCTCAAGGAGAAACACCACCACACCATTTTTCTGTGCTAGTATGTGATTTAAACTCTTCTTTTATCTGCTACCAGTGAAAGACACATCATGTTGAGTAGGCTCCCACCTTATGCGGAATTTCAACACTACTGCTGAATGTTTACATTTTAATCATGTGGGTGGTTTACATCAGGTCCTTTAGCCACATGGGCTCTGTATTCTGCCACTGGCACCTACAAGACTGTGAGCTCCTAATTCTATTCTAATCACCAGCCCTTGGATAGGGGGGATTATCATTACTTTGGTCTGCTTCTGTAAATGAAAGTGGTTGGCTGCTGCAAGAATCTAACAAGGCAGCTAAAAATACGTCCCACTGCAGATGAACACAGCTGTCTGGCTGCATGAAAGGGTCCTCATTACTGCACACCGAATGTCAAAAAAACTTCAGAAATCCAGTTGCATATCTAAAAAGAGAAAATATACCGCTAAGGCATAGTTTGAAGGTATTATCTAACATGTTCTGTAACAAATTAATAACAATAGCTATTATTCTGCCCTTCACCCTAAGGCTCCAGGGCAGGTTGAAAAATTAGAATACAATATTAAAAATAGTTTAAAACAACTTACAAAAGGCATGTCCAATTTATTTATTTTTAAAGTTACAGAACTCTTAGGTGGCTGCAGGAAAAAGGCACCAAGTTGAGGAACATATCATTGATCACCCACCCCCACCCCCACCCCCGAAAGTGGAGTATCTGCAGAATGAACATCCACACCAGGGTGTCTTTGCACAACGGTTCCAGAGTTTTGAATATTGCTGGATTTTTTGCAGCAAGTTTAAAAAAAGAACAGGGATGATGGACATAAACTGGAAAACTGACACAATGATGGCATTGTTTCTGGGGCTTTTTTGAGGATCAGTATAAATAGTATGGGCAACGCTATAGAAGGCATGTCTGGAGGGGCCTTTAAACAAAGCAAACAAAACAGCATTGTTACCCAAAATAGCCCGGTGTCGAGTTCCCTGCTCAGTAGCATGTAATACAATGTTCCCTGCCATCTGGACATCACTATGCTGTGTTTCCCTGACCTCCACTAGAAGTAGCCAGTTACGTAAAACAGAGAAGCCCAGTGTAACAACACCAGTGGAAGTTGTACCATGTTAGGGGGGTTGTAATGAGAAAGCTGGGATGCGGGTGGCGCTGTGGGTTAAACCACGGAGCCTAGGACTTGCCGATCAGAAGGTTGGCGGTTCGAATCCCCGCAACGGGGTGAGCTCTCGTTGCTCGGTCCCTGCTCCTGCCAACCTAGCAGTTCAAAAGCACGTCAAAGTGCAAGTAGATAAATAGGTAACGTAAACGGCGTTTCCGTGCGCTGCTCTGGTTCGCCATAAGCGGCTTAGTCATGCTGGCCACATGACCCGGAAGCTGTCTGTGGACAAACGCCGGCTCCCTCGGCCAGTAAAGCGAGATGAGCGCCGCAACCCCAGAGTCGGTCACAACTGGACCTAATGGTCAGGGGTCCCTTTACCTTTTTAATGAGAAAGCTAGGGCAGCTGTTTTGGGTGGCAGACCCACATTTCTTATCTGTGGTTCTGCCTTCAGCCTAAGGCTGTGTAATGCCATATGTTTAAAGCACCCTCCCAAAGAATCCTGGGGTCTGTAGTTTGGGAATTGTAGCTCTGTGAGGGGCAATCTACAGGTCCCAGGATTCCTGGTGTGTGTGTGTGTGTGTGTGTGTGTGCTTTAAATGTATGGTGTGTACATAGCCTCTGTCACAGAGCAAAATAAGCAAAACTCCAAAATCAAGACATACAAGAATAACCAAAGCAAATTTCAAAGTGAAGGATGCAATAGAGCTGCGGTACATATCTTCTGTAAAGCAAGGGTGTTCTGTAAAAAAACAACCTTCTAAAGCGTGTTTATAGGTCCCCAGTAAAACTGACTGCATACAGGGGTAACAAACTGGTGTTTGCCCGTTGGTTTGAAAATGTCTGTACAGGAGAGAGAGAAAGGGTTAAAATGTAGACCAATAGGAAAGCTGGAGGCGGAGCCTACCTGTTTATAAAAGGGCTTAGCCCAAGGTTTGGGAGTGGGTTGTTGGTTGGTTGGTTGGTTGGGAAAGGCAGTTGGAAAAGCAGTTGGTAGGCAGTTGGAAACAGAGAGACAGTGGGTTCTTGTGTGAGGGGAGGTAGAAGAGATAAAGACAGGATAAAATAAGACTAAGAAGGTAAAGAGCAACAACATTTGGAATGCAGCTACAATTTGTTTGTGTCTGCAATAAACTACACTCTTCTTTGTTAACTTGAGAACCTGACTGAGACTAAGTGATTTACCAGGGAGGAACTGATTGGTGGCAGCAGATTAGCGGTGTACGGGTCAATAGTCCGTGAGACGACTGGGGGCTCCGTACAAACGCCACACAAACGTTTGGGGAAAGCACAGGGAGCACAAGCCAACCCTCTCATTCTGACTCAAGCCCTTACCGCTAGCCTTGAGACGTTCCTTTTTGTGAGATTTTTCCATTTCCTCCAGGAACTGCTCAAAGACTTTCACATATGGAGCCAGGCTGGTTTTCTTGTAATCTATAAACAGAAGACATACAACAAAGTATGTTGTCAAGCTGTTCACTTTCCATGCTAAACTAAATAATCCAAACACACGGCTGGGGAAGCTGTGGCCCTCCAGATATTATTGGATTCCGACTCCCCTGAGCCCTAGGTTGGCACTGCCAATGCTCAGGGATTATAGTAGAAGTAGTCCAACAACCACAGGAGGGTCTCAGGTTCCCTATGCCCTTTTACAACAGAAAAACAGTAGGAGTATGTGGCTGCGTACACAGCATCCTTCTAAAGCACACACACTGAATAATCCTGCAAACTGTTGTTTACCCTGCAGGGAGCTAGAATTCCCAGCACCCTTAACAAAGTGCAGTCCCCAGAATCGGTTGCTGACGTGCATGTGTGTGCTTTAAATGTGTGGTGTATACACAGCCTGTTTCTCATCTGCCCCTGAAGGTAAGGGACACAGATCAGCTTTCTCCACTAGATGGAGATGTTTTAACACACTTCCCCCAGCCTGCTCTGAGCCAGCTGGGAGAAAAGAACTCTTAAATCTGCAGAGCTCTGGAAGGTACAGCAAGGCAGGGTGAGATTTCTTCCCATTTTCCCCTGCCACCCTCCATGTGCTCTGATCAGTGTTAAAAAGTCAGTCTCCTAATCTCACATTGTAGCCCAGGGGTCGTCAAGCTTTTTGGGGGGTGGGCCAGTTCACCGCATCACAAACCTCCTGGTGGGCCGGAGTGCGTGTGCGCACGCGCATATGGCAGAGGGGGCTTCTCTCTCCCCCAGCCCCTCCCGGTCCGTTCTCCTGCCTACCTAGGGTGTTGCCAAGAGGCAGAGGCTAATGGTGGCAATGGAAGAGGAATGAGCAGCCTGAAAGGGCTGCTTTTGGGCTGCTCGTTCCTCCGCCGCCGCCGCCACCACCGACAGCGGCAGAGGAACGAGCAGTCTGAAATGGCTGATTTTGGGCTGCTTGTTCCTCCTCCTCTGCTGCCAGCAGCGGCACGGGCGACGGCGGCGGCATAAGCTGCAGTGGCAAACAGCTTGCTCCAACAAGGGGCTGCTGGAAATGCACTCAGCCAGCTCAGGCCAGCCCCCTTCCCCCTCTTGGTCATGTGCAGCCGCTGCTCGGCCATTGGCCAGGGCCTCAAAACTTAGCAGGCGATTGGCTGCACAAGGAGGAGGGATAGAGGAGGGAGGAGGTTCTGCTGCAGTGAGGGAGGGGGGGGGGGAAATGTTGGCCAAAAAAATGGTGCCTGTGCCGCAAAAAAACCACCACGGAGTCCAACCGCCGATCCATGGAACTGGCCATGGGCTGGATCCGGCCCATGGGCCTTAGGTTGCCGACCTCTGTTCTAGCCCAGGGGTCAGCAAACTAAGGGCTGTGGGCTGGATCAGGCCTAATTGCCTTCTGGATCCGGCCCGCGGACGGTCCGGGAATCACTGCATGGATCGCCAGCACGCGTGTTCTTTCCCTCGCCCTCAGACAGCGGCAAGGGTGGCGCCTCCTCCCTCCCTCCTCCTGGCTTCTCCCCACCCTACCTAGAGGAGGAAGGGGGTTGGGCTTTGTTGGTGCCAGCAGCGCTCGAGTGGCCGCCATTTTAAGCAGCCCCTCTCTGGCGTCCCTCCACCGCCGCCAGCCCCTGCCACTCGCAAGACACAGGTAAGCAGCCACTGGAGCTCGTGGTGCTCTTGCATCATTCCCACCCCCCAATAAAGTCCGGGCCCCCCCAAGGTCTGAGGGACAGTGGACCGGCCCCCTGCCGGAAGAGTTTGCTGACCCCTGTTCTAGCCAAACAGGCTATAAATACGCATGTGTCAGGGTTTGGCCCTGAATGCGTGTACATGTAACTCTGAGGCCAAGCCCGTTACAGGCCTATGTAAGAACTCAATGACTGCTGTGTATATTTGTTCCTTTAGGATAACATACATTACATTTGTGCAACAGGACTCCCCCCGCTCCCAAATTTACTCTGAAGCACTGGGGGAACCCCTAAAACAGATTTAGGGGTTGTGCGGGGGGAGGAGAGGGGGAGAGCATTCCACATGCAAGCAGAAATCTTTGCGCTTACGGAATGATTGCCATGGCGCGGATTTCACTCATTTATTATTATTATTATTATTATTTCTTTATAGGTGAGATTCAACCAACGGGTCCCATCAGTTTGTGTGATGGGTCCCCCCCCCCCTCATCTCCTCCTCGGTGGCTCAGTGGGTGGTGGTTTGGCAGAACCCTGGAACATTGCATGGGGGGAGAGAGAGATTGTCCTTTCTGGCAAGTGAAAATGCTTGCACTGAAGAAACATAGCACAATATTGGATCCTGCCTTTTCTCCCAAGTCCAAGGCAGCAAACAGAAAAATGTTAGGTCAATACAGTATAAAAATCAAAAAACATACAGTACAGTTGTACCTCGGAAGTCAAACAGAATCCGTTCTGGAAGTCCATGTGACTTCCAAAACGTTTGGAAACCAAGGTGTGGCTTCCGATTGGCTGCAGGAAGCTCCTTAAGCCAACTGGAAGCTGCGAAAGCCAAGCCAGACGTTCGGGTTCCAAAGAACGTTCGCAAACTGGAACACTCACTTCCAGGTTTGCGGCGCTCGGGAGCCAAAACATTCGATTCGCAAGGCATTCGTCAACCAAGGTACGACTGAACTTAAAACATTTTTAAAAACAATTTTAAAAACCATACTAAAACTTCTAAAAATCGCCATGTTGTTGTCATTATACAGCGGAACCTCGTTTTTTGAGTGTCTTGAAAGCCGAATGTTTCAGAACCCGAACGCTGAAAACCCCGAAGTACCGTATTTTTTCGTGTATAAGACTAGGTCGTCCCCCCCAAATAATGTCAAAAATTAGGGGGTGTTTTATACACGGATAGTGCCAAGGGTGGACTGGTGATTGGTTGTTGCCCAAAAATAGGGGGCATCTTATATATGGGGGGTCTTATAGATGGAAAAATACGGTAATTGCTTGTGTTTTCAAACACACCTCGGAAGTCGAACGGCTTCTGCGGCATGTTTTTCCATTTTCAACACTGAAATTGCAGACAGCCCTTTGCGCCTCGGTTGTCGAACGTTTCAGAAGTCTTCCGGAACAGATTATGTTTGACAACCGAGGTTCCACTGTATACGTTTTAATATTGCCTTATTACAATCTCATGTCTGAAAGTGGGTGAAGATTTCACAAGGTCTTACGCTGCCTTCCACGAACCTCTGCTTCGTCGAGAGTTTTCGGGCTCCCCGTCATTTTCTTTTGCATCCCCCTCGTCGTTGCTAACTGTGTCCAGCTCATGACAGAGGCGGCTAAAACAAAACAGAAACATCAGGAACCCCACAAAACCTGGTAAACAGGTTAAGGTAAAGGGACCCCTGACAGTTAAGTCCAGTCGCGAACGACTCTGGGGTTGCAGCGCTCATCTCGCTCTACTGGCTGAGGGAGCCGATGTTTGTCCGCAGACAGTTTTCCCGGGTCACGTGGCCAGCATGTCTAAGCCGCTTCTGGCGAAACCAGAGCAGAGCACGGAAACGCTGTTTACCTTCCCCACTAAATTATTACTGGCTGACAACATTAGCTTCGTATACTGGATACACCAGTTACAATAATAATAGTAACAATAATAACTACTACTACTACTAATAGTGGTAGCAGTAGTTTCTGGGGCAGCAGAACACAGGTGTTGAAAACTAAACAGAGCAGGCACCAGGCAAGCCTCCCTAGGGAGAGCATCTTCCCAAGGACCCCACCTGTCTCAGCAACCAACCAGGCTGAGGCTCCCAACCAGGCTGATGTGGGGCGATGTGTGCTGATATAATGTTTTTTTGTGTGTGTGTTTTAAAAAAATGAAAGCTTTGGATTTGGAAGTTGCATTTTTGCAATGAAGAATGCTATGATTCAGAAGCTCATGCTAAGCTTTGATCTTTCATTTTAGGATTTTCAAAATATTGCTGCGATTCCCTTAAAGGTAAAGGGACCCCTGATCATTAGGTCCAGTCATGGACGACTCTGGAGTTGCGTGCTCATCTCGCTTTACTGGCCAAGGGAGCCAGCGTACAGCTTCCGGGTCATGTGGCCAGCATGACTAAGCCGCTTCTGGCGAACCAGAGCAGTGCACGGAAATGCAGTTTACCTTCCCGCCGGAGCGGTACCTATTTATCTACTTGCACTTTGACATGCTTTCGAACTGCTAAGTTGGCAGGAGCTGGGACTGAACAAGGGGAGCTCACCCCATCATGGGGATTTGAACCGCCGACCTTCTGATTGGCAAGCTCTAGGCTCTGTGGTTTAACCCACAGCGCCACTCTTCTAGGAACATTCTCTCCTCAAATCCACCTTCTGTATTACAGGGTGGAACTCTTTCAACAGCTTGGTCCTATGCAGTTTAGCACTCCTAAACCCACTGATGCATACGATCAGGCAACGTCTGGGAGTCCTCTGTATGTTGTTGGACTACATCTCCCATCACCCCTGACTATCAGCTGGCTGGGGTTGATGGGAGTTGGGGTCCAACAACACCTGGAAGACCACAGGTTCCTCAGCTCTGGCTATGCCAAAACTGAGGCAGAATAATGTTGTAACCTGCCCTGGGACCTTATTAATAAATCTCATCTATTACATTTTTTGGAAAGTTGTTTGTTCACTATGCATTTTGACACTTCATACAATATCGTAAACAAATCCTGCATAATGGTTCTAGAGATCAAGCAGCAGGAGCAGGTTTTCCTTTATGTTTGGACATAACTGGTTACCATTTTGAAGCAAGGTGGCAGACTGAACCTTTCAAAACTTCAGTGATTGCAACTACCGATTTAAAAACTGCACCATTTATTTTTTGTTTCTTAGAATTCCCAACCAATGAAGGGCACGAGACTGCTCGTCGACAGTAAATAAACAATGGAGAATGTTGTGTTGTGGCTGCAGAGATATGAGGGTTAAAGGAAATTAAGAGTAAGAAACAGGAGTTTCCTCCCCTCTGTTAAAAAAAGCTACAGGAACAGTGATGCCTCTGTTAACGCAAGATGCTTTAATCCTCCTAGTCCAGTGACCTAAGGGTCTAACCACATGAAGAGCAGCTGATATGGTATCTTCCAGATGCTGTTAGACTACAATGGCCATCATTCCTAACTGCTGGCCAAGATGGCTGGGGCTGATGGGAGTTGTAGTCCAACAGCATGCGGACGCCACCACAGTGGCTATCCCCAGACTACGCAGTGAAGGTAACACGGACTGCTGCAGCTGCTCTGTGCTCCAAGAGACAAATGGCAGCATGTGTGGCGCTTCAACTTTCCATGTGCCCAAAGCTGGATCATTCATACCTTATAGTGGGAACAGCAAATGGATCAAATTCATCCAGTTTCTTCAGGTCGACTGGAACTGAAATACGTCCTAAAGGAGGGCAATGAGCAAGTTAGAAGGGGCCTTTCTGGGTGCCAGCATAGATATAACTCTACATGCTTTGGTGGGGAAACAACACTACTGCTACTACCACTGACCAAGATGGTTTTATCTCACCCTTCCTCCACAGCTCAGAGCGCTCTAGGCGGCCCTCTTTGATTTCACCCTCTCAACAACCTTGCAAGGTAGTTTAGGCAGAGAGACAAGCGAGTGGCCCAAGGACACTGGCAAGAGTGAAGCTGGCACACCTAAGGGGATATGTGAACTCCCAGATCCAAGACCAAAGGCCCTATCCAACACCCTATTAGATCCCCATCTTGACTAAAGGAAGGTATGTTGAAGCATCATGCAACCAACCTGTTTTGGGGTGAACGCTGAAGGGGCTCTTCAACAAGTGGTTGATTCCTTTGCTGACATTCATATCTAGCCGTGGAAAACAGTACTGAAGCATGATCTCAGACTCAGTGTGCGCCATTTTCTTGAGTGTGTTCTGGGAAGGAAGAGGAAGATTGGGAAGGGTTCAAACTTGGGAGGATCTTTTGTAGGCATTTGTATTTCACCCCTCTATTAGAAGGAGGCTATGCTGTGGGTTAAACCACAGAGCCTAGGACTTGCTGATCAGAAGGTCGGCGGGTCGAATCCCCGCGACAGGGTCAGCTCCTGTTGCTCGGTCCCAGCTCCTGCAGTTCGAAAGCACGTCAAAGTGCAAGTAGATAAATAGGTACCGCTCTGGCGGGAAGGTAAATGGTGTTTCCATGCGCTGCTCTGGTTCGCCAGAAGTGGCTTAGTCATGCTGGCCACATGACCTGGAAGCTGTACGCCGGCTCCCTCAGCCAGTAAAGCGAGATGAGTGCCGCAACCCCGGAGTCAGCCATGACTGGACCTAATGGTCAGGGGTCCCTTTACCTTTACCTTACAGTCGCAGAGGAAGGGTTGTGCCACCACAGCACCTAAGAGAGCACTCTACGACTGCAACGCTGAACAGTTTTATATTGGGGGCAGGGGTGGAATCAGCAGAAGGGGTTAGTGAGAAGTGCTTTTGATCAAGACAGGGGGTTCAAACACTGCCCATCCCAACAATCCCATTGCTTTAGAATTCAGCTGTCAATCCCACTTCTTGGTCAAAAAATAAAAGCTCGCCAGCTTCTCATGTTGCTTTGTTCCCCATCACCCAGTGCTGGCAGCCTAGGGACTCACCCAAAAGATTCTTATGATGCAAATATCCCTCCCCCACCTCAAATACTTACACTGTGTCTTTCCATTGCTTTTGTCAAAAGCTCCCAGCGCTTGACCGAATCGTGCTTTTTAGTGAATTCCTGAAGCAGTTCTTTTCGAACTGGTGGCCAAATTGTTAAGGAGTTTCAAATCTGGTCCAAGGCCTGCTGGTGCCTGGGGCAGAGGAGCCCTGCTGGGTCAGACCAAAGGCCCATCGAGTCCAGCATCCTGTTTGCATAGTGGCCAACTGGACGCCTATGGAAAGCCGACAAGCAGGATACGAACACAACAGGATTCTCCCACTCAAGTTCCCCAGCAGCTGGTATTTAGAGGGATGCTGTTTCTGCATCAGTAAAATTTGGGGCATCACACGGCAGGACAGCATCTCAAGCAAAGATATGCCCTCCCAATCTCACATTCCCAGCATGCTTGTACAGTCATACCTTGGGTTACGAATGCTGCGGGTTGCGGACTGCGCCAAACCCAGAATACCGGAATGGGTTACTTCCAGGTTTTGGCGCTTGCACAGAAGCACAAAATGACATCACATGCATGCGCCGAATCGCTTCACGCACGTGCGCAGACACAGTGCTTCAGGCTGCGGGTTGCAAACGTGCCTCCCACACGGATCACGTTCGCAACCCGAAGTATGACTGTACTCCTGTCTCAGCGATGTTTACACTGGCTCAGTTGTGTACACAGAATGGGAGATAGCAGGAACCCCAAGGATGTGCACTACGGGGAGCTGGCTTCAGGCACCAGGCTTGATGGCAGACCAACTCTGTGTTACAAAGATTGATGCAAACATGACATGAATGCTGGCAACATTACCCCTGCCATATGGCACTCTCTTGCAGATTATTGCAATGCTTAGAGACAGACAGACAGACAGACAGGTTGTGCATCCCTAGCAGTGACTACAGGAGGAATGCCTGCTGGGAGGAGCGCAGAGAGAAGCAACGCCATGGTGCATCTGCAGCAACACAACCAGATGCCTTCATCTGCCCCAGTTGCAACAAAACATGTCTCTCCCATATCGGTCTCCAATGCCATAGCAGGCGCTGTAACCTTCCAAGTTTGAATTCACCCCCAAAGGCAAACGGATGCCAACAAAAACAGCAGCCTCCGCCTCCGATACGGGATAAATCTGCTTCCTAACCCCTGCCAGTAAACAGACCCAGGGGGTATCTGGATTTTTGCCCCCACGGCCTTGACTATTTATTGCAGGGAAGGGGAAGCTGTGGCCCTCCCAAAGTTAATGGAATATAACCCGTCATCCCTGGCCATATAGCATGTTGGATGGGAGTTGCAGCCCAACATCTGGAGGGCCACAGGTTCCTCATCCCTGATTTTATGGGCATGTCACTAGTAAGATGTGCAGCACTCTCTGGCACGCCCCATAGGTTCTTGAAAGGATATTCTCTGGGACCAAAGCCAACACTTTTTCATAGCTCTCTTTACTTCCAAGAATGTCCTGCTCGACAAGTGCATACTCTCTGAAGTAACGCTTCACCACATTTAGAGATTCGCTGCAACAGAAGAGGGGAAAACATCAGAGAGTCAGAGGGGTAACTTTGGTGGAGAGGCAGGTGAATGGGCACAAGGAAGGTTACCGAGGGCATGGGCTGAAAGCACCGCAAGTGAACCATGTCGTCAATCATCAGGAAGCACAACGTTCCTGCTATGTATATAAAGCTCAATAATCCTCCTACGTATACAAAGTTAGGGACGCGGGTGGCGCTGTGGGTTAAACCACAGAGCCTAGGACTTGCCAACCAGAAGGTCGGCGGTTCGAATCCCTGCGACGGGGTGAGCTCCCGTTGCTCGGTCCCAGCTCCTGCCAACCTAGCAGTTCGAAAGCACGTCAAAGTGCAAGTAGATAAATAGGTACCACTCTGGCGGGAAGGCAAACGGTGTTTCCGTGCGCTGCTCTGGTTCGCCAGAAGTGGCTTAGTCATGCTGGCCACATGGCCCGGAAGCTGTACGCCGGCTTCCTTGGCCAATAAAGCGAGATGAGTGCCGCAACTCCAGAGTCGGCCACGACTGGACTTAATGGTCAGGGGTCCCTTTACCCTTATACAAAGTTAGTTATATTTTATAAGGTGCTTTGGAGTAGGTGGGTGGCCTTTGCCCTGAATGGTGCAATATGTTTACACACTCACACGCCCACCCACACCTAGCATTTTGGGAAAGAGGGAATTTCAGCAGGAACAGCCTGCAACACAGAGGTAATAAAAGCCTCAATGGCATTTCATTTGCTCTTGCCTAGGTCTGGGGAAATCTGTACAGTAGTACCTCCGGCTGTGCACGGGATCCGTTCCGAAGCTCTGGTCGGATCCCAAGGAATTCACAACCAGAGGTGCCTGTTCTGCGCATGCGCGCAGCAGGGTAGAGGGCTTTTGTGCATGTGGCGAAACCCAGAAAAATACTTCCGGGTTTGCCGTTTTTGCATCCTGAAGGATACGCAACCAGAGGTGTGCGTATCCAGAGGTACGACTGTATTGTTGAAGAAGGAAGCTGCAACATAGAATGGCATCATTTTGTAGCAACCCAACCCTGGTAGAAAGCACAAATATTGCTAGAAGGGAAACGAGCAGGTCTTTGTTCTGTGCAGATTGCATAAATAGGATGCATGCCAATGGGCATGCATTCCGGCACTTGCCTGCAGGAGGGGAAATGTAGATACGGTCTCGGAATTAGTAATGTATGTCTCTGTGCAGATTAGGATAATGTGAGTTGAGTGGTTAATGTGCATAACAGCTGGCCATTGTGCACATCCACATGGGGAATGTGCACATAATCTGTCCATGAAAAGGGAATTCTGCACATTCGCCAGTCATTATGCATAGTCTTCAATGGGTCTTTCCTCCACTTCACATCTGAATATTTACCCTTGGAGCTGCATTAACCACAGCCTACCCTAGTTTTGGGTCTAAACCAGAGCTTAGGGCTTGCCGATCAGGTCGGCGGTTTGAATCTCCACGATGGGGTGAGCTCCTGTTGCTCGGTCCCAGCTTCTGCCAACCTAGCAGTTTGAAAACACGTCAAAGTGCAAGTAGATAAATAGGTACCGCTCTGGCGGGAAGGTAAACGGCGTTTCCGTATGCTGCTCTGGTTCGCCAGAAGCAGCTTAGTCATGCTGGCCACATGACCCGGAAGCTGTCTGCAGACAAACGCCGGCTCCTTCGGCCAGTAAAGCGAGATGAGCGCCGTAACCCCAGAGTCGTTCAGAACTGGACTTAACGGTCAGGGGTCCCTTTACCTTTTACCCTAGTTTTAGGGTTTTAGGAGCAGCCCAAAAGCTCTCCCATGGCTCAAGGCTCTTATTACAGTCATAAAGGTAAAGGTAAAGGTACCCCTGCCCCTACAGGCCAGTCGTGTCCGACTCTAGGGTTGCGCGCTCATCTCGCTCAAGAGGCCGTGAGCCAGCGCTGTCCGAAGACACTTCTGGGTCACGTGGCCAGCATGATGAAGCTGCATCTGGCGAGCCAGCACCAGTGCAGCACACGGAAACGCCGTTTACCTTCCCGCTAGAAAGCGGTCCCTATTTATCTACTTGCACTTAGGGGTGCTTTCAAACTGCTAGGTGGGCAGGAGCTGGGACCAAACGACGGGAGCTCACCCCGCCGTGGGGATTTGAACCGCCGACCATATGATCAGCAAGTCCTAGGCACTGAGGTTTTACCCACAGCGCCACCCGCGTCCCGTGACAGTCACACCTCGGGTTAAAAGTCGCTTCGGATTAAATCTTTTCAGGTTGCGTCCCGCATCGACCCAGAAGTAACGGAACGGGTTACTTCCGGGTTCCGCCGCTCGCCCAGACGCTCAAAATGACGTCACGCATATGCGCAGAAGTGCAACCCGCGTAGACGCGGGTTGCGTTCTGCTCAGGATGCAAACAGGGCTCCGGAACGGATCCCGTTTGCATCCAGAGGTACCACTGTATATAAAAGGCTCTTCTAAGCCCCCTGGTTCATGGTTAAGTGAAACAGAATGCCACTGAAGAAAGCTGCCCACGAGCCTCATCAATAGTTGCACCTATAGCTTCTACTCACCCTTCTCCATCAGAAAGCCACAATGCAGTCCATACCTCCTTATTCCATAGTGATTCTCAGCACAGCTTAAAACAACACTTAAAGCTTAACATTTGCTGAATAACCAATTCAGGACGTGCAACCTCTCTATGCTAGAAATGCCATAAATTCCCTGGCTGTTGCCTGAACTGACCTGATGAAAGGGTGGATGTTGTCCGGAAGAGTCACCTTCTTGATGGTCTCTTCGCCACCCTGTGAAATATGGAGGTTTAGTTTAGGTTGGTTTCTTTAAGCATCTTTCAGTCTATCTAATGTTTATTGGATGGATTTCCCCCCTAAATTGATTTTTGATTTTATTGTTATTTACGCTTTATACTGTATTTTATGCTGGTTTTTTTGTAGCATCAATTAAGTGTTTTAAATTTGTTGTTAGCCACCCCGAGCCCGGTTTCCTGAACTGGGAAGGGCGGGGTATAAATAAAAAATTATTATTTATTATTATTTCAAAGTCAGTTTACAAATAAGAAAACATTTAAATACAAAATAAAGAAAACTAGAAGCTCAAAACAGCCAGCGAGATTAAAAATGAATCGAAAATGCACCAGGAAATAAAAAATATGCAAAATGAGCTCTGGTTAATGCCACTCACCCCTCCACTGAGAGCTAGAAATGTCATGCTTTATGGGCTTCCCAGAGGCATCTGGTTGGCCAATGTGAGAACAGTGCTCAAGCAGATGAGCCTGTGGCCTGATCAAGCAGGATTCTCTGTTAATACACTTAAAGATTGCTTCTGGTTATGACACTGTGCTCTGCCTTTCCTTGTCCTAGGGCAGGGGTCTGCAACCTTTAAGACAAAAAGAGCCACTTGGACCCGTTTCCGAAGAAAAAATAATTGGGAGCCGCAAAACCATTGCGACAGCGGGAGGGAAGGTGACATCGGGACGGTGCGTGACTAACGCACGCACCGCCCCCATGCGACGTCACTGCCAGTACAGCGCCCGCCACAGTGGGGAGTGTCAGGGCGCACAATGCGCTTCCTCCCCTCGCTAGTATCCGCCCCGGAGCCATGGTAAAGGTGTAAAAGAGCCACATGCGGCTCTGGAGCCGCAGGTTGCAGACCCCTGTCCTAGGGCATGTCCCAACGTGACAGGCCAGTACTGTAGCTTAACTGGGCCACTGATTCTCTGCCCTCTAGTGTCACATAATCATAGAATTGTAGAGTTGGAAGGCACCCGAGGGTCATCTAGTCCAACCCCCTGCAATGCAGAAATTAAGTTCCACCTCCTTCTGTCCTAAAGATACCACACCTTCACAAGGGAGAGATATTCCACTGCTGCAGAGCGGAGACTTGAAGACCACTTCCTGACCGATTCATCACACACCCAGCAATGAACGCCTCTCCGTCCCGAGTACACCCAGAGGCGATGCTTGATGCCAAAGTCCTCTGGAGGTGCAGAAGAGCAGAGTAGAAAGCACAAAAGGCAATAGCTTTGACAAGAATGCATGAATAAAACCTTAGTGCTGCGAGTGCTCATAGCGTTCTGCATGCATCGTCCCAGCAATTCTTACAACAGTCCCGTGAGGTAGGCTGCCATTATTATTCTATTGCAGATTGGCTGGGTGTGTGTGTGTGTGTGTGTGTGTGGCAGCAAGGAAAGACCAAGAGTCAGAAAGAAACAGACCTTGATCACGGCTAAAGTGAGATTTGAGCAAGCATATCCTGAACTGCAATACCACGTGTGTTAGTATTTATTCCAGTAGATACTAACTCCCACACACATACACAAATACAGCAATATAAAGTAACAGAAGCATTCCATTGGTACAAAGCATATGAGGAGGGTAAAAGGGAAGAGCCAGTTCAGCAGTTTACCAATCTGCAGATATTGCTGCCGAAAGTTAGGCTGCATGGACTGACAGTAGTAACAGAGGCAAAAGCATGAAAAGGAAAGTCAGGGAGTCCCCATAATTGGGAGGCTTGCAGAAGTTGGTTGTAATCATATCCACTATAAATTTAAGGAAAATTGACCTTTCCTCACTGCAGAATGATACATTAGGTACCCTCTTAAAGACACCATTCCAGCCCTATGACTTGAACGTGGGAAAGGAACTGTAGCTTCCATGTCCGTCCTTATCTGTCTGCTTGGATAGAAAAAGCTGTATCAGCACAGCAATGTGCAACCTCCTGTCTTTTCAGACCCAGAATTCACCTGCAGGGTGAGACCCAGTTTTAAAGTTTTTAATGCATAAGCTTAATTTGCCCCCCATCTGTTTAGGTTGGAAGTTCCTTGGGACAAGCACCCACCTTCTTTTGCTTACACTTCCCAAAAGGCTCCACAAAAGCCAATGGTACTGGATAAATCATATATTATGAAAATATGGTACACACTGCTGGAAGGCGCTTAAACTCTGACTTGGGCGAGTCTCCGAAAGAAAGGTGGACAAAATGGTCAGTCTGGCAACAGTTGCTACATGGCCATTGGCCACTTACCCACGAGTGCCCGATCTATGATGCGGATGGCAATGGTCATTAGAGTCCAGCACTTGGGGCAGATCTCTGCAGAGCTGAAAGAAGAGTTGTTAAAAAACGAAGCCCTGATTAGTTTAAAAATATAACCCACGACTCCCACCCTTCAAGGAAGCTTACAAAACCATATAAAAACCACAACAACCCGGTTCAGACAATTGTTCTAGACTCTGTGGTTTATGGAACAGTGGAAAAATATTGGGGCTGAGCACTCATCCTCTCCTCCGTTGGCTTAAGTGCCAAGGCCCTGGACCGCATTAATCCAGAGTTTTATGTTATGTCCAAACTAGGAAGCTCTAAGTTAACGTCCCTTAACAAACAAGGAAGTAAGTCAGGGTGTGATCTGCTAAATGCTCTTCAGCCTAAAGTGGGCAGTGTATTTTTTAACACACACACCCCAAAGGCACTGAACAAGCAAATCCAAGAGGCTATTCTACGGCTTCAGGATTCAGTGGGAAGAGGCTCATATGTAATGAGTGGCAATTTCACTGAACATGAGAAGTCATTTGACACTGCATCCACACGGTGGACACCCCATGTTCTTGCGCACATTCTGAAGGTTCAGAATGGAAAAAGGATTTTCTTTTAATGAAATAATTTATACGATTTCGTGTTGCGCCCAACACTTAGATCTAGCATCCTTATTATTATTAGGTGTGTGGGACAAAACAAAGGGTGGCTTCTATTATCCTGCCCACCTGCAATCTTCTTGCATGCTGTGCCAGAAGACAGAGCACTTGGTTGAGTCAGGCTCAGCGTGGCAAACTCTATATTCTTCCAAGCTCCCAGAAGAGTGCTATTCAGAGTTCTTCAGGCTACAGGCCTACCCAGATTTACCTGGCAGTAAGTCCCGTTGAACACAGTGGGACTTACTTCCAGGAAAACATGCACAGGATTGCACTGTCAAGACTCCGCCAGATGACCTAGCTAGTCATTTGTACAACCCCTCCCCCCCCCACTTCTGAATGAATTTCCCGGTCACTTTCCAAACCGCAAAAAGTCTGGTTCTTTTTTAAAGTGGATTTGTTGTGCCAGGGCGACAGAGCCCTTTAATCCTCATTTACTGTACAGACCTAAAGTTCTGGTATCCACTTGTGTGGGAATCCTTCCCACAAAATACTGAGAGTCTAGACTCTCATTTGATGTGCTGTCAAGGTTCAGGGAATGCCCACACATGGAAATACAGTACAAAAACAGATAATAAGCTTAAAGTAAAAACGAAACAAGTTTCTAGTCCATAACTGTTACAACAACGCCGGAAGCACAGAAGTGGGCAGCATCTTGTGAAGTTCAGAGCAGAACTCAAGAGTGATCAGTCAATTGAGAGCGAATGCTCTACCCACCTTCCCAAACATATACAATTATCATCCTCACCATCAAACTGGCTTCCTGTCCCCAAATCTCTATCCCAGAAGGGTAAGAAAAATACCTGCAGCATCTTCTAACATCATCGTAATCTGTCATGTCTATATCAAATACGAGCTCTTTTTCCTGGGCCTGGAAGGCACCTAGGTGTACCATGTTGTGCTGGATGGGCTGCAGGGAAGCAAAAGGGAACAGAAATAACTTAGAAATGATAGCTGCTTACAGTAATTTAGAATTTTATTTCCCTGCCTTGTGACAGTTAACTAATTGGGTTTTTTTTTCAATGGTTCCAATAGAATTATGTTTGATCATATTTGTACAGCCAACAGGCCAAGTCTTTTTTAAGCCAGTTAAATGGTGGACTCTAGGGCAGGCAGTTTTGAAAACCTTTTCTAAATCATTTTTATAACAGGACTGAGGGACCTGTGACCCTCCAACTGTTGTTGGACTCCAGCTCCCATCAGCCGCAGCCAGCGATGCTAATGGCCAGGGTGATGATGGGAGTTGTAGTGCAGCAACACCCGGAGATTCCCCGGCCTGGCTTTATAGCCCTGAAGTGCATACCTTGTGCGAATACACAGCCCCAATGTCAATTTTGTAAGGGCACATTTTCTGGATCTCTTTTTCCAATTCCAAGGGTGTGTTGAAAGACTGGTACCGCACGTAGATGTCATCGCGGAGCGTGAACGAAAACTCCCTCCGCTGAAAGTAATTCTTTGACACTGCAAAAGGAAGATCACATGCTAGTTACATTGCGCAGCACAGTTTCTGCTTTGAATCTCAGCTATTCCACGAAGCTGGCAAGATGGTCTTAGGCGAGATGCTGTTCGCCAAGCCCCAGTTCTCCTTTTGCAATATGGAGGAATAAGACAGCACACTGAACACTCTAAATGATATATATAATTGCTAAGTGTGATTATATTTTAGTCAGCCAGGTTGGCAATAATTCAGGAAAGTCCATACAAGAAGTCCATACAACCCTAAAAATTCTGTGGCCAGCAAAATGTTGGGTCCTCCTTAACTGTTAGCTGGGCTGGTCCTCTGTCCAAAAGTGTCTGCTATTTGCAGAGCCTTATAGTACAATTCCACTTTAAAGCTAAATAACAATAAGAAGAGAAAGCAGAGGCCTTGAAGTTGTCCATCATTCGGTCACAGATCATTCAGTCACAGTCTTCCCCACTATGGCGACAAGTGTTGTACTGCACTAATTATATTTGCATTTATGCCAAATACATGAGCACGTGTAAATTTTATGCATGTCTGTGCTCTCTTTTTCACCACACAGGTGGCCACACTAGCCAATGCCAGATGGGGCACGAAGGTGGCAGTGTTCCCTTGTATAGTGCTTCCAAACACAGAATCATGGAACTGTACAGTTGGAAGGGATCCTGGGTGTCATCTAGTCCAACCCCCAATGCAGGAAGATGCAGATGGCCTGTATGGGGATCGAACCTGCGACTTTGGTGCTATCAGCACCACCCTGTAACCAGCTGAGCCGACTGAGTCAGGGAGCTTCTGTTTAGAAGAGAAGGGAACTAGCCCCGTTGCATATCGGGGGGGGGGGGGGGAACTGTGTGGAGAGAGTCTCTTCCTTTAAATTCCTGGGAGCTTACCTTAGTGAAGACCTCACTTGGAAAAGCAATATAACTCAGGTGGTTAGGAAGGCCCAACAGAGACTCCATTTTCTCAGGGTCTTGCGAAAGAACAATGTTAAACAACAATTGATGACCTCCTTCTACCGGTCCACAATAGAAAGTGTCATCTCATATTGTCTCACAGTGTGGTACGTTGGCTTGACCGCCACAGACAAGAAGTCTTTACAGAGGGTGGTGAATACAGCACATGATACCATGGGCTGTCCCTTGAGTCCGCTAGATAACATCGCAAGGGATCGTTGCCTTAGGAGAGCGAGAAAAATTCTCAGGGATGATTCACACCCCGGCCAGCACCTCTTTAATCTTCGGGCAGGAGATATAGAAGTATAATCAGGCTTAAAAGCATTTCTATCCGTGGGCTGTTAGGCTGCTGAACAGAAACTAATATAGTGCAACTGACTTTCGCGGTTGGTGAGTTGTGCGACAAGCACACAGAGTGCAATGAGATTGAGTGTTGGGGGGGGGGAAGGCTTGATTAATTTCATTGTACACAGGTTGTACATTGGCAATAAAGTTATTATTACAGTGGTACCTTGGGTTACATACGCTTCAGCTAACCCAGAAATAGTACCTCGGGTTAAGAACTTTGCTTCAGGATGAGAACAGAAATCGTGCTCCGGTGGCGCAGCAGCAGTGGGAGGCCCCATTGGCTAAAGTGGTGCTTCAGGTTAAGAACAGTTTCAGGTTAAGAACAGACCTCCAGAACGAATTAAGTACTTAACCCGAGGTACCACTGCATTATTATTTCAGTTCAGCGTAGTTGATAGTCCCTCTTCCACAAACCCACAAACCTTTTCTTTTGGAAACCTATTGCCCCTGCATCTTGCAGTTGTGCGTTCCTCAATTAATTCCTCAGTTAATTACAAACTGCGGGAAGAAGCCTGCCCTGAGTCTGCAGGCAGCGACTCATTTCACTCAGCTACCCCATTTTCTTTGACCTGGGCGCCTCCTCCCGTTCCAGCGCCCACCAGGAAGGGCGAGACCAGGCGCGTTTCTGCGCCTCCTGCATATGCTCAGAGGCACCCGTGTTGCAAGGCTGTGGGGGCTGAGCCCTGCCCCGAAGCTTCCCTTTCGCTCCCGCGCGGCCTTTTCCGAGCACCCTCCGCAGCTCCAGGGTCCCAGGAGCGCGCCTCTTCCTCCCCGCCCGCCCGCCCGCCCGCTCGCTCCTGGCTCACCGTCGCCGTAGCGCAGCCACCGCCCGTAAAGGCCGAAGGGGAAGACGCGGCGGTAGTACAGCGGCAAAAGGTCGGGCAGGGAGCCGGGTTCGAAATCTGCCATGTCCAAAGAGAAAGCGGAGCGCGCGCGCGGGAGAAGCCAGGCTCCGCCTCCCGCTTCTCGAAGGACCAATCAGAGCAGCGCCCGCCATATATGCACCGCGCCGGGGATTGTGGGAGTTGTAGTTCCGGCGAGAAAAAGCGGCCTTTGAGAGGCTCTAGCGGCCCTTTACGAAAATGTTGTTGTTTAGTCGTTTAGTCGTGTCCGACTCTTCGTGACCCCCTGGACCAGAGCACGCCAGGCACGCCTGTCTTCCACTGCCTCCCGCAATTTAGTCAAACTCATGCTGGTAGCTTCGAGAACACTGTCCAACCATCTCATTCTCTGTCGTCCCCTTCTCCTTGTGCCCTCCATCTTTCCCAACATCAGGGTCTTTTCCAAGGAGTCTTCTCTTCTCATGAGGTGGCCAAAGTATTGGAGCCTCAGCTTCAGGATCTGTCCTTCCAGTGAGCACTCAGGGCTGATTTCCTTCAGAATGGAGAAGTTTGATCTTCTTGCAGTCCATGGGACTCTCAAGAGTCTCCTCCAGCACCAGAATTCAAAAGCATCCATTCTTTGGCGATCAGCCTTCTTTATGGTCCAGCTCTCACTTCCGTACATCACTACTGGGAAAACCATAGCTTTAACTATATGGACCTTTGTTGGTAAAATAAAAAAATTAAATTAAATTAAAAAAAATTAAAAAAAGTTCTCTCCTTTCTGAGGGCAGATGAAGGCTCTTATTCCAAGAGGCTTTTGGGAGTGGACTTTTTTTTAAGCGAAAGGGCATACAATAGTGTTGTGCTGTTTTTACTGGCTGCATTTTATGGTAGTTTATGGTCTCTTTCTTGTGAGTAGATCTTTGGGAGCCTGCCTACCCTGGGGGGATTCTTTAAAGTGAGTTGTAACACACACCAGATCAGTTTCTGTTTTCAAGTTCATTTCTCCATTAAATTTGATTCTATTACTATAGAATTGTAGAGATTGTTCATTCTTTCCACAACCCTTCTCCTCTTCCTTATGGTCTTGAGCACTGGCAAATAAATGCTGCCATCAAACTCTGGCCCAGCCTGCTACTCCCTGAAGTCATTCTGCAGCTTTCTTGGGATAATTCCCACAGGAATGTCATAAGCCACAACAGGGCTAGAGCTGGCCATTCTCTTGCTACTGTGAGGCAAGGGCAATGCTTATTAGTCAACATCACTTCCTTGGCATTCTGTTTTCAAAGCTCTGGAGAAGTTTCCAGGTGTTAAAGGTAAAGGTAAGGGGACCCCTGACCATTAGGTCCAGTCGTGGCCAACTCTGGGGTTGTGGCGCTCATCTCGCTTTATTGGCCAGGTCATGTGGCCAGCATGACTAAGCCGCTTCTGGCGAACCAGAGCAGCACACGGAAAGGCCGTTTACCTTCCCGCCGGAGCGGTACCTATTTATCTACTTGCACTTTGAGGTGCTTTCGAACTGCTAGGTTGGCAGGAGCAGGGACTGAGCAACAGGAGCTCACCCCGTCATGGGGATTCAAACCGCCGACCTTCTGATCAGCAAGTCCTAGGTTCTGTGGTTTAACCCACAGCGCTACCTGCGTCCCTTCCAGGTGTTAGCTCTAAATAAATTATTATTTTGTCTGCAGCTGTTCCCTCCATCAGGAACTCATCAAAGACATTTCCCTGACTGAGCTCACACTGCAGGGTAGCCTCTCTAGTTGCCACTTTGCCACTGAGGATGAAGTCGGGTTTGTCTTACCATAAGGCGCAAGGTGCAGGTCTTGGCTAGCCTGGCAATTGTGTTCACACCGCTGAAATGGTCAAGGCACCTGCCATTTGTGGTATTGGCTCTGAAGTGCATTGGGGAAGGAACGGATAGTGGCTCGAGGGAGAAGTGCTGCCCCCTCCACAAAACTCACGTTTGTTGATCCACCCACTTTTACCTCTGCCCAGTGTAAAAGTTCTAAGCTGAATGTGCATCAAATGCAATGCTTGTATGCATTGTGTGTGAAACTTAGTGGAGGTTTGCATTTGCAGGATTTCTGTTTTGCAGAGAACTGTAAGGTCCGTATAGTTAAAGCTATGGTTTTCCCAGTAGTGATGTATGGAAGTGAGAGCTGGACCATAAAGAAGGCTGATCACCGAACAATTGATGCTTTTGAATTCTGGTGCTGGAGGAGACTCTTGAGAGTCCCATGGACTGCAAGAAGATCAAACCTCTCCATTCTGAAGGAAATCAGCCCTGAGTGCTCACTGGAAGGACAGATCCTGAAGCTGAGACTCCAATACTTTGGCCACCTCATGAGAAGAGAAGACTCCCTGGAAAAGACCCTGATGTTGGGAAAGATGGAGGGCACAAGGAGAAGGGGACGACAGAGGACGAGATGGTTGGACGGTGTTCTCGAAGCTACCAGCATGAGTTTGACCAAACTGTGGGAGGCAGTGGAAGACAGGAGTGCCTGGCGTGCTCTGGTCCAGGGGGTCACGAAGAGTCGGACATGACTAAACAACAACAGCAACAACAACAACAACAACGTGGCAAGTGCAAACGGGTGCTTTTGCAGCTAGGGTTGCAACAGAGGGTGGAATCTTTGCATCATTGCTCATATTAATAGATAACTCATCCCTGGGAGTCTGGGCGTCTCTCAGAAGCAACCTGTTTATTGGAATCTCTCTCTGGGCTATATTAACAAGTTACAGCTTAAAGAAAATTGGACTGCATTGCTTGTTGTTTAAGAGCAATGTGCTGATTTCTATTTACAATGTTTTTGTGACTGGTTTAAGGTAAAACTTTGGAACTCTTTCTTGGTGTGAAGAGCTTTTTGATTCAGGCTCTGCACAAGGTCCAGATCAGGGAATTCTGCTTACATAATTCTCATAGCCCTGAAAGGTTGCTCAGGACATAGCATGACCCTCAGCCTTATCAGCACCCTGCCAGGGCAGTTATCAGTTCACAGATACAACCCAGTACTTTGAACTTTTCTTCAGGGTTATGAGTTTGAGGTATTCAACTGTGTGGATCTGGCAAGACTTTTAATTTTTGGAATAGCCATGCTAGCCTCCTGGTGATGTGCAAGGAGAACAAAGGAAGGGGCTCACATGGTAGACAGTGAATGGGTGAGGTAAAGGTAAAGGGACCCCTGACCATTAGGTCCAGTTGTGGCCGACTCTGGGGTTGCGGTGCTCATCTCGCTTTATTGCCCGAGTGAGCCCAGCATACAGCTTCCAGGTTTTGTGCCAGCATGACTAAGCTGCTTCTGGCGAACTAGAGCAGCATATGGAAACACCGTTTACCTTCCCGCTGGAGCGGTACCTATTTATCTACTTGCACTTTGACGTGCTTTCGAACTGCTAGGTTGGCAGGAGCAGGGACCGAGTGACGGGAGCTCACCCCGTCGTGGGGATTTGTACCGCCGACCTTCTGATCGGCAAGTCCTAGGTTCTGTGGTTTAACCCACAGCGCCACCCGTGTCCCTGAATGGGTGAGGACCCTCCCTCAATTCACAGATAGTGAAAAGGAAAAAAAAACAACAACCAGAGATTTTGAGAGGAGAGCAGTGAGGAGATCTAGAAGTAAAGCAGCTAGCTGGATAGACACCCAGAGACCAATGTTTGATATCTATTTGAATCCAAGGCTGTAGTTATGGGAGAAACAAAACCCTTTTGGGGTGCTAATGCTGTGAACCCCTCCACTGCAGGCTCAGCTTATATAGTTGTGTAAATAAACCACATAGCATGAAGACACCACGGTCTCTGCTCTGCGTAATTCCAAAAGGAAACACGAACCCTGGAAAAGCGCCTGGGACCCCTGGAATCTCGCACCGCTTGGTGATTGGGGTGGCAGGCAACACTGTTCTTATGTTAAATGCTAGTCTACCTGTTTGTGTGTTTCTAAGGGCCAAACAAAACATGATGCTAAATGCTACACCTGAAGTGCCATGATTGATCTTTTTAAAAAATGTGAATACCTCCTCCCTGTTGACACAGTCTGAACAAAATCAGTTAAAATGCTGCCTGATGGCAATTAACCTTTAAAGCCAACCACCATGGCATATATATATATATATATATATATATATATATATATACCATGCCCTAAATGAATGTAAATCTTTGCACGAATAAAGGAGAGTTACATCTTGAAAAATTAACGGGAAAACCTGAAAGAAGAAAGCAGGCCAAATCTGTTCTTGAAAGGCTTGCAGATAGCATTTACAGGGACATTTTGATCAGCTCCCTGCCATGCACTGTGACTGGTGCCTTGGAGAAGATGGCAAGCAGCCAGCCAGCTGCAGAAATGAGTACTTCCCTGGCTAATGATTTCAGACAACTGAAGCAGGGAAGTCATTGAACTAAGCCCCAGACTGGTTACCAATTCATAGATACACAAAGTACTTTGGACTTTTCTTGTTTTGGCAAAAAAACCCAACAACTTGGTGGCTGTTTTCCAGCCTATCCAGAACCTCCGTACAAATTCTGGGGTGGGATGTAGGGGAAAGGTTCACTAACAGAATGGATTAACAGATCTACTCTTCTGTTCGTAGAGGGTTCCTGTTTCAGACAGATTGGACAGTCAAGGTGTTGGTTGAGTTTTGAGGTAAGCAAAGCCTATTAACTTTTCGTTTGGCGATGGGAGTGCTTCCAGACAGTGACTTAATATTGTACATGGGTCACTAAGATAATCACAAATGAGTCATTGCCAACAGGTGTTTTTAATACAGAATTAATGCCTGGAGAGGGTCAAGTTGGATTAAATTGGGAGGGAGATACAGGCTGGCATTTTGATGCCACTAACACCGTGTGAATGTTGCAAAAAGCTTGCGTGCATGAGACACACCAATCCACAACACAAACGCATCTGGAAGCATCCAGGGTGTGTTTAAAAGAAGAGAGTGGCTTGAATCTTAGCTATCTTTTTTGGAAGGAAGTTGGGTGGGTTACAGCTTAATAGAATTGTCAGTAGCATTGTAAGAAGACAAGCACTGTTCTTCCTTAGAATAATGAACCTATACGTCTATTAAGTTTTACAAGAATGACATCAATGGCTGCTTAGGGGGGAAAAGCCCATGGCTCCCTAGAGGCAGAGAAATGAGGTCTCTAAAATGGAATACAAGTTACAATCTGGAACTAAGGTGCCCGGATGCAAAGGAGGACCAGCCTCGGGTCTGTAGCTGCTGTTGCTGAATGCCAGGTCGACACTGAGTAAGACCTCCTTCAGCCATGATCTGATGATGGATAAGGCCAATCTGGTCTGTATCACTGAGAGCTGGGTGGGTGAGCAGGGTGGAGTTGGTCTTACCCATCTGTTCCCACCTAGATACTCTGGGCAGCATCTGGGCAGACTTGAGGGCCAGGGAGGAGGAGTTGCTATAGTCGGTAGGGTTTTTGTCTTTCTCTTCAGGCTCTCTGTCCATTTGGGTGGGATCTTGAGTGTATGTTCCTAGCACTGGGCAATTGGGACAGATTAGGAATTCTGTTGGCTTACTGTGCATCTTGCTGCCCAGCAGTTTCCCTGCCTGAACTGGTCTTAGAAGGGGTGTTGAGGACTCCCAGACTGCTGTTTCTGGGGAACGTCAACATCCATGCCAAGGAAACTGACTCTGGGGTGGCTCAGGACTTCATGGCTTCCTTGATGACCATGGTGCTGCCCCAACATGTCACTGGCCCAATGCACGTGGCAGGTTACACTGTGGACATTGTTTTCTCAGCTGAGCAGGAAGAGGGTGATCTGAAAATGTGCAATATTGACTTCAGTCCGTTGTCAGGATCAGATCCCTTGACTGATTCAAGAACCTTGTCCACATCCTTTATCCTTACTAACTGAAACTCATCCAGCATAACAGGGAGGTGATTAATGCCCCCTTGAGAGAATGAATGGCTGTTAAAAGAATGGATTATGCTTAACTTTAAGTGAAAATGGCTGGCTGGGGTGCTGTGTGAGAATGTGGGGTGGCTATAACCACTTATAGGTTCCTGCCTGACCCACCCCTGGTATGCAGCCCTTTTACATGCTGCAAATACGGACATAAAGGGGTGGGTGGCTCCCCCATCTCTCTTCTATTGCATGTCCTTTCCAGAAAGAGTCTCCCTGGAGTGTTTTTTTTCTTTTAGGATCCCTCAATACTAAGCATAGTGTCTCCGTTAATTTCAACAGAGCAGTGCCAGTTTAGTTCAGTCGTTGTCACAGGCAAGGACACAGTCTCAGAAATCAGTGTAATGAACTCCAGGGCAGGCATGGCTTTGTTAATCATTACCCTTATGTTGTTATGTTAACCCTTTGAGTGTTGCAAACTGCTTTCCTAAGAGAACTTTGCTGCCCGATAACTCCAGAATAGAGACGCAGGTGGTGCTGTGGGTTAAACCACAGAGCCTAGGACTTGCTGATCAGAAGGTCGGCGGTTTGAATCCCCGTAACGGGGTGAGCTCCCGTTGCTCAGTCCCTGCTCCTGCCAACCTAGCAGTTCGAAAGCACCTCAAAGTGCAAGTAGATAAATAGGTACCACTCCGGCGGGAAGGTAAATGGCGTTTCCGTGCGCTGCTCCGGTTCTCCAGAAGCAGCTTAGTCCCGGAAGCTGTACGCCGGCTCCCTCGGCCAATAAAGCGAGATGAGCACTGCAACCCCAGAGTCGGTCACAACTGGACCTAATGGTCAGGGGTCCCTTTACCCCTTTACCTTTACCTAACTCCAGAATGGAAATAATGAAGCCTGGCGCCTTCTTTAGGCACCTTCAGGCACCAGGCAAACAACATTCCTTTTTAACCAGGCCTTTGGTTGAATTGATTTACATCCTATGCCCTTTCAAAATGTGGTTTTTTTTGGGGGGGGGTAGTTATTGGGTGGTGGTTGTTTTTGTTTTGATTGTGTATTTTGTGGTTTAATATTTTGCTTTGATTCTGCAAACTGCCCTGAGACCTCCGGGTATAGAGTGGTATATAAATTCAATAAAATAAAATAAAAATAAACCTGGAATGCATAAAAACAACAAGAATTAAAAAACAACCCTGCCATGTTTTGCTTCCTCTTTTAAAAGAAATACACAGTGAGCATGTGGCTCCTTTTGGCAGTCTTGCTGTTCTTTGTCATCCGATGGTACCTGGAAAGGCAGAAGGTGGAAAACCTCCGAGAGAAGTATGTCTTCATCACTGGCTGCGACTCCGGCTTTGGGAACCAGCTTGCCAGGCAGCTGGACGCTGAGGGGCTAAGGGTGTTGGCAGCCTGTTTTACACAGAAAGGGGCCGAAGAGCTGGAGAGGCTCACATCAGATCGGTTGAAAACCACCCTCCTGGATGTCACCAGCACAGAGAGCATTGTGGCAGCGACTGAGTGGGCAAAAGGGTGCGTCAGAGACAAAGGTACAGTGGCTGGCTTCCAGATATGAGCTTGAAGATAGTGTGATAGGAATTTTATGGTCTTAGATATATGGTAATGTTCATAAGTGTACCAACCAAGCACCTACATAGATCAGCACAGGAAGACCAACCTGGAACCATTTTGATTCCTAAACTGAGCCAATGTTTTCTCTGCAAGGTCAAAGTGGGAAACCTCCCATTGTCTCTTTCCTCACAAATCCTGCCTTAAGGGCACATTTAAGCAGGAGAGATACAGCTATATAGCAATTTTAATTGTGTGCACAAACAGCAGTTCAAGTACAGTAATAGTTTCACACAAACAAGGGAAGATTCAAAAGAGCCATTTGTGGTATCCCATGGCAACATAAATCCATATGTGGCTCCGCTTCACGAGTCCTCTATAGGGACTGCATAGCCAGGTGTTTCCCTTAGCTTGCCTACATAGGAACATCTTCAATAACTTTTAAAGTTTCCTACCTATCTATTTTTGGCAATGCTCCATGTCCTCCCTCTAGCCAGCATTACCACCTGTTACTCTAGGCACACAATCCCTGCATGCTGTGATACGTTGCACACATTTGATTCTGCATCTGGCGAGCAAACTGTTTTACTACAAACCACAGCTGTTTCAACCATTTTCCCTCTTACTCACTAAAGCACAGAAAAAGCATGCTGAAGAACAACACTTTGATACAGAAAGGCAGATTTTAAAAAGGCAACTCCCACAATCCTTGTCCATCACACATGGTGGGTGGTATTGATGGGAGGTGGAGTCCAACACCATCGGCTTTCCCATCCCTGTCTTACAAAACCTTGTGAGTGCAGAATTTTTAGAACCCCCCCCCCGAGCAACACATTTTGTTATGAGAAAATTAAATTTATTGGTGTTCCCAAGCTTTGCTTAGCCTGGGCCAGATGTTCAGCATCATTTTATCGTGTTTTTAATAGTCCTTTGGTTTCTGCCCAGAGTGGCTGGGGTATAAATAAGAAATTATTATTTAATTATTAATTATGATGATGGTGATGGTGTTCTTACTCAAATGCTAACTTGCTGCCTCTACTCCACAGGGCTCTGGGGCTTGGTGAACAATGCAGGGATTCTGGAAGCGATGGTACCCAATGAGTGGCTGGACAAAGATGCCTTTGTAAAAGTGCTAAATGTCAATCTGGTTGGACTGATTGACGTGACGCTACACATGTTGCCGCTGGTGAAGAAGGCCAGGGGAAGGGTTGTTAACGTGTCCAGCATCCTAGGGCGACTGGCTTTCTACGGAGGAGGCTACTGTCCATCTAAGTATGGGGTGGAGGCTTTCTCCGACTCTCTCAGGTAAGCTATCACTTCTGACATCATAATTGTCAAAATGCAGTGCAGAGAGGGGCTAAATATCTCAGGCCCAGATCAAGAGGAGGAAGAAGGCAATCAATTTTGGGCTTTGCTGGCTGTTTCATTCCCCCCCACTCCACAGCTGGGGACAGTGAAGCTGAACAATTATGTATCCCATGCCATTTTTTAAATTATTAGCTTTTCTGCTAAGGAGTGAGGTTTTAAGAAGCACCTTTTGCAAAAATTTGGGCCGAAATGATGCCTACCTCTGCTCACTGGGTTAGCCTCGTCCCTGGAATGTGAGATAATTTTCTACGGACCTTGCAAAGGGTCCTTGACTAGCCAAGTAAGCTTTTGAGTTCAGCTGTTTACAATCACCTACCCTCGCTCCCAAAATTCACCCTCACTCACCATTTCCTTTAATTGCCAGACCCAGATTCAAACTAAATTAAATATTCAATTTCTTCCCATATAACTGTCGTCTGTTAGCCACAGTTGCAGGGGTAGCTGTATGAACCAGGTGAAACCCATTGTTTCTTTCCAGGCGTGATCTCCGCCCTTTTGGGGTGAAAGTAGCCATGGTGGAGCCAGGCTATTTCCGAACAAACATGACTAACGTCCAGCACAACATCAGCGTCCTCGAGCAGCAATGGGTCCGCACCCCACAGGAAGTCAAAGATAGCTATGGACAGACCTACTATGAAAGATGTGAGTCCTCCCTGTGGTCTGTGGGGAGAGAACTGGGGCTGCCATTGAGATAAAGGTGGATGGAGAACCTAGCGCCCTTCAGATGTTGTTGGACTGCAACTCCCATCAGCCCAAGTCATCATAACCGATAGCTGGGGATAGTGGGAGTTGGAGTCCCACAACATTTTGGAGGGCCACAAGTCCCGTGCATTTGCAAACCTCTGCCAGCAGAGCTTCCCTGTCCATTTGAAGGATGGGAGCTTTGCCCTTAATATTGGGTTGCATCCACACCATACATTCAAAGAATGTTTATACCACTTTAACGGTCATGGCTTCTCCCAAAGAATCCTGGGAATTGTAGTTTACCCCTTGCGGAACTATAACCCCCAGCAGCCTTAACAAACTACACTTCCCACGATTTGGGGAGGGGAGCCATGATTGTTAAAGTGGTATATATGTGATTTACAGGCATGGCGTCCTTGGTGCTGGAGAATCATTTTGAAGCCATTTGGGGGCCTTCTGCCCTTTTCACAGTACAGTGGTACCTCCGGTTAAGAACTTATTTCGTTCTGGAGGTCCGTTCTTAACCTGAAACTGTCCTTAACCTGAGGTACCACTTTAGCTAATGGGGCCTCCTGCTGCTGCTGCTGCTGTACCGCCACCGCGCAATTTCTGTTCTCATCCTGAAGCAAAGTTCTTAACCCGAGGTACTATTTCTGGGTTAGCAGAGTCCGTAACCTGAAGCGTCTGTAACCTGAGGTACCACTGTAGTCATCAGTCACAACTCAGGCACTCATTGGCTAAAACAGTGGAAGGTGGAAGCAAGTTATATCTCACAAAGGAATTTTGCTCTGTGTCATTTGTTCCAAAGGAGCTAGAGACTTAATACGATTTTTTAATATGAAATCTCAGAGTCTGCCCTGTGTTGGTTCTGGGCCCAGTAGTACAGAGGTGCCCCTTGTACTTACCCCCTTTGGTGGCCCTGATTCCTTTTGATGAGTCAGAATTGTCTCCTGACATAGGAAGGGAGGATAGACCTGATTCTGCAACACCCTCATCTGCTGGCTGGTCTCTCTGATTTCTGCTGCTTGTCTCTATGATTTATGGTTAGCCCCCTAAGGGTTCTATCTTCCAGTTTGAAAACAAACTCATTGGGGGAAAAGTCCACCTGCCCTACTTCCTCCCTCAGACTTGGCAAAGTCCCAACTGCTCAAAGGTTTGTTGATTTCTTTAATGGAACAGGGAATGTACCTTTCCAAATTCAGAAAGTGCTCTTTTTTGTGGGGGGATGGTTGAGTGATTAGCACCAGTTCTTCTTGTTGATTTGAAAACTTCATATGCCACCCTGACTGTCGCACAGAGAACGGCTTCATATCCTGGTGTTTGTTTGCAGTGTTTTGGACCACAAATCTTCTCCTCTAACTCCCTCTCTTTTTCTTCCCAGGGCGCCAGTTGTCCAAAGAGGCCCTCATAACTCGATGCAGCACTAACCTCTACCTGGTCACTGACTGCATGGAGCATGCCTTGACGTCCCGGCACCCTCGCACACGCTACTCTGGAGGCTGGGACTCCCAGTTCTTCTTCGTTCCTCTCTCTTACATGCCCACAGCGTTGGCAGACCTTGTGCTGACCTGGTCTTGGCCCAAACCTGCTCAGGCCGTGTGAAGACAGTGACGTGAAAATAGTGGCTAGGGAAAGAAAAGGGGGGATTGGGTAGCCAGATGCAAGAGAACAGAGACAAGGCTCCTATGCTTTCAATCGTTGTGTACAAAAGGGAATTTCAGCATGTGTGGTTTGTGCTGGTAAGCTGTGCATGTTGCACGTCCCTCTTCTATGTAACTAATCAAGGTTCAGGAGCCTTCTCTGCTTCTGCTGCTGGCCACAGGGCGCACAGGTTGCTACATCTCACACCTTCCTGAGATTCTCACCTTTCTGAATTTTCTGATGGAGTTCTCCAAACCAATAACGTGTCTATAAGGGTCAGGAACAGAAACCAGTCAAATGAGGATGATCATTATTTGTTCACATCATTGTTATTATCAAGTCACCGAATAATAGAACTGTAGACTTGGAAGGGACCCTGAGGCTCATCTAGTCCAACCCCCTGCAATGAAGAATCTCAACTAAAGCGTCCATGACAGATGGCCATCCAACCTCCGCTTAAAACCCTCCAATGAAAGCAAGTCCACATCCCCCAAGGAAGCTTCTTAGACTGAATAAAGAAGAGGCATCCCCAAGTCTGCAAATGCCATGTAATCAATAACTTTTTTGGATCTGATGATTCCTTTACACTGACATGAATGTACATTATGTAAGCTAAGTAACTTGTACTAAACAGCAGACAGCGAGGCAATTCATGTGTCTGGTGGAAACCAAACTGCAGTAGAATGGAAGCAGCTTTCTTCCTCCCACTTAAAGAAATAAAAGACAGAGAGAAACCAAAACTGACAGGTCTGTTCACTCCTAGCTTTAGTGTGCCACTTTGTTTTCCTTCTGAAAAGCTTTTTGCCTTACTAACTGGATATTGGGTAGAAATTCAACAGGCACAACTCTGCCCCAGTCTTGAGATGCATGGAGAAAAGGGCTGCCCCCAGTAATGTTCCGTCTGTTGCGTAAAAAACACATGGCTTCTCAAGCTGCAATTCATGCAAGAGGTGGTGTGGGAACCTCAGGTGTAACCCTCAACTTCTCGTTTGTTTGTTTTTTTATTCTGTGGCAGCCAGTCCTGACCTCACTGTAGAGACTGTGGTGAGGGGGGAAATTGGAAGTTTCTGCTTCTTCCATTCATCCCATTCCTCACACATAAAATTTGATCTAACTGTAATTAGTTCTTTGTTTTTAAAAAGCTTTCAAAATTTTCTAACATACGTTCAGGATATATTCATAATAAATCATATACTGTGTACTACATTTGCAAACAAATTCCTTCTCCAATAATTAATAAAAGTTCATTGCTGCACAGTGGTACCTCGCGTTAAGAACTTAATTCATTCTGGAGGTCCGTTCTTAACCTGAAACTGTTCTTAACCTGAAGCACCACTTTAGCTAATGGGGCCTCCCGCTGCCGCTGCACCGTCGCCACATGATTTCTGTAACCTGAAGTGTCTGTAACCCGAGGTACCACTGTATTGTTGCCTGACTCCTTTGGACCCTATGTCATGAGGTACTTTGGTAAAAGAAAAGAAAAGAAAAGAAAGAGAAAAGAAAGAGAAGAGAAAAGAAGAAAAGAAAAGGAAAGAAGAAAAGAAAAGAAAAGAAAAGAAGAAAAGAAAAGAAAAGAAAAGAAAAGAAAAGCATAGGCCAATTTATTTTCCTATTCTGTGATAGTAGTCACATTTTCTAATATTTGATATCTAGTAAAGAGGCACCTGCAGTAATAATATAAGATAATTAGAAAATATTGAGAGTTATTAAGATATTTGTCATAGGCAACTCAGAAGTCCTAAACTGCACACATGAACACCCCAATAGATCTTGCTCCCCGATTAGGTTTCTAGGGGAGCTCCAGAGCCCAGCGCAGATCAGACATGGATCTGTCTTTCTTCCCTGTTCTCTATCTACTGGCCAGGTGAGGAGGGGGGGGAGGGCACATCACTTTCTGTATTTTTCACTCTATAGGACGCACCCAACCATAGGATGCCCCTTCCATTTTCCTACCGCTTGGCTGAAGGGGCACTGCGCAGCTCTCCCTCTCTGCACTCCAGAGGCTTCAGGCGGCTATCCTTGAAGCCTTCGGAGCGCAGCGCGAGTTCCCGCTGTGCTCCAAAGGCTTCAGGTTCCTTTTGCTGAAGCCGGGAGAGCAAGACTCTCCCGGCTTCAGTGAAAGCAACGCGAAGCCTCCGAAGCACGAAGGGAGCGCTCCCTCTGCGCTTTGGAGGCTTCGCGTTGCTATCGCTGAAGCCAAGGAGCCTGCATTCGCTCCACTGGACGCAGACACAGTTCCCCTTAATTTTGGGAGGGGGGAAAGTGCGTCTTATACAGCGAAAAATACGGTAGTTGTAGCTTTTGCAGGACGGCTCATTCTTTTGGGATGCTGATCATGGTGCTTAAGTGTCCAGCCATGGCCATTGTCTTGCAATTGCCTAGAAAAAGGGAATGGTTTGGAAAACGTGTTCTCATGCTTTCTACTCCCACTGATACAAAAGCCCAAGAACCGGAAGGGGCCCAGGGCATCATGCAGTCTGACCCCCTCAAACCTACATCAATGTTCACTGGATTGATTTCTGTTCTAGACATGGAGATGAATAAGTGAACAGCAGAAATTGCCACTCCCATTACCATTTTTGTCGGACTTCTCCAACATCCTTACTTGCAACAGGCTCTCCTAGTCGACTGTAACACGAGGAACTCAGAGTAGCAAATCTCAGCAGCTGCTTTCTGACTCCAGCCTTGGCAACATTTCTTTTTACCCTTTACATCGCAGGACATCTCACATTTCTGAACTTCACAATGCAAGAGAGAATATATTTCAGAGCACCAGATGCTGGCAACAAATGAGAGAGCCTTCCTGCTCTGCTTTCTGACTCACTGATTTATTAAAACAGCAAGTAGATAAAGAAGAGCAGTATAACCCTATAACATCCGCTCAGAGATAAGGAACCCTGCGATCAAATGTAGTGCAAACTCAGCATCAGCATCTACTTTTGAAGGCTTTTATCCCCCCCCCCCCGGCCCAAGGCAAAAATGTTTCTGAGCCTATAAGAGGTGCACAGGAAGAAGAAATTCAACTAATGAATTACTAGCTTGACATAAAGTTCTTTTAAGCACAGTATAGAGGTTACTGGAGATTACTAAATGGTGCAATGGAAGTGACTGACCTGCAGTTGATTAGAGGAAGGGCTCCTAGCTTCAGCTGAGTGGCAGACAGAACGCAGGTGGCTTTTGCTTGTAAAATAATGCATCTGCCTGCTCCATAGAGTGCCTGCAGCTGCCCACCTTTCACACCATTGGCTACAGTCAGTTTCTCACATCTGGCCTGGCCAATGGAGGAGGTGGAATGTAAGAACCTTTCTAGGCTAACTGGGAAATCTGTTGGTAAAGGGAACACCCTCCTTCTGTAGACCTTCATGTGCCAAATCCAGCCATTTCCCCTCTGTTCCATCCATCCATAAGTTTCCTTTCTCTTTCTCTCTTTGTTTTTGTTTAGATAGTTTCTTTTCTTTTATTGTATTATGAAAAAGCTTGAATAAAGCATTGTTAAATGACTAAGGAATTGGTAGCCATCAAAGCTTGAAGTCCTTTTCCTGCTGCCCAGCAGTTCTCCCATTCCTGACTGAGTGGCTCCAGGTGGAGGGATATAATTACAGTGGTACCTCGCAAGACGAATGCCTCGCAAGACGAAAGAGTTTTTCGTTTTTTGAGTTGCCTCGCAAGACGAATTTCCCTACGGGCTTGCTTCGCAAGACGAAAACGTCTTGCAAGTTTGTTTCCTTTTTCTTAAAACCGTTAATACCCAGGGTGCATTGCTTGAAGACTTTGGTGATTTTTGAAGCTTTTCCAAAACTTCTTTTGCAGCCATTTGGTAACTTAAACTTTGAAAACTTTTTTGGGGGGTTTTGGATTTTGGGTTGCTTCGCAAGACGAAAAATTCGCAAGACGAAAAAACTCGCAGAACGAATTAATTTCCTCTTGCGAGGCACCACTGTATTACGTGCACTGAATATTAGAGTCTGGGAACTGATGGAGATACAAGGTAATCTCCATACCTTTACCTTTAATCCCTCTTCTATATTTGCCACTAGGCACTCCATTTATCACCAGATGTTGGGAGGTAATAGAATTTATCTTTTTGATTTTTATCATAGTAAGCTTCAACTCTCTGAATATTGTTGTGAGCTTGTGCTTCTGCTGCTGCTGGTGAGGCTGTACTCCTGAGTCCTTTCTAAGTCCTGGATCCAGCAAGGATTCAATTGTTGTAATAGCTACGCTATGTGAGCCAATAAGTTAGTTAGTTAATGGCCCCTAAGTACGGGTCACTATGGTAACAAAGGATAGTGGCTTTGTGCCAGAGGACAAATGGATGGACCCCCCTCCCTTGGGGGGGGGGGAGAAGAGCAAGGACCAGAGGGGTGTGAGAGAGCTGGGCCAGAAGCAGGCAGAAGCCAGACAGCAAGAGACATGCTTGACCTCTCTTTGAATCCAACACTGTGGCTATGGTCAAAGCAAGGCCTTCTTGGGTGTTAATGCTGTGAGCCCCTCCATAGTAGACTCAGGTTGCATATACCGTATTTTTCGCTCGATAACACGCACCTGACCATAACACACACATAGTTTTTAGAGGAGGAAAACAAGGGGGAAAAGTTCTGAATGAAACAGTGGATGTATCATTTTTGTGCTTCATGCTGTGGCCAGAGACATGTGATTTGACGGTGAGTTTGGGGTAGCCCAATGCAAAGATCCCGAGGATCCATGTGGATCCGTGCTTTGTAACCACGTTTTAAGTGGAGAGGAAAGGAAAAACACAGAAGGGACAAGGAGCACGAGAGGGGTGTGCGGAGAAGCAGCTGGCTAACAATGCAGGACAGGGGTTTAACGGGAGGGAGGAAAGGAAGGCAAAAGTTTCCCCCACCCACCCAAGCCAGCCCCCCCCTCTTTCTCTCTCTCTCCCACCTGCATTTTCCGGCTGCCTGTGATGCTGGACGCAGCAGCAGCAGCAGCGGAGCACGGAGAGGAGGAGGTGGTGGCTGTCGGCTGCGCTCCTAGTGAAAACAGTGGGCAGTAAGACCCTGAGGCAGAATGCAGGAAAGCAGCAACCTCCTCTTTTTAGCCTTCCCTCCTCCGTGATCTGATTTTTGCCCCGTACATGGGCCAATCAGCTCCAGGGACCACACATTCACTCAATAACACGCACAGACAATTCCCCTTACTTTTTAGGAGAAAAAATGTGAGTGTTATAGAGAGAAAAATACAGTATGTGTAAGCCATATATCATAGAGACACCACGGTCTCTACTGTGCCTCATTTCAAGGAAACCAAATCCTGGGTGAGCCCCTGGAGTCTCACACCGCTCAGAGTTTGGGGTGGAAGGCAACAATATCAGCTGATGAGACCAGGGATTGAATGGGCTAAATGTTAAGAAAATCACGTACGTTTGTTAACTAACCAGAGGTGCAGGAGGGGGCTACTAAATCTTTTAAACCGTTTGATTCCATAATAAGAGGGCGCTTAGGTAATGGTGTGATTTCCACTATATGTTCCCTCTTATTAAAACTCCAATTTTCTCCCCTCTCCTCACTGAAAACAGTCGGGGAGACTGGGAGACAGTCTGTATCTGCCACCATCTGGGACAACACCCTGAAGTTAGTGCAGCGACATCGTTTAACCCTGGTGCGATTGGCCCATATAATTAGATGCTCCCCCCTGTGATGAAGGGGGTGTCTTGACAGGGGAACTTACTTGTACATGTGTTGGAACTGCAAATTTGCCAATTAATTTTTGTTTATTTTCAAACTTATAGCGCATCAAAACCAAACTGAAATTAATTTAAAACAAATTTTTCAAAACTGGTTTCCCAGTCTCTCAGATATAATCCAATTTTTCCCCTTTTACATATTGCTTATTTTACAAATTTATCTCCAATTAACATCTTCTTTTTAAGCAAATTCCTCATTCCTCAGCTGTCCCTTTACCAACTCCTTCAAATAGATAAACTTGCTTGACCGCAAATTTGTACCTAAGTTCTGGAGATGAGTTTTACACACACAAAATCTGAGACTGTAGGAAGATGAGTTAACCTCAGGTGCCCAACTATGTTTGTTATCAATATTTGCAGATGGCAATACATCATTAGTGAACAAAACTGTTATATTTGCTGGTTGCAGCCAGACTGACCATCTGGTAGGGATGGAGAAATATGAGGCTTTCCCCTTAACATCTGGTTTAATAAATCCCTGCATATTGCAGTTTCAGGGGGGAAATGACTCATTTGATACATGTTTCTGTCGCACAGCGTAAATTAATAATGCAGAGTCTTCTTCAGTAAAGGAATAAAAGCTTTACTGAGTTAAAATAAACTTGTTTGCCAATAACACCGTAGTGAACAGAAGATTCAACTAGCTTCAGAGCATACACAGAGTTTCCATTGAGCACAGGCTTTACAGAGCACAGGCTCCACCACACACAGAGAGACACAGACACTAAGTCACTGAGTCTGCCTGCAAGCAGATACAATACTTATACAGAGAATGAATCATCCTCAAGATGAGTCACAGTGATTCAGCATGCTAAATGATTCTGCAGCTTTACAACATTTCACAACATTTCTAGACTCCTTTTCTGCTTCCTTTACTGCTTCTGCTCTCAAATACCTTTGTCACATGATCGTTTCATGATACATGCTAAACCAATGGATTACAGTGGTACCTTGGGTTACAGACGCTTCAGGTTACAGACGCTTCGGGTTACAGACTCTGCTAACCCGGAAATAGTACGTCCGGTTAAGAACTTTGCTTCAGGATGAGAACTGAAATCGTGCGGTGGCGGCGCAGTGGCAGCGGGAGGCCCCATTAGCTAAAGTGGTGCTTCGGGTTAGAACAGTTTCAGGTTAAGAACGGACCTCCGGAACGAATTAAGTTCTTAACCCGAGATACCACTGTATGTCACTATATAGGGGATGTTTTTGATGTCTATAAAAAACACTGGAGCAATCCCACCACAACTGATTTTATTTAGTACCAAATAAATGTGAATACTCATTACTATTAGCCCTCTTTGCGTCCATGAAAAAAAAATGCCAATTTTCTTGATCAATCTTGGATTGAACCTTCCTATGTTTCAAAGTAATATCTAATTATGAATGGTGGATCTATAATAGTAAGTTGCCTCTTGGTTCTTTACTTTGTTGTATTGTATGTTTTGATTATTCTATAGTCGCTATTTTAAAACAACAACAACCCTATATTGCTTGAGCTGGTTTAGGCCAAATGTGGCTCATCACGAAGTCAGCAATGGACGTTGGAAAGTAAGAGGCAGGAATGTACAAGAGCTTTGCATCCCAGCCTGGAGAGTAGCGAGTGCGAGGGGAGCAGGATGTCAGGGCATGTTCGATGCAGTCGGTGACCAGGTGAAGGTTGTCGCTTCCAGCCTTTTGGAAATATTTGCTTATTTTGCAACCTGTTTGTGAGAAACATGTAGCAAAAGAAACATTATCCTTGCAACAGCCTAGGTGGCACCTAGAATCTTTTGGAAGCTGAAGGTGTAGATTAAATGATGTACCAATGGTATCTAACTCCAGTGAAATTATTTAGACTGTATAAAGGTGTTTGAAATGTTTGTTGGAAGTGTGAAAAATATGCAGACCCATTTTGTCATGCTTGGTGGACTTGTAAAAATGCCAAGAAATATTGGATTCAAATACATACATTGATGCAGAATTTTTTAAAGTTTCACATTCAATTGACGTCTGAACTTTTCCAGCTAGGAATAATGGATAGACAATTAGAAAAAGACTGCAGAACATTATTTCAATACATGATCACAGTGGCAATACTCTTCTATGCACAAAGACTGAAAGATTCACCATTATCTACCATGAGGGAACGGATGTAAAAAATATTGGATTTAGCTGAGATGGTAAAGTTGACGTGTTTAATAAGAGAATAATCATTGTCACTATTTATTAAAGATTGGAAACGCCTTATACACTTTTTTGCATGAAAAAGAAAATGAACTTATGATATCTGGGTTTGAGGATTAATGGAAATATTGGTTTATAGAAAGTGGAATCATTGGGTGTCATCTTGGAGTGGATGTTTTGAATAATTTTCTATATATAGCTGACAGACAAAGAATTCAGAAGTTCTCTTTTTTTCTTTTTATTCTTTTTTTCTTTTCCTCTTTTTGATTTGTGTTTCTAATTTAGATTAGTTTTTGTCATTGATAACAAGAGATTTGATATTAACCTTTGTATATTTTCTTTCAAAGTTTCATTAAAAAAATTTGAAAAAAGAAATTTCAGTCAGGGATGGCTCAGCCTGTCAATTTTAGATTCTGTTTCTCATTTCTTCAACCTTTAAGTTCAGTTCTCCACATTTCAGTTTGTGGTTTGAAAATTCTCACAAAATTTTACCAGCATTTTAGTGCCAATTTCTCTTAATATTTTTATATGCAATTTTCCACAAGAGACACATTTTTGCAAGCAGTTTTCTCTAACACAGAGTATTCTTGTATGCTAGCTTCACTTTTGATACATACTTCCGACTAATGTATTGTTATAGATATAGCTAAGCCCTAGAAATTAATAAATACCAGGGTTTTGCTTAATTGGGATATGGATTAGACTTGGCGTGACTTTTGGGGGGAGTGCAGAGTTGTTGAGGGGGCAGACACCAGGCTTGTGTAACAGTATGTATTTTTGTACACATTATTGTTTGTGGAAAGTGCATTACTAAATTTACATGAGTCTGAATTTTGGTTCATGTGTTGCTTCGTTGATTCATGTGTTGTTTTGTTAAGTGTGAACTAGGTAGCTTTCATACCAAACTGAGTTTCTCCCCCAGGTCTACTCACATTGCTCAAAGTACTTCCGCCCATAGCATTCCTTGAGGTCAGAAGGTAACCGGCTCCATAAAGGTTCATAGGACTCAGCTGATTTTGACAGTATGGCTGTCGTGAAAGTACCTGGTTCAACAATGCTGACTTTGATTCCAAAAGGATGGAGCTCTCTTCTGAACGAGGGAGGAAAAGTCAAGAAACATCATTTCCTGCTGAAGTCTAAAAAACAGTGGGTTGTTTGACTGCTAGGAAAGGTCCCGGGCATGCAAAACAAATTAGGCGCCTGGGGATTCTGGGGGAGCAGGGCTGCCAGGCCTGGCAGAGGGCAGAGTCAGCCAAGCTGGTGGTGCTGGAGCCTTGCGAGAGGGAGGGGTCCTCAGCAGGAGCGGGTGGGGTCTGCGCCAGGGTCACCCAGCCACCCAGGCCTGGCCTCTGCCTGCCTTCTTAGCTGGTTGCTCTACTCTCTCATCTTTCTTTTTCCTGGCATGTGCCTGAGTGCTGTGTCAGGAAAAAGCACCAAGGCAAAAGCCAGCTCCAGATGGCTGGAATGCAAAACAGTGCAGATGTACTGTTGGGGAAAAGGTGGAGCCTATTCTCTGTACTGAGCACCGGATGTTAGCTCAGAGTGTCATATGACCTGTGCTGGAAGTACAGGGGAGGAGTGTGTGACTCTTCTGATGGAGTCTGAAGGGAGCAGTCACATTTCTATGTACTGTTGAGTGACAGGAATAAAACATGTAAATAGGACTCCTGTCTGTCTCATTTCCCCTCCCTGGGGAGAATGCAGGGAGGGAGAGAAGCAGAGAGAAGCAGAGGGTGTGTTTTCCTCACATCTAATGAGGGAAATCGCCGGTTTATGACCTAGCCTGCCGGGAGAAGCAGCGGAGAGGTCATCCAGTATCTCGCTCAATTGCCTCGGGGGAGGCCAGGTACCTCTGCCTGTGAGCTGAAGATACTGACATATGGCAGCCTTCGGATGGTTGCGATTCATCGGACATCTGCATGAGAGGCTGGTGGATTGTCCTCCTCTGCTCCAAGGAGGAAGAGAAGCGTCTGAAAGAAGCCAGAGGCTCAACAGACGGCTGGTGGAAAGAAGAAGTGTTTTCCAAGCAACGGAGTTCAAGGTATGCTGCTGCATTTCGGGCTAAAAGTGTGAACGCAGATTGATTCTCTGGTTCACGGGGGAGCTGCGTTTTGGAAAAATACAGCTCCGGGAGAAGAGGCCTGCATTCCACAAATTCTTGTGGTTAAGATAAGAAGTCCTACTGGAATGCATTGTTGCTAAGTAACGGTCCTGGAAAGTTACTAGCAGAGAGGCTGGATTATGAAGCTTGAGAAAAGCGAAACAAAACCAGAGAGTGTTTTGGCTACAAAGTTTACGTGCCCTTGGAAGGGACTTTCCAAAGCAGCCAGAGTTTAGCTGCCAGGTGCAAAAAGCGTAAACAACTTGCAGTTTTGCCTGCCTGAGAAAGAAAAAAACAACTGTTGGATTTTACAGCTTGTTTGAAAGTAAGAGAGGCTTGGATTCAAAATGGATGCCAAGAAGGGGGAGACTTGCCTAACTCATCTCCCCTGACCAGAGACAGTTATTCATCAGGGTCTGGATGGATAACTACCCCAGAAGGGGTGAGCCAAGATGATGCTGGCCAAGTTCCTAAGAGCTCAACGAAAGCTGAGGAGAGCTTTGACCCCAGAGGGGAGAGTGCAGGAACTGTGGCTGTTGGAACTGTTGGTGTTCCTGAACAAGGTGCAATGGGTGTTGCTGACAGGGGGAGGGAAGAACAGAGTTCAAATCTCCCCACTGATGATGCTACTGGAGAGCATGGAGTAGCATTGAGTGCTGTCCGATGCTACAATTGTGGACAGACTGGGCATCTACAGCGAAACTGTAAGAAGCCGCGCCAGTCAAGAAGAGCAAAGAGCAGCTCTACGAAGCCTGAGGCGTCAGGCAAAAGCCGTACCAAGTGCCAGGTGAAACCTGCAAAGGCTATGATGGCGAAAGGAACCACGCCAGATGTTGGGAACTCGTTCATAATTGACACGGGCGCCACGGTTCATATGTGCCCGCACAGAGGACTATTTTCGACGTTGAGGGAGCAAAGCTTCACTGTGAAACAGCCCAACGGTCAGGAGTTGGAAGCGACTGGAATTGGGACTGTGTATCTTGAGAGTCTGAACTTGACTATAAGTGATGTTTACCTGGTTCCAGAACTGAGATTTAATCTGCTGAGCGTGTCGCAGATTGCAAAGAAAGGACTGAAACTGACCTATGATGCTAAAAGCTGCAAGATCTACAAAGATGGAGAACTGTTTCTTACTGCCAAAGAGAAAGATGGACTGTATTTGTTGACTTTTGATCAAAGTGATTACATGAAATGTAATTCTTCTGTTTCTAACGAAATCTCTCTTGCAGGTGTGACCAGTGTGAGCACCAGGAAGGTGACCAAGACCAAGAAGGTCGACAGAGCATTTCAGCGGGTGTATGCTGATGTGATTGGTCCTCTAGAACCATCTAGAGGCAGTGCAAAGTATTACCTTTTGTGTGTGGATTGTTTCACTAATTATTCTTGGGTTTATATGATGGAGAAACCGCAAGAAACTTTAGAAAAGTTTCAGGAGTTTTGTGACAAGGTTAAAAGTATGCATGATGCTAACATTGATTGTCTTTTCACAGATGACAAACAAGTTTTTCTGTTAAAGAAGTTTCAGAAGTTCCTGGATGGAAAAGGGATAGACCACAAAGTGGCTGTTTCGCAAGAAGCGTGGAACAGGGGGGTCTGTGTGAGGGTGAACAAAGAATTGCAAAAGGGGATGAATGCGCAATTGCTGAGTTCACATTTGCCACATGAATATTGGGCCGAATCGCTAGCGTCCTATCTTCATGTGTGGTTGAGAAAAGTCTCAACAGAGTTGGGATGTTCTCCTTTTGAGAAGCTGTTCAATAGAAAACCTTCTGTTGCCTATTTTAAGGTTTTCGGGTCTCATGTGAGAACAGAAGCTCCAGGTGGAGTAAAGAATGCCAGAGGCATTTTTGTGGGATATGAAAAGGGTCTCTACAGAGTAATTTTGTCTGAATCTGGTCTGGTGATTCTCACAAAGTTTCTAGAGAGTGCTCCAGAGCAAGAGCGGGTTGTAGAACAAACATTTCCCACAGGTGGCGATTCAGATGATGATGATGATTTTTCTGATGTCACAGATTACAGTGGTACTGATGAAGATGACAGTGATAGCTCAGAGAGTTCAGTTGTAACGGTCATTGAGAGAAAATCTCACACAATGGATAGACCTTCACAGGTGAAGGAAGAACCACTGATTGCTACTGGTTCTCAACAGAGTCCAAAGGTTGAACCAGTGAGCACAGAGGATCAGAACCTCATACGCAGGTCTGAGAGAGTTACAAAGGGTGTACCACCAAAGAGGTACTCAAAAGAGTTTGCTAACTTAGCTGTTGCATGTGTTGCTATTGTTAACAACTCAAAGCAGGTTGAAGCAGTGTCTAAGTCAGAGACAAAGACACAACAGAGGGTAGCAAGCCAAGGTAATGCAGAAGCACTCATTCCTTGGAAGCCAGACAACCAGAGAGGTACACTGGTGAAACCAGTGGTGGGGAGTTCCAAGGGTGGAACTGAAATAACAGGGGACTGTTATATGTATAACAACTGTTTGTTCTCTTCTCTGGATCATGTTTTGCCAATTGATGCTTTTGGGGGAGGATGTCAGGAAAAAGCACCAAGGCAAAAGCCAGCTCCAGATGGCTGGAATGCAAAACAGTGCAGATGTACTGTTGGGGAAAAGGTGGAGCCTATTCTCTGTACTGAGCACCGGATGTTAGCTCAGAGTGTCATATGACCTGTGCTGGAAGTACAGGGGAGGAGTGTGTGACTCTTCTGATGGAGTCTGAAGGGAGCAGTCACATTTCTATGTACTGTTGAGTGACAGGAATAAAACATGTAAATAGGACTCCTGTCTGTCTCATTTCCCCTCCCTGGGGAGAATGCAGGGAGGGAGAGAAGCAGAGAGAAGCAGAGGGTGTGTTTTCCTCACATCTAATGAGGGAAATCGCCGGTTTATGACCTAGCCTGCCGGGAGAAGCAGCGGAGAGGTCATCCAGTATCTCGCTCAATTGCCTCGGGGGAGGCCAGGTACCTCTGCCTGTGAGCTGAAGATACTGACATGCTGCACACCTTGGCCATGTGCCAATTAGGGGGTGTTCTTTTCTGGACGGAAGCTTAATTTTTGCAAATTTCTTCAGTGAGGGCTCTCTTTGGGTTTGGGAAATTCAAATCTGCTGTTACTGTTTTGATTTGGCAACATTTAGCTTGGTAAACCTACATTTGATTAAAAAGCACATCAGCTGCTCTCAGCAAATCATAGAATTTTTATTTTGCCTTCTGAAAAGGTCAGGCAATGAATGCTTAATAATAATAATAATAATAATAATAATAATAATAATAATAATATAACTGCAAGTCCTTGGCAATCATTTTTAATGATTTCTATGCAATTTCACACTTTTTACTTACCAATCAAAACTAAATGGTATCAATTTAAGCAAAATATCTTTTGAATTCCCAAGTCATGTTACAACTTTTTAGCACCCCCATTTTTGGAATTTGAAAGGTGAAAAACTGAACATGTCCTAATTGTGCCAAGCTCTCTGGCAGGGACCCTGCAGCCCCTTGATGGCCCTGTGTGGATTCCGGCAGAGACAACAAGGTGGTGCAGGCAGCAGTAGTGATGGAGGAGGAGGCAGCAAACCCTTCTGTAACCCAGCCTGCCCCTTCTGGTGCCCCCTCCCAGATGATCTACTGTTCTGAAGATGCTGTCATCTCTCAAAACACAACCAACCATCTTTGAGTACCAGCCACAACTTCTCCGTCCACCCTCACCAAATGGCGGGGAGGTAGTTAGCACGATGGTTTGGCACCTGTGCTGCCAGGGCTGCATCCTCATCTGGGGGGCTGGCGGGGGCTGGCAGAGGTGATGGCCTCTCATAGGTGGTGGAGCAAATTCAATCAGATCTGTGGAGTCCACGCACGCACCTTCCCCCTCCCATCTCATCTCAGGCTTGCATTTTGAAAAAACATATTTCCCCGCAGACCTGGAGATGAGCAAATGTATTTCAGGTCCAGTGTGGGCATAGCATGAGCTGGATCCTTATCTCTCAAACAGTGCAAATGTTTGCTTTTTGATCTGTGATTTAAGGTTCAGCCCTTGACAGCAGCCTGATTTCCCACCACCTGTTTTTTATTCCCTACACCTGGAGAAACGCCACGTCACTAAACCGAACCAACCCAAAACGTAAGCTACAGAGCTTGTTTTTACCTCAGGGTGTCAGAGAAGGCTTCCACACCAAACTTTGATGGGCAGTAACCGCCTCCAAAGCAGGCCAGGCGTCCATTCACACTGCACACATTGACCACCCTCCCTCTGGCTCTCCTCACCAGCGACAGCATGTGTAGCGTCACGTCAATCAACCCTAGCAGGTTGACATTGATCACCTTTGCAAAGTCATCTTTGGTCAGCCATTCGTTGGGACCTGATGGGACACCTATTCCCGCATTGTTCACCAAGCCCCAGAGCCCTGTGCAAGAAGAGACAGTTATTATTTCCCAAAGGAAATGATATGTAATGAATTGAAATGCTATATAATGAATCTTAAAAATGTTTAAAATAACTTTGATAAAGAAACCAGAAACCTTTTTATTAGGAAGTGTAGGTACCAAGATCCCAAAGGAACAGAAAAGACTTTTTATGTATGCAACGACAGCCGCATGGATGTTATTTGCGCAGAGATGGAATGAAGACAAAGTCCTTACCAGAGAAGAATGGCAAACTAAGCTGTTGCCAATATGCCGAAAGGGCAAAACTGACCTGAAAGATCAGGAACCAAGAAGACCAAAACTTTAATAAAGAATGGGAAAAATTTACAATTGACTTGAGACACCGCTGTAAGCAGATGAAAACATTAGCAGGACTGCAATAACACTTGTAATGTAGAAATTATTATGGATAAAATGGAGTGACATAAAATTTGGATGAGGAAATAATATGCAGTTGAAAAGGTTGATAATAAGACCCATGAAGCAGAAGGGGGAAGTCTGAAGATTCAGAGAAATCTCTAAATGTGGGTATGGATTTGGTATTGTTATAATCTTGTAAAAATCAAATAAAAATTATTTCAGAAGAAGAAGGAGGAGGAGGAGGAGGAGGAGGGGGAGGAGGAGGAGGAGGAGGGACAATTATTGTTTCAGGTTCCCACCTAGCATAACATTTGCATGTATGCTAGATTTTGGAAGTGTGGATGTAGTATTATTCTTGTGGTCTATATTTTGGTTGATATGTATTCTAGGATTTGTTAAAGTTGCAAAACAACGAAGCATGGGATGAAACAAGGGAGAAATTTCTGGAACAACATTGGGATATCAGCTCCGCCCAAGGCATGAAGAATAACAGCAACAACTGGGTGGGTGGGGAGACATAACATCTTACAAGGACCGGAAGAAACACCACAGGCAGAAGAATTGCCACACACAGGAAGAACAAGGATGTAGTTTGAGTTCCTCATTTGTAGTTTCATAAATCATTTAACGTGTCAACACGAATAGAAGTTATTAATATTGCAGTTGTTGTACAAGGGATTATTATTATGACTGGAATGTAATGGAAATTAAAAACATTTTGGAAGGCAGAAATAAAGAAAATAATAGAATCATCAAATTTAGCACACAGGGGGCCACTTTATCTAAATTATATAATTCAGCATTGGAACAATTGGTATTAATAATTGTATTATAAATTGCTATTGTTATAATGAGGCTATTATTGGATTGTAATTGAAAACCAAAAAAATGATTTATTTATTTTTTAAGTTGGATGGGCGGTTCATCATAATTTCCCCAACTACTATCAACAGGAAGCAATAAAATGGGCAATATTTGTTAAGAGGAAAGCTGTAATTAAAAGCATGGGAGTCCTAAAGCTTCTATTCACATCACTCCTTCAAAAAACCAAAAATGGGTATCTACAAATTGAGAAAGACAACACAGAAAACACTGGACTGAAACAGACAATTTTGACCAAGAAACGTTTTCTCTCTGGAGATATATACATATATATATATATACAGAGAGAGAGAGAGAGAGAGTTAGTTCAGTATGCGTCCCTGCTCTTGCATTTGATCTTAGTATTGCTGGAGAGCCAATATTTCCCCAGGGATTCACACAGTTTTAAAAGGAAGGCCAACCAGTGACCTCTGGGGGCCATTTTGGGAGGCCTTTACGTGAAATTTAGCAAAGAGCATGAAGGCTTATCCAAAGTAGATCTGTTGGATAAAACTGATCCAGTTGACCTAGTGTACTTAGACTGCTGACTCCTGAATAAGCTGAGCAGTCATGAAACTGGTTAAGAAGCAGGACACAGAGTAGAGGAATAAATGGAATATCTAGATGGGGAGATGTAGAAACTGGAGCTCTCCAAAGATCAGTGCTGAGACCTCACCTAATGAGCAGTATGCCAAGTGGAGATTTGAACCCAGGTCTCCTAGGTCCTAGTCTGAAACTCTAACCACTGCACCACACTGCTTCTCATTCTCCAACACTAGAACTCATGGACATCTAATGAATGTTGGAAGGTCCAGGACAGCTAAGAGAAAGTACTTCTCTTAATTAAGATATAGATCTAACAGCCACAGGAGATAGGGATGCCCACCCACTTGGATGGTTTTAAAAGTGGATTGGACAGCCAAGATGTCTATGCTCTGCCTCTATACTGAAAGCAAAAATCTTCCATATACCGATGGCTGGAAAGCACAGGAAGGGAGAGTGCGCTTGATTGCTGCTTTTGAGAAGTCATCTGCTGGTAACTGAATGGTGGCTGAGAAGAGACATTGGCCTGATCCAGAAGGTTATACCTTCCATATTCTCTGCTCTGGGCTCCCCAAACACATTTAAATGGGAAGCATCTTCAAAGATATTGCAATATAGCTGCTCTGCTTCCTTCTTCTCCCAAGTATTTCCCCCCATCTAAATTGCCTCCTTTCCCAGCTGCTATTAGGAGGAAAAGTTCAATGTAGATCAGCCAAATGACTCCAGAGGCTTCTCCTACACTGCAAATGCTGGCTAATCAGTTTGAGGTCCTGCAGCTGCTTGTCAGTTAAAATTAAAATCTTGCAACACTGATTATAATATCTTGCACCTGTGCTTTTAGAATCAGGTTGATCATTTTTAATTATTTTTTTTTAATTAAAATTAAAATCTTGCAGCATTGATCATGGTCTCTTGTATCTGTGGACATTATCAGACAGGAACATTTATCTTCATACAAAATGAAGTTTCACTGTGTGACTTCACAGAACAAGCTGCTGTCAAAGGCACAAAGCAATAATCTTTCAGGTTATTTGGCAATCGTAGCAGCTCTTGACAGAGGCTGAATTAAGGTGACCCCATGGAATTCCTTCCCCATTCATTGCCTTATTGATTTTAGTTGTTTCTAATACTTTTTAAATGGTCATACTTTTTATTTTTGATATACAGTGGTACCTCGGGTTACATATGCTTCAGCTTATATATGCTTCAGGTAACAGACTCCACTTACCCAGAAATAGTACCTCAGGTTAAGAACTTTGCTTCAGGATGAGAACAGAAATTGTGCTCCAGCGGTGCAGCGGCAGCAGGAGGCCCCATTAGCTAAAGTGGTGTTTCAGGTTAAGAACAGTTTCAGGTTAAGAACAGACCTCCGGAACGAATTAGGTACTTAACACGAGGTACCACTGTATTGGGAGTCACTCAGACCACATTTTGTGGGAAAGTGGAGTAAAGATAAGCAGATGATGATACAGATAATCCCTGGCCTGATCCAGAGCATGGAAACAACACAACAAAAAGCTACCTTTGTTCCCCACTTGTTCTTTCACCCACTCCGTCGCTGCCGCAACGCTCTCTGTACTGGTGACATCCAGAATGGTGGTTTTCAAGCGCTCTGAGGTGACCTTCTTCAGCTGCTCTGCCCCCTTCTGTGTGGTACAGGTTGCCAACACCCGCAGACCCCGGGCATCCAGATGCCTGGCAAGGTGGTTCCCAAAGCCAGAGGAACAGCCCGTGATGAAGACATATTTCTCCGTCAGGTTCTCCACCTTCTGTTTCTCCTGATACCATCGGCGAAGGAAGTAAATCCCCAGCAGGGCAGCCAGGTAGAGCCACATGGCTGAAACCTGCAGGGAAGAAGTTTGTAAGAATGAGGGCACACAGGCACCTAGCAAGCCTTGGAGAAACCAAATCCCAACCCCTGCTCCACCATGAAGCTCGCTGCTCTATTTAGCCTCCCTCGCAGTGTTATTGAGGGGAAGGAGAAATTTTGCATGAAGCAATGAGCTGCTTGGAGCAGAGGCAGGCTAAAAGAAGTATAAACAATAGCTCTAGCTAGCTGCTTATTAACTGAACAGCTTAATAAAGAGGAACAGTGTGATCTTATTTACATCTATAGACATAAACGACACTGAGATCAAATATTGTGCAAGCTCAGCATCAGCATCCAACAGGTCATATGCCTTATTTTGCCATCACTGCACCACTTGCTGAAGGTCCAGTACCCAATTTGTTTTGTTTGTTAATTTTATTTTTCGAGTTTTCAGCTTAACAAAAGATATGAAATGTAGTGCATCTTCAGAAATAAAAACATAATTTGACTTCCCTCTTCCCCTTCTATTTCACCTTCTGGTTTCATTTTTATCACTGCATTTCCCCTATAGTTCCTTATAATTGTTACTGTCTAGTTTCCAAATTGGTTGGACAGTGTTCTCGAAGCTACAAACATGAGTCTGACCAAACTGCGGGAGGCAGCGGAAGACAGGAGTGCCTGGTGTGCTCTGGTCCATGGAGTCACGAAGAGTCGGACACGACTAAATGACTAAACAGCAACAACAACAACAGTTACCAAATAAGTTATTATTTAACTTCTTGTGTTGTTTTCTTCCTGCTAATGTAGTTAAATGTTTGCAAATATTTTTTAAATAATCCACGTATTTCTCCCATTCTTTAGTGATTCTTTATTGACCTGATTTTTAAACACATATGACATATTTTGTCATGTGATGAACTGGAGAATACAATGAGAGGTACAAGATCAAGAGTTGTTTTTCCGATTTAAGCAAATCAATTGTGCGCATCAGGAAATATAGCTCCACTTTTTGTTTTCTTTCTTGCGCTCTCTCTCTCCCTTTCTCCATTTATAAGAAGCCCATAAAAGTGTCTTTTTATATTCAGAACATAAGAAAAATGTGTGTGTGTTTGTGTGTGTGTAGATGTGTGTACACACCACACACACACACACACACACACACACACACAGAGACAGACACACATACACAGAAGGGCAAACGTACTTGTATTTTTCCTCTTTTTTCTGCATTTAATGAGCAAATATTCCATGCCCAGCCTAACTGGAAGGATCTACTCTGCAAATGGTATTTGTTGTGTTTAAAGGATCACTCAAGTTCTGATAACATGGTGTGGTTGGTACAATATGATCCCATATAATCCTGAAATATTCTCCATTCTCCAAATGTTTTCTAGTTCAATACTCCTCTAACTCTTTCCGTCAGTTTTGCTAGTTGTAAATATTCTAACCTGAGTATCTGCCAATTTGTGATTGTCGGTATTGTTTCATTTTTCCACTTCCTCACCACAAGAATTCTTGCTGCTGTGGTGGCATACATGAACAGTGGTCTTATGTCTTTCTTAATTTCTAATGGTAAAATGCCTAAAAGAAAGATCTCTGGTTTGTTTGTTTTTAAAGTGTGTCTGAATAATTTCTTGAATTCATTATAGATATTATCCCAGAATCCCCTAATGATTGCACAAGTCCACCACATGTGGTAGTATGACCCCACATCTATTTTACATCTTCAGCAAGTCGGTGACCTTCCTTTATACATTTCCGCTAGTTTCAAGGGGGTATGATGCCATCTATATAACACCTTCATGATGTTCTCCCTAAGGTTACAGCATGCTGTGAATTTAATATCTACCTTCCACAATCTCTCCAACCCCAAATTTGGATCTTGGCATCCAGGGATACACACACACACACACACACACACACATTGCACCAATGTGATATTCTCATTGTTGCTTGCATTGCAATCTTCTTTGCCACAAGGGAGTTTTGGCGAAACCTTTGACTGTTCCATAATTTTTTATAAAAAGAGGGCCTAGAGCCCAAGAAAACCTGTATGGTCCTGTTCCTTTCCTACAAATGGCCTGTCTCGTCCCTCTTAACAAGCAGAATGCACAGAGGCAACAGAGGATGCAGGAAGGAGGGTAAGAGGCATTCCTGCCAGGCAAGGCTCCCTCCTCTCTGTAGCAAAAGCTTTTCATCCACCTGAAGAAATAAATTCCGTTCATAATTTCTTATTAATCAATACTCTTCTATGTTTTCTGGCCACGTATGTACAATTTATTACTGGAATGGGAATTGAAGGATAAGGAAGTAAAGGAGGTCATGATTAGGTGGGGCCAGGATTTCGGTTATGCAATCGAGATGGAACAGTGGGAAAGGTTGTGGAAACAAGACATCAAATTGACTGCCTGTTACATACAGAGCCATCTTTCCCATAGGGTTTTGTGGTGCGTCGCGCCAGGGCGGTGGCCTCTCAGGGGTGCCCCAGAGAGTGGGGGAGCTGCGTGGCTTTGCCGCCGGCCTCCCCTTTCCCTGCACGCCCGCCAGCTGCGCCCCACCAACCATATGGCTGGCGGGCATGCAGCTTCCCTCCCAAGCCTCTGCAGGAATCGCTCTCCCGCAGCGGCATGGGGGAGAGTTGTGCCTCCCCCCATGGCTGGCAGTGTGCAGCTTCACTCCCCCACTATCCGTGGTAATTTGGGGGTGCTGGGAGGATATCTGCACCCCAGCGCCACATCTGCTAAAGACGGCCCTGGTTACACAATAAAGGAAAATCGGATGAAAATGATGTACAGGTGGTATATGACCTCTGCCAGATTAGGTAAAATATATAAATTAAAATCAAATGTATGTTGGAGATGTAAGAAGGCAGAAGGAACAATGTATCATGTATGGTGGGGATGTGAGAAAATAAAAAAGTTCTCGTGTAGTATCCATGAAGAACCAAAAAAGATGTTTAAAACAACATTCGAGAAAAGGCAAGAAGTGTTCCTTTTAGGTATAGTCACAAAAGACATCCCCAATGACAAGAAAAAAATATTCTTATACACAACAGCTGCCGCTAGAATTCCAGTTGCGAAAAATTGGAAAGCAGACTTTGTTCATTCAGTAGCGGAATGGCAAAATAAATTTTGTGAGTTTGTCAATCTGGCCAAAATGACGGCAGCGATCAGATTACAACCAAATCAGAAATTAAGGAAGGAATGGGAGTATGTAGAAGAATACATGACAAAACATTGTTCCAAAATAAATTTATTGATATGCATAGACTGAAATTCGCAAAGTTAAGGTTAAAAAATAAAACAAAGATTTTATGGGTTAATATGTATAATGTATCTCTTTAACACAATATTAAATGATATAAAAATAATTAAATGATGCTAAGCACAGGTGGAGGGAAGTCACAGAGATACAAAGAAAGAAAATGTATAATTGCATACACATTAAAAAATAATAATTTGGTGGTATAATAATTCAGAAGACAGTGGGGTGCAAAAAAAGGAGGTCAGCTCTGTTTGTGATCTGAAGGTGGTTGCATGAATTTCCTAGAGAACTTGACTCTATTTAACTTTCCTACAGCGGAGATATAAGATTCACAATTACAGTTTCAATTTATTTGAAAAGACTGAACATTTACTGAGAAGGCGTGAAAAAACCTCTTAATCTGGATATATTATACATTCTTTTGAGACTTTTTGGATACCATGGGGCAGGGAGGGGGGAGAGCTTCCTGGGAACTTTTACTTTCAATTTTGTGGAACTGCGTAGATTGAAATTAAAAACTGTTAAGGGGAAAAGAAGCCAAATAGCAGCTTTCTTTTAGCAGGACCTGCAAATGTCCGGCATAGATAGACCTATTTAAAACTTTATAAAATAGCCGTACCTCCAAACACCTTGGGGAGAAGCTGTGTGGAGAGGAGAGTGTTAGAACTCCCCCCCCCCGCTCCCTTGTCTTTAAGTTGTTTTTGGGACTCCTGGGATTCTTCTTCTATAGTGAATAGCGACTGCGTGGAACTGTGTGGAATTAAGCCAGTAAGTGGTTCAAGATATTGTATTTTATTTTTTCTTATTGGTTTTTATTGTGAGGTTTTTTCAGGAAAGCTTCAAAATCTGCGGATTAGCCAAACAAGTGGCGGAAGATGCCCAGCTCATTTATACTTCTTCTTAACAACGAAGTCTGGCACATATTGTTGTAAACTATTCCCTAAACCTTCCTTAGATTTAACAGATGAAGGAGATAAGTAAAAGGATGCAAAGCTTGGAAGAAGGAATGAAACAGGCACAGCGAGAAATGAGAGAGTTGAAAAAGGAGGAAGAAAAGACCATAGGAGATGTGTCCGAAATAAGTAAGATGCAGGAAGACTTATGGGATGCTATTGCTTTAAATGAAATGAAGCAGAGAGAAATGAATTTGAGATTTAGAATGGTTCCATAAACACCAGGGGGAAATATCATGAGAAAATTGATCATTGAGATTGCACAATGGTTAAGTATGGAAACAGAGGAGGTAGCAAATACAATTCAAAGTGCATTCGGGATCAAAACAAAAGCTACTAAAGCTTAAAAATTCCCAGGTGATAGTTTGATCATATTTAAAGATAGAGAGATGAGGAATCTGATCCTGAAGAAAAACAGAGAACAAAGACTCTGTATTGATGGAACATTTATAATCATATTTAAGGACATCCCACTTCGTCTCCTGAAGAAATGCCAGCCTTACAAGACTGACACAAATACAGAGAAAAAACTATATTGAATTCAAATGGGAATTCCCAGAAGGGGTCTCATTCTATTACAAAGAAAAGTGGTTTCAACTTAAAAATGTGGATGAGACAAAGAAATTTATGAGAAGATACAAAGAGCTAGGCAAGGAAGAAGACAGCAGCAGCGACCCCGGACCTAGAAGAAGAAGATAATAAGGAAGGAGGAGGAGGAGGAGGAGGACAGGTTTAAATACCTTTTCTCTTTTCTTTTAACAAAAAGTAAAAGAAATCAAGATGGCATTAAAAGCGTGGACATGGAATGTTAATGATTTAAACAATAAAAATAAAAGAAAATTGGGCATGTTTTGTTGAAAAAGAATTTGGATATTATCTGTTTACAAGAGACTCATGTAGCTAGAAAACAGAATTTTGGTTAATAAAAAACTAGGGAATGAATTTATATCTTCAGATGGAAGTAAGAAGAGAGGGGTAGTTTTGTATATAAAACACAAATTTGAGGCACGGCAAATCTTCAAGGACAAGGAAGGTAGGATGATTGCAGTACAAGTCACGTGGCAAGGCGAAAAACTTAATTGTTGGAATTTATGCACCAAACGGCTGTAAGACAGAATTTTATAAATCTTTAGAAGAGAAATTGTTTGACAATGTTGATCAAAAAATTGTAATAATGGGGGACATGAACAGGGTAATTTCATTAGAAATGGACAGATTAAGAAGAAAAATGAAATCAAAAGAAGGAAAGTTACCCAAAACTTTCTTCTCTTTAGTAGAAAGTTGTAATCTGGTAGATGTTTGGAGACTGAGACACCCATTAGAAAAACAATTTACTCACTTTTCAGAGCCAAATCAATCAGCCGCAAGAACAGCATTTTGGTCCCATGGGCTAACTGAGAGGCAAGGTCCGAGTCCCGTCAGAGGTTGATGTTGCAGTATGGAGGTAGTCTGAATAAGTTGAAGCTGGATGCAGGGCAGGTAGTCGGGTGAGGTCAGGAGCTCCGGCAGGATAGCAGGACAGGGTTCGGGCAGGAACTGACAACCAACGAAGTTGCTCCCACAACTTGGGACTGACTTTTATCTGCCCTGAGGCACAGGGTGGCCCCGATCCTCAGGTGACTCACTTCTCCTGGCCTGGAGGCAAGCACTCCTCCTGCGGAAACATAGTTCCCTCCGCCTCTCTGCCCTGAGCCTCTGCAGCTCAGGAGAAGCTGGAGGGTTACCGGACCCAGAGGCAACCTCAGCTTCCCCAACGGGGCTGAGAGCGGAGCACCTGCAGGCAGTGGGTCCTCCACCCCCTCTGGAGCCAGAGCAGACTCAGCTGGTGCCTGCACCTGAGGATCCAGCACAGGTGAGGACCCTTCGGGCTCATGCCCCAGCCCTGGCTCAGCTGGTTCTGTAGGTGGGGAATCCTGTGCAGGCTGGGATTCCTCAGGTTCAGCATCTGAATCCGAATCCCACGCCATCACAAACAGAACTATGTTTGGACATCCAGCGAACTAATACCTAGAGTTATAAAAATTGAGATTGAACCAAAGACACTTTTGGATTACAATGCCTCAAGACTCTTTAGCCCCATTTTCACGAAACATTTAAAGCAGTATCATACAACTTTAGGGACGCAGGTGGCGCTGTGGGTAAAACCTCAGTGCCTAGGACTTGCTGATCGTAAGGTCGGCAGTTCAAATCCCCGCGGCGGCGTGAGCTCCCGTCGTTTGGTCCCAGCTCCTGCCCACCTAGCAGTTTGAAAGCACTCTCAAGTGCAAGTAGATAAATAGGGACCGCTTTATAGCGGGAGGTAAACAGCGTTTCCGTGTGCTGCGCTGGTGCTGGCTCGCCAGCTGCAGCTTCGTCACGCTGGCCACATGACCCGGAAGTGTCTTCGGACGGCACCGGCTCACGGCCTATAGAGCGAGATGAGCACGCAACCCTAGAGTCGGACACGACTGGCCCGTACCTTTTTAAATGAAAGTTTGTTAGATGATCAAGTAATAAATGAGGCAGCACAGAAGGTCTTAACAGAGTATTTTGTGAATAATAGTAATGGAGAAACAAAAATGAGTGTGGTGTGGGATGCAAGCAAAGCGTTGATGCAAGGATTTTTCATACAACAAAATAGTATTAAGAAAAAGATAACAGAGAAGAAAAAATTGGAAATTTTAAATCAGATGACGAAAAATGAGAAAAAGCTAATTAAAAAAACCAAATGATGTCAAAGTTAACCAAAATATTAATATTTGTGGATGCAGAGAAGGCTTTTGATAATATATCTTGGGAATTTATGATAAAATTTTTAGAATTAATGGACATGGAACAATTGTTTATAAGAGGAATAAAAGCCATATATTCAAATCAAAAAGCGAATTTGATAGTAAATAACGTTATAACAGAATATATTGAAATTATGAAAGGTACAAGACAAGGGTGTCCATTGTTACCATTATTATTCATATCGGTACTGGAGGTCCTCCTAAAGAGTATAAGGAAAACTGAAGAAATGAATGTGCTACCAAAAATATTATTTTTGTTCCAATCAATTCCGATAATCAAAGGGGCAGCTATATTTAAGGAGTGGCAGGAAATAATTTCAAGATACATCTGGCAGGGGAAGAAACCAAGAATTAAATTTAAATTGTTAACTGATATTAGTAAAAGAGGGGGCTTTGCCTTGCCAGACTTGAAGTTATACTATGAAGCATCCTGCCTCTATTGGTTGAAGGAATGTTGTTAGAAAATATTTAGAAGGATTTGATCATAGGTTTGGTTGGCACGCATATTAATGGGATGACAAAACAAAAGTGCCTAAAGGATTTGGAAACCACATATTCTGAAGATCTCTATATGAAATATGGGATAGGTATAAAAACCTATTAGAACGTAAAACACCATGGTAGTTGTCACTTTTGGAAGCAATGAGTGTAAAATAGATAAATATGAGTAAAAATTGGGCCATATATGAAAAGTTAGTAAGAGAAGAAGGAAATAGTTGGAAAATTAAAGCTTATGAAGAGGTAAAAGAATATGTAAATGATTGGTTGCCCTATCGCCAAATTAATGAAATGTTTAAAGAAGACTTAAAGAAAAATGGATTTGGTTATATTAAGTCAAAATTTGAAATGGAAATATTAAATAACAAATTTAAAACATTGTCAAAAATGTATAAATTGCTGTTGGAATGGCATTTGAAAGATGAAGAGGTTAAGTCGGTTATGATACATTGGGCCAAAGACTTTGGTTATAATATACAGCTAAAAGACTGGGAGAAATTATGGAAAGAAGGAACAAAATTTACTGCATGCAATGCTTTGAAGGAAAATGTAATGAAAATGATGTATAGATGGTATATTACACCAGTGAAATTAGCTAAAATGTATAAAATAAGCAATAAATGTTGGAAATGTAAGGAAAAGGAAGGCACTTTTTATCATCTGTGGTGGGAATATAAGAAAGTGAAAGGTTTCTGAGAAATGGTTTATAATGAGATGAAAAAGATGTTTACATTTATAAAAAAAACCAGAAGCATTTTTACTTGGTATTGTAGGCTCTGACATTAAAAGACAAGATAAAAAACTGTTTTTATATGCGACAACTACTGCAATAATATTATTGGCACAGAAATGGAAGCAGGAAGAACTACTGGTGAAAGAGGAATGGCAGATGAAATTGATGGACTACGCAGAATTGGATAAGATGACAGGGAGAATTCGAAACCAGCGGGACCAGAAATTCTTGAAAAATTGGAGTAAATATACAAGTTACCTGAAAGACAATTGTAACCAACTGACTACGCTTGTAGGACTACAAGAAGTTTTGTAAGGAGAACTATATGAAATATTGCAGAAAAGATTTATGAGAATGGACTTTAAGTTATGGATGATTAAAAGTAAAAGATAGGATAACAAATGTAAGATTAAGAGATGAGGTTTGAAAATCATTACACGTGGTTGATGGAAGTCTCATTGTTGTATAAAATGAGATGAGATGATATGTTCTGTTTGGAAAATATATGTAAAAAATAATAAAAATGTATATTTTTTTAAAAAAGAATTTGTTCAACCCTTTCCCTCTATTCTGATATATGTAGGAATAGAAAAAGGTGTCCAATCATTTGTATGGTGGATGGAGAAAGACTTGGTAGGTCAGGCTTCCAGTAGACCTAGTGGACCAGCCTCCACCACATCCCATGTACCTAGAATGCCCCATATCTTTTCTGTGAAGATGACAGATCCTAATCTTGCTGCACCCAAGTTTCTTAACTGGGGTCTGCTCATACATCATAAAGGTGTTCATAGGAAGGTAACTTGCAAAAATTCAGAAGGATGAGTGTAGGGGATTGGAGGTTATGATGACCAACCAACCAACCAACCAACCAACCAACCAACCAACCCACCCACACCTTACGTATTCTCTTAGCTTTCACCTCTCTCCCCCCGCTTTGTGGTAGCCTGCCTAGGTTTTCCCAGAATTTTGGGAGAGCGGGTGTGGTGTAGCGGTTAAGAGCGGTAGACTTGTAATCTGGTGAACCGGGTTCGCGTCTCCGCTCCTCCACATGCAGATGCTGGGTGCCCTTGGGCTAGTCACATTTCTTTGAAGTCTTTCAGCCCTACTCACCTCACAGAGTGTTTGTTGTGGGGGAGGAAGGGAAAGGAGAATGTTAGCCGCTTTGAGACTCCTTCAGGTAGTGATAAAGTGGGATATCGAATCCAAACTCCTCCTCCTCCTCTTCTTCTTCCCCTTGAGTATATCGAACACAGTTCTCCGTCCATGTTGGGTCCAGTCCTCTGCCCCCCTTCCTTCTGGATTGTGGGTCAGGGCCTCCAGTCTCACACCCCCAGACAATTTATCCAGCTGCTTGAAACACAGAATCCCAGCTGCCTCCTCTCTGGCCCATGGGGAATCTCCTCCCTGGACATCCCCTGCCCCATATTCCAACTCAAAATCTTGCCACCAGGCTTTATCTGGGGGCACTTCCTGTGGAAGCGTTTAAATGATCCCCTGTTTGAGTATATGCAGCGACAAGCGGGTTGCTAACTCATTTGAGTCCTATCAATAATTATACCTTCCTAGTTGATAATCCCTTTCTGTCCCTCTTAAAGAAAACACATATGAATCTGAATCATATTAACATAAACTACTTTACTTTCAGATTCATTCAGGTTGACAGAGTGGTTCCTGAAGGCAGGTTCAGGTTACATAACAGATAAACTATATACTAGATAGTAGTGAATCATGAGAAGACTGCAACCGAGCAGTTACCAGTTAGCAGCAACCGACCAACCAACCAACCAACCAACCAACTGACAAAACTGCCTGACACGTAGAGGCAGTTAGTCCTCTTGGAATGTTGGACTTGACTGACAGCTTTATATCCCACACTGCCTTCAGAATCTCTGGGCCCACCCCACCCTCATGGTGCTCAGAATCCACCCCCTTTTCCTTACTCATGGAGCTAAACAAAGACATATTATTTCCCCAGTGACTCTGGGCGACCCTGGTTGTTGCTGCCAGAACTGAGACAGGGCCCCACGCATTTCCAAAAGGGAAGGTAGCCAGTCCTGGAGAAGGAAAACTCTGGTTCTAAACCTCCACTGCCTTGCAGCCAAACTCATTCATGAGAAAGTTATTGGGACACTGAGATTAACCCTGAGGTAATATCATGATCCTGCCTTTAACTCAGTGTACTTTGGGGATCGACCAAAGGTATTAATTTCTTTACTGCAACTATAGGCCAGATGCCACATCAAACCAGTTTTTCAGTGGTGCATCTGTGTGGTGTAAGAGAAATCCTCACTGAGTAGGACATTACATTGCAACAGATAAATATTTTAATAGGACTTCCGGGTTAGCGCCTCCGGTAATGGCTGAACTCCTCTGATCGGGAGGAATCTGCTTTGTGGAAATTAGGGTCTGGCCGCCACGGCGAAGGCGGGGACCCACCAAAAACCACAGGCGGGAGAAGCCTGTGAACGTGGGATTCGGCTGGCACCTTTTGCGCCTCCCCTACTCGCAGGGAAACCCGGTTTCGAGGATCCGGAGCGACGTGGGGTGAGTGGCGCGGTGCTTTGAATTGACTGCTTCTTTCACGGAGTGAAGCCGCATTCCTGTTGCCGGAGAGCGCTGACTTTTTCCTGTGGACAATTTGATCTTAAAACAACTACCCGTGAGTAGAACAGAAAATTGGATTTTTAAATGTCTTAATTTGGCACCGAAACGGGGAGGTTTCAAACAGGAAGTCCGCCTTCCCCTTTTGTTAATAGATTGAAGCAAAGAGACTGCAAGCTAAAGTCTTGGAAAGCCTTTCATAAAGGATTAAACTTCCATCGGTTAAATCATCAAACCCCCCTTGGAAGCAGGAGAAGAGGGGGGAAATTTAAGATCGCGTAAGCCTGCAGGAGAGAGTGAAGAAAGTCAAATTACCACCGCTCGGAACTTGGAAACGGGCTGCTAGTAAGACGGAAGTTTTGAATATGCTCATTAACTGTGAATAGATTGTCTGCTGACAGTAAGTTAAAGAAGAGAAATACAATGTTTCCATTGTCTCCTTTTGCGTTTAAAAAGGAGTAAAAGTAATTGAAAATTGAAACTAACTTTATTGTATGAACTGTGCTTAAAAGGATTGATACAAATAGAAATTGTTTCCCCCTAGAGAAAGCCTTTGAAATTGTTACAAGAGCTGAGCTGGGGGAATTTCCACCTGCAAGATAAAACTGTGAGAATCTGGGATTGACCTTGGACCGTTAAGAATGTTGACAGAAGAAGTCTTAGCGGTTGCATTATGTAAGATTAATGATTCACTGGAACAGCTTTATAAGAAGATGGACGCGAGGACTATAAAAATTGATAACTTGGAACAAAAAGTGACTAATTTGGCACAAAAAGTGAATATTAATACAGAAATTATTCAGGAATCGATACAGGGATCCATTTTGACATGGCAAATTGAGGAGAAGGCGGGGGAGAAAGTTTTTGCTGTGGAACCTAAAGTGGCACAAGTGGAGAGGGAGAGAGCCCCAGCCTTACAGTTGCAATTTGATGATTATAAGTTGATGCCTTTCAAGTCTGAATTTAGAGAAAGTCAGACTTTTAGGACTGGAGCCCTGCTTGGACTGGAGAAAGAAAGTTGGATAGATCCCCTCATGCAGGGATTTATTGACCTTTGGGACCTGGACTTGGGTCAGGAGGAGACTGGAGTTGTGGGGACCGCCAGACTTGGAGGAACTTTGAAACACGACAGGAAATATCTTTTGAACTTCAGTTTTAATTATGGAGATTTGGCTGACTTGTCGAGAAGGAATAAAAACATTGCTAGATGGGAATTTCCCCGAGATCTACTTTTCAGCGTCAAAGGAAGGAAAATAAGAACAAGATCAGGAGAAGACAAAGTAAAGTGCATGTATAAATATGAAGAAGACTTGCAGAAGGGACCTGGAAAAGAGTTAAGAGCCTCGGACAGAAGATCACCAGGTTGATGGGCTATATGGAATTGACGGAAATGACTGGCAGAACCCGAGACCAGGGAGAAGAGACGGTGGAAGAATATTGGAAAAAAGTTTAAAATTTATATATGGAAATAATGTAAAATTAATGAGTGTTAGAAAAATGTTGGAAGGGAATTATACGGCTTTAGTAGAAATGTTTTAAGGAATTAAGCATAAATAAGTATTATAGTATTAATGGAAAATAAGGTCAAAATAGGTTAAGATAATTACCTGACAGAAAATAGAGAAAGATGGAAAGGATTTGCTGAAACAATTAATAGAAATGGAATACAAAAAGGGAGGTGAGAGGAGGTTGATGAAACAAGGGAATGAAAGAGAGGATATTGAGATGGTATGATGTGTGTTTTTTGAACTGTTTTTTGCTTTTGTTTAGTTTAAAGTGTTAATGTTAATGTTGTGTTGTGTATTGTTTATATATTGTATTGTATTGTTTTTTCTTCTGCTTTTCTTTTTCTTTTCTTTTCTTCTTTTTGTAAGGTTTAAAAGCAATAAATATTATTTTTAAAAAAAGACAAATATTTTAATAGACTACTACTCTAGAATTTGTAATGAAATCAAATCAAATCAAATCCGTTTATTGTGAGGACCATGCCTGTACACAAACATCAACACAACAATAGTTAAAAAATATTAAAATTCATTACATACTACGCCAACAAAACCTTCATCCCACAAAATAGAAAGAGAGGGAAAACAAGCAACGAGTTAAACAGACGGCAAACACCTGAATATATTACTATATGCTGATGACATGGCTGTCATGGCACTTACTCGAAGGGGCCTACATAGCATGCTGGAGGGGCTCGCAGCTTATTGTTCCCAAAACTCTCTAAAGATAAATTATGACAAAACAAAAATTGTGGTATTTACTAGAGCTCGCCACACATTTAGATGGTCTTTAGATGAACACAAAATTGAACAGTGTCTTTTTTTTAAATATCTTGGTATCACTTTCCAAGCTACATCTAGCTGGCTTGCCCACTTCAAGACTGTAGCCCTTCTAACACGTAGGACAATCGGTGCTCTGCTCAGCAATAAAATACATTGTATATATAAAGATATAAAAGTAGAAATAAACTACAATTAAAAATCCCTGAGCACCCTACCATGGTCCAGCAAGACCTTCAGCAATTCTCAAGTGGTCCGTGGGAAGAAAAGTATCAGAACCACTGGTTTAGAACTTCAGAAAAGAGAAACAACGGAACATCGTTAATAGTGCAAAGACTTCCTTGGTTCATTTGGAGAACTGACATGTTTCTTCAGAATATTCTACACGGCTTGTGCTGGTTTGGGCCAAATGCATCTCCACAGGAAGTCAAAAATGGAGGCTGGCAAGTAAGAGAGAGGAACGTATAAGAGTTTGGCATCCCATCCTGGAGAGTAGCGGATGCGAGGGGAGCAGGAGGTCAGGGCATGTTCTATAGAGTCTGAGACCGGTTGAAAGTTGCTGCTGCCGGTGAAGGAGAAGAATTTCAATAATTTGAGACCTGTGATATAGGAAACAAGAGAAAAGCTAGTGGTACAAAAATATATATGCATTTATTTCTGCATTTATTTATTTATTTAATTTGTATGCTGCCCTATAACTTCACAGGAGATAACCTAAATATTTTGGGTTCTGAAAGGATATGTTAGCTTCTGGATTTCTCTGCCTAGGAGGTCTAAATCTAAGGAGGGGCATCGGGAACATATTCTGTTGCTTTAAGACAGAACCTTTAGCAGCAGCTGATTGTTGTTGTTTAGTCGTGTCCGACTCTTCGTGGCCCCATGGACCAGAGCACGCCAGGCACTCCTGTCTTCCACTGCCTCCCGCAGTTTGGTGAAACTCATGTTGCTAGCTTTGAGAACACTGTCCAACCATCTCATCCTCTGTAATCCCCTTCTCCTTGTGCCCTCCATCTTTCCCAACATCAGGGTCTTTTCCAGGGAGTCTTCTCTTCTCATGAGGTGGCCAAAGTATTGGAGCCTCAGCTTCAGGATCTGTCCTTCCAGTGAGCACTGAGGGCTGACTTCCTTAAGAATGGATAGGTTTGATCTTCTTGCAGTCCATGGGACTCTCAAGAGTCTCCTCCAGCACCAGAATTAAAAACCTTTAGCAATAGGTGATTAGACAGTGTCAATATGTATTTCAGTCAGTAAGTGGGGCTCAATGGTTGTATCTAGGTGAGCGTTGCCATATGCCGGGTTCAGGCCCGGGCAACCCACTAGCAGAGGAAGAAGTAGCGCGATCCCGGTGGGGTGCCATCGCGGCTGCTCCCCCCGCCACACCCCCAGGACACACGCCCTGCCCCAGCCTGCCCCCACCTGCTCTCCGCCTCCCCCCTCTGTGCCGAACCATGAAGCTCTGCCACTGGGGCAGCCCAGCTCCTCTCCCTCTCTGCGGCTTTTAAAAAAAGCATTAACTGGTCTCCTTTCTTAGAGCTGCCTCCCAGGATCAAGCGGGTAGCGGGTGCTGTTTTGGTGTGGGTGTCTGTGCGCCTCTCTCCCTCTCTCCCCCCCCTTGGTAATCTCTTCCCTTTTCTCCGCTGGACACGACCGTGTGTGCGCTTATGTGTGTATAACTTGTCAGCATAGCCCTTGAGCCAGTGCCACTAACTGGACTCATCCACTTCAGCCCCGACTGGGCTAGGCGAGCTGGGTAGCACTTCCAGAGACCACCTTCTGCACAGGAACAGGTCAAAGTGCTGTGGACTCACAGCTTAGAGTTGTGAGCACCGGATTCACTCCAACAAGAAGACAGTCGTCGCAAAGCAGAGTACAGCAGACTCTAGCAGAGTATATAAACAACTCGGAGAGCAGCTCTGTAGAATATCTTCTTTTATTCTATCTACAACTATACAAACTATATACAGAGCTAAATAGGTCTAAGCATAAATGAATGCTGCACCGCACTGAGTTTCTGCAGCTGCTCTTAGCAGCAACCTTATCTCTACACACGATCTCTAACACTCAGTCTCCGACACTGACTGACTGACTGATTTGGTGCTGGAGCAAAATAAGTAGAGAGCAGAACACACCTCCTCCTCTCTGGAGAATCAGCAGACTCCTCAGGAGATTCTTGGATATGGGAGGGGTGAAATCTCCTCATAACTGTCTCTTTGTGTCTCCTCTCCATCTCCCACAACTGATTGTGCTTCCCTTTCCGTGCAGTAAACAAGGAGCCCAGAGCAGCACCCTGCTGGCCCCACCCGCCCAAGGTCCTTTGCTCCACAACCGCAGTGTTGGGCTGAGTTGGTCTCCCACCAGGGCCATCTCTCTCTCTCCCTTCTATGTGTCTCCTTATGTATCATATATGCCAAATTGAATCAAAGATCAAACGACAGGATAGGAATGGGTGCGATTTCATATCTCTCCAGATACAGACCTGAACGTGTCACATTAGCTAGGTTCTGCCCCCACTCCTAAATATAATGAGCACTGTAAATAGACTTCATGCCCCCCCCCATCTCCATCAACCTCAGTCACTGAAAGGGTAAATGGTAAAAAATTTTTTTTAGGATATTGGCCAGTACAGTGTACAAAATTTAGCCTTGTATGTTTTTAAAGGGGGGAGGGGGGAGATTACACACACACACACACACACACACACACACACACACAAACAAACATGTGTCAGTGTGTCCATTGGAGGGGGAATGTAGTCAAAAAGCTTGGGAATCATAACAACATCTTACTGATGGGTGGGATTTGGAAACCAGCAATTTAGCCAGGTGGGTCTCAGGGTCAGTCTCTCTCTCTCTCTCTCTCTCTCTCTCTCTCTCTCTCTCTGTGTGTGTATGTGTGTGTTCCACTGCAACAGTGGGACTTATTAGCACATGCTTTAATTGCAGGCTTTCGCACATTGCAAACCAAACTGAATTCTTCCCCCCGCCCATTTCTACTCACTGCGCTCAAAGTAGCGCTGCCCATAGGCTTCCTTGATGTCAGAAGGGGCTTGGCTCCATGCATTCTTGTAGCTCTCTATCATGTTTGACTGCATGGGTGTTTTGAAAAAACCGGGTTCAATAATGCTGACTCGGACCCCGAAAGGATGCATCTCTCGCCTGAATTGAGGAGGAAAAATCAAGAAACACATCTTGTTACTGAACCAGAATAATAAGGAAGATCATGATTTGGCTTCCATGGAATAGAACATCTTTCCTTGAAGAAGAAGAAGAAGAAGAAGAAGGGAGAGAGGGAGATGTGGTGAAATGCAGCTTCCTGTCTTCTTCTGTCCTGAGGCACCAGGGCATTGTCTATGACCCGACATCAGGCATATTCAGAGGCAGCCACCAGGAGGTTGGTGCTTACAACTCTTGCTGGTACATTAAATTGTTTCCTCAAGAAAAAGAGCTGACTTAGGTGTGCAAACCTCTGCCGATTACTTGGTAAGTCTCTGGTGCAGTCCACATGTCCCAGCACCTGCTCTTTATTCATTGCTGTCCTCTGCTTGAAACTTAGCTGGAGAAGCAGACATCCCACTAAAGCAAGGAGAAAGAGGAAGATACAGAATTATCATGTTTACCTCAGGATGTCAGAGAAGGCTTCCACGCTGTACTTGGATGCAGCATAGGGTACTCCAAAGCATGCCCGTCGTCCCGCCATACTGGACATGTTGACCACCCTCCCTCTGGCTCTTCTCACCAGGGGCAGCATGTGTAGTGTCATGTCAATCATCCCAAGAAAGTTGACACCAATCATCTTTGCAACGCCATCTTTGGTCAGCCACTCACTGGGAGCTGATGGGGCACCAGTGCCTGCATTGTTCACCAAACCCCAGAGCCCTGTGTGAGAAGAAAAAAATCATTCTTATTGTTCCAGGTTCCCACCTGCCCTAATAATTGGATATACACAATTCTTTGGAAATGTGGGTATATCTGATTCTTGTGAGTGCTGTGTGTGTGTGTGTGCTATGCACTATATGCCAAGGATGACGCTGTTAAGTCAAGGCACCCATCTTAACTTCTATCCCACACATCTTTGCTCACTTAGTGCTTAGGATCCCTGCACAGACACCCTTGCAACTTCCGTCATTTCCCTCTGTCAAATGAGCACAGCACTGCAGTGGAGGATAGTATGGAGCCCTGGGCATCAATTTGCACAGCAGCCACCTGATTTCCCTGCATGCTGTCAGAGAATGGAGTCTATAGTTTGGGCCTACGTTTTGCACAGGTTGGTTAGGAGATTTTAGAGTGATTTTGCTATAAAATTAATAAGACATAATACGTGTAGAATATAGCATGCATGGAACACTGAGAGGGTGTTTATGAGTGGGTGATGAGAGGAATAACTAAGAGGGGTTTGTATCATTAATAAATGATTTATATCATTTATTAACAGTAGTACAATAATCTCCCTTCTTGTCTCAGTCTCAGCAGCCACTATGGAGAAGTTATATTAATGTTTAGATTGGATCAGGCAGCATTTCTGAAGAAAGGGCAGCACATATCTCCTCCTCCTGAGTCATTTTCCTGCTGTGGATTGCAGCTCCTCCCAGCTGCTCTTAGGAGGAAAAATTCAGAGTCCAGCATCACCTGCTTGTCAGTTAAAGTTACCATTTTGTACCATCACTTACGGCTTTTCATATATGTGCTTTAAAGAGCAGCTTGATCAGTGGACATTATCAGGTGTCAATGTTTCTCTTAACACCACAAGGAGCTTCACCTGCTGATGTCACAGAATAAGCTGCTGTCAAAGGCACAAAGCAAATGTCTTTCAGATCAGCTTCTTATAGAGGTTGAATTAAGCTGATTGCATAGTTTTAAATTTAAACTTTAAACTTTATTATGAATCAGCAGCTTTTTGCTGGCTGAAAGAATGGCTACTTCTTGAAAACACAGACATTTTGGATCTAGAAGGTTTTAACAATGTATTTGGATGGCATGCATATTTATGGTATGATAAGGTCAAAGCACACAAAGCATTCAAAAACCATATTGTTAGGAAAGCATTGTTTAATGTTTGGATAAGATACAAAGACTTATTGGAAAATAAAACCCCAAGGTGGCTATCACCAATGGAAGCAAAAGCTCTGAAAAGGCTCAATATGGAGGCCAAATGGCCAACATATTGGGAAATTTTGGAGCAAGAAGGAGATAAATTGAGATTGCAGAGTTTTGAAAAATTAAAAAATAAAGTGAGAGATTGGCTCCGCTACTATCAGATAATGGAGGCATATAATTTGGATAAGAAAATAGGCTTCCAAGTGGAAAAGTCAAAATTAGAAACAGAATTGTTAGAACCCAAAACTAAAAATTTATCAAGAATGTATAACTTGCTGTTGAAATGGAATACTCAGGATGAAACGGTGAAATCTGCTATGATTAAATGGGCACAAGATGTTGGACATAATATTATGTTCGCTGACTGGGAACAGTTATGGACCACAGGTATGAAGTTTACGGCATGTAATGCCTTAAGAGAGAATATTATGAAAATGATATACAGGTGGTACATGACCCCAGTCAAGCTTGCAAAAATTTATCATTTGCCCGATAATAAATGTTGGAAATGTAAAGAAACTGAAGGTACATTCTTTCACCTTTGGTGGACGTGCCCAAAGATTAAGGCTTTCTGGGAAATGATATATAATGAACTGAAAAAGGTACTTAAATATACCTTTCTGAAGAAACCAGAGGCCTTTCTCTTGGGCATTGTCGGCCAACTGGTGCTAAAGAAGGACAGAACTTTTTTCATGTATGCTACAACAGCAGCAAGAATACTTATTGCAAAGTATTGGAAGACACAAGATCAACCCACTTTGGAAGAATGGCAGATGAAGGTGATTGACTACATGGAATTGGCGGAAATGACCGGCAGAATCCGAGACCAGGGAGAAGAGTCGGTGAAAGAAGACTGGAAAAAATTTAAGGACTATTTACAGAAATATTGCAAAATTAAGGAACTTTAGAAGGATGTTGGATAGAAACTAAGAGGTTTTTAGCTGTAATGCTTTAAGAGACATGGAAAAAAAAAGGTTAACAATTGGGTAAAAGATTAATGGTAAGGATTTGCTGAACCAACAAATGGAATTGGAATACAAAGAAGGGAGGTATGAGGAGGTCCGGGGAAATAAGAGTAAGGAAGATAGGTTATGGAACATTATTGTGTTTTTAACTGTTTTATTTTGTATGTTTTTTCTTATTTTCTACTTTTTTGCTGTACTTTATACTTTTTTCTTTGTTTTGTGTATTTTTGTGAAACTTTAATAAATATAATTATATATATATATAAAAAAAAATAAAGTTACCATTTTGTACCATCACTTACGGCTTTTCATATATGTGCTTTAAAGAGCAGCTTGATCAGTGGACATTATCAGGTGTCAATGTTTCTCTTCACACCACAAGGAGCTTCACCTGCTGATGTCACAGAATAAGCTGCTGTCAAAGGCACAAAGCAAATGTCTTTCAGATCAGTTGGCAACCCTAGAAGCTTCTTATAGAGGTTGAATTAAGCTGATTCGATAGTTTTAAATTTTTTTTTTACTCACTGATATTTGGATATTTGGATTAATTGTTTCTAATAAGTTTTTTGAATATTACTCGTTCATTTGATATATTTGGAGTCACTTTGGCGACATTGTGTGGGAAAGTGGAATAAAGATACAGATGATACAGAAAATCCCTGGCCTGATCCATCCAGAGGCACTGGCTAATCAGTTTGAGGTTCTGCAACTGCTTGCCAATTTAAATTTAAATTTTAAAAATTTAATTAATTTTTTAAAATTAAGATTAAAATCTTGCAGCATTGATTATGCTCTCTTGTATCTGTGGACATTATCAGATAGGAACATGTATCTTCATACAAAATGAAGTTTCACTGTGTGACTTCACAGAACAAGCTGCTGTCAAAGGCACAAAGCAATAATCTTTCAGGTTATTTAGCAATCGTAGCAGCTCTTGACAGAGGCTGAATTAAGGTGACCCCATGGAATTCCTTCCCCATTCATTGCCTTATTGATTTTAGTTGTTTCTAATACTTTTTAAAATGGTCATAGTTTTTCGTTTTGATATATTGGGAGTCGCTCTGGCTACATTTTGTGGGAAAGTGGAGTAAAGATAAGCAGATGATGATACAGATAATCCCTGGCCTGATCCAGAGCATGGAAACAAAACAACAAACTACCTTTGTTCCCCACTTGTTCTTTCACCCACTCCGTCGCTGCCGCAATGCTCTCTGTACTGGAGACATCCAGAATGGTGGTTTTCAAGCGCTCTGAGGTGACCTTGTCCAGCTGCTCTGCCCCCTTCTGGGTGGTACAGGTTGCCAACACCCGCAGACCCCGGGCATCCAGATGCCTGGCAAGGTGGTTCCCAAGGCCAGCGGAACAGCCGGTGATGAAGACATATTTCTCTGTCAGGTTCTCCACTGTCTGTCTCTCCTGGTACCACCGGCGAAGGAAGTAAAGCCCCAGCAGGGCAGCTAGGTAGAGCCACATGGCTGAAACCTGCAGGGAAGAAGCTTGCAAGAGTGAGGGCACACAGGCACCTAGCAAGCCTTGGAGAAACCAAATCCCAACGCCTGCTCCACTATGAAGCTCGCTGCTCTATTTAGCCTCCCTCGCAGTGTTACTGAGGGGAAGGAGAAATTTTGCATGAAGCAATGAGCTGCTTGGAGCAGAGGGAAGCCAAAACAAGTATAAATAATAGGTCTAGCTAGCTTTTTATTAACTGAAAAGCTCAATAAAGAGGAACAGTATGAGCCTATCTATAAATATTGTGCAAGCTCAGCATCAGCAGCCAACAGATCGTATGCCTTATTTTGCCATTATTGCATCACATATTGCACCAGACGGATCTGAACCAAAGAGAAGGGGCCATGCCAATGTCCTAGCAATGCCCCTCCCCCCGCTTAGGAAGGCATGTTTGCCTCCTGTGATGTTACTTTGGAATCAACTCCAAAGGGTCATTAGGAGTCCTTTCCATCTCACTAATTTGTCGCTTGCTGGCAGGAGAAGGAGAGCTCCAACATTAAACTGTTTTGCTCCATCAATCGCCTCTTTAGGGGGAGGGGGCTGGGGGCACTGAACCCTCCAGGCTCTCCCTCGGCGAAGAGACCCTCCAAACTTGGCAAGCCTCCAAAGGGAATACTGACATCGGACAACATCTCGACATTGCTCCACCATCCACTGCTGCTGCCTTCCCATTGCCAACCCTCAATCCATCTTCCTCCTCCCTGCTCCCACCTCCCGCCTCCTGCCTCACACTGGCTTCTCCTTCTGCCTTTCTTGTGCGTGTGTGTCTTTCGTGTCGGCTTTGGAGCTGTTGCCTTTCTGGTGAAGAGCATGTTATGCTCTCTTGGGCTGCCTCGGGCCCGGGAGCGACAGGAATCGGGCCTGTGATCGATGGGTTGGACATATCTGCTGTATGGGGAAAATATAAAAATTTACTTGAACAGAAAACACCTTGGTGGCTTTCCCCATTAGAAGTGATATCTTTGAAAAAATTAAATGTGAGAAGTAACAGGGTGACATATAGAGAGCTGTTAACCGAGGTGGAACATCAGGTGAAACTGAAAGATTTTGAAGAGATAAGGGATTTATTAACAGATTGGTTACAGTTTCACCAATTAAATGATATCTTTAAGACAGTCAAAAACAAAAAGACCTGTTAGAAAACAATTTGAAATTATTGTCGAAAATGTATAAATTGCTCTTGGAATGGTATGCAAAAGATGAACAGGTTAAATTTGTAATGATACACTGGGCAATGGATTTGGGGCATAATATTCAGGTTTCAGATTGGGAAAGGCTACGGAAAACAGATTTGAAATTCACAGCATGTTGTACGCTGAAAAAAATTTATATGAAAATCATGTACCGGTGGTATTTGACTCCTAGCAAGTGAGCAAAAATGTATAAAGCAAGTACAAATACCCGCTGGAAATGTAAAGAAAAAGAAGGTACCTTTTATCATATGTGGTGGCCATGTAAGGTAGTAAAAGCTTTCTGGGAAATGATATACAGTGGTACCTCGGGTTACAGACGCTTCAGGTTATATACGCTTCAGGTTACAGACTCCGCTAACCCAGAAATGGTACCTCGGGTTAAGAACTTTGCTTCAGGATGAGAACAGAAATCGTGTGGCGGCGACGCGGCAGCAGCAGGAGGCCCCATTAGCTAAAGTGGTGCTTCAGGTTAAGAACAGTTTCAGGTTAAGAACGGACCTCTGGAATGAATTAAGTACGTAATCAGAGGTACCACTGTATAATAAATTGAAAAAAATGTTTAAAATAACTTTTGTAAAAACAAACAAACCAGAAGCTTTTCTATTAGGAACTGTAGGCGCTGATATTCTAAAGCAGGCATAGGCAAACTCGGCCCTCCAGATGTTTTGAGACTACAATTCCCATCATCCCTGACCACTAGTCCTGTTAGCTAGGGATGATGGGAGTGTTAGGATATTTCCGTTCCACCTTAAAAGGGAGCAGGCTTTGTGAGTCAGAGTCTGCACATGTCCTGTTCACAGGATGTTTATGTTTTCTATTGCTTTTGTTTCTCTCTATGTCTGGAGACATCGATGCAGGCAGTCATGGTTTTCTTTGTTCTGATCAACGCTGAATAAAACTTGTAAATAATGCTCTCCTGAGTGCAACTTTTGGCTGTGCATTATCTGCTGATAGAGTGTGCATGAGCTCTGGAATGTGGCAAGCTATTTCTAGAAACTCATGTCACTAATTGCTGATACTGCGTGACTACAGGAGATTGATGGATCGTCCGGCAGCCGGCTTGGGGGCCATGATGGACTTTGTCTCCCTGGCAGTATCCCAACAGGGAGTTGTAGTCCCAAAACAACTGGAGGGCCGCGTTTGCCCATGTCTGCTCTATACCATCTAGATGGATCACGGTCTTGAAGCATAGAGGTTGAAAAGGAATTTGATGTTGTTCTGTAATGTACTTTCAGCCAGGCCTTGGTTATAATGAGCCATGTGTTGGTTTCCATCAGATGTTGACCGGTTTCGGCACCTAAGGTTAGATAACTTATGCATTTAGGGGCACCAAGGATCTTGCAAAGAAAAGTGGCTTGAATTTGTTCGACCCTTTCCCTCTATTCTGACATATGTAGGGATAGAACAAAGATGCCCAATCATTTGTATGGTGGATGGGGAAAGACTTGGTAGGTCAGGCTTCCAGTAGACCTAGTGGACCAGCCTCCACCACATCCCATGTACCTAGAATGCCCCAGATCTTTTCTGTGAAGATGACAGATCCTAATCTTGCTGCACCCCAAGTTTCTTAACTGTGGTCTGCTCATACATCATAAAGGTGTTCATAGGAAGGTAACTTGCAAAAATTCAGAAGGATGAGTGTAGGGGATTGGAGGTTATGATGAATGACCAACCAACCAACCAACCAACCAACCAACCAACCAACCCACACCTTCCGTATTCTCTTAGCTTTCACCTCTCTCCTCCTGCTTTGAGGTAGCCTGCCTAGGTTTTCCCAGAATTCTTATCCTTGAGTACATCAAACACAGTTTTCAGTCCATGTTGGGTCCAGTATTCTGCTCCCCTTCCTTCTAGGTTGTGGGTCAGGGCCTCCAGTCTCACACCCCTAGACAATTTCTTCAGCTGCTTCCTCTCTGGCACATGGGGAATCTCTTCCCTGGACATCTCCTGCCCCAGGGAATCTTGCCACCAGGCTAGATCTGGGGGCACTTCCTTCAGAATCCCTGGGCCCACCCCACCCTCATGGTGCTCAGAATCCACCCCCTTTTCCTTACTCATGGAGCTAAACAAAGACATATTATTTCCCCAGTGACTCTGGGCGACCCTGGTTGTTGCTGCCAGAACTGAGACAGGGCCCCACACATTTCCAAAAGGGAAGGTAGCCAGTCCTGGAGAAGGAAAACTCTGGTTCTAAACCTCCACTGCCTTGCAGCCAAACTCATTCATGAGAAAGTTATTGGGACACTGAGATTAACCCTGAGGTAATATCATGATCCTGCCTTTAACTCAGTGTACTATGGGGATCGACCAAAGGTATTAATTTGTTTAGTGGAACTATAGGCCAAATGCCACATCAAACCAGTTTTTCAGTGATGCATCTGTGTGGTGTGAGAGAAATGCTTACTGAGTAGGACATTACATTGCAACAGATAAATATTTTAATAGACTTCTACTCTAGAATTCCAATTGTAATGCAATAAAATACATTGTATATATAAAGATATAAAAGTAGAAATAAACTACAATTAAAAATCCCTGAGCACCCTACCATGGTCAAGCAAGACCTTCAGCAATTCTCAAGTGGTCCGTGGGAATAAAAGTATCAGAACCACTGGTTTAGAACTTCAGAAAAGAGAAACAACGGAACATCGTTAATAGCGCAAAGACTTCCTTGGTTCATTTGGAGAACTGACATGTTTCTTCAGAATATTCTACACGGCTTGTGCTGGTTTGGGCCAAATGCATCTCCACAGGAAGTCAAGAATGGAGGCTGGCAAGTAAGAGAGAGGAACGTATAAGAGTTTGGCATCCCATCCTGGAGAGTAGCGGATGCGAGGGGAGCAGGAGGTCAGGGCATGTTCTATAGAGTCCGTGACCGGTTGAAAGTTGCTGCTGCCGGTGAAGTGGCAGAATTTTAATAATTTGAGACCTGTGTGTGGGATATAGGAAAGAAAAGAAAACTTAGTGATGCAAAAACATGTATGTATTTATTTTGCATTTATTGATTTGATTTCTATGCTGCCCTATACCTCCGCAGGAGATAACCTAAATATTTTGGGTTCTGAAGAGATATGTTAGCTTCTGGATTTCTCTGCCTAGGAGGTCTAAATCTAAGGAGGAGCATTGGGAGCATTTTCTGTTGCTTTAAGACGGAACCTTTTTCAACAGAGGATTAGACATTGTGTTTCAGGCTGTAGGTGGGGCTTGAGAGTTGTATCTAGGTGAGGGTCGCCATACGCCGGGTTCAGGGGCAGGCAACCCAGGATTTGTCTCTGTCTCGGGCAGGGCCGGATTTAGGTTTGATGAGGCCCTAGGCTACTGAAGATATTGGGGCCCTTGTCCAGCTGTCCTTTGTCAACAACAAATTGTCACTGTTTTTTGTGTTGAATATATGCTATATGGTAATTTATGGACCTAACAGGTATCTAAAGCCATTTGCACATAAGAAAATAAATATTTTATTGAAGTATTTTATTTGATTTGTTTTTGTCTTATATTTTGGAAATGTACATCTAGGTTTTTTTTCCTTTAAATTTTTTTGGGGGCCCCAAGAGAGTGGGACCCTAAGCCATAGTGTATTTAGCTATGGATTTAGAAACCAGCAATTTAGCCTGGTGGGTCTCAGGGTCTCTCTCTCTCTCTCTCTCTCTCTCTCTCTCTCTCTCTCTCTCTGTGTGTGTGTGTGTTCCACTGCAACAGTGTGACTTATTAGCACATGCTTTAATTGCAGGCTTTGCCGTTATAATAGTTGTGTGCTTTCGCACATTGCAAACCAAACTGAATTCTTCCCCCTGCCCATTTCTACTCACTGCGCTCAAAGTAGCGCTGCCCATAGGCTTCCTTGATGTCAGAAGGGGCTTGGCTCCATTCATTCTTGTAGCTCTCTACCGTCTTTGACTGAATGGGTGTTTTGAAACAACCAGGTTCAATAATGCTGACTCGGACCCCGAAAGGATGCATCTCTCGCCTGAATTGAGGAGGAAAAATCAAGAAACACGTCTTCTTACTGAACCAGAATAATAAGGAAGATCATGATTTGCGGTCCATGGAATAGAACATCTTTCCTTGAAGAAGAAGAAGAAGAAGAAGAAGAAGAAGAAGAAGAAGAAGGAGGAGGAGGAGGAGGAGGAGGAGGGAGAGAGGGAGATGTGGTGAAATGCAGCTTCCTGTCTTCTTCTGTCTTGAGGCACCAGGGCATTGTCTATGACCCGACATCAGGTATATTCAGAGGCAGCCACCAGGAGGTTGGTGCTTACAACTCTTGCTGGTACATTAAATTGTTTCCTCAAGAAAAAGAGCTGACTTAGGTGTGCAAACCCCTGCTGATTACTTGGTAAGTCTCTGGTGCAGTCCACATGTCCCAGCACCTGCTCTTTATTCATTGCTGTCCTCTGCTTGAAACTTAGCTGGAGAAGCAGACATCCCACTAAAGCAAGGAGAAAGAGGAAGATACAGAACTATCATGTTTACCTCAGGATGTCAGAGAAGGCTTCCACGCTGTACTTGGATGCGGTATAGGGTACTCCAAAGCATGCCAATCGTCCCATTATACTGGACATGTTGACCACCCTCCCTCTGGCTCTTCTCACCAGGGGCAGCATGTGTAGCGTCATGTCAATCATCCCAAGAAAGTTGACACCGATCATCTTTGCAACGCCATCTTTGGTCAGCCACTCACTGGGAGCTGATGGGGCAGCAATGGCTGCATTGTTCACCAAACCCCAGAGCCCTGTGTGAGAAGAAAAAAATATTCTTATTGTTCCAGGTTCCCACCAGCCTTAATAATTGGATATACACAATTCTTTGGAAATGTGGGTATATCTGATTCTTGTGAGTGCTGTGTGTGTGTGTGCTATGCACTATATGCCAAGGATGACGCTGTTAAGTCAAGGCACCCATCTTAACTTCTATCCCACACATCTTTTGCTCACTTAGTGCTAAGGATCCCTGCACAGACACCCTTGCAACTTCCGTCATTTCCCTCTGTCAAATGAGCACAGCACTGCAGTGGAGGATAGTATGGAGCCCTGGGCATCAATTTGCACAGCAGCCACCTGATTTCCCTGCATGCTGTCAGAGAATGGAGTCTGCAGTTTGGGCCTACGTTTTGCACAGGTTGGTTAGGAGATTTTAGAGTGATTTTGCTATAAAATTAATAAGACATAATACGTGTAGAATATAGCATGCATGGAACACTGAGAGGGTGTTTATGAGAGGGTGATGAGAGGAATAACTAAGAAAGAGGGGTTTGTATCATTAATAAATTATTTATATCATTTATTAACAATAGTACAATAATCTCCCTTCTTGTCTCAGTCTCAGCAGCCACTGTAGGCAGCATTTCTGAAGAAAGGGAACACATATCTCCTCCTTCTGAGTCATTTTCCTGGTGTGGATTGCAGCTCCTCCCAGCTGCTCTTAGGAGGAAAAATTCAGAGTCCAGCATCACCTGCTTGTCAGTTAAAGTTACCATTTTGTACCATCACTTACGGCTTTTCATATATGAGCTTTAAAGAGCAGCTTGATCAGTGAACATTATCAGGTGTCAATGTTTCTCTTCACACCACAAGGAGCTTCACCTGCTGATGTCACAGAATAAGCTGCTGTCAAAGGCACAAAGCAAATGTCTTTCAGATCAGCTTCTTATAGAGGTTGAATTAAGCTGATTGCATAGTTTTAAATTTTTTTTTACTCACTGATATTTGGATATTTGGATTAATTGTTTCTAATAAGTTTTTTGAATATTACTCGTTCATTTGATATATTTGGAGTCACTTTGGCGACATTGTGTGGGAAAGTGGAATAAAGATACTGTCAGGGAACTGACATCGGAGCGAGAGGCGAAGGGGAGGCTCCTAGATGATGCTGGCGAAGGACCCAGCAGCAGGGGGAGAAACAGCTCAGTAGAGGGGGAAGCAAATCAGCGCAACACCAGGGATAAAGGGGGGCAGATGGGGGAATCGGAGAGAGGGCTCCAGGACTCTTCACTGGACCTCAGTGAGGAGGGGACAGGTCCTCAGCTACCCACGCCCTCCCTGCGCAGAAGACTCCCGCGCAGTGAGAGGAGGAGGAGACTGGGTGTCAAACAACTTTTATGTTGGAAGAGGTTCAAGAAACGCCCACTGACGGATTCTGCCAGCGACTGAGGCAGTCACGATTAGAAAGGGCTGTGCAGTCAGAAAGGTTTAACAAGGCAAATCAGCCTAGAGAGGCACCAGTTTACGCACGAGTAACTCATACTCATTACAGCAATCCGTCAGTCCCTGAAAGTTGCTCGTGCGCAGCAGCAGGCAGGCAGCATCATGAGCAAACCCGGAGAAGCGAGCGCCCAGAAGGGAGAAGCTGGAGGGCAAACTCTGGTGGAGAGGAACCGAGAGTTGGAGCAGCATGTGGCCATTCTGACGGCGCGGCTGGACAAAAGGCGGTCTCAAGATGCACAGGTCAGGCCCACCCCCATAGCAAGGAAGGTACTGGGACTGGTGCACAAATTTGGGGGGAAGCCGCAGGAATATAGTGCGTTCCGAACGGAAATAGAGTACGCATTGGAACTGCAGCATGACGATTTTGAAGACGACGCAGCGCGGGTGGCATATATTGTGGGTCACCTGCAGGACGGGGCCAGGGAATGGGTCAGGCCCCTTATGGCGATGCAGAATGCCGCCATGCAGGACCTGAGGAAATTCTTCCAGGCAATGGACGCAATGTTTTCCAGTGATGTACAAAAAAGTGTGACAAAGCGGGAACTGATGAACTGTAAACAGGGGAGCCAGTCAGTTAGGGACTACTGGTCGCGCTTTGCCATGATAGTTCACCGCCTCGGGTGGCAACTGGACTCCGAACCCATACAAATGTTATTCGAGGAGGGGTTGTCCCCAACGGTTAAGGATGAACTTTCCCGCCCACCCCGCCCACAGGGGATGGATCAGCTGACCAAGGCTGTGCTTGCGATTGGCGTGCGGCAGGAAGCGCGGGCCCAGGAGAGGCGGGAAGGGAGAGAGCAACGTTGCCATGACTACCACATTCCTGAAATACCAAGGCAGCCTTCCCCGCCAGCAGAGCCAATGGAAATAGATGGGGCACGCGCGCGGGAAGTTTCAAGCACCAGCGAAGGGCGCAAAAAGGAGGGAAAGGATTGGAAAACCACCAAGAAGTGTTTCCTTTGCCAGCGGCCAGGACATTTTGCCAGAGCCTGCCCTCAAAGAAAGGCCTGGCAAGGAATGGTGGGAGCCGCAGGGGGTGAGGAGGAGGTGGTAAAGGAACAGGAACAGGGAAACGGGAACGTTTGGCTGCCAACCAAGGGGCACAGCAGCCAGGCCAGCCACCAGTAAAAGTGCCCCAACCAGACCCCCCCAAGGCAGCAATAGCCATCGAAGTGGTGCTAGGAACTCCCAAACGGGCACCCAGTCAAGGTGAAAGGGATGCTGGATTCAGGCAGCTCATGTAATTTCTTCAGCAAAGACTTTGCATTAGAGCACCAGCTCCACTTACTGCCTTTGGATTTTCCCTTGCAAGTGACCACCATTGATGGCAGGGAGCTTCTAGGAGGGGAAGTGACACACCAGACCCCACCAATGAGAATGAGAGTGTCCAGGCACTCGGAGACCATCGCCTTTCACGTTGCCTCACTAGCAGGGCCCCCAATAATATTAGGGATGAGCTGGCTAGCACAACATGATCCAGTGGTGGCGTGGCATCAGAGGACAGTCACCTTTGGGTCAGCTTACTGCCTGGAACACTGTCTAGGAGGAGCAACCCCAAGGATGAGCGTGGCCAGGGTGGCTGGGATGGCTGTGGAGCGGAAGGGAGAGGTGCCGCCGCAATATGCAGATCTGCGGGAGGTCTTCAGCAAGAAGGAGGCAGATAGACTGCCACCCCATAGGCCCTTTGACTGCCAGATCAACTTGCTCCCGGGGGCTCAGCTGCCAGTGGGTAAGCTGTATGCCATGTCGGACAGGGAGATGAAGGAGTTGCGGGAATTTATTGACAAGAACCTGAAAAGAGGCTTCATAAGAGAATCAAAGGCGGTGGGGGGCAGTCCGGTGTTCTTTGTGGACAAAAAGGACACAAATAAACCCAGGCTCGTTGTGGACTATAGGGCCGTCAATTTGGTGTCAGAACCCGTGACCTTCCCTATGCCCAGGATTGACGACATTTTAACACGAGTGAGGAAAGGGAAAATTTTTACCAAGCTGGACCTCAGGGGCGCATACAATTTGATCAGGATGAGGGAGGGGGACGAATGGAAGACCACAATGTTCACACCCCTAGGTGCCTTTGAGTACTTAGTTATGCCTTTTGGATTACAGTCGGGCTCCGCCTGTTTTCAAGCTTTCATGCAGCACGTGTTGGGGTCTCTGCTGTACAAGAACTGCGTAGCCTTCTTGGACGACGTCTTAATTTATTCGGACAACGAGGAGCAACATGTTAGAGACGTCAGGGAAGTGTTACAACGGCTGCAGAAGCACCAGTTGTGGGTCAAGCTGGAAAAATGTCAGTTTCACGCCAGAGAAGTCGAGTTTCTGGGGTACAAGTTGTCTGACAAAGGCTTAGCGATGGACCCAAGCAAGGTGCAGGCAGTGCTGGAGTGGAAGGCTCCCAAAACACGGAAGGACATGCAGAGATTCCTAGGGTTCAGCAACTTCTACAGGAAGTTCATCAAGAACTTCGCCCACTTGACAGCGCTCATCACGGATTGCCTCAGTAGCAAAAAGAAGTTTGTGTGGACAGAAGAGGCCCAGCAATCCTTCGAAAAACTGAAGAAGGCGTTCGCATCGGAAGAGCAACTCCTGCACGTAGATCTGGAGAAACCCCTGAGGCTAGAGACCGACACGTCCGACAGAGCCATCGGGGCGGTCCTTTTGCAGCCAGGGAGGGGCAAGCAGGAATGGAAACCGTGTGCCTTTTTCTCGAGAAAACTGAGCAAGTCAGAGCAAAACTATACCGTATAGGACCGTGAACTGCTGGCGATCTACGCGGCCTTTCGTCGTTGGCATCATCTACTGATAGGGGCGCAACAACAGATCCAGGTTTGCACAGATCACAAAAACTTGGAGTACTGGAGGACCGCACGAGTACTCAACCAGAGACAGATTTGATGGGCACAGGAGTTCTCCAAGTTTTTCTTTGAAATCCGATACGTGCCCGGAGAGGAAAACGTCAGAGCAGACGCTCTCTCGCGTAAACCGGAGTACCTGGAAGGAGAGGGGTCGCCGGAGAAACGGCACGTGATCCCCGAGGAACGATGGGTGTGTGGGGGAACTTTGGTGGGGAAACGAGAACTAGCCGGGCTGACCAGAAATGATGTGTTCGCGCAAACTAAAATCCAGGAACTCCGAGACAGAAGAGGGACCCAAGAAGGGTTTGAGGAGAAGGAAGGGGTACTGTACTATAGGGGAGCGCTGTACGCACCAGGGGAGACCCTGAGGGGAAAGGTACTCAAACAACTCCACGACAACCCCACAGCAGGGCACTTTGGGCAGCACAAAACCATGATGCTCGTGACCAGGCAGTTCTGGTGGCCCAGGGTGAGGGAGGATGTACGGGAATATGTATGGGGGTGCGACCGCTGCCAAAGGGCAAAGGGGGAGCGGGCTGCCCCCGCAGGATTACTGGAACCCTTACCCACGCCGGGAAAACCCTGGGAGGTGGTGTCCATTGATTTTATGACAGATTTGCCCAAGTCCCGGGGAAAGACAGCGGTCATGGTAGTGGTCGACCTACTGACAAAAATGTGCCATTTTATAGCTTGCTCACATGCTGTAACGGCAGAGGAAACAGCCCGGTTGTTTGTGGAGCACATCTTCCGGCTGCATGGCACCCCCTTGAGGGTTATCTCTGACCGCGGAAAACAATTTACTTCCCGGTTTTCTTGCGTTTCTCTGGATGCAACTTGGATGCAATTATCTAAGACGCATGTCGAAATAGAAACATAAAAGAACTAAATGATACAGACTTCCAACAGATTTATAGTCGTCAAAAAACCGAGCTGAAGAAGGCGTGTACTCCAAAACAGGGCCCTGTCCTGGTTACCACCACTGAACCGTACATCTGATTCACACTCCGGATACTCCTTTTTGGCCCCATTTGATCCTTCATTCTTTATTCTTTATTCTAATTTTATATAATGTGGACTCTTTTTGACTGCTATTGAGACTTGTATAAAACAATTGTTGTGCACTGGTATTTCATGTACCTTTGTACTATATCATTGTATATTTGAAACGACATTATTTCTGCACTTAAACGTTGTATCCAAACTTACCATTACTTTAAAACTATCATACTTATACGTTGTGTTTAAATCTACTACTAGCTTCAAACTGTTATTCTTAGCAGAATACACACGTTTTTCATTTCAACTCTTGAGTAGGAATTATTCCTTATATTGAAACTTTTGGCCAGAGTTCTTGATATATCCTTTTCAGTGTAGTTTCAACAAGAACTCTTGTATCTGTAGACATTATCAGATAGGAACATGTATCTTCATACAAAATGAAGTTTCACTGTGTGACTTCACAGAACAAGCTGCTGTCAAAGGCATAAAGCAATAATCTTTCAGGTTATTTGGCAATCCTAGTAGCTCTTGACAGAGGCTGAATTAAGGTGACCCCATGGAATTCCTTCCCCATTCATTGCCTTATTGATTTTAATTGTTTCTAATACTTTTTAAAATGGTCATACTTTTTCGTTTTGATATATTGGGAGTCGCTCTGGCTACATTTTGTGGGAAAGTGGAGTAAAGATAAGCAGATGATGATACAGATAATCCCTGGCCTGTTCCAGAGCATGGAAACAAAACAACAAACTACCTTTGTTCCCCACTTGTTCTTTCACCCACTCCGCCGCTGCCGCCACGCTCTCTGTACTGGAGACATCCAGAATGGTGGTTTTCAAGCGCTCTGAGGTGACCTTGTCCAGCTGCTCTGCCCCCTTCTGCGTGAGACAGGCTGCCAGCACCCGCAGGCCCTGGGCATCCAGCTGCCTGGCAAGTAGGTTTCCAAAGCCAGAGTCACACCCCGTGATGAAGACATATTTCTCCGTCAGGTTCTCCACCGTCTGTCTCTCCTGGTACCATCGGCGAAGGAAGTAAAGCCCCAGCAGGGCAGCCAGGTAGAGCCACATGGCTGAAACCTGCAGGGAAGAAGCTTGCAAGAGTGAGGGCACACAGGCACCTAGCAAGCCTTGGAGAAACCAAATCCCAACGCCTGCTCCACCATGAAGCTCGCTGCTCTATTTAGCCTCCCTCGCAGTGTTACTGAGGGGAAGGAGAAATTTTGCATGAAGCAATGAGCTGCTTGGAGCAGAGGGAAGCCAAAACAAGTACAAATAATAATTCTAGCTAGCTTTTTATTAACTGAAAAGCTCAATAAAGAGGAACAGTATGAGCCTATCTATAAATATTGTGCAAGCTCAGCATCAGCAGCCAACAGATCGTATGCCTTATTTTGCCATTATTGCATCACATATTGCACCAGACGGATCTGAACCAAAGAGAAGGGGCCATGCCAATGTCCTAGCAATGCCCACCCACCCCCGCTTAGGAAGGCATGTTTGCCTCCTGTGATGTTACTTTGGAATCAACTCCAAAGGGTCATTAGGAGTCCTTTCCATCTCACTAATTTGTCGCTTACTGGCAGGAGAAGGAGAGCTCCAACATTAAACTGTTTTGCTCCATCAATCGCCTCTTTAGGGGGAGGTGGCTGGGGGCACTGAACCCTCCAGGCTCTCCCTCGGCGAAGAGACCCTCCAAACTTGGCAAGCCTCCAAAGGGAATACTGACATCGGACAACATCTCGACATTGCTCCACCATCCACCGCTGCTGCCTTCCCATTGCCAACCCTCAATCCATCTTCCTCCTCCCTGCTCCCGCCTCCCGCCTCCTGCCTCACACTGGCTTCTCCTTCTGCCTTTCTTGTGCGTGTGTGTCTTTCGTGTCGGCTTTGGAGCTGTTGCCTTTCTGGTGAAGAGCATGTTATGCTCTCTTGGGCTGCCTGGGGCCCGGGAGCGACAGGAATCGGGCCTGTGATCGATGGGTTGGACCTATCTGCTGTATGGGGAAAATATAAAAATTTACTTGAACAGAAAACACCTTGGTGGCTTTCCCCATTAGAAGTGATATCTTTGAAAAAAATAAATGTGAGAAGTAATAGGGTGACATATAGAGAGCTGTTAACCGAGGTGGAACATCAGGTGAAACTGAAAGATTTTGAAGAGATAAGGGATTTATTAACAGATTGGTTACAGTTTCACCAATTAAATGATATCTTTAAGACAGTCAAAAACAAAAAGACCTGTTAGAAAACAATTTGAAATTATTGTCGAAAATGTATAAATTGCTCTTGGAATGGTATGCAAAAGATGAACAGGTTAAATTTGTAATGATACACTGGGCAATGGATTTGGGGCATAATATTCAGGTTTCAGATTGGGAAAGGCTACGGAAAACAGATTTGAAATTCACAGCATGTTGTACGCTGAAAAAAATTTATATGAAAATCATGTACCGGTGGTATTTGACTCCTAGCAAGTGAGCAAAAATGTATAAAGCAAGTACAAATACCCGCTGGAAATGTAAAGAAAAAGAAGGTACCTTTTATCATATGTGGTGGCCATGTAAGGTAGTAAAAGCTTTCTGGGAAATGATATACAGTGGTACCTCAGGTTACAGACGCTTCAGGTTATATACGCTTCAGGTTACAGACTCCGCTAACCCAGAAATAGTACCTCGGTGTCAGGGAACTGACATCGGAGCGAGAGGCGAAGGGGAGGCTCCTAGATGATGCTGGCGAAGGACCCAGCAGCAGGGGGAGAAACAGCTCAGTAGAGGGGGAAGCAAATCAGCGCAACACCAGGGAAAAAGGGGGGCAGATGGGGGAATCGGAGAGAGGGCTCCAGGACTCTTCACTGGACCTCAGTGAGGAGGGCACAGGTCCTCCGCTACCCACGCCCTCCCTGCGCAGAAGACTCCCGCGCAGTGAGAGGAGGAGGAGACTGGGTGTCAAACAACTTTTATGTTGGAAGAGGTTCAAGAAACGCCCACTGACGGATTCTGCCAGCGACTGAGGCAGTCACGATTAGAAAGGGCTGTGCAGTCAGAAAGGTTTAACAAGGCAAATCAGCCTAGAGAGGCACCAGTTTACGCACGAGTAACTCATACCCATTACACTCGGGTTAAGAACTTTGCTTCAGGATGAGAACAGAAATCGTGTAGCGGCGACGCGGCAGCAGCAGGAGACCCCATTAGCTAAAGTGGTGCTTCAGGTTAAGAACAGTTTCAGGTTAAGAACGGACCTCTGGAACGAATTAAGTACGTAATCAGAGGTACCACTGTATAATAAATTGAAAAAAATGTTTAAAATAACTTTTGTAAAAACAAACAAACCAGAAGCTTTTCTATTAGGAACTGTAGGCGCTGATATTCTAAAGCAGGCATAGGCAAACTCGGCCCTCCAGATGTTTTGAGACTACAATTCCCATCATCCCTGACCACTAGTCCTGTTAGCTAGGGATGATGGGAGTGTTAGGATATTTCCGTTCCACCTTAAAAGGGAGCAGGCTTTGTGAGTCAGAGTCTGCGCATGTCCTGTTCACAGGATGTTTATGTTTGCTATTGCTTTCGTTTCTCTCTATGTCTGGAGACATCGATGCAGGCAGTCATGGTTTTCTTTGTTCTGATCAACGCTGAATAAAACTTGTAAATAATGCTCTCCTGAGTGCAACTTTTGGCTGTGCATTATCTGCTGATAGAGTGTGCATGAGCTCTGGAATGTGGCAAGCTATTTCTAGAAACTCATGTCACTAATTGCTGATACTGCGTGACTACGGGAGATCGATGGATCGTCCGGCAGACGGCTTGGGGGCCATGATGGACTTTGTCTCCCTGGCAGTATCCCAACAGGGAGTTGTAGTCCCAAAACAACTGGAGGGCCGCGTTTGCCCATGTCTGCTCTATACCATCTAGATGGATCACGGTCTTGAAGCATAGAGGTTGAAAAGGAATTTGATGTTGTTCTGTAATGTACTTTCAGCCAGGCCTTGGTTATAATGAGCCATGTGTTGGTTTCCATCAGATGAACCAGGAAGGGACCATCCCCAGGCGGGCGAAGCGACAAATATTTCTTGGCATCCTTAACTGGACGAGGGCTGGGCTCACCAGTGGCTGGGAAGAAGATCCCCCCCCCACATGTCGAGCAAGCTGAGACCCTCAACTCCCATGCCCAGGGGGTGCAGACTGCGACCGGGGCAAACTGGACTGGAATGCCTGCTGTATCATGCACCCATACTCCTAGGCCGACCCCTGGGACTGGGATTCTAGAAGGCTGGAATTGGGAGAACAAGGCACCAGAGGAATCAAAAGCCTCACTCCCTTCACTCGTGTCAGAAGGACCATGAGCCTCAAAAACAGTAGACAAGGTGGAAGGGGCAGGCTGTCTTGGATGCTTTAGCTGAGATTCCTGCATTGCAGGGGGTTAAACAAGATGACCCTTGGGTCCTTTCCAGCTGTATGATTCTATGAATGCCAGAGTCTTTCTTTTCAAAGATTGGGGAGATGCTTAACAATACAATATATAGACTTTGTAGCAGGTTTGCTTGCAAAGTGCTATAAGACTGAAGATTTGAGGCTGGACCTCCAAGTCTGAAGGGAGGGGGGGGTTCCTCCATGCTCTCAACTGATGTCTCAACTAACTTCCCCTTCCCTGCCTGAGTTCAGGAAACCTGAAGTCCACAGTGGGAATGCATGTAAGCATTGATTTACCTGTGAGCAAGGCCATTTTTTTTTGGGGGGGGGAACCAGTTTTCTGATATACCAGACTTGGGGTTCAATTTTTTTTCCACTTGGCCCCACCCATTGCAAGCCACCTAAATTACATAATTGCCTATGTGATTGATTTGTATTTGAGTTGGTATTGTAATTTGGTATTGATATAATAAGGCTTATATTGGATATTTTTAAATGAAAATTAATAAAAAAAATTTAAAAAAAATCTGAGTGGAAAAGATTCTGGGATGAGAGATTCTGGGTCATTTTTGCCAGTTCTACATAGTTCTTAAACTTCTCTTGCCATTGTTCTTTAGTTGGTATTTCTCCAGTCTTCCAATTTTGTGCAATCAACATTCTTGCTGCTGTAGTGGCATACATAAATAAAGTCCTCACTTCCTTTGGTATGTCTTGACCTAAAATACCTAACAAAAAGGCTTCTGGTTTTTTTTACAAAAGTTATTTTCAACATTTTTTTCAATTCATTATATATCATTTCCCAGTAGGATTTTACCTTTTTGCAATCCCACCACATATGATAAAACGTACCTTTTGTTTCACATCTCTAACACTCTTTCTTTTCATTTTTATACATTTTTGCCAATTTAACCTGCGATAAATACCATCTATACATCATTTTCATATAATTCTCTCTCGATAATATGCAATCTGTAAATTTCAAATTTACTTTCCACAATTTTATCCGGTCCTGAAATTGTATATTATGTCCTACATCTTGCGCCCATTTGATCATTGCTGATTTTACTTCTTCATCTTTGGTCTCCCTGGAGGAGACTCTTGAGAGTCTCATGGACTGCAAGAAGACCAAACCTATCCATTCTTAAGGAAATCAGCCCTGAGTGCTCACTGGAAGGACAGATCCTGAAGCCGAGGCTCCAATACTTTGGCCACCTCATGAGAAGAGAAGACTCCCTGGAAAAGACCCTGATGTTGGGAACGATGGAGGGCACAAGGAGAAGGGGACGACAGAGGATGAGGTGGTTGGACAGTGTTCTCAAAGCTACCAGCATGAGTTTGACCAAACTGCGGGAGGCAGTGGAAGACAGGAGTGCCTGGCGTGCTCTGGTCCAGGCGGTCACGAAGAGTCAGACACGACTAAACAACATCTCCTTTTTACATGTAGATGCACAATTAATCTCATCCATTTTATATATAGAGGGGACAGGGGAGATGAGTTCATTTAATCCACATTCCTTTCTGAACAACATTAGTGAAGGGAAAGGATTCTACCATTTGGTAGTATTTGTAATTCCTCTGTCATTAAGGAAACCCTGATATAGGGTTGATACTGCCAGTTATGCTTGAATCCATGATTCTCCTGGACAGTTCAGGGATAGACTTTATTTTTAGAAAATGGAAGAAAGTATTTGTGCCCAACATGCTTAATGCATGCACGGTGGTACCTCGGGTTAAGTACTTAATTCGTTCTGGAGGTCCGTTCTTAACCTGAAACTGTTCTTAACCTGAAGCACCACTTTAGCTAATGGGGCCTCCTGCTGCCGCCGCGCCGCTAGAGCATGATTTTTGTTCCCATCCTGAAGTAAAGTTCTTAGCCTGAGGTAATATTTCTGGGTTAGCGGAGTCTGTAACCTGAAGCGTATGTAACCTGAAGCGTATGTAACCCAAGGTACCACTGTAACACTTTAGCAATGCAGGAGGAATTGAATATATGCTAATATCTGATGACTTCCACTAAAGGCATTGTGACAAGTTTGATGCAAAAATGAAGCAGCAATTTCAATTATAGCAACTGAAAGATGAAGGAAGAAAAATATACATGTCTGGTGGGGAGGGTGAGACTGATGGAGTCATTTTAGCTGAGGAAACCAACAAACACAACATTTCCCCACAATATGCAAGTATGTGCTTTAATGCTGATAAGAGCAATGCCCGAAGCAGGTCTATGCAGAAATCTGAAGGGCAAGTCCTCTCACCCTTTCAGTGTGCCAGCGTTGTGAGGGGAGGTTGTAGTCTCCACCTGCCCCTCCAATCCCATGGGTATCCTGTTAAAGGGATCTGGGGGCAGTGGCCATGTCTGCGTGGCCAGGCGGGGCCAGGGCTGATGGCACTCCCCCAGACGGCGGTCCCTGCTGGGATCATCCTATTTGATGTAAGTCTTAGGAACCCCCGCCTGGATTGAGCTACGTGTTACTTCCGGTGGGCGGGCTAGAAGTATATTTTGATTGCCCCATGCCCAAGCCAAACCTGTTTCATCTGTACAGTGGTACCTTGGGTTACATATGCTTCAGGTTACAGACTCCGCTAACCCAGAAATATTACCTCAGGTTAAGAACTTTGCTTCAGGATGAGAACAGAAATCTTGCTCTGGTGGTGTGGCAGCAGCAGGAGGCCCCATTAGCTAAAGTGGCGCTTCAGGTTAAGAACAGTTTCAGGTTAAGAACAGACCTCCAGAACGAATTAAGTACTTAACCTGAGGTACCACTGTATTCCATAAAGTTGTGGCCTGTTTCGATCCAAACCAGTATTAGTGGTCTTTTATTTGTCTGGGGACTGGACCTGCAATAAACCTCTTTACTGAAGACAACATACCTTCAAAATGTAAGAGTATTATGAAAAGGGGATGTCTTTTCAGGCTTCCTAGATAAACCTGTTTAAATTTTGTACGGCAGAAATCCTCTTCAGGGTTAATGCTAGCCCAGCCATATCAAGGAGAAGAGTTACAACATTCAGATTTCCAAGCATGTTCATAGTTCATGGCTGAATCCCGGGAATGGTAGTGGAGCCCTCATGGAGTTGCAATTCCCAGCACCCTTAACAAATTATGGCTCTTTATGGGAAGCCCTGCATCTTCTGGTTAGGAGGCTGTAGTGTGTAGGTGTGAAACATTCAGCTGATCGACCCAAACAGTCTGAGGGGTGATTTCATGGTGTGCCTGTGCAGGGAGTGGGGTTTTATGTTTCAAAATTCCCCCTTCGTTGATGAATATCCCTGTGAATAAACAGAAAGCTCAGTAGATTGATCTTGGTGCAAAGCAGAATGAGTGGGAAGGAGATGAGAGCTCCAGTTGCTACCAGCCTGGAGATGGCGAAAGTAGGAATGACGGCATCGTGCAGCTGTAGTCAACATTCCTTGGTTCTCCTAGAGATTCATGTCTGAAGTGTGTCTATGATCAGCAAAGAGCTTTGGCTGGTCCAGGCCTCCCATAAGCCACAATATAGTCTGCAAGTGAGGCTGGCAGGTACGAGAGGGGGATGAAGATGAATTTGGCATCCGGACCTGCAGTGTAGCGGCTGCGGGGGTAGCGGGAGGTCAGCGCATGCTGCATACAGTTCGTGACCAGGCAGAGATCTGTATTCCTCCATTTACCATTGAAGAACGTCTGGGAAACTAGAGATGGAGGGGGGAAAAGAACAAAAAGAAATCATCCCTGCCTTGTAACTGACTGGGCACAGAGCCCTGGCATCTTCCACAACAGAACTGAAAGATCATATATACCGTATTTTTCACCCTATAGGATAGGACGCACTTTTTCTCCTCCAAAAATGAAGGGGAAATGTGTGTGCGTCCTATGGGGCGAATGCAGGCTTTCGCTGAAGCCTGGAGAGCGAGAGGGGTCGGTGCGCACTGACCCCTCTCGCTCTCCAAGCTTCAGGAAGCCTTTGGAGCCTCCAAACCAGGTCGGGGGACAGCGGGAAGGTGCGCTGCACCTCCCCGCTGTCCCCCAGCTTGTGGGGCTGGCAGCGGGGAGAAGCGCGCAGCGTGCCTTCCCGCTGTCTCCCGACCTGATCTGGAGGCTGGCGATGGGGAGAAGCGCGCTGGTTTGGGCTTAAGGCAGATATCCGCAAGACGTGGGAGCCCGGCGGAAAGTCGCGCCGGTCTCCCAAGGCTTGCGGAGAGCTGCCTATTCTGGGGGCTGGGTTCCGGGGAAGCTAGGGCTGGGGGGGAAATATTTTTTTTCCTTTATTCCCCCCCCCCCAAAAAAAACTAGGTGCGTCCTATGGGCCGGTGCCATATGAAGATATTGCTGCCAGATTTCTGAAGCAGCTGGACCTCAGTTCCCACTTTGCAAAGCTTTTGAGTTGTAAGGGTGGGGGAGTACTTATGAGACTGAAAATGGCAGCCTGTGTCAAGTCCCCCTGGACCTACTGCGGAAGAATTGTGTATCCTGAGGAGATAGGTGGATTGGTTTGTCCAATTCTTCCTTCTTGCTTATTGGTACCTTTGGGACTGGCAGCGGTTTTCGGTTTGCTTTATTGCTTGATTTACTGTTTGTGCTCGAGGTATAAGGGAAGACGTGGCGGGCAAGCTTTTGGCTGAGTAGTACACCTGCCAGGCATTAACTAAACTCCTTTCTGGATAATTTGGGTGGATCTTCGCAGCAGGTACTCACTGCCATACCCTTCCTTGTAGGCTATATTTCTGCCTTCTTGCTTCACAGTAGCCCACGTCTACCTCACAATTTGAGTTCAGGGATCACAGATTCAGTTCTGCCTGCCCTGCCAGTTACTGATTAATTCATCTGCTTCTGAGTGTTAGCCATACCACCTGCCTCTTGCGCACTCGGCTTCTTTGGAACATGACATCTGCATGACACAGCAGATGTTTTTAGATAAATGTAGAAGGAGCAGGGGAAGAACTGCAGAATGACCCATCTGCTTTTCAGAATGTAAGAGCTTCTTAGTTCATGTAGCTTGCCTAACCCAGGTATGTGCCCCATGCAGTCCAGTGCAGACAATGCAGAATGTTATAGGAAATGACCTGAAATGTCAATGGCAACTTCCCCTCCGGTTTCAGCAACCATTCGGAAGAGAGAAAGAACGGGACGGGCAATGTCTCATGGTAGTGGGGCGGGTTCCAGACAGCTTCGGAAAATTCACCACACAGCACCACAGTGTTTGACCGTGTCAAAGTCTACCATCTTTTCATCAGCATCAAATAAAAAATATATATGGTGTATTTATGATAAGATATGAAATGATATGCTAATATGATAATATACATGCATGCATGTATCAGGACCCACCCTACTGGGGGAGGCTGTAATTTGTTTTTAATTGTTTTTAATATCATATTTTAAATTGCTGTGACCTGCCATGGGAACTAATGGGGAAAGGTGAGCAATAAAGCAAGTGTGTGTGTGTGTGTTATTGTTGGCATTGTCTGCTTCGGGAGACAATGGAGTGCATCTCCAGAGGTGAAATCAAACCACTGGAGAATCACAGGGCCTGAAGTGGCCTCTCTGGGGCACAAGCCTGAGCAGTGTGTATGGAGGTCCTGCGCTGCCCAGACAACAAGACCCCCCTCTTGGCCTCACTGATGTGGTCCAAAAGAAAGCAGAGCAAGATGTTTGGCACCAGCTTGGCTGCAGGAGCTGCCAGATGGAGATGTACAAGGTGCTATCCAACCATCTTAGGGTTGTGTAGAGATTTGTGTAGAGTTTACTCTTCAGACTTTTCTAGACGGGTCACAGCAATTTAAAATTTAAAAAAAGTTTAAAACAAAAGCAGCGGGTATGGATTTTTCCACGGGGTTTACTCCTGAAACCTCTTTCACAAATGAGAATAGCTGCAAGGTAGCGGGGGTTTAGGACCAGAGTTTTCCTTCTCTCTCTCTCTATATATATATCCCTGAGTGGGGCAAGGAAAAGCAATTTCTATGTCTCAACTCACAGTTATTCCAGTACTGCAGCCCATAGAGGTCTTTGATCTCAGCTGGCAACTTGTTCCATAAGTTGGTGAGGTTCTTTTTGTAAGTTTCATCAAATTCTGTTGCAAAGCTGCCTGGCTCTATGATGCTAACTTTGACCCCAAAAGGATGTAATTCACGCCTATGATGAAAACAAAAAATTTAAAGAGACAACATGATGACTCCTGAACCCAGAGTTCCTATCTCTCCCTGTGCCCAACCTGCCAGTTACAGACAGATTTCTTACCCATTTTAATGACTGCTTTACCTTTCTTGGGTACGATCAAAAGCAACAGAACTGCTAAATACAAATAGGTCTGTGAGCATGCATAAAAGAGACATGAAGATAGTTTCCTTTTAGGTTAAAAACAGTATGAATTAGGGTTTCTCAGGAGTGTAATCTCACATGCCATTCAAAGTGTCTCTTCCCTACCATAGCGGCAGTAAATGTAAAAGCAGAATGAATGATTTACCTGAGGCTGTCAGAAAATGCTTCCAAAGCAAATTTTGAAGGGCTGTAGCCTCCTCCACTATAAGCAAACCTCCCGACCATGCTAGACACATTGACTAGCCTTCCTTGGGCTCTCCTGATGAGGGGCAGCATGTGCAGCGTCACATCAATTGTTCCCAGCAGGTTCACATCCAGCACCCTCACAAAGTCCTCCTTGGTCAGCCACTCGTTGGGGGCCATTTGCCAGAGGATACCTGCATTGTTCACTAAGCCCCAGAGTCCTGTGGGAAAAGACTCATGGTTTCTCTTTGGAACACATTTTGGGCGGATAGTGCATGAACCCGTCATCTCAAAGAGTGGGAAAACAGCAATAGCCATGGATGCAGAGGTCAGATGCATCCTGGCAAAGCAGAGGCACTGTGGGTGAGGGGTTCCTGTGTCAGAGAAATTGGTCAGTTGTCCACCCTGGATGGGATTGCACGCCCCATGAAGGAGCAGGTTCACAGTTTGGGGGTACTTCCAGTTCCAGCTCTGTCACTGGAAGCTCAGGTAGCCTCAGTGGCTAGAAGCGCTTTTGACCAGCTGCAGTTGGTGTGATTTGACAGCTATGAACATTCCTGGACCTGGAAAGCTTGGCCATAGGAATTCGTGCATGGGTTACTTCAAGGGTGGATGATTACAATGTGCTCTGTGTGGGACTTCACTTGCACTTGGTCCAGAAGTTGCAGGTAGTGCAGATGGCTGCAGCATGGTTGCGACAGGAGTGAGACATTGCCAGCATATAACACGTCTGCTCAGAGAACTGCACTGATTGCCTATTTGCTACCAGGCAAATTTTTAGCATATAAAGCCCTTAACTGCTTGCAACCAGTTTACCTGCGAGATCATCTTATCCTATATATGCCCAATTGACCACTTCAATCTGCAGAACTGGCACCGTTACATAATACCCATTCCGCAGGTGTTGGAAATTGAACTTTGAGTGTGGCAGCACCTACATATAGGAACCGCCAGACCATGGGCATCAGGCAGGCACCTCCTAATTTTGTGTGTGTGTTTAGACAAGCCTACCCATACATGTTGAATGTTGAAAGTCTTAATCCGTTTTTACCTTATTGCTGATTTTATTTTATTGAATGTTTCAGGTAGTTGTTTTTAACTGTTTCCACAGATCATTTTATTGTTTTACACTCTTTGGAAACCACTTTGAGTTTTTTGTTTTCTTTTACAACCCATCAGTCCTAGATTTTATGAAATGTAGACAAGGAAGGAAGGAAAGAAGGAAATGTTACCAGACTGGTGAGGAAGAGAAAGTGTGGGTTTCTTGGTTTCAGAAGCAGCCAAACATTGGATGCAACATACAGCCTATGATATCCATAAGAATAGAATACTCAGTGAACTGTGTTTGGTCAAACCTTTGCTTCCTGCTTGCTCCTTCACCCACTCCGTTGCTGCCGCCACGCTCTCTGTACTGGTGACATCCAGAATGGTGGTTTTCAAGCGCTCTGAGGTGGCCTTGCCCAGCTGCTCTGCCCCCTTCTGCGTGAGACAGGCTGCCAGCACCCGCAGGCCCCGGGCATCCAGCTGCCTGGCAAGTAGGTTTCCAAAGCCAGAGTCACACCCCGTGATGAAGACATATTTCTCCGTCAGGTTCTCCACCGTCTGTCTCTCCTGGTACCATCGGCGAAGGAAGTAAAGCCCCAGCAGGGCAGCCAGGTAGAGCCACATGGCTGAAACCAGCAGGGAAGATAACAGACAGAGTATAAGGGCCAAAGGCACTCCTGTGCATCAACAGCAGGGCAGCTAAAATCTCCATGGAGAATATGAATCATGCAGAATGTTATAGTCAAGGACACATATGTGAGGAATCCCCAATTAGATCTCCCAATACCTTTTTTATTTAGAAGTAGCATCAGGATCCACAGGCCTGTGTTGCTTTCAATCAAGGTCTCTATTGTGGAGTATCCATAATAAAAATGTATGGAAGGAAAGTGCTTAATGTCACGTAAATAAATGTTTCATAAAGGTGCTATGAGACTCACTCATTCAGAAAGAACCTTCCCTTCTCTGCAGGTTAACATTGGAGCAGAATACTTAACCCACACATTTTTTAATGTTGGGTAGCTCACACACACCAATGGGACCCCGTCTTCACTCTAAGCTCTCAAGAAGCATCTTCTTCGTTCTTCCCTGGATCATGGATCAAGCAACTCTGATTGACACAGGAGAGACTCTGTAGGTTTGTAGGTCCAGATTACTGCCAGGGAAAGCATAACCCTCTGGCTGAGGGCTGGCCACCCTTTTCTCTCCACTCTTCACTCTCTGTTCACTTCAGCCCCCCCCCCCCAGATTTCCCCTGTCTGCTTTCCTCTCCCTCAGGCTTTGCGCATTCACTTGTGTCTGCACACGCATACACATTAAATTAAGCCAATACAGTGGTACCTCTGGATACGAACGGGATCCGTTCTGGAGCCCCGTTTGCATCTAGAATCATATATAACTAGTGATGGCACGTCTGCGCATGCGCGCGCCGTTTTTCGCCACTTCTGCGTATGCGCATGACGTCATTTTGAGCCTCTGCACATGCGCAAGCGGCGAAACCTGGAAGTAATGAGCTCCGTTAATTCCGGGTTGCCACGGAGCGCAACTTGAATGTGCTCAACACCAAGCGCATTCCACCCGAGGTATGACTGTACAAGATTAAGCAACACAGCCATTGAGCCATAGGTTCATCATCACTGCCCGGAAAGGGTGTGCTGGAGGACAAACACAAACCTTGCTCCTTGCACAGATGTCAGAAGATGCCTTTAAACATAGCCATGAAAAATCAAAGACTGAACAATTATTTTTATGAGTTTCTTACCTCATCTGTAGAACTTTCAACTGCTGGCAGTTGATGGGGTGTTGCTCCTGAACTTGGTGTCCTTTGTGTTACACAACCAATGCTTGGACTTTTAAACCTTCAGTCCGGAAGTATTGGAGGCCTTTTCCCATTGGCTGGTGGCATGTACCAGTTTCAGATTTCAGATTTCTTCTCTGCTTCTGCCTCTGATGCCCTCTAGGTGTTACTAGGAGGGAACAGATCCTTCCAGTTAGGCTGGGCATGGAATATTTGCTCATTAAATTCAGAAAAAAGAGGAAAAATACAAGTACATTTGCCCTAGCGTGTGTGTGGTGTGTACACACATCTACACACAAACACACACACATTTTTCTTATGTTCTGAATATAAAAAGGCACTTTTATGGGCCTCTTATACATGGAGAAAGAGAGAGAGAGAGAGAGAGAGAGAGGGAGAGAGAGGGCAAGAAAGAAAACAAAAAGTGGAGCTATATTTCCTGATGCGCGCAATTGATCTGCTTAAATTGGAAAAACATCTCTTGATCTTGTACTTCTCATTGTATTCTCCAGTTCATCATATGACAAAATATGTCATATGTGTTTAAAAATCAGGTCAATAAAGAATCACTAAAGAATGGGGGAAATACGTGGATTATTTAAAAAATATTTGCAAACATTTAACTACATTAGCAGGAAGAACACAACACAAGAAGTTAAATAATAACTTATTTGGAAACTAGATAGTAACAATTATAAGGAACTATAGGGGAAATGCAGTGATAAAAGTGAAACCAGAAGATGAAACAGAAGGGGAGGAGGGAAGTCAAATTATGTTTTTATTTCTGAAGATGTACTGCATTTCAGATCTTTTGTAAAACTGAAAACTTGAAAAATAAAATTAACAAACAAAACAAATTGGGGATTGGACCTTGAGCAAGTGCAATATGTGGTGCAGTGATGGCAAAATAAGGCATATGACCTGTTGGATGCTAATGCTGGGCTTGCACAATATCTGAGCTTAGTGTTGCTTATGTCTAGATATTTATAGGATCATACTGTTCCTCTTCATTTGGTTGTTCAGTGAATAAGCAGCTAGCTAGAGCTATTGTTTATACTTGTTTTAGCTTGCCTCTGCTGCAAGCAGCTCATTGCTTCATTTCTCCTTCCCCTCAATAACACTGCGAGGGAGGCTAAATAGAGCAGTGAGCTTCATGGTGGAGCAGGGGTTGGGATTTGGTTTCTCCAAGGCTTGCTAGGTGCCTGTGTGCCCTCATTCTTGCAAACTTCTTCCCTGCAGGTTTCAGCCATGTGGCTCTACCTAGCTGCCCTGCTGGGGCTTTATTTCCTTCGCCGATGGTACCAGGAGAGACAGACGGTGGAGAACCTGACGGAGAAATATGTCTTCATCACAGGCTGTTCCTCTGGCTTTGGGAACCACCTTGCCAGGCATCTGGATGCCCGGGGTCTGTGGGTGTTGGCAACCTGTACCACCCAGAAGGGGGCAGAGCAGCTGGACAAGGTCACCTCAGAGCGCTTGAAAACCACCGTTCTGGATGTCACCAGTACAGAGAGCGTTGCGGCAGCGACGGAGTGGGTGAAAGAACAAGTGGGGAACAAAGGTAGCTTTTTGTTGTTTTGTTTCCATGCTCTGGATCAGGCCAGGGATTATCTGTATCATCATCTGCTTATCTTTATTCCACTTTCCCACAAAATATGACCTGAGTGACTCCCAATACAGTGGTACCTCGGGTTAAGTACTTAATTAGTTCTGGAGGTCCGTTCTTAAGCTGAAACTGTTCCTAACCTGAAGCACCACTTTAGCTAATGGGGCCTCCTGCTGCCGCTCCACCGCCGGAGCGCGATTTCTGTTCTCATCCTGAAGTTCTTAATCCGAGGTTAGTGGAGTCTGTAACCTGAAGTGTATGTAACCTGAAGCGTATGTAACCCGAAGTACCACTGTATATCAAAAATAAAATGTATACAGACCATGCTCAAAGCATGGAAAACACAAATAGGCAAACTATCCCCAACCCCATCCCCACTAATCCCCCTGGCGTACCACCCATTATTCCACCATGCAGCACACAACCTTCAGATAAAAACCTGGCGAACCAAAGGCTTATATCGCCTAATAGACTTTTATAAAAATAACAAACCTTTGTCAACACAAGAAATACAAGACAAACTAGAAGACACCCAAATGCCCTGGTTAACACAACACCAACTACATGCCCTCTTAAACAACCCAACAGTAAAATTAGCAGCAACTAGGCCCCTGACAACCTTTGAAAACCTCCTCCTAACAACAAAGGGAAACGGTAAAGGGACGGTACCGCAATATACAAAATACTACTCCAAAATCCCACAAACCCCCTAGACGCAATCAAAAAACAATGGGAGAATGACATAGGCTATGAGATTAACCCCACTCAATGGACCAGAATGTGGTCTAAACCCCCCTTTAAATCCATATCAACGAAAAGAAAAGAACTCACACTGAAACTCACCTACAGGTGGTACCTAACACCAAGGAAACTAGCGCTAATACGCCCAGGAACCTCACCAAAATGCTGGAGAGGGTGCACCTCCACAGGCACATACCTCCACATGTGGTGGGAGTGTCCCAAAATCCAACTATTCTGGACAACAGCCATACGAGAAATATGTAAAATAACTAAGCAAGTATAAGATATCACCCCAGAATTGGCCCTACTAAACATCTTCCAAGACAACAATGCCCATTTACACCATAAAGAACTCATAACCCACCTACTTTCAGCAGCCAGGAACACCATAACCAGACACTGGAGAGACCTGTCAGGAGTAAGCATGGACCAATGGTACCAAATAGTATGGGAAACAGCCCTACTAGAAAAATTAACTAATAAACTGAAACTGACATGGGGACATACCCCGGTATGGCTCCCCTTTATCACATACACAGCCCAACAAGACAATGACAATAATCCACCAACAGCATACAAATCAATATGGCTAACCTGGTCCAAAACACCCACCCACCTCACTCACGCACGAAAACAAAGATCACCACAGCCAATCACACCCTAGGCCAACCCCAACCTCTCTCACCACCAAAGGAACACAAGTAACGCTGACACCAAACTCTACATACATTAAGCATAATAGAAACATCGCCACCCGACCCCACCCCCATCCATCTCCCCTCCCCCCACTCCCCCTTTCTTTTTCCTTCCTTCCTTTTTTTCTTCTTCTCCCCCTAATGCCTCAACAAATGAAATGGATTTGTAAAAATGTTACATGGGAAAAAAATACGAGGCATTACACTTACTTCTGTAAAACAAGAAAATCCTTAATAAAATATTAGAAAAACTAAAATAATAATAATAATAATAATAATAAAAAATGTATGACCATTTTAAAAAGTATTAGAAACAACTAAAATCAATAAGGCAATGAATGGGGAAGGAATTCCATGGGGTGACCTTAATTCAACCTCTGTCAAGAGCTGCTAGGATTGCCAAATAACCTGAAAGATTATTGCTTTGTGCCTTTGACAGCAGCTTGTTCTGTGAAGTCACATAGTGAAACTTCATTTTGTATTAAGATAATTGTTCCTGTCTGATAATGTCCACTGATCAACCTGATTCTAAAAGCACAGATATCATAATCGGTGTTGCAAGATTTTAATTTTAACTGACAAGCAGCTGCAGGACCTCAAACTGATTAGCCAGATTTTGCAGTGTAGGAGAAGCCTCTGGAGTCATTTGGCTGATCTACATTGAATTTTTCCTCCTAATAGCTGCCGGGAAAGGAGGCAATTTAGATGGGGGGAAATACTTGGGAGAAGAAGGAACCAGAGCAGCTATATTGCAATATGTTTTAAGATGCTTCCCATTTAAATGTGTTTGGGGAGCCCAGAGCAGAGAATATGGAAGGTATCACCTTCTGGATCAGGCCAATGTCTCTTCTCAGCCACCATTCAGTTACAAGCAGATGACTTCTCAAAAGCAGCAATCAAGCGCACTCTCCCTTCCTGTGCTTTCCAGCATTCGGTATTTGGAAGATTTTTGCTTCCAGTATAGAGGCAGAGCATAGACATCTTGGTTGTCCAATCCACTTTTAAAACCATCCAAGTGGGTGGGCATCCCTATCTCCTGAACCTTCCAACATTCAACTTCATTGGATGTCCACGTGTTCCAGTGTTGGAGAATGAGAAGCAGTGTGGTGTAGTTCCCTGGGCCTTGGAGTTCCCTAACCTATTGGTATTGGGGGACTTCAACATCCATGCCGATGCCACTCCCTCCTCACAGGCTCTGGACCTGGCGTCTTCCATGGCAATGCTAGGGCTCTCCCAGTTTGTTTCGGCCCCACACATCAAGCAGGCCACACGCTGGATTTGATCTTTGGCGTTTGTATAGATGTGATCATGTCTCCTTCGATGAAGGTGCCATGGTCTGATCACTACGCTCTGAAAGCCAGGATTGACTTTCCACCCCCACCCTGCTTGGGTGGCGAGCCGATTTGGGCTCGCCCGCAGAGGCTGATGGACCCTGACAGATTCCGCCAAGCCTTGCGGGACCTTGCTCCCCCTGGCGACTCATTGACTGAGCTAGTTGAGGGCGGGAATATCCAGCTCCTGGCAGCCATCAATGAGATCGCACCTAAGCGCCCTCTGCGACCCCACGGAAACCGGGCTCCCTGGTTTACCAAGGAGCTTCAGAAAATGAAGCGGGACCTCAGACGGCTAGAGTGAGTATGGCGGGGTGCCCGTGACGGAGCCTCAAAAACATCTTATAGGGTTTTTATAAAAACCTATGAGATGGCAGTGAAGGCCGCTAAGAAGTCTTACTTCTCGGTCTCCATTGCATCCGCTAGCTCTCGCCCAGCACAATTATTTAGTATAATCAGGTTTTAACGTCCCTTGAAGGACAGCCAAATTTAGATAACAATTTGACACACAGCTGTGAGGCATTTGCGAGCTTTTTTGTGGAGAAGGTCCTGTTGCTCCGCCATGACCTCCCTGCCAATTTGGATACACTAAAGGAACTGGAGGCCCCTCGACTGTCCTCGGGTCCAGTATTGGACCACTTTGACCGGATATCCCCAGCCAATGTGGACAGACTCCTCCGAGCTGGAAAGCCCACCACCTGTCCTCTCGACCCGTGCCCGTCTTGGCTGATTAGAGCGTGTCCAGACGAGGTGCAGGCCCCCCTGGGGGATATCATCAATTTATCCCTTGGCACCGGGATATTCCCAGGGGAACTGAAGGAGGCAGTGGTGCGCCCACTCTTAAAGAAAACATCATTAGATCCCTTAGGTCTATCCAATTACCGCCCGGTTTCGAATCTTCCATTCCTGGGTAAGATGATTGAGAGAGCGGTTGCTGAACAGCTTGGCAGGTTTCTGGATGAAACATCAGCTCTGGATCCATTCCAGTCCGGTTTCCGCGCTGGTCATGGGACCGAGACGGCTCTGGTCTGTTGGGTGTAGTGAAGGGTTAACCTTCTGTGTCTCGAGGCTGAGAGGAGGCGCTTACAAGGGAAGTAAGCCAGGACGTGACGAAAGCAGCTTGGAATGCTGTGAGCTGAGTGAAAAGTGAAAGCAGCTTTGTTACGCAGCTGCAAACAGAGGAAGAAGATGCAGCTTGAATCAGATGGAATTTCTTGTTTGTAAATATGCTACTTTTGAGCAAATAAAGTGATATTAGGACAGAAGAAACGTGTGGGACTTGTTTTACTGCCCTTTCAACATGGACGCTGTGCAATTCTGCTAATTGCTTTACGACCTGCAGAGGCGTGCAGGGGAAGCGTGCCGGACGCCGAACAATAAAGCAATAAATCTACCTAACAAAGGTTATGGGTGAACGTGAAGCGTGTGAGAAAGGGCTTTGAAGCTTTATTTGCTGATCGTCAGTTTGATCGACTGCCAAGCAAGACTTCAAAGGGCAGATCGGAGGAGGCTGACGGAGAGGGAGCTGAGAGCCATGTCGTCCGGAGTGCCCAGTTTGGCTGCTGAGTGAGTACCTTTGCAAAAGGCCAACAGAAGGGAGGCAATGGCTCAGCCCCGTGAACATGGCTTTGAGCTAAAACTGCCATTTCAGAAACTGACTAGCCAAAGTTGGTTGCAGTGGAGCTTTCAAGTAGAGTTGGGGAGCAGCTGTGGAATGTAATTCACCCCACACAGAATGCAGCTGGGAAAGCAGAGGCTAAGAGGGCTGCAGAGCAAAGTGAAGTTGAGAAGCGTGTGCTTGCTTTTTTGGCAGAAAGTGTGGATGCTCATCTGGTGCCTGTTGTGCTGGGTGCAAGAAAGCCAGAGGCCGCTTGGCTAGCACTCCGAGAAGCTTGTGGAGCTGAGTGGGAAGCAAGGGCCGAGAAGTGGCTGCATCCGAAAGGGAGAGGCAAGATGGCACCGGCCACATTCTTGAGAGCCGATACACAGCTGGGAGGAGCTGGGAGCCCCCACAGGGGGGCGAAGGGACTGTTGCTGTTGTTGTTGCTAGCAATGCTGCTTGTGCTTTTGCTGAGCCTGGGAGCTGTGTGGATGCTGCAACGTGTCTGTGTGAGGAACCTGGAGAGAGGGTGCAGGAAAACGTCCTGGAGACCCTGTGAGCAGTGGGGGGGCAGTGAGCAGTGAAAACTCAGAGATGCTTCTTTCTCCAAAAACTGCCAAGAGTTGTTTACGTCGTGAGTCGGAGCCTGGGAAGCTGAAAAGAGCTAAAGGCTTCAAGGCTGGCCACCTGCAGCAAGTAGAGATAAGAGCTTCAGAGTTGTGTGGGAACGCCGAGACAAGTCCAGTCTCCATGGCAACTGAGAGAGTTGCATCTACGGAAGCTGTGAAGGTCGTGGGCAAGTCTTCCTGCCGGGGGGAGTCTGTTGCCGTGACAACCAGAGAGGACATCTGCAGAAGCCCCAAGGAGGGGGGTAGTGAGGAGATTGTTGCCCTGGCGACCCAGGAATGTAAACAACAAGACTTTCTCACTGTAATAATAGACTCTGGTGCCTCAAATTCGCTAGTGCCATCTAGCAGTCTTTTGAGGAATTGCAGGACAGTAAAAACTGAGAAATATGTGACAATTGCAGATGGAAGCAGAAAAAGGCTAACAGAGACAGGCTATTTCTTCTGTCCTTTCCTTAAGCATGAAGTCAAAGCTTATGCAGTGCCCGGTTTAACTAACTGTTTGTTAAGTGTGCATGATCTACTCATTGATGATTTTCAAATTTCTTTTGCAGGTGACAAATGTGAATTCTCCAAGGATGGGAAACACGTGTACACAGTGCAGTCTAAAGATAATTAGTTTGCTGTAAATGTGCCTTTTTCCACAGGAGAGGATGACACCGAAGATGCGAAGGGCCAATGTGTGAATGTAGCGCCTCACCATGGTTGTTCACATATTTGGCACCGACGCTTCACCCATTTGAATTGCAAATATCTCCAGAAAGCACCAGAGCTGACACAAGGGTGCAAATTTAATGTTTGTGACAAATTTCTAGATTACAATGCATGTAAACAGGCGAAAGTTGTGACATGCTCATATCCAAAGTCAGAGAGGCAGACCACACAACCCTTTGAATTAATTCATGCAGATTTGTGTGGACCCATGTCTGTTGAGTCACTGGGAGGTTCGAAGTATTCTCTGCTTTTGATTGATGATTTTTCGAGGTCTGCTTGGACCTTCTCTCTGAAAACGAAAGGGGAGGCAGCTAAAATGATCAGGGATTGGATCACCGCAGTTGAGGTAACCTTTTCCACCAAAGTTCGTGGTTTTCAAAGTGACAGAGGTGCTGAATTCACTGGTTCTGCTTTACAGGATTTCTTTAGGGAGAAGGGGATTAGCCACAGACTGACCGCTCCTTACTCTCCGCAACAGAATGGGCTGGCAGAGAGAAAGAACAGGATGGTGCAGGAAGCTGTGTCTGCGGTCCTGTGGGACGCAGGGCTACCCCAGAAATATTGGTCTGAGGCCTGGCGCTATGTGGTCCATACGGAGAATAGAGTGTACAACTCTAGTGTAGGAAATACACCGTATTTCTTACTGCATGGAAAGAAGCCTAAGGTACACTACCTTCGTGTGTTTGGTTGTGAGGCTTGGGTGCTTATTCCAAAGGCTCTACGCAAAAAAGGTGAGCCAAGATCTAAAAGAATGATCTTTGTAGGGTATGAGCCTGGCTCAAAGGCCTGGCGGTTTGCGTACCCAAGTGGAGACCAGTCTAGGTTGGTGATAAGCAATAGCGCTGAGTTCTGTGAGCAAGCCGGTTGGAAGCGTCTGCACGCTAATCCAGACGTGATTCCACAGCAGTTCTATGACTCAGATGTTGAGGAGGAAGAGGAACTTGTTGCTGGGGACCACGGTCCAGAGCGACAGAGTCCAAGGCAGGGACAGCTCAGGATCCCTCAGAGGGGGGAACCTAGAACACCTCCTCAGGCAAGTGTCAAGTTTGAGCCAAAGAGTGAGCCTTCTTCACCTGCTGGACCAGCTGTAAGGCCCAAGAGGCGCAGCAGGTCAGAGGGGGAAGACACTGAAGTTGAGGATGATTTAGCTGGACCCAGTGAAGCGGCAGGGTCACCAGGATTCACACTGAGGAGATCAGCGAGGACAAGGAGGCCTCCTGATCGGTACGACGCTTCAGGCGTCTGGGTAGGTTCTGCAAGATGTGAACCTGAATCCTTCGAGGATATTCAGAGTTTACCTGAAGGACAGCCAGCAAGTAGAACGCGCTGCGTTCGAAAATACTGAAGTGTTTCAGTCAGCCCTAGGGAGTTTGTTGTACTTCTCCCAGTGGAGCAGACCTGATATAGTGTTTGCTGTCAATCTGCTCAGCAGGGAAGCTTCAAACCCTAGTGTGCAAGCCTGGAATGGCATCAAGAGAGTTCTGAGGTATTTGCAGGAGACCAAAGAATTTTGTCTTAGGTTGCCAGCACAAGGAGAAGTCAAACTGACTTGCTTTGTGGACTCGGATTGGGCTAATCTTGAGGATCGCAAGTCTGTGTCTGGCCTAGTGGTGAAGTTTGGGAACTCAGTAGTTGGATGGAGGTCCAAGAAGCAAAGTCTTATAGCGCTCTCATCCACTGAGGCTGAGTTTAGTGCTCTTTCAGAGGTGTGCAGAGAAGTAGAGTTCTATGCTTGCTTGGTGCAGGAACTCTGCGAAGTGGATTGTCTGTCGATACGTGTTTTCGAGGACAATCAACCATGCCTGCGTTTGGCAGAGTCAGGTCAGTTCAAGGCCAGAACTAAACACCTAGACATTCACTTTCGGAATGTGTGCCAGAGTGTTCAGGAGGGATTAGTTGCGCTGAAGTATTGTCCCTCTGCCAAGAACCTAGCTGATGGGTTCACGAAGCCACTCACCTTCCAAAGACATGGGGAGTTTTGTGAAGGTCTGGGTTTGGGACGACCAAGGGTCGATTCTCCCCTCAGGCGCGAGACAAGAGGGGGTGTTGGGTGTAGTGAAGGGTTAACCTTCTGTGTCTCGAGGCTGAGAGGAGGCGCTTACAAGGGAAGTAAGCCAGGACGTGACGAAAGCCGCTTGGAATGCTGTGAGCTGAGTGAAAAGTGAAAGCAGCTTTGTTACGCAGCTGCAAACAGAGGAAGAAGATGCAGCTTGAATCAGATGGAATTTCTTGTTTGTAAATATGCTACTTTTGAGCAAATAAAGTGATATTAGGACAGAAGAAATGTGTGGGACTTGTTTTACTGCCCTTTCAACACGGACGCTGTGCAATTCTCCTAATTGCTTTACGACCTGCAGAGGCGTGCAGGGGAAGCGTGCCGGACGCCGAACAATAAAGCAATAAATCTACCTAACAAAGGTGATGTAATCCATAGATGGATTTGTGCAATCTCCACACAACATCCTGCCTTAAATTCTCAAACCCCGGAGGAGGAATCATGTACAGCTCCTCCTGGAGATCTGAGTTAATCCTCGAGCAACTAACCTGGCTTTATACTGCGGCTCTCCAGCGTCAGTGGGTTTCAAGCGGTAAACCCACCTGGAACTCACAGCCTGCTTGCCCGGTGGCAACTCTGTGAGTGAGAACACACCTAGATCTTTCATGGACTTAATCTCTTTGTCCATTGCTCTGTGCCACTTGCCTGCTTCTTCCTCTGGTTAGGCTCTGGTCGCCCTAACAGACGATCTCCGCAGGCTGCTGGATCGAAGCGGGTCGGGGCTGCTGATTCTTCTAGACCTGTCAGCAGCCTTCGACATGGTCGATCACGAACTCCTGGACCACCACCTTGCCGACATGGGGATCCAGGGCACAGTCCTTCAATGGCTGCGCTCGTTTCTCTCTGGTCGTGGTCAGAGTGTGGCGCTTGGGGGGGGATTGTCATCGCGCCACTCCTTGGTGTGTGGAGTGCCTCAGGGTGCGATACTCTCCCCAATGCTTTTTAACATCTTTATGCGCCCCCTCGCCCAGCTTGTTCGGAGTTTTGGGCTGGGTTGACATCAGTATGCCGATGACACCCAACTCTATACTATACCAGCTGCACTGGCTCCCGGTGGAGTACAGGGTCAGGTTTAAGGGGCTGGTTTTAACCTTTAAAGCCCTATACGGCCTAGGACCCTCGTACCTATGGGACCGCCTCTCCTGGTATGTCCCACAGAGGAACCTATGGTCTGCAAATAAAAACATCCTGAAGGTCCCAGGCCACAGAGAGGTTAGGCTGGCCTCAACTAGAGCCAGGGCTTTGTCGGCTGCGGCTCCAATCTGGTGGAATGCTCTGTCACAAGAGACTAGGGCCCTGCGGGACCTGACATCTTTCCGCAGGGCCTGCAAGACAGAGCTGTTCCACCAGACCTTTGGCAAGGGCACAGCCTGACTCCCTCCTCTGGCAATCTGCACAGAATTTTGCTTAACGGTTGCCATCAATTTGATTTTAATTAATTTTTATAATGAAATGTTTTTAGAATGTGGGATAATTTGTTGTTAGCCGCCCTGAGCCCGGCTTCGGCTGGGGAGGGTGGGATATAAATAATATTTTTTATTATTATTATTATTATTATTAGTTGTTAGAGTTTCAGACTAGGACCTGGGAGACCTGGGCTCAAATCCCCACTTGGCATACTGCTCATTGGGTGACCTTGGGCAGTCACTGCCTCTCAACCTAACCAACCTCACAGGGTTGTGAGGATTAAATGAGGAAAGTGAGAACCATGTGTGCCACTTCAAGCCCCTTAGAGTGGGGAAAAGATGGGCTATAAACATGCCCACTTCATGCTCCCCCTAATTCTAGATCATTTATGAATAAGATAAAAGCCACAGGTCCCAACACTGATCTTTGGAGAACTCCAGTTTCTACATCTCCCCATCTAGATATTCCATTTATTCCTCTACTCTGTGTCCTGCTTCTTAACCAGTTTCATGACTGCTCAGCTTATTCAGGAGTCGGCAGTCTAAGTACACTAGGTCAACTGGATCAGTTTTATCCAACAGATCTACTTTGGATAAGCCTTCATGCTCTTTGCTAAATTTCATGTAAAGGCCTCCCAAAATGGCCCCCAGAGGTCACTGGTTGGCCTTCCTTTTAAAACTGTGTGAATCCCTGGGGAAATATTGGATCTCCAGCAATACTAAGATCAAATGCAAGAGCAGGGACGCATACTGAACTCTCTCTCTCTCTCTCTCTCTCTCTCTCTCTCTCTCTCTCTCTCGGTATATCTCCAGAGATAAACATTTGTTGGTCAAAATTGTCTGTTTCAGTCCAGTGTTTTCTGTGTTGTCTTTCTCAATTTGCAGATACCCATTTTTGGTTTTTTGAAAGAGTGATGTGAATAGAAGCTTTAGGACTCCCATGCTTTTAATTACAGCTTTCCTCTTAACAAATATTGCCCATTTTATTGCTTCCTGTTGATAGTAGTTGGGGAAATTATGATGAACCGCCCATCCAACTTTTTTTTAAAAAAATCATTTTTATTGGTTTTCAATTACAATCCAATAATAGCCTCATTATAACAATAGCAATTTATAATACAATTATTAATACCAATGGTTCCAATGCTGAATTATATAATTTAGATAAAGTGGCCCCTGTGTGCTAAATTTGATGATTCTATTATTTTCTTTATTTCTGCCTTCCAAAATCTTATTAATTTTCATTACATTCCAGTCATAATAATAATCCTTTATACAACAACTGCAATATTAATAACTTCTATTCGTGTTGACACATTAAATGATTTATGAAACTACAAGTGAGGAACTCAAACTACATCCTTGTTCTTCCTGTGTGTGGCAATTCTTCTGCCTGTGGTGTTTCTTCCGGTCCTTGTAAGATGTTATGTCTCCCCACCCACCCAGTTGTTGCTGTTATTCTTCATGCCTTGGGCGGAGCTGATATCCCAATGTTGTTCCAGAGATTTCTCCCTTGCTCCATCCTGTGCTTCGTTGTTTGCAACTTTAACAAATCCAAGAATACATATCAACCAAAATATAGACCACAAGAATAATACTACATCCACACTTCCAAAATCTAGCATACATCCAAATGTTATGCTAGGTGGGAACCTGGAACAATAATTATCTCTTCTTCTTCTTCTTTTGAAATAATTTTTATTTGATTTTTACAAGATTATAACAATACCAAATCCATACCCACATTTAGAGATTTCTCTGAATCTTCAGACTTCCCCCTTCCGCTCCGTGGGCCGTATTATCAACCTTTTCAACTGCATATTATTTCCTCATCCAAATTTTATGTCACTTCATTTTATCCATAATAATTTCTGCATTACAAGTGTTATTGCAGTCCTGCCAATGTTTTCATCTGCTGACAGTGGTGTCTCAAGTTTGCCATTCTTCTCTGGTAAGGACTTTGTCTTCATTCCATCTCTGGGCAAGTAACATCCATGCGGCTGTCGTTGCATACATTAAAAGTCTTTTCTGTTCCTTTGGGATCTTGGTACCTACAATTCCTAATAAAAAGGTTTCTGGTTTCTTTATCAAACTTATTTTAAACATTTTAAAAATTCATTATATATCATTTCAATTCATTACATATCATTTCCTTTGGGAAATAATAGCTGTCTCTTCTTGCACAGGGCTCTGGGGCTTGGTGAACAATGAGGGAATAAGTGTCCCATCAGGTCCCAACGAATGGCTGACCAAAGATGACTTTGCAAAGGTGATCAATGTCAACCTGCTAGGGTTGATTGACGTGACGCTACACATGCTGCTGCTGGTGAGGAGAGCCAGAGGGAGGGTGGTCAATGTGTGCAGTGTGAATGGACACCTGGCCTGCTTTGGAGGCGGTTACTGCCCATCAAAGTTTGGTGTGGAAGCCTTCTCTGACATCCTGAGGTAAAAACAAGCTCTGTACAGTGGTACCTCGCAAGATGAATGCCTCGCAAGACGGAAAACTCGCAAAACGAAAGGGTTTTTCGTTTTTTGAGTTGCTTCGCAAGACGATTTCCCCTATGGGCTTGCTTCGCAAGACGGAAACGTCTTGCAAGTTTGTTTCCTTTTTCTTAAAACCGTTAATACAGTTGCGACTTGACTTCGAGGAGCAACTCATAGCACGCGGTGCGGTAGCCTTTTTTGAGGTTTTTGAAGACTTTGGTGATTTTTGAAGCTTTTCCAAAACTTTTCCGACACCGTGCTTCGCAAGACGAAAAAACCCGCAAGACGAAAAAACTCGCAGAACGAATTAATTTCGTCTTGCGAGGCACCACTGTAGCTTACTTTTTGGTTTGGTTCGGTTTAGTGACGTGGTGTTTCTCCAGGTGTAGGGAATAAAAAACAGGTGGTGGGAAATCAGGCTGCTGTCAAGGGCTGAACCTTAAATCACAGATTAAAAAGCAGACATTTGCACTGTTTGAGAGATAAGGATCCAGCTCATGCTATGCCCACACTGGACCTGAAATACATTTGCTCATCTCCAGGTCTGCGGGGAAATATGTTTTTTCAAAATGCAAGCCTGAGATGAGATGGGAGGGGGAAGGTGCGTGCGTGGACTCCACAGATCTGATTGAATTTGCTCCACCACCTATGAGAGGCCATCACCTCTGCCAGCCCCCGCCAGCCCCCCAGATGAGGATGCAGCCCTGGCAGCACAGGTGCCAAACCATCGTGCTAACTACCTCCCCGCCATTTGGTGAGGGTGGACGGAGAAGTTGTGGCTGGTACTCAAAGATGGTTGGTTGTGTTTTGAGAGATGACAGCATCTTCAGAACAGTAGATCATCTGGGAGGGGGCACCAGAAGGGGCAGGCTGGGTTACAGAAGGGTTTGCTGCCTCCTCCTCCATCACTACTGCTGCCTGCACCACCTTGTTGTCTCTGCCGGAATCCACACAGGGCCATCAAGGGGCTGCAGGGTCCCTGCCAGAGAGCTTGGCACAATTAGGACATGTTCAGTTTTTCACCTTTCAAATTCCAAAAATGGGGGTGCTAAAAAGTTGTAACATGACTTGGGAATTCAAAAGATATTTTGCTTAAATTGATACCATTTAGTTTTGATTGGTAAGTAAAAAGTGTGAAATTGCATAGAAATCATTAAAAATGATTGCCAAGGACTTGCAGTTATTATTATTATTATTATTATTATTATTATTATTATTATTAAGCATTCATTGCCTGACCTTTTCAGAAGGCAAAATAAAAATTCTATGATTTGCTGACAGCAGCTGATCTGCGGACTCCCTCTGATCTGGAGGGACTAGCTCCACGTGAAATGGGTCTTTTCCGCTACGGCGAAGCGGGGACCCTTTCAAAAATCACAGGCGGATGAAGCCTGTGACCATGGGACTTGGCGGGCACCTTTAGCGCCCCCCCCAACCCGCAAAGGAACCCACTAACGGGCTCCGGAGCGAAGAGTGGGAAGTGGCGCGGTGCTGAGAGTCAACTGCTTCTTCCGTGGAGCGAAGCCGCACAGCCGTTGCCGGAGAGCGCTGCCTTTTTCCTGGGACAATTTGGCTTCTAAAATAATCACCCGTGAGTACTTAAATTTCGGACAATTGGACTTTAAATAAGGACTTGCAAGCAGAAAGGAAAATTGGACTTAAAAGTTTACCTCAATTTGGCACTGAAACGGGAAGGTCTAAACAGGAAGTCAGCCTTCCGTTTCTTTGTAGATAGATTAAAGCAAAGACATGGCAAACTAGAGCTCAGAAAATCGCTTGTAAAAGATTAACTTTCATCATTTAAAATTGTTGAACCCCCTTCGGAAGCAGGAGAAGAGGGGGGATTTTTTCGGACTGTTTAAACCTGCAGAAGTGAGTGTAAAGTAAAGTAACTTTCCACCATCCTGATCCTGGAGCGGGGTGTCAGGACTGACTTTTTTTTTTTTTGAAGCTCATTGACCAGAGACAAACGTTTTTGACAGATAGCTATAAGAAGAGAAACATTGATTCCATTGTTCCCCTTCGCATTTTAAAGGAACAAATATTGACAAAATATCTGAAAAAGGAAACTTTGTTGTTAGACTTGTCTTTAAAAGAAAGAACAAATAGAAGTTTTCCCCCTAGAGGGAGACTGTGAAACTGTAACCAACTCCGGGGAGCTTGCAGCTGTTACAGATTACAATCGTGGGAATAGACTTCTGACCTTGCAGGACAATGTATTCAGAAGCTCTGTTGTGTGCTTTCTGTAAAACAAATCCCCTACTGGAACAGCTACATGAGAAGACGGATTTGATGACTGATGCGATCAGAAATTTTAAACAGGCAGTGGGAAATTTTGAACAGGCAGTGGGAAAATATATGGAGCCCACCCAGGAATTAAATCAGGAGTGTGCCCTTACAGAACAGATGAGGGAAGAGGATGTTGCTAAATCTCGGGCGCCAGAGATGGAGGGAGCTGTGGCCCAACAGGAACATGAGCTTTTGGATTTGACAAATGAACTTAGAAAAAGCCAGATTTGGAAAGAAAAAGTTTGGTTTGGTTTGGAAATGGGGGGCTGGATAGACCCCCCTATGCAGGGATGTTTGGACTTTTCAAGTCCGGCAATGGGCTGTGAGATGTTTGGGGTTGTGGGGGCTCCTAATTTTGGAGGGATTTTGAAACATGTACTTAAAAACCACATGGAGTTTAGTGTGGATTATGGAAAAGGGGCTGATCTGTCGAGAAGGGTCAAAAACATTGTTAAGCTGGAGTTCCCACGAGTGAAACGAGCAGGAGACAAGGGAAAATACAGTTATAAATATGAAGAAGAGCTGCGGAAGGGACATGGAAGAGACTTAAGGGCCTCGGATACAAGGTTACCAGGTTAATGCGCTAGACCGATGGGATAATAAGGACTGACAAAACCCGGGACCCGGAGGAAGGGACGCTGGATGAAGATTGGATTGTTTTTATTTCTTTTTTTATTACTAGGATTGTTTTATAAAATTGATGAATGTTAGAAAAATGTTGGAATGAAATTACTTGGCTTTAGTAAAAATGTTTAAAGAATTATGTAAGAATATTATGGTTATGAGAAGTTGGTAAAAATAAGATTTAAGTTTTAAGTTTCAAGGTTTTTTATAGTAAGATAAGATTAAAATAGTTTTAGGTAATGTAATGACAGAATATTATGAAATATGGAAAGGATTTGCTGCGACAATTAACAACTAGGATACAAAAAAAGGGAGGAGGAGGAGGTCAAAGAAAGAAGGTAATGACAGTTGAGGATTTGAGAATAATGGATTTGTTTTTAAATGTTTTTGGTGTATTTTTGTTTTTTTGAATTTGTATTGTTTGATGTGGTTTGTTTTTTCTTTGCTCTTTCTTTTTTCTTTTTTTCCCTCTTCTACTTTGTTCTCTTTTGTAATTTTAATTCCCCCCCCAATAAATATCATTTAAAAGAAAAGAAAAGAAAACATGACTACTATCACAGAATAGGAAAATAAAATGGCCTATGCTATTCTTCTTTTCTTTTCTTTTCTTTTCTTTTCTTTTCTTTTCTTTTCTTTTCTTTTCTTTTCTTTTCTTTTCTTTTACCAAAGTACCTCATGACATAGGGTCCAAAGGAGTCAGGCAACAATACAGTGGTACCTCAGAACCCAGAAATAGTACCTCGGGTTAAGAACTTTGCTTCAGGATGAGAACAGAAATCATGTGGCGGCGGCGGTGCAGCGGCAGCGGGAGGCCCCATTAGCTAAAGTGGTGCTTCAGGTTAAGAACAGTTTCCGGTTAAGAATTAACCAGAATGAATTAAGTTCTTAACCCGAGGTACCACTGTACAGCAATGAGCTTTTATTAATTATTGGAGAAGGAATTTGTTTGCAAATATAGTACAGTATATGATCTATTATGAATATATCCTGAATGTATTTTAGAAAATTTTGAAAGCTTTTTAAAAACAAAGAACTAATTACAGTTAGTTCAATTTTTACGTGTGAGGAATGGGATGAATGGAAGAAGCAGAAACTTCCAATTTTCCCCCTCACCACAGTCTCTACAGTGAGGTCAGGACTGGCTGCCACAGAATAAAAAAACAAACAAACGAGAAGTTGAGGGTTACACCTGAGGTTCCCACACCACCTCTTGCATGAATTGCAGCTTGAGAAGCCATGTGTTTTTTACGCAACAGATGGAACATTACTGGGGGCAGCCCTTTTCTCCATGCATCTCAAGACTGGGGCAGAGTTGTGCCTGTTGAATTTCTACCCAATATCCAGTTAGTAAGGCAAAAAGCTTTTCAGAAGGAAAATAAAGTGGCACACTAAAGCTAGGAGTGAACAGACCTGTCAGTTTTGGTTTCTCTCTGTCTTTTATTTCTTTAAGTGGGAGGAAGAAAGCTGCTTCCATTCTACTGCAGTTTGGTTTCCACCAGACACATGAATTGCCTCGCTGTCTGCTGTTTAGTACAAGTTACTTAGCTTACATAATGTACATTCATGTCAGTGTAAAGGAATCATCAGATCCAAAAAAGTTATTGATTGCATGGCATTTGCAGACTTGGGGATGCCTCTTCTTTATTCAGTCTAAGAAGCTCCCACCTGGCCCCAGATCTGGAGGGAATAAGGGGCTGGGGGACGCTAGATGGAAAGACCCTGCACAATTCTGGCACTCTCTGAAGCTGTCTCCGGGAGCGATAAGTCTCCATTTCTTAAGCAGCTGGTTAAGGAACAACATTGGGCAGACGCCATGATTTGATTTTATCTAGACTGTATGTCGATATGGCAGCTACCTGCAGTGGAAGGCTCCTGGACTAATTCAGCAGAAGCACCAGTTTGCGAAGAGAGGATGTGAATTTACAGAGGAGAATATTGGACTACAGATTTGGACTATAAAGAAGAAGAGTAAAGACATAAAATCCACACAGAAACATTTTATTTGAACTTAAACTTACTTGCAGAATGAATGCAGAGGCTGTTGAAAATAATGAAGGATTAACAGCAGAATGTTTTAAGGGAATTATTGTAATATTTTAAAATGCAGTAGAACTATGAGATAATTAGGATTCCCTCCGATCTCAAAGCTTGGGAAGTCAGCTAAAAAAAATTAATAATTTATAATTAGGCATAACATTGAGATTTGTTTGATTATTGGGTAATTTGTATAATTTGGAATATATAATTTGGTTTGATGGGAAATTTTTTAATAAATATTATTTAAAAAATAAAGATAAAAGCTCTTCATTGGGAAGGAAGTAGTAGGTCATTTAGGTAATTGGCACAAAATCCATAAGAAGTAGTTATGCCTAGGGCCTCTGAGGAACAGGGTCGCGGAGTGTGAGGAGACAAATGCTGTTTTTCATGGCCACTGCTTGATTGTCTGGAATATGTAGCTTTCATCACATACTTTGAGGCTCCCCAGAGAAATACCCAAAGTACGTATTTTGTCCTGAATTGCTCTATACCAGGCATGGGCAAACTCGGCCCTCCAGATGTTTTGGGACTACAATTCCCATCATCCCTGACCACTGGTCCTGTTAGCTAGGGATGATGGGAGTTGTAGTCCCAAAACATCTGGAGGGCTGCGTTTGCCCATGTCTGCTCTATACCATCTAGATGGATTACGGTCTTCAAGGATAGAGGTTGAAAAGGAATTTGATGTTGTTCTGTAATGTACTTTCAGCCAGGCCTTGGTTATAATGAGCCATGTGTTGGTTTCCATCAGATGTTGACCGGTTTCGGCACCTAAGGTTAGATAACTTATGCATTTAGGGGCACCAAGGATCTTGCAAAGAAAAGTGGCTTGAATTTGTTCGACCCTTTCCCTCTATTCTGACATATGTAGGGATAGAACAAAGATGCCCAATCATTTTTATGGTGGATGGGGAAAGACTTGGTAGGTCAGGCTTCCAGTAGACCTAGTGGACCAGCCTCCACCACATCCCATGTACCTAGAATGCCCCAGATCTTTTCTGTGAAGATGACAGATCCTAATCTTGCTGCACCCCAAGTTTCTTAACTGTGGTCTGCTCATACATCATAAAGGTGTTCATAGGAATGTAACTTGCAAAAATTCAGAAGGATGAGTGTAGGGGATTGGAGGTTATGATGAACCAACCAACCAACCAACCAACCAACCAACCAACCAACCCATACCTTCCGTATTCTCTTAGCTTTCACCTCTCTCCTCCTGCTTTGAGGTAGCCTGCCTAGGTTTTCCCAGAATTCTTATCCTTGAGTACATCAAACACAGTTTTCAGTCCATGTTGGGTCCAGTATTCTGCTCCCCTTCCTTCTAGGTTGTGGGTCAGGGCCTCCAGTCTCACACCCCTAGACAATTTCTTCAGCTGCTTCCTCTCTGGTACATGGGGAATCTCTTCCCTGGACATCTCCTGCCCCATATTCCAACTCAAAATCTTGCCACCAGGCTAGATCTGGGGGCACTTCCTTCAGAATCCCTGGGCCCACCCCACCCTCATGGTGCTCAGAATCCACCCCCTTTTCCTTACTCATGGAGCTAAACAAAGACATATTATTTCCCCAGTGACTCTGGGCGACCCTGGTTGTTGCTGCCAGAACTGAGACAGGGCCCCACACATTTCCAAAAGGGAAGGTAGCCAGTCCTGGAGAAGGAAAACTCTGGTTCTAAACCTCCACTGCCTTGCAGCCAAACTCATTCATGAGAAAGTTATTGGGACACTGAGATTAACCCTGAGGTAATATCATGATCCTGCCTTTAACTCAGTGTACTATGGGGATCGACCAAAGGTATTAATTTGTTTAGTGGAACTATAGGCCAAATGCCACATCAAACCAGTTTTTCAGTGATGCATCTGTGTGGTGTGAGAGAAATGCTTACTGAGTAGGACATTACATTGCAACAGATAAATATTTTAATAGACTTCTACTCTAGAATTCCAATTGTAATGCAATAAAATACATTGTATATATAAAGATATAAAAGTAGAAATAAACTACAATTAAAAATCCCTGAGCACCCTACCATGGTCCAGCAAGACCTTCAGCAATTCTCAAGTGGTCCGTGGGAAGAAAAGTATCAGAACCACTGGTTTAGAACTTCAGAAAAGAGAAACAACGGAACATCGTTAATAGCGCAAAGACTTCCTTGGTTCATTTGGAGAACTGACATGTTTCTTCAGAATATTCTACACGGCTTGTGCTGGTTTGGGCCAAATGCATCTCCACAGGAAGTCAAGAATGGAGGCTGGCAAGTAAGAGAGAGGAACGTATAAGAGTTTGGCATCCCATCCTGGAGAGTAGCGGATGCGAGGGGAGCAGGAGGTCAGGGCATGTTCTATAGAGTCCGTGACCGGTTGAAAGTTGCTGCTGCCGGTGAAGTGGCAGAATTTTAATAATTTGAGACCTGTGTGTGGGATATAGGAAAGAAAAGAAAACTTAGTGATGCAAAAACATGTATGTATTTATTTTGCATTTATTGATTTGATTTCTATGCTGCCCTATACCTCCGCAGGAGATAACCTAAATATTTTGGGTTCTGAAGAGATATGTTAGCTTCTGGATTTCTCTGCCTAGGAGGTCTAAATCTAAGGAGGAGCATTGGGAGCATTTTCTGTTGCTTTAAGACGGAACCTTTTTCAACAGAGGATTAGACATTGTGTTTCAGGCTGTAGGTGGGGCTTGAGAGTTGTATCTAGGTGAGGGTCGCCATACGCCGGGTTCAGGGGCAGGCAACCCAGGATTTGTCTCTGTCTCGGGCAGGGCCGGATTTAGGTTTGATGAGGCCCTAGGCTACTGAAGATATTGGGGCCCTTGTCCAGCTGTCCTTTGTCAACAACAAATTGTCACTGTTTTTTGTGTTGAATATATGCTATATGGTAATTTATGGACCTAACAGGTATCTAAAGCCATTTGCACATAAGAAAATAAATATTTTATTGAAGTATTTTATTTGATTTGTTTTTGTCTTATATTTTGGAAATGTACATCTAGGTTTTTTTCCTTTAATTTTTTTTGGGGGCCCCAAGAGAGTGGGACCCTAAGCCATAGCGTGTTTAGCTATGGATTTGGAAACCAGCAATTTAGCCTGGTGGGTCTCAGGGTCTCTCTCTCTCTCTCTCTCTCTGTGTGTGTGTGTGTGTGTGTTCCACTGCAACAGTGTGACTTATTAGCACATGCTTTAATTGCAGGCTTTGCCGTTATAATAGTTGTGTGCTTTCGCACATTGCAAACCAAACTGAATTCTTCCCCCCGCCCATTTCTACTCACTGCGCTCAAAGTAGCGCTGCCCATAGGCTTCCTTGATGTCAGAAGGGGCTTGGCTCCATTCATTCTTGTAGCTCTCTACCGTCTTTGACTGCATGGGTGTTTTGAAACAACCGGGTTCAATAATGCTGACTCGGACCCCGAAAGGATGCATCTCTCGCCTGAATTGAGGAGGAAAAATCAAGAAACACGTCTTCTTACTGAACCAGAATAATAAGGAAGATCATGATTTGGCTTCCATGGAATAGAACATCTTTCCTTGAAGAAGAAGAAGAAGAAGAAGAAGAAGAAGAAGGAGGAGGAGGAGGAGGAGGAGGAGGGAGAGAGGGAGATGTGGTGAAATGCAGCTTCCTGTCTTCTTCTGTCTTGAGGCACCAGGGCATTGTCTATGACCCGACATCAGGTATATTCAGAGGCAGCCACCAGGAGGTTGGTGCTTACAACTCTTGCTGGTACATTAAATTGTTTCCTCAAGGAAAAGAGCTGACTTAGGTGTGCAAACCCCTGCCGATTACTTGGTAAGTCTCTGGTGCAGTCCACATGTCCCAGCACCTGCTCTTTATTCATTGCTGTCCTCTGCTTGAAACTTAGCTGGAGAAGCAGACATCCCACTAAAGCAAGGAGAAAGAGGAAGATACAGAACTATCATGTTTACCTCAGGATGTCAGAGAAGGCTTCCACGCTGCACTTGGATGCGGTATAGGGTACTCCAAAGCATGCCAATCGTCCCATTATACTGGACATGTTGACCACCCTCCCTCTGGCTTTTCTCACCAGGGGCAGCATGTGTAGCGTCATGTCAATCATCCCAAGAAAGTTGACGCCGATCATCTTTGCAACGCCATCTTTGGTCAGCCACTCATTGGGAGCTGATGGGGCAGCAATGGCTGCATTGTTCACCAAACCCCAGAGCCCTGTGTGAGAAGAAAAAAATCATTCTTATTGTTCCAGGTTCCCACCAGCCTTAATAATTGGATATACACAATTCTTTGGAAATGTGGGTATATCTGATTCTTGTGAGTGCTGTGTGTGTGTGTGTGTGCTATGCACTATATGCCAAGGATGACGCTGTTAAGTCAAGGCACCCATCTTAACTTCTATCCCACACATCTTTTGCTCACTTAGTGCTTAGGATCCCTGCACAGACACTCTTGCAACTTCCGTCATTTCCCTCTGTCAAATGAGCACAGCACTGCAGTGGAGGATAGTATGGAGCCCTGGGCATCAATTTGCACAGCAGCCACCTGATTTCCCTGCATCCTGTCAGAGAATGGAGTCTGCAGTTTGGGCCTACGTTTTGCACAGGTTGGTTAAGAGATTTTATAGGGATTTTGCTAGTGAAAAAGATAAAATTAATAAGACATCATACGTGTGGAATATCGCATGTATGGAACACTGAGAGGGTGTTTATGAGAGGTGATGAGAGGAATAACTAAGAAAGAGGGGTTTGTATCATTAATAAATGATTTATATCATTTATTAACAATAGTACAATAATCTCCCTTCTTGTCTCAGTCTCAGCAGCCACTGTAGGCAGCATTTCTGAAGAAAGGGAACACATATCTCCTCCTTCTGAGTCATTTTCCTGGTGTGGATTGCAGCTCCTCCCAGCTGCTCTTAGGAGGAAAAATTCAGAGTCCAGCATCACCTGCTTGTCAGTTAAAGTTACCAGTTTGTACCATCACTTATGGCTTTTCCTACATGTGCTTTAAAGAGCAGCTTGATCAGTGGACATTATGAGGTGTCAATGTTTCTCTTCACACCACAAGGAGCTTCACCTGCTGATGTCACAGAATAAGCTGCTGTCAAAGGCACAAAGCAAATGTCTTTCAGATCAGTTGGCAACCCTAGAAGCTTCTTATAGAGGTTGAATTAAACTGATTGCATAGTTTTTGTAAAATTTTACTCACTGTTTTCCCTGCTTCATTTGAAGATGAATGACGCCGTGAGCTCTCAAGTTGTTTAAGAAGCTGTTATTCCAAAGTTTTTTGTAGAAAATCAACATGATAGGGTATATTTCACTTTCAGCAATCATTTGGCAATTGATCGGCTTTTTCCAGAGTCCACACCTCCCCCCCGGGCCCTGGGGGGGGGGGCTGCCAAATGTCAGCTTCACCTTCACTTTCACCTTTTATAATAATAATCCATGCAAACAAATGCACTGTTTTTTGTGAAACATTTCCCATATTGTAGTCCCAAAAAATTTTCCCCCACTCTCTCAGAAGGAAGTTTTTCCTTCTGCACCACAGCTAATGGACACCATTTTCTCAACTCCTTTATCTTTTGCTAAGTCAAATTAGAACTTCAAACGAGGGCTGCACAGCCAGATAACTAATTACAATTGGAAATCTGCCTGTATTCCGTTTAATGTTTGTTCTTTCTTGGTGAAGTTTGGCATAGAAGACTAGATGTAGATATATAGGAGGAAAAATAACCACGCACCTCACATTAATGAAAACACAACGATAGAGTCCTTTTCAAAACCGTGACATCCAAATTTTGGTTCGTTTAGCAGATCTTTTTTATCTTCTTTCCAGAACATGCCTGTTTCTTAGTCCAAATTTTCATAATTTTGAGAACACAGGGACCCCCAGCTCATGAGACTGTTTCTGGAAGGTTCCCAGTTTTTGCCGTGGTCATCACCCTGCACCCCTGCCCCCACATCTTGTTGTGGAGGGCAGATAATGGATGATCTGAGGGTCGCACAGCCTCCCCTACCCGGGGGGAGGGTCAGCAGGGCTAATTACCTTCATATTAACCCTGAATTACTGGCAAGACTGAGGGTTCGATCTCTTGGGAGGCAGCCATATCTCACGGCTGGAAACCAGAAGCCTGGATTAATTGTTTCTAATAACTTTTTTGAATAGTACTTGTTCATTTGATATATTGGGAGTCACTTTGGCCACATTTTGTGGGAAAGTGGAGTAAAGATAAGCAGATGATGATACAGATAATCCCTGGCCTGATCCAGAGCATGGAAACAACAGAACAAAAAGCTACCTTTGTTCCCCACTTGTTCTTTCACCCACTCCGTCGCTGCCGCCACGCTCTCTGTACTGGAGACATCCAGAATGGTGGTTTTCAAGCGCTCTGAGGTGACCTTGTCCAGCTGCTCTGCCCCTTTCCGCGTGAGACAGGCTGCCAGCACCCGCAGGCCCCGGGCATCCAGCTGCCTGGCAAGTAGGTTTCCAAAGCCAGAGTCACACCCCGTGATGAAGACATATTTCTCCATCAGGTTCTCCACTGTCTGTCTCTCCTGGTACCACTGGCGAAGGAAGTAAAGCCCCAGCAGGGCAGCCAGGTAGAGCCACATGGCTGAAACCTGCAGGGAAGAAGCTTGCAAGAGTGAGGGCACACAGGCACCTAGCAAGCCTTGGAGAAACCAAATCCCAACCCCTGCTCCACCATGAAGCTCACTGCTCTATTTAGCCTCCCTCGCAGTGCTACTGAGGGGAAGGAGAAATGAAGCAATGAGCTGCTTGGAGCAGAGGCAAACTAAAACAAGTATAAACAATAGCTCTAGCTAGCTGCTTATTCACTGAATAACCAAATGAAGAGGAACAGTATGATCCTATAAATATCTAGACATAAGCAACACTAAGCTCAGATATTGTGCAAGCCCAGCATCAGCATCCAACAGGTCATACGCCTTATTTTGCCATCACTGCATCACATATTGCACTTGCTCAAGGTCCAATCCCCAATTTGATTTGTTTGTTAATTTTATTTTTTGAGTTTTCAGTTTTATAAAAGATATGAAATGTAGTACATCTTCAGAATAAAAACATAATTTGACTTCCCTCCTCCCCTTCTGTTTCATCTTCTGGTTTCACTTTTATTTCTGCATTTCCCCTATAAAGGTTAAGGGACCCCTGACTGTTAGGTCCAGTCGTGACCGACTCTGGAGTTGCGGCGGTCATCTCGCTTTGTTGGCCGAGGGAGCCGGCGTACAGCTTCCAGGTCATGTGGCCAGCATGACTAAGCTGCTTCTGATGAACCAGAGCAGCACACGGAAACGCTGTTTACCTTCCCGCCGGAGCGGTACCTATTTATCTACTTGCACTTTTTGGTGTGCTTTCGAATTGCTAGGTTGGCAGGAGCTGTGACCGAGCAACGGGAGCTCGCCCCGTTGCGGGGATTCGAACCGCCGACCTTCTGATTGGCAAGTCCTAGGCTCTGTGGTTTAACCCACAGCGCCACCCACGTCCCCCCCCAAAAAGTATTAGAAACAACTAAAATCAATAAGGCAATGAATGGGGAAGGAATTCCATGGGGTGACCTTAATTCAACCTCTGTCAAGAGCTGCTAGGATTGCCAAATAACCTGAAAGATTATTGTTTTGTGCCTTTGACAGCAGCTTGTTCTGTGAAGTCACACAGTGAAACTTCATTTTGTATGAAGATAAATGTTCCTGTCTGATAATGTCCACTGATCAACCTGTTTCTAAAAGCACAGATACAAGATATCATAATCAGTGTTGCAAGATTTTAATTTTAACTGACAAGCAGCTGCAGGACCTCAAACTGATTAGCCAGCATTTGCAGTGTAGGAGAAGCCTCTGGAGTCATTTGGCTGATCTACATTGAATTTTTCCTCCTAATAGCAGCTGGGAAAGGAGGCATTTTAGATGGGGGAAAATACTTGGGAGAAGAAGGGACCAGAGGAGTTATATTGCAATATCTTTTAAGATGCTTCCCATTTAAATGTGTTTGGGGAGCCCAGAGCAGAGAATATGGAAGGTATAACCTTCTGGATCAGGCCAATGTCTCTTCTCAGCCACCATTCAGTTACCAGCAGATGACTTCTCAAAAGCAGCAATCAAGTGCACTCTCCCTTCCTGTGCTTTCCAGCATTCGGTATTTGGAAGATTTTTGCTTCCAGTATAGAGGCAGAGCATAGACATTTTGGTTGTCCAATCCACTTTTAAAACCATCCAAGTGGGTGGGCATCCCTATCTCCTGAACCTTCCAACATTCAACTTCATTGGATGTCCATGTGTTCTAGTGTTGGAGAATGAGAAGCAGTGTGGTGCAGTGGTTAGAGTTTCAGACTAGGACCTGGGAGACCTGGGTTCAAATCTCCACTTGGCATACTGCTCATTGGGTGAGGTCCCAGCACTGATCTTTGGAGAACTCCAGTTTCTACATCTCCCCATCTAGATATTCCATTCATTCCTATACTCTGTGTTCTGCTTCTTAACCAGTTTCATGACTGCTCAGCTTATTCAGGAGTCGGCAGTCTAAGTACACTAGGTCAACTGGATCAGTTTTTATCTAACAGATCTACTTTGGATAAGCCTTCATGCTCTTTGCTAAATTTCATGTAAAGGCCTCCCAAAATGGCCCCCAGAGGTCATTGGTTGGCCTTACTTTTAAAACTGTGTGAATCCCTGGGGAAATATTGGATCTCCAGCAATACTAAGATCAAATGCAAGAGCAGGGCGTTTGGTTTTTTGAAAGAGTGATGTGAATAGAAGCTTTAGGACTCCCATGCTTTCAATTACAGCTTTCCCCTTAACAAATATTGCCCATTTTATCGCTTCCTGTTGATAGTAGTTGGGGAAATTATGATGAACCACCCATTCAACTTTTTTAAAAAAATCATTTTTATTGGTTGCGTGGCGATTTCCCGCCTCCCTCCGAAGAAATGAAGACACAGGACACAAGAATTCAGGTTAATGGGTCAAATTAGGCCACAACTTTATTCATTACAGGAATTGAGCGGTATTGGCCTTAGGCATTGGTCCTAACTAATAACCGGTGAAAGACGGAAGGGTTAATCACCAGTGGGGGGAGTCCTGCTGAGGCACATCAACTAGGACCTCCCCCCGGTGTCACCACGTGGGGGCGTGCCATGGGCCCACACCTCCATAGGCTTAGGACAAGGCCACGCCCTTTACTGGACTACCCTTGTTTTGGGGAAGGTGTGGCGCTCCTTCTCCCCTTCATTTGCATAACAATAGGATTGTACCCCCACCAATGCCTAAGCGCCACTCGAGCCCAAGCTCGCCGCCAATACCCTCAAACCTGTAACCAATCCCTAATCCCTGATGTAATGTCTCTCAACCAAACATCATTTCCCGCATCAGAAAGATGTACGCCATCATCTCTGTAGAGGCCCACCTGGATCTCGGGATGGTCAATGACCCGTCCCCCCAGCGCCGCCACTCTACGTGCCACAGTACATTGCAAGATCTTTCGGGCTCTATTCACCGCAGCGGGAGAGCGACAATCTCTCCACGTGCTAATGCCGGGGTAAGAGGTGAGTAGTTCCTCAAAGTCTCCAAAAATATTCCATTGCAAATCGATGGCTTTGCGGTACGCTATATCATTTTTCCCAAGCTGAATTACTAAGGCATCTGGGGGGCCCTCAATCACCACTCTGTTCATAACAATCGGCATGAACTTGGCCCATCGCATCCCTCTCCTAGCCATCCAGGTGACATCAATGTTTGGCGGTAAACTGAGCCTAGGCCAGGAGCCCAACATAGCAGCCCGTTTAGCAGCCCAATGCACGATACTGTGGCCCACGATCCATATCCGAATTCTCGTGTCTCCTGAAAGGTAAATGAAATAACAAGGCAAGATCAGTCACTGGCTCTTTCTAGCATATGTTTTGTAAGCATCTGATTTCCATCGCCCCGTGTCCTTAATTCTTTCTGCTGAAAGGCCCATATGTACGGCAGTAGTAGCTGCCCCAATCCTGAAGGAATGAGCTGCGAATTCTGCCGCGTTGAGGCTGCAGGCCACTATCGCCATCCGCATTACCCAAGTAAACTGGTGCCTAGTCAGGGGAGAACCATCGTTGTGGATTAATAACGGCCCGGGCAACCTGGGTCTCAGATATAGGAAGCGCCTGGTATCTTTTACCGGGCAAGGCCCTGCTTTCTTCGTTGAAAGTAATCTAATTAGTGCCCCTTTCCCTTGCTGGTCGGTCTTAGAACTGCGGACTTGTACGATCAGGTCTGAGCACGAGAGGGTCAAGTCCTGCAACAATATACCCCGTTGTGTATTTTCTGGGCCTCCTTCGCATACCACCTCACCTATCCGGAGCGCTCCAAAAAATGCAATGGAATATGCTGCTGAGAATAGCCGCGCTTCAAATTTTGACCAGCATATGGCTCTCAATTTTCTGTGAATTTGGCTAAGGATGTCAAATGTAATAGGCTTCCTTTTATTCTTGCTGGGGGCTCCTGCCTGCGCCAACCTTCGAGCACTTTGCGCACTACAAAGTCTGCACATGGTTCTGTGGAATAGGCCACTTTGGAAAAGAAGGATATAGCGGCTGACTGAATATTCAAGGTTTTTGATGCCCTCCCTAAGTTTTTTAGGTGTAATAAGTATTTTAGGACCTCCCGTTTTGAAGGGGAGGATGTGGTATTCAAGTTGCCTGCTCTGTTACGGAAATTTAGGAAGTCCACCCATGCCTTAGTGTATGTTCTCCGAGTGGATGGCGCTAATGCTGCCAATACTCCCTCCATTATCTCGAGTTCCCAAGGCTCCAAAGATGCTTTGGGAAAGGCAGCGGCGATTGTTCCACCTCTGGCGCTAACGAGCGGAAGCGATCCATCTGGATACGAGACAGAGCATCCACAATGTCATTGTTAACGCCTGTCACAAACTTAGCAGAAAAATAGATGTTACGTTTAAGACATAGCAGGACAAAGGAGCTTAGGAGGCTTCCCACCCTCAGGGAGCGTGAGGATTGCGTTGAAAGGACCGCTATGACTGCCTAGTTGTCGGTCCAAAAGCACACCCTGTGGTTATAAAATACCTGCCCCCATAAGTGAACTGCCACAACGATGGGAAAGAATTCTAAGAAAGTAAGGTCCCGCCACTCAGATGGCCAGCGTTGGGTGCACCACTGACCCTTGAAGTTAACCCCAAAACCTAATGATCCTGCCGCGTCGGACTGCACCTGAAAATCTGCGTGAAGCAGCAAGTTGTCTTGCCATAGTGATATTCCATTGCAATTATCAAGAAAATGAAGCCATACCTCCAGGTCAGACTTGACCGCCCTGGAAAGGCGCACCCTGTGTTGCGGAGCACGCAGGCCCGCTGACAGTCTAGGTAGATGGGTACAAAAGGAGCGCCCTGGAGATACCACCTGGTAGGCAAAATTCAAGTGACCTAGCAGGGACTGAATTTGTCTGAGGGTAACTTTTCTCAATGGCAAAAGCTGCCGAATCAATTCCCTAAGGGTGTCTAATTTTTCTTTTGGCAACCTGGAGGACTGCGCAACCGTGTCTAGTTCAATGCCTAAGTACACTATTTTCGTAACGGGGCCCTCTGTTTTGTCTGCCGCCAAAGGGACTCCGAGTTCCTCAGCTAAAGAGATAAATGACGCCAGTAAACTGGTGCACTGGGGTTCTGTAGCTGCAACGAGAATAAAGTCGTTGAGGTAAAGCGAGACCCCGATGGAACCTGTTTTAAATCAAAGTGCCCATTCCAGGAACGTACTAAAAGCTTCGAAGGCTGCACAGGCCACCGAACAGCCCATGGGCATAGCTTTGTCGACAAAATAAGACCCTTCAAATCTAAAGCCTAACCAGCGAAAATTGTCGGGGTGCACAGGGAGGAGACAGAAGGCCGATTCAATATCACATTTTGCTAGGAGCGCCCCCTTTCCAAATTTACGGATCATCTTAACCGCTTGATCAAATGACACATATTTCACTGTGTAAAGCTCTTGGGGTATGGAGTCATTGACGGAACCTCCCCTTGGATATGAGAGATTATGGATCATACGGAACTCCCCAGGGGCTTTCTTGGGAACTATGCCCAGGGGGGAAATGTGTAGGCCTTCAATAGGAGGCTGATTGAAGGGACCGGCCACCCTCTCCGCTGCAATTTCCTTTTGAATTTTCTTTCTGGCTATGTCAGGCATTTCCCGCACTGATTTTTGGTTGGGAGGATCGCCCGGGTTGGGTGGGAAGGAGACCAGAATTCTAAAACCTGTGGAGAACCCTTCCCAGAGATATGCCGCTGCTGTTTTATTGGGGTATGATTCTAATAGGGCTTTTAACGGGTGTAATTTGATAGGTGAGAACGCTAGGTCGAGGGCGACATTATTGGCGGTTCCCTGCATTTCCCTGTGGGTGTCTGGAGGTACCCCTGGGGCCTTGGTGAGAGTACCCCCTGCCGCCCCGAAAGGGCTGCCTTCCTTTAATGCAGGCAGAGCCCGGGTGACTACCGAGGCACCTTTTGCATTCGTGGGCATACTTACAAGCCGGTCAGGAACAGACCCCCCTGTTGAAGTCCCAGCATTGTCGACGCCGCTTAGGCTCCACCTTTCCCTTTTTAGGAGAATCCTGAGATTTCTTTTCAACATATGGACCTACATGATCCATCCAATAGTTCTGGTCCGTCAGTTCCCAGCGAGCGGATGGCAGAAGTGACGCATTTCTACGAAAATCCTTGTCATAAGATAAGGCAGCATTCTCCCCTGCTATTGTGAAGGCCCGTCTCACGTGTGCCATGTGTGCTATTAGATGCATAGCCCGCTTGTGATAAGCCACGGAAACTACACCCATAAAGACTTGGTAACCATCTAACCAATTATCGAAAGTGTGTTCCGCCGGGGGGGGGGGGTCCTATATCTCCGTTTCCCATAATTACGTTTTTTCTCCCCTTTACCAGTCATCTTAGTCGGGGGGGGGGGGAGGAGAGTGAATATGTCAATGTAATCCCCGTTGAGTATTTTAGTCCTCTTCTTCTTAGATAAATGATTGCCTAGTATAAAATCAGTGGACACATTGGTGGATGGTTTTACATCTTCCACCAATGCCCCCCTCTTTCCATTCCAGAGACCCGTTAAAGGACTTGCGGTGGGAATTAGCCCTCCTTTCATGCACCCACAAAGGGAGCCCAGAAATATCCCCGCCCTGGCCCCAGTAATCCTCCATGGGAGCGTCGCTATCCGAATCTGAAGAGGAGGTACCTGACTCATCCTCGGAGTCCAACTTCCTGCTCTTCTTGCCTTTTTTCGCAGTGTGCTTCCTCTTGGACTTCCTTTTTCCACCCTGCTGAACAGCGTCAGCTACCATTTGGACCGTGGCTGGGGTGTCTTGGTGTCCCTGTTGTTCCTCCTCGTCGGACGATCCAGAGTCCCCCTCCACCGTTGTGAGCTGCTGTGATGAATCCTGAAAGAGACTAGGCATACCTATGTCCTGATGAGAATTAGTATTGTTGGCTCCCCCAGAAGGAGCTCTGCCGCCTGAGGAATCCGAATTGGACCCAAGGGATAGAGCGGACTGCGAGCGGGTTCTATGTGGTGACACTGCAGCGGGCCCCGGTGGGGCTATGCCTGGCCTGGAGGCAGAGGTACTCGGGCGCTCCTGATTACTGGGTATGGTGTCAGGAATGTAATCCTGTGAGGCCGGCAGTGGCGCTGGGAGAGGTATGGCTCCTGGCCTACATTGCCTATAAAAGGTCTCAAATGCCGCGAAGAACTGAGCAAATGCTTGCGGGTTGCACGGCATGACTGGCACCAGTGCATCTGTTTGAGTGGCTCCTTTGCTCCCCTTGCGGGAAGATGCCTGCTGATTATTCTTAGGAGGCATGGCGAAAGGAGCGTACCACCACCAGCACATAGGTTATTTATTTATTTATTTGTTTATTAATATCTATCTATCTATCTATCTATCTATCATCTATCTATATGTTATTTTTAAAATTTATTTATTATTTATTTATTTATACACTATTATTATTAACCTTTGTCATTAATTATTCTCTTCTATAAGTCTTTACCTATTTATTTATTTATTTAATTTATTTGTTTGTCTATCTATCTATCTATCTATCTATCTATCTGTCTGTCTGTCTAAATATATATCAACTATTATTGGTTATAAAATTTGCTTAAGAAAACACTTGTCACTAAACCCTTAGGCTTAGCTCAGTATTGCCCACTTTAAAAGCACAGCAATACTGCTGTAAGCTAACTGCGTAGGCAGCGGTGCAACGCTTATCGGCTGCAGCGTTTACTACTTATTTATCAAACTGTACCAATTAACTTTTGAGCAGCACAATAAACAGCATGGAGCACTTTTCCGATTTTGAATGTATTCCCGTCAGTTAAATCAAACGCTTTAAGTTGGCTCCCACAGATTGCAACAATAGACTTCCCCCTGCTGTGATGAATCCTGAAAGAGACTAGGCATACCTATGTCCTGATGAGAATTAGTATTGTTGGCTCCCCTAGGAGGAGCTCTGCCGCCTGAGGAACCCGAATTGGACCCAAGCAAGCCACAAAATAATCCTTCCGATGGGGCTACAGGGTAGCAGCCCACCGGCACAGAGAAAGCTCTGCCTGCACAGGCAGTGGCTTTATTTTGAAGGCAGTGGCTTTATATGAAGGTAACGGCCGCCCTTTTAGCACGAGAGGCTATAATGAAACGGCTTAGCCGTTCCCAGCACCCGGCAGCTTAAAATTGCCGCTGAAATGCGATGCTGGCCAGGCCGTGCCTCACCTAAAATGGCGGATCACGTGGGCTCACTTAAAATGGCGGCGCCGGCAGACGTTGTCTTGGCAACAGCATGGCTATAGGGATTTTAAACGGGGGAAATTCCCCCCCAAGGCACGCTGTAACGCGAATAAATTCAAATAACCAGATAAATTTCAACCCCGAATGAATCGCTAATTATGCTCGCCGATTGCCTCTCCCTAGGTGGCCCCCGAAAACAAAGCCTGCCTGCACCACGTGGGTTCAGGTAGCCTAGCGACGCTGTGTAGCGGCGACCAACAACCAGCAACACACACAAGCGACCGCTTCAATTCGGACTGCAGTTTAATAAAATACGCGACTAAAACCCTTTGGTACTGCTGACTCCTGCGTCCTCTCAGCTACCAATAAAATTATTAATCTTTCCCCCGCACACAGTTAGCAAATTTTATGAAAAGTTAATCAGCAGGCAGCTGCTGCCTCACCTAAGATGGCCGCAGTTCAAGGGAAGGAAACCTCCGACCACGTGGGCTACCACAATGCAATGCTGCTCGAGCTACCGTGGCAACCTTCAAAAATGATTATGCTGGCTAAAACCCCCAAACCTCAGGGGGCTGCTCTTTCCCCCGCTCCTGTCACAGCTCATGCAACCAAAACAATGCCCCCTTATAAGTTACCACTCCATGGAGAGGAGTTGAAGCTCCCAGACTGCAGGGAAACCACTGGAAAATACCCGTGAAATTCTGACACTAGCTCCCGACTCACGGAGGAGGCGGTTGCATTGAAATCAGCCTCGGTGAGCGGCGTCCGGCGCGACGAGGTCACTTGAACCTCCAGAATCCGGGTGCTGGCGGGCGGGCAATTATGAACAAAAACCTGCAACTTAAAACGCCCCCAGTGATTTCAGCTCTGATCCATAAGATAGGCTCCTAATGCAGCGACTCTTCGACCGTTGTCGGCGACTGCTCCATCCCACGTGGCCGGGATGCGAATGGGACAGATCACGGAAGAACGGCGAAGCAAAACACTGGTAAAAACGTTCCAGCTGTAGCGGAGGAAAGAGGAGGGGCCTCGGCTGAAGCCGGGTTAAATAGCCGAGGCCCCGCCCCCGGAGCCAGCCGATTGGCTGTCCTGGTAAGTGAGGTGAACGGGGATTCCCTTGTTCTCGCAGGGGCTGGAGCCAGTCCCCATGCATGTGGGGGAGGGGTGTGAAGCCCTCAACCCCTCCTTTGCCAGCACGGTAGTGGCTTTTTCAATTACAATCCAATAATTGCCTCATTATAACAATACCAATTTATAATACAATTATTAATATCAATGGTTCCAATGCTGAATTATATAATTTAGATAAAGTGGCCCCCTGTGTGCTAAATTTGATGATTCTATTATTTTCTTTATTTCTGTCTTCCAAAATCTTATTAATTTCCATTACATTCCAGTCATAATAATAATCCCTTATACAACAACTGCAATATTAATAACTTCTATTCGTGTTGACACGTTAAATGATTTATGAAACTACAAGTGAGGAACTCAAACTACATCCTTGTTCTTCCTGTGTGTGGCAATTCTTCTGCCTGTGGTGTTTCTTCTGGTCCTTGTAAGATGTTATGTCTCCCCACCCACCCAGTTGTTGCTGTTATTCTTCATGCCTTGGGCGGAGCTGATATCCCAATGTTGTTCCAGAAATTTCTCCCTTGCTCCATCCCGTGCTTCGTTGTTTTGCAACTTTAACAAATCCTAGAATACATATCAACCAAAATATAGACCACAAGAATAATACTACATCCACACTTCCAAAATCTAGCATACATGCAAATGTTATGCTAGGTGGGAACCTGAAACAATAATTGTCTCTTCTTCTTCTTCCTCTTCTTCTTCTTCTTCTTCTTCTTCTTCTTCTTCTTCTTCTTCTATAATTTTTATTTGAATTTTACAAGATTATAACAATGCCAAATCCATATCCACATTTAGAGATTTCTCTGAATCTTCAGACTTCCGCCTTCCGCTCCATGGGCCCTATTATCAAACCTACCAAGTTTGTTGATGTTGACCGGTTTTGGCACCTAAGGTTAGATAACTTATGCATTTAGGGGCACCAAGGATCTTGCAAAGAAAAGTGGCTTGAATTTGTTTGACCCTTTCCCTCTATTCTGACATATGTAGGGATAGAACAAAGATGTCCAATCATTTGTATGGTGGATGGGGAAAGACTTGGTAGGTCAGGCTTCCAGAAGACCTAGTGGACCAGCCTCCACCACATCCCATGTACCTAGAATGCCCCAGATCTTTTCTGTGAAGACGACAGATGCTAATCTTGCTGCACCCCAAGTTTCTTAACTGGGGTCTGTTCATACATCATAAAGGTGTTCATAGGAATGTAACTTGCAAAAATTCAGAAGGATGAGTGTAGGGGATTGGAGGTTATGATGAACCAACCAACCAACCAACCAACCAACCAACCAACCAACCAACCCATACCTTCCGTATTCTCTTAGCTTTCACCTCTCTCCTCCTGCTTTGAGGTAGCCTGCCTAGGTTTTCCCAGAATTCTTATCCTTGAGTACATCAAACACAGTTTTCAGTCCATGTTGGGTCCAGTATTCTGCTCCCCTTCCTTCTAGGTTGTGGGTCAGGGCCTCCAGTCTCACACCCCTAGACAATTTCTTCAGCTGCTTCCTCTCTGGCACATGGGGAATCTCTTCCCTGGACATCTCCTGCCCCATATTCCAACTCAAAATCTTGCCACCAGGCTAGATCTGGGGGCACTTCCTTCAGAATCCCTGGGCCCACCCCACCCACATGGTGCTCAGAATCCACCCCCTTTTCCTTACTCATGGAGCTAAACAAAGACATATTATTTCCCCAGTGACTCTGGGCAACCTTGGTTGTTGCTGCCAGAACTGAGACAGGGCCCCACACATTTCCAAAAGGGAAGGTAGCCAGTCCTGGAGAAGTAAACCTTTGGTTCTAAACCTCCACTGCCTTGCAGCCAAACTCATTCATGAGAAAGTTATTGGGACACTGAGATTAACCCTGAGGTAATATCATGATCCTGCCTTTAAGTCAGTGTACTTTGGGGATCGACCAAAGGTATTAATTTGTTTACTGGAACTATAGGCCAAATGCCACATCAAACCAGTTTTTCAGTGGTGCATCTGTGTGGTGTGAGAGAAATGCTTACTGAGTAGGACATTACATGATAAATATTTTAATAGACTTCTACTCTAGAATTCCAATTGTAATGCAATAAAATACATTGTATATATATAAAGATATAAAAGTAGAAATAAACTACAATTAAAAATCGCTGAGCACCCTACCATGGCACATTGCACTTGCTGCAACGGGTAGCAAAATGACTGAGTGGTCCAGCAAGACCTTCAGCAATTCTCAAGTGGTCCATGGGAAGAAAAGTATCAGAACCACTGGTTTAGAACTAAATATTTTGGGTTCTGAAGAGATATGTTAGCTTCTGGATTTCTCTACCTAGGAGGTCTAAATCTGAGGAGGAGCATTGGGAGCATTTTCTGTTGCTTTAAGACGGAACCTTTTTCAACAGAGGATTAGACATTGTGTTTCAGGCTGTAAGTGAGGCTTGAGGGTTGTATCTAGGTGAGGGTCGCCATACGCCGGGTTCAGGGGCAGGCAACCCAGGATTTGTCTCTGTCTCGGGCAGGGCCGGATTGAGGTTTGATGAGGCCCTAGGCTACTGAAGATATTGGGGCCCTTGTCCAGCTGTCCTTTGTCAACAACAAATTGTCACTGTTTTTTGTGTTGAATATATGCTATATGGTAATTTATGGACCTAACAGGTATCTAAAGCCATTTGCACATAAGAAAATAAATATTTTATTGAAGTATTTTATTTGTTTTTGTCTTATATTTTGGAAATGTACATCTAGGTTTTTTTTCCCTTTAAATGTTTTTTGGGGGCCCAAGAGAGTGGGACCCTAAGCCATAGCGTGTTTAGTTTATACGTAAATCCGGCACTGGTCTCGGGCTCTGGCAGGGCAACCTGCTCGGGTGCCTGGGGTAGCACTCCAAGGGCCAGGGCAAGGTGCCCATAGGGGCAGGGTTTTTTCTGTTAATTTTTTGGGTGGCCCCCAAGCCGCCCATAGGAGCGTGGCACACCACAGGACCTCCAGAGTCTGCCTGCTTCCTCCCACTTAGCCGCCCTACCGTTTGGGGCAGAGTGGAGCCTTCAGGTGCCCAAGCCACCACGTCACTCCCAGGAGAGATGAGTGGCTCTGGTGCGCTGCAGGGCCCTTGCGGTGAGTGCCTCCAGGCATTTTGTCCCCCCCCAGTGGTGACACCCAGGGTGATCCGCACCTACCGCACCCCCCTCCTCTGCCCCAGGGTGTCTGTGCATCTCTCTCCCCACTCCCTTGGTAATCTCTTCCCTTTTCTCCGCTGGACTCGACCGTGTGTGTGCTTATGTGTGTCTCTTTGCATCTCCTCTCCATCTCCCACAACTTCTTGTGCTTCCCTTTCCATGCAGTAAACGAGAAGCCCAGGGCATCACCCTGCCTGCCCCACCTGCCCAAGGTCCTTTGCTCCACAACCGCAGTGTTGGGCTGAGTTGGTCTCCCATCAGGGCCATCTCTCTCTCCCCACTTCCTCCCACTTATGTGTCTCCTTATGTATCATATATGCCAAATTGAATCAAAGATCAAACGACAGGATAGGAAGGGGTGCAATTTCATATCTCTCCAGATACAGACCTGAACGTGTCACAATAGCTAGGTTCTGCCCCCACTCCTAACTATAATCATGCCCCCCCCATCTCCATCTACCTCAGTCACTGAAAAGGCAAATGGTTAAAAATATCTGGGATATTGGCCAATACAGTGTACATAACTTAGCCTTTTATGTTTTTAAAGGGGGGGGGGTTCATTCACACACACACACACACACACACACACGTGTCAGTGTGACCATTGGAGGGGGAATGTGTTCCAGAAGCTTGGGAATCATAACAACATTTTACTGATGGGTGGAGAGGGGTGGGATTTGGAAACCAGCAATTTAGCCTGGTGGGTCTCAGGGTCTCTCTCTCTCTCTCTCTCTCTCTCTCTCTCTCTCTCTCTCTCTGTGTGTGTGTGTGTGTGTGTTCCACTGCAACAGTGTGACTTATTAGCACATGCTTTAATTGCAGGCTTTGCAGTTATAATAGCTGTGTGCTTTCGCACATTGCAAACCAAACTGAATTCTTCCCCCTGCCCATTTCTACTCACTGCGCTCAAAGTAGCGCTGCCCATAGGCTTCCTTGATGTCAGAAGGGGCTTGGCTCCATTCATTCTTGTAGCTCTCTACCGTCTTTGACTGAATGGGTGTTTTGAAACAACCGGGTTCAATAATGCTGACTCGGACCCGGAAAGGATGAATCTCTCTTTTTTTTTTTTATAAATGTTTATTAGGGTTTAAAATACAAATAGATATAATAAACAATATAACATATGTCTTAACATAGTTTCACATCTTCTTTGGACTCCCTCACATCTCCCGCTCCCACTTTCATCGTTATAACTTTTTGCCAGCAATTTATCATCTTGTTTGTATTCTTATGTCCCATCTGTTTATTTTAATCTTGTAATTCTCAAAAAAGTTTATATTTTCTCAATCTCACTTATCATCTTAAATCATCTAATTTAGTGGTGCTCAATTGTTTATGATCTAGCATCCTGCTTAACATTCACTCAAATTACAATATTTTTGTAGATAAATCTTGAATTTCTTCCAGTCCTCCTCCATCTTCTCCTCTCCCAGGTCACGGATTCTGCCGGTCATCTCAGCCAGTTCCATATAGTCTATCAGTTGCATCTGCCATTCTTCCAGTGTGGGTAGATCTTGAGCTTTCCAGTGCTTTGCAAGAAGTATCCTTGCTGCTGTTGTTGCGTACATAAAAAATGTCCAATCCTTCTTTACCACCCCTTGGCCGACAATACCCAAAAGAAAGGCCTCTGGTTTCTTTGTGAAGGTATACTTAAATACCTTTTTCAGTTCATTATAAATCATTTCCCAGAACGCCTTCACTTTAGGGCAGGTCCACCAGAGGTGGAAGAATGTTCCTTCACTCTCTTTACATTTCCAACACTTATTATCAGACAGGTGGTATATTTTTGCAAGTTTGACTGGGGTCATATACCATCTATATATCATTTTCATTACATTTTCTTTCAAAGCATTGCATGCAGTAAAATTCAACCCCGTACTCCACAACCTTTCCCAGTCCTCAAACATGATATTATACCCAATGTCCTGCGCCCACCTTATCATAGCCGATTTAACCATTTCATCTTGTGTATTCCATTTTAACAGCAAGTTATACATCCTTGAAAGTACCTTAGTCTTTGGTTCTAACAGTTCTGTTTCTAGTTTCGATTTCTCCACCTGGAACCCTAGTTTCTTGTCATTTTTAAAAACTTCTTTAATCTGAGCGTAATGTAACCAGTCTCGCACTTTATCCTTCATTTTCTCCAAACTCTGCAATTTCCAGTTGTCTCCATCTTTTTCTAGTATTTCCCAATATTTTGGCCATTTGGCCTCCATATTGGGTCTTTTTCGGGCCTTAGCTTCCAAAGGTGAAAGCCACCTTGGAGTTTTATTTTCCAGCAAGTCTTTATATTTTGTCCAGACATTAAACAGTGATTTTCTGACAATATGGTTCTTAAAGGCCTTATTGATTTTAACCTTGTCGTACCATAAGTATGCATGCCATCCAAAAGTATTGTTAAACCCTTCCAAATCCAACACGTCAGTGTCTTCAAGAAGTAGCCAGTCTTTTAGCCAGCAAAAAGCTGCGGCCTCATAATACAACTTTAAGTCTGGCAGGGCGAAGCCCCCTCTTTCTTTCGCATCAGTTAATATTTTAAACTTAATTCTGGGCTTTTTGCCCTGCCAGACAAACTTAGAAATATCTCTCTGCCACATCTGAAAACACTCCGTCTTATCCAGAACCTGAAGTGTTTGAAACAAAAACAACATCTTTGGCAATACATTCATCTTGATAGCAGCAATTCGGCCTAACAAAGAAAGTTTCAATTTTGTCCAACTGTCTAAATCTCTCTTAATTTCTGCCCAACACTTTTCATAGTTATCCTTAAATAGACTTAGATTTTTTGCTGTTATGTTTACCCCTAGGTACTTAACTTTTTTAACCACATTTAGTTCTGTCTCTTTCTGAAACCGTTCTGACTCTGTATCTGTCAAATTTTTTCCCAAAACCTTAGTTTTCTGTTTATTTAATTTGAATCCCGCCACCCGACCAAAATCATGAATCAGTTGTAATACTCTTTTCGTACTAGACTCTGGCTCCTGCAGGGTCAAAACCAAGTCATCTGCAAAAGCTTTAAGCTTATATTGTTTCTCTCCGACCTGAATTCCTTCCACCAACCGGTCCCCTCTAATCATATTCAGGAGCACTTCCAGAACCGAGATAAATAACAAAGGGGAAATAGGGCAGCCTTGTCGTGTTCCTTTTTCAATTTTAAACTCTTCTGTAACCACATTGTTAACTATCAATTTAGCTTTCTGCTCTGAATATATCGCCTCAATCCCATTCTCAAAACCCCGTCCCACTCCCATTTCTTTTAAATTTCCCTTCATAAATTTCCAGGAAATGTTGTCAAAGGCCTTCTCCGCATCTATAAAGATTAAGACTGCTTTTGTGTTTATATCTGTTTGCAAAAGTTCCAAAATGTCAATAATGTTCCTTGTATTAGCAAACAAGTGTCTGCCTGGGAGAAAGCCTGCCTGGTCCTTGTGAATTACTTCATTTAAAACTTTTTTAAGTCTACTTGCCAAAATGTCTGCAAATATTTTGTAATCCACATTTAAAAGAGAGATGGGACGATAGTTCTTAAGTTGTGTCTTTTCAGCTTCCGACTTTGGTATCAATGTGATAAACGCTTCCTTCCACGACTCCGGCGCCCTCTTCCCCTCCATAATTTCGTTGCTGACCTCCATCAAAGGTTGTATCAAGTAATCTTTTAATGTCTTGTAGTACTTGGAGGTCAGCCCATCTGGCCCTGGAGATTTGCCCAATTGCATGTTCTGAATGGCCTGTTCAATTTCTTGTCGTGTTATTTTGCAATTCAGGATTGTCCTATTTTCTTGTGACAATTTTGGTAATCCATTTTTTGCCAAGAATTGTTTAATCTCAGCTTCGTCTTGCGGCCCTTGAGTGTATAATTTTTTAAAATATCTCTGGAAACACTTTCTAATGTCCACAGGATTCTGGATATTTCTTCCTTCGATCTCTAAATTTGTAACTGTATTTAATCTTTGTCTTCTTTTCAGCTGCCAGGCTAGCAGTTTTCCACATTTATTCGCCGACTCAAACGTTTTTTGTTTCATTAATTTAACCTTCCACTCTATTTCCTGGTTTATCAATTTAGAATATTGTGCTTGATAGAGTTTAATTTCTCTCAAAGTTGGCTGTGACTTCGGATTTAATCTTAACTTCTTCTCTAATTCTTTTATTTTGTCCAGAATCTTGTCTTTTCTCTCATTTTGTGTCCTTTTCTTTACTGCATTCTGTTGTATCAAAAATCCCCTCATAACGGCTTTGCTTGCGTCCCAGACGATTCTTTTTTCCACCGTGGTGTTCATATTTATCTCAAAGTAGTCCTTCAAAACTTTTTGGGCCTTCTTGGTAATCTCCTGATCTCTAAGCAAGTTGTCATTCATCTTCCATCTAAAAGAGCCGGTTGGTAACAATGTCATGTCCATCTTTACTGCATTGTGGTCGGAGCAGGTCTTTAGGCAGATTTCCACTTTTCTAGCCTTAGGTGCCAGACCTCTAGATATCCATATTTGGTCGATTCTTGTCCAGGTCAGTTGGGCTTCAGAAAAGAATGTTCCCTCTCTTCCCAAGGGGTTCTTTGTCCTCCAGATGTCAATCAAATCCATGTTGTCTGTCATTTCAAAAAAAGTTTTAGGTAGTCTGCCGTCTTTTGTAACATTTTGACTTTGTGACTTGTCCATGTTGGTTGATACGACCCCATTCATGTCTCCCATCATAATGATGTTGTTATAGTCCAGATAATCCAGCATAGTCTCATGCAACTTCCTGTAGAATTCCGATTTCCCTTCGTTTGGTGCATAGATTCCTAATATCAAAAGCTTCTCTCCTTGGTGTTGTATCTCAATTGCCAAAATTCTTCCATGTTCATCTTTGAATAGGAATTTGGGTGACAGGCTCTCTTTCGCATATATCACCACACCTCTCTTCTTTACTCTGTCCGAAGATATAAATTCCTGGCCAAGTCTTTTGTTTATTAACACTTTTCTGTGGAGCCTTGTCACATGTGTTTCCTGTAAACAAATAATGTCCAATTGTTCTTTTTTTAATATATGAAATATTTTCTTCCTTTTTTCCGGAATGTTACAGCCATTTATATTCCAGCTCAAAAGTTGCAGAGACATCCTGAATAAATCTGGTTATTTTTCTAGGGGTGGTATCTTATTCACAGGATCTTCAGGTTCCACAGGTGCCGGTGCTGCCGGTGCTCCAGGCCCAAGGGGTAATTCAATTCCCTTTTGAAGGTCCTCTCCGTATGTAGACAGAAATTTGTCTCTATCTTCCAGTGTTCTAATTTTAACCTTCTTCCCTCTGAAGGTAAAGGATATTCCTTGAGGAAATTCCCACCTAAAAGCAATTGAGTTGCTCCTTAGAAGTTTGACAAGTTCAGAGTAGGCGGATCTGAGGTCCAGCAGTTGTCTAGGAATATCTTTGTAAATTTCAATTCTTCTGTCCAGAATGTCCAGTGACTTTTCGTAGTGTAGGCCCAAAATCTTATCCCTTTCCTCCTTTGATCTCAATGTTATCAAACAGTCTCTGGGCCTCTCCTTCTTTGTAAATCTTCCAAGCCTGAAAGCTGACACAATTTTAAAATCCTTTTCCTCTAAATTCCAAAACTTGGAGAATTCTTTAGTTAAGAACTCAGCTAAGTTACCTCCTTCTGCTTCTTGTACCGACCTAATCCTTAAGTTGTTCTCACGGTTTCGCAGTTCTATCATAGAGAGGTAAATCTGATGTTCACCTACTTGTTTGCAGAGTGGTCTTACCTCTTGTTCTAAATTTTCAAGCTTTTGTCTAGTATCCTCAGCCAATTTCCGATTTTCTGCTGTGGCCTCCGTCAACTGTCCAATTGCCTGTACGTTCTGTGCAACTTGTCCAGTTAATCTATTTAAACATTCTGTATTTTGATCAATCTTAGCTGTTTGCTCATCTGCTTTCTTATCCAAAGATTCCACTCTCTTATCCAGAGATTCCAATTTTTCATAGATTTTCTCTAGGATAGAAGCAGATGATCCTGAGGCCATATCTTCCAATTGTAACTGCTCCGTTTCTCCCTCCCTTGCCTGTGGCAGAACGGCTTCTTCTACCTCTGAAGGCAGAGTAGGTACAGATGATCTACGTATCTGCGAGGCTGAGGTTAGGGTTGTCAGAGTTGTTTGTCTGGTTCTTCCCCTTCTTCTTGTGCCACTCATTCCAAAGTTATCTAAAAGTCAAGGTCAAGCTGAGTTATTCCCACGGGAAAACTGGAGTCCAGAGACAGGAGGCCAGGAAAGGGAAAGTAAATGTACAGTCACTGTTGTAAGTCTCAAATCCTCTAGAGGGAGCTTAAGGTGTCTTTAGGGAAGAATTCTAGTAAAGTTAAAGTCCAATTTAAAGTCCAGAAACCTTCAAAAACAATATTTGGCAGAGTTGATGTTAACAGTCACTTTGTTTCTACCAGTGCTTACTGGTCTTTCAAAAGATGTTTCAAAATAGCAGGTCCAAATACCCTCAGATTGTTACAAGTTCTGATACACAATAGCCAAATCTGCAAAACTGACAGCTCAGTCTCTCAGGGAGCTCAGGCAGCTCCGGACCCTGGGTTTCTCATTCCAATTGTAATTCCAATAGAAGAAAGGTAGATCAATACATATAAAAGGTACCAAATCATAAGCTTAAAGTCTTTACTTTGTTTAGCAAGTTCAGTGGGTGCTCAGATCAATAAGGTTGAAAGTTCTTTTTAAGCCTCCACTCCTCCAGCTCTTTGCTTTTTAAAGTTCAATGGCAGCGGAAGACGGACTTCCTGTTTCCACGTCTCTCCGCTTTCAGCCAAATTCAATATTTTGATTTCAACTTTTAGTCTCAAATTTAAGATATTCAGTCTTTACTCACAAGTAAGTTGTTGCTTTCTTCCGAATCAAGAATTTGCAGGAAAAGGGATCAGCGCTCACCGGCAGCAGCAGCGCGGCTTCGCTCCGCAGATCGCGAAACGGCTCACAGCGCCGCAACCCCCCTCCACGTTCCGGAGCCCCTTACGGGGTTCCTTTACCGTTAAGGAGGTCGCTTCTGGCGCCCACCGAGCCTCGAGACCACAGGCTCTTGCTGCCTGTGGGTTTCCGAAGTGGGTCTCCGCTTCGCTGTAGCGGACGACCCAGTTTCTGCGGAGCCTCCTCCTCACTACTGGAAGAGGACCGCCATTGCCGTTCGCGCCGCCCCCGGAAGTCTGCGAAAGGATGAATCTCTCGCCTGAATTGAGGAGGAAAAATCAAGAAACACGTCTTCTTACTGAACCAGAATAATAAGGAAGATCATGAATAATAAGGAAGATCATGAATAATAAGGAAGATCATGATTTGCGGTCCATGGAATAGAACATCTTTCCTTGAAGAAGAAGAAGAAGAAAAAGAAGAAGGGAGAGAGGGAGATGTGGTGAAATGCAGCTTCCTGTCTTCTTCTGTCTTGAGGCACCAGGGCATTGTCTATGACCCGACATCAGGTATATTCAGAGGCAGCCACCAGGAGGTTGGTGCTTACAACTCTTGCTGGTACATTAAATTGTTTCCTCAAGAAAAAGAGCTGACTTAGGTGTGCAAACCCCTGCTGATTACTTGGTAAGTCTCTGGTGCAGTCCACATGTCCCAGCACCTGCTCTTTATTCATTGCTGTCCTCTGCTTGAAACTTAGCTGGAGAAGCAGACATCCCACTAAAGCAAGGAGAAAGAGGAAGATACAGAACTATCATGTTTACCTCAGGATGTCAGAGAAGGCTTCCACGCCGTACTTGGATGCGGTATAGGGTACTGCAAAGCATGCCAATCGTCCCATTAGACTGGACATGTTGACCACCCTCCCTCTGGCTCTTCTCACCAGGGGCAGCATGTGTAGCGTCATGTCAATCATCCCAAGAAAGTTGACACCGATCATCTTTGCAACGCCATCTTTGGTCAGCCACTCACTGGGAGCTGATGGGGCAGCAATGGCTGCATTGTTCACCAAACCCCAGAGCCCTGTGTGAGAAGAAAAAAATATTCTTATTGTTCCAGGTTCCCACCTGCCCTAATAATTGGATATACACAATTCTTTGGAAATGTGGCTATATCTGCATTCTTGTGAGCGTGCTCTCTCTCTCTCTGTGTGTGTGCGCACGCAGATACACACAATGATACATTTCCCATTAATACTATATGCACTTCCAAGGATGATGCTGTTAAGTCAAGGCACCCATCTTAGCTTCTATCCCACACATATTTTGCTCACTTAGTGCTTAGGATCCATGCACAGACACTCTTGCAACTTCCGTCATTTCCCTCTGTCAAATGAGCACAGCAGTAAAGTGGAGGATAGTATGGAGCCCTGGGCATCAATTTGCACAGTAGCCACCTGATTTCCCTGCATGCTGTCAGAGAATGGAGTCTGTTTTATAATAATAATAATCTGTGCAAACAAATGCACTGCTTTTCATGAAACATTTCCCATATTGTAGTCCAAAACTCCCCCCCCCCACTCTCTCAGAAGGAGGTTTTTCATTCTGCACCACAGCTAATGGACGCCATTTTCTCAACTCCTTTATCTTTTGCTAAGTCAAATTAGAACTTCAAACGAGGGCTGCACAGCCAGATAACTAATTACAATTGGAAATCTGCCTGTATTCCGTTTAATGTTTGTTCTTTCTTGGTGAGGTTTGGCATAGAAGAGTAGATGTAGATATATGGAAGGAAAAATAACCACGCACCTCACATTAATGAAAACACAACGATAGAGTCCTTTTCAAAACCTTGACATCCAAATATTGGTTCGTTTAGGAGATCTTTTTTATCTCCCTTCCAGAACATGCCTATTTCTTAGTCCAAATTTTCATAACTTTGAGAACACAGGGATCCCCAGCTCATGAGACTGCGGAGGGCAGATAACGGATGATCTGCAGGTGGCGCAGCCTCCCCTACCCGGGGGGGGGGGCAGCAGGGCTAATTACCTTCATATTAACCCTGAATTACTGGCAAGACTGAGGGTTCGATCTCTTGGGAGGCAGCCATATCTCACGGCTGGAAACCAGAAGCCTGGATTAATTGTTTCTAATAAGTTTTTTGAATAGTACTTGTTCATTTGATATATTGGGAGTCACTTTGGCCACATTTTGTGGGAAAGTGGAATAAAGATAAGCAGATGATGATACAGATAATGCCTGGCCTGATCCAGAGCATGGAAACAACAGAACAAAAAGCTACCTTTGTTCCCCACTTGTTCTTTCACCCACTCCGTTGCTGCCACCATGCTCTCTGTACTGGTGACATCCAGAATGGTGGTTTTCAAGCGCTCTGAGGTGACCTTGTCCAGCTGCTCTGCCCCCTTCCGCGTGAGACAGGCTGCCAGCACCCGCAGGCCCCGGGCATCCAGCTGCCTGGCAAGTAGGTTTCCAAAGCCAGAGTCACTCCCCGTGATGAAGACATATTTCTCCGTCAGGCTCTACACCGTCTGTCTCTCCTTGTACCATTGGCGAAGGAAGTAAAGCCCCAGCAGGGCAGCCAGGTAGAGCCACATGGCTGAAACCTGCAGGGAAGATAACAGACAGAGTATAAGGGCCAAAGGCACTCCTGTGCATCAACAGCAGGGCAGCTAAAATCTCCATGGAGAATATGAATCATGCAGAATGTTATAGTCAAGGACACATATGTGAGGAATCCCCAATTAGATTTCCCAATATCTTTCTTTATATAGAAGTAGCTCCAGGATCCACAGGCTTGAGTTGCTTTCAGACAAGGTCTTTATTGTGGAGTATCCATAATAAAAATGTATGGAAGGAAAGTGCTTAATGTCACTTAAATAAATGTTTCATAAAGGTGCTATGAAACTCACTCATTTAAAAAGAACCTTCCCTTCTCTGCAGGTTAACACTGGAGCAGAATACTTAATCCACACATCCTTTAATGTTGGGTAGCTCACAAACACCAATGGGACCTCCTCTTCACGCTAAGCTCTCAAGAAGCATCTTCGTTCTTCCCTGGATCATGGTTTGTAGGTCCAGATTACTGCACGGAAAGCATAACCCTCTGGCTGAGGGCTGGCCACCCTTTTCTCTCCACTCTTCACTCTCTGTTCATTTCAGCTCCCCCCCCCCGGATTTCCCCTGTCTGCTTTCCTCTCCTTCAGGCTTTGCGCATTCACTTGTGTCTGCACACGAGCACACATTAAATTAAGCCAATACAGTGGTACCTCTGGATACAAACGGGATCCATTCTGGAGCCCTGTTTGCATCTAGAATCAAACGTAACTCGTGATGGCATGTCTGTGCATGCACGCGCCACTTCTCGCCGCTTTTGTGCATGCGCGTGACGTCATTTTGAGCGTCTGCACATGCGCAAGCGGCGAAACCCGGAAGTAATGAGCTCCGTTACTTCTGGGTTGCCGCGGAGCGCAACTCGAACGTGTTCAACACGAAGCGCATTCAACCCGAGGCATGACTGTACAAGATTAGGCAACACAGCCATTGAGCCATAGGTTCATCATCACTGTCCGGAAAGGGTGTGCTGGAGGACAAACACAAACCTTGGTCCTTGCACAGATGTCAGAAGATGCCTTTAAACATAGCCATGAAAAATCACTTCCGGGGGAGGCGCCTCCAGCAATGACAGAATTCCTCTGACCGGGAGGAATCTGCTCCATGGAAATCTGGGTCTGGCTGCCATGGCGAAGGCGGAGACCCGTTAAAATCACAGACCGGAGAAGCCTGTGAACATGGGATTCGGCGGGCACCTTTTGCGCCTCCCCCACTCGCGGGGAACCCCGGTTTTTGGGGCTCCGGAGCGACGTGGGGTGAGTGGCGCGGTGCATTGAATTGTCTGCTTCTTCCACGGAGCGAAGCCGCATAGCTGTTGCCGGAGAGTGCTGACCTTTTCCTGTGGACAATTTGACTTTAAAGTAATTACCCGTGAGTAGAGCTGAAACGGAAGAATTGGATCTCTAAAAGTTTAATTTGGTATCGTAACGGGGAGGTTCAAAACAGGAAGTCCGCCTTCCCTTTTTGTAAATAGACTGAGGCAACGAAGTTGCAAGCTGGAGTCTTGGAAGGTCTTTTGTAAAAGATCAAATTTCCAACGGTAAAGAACATTAAACCCCCTCTTGGAGGCAGGAGAAGAGAGGGGGAAGTTGCAGATTGAGTATGCCTGCGGGAGAGAGCGAAGAGGCTTAAAACACCGCCGCTCTGACCCTGGAAACGGGCTGCTAGTAAGACTGACTTTTTTTTTAATGTTCATTGACAGCGCTTAGAACGTTCATTGACAGCTAGCCAAATAAGAGAAATACATTGTTTCTACTGTTTCCGGTTGTTTTTAAAAAAGGAGGAAAGTAACTGAAAATTGAAACTAACTTCGGATTATTGAAACTGTGTTTAAAAGAGGACATATTGACCTATGCAAATACAACCTGTTTTCCCCTAGTGGAAGCTTTTGAAATTGGTTACTTTATAGGAGCTGGGCTAGGGGAATTTCCAGCTGCAAGATAAAAAAAGTGTGAGACTTTGGAATTGACCTTGAATCTCTTAAGTGTTATGGCAAACGGAAAGGAAAAAAACAGACGGGATGTCGACAGAGGAGGCCTTAGTGGCTGCATTATTGAAAATAAATGATTTGCTGGAACAACTCCATAAGAAAACAGATGCGATAAATGTGAAATTGGATGTTGCAAATATTGAAATTGATTTAAGTGTAGAAAGTTTAAATAACCTGGGACAAAAGGTGAATACCAATTCAGAAACCACCCAGAAACTGATACAGGAATCTACTCTGATACGGCAAACTGCAGATGAAGTCAGGGAAAAAACCGTTGCTGCTGAATCTAAAGTAATACAACTGGAGAGGAGAGTCCCATCCATACAAAGACAACTTGATGAACATAAGCTGACATTCGTTATGATTGAACTTAAAGAAGAACGGATGAATTTGAGGACCAGAGCCCTATCTGAATTGGAAAAGGAAAGCCTGACAGAGTTTCAGGAGGCGACAGGACTAACATTGGTTGAGAAAGAGAGGTATTTGGGGGTTAGTATGACCGCCAAAAATTTTAATCTGCTTAAGGACAACTGTGAAGGATGTTGGATTGAAGAGAAGGGGGATTTGGAAATATGGACAAATCAGAAGTTGCTACTGTTGGGCCGAGTTATTGTGGTGGAGATGAGGGCTGCTGTGTTGCTGGGGATGTTGCTTTTGTTTCAAACATTGCAAGCTCTGGATGGGATGGAGGGTCTCAGGAGGTGGCAGAGGGATGCTCCTAGAGTTGTTTGGCAGGGCAGGAAGCCTCGAGTCAAACTTAAGATATTGATGGATGCTAAAGAAGGAGGTGGACCTGCCCTGCCAGACCTTTAAACTTCGTTGTGAACCATCTGCCTTTTGCTGGTTGAAAGAATGGTTGCTTCTTGAAAACACTGAAGTGTTGGACAATGGCAGATGAAGTTGATGGACTATAGGGAATTGGCGGAAATGACTGGCAAGATCCGAGACCAGGGTGAAGAGTCGGCGGAAGAAGATTGGAAAAAGTTTAAAGACTATTTATAGAAATATTGTAAAATTAAGGAATGTTAGAAAAATGTTGGAATGAAATTACATGGCTTTAGTAGAAATGTCATAAGGAATTAAGTATAAATAGATTAATAGAAAATTAAAGGAAAAGTATGGCAAGAATGTGTTAAGATAATTATAGAACAGAAAACAGAGTAAGATGGAAAGGAATTGCTGAGACAAATAATAGAAGTGGAATACAAAAAGGGAGGTGTGAGGAAGTCGCTGGAAATAAGTGAATGAAATATAAGATATTGAAAATGTTTGAGGTGTTTTTAAATTGTTTTTGTTTGTTTTTGCTTGATTTGTTAGTCCATGTAGCGTTTTTGTATTGTATTCATATTGTTTTTTCTTTTTCTTTTTTCTTTTTCTTTTTGTTTGTAGTGTTGTGTTGGAAATTTTGAAAAAGTAATAAATATCATTAAAAAAAAAAAAAAAGAGAAAACCCAATTGAACAAGGCCATAACAATAGATGAAGTCCAGGAAGCAATAAAGAAAATGAAAATAGGGAAAGCTCCGGGCCCAGATGGCTTGTCGGCCAAATATTATAAAGTTCTTGGAGAACAGTTAGCCCCGGTGCTACGTGATGTAATGAATAACATCCTACAAGGAGGGAAGATACCGGACTCCTGGAAAGATACCCACATAACGTTGATACCTAAAGTGGAGTCAGATAAACTGAGTATAAAAAATTACAGACCGATATCGCTTCTTAATAATGATTATAAAATATTTGCGGAAATTATGGCAAACAGACTTAAGCATTACCTAAGAAATGTAATACACACGGACCAAGCTGGATTCCTTCCTAATAGACAACTAAAAGATAACGTTAGGCACATAATAAATATCATCGAATACCTGGAAAGGAAGAATGAAATCCCTGCAGTATTAATTTTTATCTATGCAGAAAAAGCATTCGATAATGTTTCATGGCAGTTCTTATTAAAGTTTATGGAGACAGCAAGGATAGAAGGTGCCTTTATGGAGGGAATCAAAGCAATTTATTCTAGTCAAAGAGCCAAATTGATTATTAACAACAATTTAACTGATACATTCGAGATTTCCAAGGGTACGAGACAAGGCTGCCCCCTGTCACCGCTTCTTTTCATAATGGTATTGGAGGTAATTGCAAATAAGATAAGGAAAACACCAGAGATACGAGGAATTAGAATTGGGGTGAAAGAATTCAAATTGAAAGCAGACGCGGATGACTTGGTAATCTCACTGGAGGACCCAAAACAAAGTATGGACAAAGCCCTGGTACTTCTAGAGGAATTTGGGAGAGTAGCAGGCTTTAAGTTAAATAAAACTAAAACTAAAATGATGGTAAAGAACATGGGGGAAGACCTAAGGAGGCAATTAGAACTCCAATCAGGAATTAAAGAAGTAAAAAAGGTAAAATACCTAGGAGTGTGGCTTACAATGAAAAACATAAATTTAATGGCTGATAACTACATTAATACCTGGAAGGATATCCAAAAGGAACTAGACATCTGGAACAGGATCAAACTCTCCTGGTCAGGTAGAATGGCAGCAATCAAGATGTGCATACTGCCGAAATTATTATTCCTATTCCAAAACGTTCCGGTGATTAGAGGAAGTGCAATATTCCAAAACTGGCAAAAAATTCTCTCTAAATTTATATGGCAAGGTAAAAGACCTTAAATTGTTAACGGATAAAAAAGACAGGGGAGGATTCTCGGTCCCAAATCTGAGACTGTACTATGAAGCCTTGTGCCTTTGCTGGCTTAGAGAATGGATTATTTTGAAAAATACAGACCTGCTAGACCTAGAAGGATTTGACTTAAGATTTGGTTGGCATGTTTATCTCTGGCAGAATAAGGAAAAGGTGCATAAAGGCTTCTTGAACCATATTATCAGAGGAACATTGTTAGAAACATGGGAAAAGAACAAGAAACTGTTGGAAAAAAAACCCCCTGGTGGCTATCGCCTATAGATATGTTAACTATTAAAAAAACAAATATAGAAGGTGAGAGATGGACTTATGAAGACCTCCTAGAAAGATCAGAAAGAGGATGGAAAATTAGACCATATGAAGAGTTAAAAAGTAAATTATCAGGTTGGCTGCAGTACCATCAAATCAATGCCTTATGGAAGGAAGATAAAAAGATCGGAATGAACGGAAAAAAATCCAAGTTCCAGGTAGAAATAATAAACGTGACAGCAAGTCTCACACTCAGATCTGAAGCATAAATGGGAACCTAGGAAGCTGCCCTATAAGGAGTCGGACCCACTACTCCATCTAGCTTAGTAATGTCAACACTGACTGGGAGCAGTTTGCCAGAGTTTCAGGCCTGGAGAAGCCGGGGATTGAACCTGTGGTGTTCTGCATGCAAAGCCACTGAGGTTACAGCTGTTCCCTTTAAAAACAAACTAAGATTGTAGTCCTCATGGTTCTGAAGAAAGGGCTAAGTTAAACAGGAACAGAGGGACGTTCCCTGTACCACGTCAGGACCTGTGAGCCCATTGGGCTCAGTTTTGTCTTGACTGATGGGCAGAGGCTCACCAGGGTCCTTTTCCTTTGGCCTCAGAACACAACTTTAAAAAGTATTAGAAACAGCTAAAATCAGTAAGGCAATGAATGGGGAAGGAATTCCATGGGGTCACCTTAATTCAGCCTCTGTCAAGAGCTGCTACGATTGCCAAATAACCTGAAAGATTATTGCTTTGTGCCTTTGACAGCAGCTTGTTCTGTGAAGTCACACAGTGAAACTTCATTTTGTATGAAGATAAATGTTCCTGTCTGATAATATCCACTGATCAACCTGATTCAAAAAGCACAGATACAAGATATCATAATCAATGCTGCAAGATTTTTTTTAAAATAATATTTATTAAGATTTAAAAGGTTACAAAAAGGAAAAAGGAAAAATAGAAAAAATAGAAAACAGCATATTAAGCAAAAACAGAACATCACATCACAATACAGAAAAGGAGAAAAAAACAACAACAACAATAACAAAAAATAAAATAAAAAATGCAATGAATCTTCCCATAACTTGTCTTTCATTTACTTATTTCCTTGACCTCCTCACACCTCCCTTTTTTGTATTCAGTTAGCTATTTCAGCAAATCCTTTCCATCTTTTCCAGTTTTTGCCCTATATTTTATCTTAATATAATGTAACTTTACTTTCCCTCCTTTCACCATTTAAGAATCTGTTTTTTCTTAATCCTCTATAGCATTTCTGCTAAAACCACATTACTTCCTGTTTGAGCCTCCCCGCTTCAGTGCCAAATTAAATCTTTTTTCCTTTAAAAAATTCCAATTTATCCTACTCACGGGTAGTTGCTTTTAAAATCCAATTGTCCACAGGAAAAAGTCAGCGCTCTCCTGCAACGGCTGTGCGGCTTCGCTCCGTGAAAAAAGCAGTCGATTCACAGCACCGCGCCACTCACCCCACTTCGCTCCGGAGCCCCGAAATTGGGTTTCCCCACGAGTAGGGGGGGTGAAAAAAGGTGCCCGCCGAATCCCACGTTCACAGGCTTCACCCGCCTGTGATTTTTGAAGGGTCTCCGCCTTCACCGTGACGGCCAGACCCGGTTCCCACAGAGCAAATTCCTCCTAGTCAGAGGAATTCCGCCATTACCGATGGCGCTAATCCCGGAAGTCTCGCAAGATTTTAATTTTAACTGACAAGCTGTTGCAGGACCTCAAACCGATTAGTCAGCATTTGCAGTGTAGGAGAAGCCTCTGGAGTCATTTTGGATCTCCAGCAATACTAAGATCAAACATAGCAATGAAATATCAAAGACTGAACAATTATTTTTGAGTTTCTTACCTCCTCTATTGAACTTTCAACTGCTGGCGGTTGATGGGGTGTTGTTCCTGAACTTCGGTGTCCTTTGTGTTATATAACCAATGCTTAGACTTTGTGTCAAGCTTCAGTCCAGACAAATTGGGGATCGGACCTTGAGCAAGTGCAATATGTGGTGCAGTGATGGTGAAATAAGGCATTTGACCTATTGGATGCTAATGCTGAGCTTGCACAATATTTGAGCTCAGTGTTGCTTATGTCTATAGATGTAGATAGGATCATACTGTTCCTCTTTATTAAGCTGTTCAGTTAATAAGAAGCTAGCTAGAGCTATTATTTATACTTCTTTTAGCTTGCCTCTGCTCCAAGCAGCTCATTGCATAATGCAAAATTTCTCCTTTCCCACAATAACACTGTGAGGGAGGCTAAATAGAGCAGTGGCAACATAAAATGTCTTCTAGTGAACTTCTTGGTGGAGCAGGAATTAGAAATATCCTCCTCCAAGTCCTGCCAGGGGTGTTTGTGCCTTCCGTTCCGGAAGTCCGTTCAACTTCCAAAATGTTCGGAAAACAAAGCGTGGCTTCTGATTGGCTGCAGGAAGCTCCTGAAGCCAATCAGAAGCCAATCGGAAGCTGCACCAGATGTTTGAAAATCATTCCGGTTTTCGATTGTTCAGGAGCCGAAATGTACAAGTTCCAAAGCGTTTGGCAACCAAGGTACGACTGTACTTTAATTGTATATTAGCACCTGTTGCTGTTTCTTTGCTTATTATGATAGTAGTTAATAAAGCTTGCTTCTACTGCCTAAAAGTTTGAGATCCAAAGAACTCGCTGCTGCCTCAGGATTACCAGGGCTGGGTGATTGTTGGGGAGGCATAACCATTGGGCATTACACAGTTGTCCAAATGAGCCAACAAGCTGTGGATGGAATACAAGTCTAATTGCATCTTTTAGGATCCTAATGAGAGGCAGATTGGGTCATCAGTACCTTAAGGAGAAGTGATTTATTATTATTATTCTGAACTATTGTCTGATGCAACTGAAACTGCAATGATTTACCACTCATTTACTTAGGAAAAAAATACATTAAACTTTGGGACTTCAGACCAAATGGACACTCTCAATTTTACCCGTGGATGCTATCTGTCCAGATTTTAATTTGCTTCTGAACTAATTTTAAGATGTATTTTAACTAATTGATTGCCTGTTTTTATGTTCTTATGTTCTTTGTATACCATCTTAGTTTCATGATGTTAGCTGCCCTCAGCCCAGCTCCGGCCAGGGAGGGTGGGACACAAATAATTTTTTTTCTATCTATCATCTATCTATCATCTATCTACCTATCATGCCATGTCAGGCAAGCTTTTCCCCTTTATCACTCCTTTCAGTTCTGAATGGTTTCAGCACTCCAAGTTATTGACATCCACACTATGTAAACAATAAGCGAACTGACAAAAATTTAGCCATGTGGAAAGTTCTTTTCTTTGGCATCCAAAATAGTTCCAGATGTTCCTCATTTGATTTAGCTATCATAGGGAGCACTGGCGGAGGAAGAGGAGTGCGGGGGGAGTGCGCCGCCCCTGGCAGTGCAATCCCGGTGGGGTGCCATCGTGGCTGCCCCCCTGCCCCAGCTGGGCACCACGCCCCCAGGACCCCGTCTACTCTTTGCCCCCCGGTGCCGGAGCATGAAGCTCTGCAACTGATAGGAAGAGATGCCCAGAAGGCAATCTTTCCCCAGAAGATTAAATTTGCCTCCTGTGTTGTTACAGGTCTAATATTTCATTAGTTTATTTCTAATATGCAGGTTGCAAATCATTCTAACCGCTCTTTCTGCACACCAGCAGCAGAAAGGAAACCTACGGCACCGCCACTCCTGGTATGCCCTGCGGAGGACCTTAAGGTTCATATATAGCAATACCCTAGAGGTCCCGGGCCCTAAGGAAGTCAGATTAGCCTCAGCCAGGGCCAGGGCCTTTTCCACACTGGCTCTGGCCTGGTGGAACGCTCTATCTCATGAGACCAGGGCCCTGCGGGATCTGATTTCTTTCCGCAGGGCCTGTAAGACAGAGTTGTTCTGCCTGGCCTTTGGCTTGGAATCAGCCTGATCCCTCCCCCTCTTTCCTTTTCCTTCTGTGATGGAACTCCTATTTGGGGATTTCCCTGACTTCTTTCTGGCCCACGTAGGACCAATCTGGATAGTTGGCCTTGGTGAAGATTTGATGTTTTCTCCCCCAAAACAGTTTTTGATCTGGGCTTCCACTGAAATGAGGCTGCATTTTAAGTTGTACTTGAATCCTGTTCAAGTTGTATTTTAATCAATTGTTTTTATACCTGATGTTAGCCGCCTTGAGCCCGGTCTTGGCTGGGGAGGGTGGAGAGTGTATATATATATATATATATATATATATATATATATATATATATCTTTAAAAGTAATTTTTGGAGTCTTTCTCTATATATGTACTAGAATTCATGCACCAAAGCAAGCTGGCCGGGTCCAGCCTCACCCTTCCTACTCTAGGTGAAATGTAATTTTGCAAGCACTCTGCCCATCTTTCAATCAGCAGGAGGGATGTGCTTCTACATGAAAGATACGCTCAACCCCAGGCTTTCTTCCTGCTCTAGACAAATGATTTATCTGCTCTATCCATACATTCCCTCACCAACAGATTTCACAATTAGTTTAAAGAAGGCAGTTAAGTTTCGCCAATCCTTGCCAGAAGGGAGTGAAGCACGTAAGCAGGTACCCACTTGGTGCTAATAAGGATCAGGTAGACTCAGCAATGGGGAATAAGAAGGTGAAGTTTATTGCCAGGCAATAAGGACCCAGTTTGGAATCTCTTCCAAAAGGAACTGGGACCCCGATTGACAGAAATCCAGAGGTCTTTATACCTGAGCAGATCACAGCAAATCATAGATCATGAGACAACCATGAGGCAGTCACGATATTGCCAGCGAAAATTAGCCAATTAGCAAGCTTCTTGCCATGCTTCCAGCTCCTGGTCAACACTGGTCAAGCACGGAGTTCTAGTTCTGCTTTCCGCTGCTTGCAGTGACGCTCTGTCTAACCGCTCCCCTAGTTATGACAGGACAGGGAGTATTGGAGATTTTGTGGTTTAGCTCTTCCTGTTCCAGTGGACTAATTTAGCCTGTATCTGAGGGGATTTTGTACCAGTATCTCTGATTCACGTCTTCCCCTTGTCCAGGGTACACGGATGTTTGTAGGGGAAAGGTCGGCTCCTAATTTTGCTGTTTCAAGCAGTATGCAGTTAGCTAAGGCACAGCTTCCCTTTGATTAAAAATGGATTATACAATACTGTAAGCCCTGATTATGTGTGAGCATATATGAATATGTTGATTACTGATAACTGATTATATGAATTGCATAAGGGTAGCCCTTCTTCCTTGCCTCATTAGGAGCTCCTGTTGCAGCCAGCAGAGTATGAAAAACAGCAGCAGGCAGATAAGGAGCAACTGCAAAAGGGAGAAGGAAGCACTGCTTTTCCTGCCGCACAACTGAAGCTGAGAGCCTTTCCTCTAACCAGCTGCAGGCCTGTCTCTTCCCTTTTCAAAATAAAATAAAATAAAAATTGTCCAGTAGCACCTTATAGACCAACTAAGTTTGTTTTGGTATAAGCTTTTGTGTGTATATGTATCTGAAGAAGTGTGCAGACACATGGAAGTTTATACCAGAACAAACCTAGTTGGTCTATAAGAAGCTACTGAACAATTTTTTATTTTGACTGCATCAGACCCACATGGCTACCTACCTGAATCTTCCCTTTTCAATTATACATGATAGTAACTTCCTGTCTCCACTAACATGTGCTTATAACAACTTTCTTTCAAGCTAATATTCAGTAGGTGACACTTTTCTCAAGCTTCAGGCTGGGGGAGAGAGGAAACTTCACTTCCTGAATTTCTTCTTCCTGGGCACCCTTTAAAGGCCGAGAAACATTTCCAGAAAAAGTTCGGAACTTTAAAAGGTACATGCAAGTAGAAGCAAGTTATCTTCTGATCAGCTTACTAGACCTCTTTTTCTTTAACCTGCCTCTGCTCCAAGCAGCTCATTGCACCATGCAAAAATTCTCCTTTCCCTCAACAACACTGCAAGGGAGGCGAAATTCAGCAGTGGCAACATAAAATGTCTCCCGCTGAGCTCTGTGGTGGAGTAGGGATTCGACTTTTGCCCCTCCAAGTCCTGCCAGGGGTGTGTATACTTCCTAATGCTTGAATTCTTTTTCCCTGCAGGTTTCAGCCATGTGGCTCTACCTGGCTGCCCTGCTGGGGCTTTACTTCCTTCGCCGATGGTACAAGGAGAGGCAGACGGTGGAGAACCTGACGGAGAAATATGTCTTCATCACGGGGTGTGACTCTGGCTTTGGAAACCTACTTGCCAGGCAGCTGGATGCCCGGGGCCTGCGGGTGCTGGCAGCCTGTCTCACGCAGAAGGGGGCAGAGCAGCTGGGCAAGGGCACCTCAGAGCGCTTGAAAACCACCATTCTGGATGTGAGCAGCACAGAGAGTGTGGCGGCTGCGACGGAGTGGGTGAAAGGGTGCATTGGGAACAAAGGTGAATCTCTACCTTCCTTGTGCTGCCTCTGTGCTATTGGTGGGACGGGGGATTAGAATTGCCTCTGTATTCATTTGTAGGCCACGTTCCCCACATAATTGTGCCCAAAGTGGCTCACAATGTTCGAAAGGAAGAATAAGCATAACAATTCAGGAAATAGCTTAGAAATAATCATTATGAGCATTCAATAATAAATATCAGAGCCAGTTCCAGACATTTGGGTGCCTGGGAACATGGGACACCCCCTCTGGGAATCCCGGGAATTGTCGTTTGTCAAGGATGCCGAGTTGAAAAGTTGAAACAACATTCCAGCTTGACAGATATTTTCTCTAGTCTTTGGGGTTCCCACGCTAAGTCAAACTCTTGGTGTGGGGAAAGAGAATTGATTGTTTTAACTGCAAAGGGAAAAGAAGAAGAATGATATGAAAATAGAAGTTAAATTTAACAGAGATGGGCATAGGCATTTTTTTGTTCTTTTGGTTACTTTTTAAATACAGAGATACCTCTAGTTACGTGCTTAATTTGTTCCAGACGTCTGTTCTTTTTTTTTTTTTTTTTTTGGAGATATTTATTAAAGTTTTTAAGGTATAACAAAGAAATGAAAAATAAAAAGAAACATACAAAATAAAAACAGTTAAAAACACATTAATTTTCCATAGCATATCTTCCTTACACTTATTTCCCCGGACCTCCTCGTACCTCCCTTTTTTGTATTCCAGTTCAGTTTGTTAGTTCAGCAAATCCTTACCATTAAGCTCTTACCCATTTGTGAACCTTTTTTCGTATCTCTTAAAGCATTGCAGCTGGAAACCACTTAGTTTCTTTCCAACATCCTTCTAAGATTCATTAATTTTACAATATTTCTGTAAGTAGTCTTTAAATTTCTTCCAGTCTTCTTCCACCGACTCTTCTCCCTGGTCTCGGATTCTGCCAGTCATTTCTGCCAATTCCATGTAGTCAATCACCTTCATCTGCCAGTCTTCCAGAGTGGGTAGATCTTGTGTCTTCCAATACTTTGCAATGAGTATTCTTGCTGCTGTTGTAGCATACATAAAAAAAGTTCTGTCCTTCTTTGGCACCAATTGGCCGACAATGCCCAGAAGAAAGGCCTCTGGTTTCTTCAGGAAGGTATATTTAAATACCTTTTTCAATTCATTATATATCATTTCCCAGAAAGCCTTAATCTTTGGGCACGTCCACCAAAGGTGAAAGAATGTACCTTCAGTTTCTTTACATTTCCAGCATTTATTATCGGGCAAATGATAGATTTTTGCAAGCTTGACTGGGGTCATGTACCACCTGTATATCATTTTCATAATATTCTCTCTTAAGGCATTACATGCCGTAAACTTCATACCTGTGGTCCATAACTGTTCCCAGTCAGCAAACATAATATTATGTCCAACATCTTGTGCCCATTTAATCATAGCAGATTTCACCGTTTCATCCTGAGTATTCCATTTCAACAGCAAGTTATACATTCTTGACAGATTCTTAGTTTTGGGTTCTAGCAGTTCTGTTTCTAATTTTGACTTTTCCACCTGTCTTCAAAAATTGGTCTATGTCCATTTCTTTCTGTGGCCATTTCTTTCTGTGGCCCTTGTGTGTATAATTGTTTAAAGTACCTCTGGAAACAATTTCTAATCTCAATTGGGTTATGTATACTCTTTCCTTCCACTTCTAAGTTTGTAGTGGTATTTAATTTTTGTCTTTTTTTCATTTGCCAGGCCAACAATTTCCCACATTTGTTAGCTGATTCAAATGTTTTTTGTCTCATTTGTTTGATTTTCCATTCTATTTCCTGATTCATCATTTCCATCCAGACGTCTGTTCTTAACCTGAAGCACCACTTTAGCTATTGGGGCCTCCCACTGCTGCCGCGCCACTGCACGATCTTTGTTCTCATCCTGAAGCAAAGTTTTTAACCCAAGGTACTATTTCTGGGTTAGCGGAGTCTGTAACCTGAACCCGAGGTACCACTGTACTGTATTATTTCTGGGATTTTGCTGCGTGAGGAGTTTCTGAATGCAGCAAAACTCTGAGCAGCAGCAGCGTGGCAACCCCAGAATCCCAACCCACAACCCACAGCAGCCACTGTGCCACACTATAGACCCCCATGCTGCCCTATGCCCCCCCTATAAGGGCAGACCCCCCCACAAGGTCAGACCCCCCCCATGCTGGGCAGGAAAGAAAGGGGGAGAAAAGCAAGCAAGCTTTTTCATTGTGATTGACAATGAATGGGGGGGGGGGTTGTATGCAAATCAGCAGCCTGCCACCACTGTAGCTGCTGGGCAAATTAGCAAAGTCCTTTCCCGGATCTCATCCTTTGCAAGTCTTGCTTTCACCGCTGCCAAGCATACACAAATGTCTGCTCCGCTGTTACAAGGAAGGCATTGCTGGCTTGGCTGGAGAAACTGCCTCTCACTTCTTCTCTGCCCTCACCTCTGCCCGCCCACAAGGAGGGTTCTCAGCAGCAGCTTGGCCAGGTGACGTGTGTGTCTTGGTGGGGTTTCCACTTGTCCCTTGTAATAGGGGATTGCCCCTTATTTTAAGGGGAAATGCTGCATCATCATCATCATCATCATCATAATAATAATAATAATAATAATACCTTTATGGTCAATGTACAACCTGTGTACAATGAAATTAACTGAGTCTCCCCTCCCCCCAAACACTCAATTTCATTGCACTCTGTGTGCTTGTCGCACAACACACCAACCCCGAAAGTCAGTTGTCCCTTATGTCTGCCTTGCTTTCTTTCCCCCTCCTCCTCTTCTGCTGAGCTCAGCTCCGCCCTCCCATCTCTACCAGAGCTGCTGCCTCTCTCCTGCCTGTCCACTTTCCATTTCTCTCTCTTTCTCTCCCCCTTTCCCTAACTCCCTCCCTCCAGTTACACTAAATCCAGTGAGAGACGCAGCTAAATTCATGTAGGTTACGGTTGCTAATAGGAAAAACATCTGTTCTTTCTCACAGGGCTTTGGGGCTTGGTGAACAACGCAGGCACAGCTCTACCATCAGGCCCCAACGAATGGCTGACCAAAGATGACTTTGCAAAGGTGATCAATGTCAACCTTCTTGGGATGATTGATGTGACACTACACATGGTGCCTCTGGTGAGGAGAGCCAGAGGGAGGGTGGTCAACATCTCCAGTATGAATGGACGCCTGGTAAGCTATGGAGGTGGTTACTGCCCATCCAAGTTTGGTGTGGAAGCCTTCTCTGACAGCCTGAGGTAAAAACAGCAGCTCTTTAATGTCTTCTTTTGCTTACTTTAGTGCAACATCTGCCACACTCCCTAACCACTTGCCAGGCTGGAAGTGGCTGATGCGAGTCCTCCTGGTTTAGTTGCCAAGTCTGGGGAAAGTGGGCTGCAGGGAAGAAAGAGCTGGGAAATATGGCAGCTGCCCAGGGCTTTTCCCAAGACTTGCACAACTTGAGATGAATTATCTAGGAAGGATCTCAAAAGAGAAGATAGACAGGGACTGGAAGGTGTCTAAAGGATGCTTGCAAAACCATATTGAAAAATCAGAACTATTAGAATAAACAAGTTCCGTTTTAAATACTGAAATACTAAGATGGATGACAATGTGTAATAGAAAAAGAAGCATGAAATTAGGTTAAAGGTGTGTGAAAAAAAGTAACAGAAGTGGATAGAAATTGCAATTGAGTAGATTGGAAGTCTAACACAAAGGTGGGGTGACGGGTGGTGGATGGTGATGGGAAAAGGAATTATCTGTGGGATTGAGTGTAGGTATGTTTGAACATTTTTAAGGATTGTATGAAATGTATGTTTGTATGCTTGTATATTTGCAATATGTGTGTATTAATGCTGAAATATTTTAATAATAAAAACTTTTTTAAAACAAAAGAAAAAAAGAATGTATCCAGGCACAGGCCATGCCCACATCTGGCCTTGAACCAAACTTTTCAAATCACAAGACCACAATTGGATGTGTGGCTCTCAGTCCAGGACCTTCTCATTAATGGTGAACATGCTGTGGATGTCCCCCTGTTTTCCTTAGGATAGTTTGGGCCCAACATGCTTTATAGAAATGTTGATTACCATGTTGAAAAGTGTGTGCTTTTTCCAACTATTTACGTACCACTTAATTATCAAGATGTGGGACTGAGCAGTTATCTGCACATATGCACTGCCCAGGCTCACGTAGCAGGGAGGTCACTGTTGGTGAATGTACAAGCCACCAAGGTGGGAAAGGCTGAGGTGGGAGGTGGGAGGAAAATGCAAGGGAAAGCAAGGGTGGTCCAGGACAAAAATGGCACCTTGTGTGAATGGATTTGGGAGGATTTGACTGTGATGGAGACAAAACAGGAAGGGAGGGCAAAAGGTATGGGAGGCTACTATATGTGGTGGCAATGTAAAGTTATTAAGAAGACCTGGGAAGTGACATATAAAGATTTGAAGAGAATGTGGAAAATGTTTTTTGTTAAAAAAACAGACGCTATGATTTTGGAAGGCACAGGACTTAATGGATTTATTGAGCAAAAGACTCTGTTCCTGCACTGGAGAGTGGACGCCAGGCCAAGACCAACCCATCCCTATACTGTGGTTCCTCTAGTTAGGAACTTAATTTGTTCCAGAGGTCCATTCTTAACCTGAAACTGTTCTTAACTAGAGGCATGCTTTCGCTAATGGGGCCTCTTGCTGCTGCTGTGCCGCCAGCACACGATTTCCGTTCTCATCCTGGAGCAAAGTTCTCAACTCGAGGTAACTCTTCCAGGTTAGCGGAGTTTGTAACCTGAGGCGTTTGTAAGTCGAGGTACCACTGTAGGAGAAAGAAGCCACCACCAAAGAAAATAAAGAATATTGGCAAAATAAATTAATGAACTATGCAGGACATATTAGATAATTTGAAACCCAAGAAATAAAGGACATGGATTTATTTTTTTTAAGGGGTAATGTTTAATGCATACTTTGTAAGCTTTGTGTATAGGTTTCTACATTAGTTTAACTTCTAAAAGTCACTTGTAATAAGATGAATAAGGTTTTAAAATGGGATTAAGAATATAAGATTTTATGGACATGCATGAATCTGTATAAAATAATGGAACCAGGAGGGGGAGTGGAGGGAAGTCAATCAAGTTTTATGGTTTAAATTTTTGATTGTGATGAGTGTTGTTGTTTTTTTGTTATCATAAAATTAATAAGAGAGAGAGAGAGAGAGAGAGAGAGAGAGAGAGAGAGGGAGGGATACATGGATGCTGACAACTAAGCCATGAATGTGTAGCATTTGGAGAGAAATTCTGTGTGGCATCTTCTCAGGGTTGTTTGCACTGTAATCTTCTTCTGCACAAAGGAGGTTTGGTAAAACCCTTAATTGCTCCTTTTTTAAAACATGGGGTCCCAGTACCCAAAAAACAGGGTCTTGTTCCTTTGATGCAAGTGACCTTTTCCCTCTTAACAAGGAGACTGGGCAGAGATGGCAGAGGCTGCAGAAAGGAGGGTGGGAAGCAGCCCTGGCAGAAAAGGCTCCTTGCTCTCTGCAGCAACTTTCCCCCACTAGGTTAAGGTCTCCCTCCAGGAAGGCATTTGATGTATCAGTGAGACTTTGAATCATGTCCTCATGACTGTCTCTTAATACAACTGGTGCTGTGTCGTACACAATCCTCTCCTGGGTAGGGCGTATCCTGGCTCCTGCAAGAGGGCAGAAGGCAGGGGAGCTGCATTTCCCAACTTTTCTTTCTCCTCAATTTTTGGATTTCTTTTTTTTAAAAGAAAGATGTTCCTATCCATGGACCCAAGTTCCTGACCTGCATTCCTGCATTCCTATGACTCAGTCGGCAATGATGTTTCTTCTTTTATTCCTCTGCGTTTCAGGCGAGAGCTCCATCCTTTTGGAGTCCAAGTCAGCATTGTTGAACCTGGTACTTTCCGAACAACCATTGGCGCAAGAGCATTAGAGAATTTAACGACAGTATGGAACCGAGTGCCGTCTGACATCAAAGAAGTCTATGGGGAACAGTACTTGGAGAACTGTGTATCTGAAGAAGTGTGCTTGCACACGAAAGCTCATACCAAGAACTAACTTAGTTGGTCTTTAAGTTGCTACTGGAAGGAATTTTTTTGTTTTGACTATGGCAGACCAACACGGCTACCTATCTGTAACTGGAGAACTGTGAGTAGACGTGGAGGGGATTTCAGCATGGTTTGCATTTTCCTGCAAACTTTCCCAATTCACACTTCCGGTAGTATCCTTTATTAGGCATAGCACACCACACACTAACAAACAAACATCATATACAGACTGTATAAAATACGGGCTCAGCGAACAATTTATCCTAGTCCTATTCTTAACTCCAAGAAATAAATCGATGTACATAGATAATATAATACAACAACACAGCAACATCACCTACCATTAAAAACCACTAATTCTCTTTATCATGGCCCATTCTTTCTTCATGGACAGCACTTAAAAATTCAGCCGCTATTAAAGTAATTTGATCATCGCTGTCCGCCAGCAGGTCCTGAACAGTTGGTTGTGTAAAAATCTGTCTATTAACTTTTAGGGCCTCAAATAATTGTTTTCTGGCATAACTACCAAAATCACAGGAAAAGAATATATGCTCTAGAGTATCGGGTTCCTATTTTCTGCATTTGCAGAGACGCTCTGATTCTGGGATAGCTAAGTATCTTCCTCTCACTACCACCGAGGGAAACATGTTGAATCTGGCCAACATAAACAGCCTACACGATTCATGTTTCTTCAGATTTGTCATGTATCCCTTTTGGAAATCTCTACACAAAGGGAGATTTAAGTGGATAGGAGAGCAAGTGCTGTGCTTTGCAGCCTCAAGCATGGCGAGAACACTTTTTTCTGTAAGAGTCTTCCTGATAATTTCCCATATGTCTTTGGGATCAGAGATTTCAAAATCAATTAGAGTGAGCCCTATCGAATCCAGTTTTCTCCTACAGATCAATGATAGATTGTAGATTGCACTATCACTTAAAATATCATAAAGTAGAGAATTAGGGTATAGGGCTCTATAATGGAGGAAGATCCAATATTTCAAGGTCCTCAACCATGCTCTTACTGATAAAGGCAATATTCCCAGCTCACAACATATTGTTTCATATTTTACAGAGTTTGCAAGTCCTAATAATGACCTCAGAAGGGATGCGTGGAATTTATCCAACCTCTTGAGGTCACCTGAAATCCACACTGGTGTGCCGTATAGAAGTTGGGCACAAAGTTTCATGTCAATCACTTGCAATACAGCTGGAATAAATCTATTTCCTACTGGAGAAAAAAAGTAGGATTTAATATGGTGGGCTGTCACTTTGGCCTTAACTATTGCAGCACATATATGTGTATTCCAATTCATATTATTTTTAAATGTGATTCCCAGGTAATTGAAGTGCTTAACTTCCTGTATTAAATGTCCATTAATTATACAGCCTTTTGGGTTCCCTCTCTTTCCAAATTGCATAATCTTTGTCTTATCATAATTAATTTTGAGATTATTGAGAGAGCAGTAGTTTGAAAAACTCTTAAATAATTTTTTAAAACCCAAAACAGAGAGTGAAATAATTACAGCATCATCTGCATAAAGTAATAAAAAAAGTGGGCTATTGTTTAAATAAGGAGTATGAGTGGTTGCGTTTTGAAGAAATAATGGTAGGTCAGATAAAAATAAATAAGGTAGGGGCCAAGATACAGCCTTGCCTAACTCCTCGATTATTCAGAATAGGACCTGCAAGTCTACCATCTTTTGATACTTTAACATATATTTGGTTATTAGAATGTAAACTTTGAATCAGTGTAAGTAGATATGGGTCGATACCAAGGTGTTCTAGTTTAGTCCATAGTTTGTTACGGTCGACCGAATCAAAGGCACTTTTTAAATCCACAAATGCCACAAAGAGTTTTCGTTTATTTCTCATGACATCTTTATCCACAAGATGACTTAACACTAGACACTGGTCAAGAGTTGACGCGCCTGCCTTAAAACCAGCCTGCTCTTTACCAGGTAGACCTTTTGTCAGCATCCATTCTTCCAATTTAATAAGCAGAGATTTGGCATAGATTTTACTTATGCATGGTAACAGACTTATAGGCCTGTAATTCTCTTGACAATTCCTATCACCTTTTTTAAAGATCGGTACCACTATTGAGTTGTTCCACGACTTAGGTACAAGGGCTGAGTGACAGATAGAATTAAAAAGCAGCACAAGTTTAATGGCCCACCATTCTACATCTAATCTCAACAGGTTTATTGGAATGCCATCCATACCAGGTGATTTCCCTTGCTTAAACGAAAAAATTATCCTTTTCATCTCCTCAACAGTAATTTGAAATTGTGTGGTTTTTGCCAAAGAAAATTTAAAATTTTCCTTTTTACAAACTTGGTGATCATAAAAAACATCAGTAAAATGTGAAATCCAAGCCTCATCGCTTATATTAGGGAAATCAGTGATATCTTTTATTGAGAGAAGTGACCAAAAGGTTTTGGTATCTTTGATTTCTAATGCAGTAACAATTTTAGACCATTTGGCTAGTGCAAACTCAGATTTTTTTTCCAGGAGCATGTTCTTAAAAGATTTTTCATTTCAAAATAAGTCTTCCAGAGACCTTGAGAGTTGGTAGTATAGGCTTCTTTTAGACAAATTCTAAGTTCTTTCTTATAGTTAATACAGTCTTTATCAAACCAGTTATACTTATTTAAAGGTTTGTTGCTGAACTGAAGGTCTAAAAAAGAAGAAAATAATTCCTGGATAGTCTTATAATAACAATCATTGTCCTCCAAGGGCAACAAATTTTGGTTAGCCACAGGTTCGAGAATAACTGGGTTATTTTCAAATACAGCCAATAAATCCTCCCTATTTTTATCACTTATATAAATTCTTTTGGCATAAATAGTCTTATCAATACTAATAGGAGAACTAATATCATTATTTCTAGGATTCCTGTACATCTCTAAAACTATTGGGAAATGGTCACTCTCTGAGTGAGGTACAACTGTAAAAGAGGCAACTTCATTTAACATTTCAACGGAAACTAGAGAATAGTCAATTACGCTCCTACCCCTTTTGGAGCTGAAGGTAAAATTTCCTGGAATATCCGGCCGCATTGAGCCATTCAAAAATGAGAGGTTAAATTCTAAAACCAATTGTAAAAGTTTTCCTCCCGCTTTATTAATAATGATGTCCTTTGAATTCCTCCCTATTCTCAATGGAAGTGGGGCATCTTCAGCTAGATTTGAGACATAGTGTGATGGGACGATGAGCTGCTTGTGTGTAAAATCCTAGTCCCTCAGAGTTTGGTCAAGTTTGCAAACCTCTGTCTGTAACGGAGCCCCTTAAACATGGCTCCGTCAGTCGCTGGCAGATTCCGACAGTGGTTGCTTTCGGAATCGCTTCCAACATAAAAGCTCCTTAACGGAAACACGTCTTCTGGACTCTCTGCGTGACAGTTTCCGGCGAGGAGTGGGTGTCCCTACAGGAGGTCCTGAAACCTCCCCACTGTTTTCGCTGGAAGTGTCTCTGAGCCATCCCTCCAGCTCCCTTTCCCTCAGCCCAGCTCCTCTCCCCCTACTGGTTCCCTCTTCAGCTGCTGAGTCTCTCCCAACCTGTGTGAGCCCTTTCACTTCCCTTCCTTCCGATGGCAGTTCCCTGACATCCACCTCCCCTCCAGGGCCCCCTTCATCCCCTCTCGCCCCCTCCTCTACGGGCGGTGAGGAGGCAAAACCCCGGAATGAACTTCCTTCATCTTCCGATGTCCCGAACACTTCTCTCCACCTATTGCGGTTCCTGGTCTCGAAGTACTCCTCCTCCTCAGAGTCCATCTCCCCTTCCCCTTCCGATTCCGAGAATCCTTCCAACTCCTCCTCCTCATCGGTGGTCCCAAAGTATTCCCTCCGGAACCTCTCCACAGGCTGAGGTTTCCTTGGGAACCTTTGATGGAACGTTTCTATCAATACCTCGTCATTGATATCTTCTGCCATTACCCAAGTGTTTTCTGACTCCGGTTCTCCTTCCCACGCTACCAAATACTCCACCTGATCCCCCTTCCATCTGGCGTCGAGGATTTCTGCCACATGGCTGCTGCATTCCCTTTCTTCTATGACCGGTCCCCGAGTGGCCATCCCTTCTCGTCCCCCCTCATACGGTGACAGTAACGACCTGTGAAATACTGGGTGCAGTTTCATGTGGTTGGGTAACCGGAGCCTGAAAGCCACTGGGTTGACCTGTTGAATGACCTCAAAGGGACCCAATCTCCTGGGTCTTAATTTCTTACAACCTCCTTTGAACGGCAACCCTTGGGTTGACAGCCACACCCTATCTCCCACCCTTATGGTTTCACCTTCCCTTCGGTTCTTGTCTGCCTGCCTCTTGTATTCTTCCTTCGCCCTTTCTAAGTTGAGTTGGAGCTGACGATGGATTGCTTCCATTTCTTCTACAAAATGCTCGGCTGCCGGGACACCCCATCTCTCCCCTTCTCCCCCTGGGAAAGCCCTGGGATGACACCCATAATTAGCCAAGAAGGGGCTCATCCCTGTGGACACATTCTCGGCATTGTTGTAGGCAAATTCCGCCAGCGCCAACTTTTCTACCCAGTCATTCTCTCTGTCATTGACATAACACCTCAGGTATTGCTGGAGGACCCCGTTTGCTCTTTCCGCCTGCCCGTTGGTTTCAGGGTGCCGGGCAGTCGAAAAGTTGACCTCCACCTGCAGTAAGCTCATGAGCTTCCTCCAGAACCTGGAAGTAAATTGTTTTCCTCGGTCTGAGACCACCCTCAATGGCACCCCGTGCAACCTAAAAATGTGTTCTACAAATAACTTCGCTGTCTCTTCCGCCGTGACTGCATGCGAGCAGGCTACAAAGTGGCACATCTTTGTTAGTAGGTCTACCACCACCATGATGGCTGTTTTCCCCTTGGACTTCGGCAGATCAGTCATAAAATCTATCGACACTGCCTCCCAAGGTCGTTCTGGGGTTGGTAAGGGTTCTAATAGCCCCGCCGGTGCCCGCCTCTCCCCTTTGGCTCGCTGGCATTGCTCACACCCTCTTACATACTCCCGTACATCTTCCCTCACCTTAGGCCACCAAAATTCCCTGGTGACCAACCACATGGTTTTGTGTTGTCCAAAATGCCCCGCCGTGGGGCTGTCGTGCAACTGCTTGAGTACCCTCCCCCTTAAGTCTCCTTCAGGGATATACAGTGCCCCTTTGTAATACAAAGCTCCATTTCTTTCCTCGAAACCCCCTGGTTCCTCTCCCTCACCCCTAAGACCTCTGAGCTTATTCTGGGCGTATTCATCATTCTCTGTTTCCTCTACCAGTTCTCTTTGTCCCACCAATGCCGCCCCACACACCCAGCGGTCCTCTGGAATGACATGTCTCTCTTCGGGTGCTCCCTCCTCCTCCAAATATTCAGGTTTGCGTGAGAGAGCGTCCGCCCTAATGTTCTCTGGGCCTGGCACGTAACAAATCTCAAAGTTAAATTTGGAGAACTCCTGGGCCCATCTCACTTGCCGTTGGTTGAGCACTCGTGCCGTCCTCCAATACTCTAGGTTCTTGTGGTCAGTGCACACTTGCACCTTATGTTGTGCGCCAATTAGCAGGTGCCTCCATCTCCGGAACGCCTCATGAATGGCTAGTAGTTCTCGGTCATACACCGTGTAGTTCCTCTCGGATTTGTTCAGCTTTCGCGAAAAAAAGGCACACGGTCTCCACTCTGACTCCTCCTTCCCTGGCTGCAGAAGCACCGCCCCAATCGCTCTGTCTGATGCGTCAGTTTCCACTCTCATCGGTTTTTGTAAATCCACATGCAGGAGTTGTTGTTCCGAGGCGAAGGCCCTTTTTAGTTCCTCAAATGCTCGCTCCGCCTCCTCAGTCCAAACGAACTTCTTCTTACTGCTGAGACAGTCCGTAATGGGCGCCGTCAGGTGGGCAAAGTTTCGGATGAACTTACGATAGAAGTTCCCAAATCCTAGGAACCTCTGCACATCCTTCCTTGTTTTGGGTGTTTTCCATTCCAGCACCGCCTGGACCTTGCCGGGATCCATGGCCAATCCCTTGTCTGACAGGCGATACCCCAGGAATTCCACCTCCTTGGTATGAAACTGACACTTCTCCAGTTTCACCCACAGCTGGTTGGCTTGCAGCCTGCTCAACACTTCTCTGACGTCTCTCACATGCTGCTCCTCATTCTCAGAATACACCAACACGTCGTCTAAGAAGGCCACACAATTCTTGTAAAGCAAAGGCCCCAGGACGTGGTTCATAAACGATTGAAAGCACGCGGAGCCTCCTTGTAGGCCGAAGGGCATAACTAAATATTCAAATGCCCCCAAAGGGGTGAACATGGTGGTTTTCCATTCATCCCCCTTCCTTATTCGTATCAGGTTGTACGCCCCCCTTAGGTCCAGTTTAGTAAAAATCTTTCCCTTCCTGACCCTTGTCAAAATGTCGTCAATCCTGGGCATAGGGAAAGCCACTGGTTCTGACACTGCATTTAAGGCCCTGAAGTCACACACAAGCCTCGGCTTGTTCGTGTTTTTTTTATCCACAAAAAACACTGGGCTGCCCCCCACCGCCCTGGACTCTCTGATGAACCCTCTCTTCAGGTTCTTGTCAATGAACTCTCTTAGCTCCTGCATCTCTCTGTCTGACATGGCGTACAGCTTGCCTACAGGGAGCTGTGCCCCAGGGAGTAAATTGATTTGACAGTCAAAGGGTCTATGCGGGGGTAATTGGTCAGCTTCCCTTTCGCTGAAGACGTCGCGGAGATCTGCGTATTGTCGTGGTACCTTCACGTTCTCCGTTACTTCAGTCCCTGCTAGGGTGGCTTGGGCCCCTGCCAAACCCTTTCCCTCTTTGCAGTGTTCTAAGCAATGTGCTGAACCAAAAGAAACCACTCTCTGATGCCAGCCCACCAGCGGATCATGTAACGCTAGCCAGCTCATCCCCAATATAATGGGAGCTCCTCCCAAGGTGGCCACATTAAACGCTATCAGTTCGGTGTGCCTTGCCACCTTCATTATCATTGGGACGGTCTGCAAGCTGACTTCTCCTCCCAACAGCTCCCTGCCATCGATCGTGGTCACCTGCAGGGGGTTGCTTAAAGGGATCGTCTGTATCTGGTGTTCAGCTGCAAACTCTTTGCTCATGAAATTGCAGGAGCTGCCTGAGTCCAACAGCGCCTTTATCTTTAGAGGGTGTCCGTTTGGCAGCTCTAGCGCCACTTCTATCACTAGGGCGGGTTTAGGAGGTTCTGGCGTGGGCACTTTCACTGCTCTTTGGCCTGACTGCTGTGCCCCGACGGTGGCAGCCAGGCGTTGGCTTTTACTTGCTTCGGTATTTCTTCCTCTCTTCCCTCCACAGCTCCTACCATCCCTTGCCATTCCTTCCTCTGGGGGCAGACTCTGGCAAAGTGACCTGGCTGTTGGCAGAGATAGCATTTCCGGGCGCCTTTTCCCTCCTTCTTTCCCCCCTCACTGGGCTTTGAAACTGCGCGCGCGCGCGCTGTTCCGATTTCCATCGGCTCTGCCGGCGGGAAAGTTGGCTCTGGAATGTCTGGAATGCGGAACTCCTTCCAACGTTCCCCCTTCCCTTCCCGCCTCTCCAATGCTCTCGCCTCCTGGCGCGCTCCTATGGTCAGCGCTGATTTGGTCAGCTGGTCCATAGACTCCGCCCTGGGCGCCCGGGAAAGTTCGTCTTTCACAGCCGAAGAAAGCCCTTCTTCAAAAAGCATTTGAATGGGTTCCGCCGATAGATCCCACCCCAATTTATGGATCAACATGGTGAATTCAGTCCAGTACTCACGGACAGATCGGCTACCCTGTTTGCAAGCCATTAACTGTCTGCGGACCACTCCCTGTTCAATATCGCTGGAAAACATCAGATCCATGGCGCGAAAGAACTTCATCGTGTCCTTTAGGACGTCACTATTCGCTGCCATCAGGGGTCTAACCCAGTCTCTCGCCCCCTTTTCAAGATGCCCAATCACGAAAGCCACTCTTGATTCCTCGTCAGGGAATTCATCAAACTGCAGATTGAGGGCATATTGCATCTCTGTCCGAAAGCCATGATAGTCTTTGGGCTCCCCCCCAAACTTCTGCACCAATCCTGGTACCTTTCTGACGAGCTGGGTGTCTTTCCCCTTTTTGTCTGCATCCTGAGCCCTCCTCTCCTCAAGCCTCGCCGTCTGCAGCGCTAGCTGGACCTCCAACACCCGGTACCTTTCTTCCAGGCTTGGACCCGCTCCAGCTCCTGCTTCTCCGGTTCCGGCTGGGTTGCTCATGATGCCTTCTCCTGCACAAGCTGCTCACGAAGACTGTCGGAATGCTGTGATGGGACGATGAGCTGCTTGTGTGTAAAATCCTAGTCCCTCAGAGTTTGGTCAAGTTTGCAAACCTCTGTCTGTAACGGAGCCCCTTAAACATGGCTCCGTCAGTCGCTGGCAGATTCCGACAGTGGTTGCTTTCGGAATCGCTTCCAACATAAAAGCTCCTTAACGGAAACACGTCTTCTGGACTCTCTGCGTGACAGTTTCCGGCGAGGAGTGGGTGTCCCTACAGGAGGTCCTGAAACCTCCCCACTGTTTTCGCTGGAAGTGTCTCTGAGCCATCCCTCCAGCTCCCTTTCCCTCAGCCCAGCTCCTCTCCCCCTACTGGTTCCCTCTTCAGCTGCTGAGTCTCTCCCAACCTGTGTGAGCCCTTTCACTTCCCTTCCTTCCGATGGCAGTTCCCTGACACATAGCGTTTATAGAGAGCTATATTATCTGATCCAATTCTAGCATTGGTGTCTCCCATTACAATCAGGGGAATATTTGGAAATTTACTACGTATTAAATACAGCTCTTCAGAGACTATATTCCAACCATAATCTGGTCTAATTTCCAACTCTATGGGAGGAAAATATATATTTAAAAGAAGAATTTCCCTGTAAACAATGGTAAATGATAACAATTGTGCATACTGTCCAATATTTCTAATATAATTCACACTTCAAGAAGCAATACATTAACCAATACATAGCTCTGCTTAGGAATTCAAACCCCTCTAGATTTAGCAACAAGTTCTCCAGACTAACTATGTGTACAAAGTGAACATAATATACAAAAATGCACTAAGCAAATTGATCACGATAAAAAAAATTCACTATGCAAGGAAATAATGTTTGCCAAAATGTGTATACAGTGGTACAGTGGTGCCTCGTAAGACGAAATTAATTCGTTCCGCGAGTTTTTTCGTCTAGCGAATATTTCGTCTTGCGAAGCATGAAATCCCATAGGAATGCATTGAAATTCAATTAATGCGTTCCTATGGTCAAAAAAAGTCCAAACAAAGCAACAAAGCCAAATTTGGTACAACAAGAATTTATTAAGTGCTCTTTAAAGTCACACATACTGTAAAGAGCATTTCAAAAATTGAAGGAACAATAAATTAAGTTTCTAAACATGACAGAAAAACATTTAAAAATCAACAAAGTGTACAGTACATTTTCTAAGACTCTGGGGGACAACTTGAAGAAGGTTCCTCTTCCACTCTTTGCTTCTTGCTGAAGAACCTGTCCATGGTCTGCTGCTTCATCCGCCTTTTCAGCACCTCCCTGAAAGGCGACATGACCCTCGTATCAAAAGTGTTCACAATGTCATGTGCCACGTGCTTGTCAGGGTGGTGCCGCTGTGCAAAAGCCTGCACATCCTTCCACTTCAGGCAAATGTCCCTCAGTTCTTTGGAGGACAGCCGTTCCTCAGTTGCTTCCTCCTCTTCAAGCGAGGCCTGCTCCTGCGCAGCCTCTGCCTGCAGTTCGACCAGCTCCTGGGTGGTCAGCTCGTGGTCGTGCTCCTCCACCAGCTCGCTGATGTCCTCCTCTGTGACCTCCAGGCCCATGGTCCTCCCCAAGGCAACAATGTCCTGCACCGCTGTTGACTCTGGTGCATCAGAGTCACTTGGTGCCACACAGTCCGGCCACAGGCTGCACCAAGCGCAATTCAAATTTCTCTGGCTGATCCCGTTCCAGGCCGTGGTGATCATCTTCAAGCAGGTGATGATGTCGAAGTGGTCCTTCCAGAATTCCCGCAGGGTGATGGTGGTGCAATCAGTCACCTCGAAGCATCGCCTGAAAAGCTCCTTGGTGTAGAGTTTTTTGAAATTGGCGATGACCTGCTGATCCATCGGCTGGAGCAGTGGCGTGGTGTTAGGCGGCAGGAACATGATGCTGATGAAGCTGAACTCCTCCAACAAGTCCTCCTCAAGGCCTTTAGGATAAGCAGGAGCATTGTCCATCAGAAGCAAAGCCTTCAGCGGCAGGTCGTTGTCCAGTAGGTACTGTTTGACAGCAGGGCCAAAAGCAAGATTGACCCAGTCCACAAACAGCACACGTGTGACCCAAGCCTTACTGTTGGATCGCCACATGACACTCAGCTGCTCCTTGTCGACCTTGTGTTTCTTGAAGGCCCGTGGGTTCTCCAAGTGGTACACCAGCAGGGGCTTGATCTTCAGGTCGCCGCTTGCGTTGGCACAGAAGAGCAGGGTCAGACGGTCCTTCATGGGCTTGTGGCCAGGCAACTTGGCCTCCTCCTGTGTGATGAAAGTCCTTTTGGGCATCCTCTTCCAAAACAGCCCGGTCTCGTCGCAGTTGAAGACCTGCTGTGGAACGTAGCCCTCCATCTTCACAACCTCCAGGAACTCCGCTGCAAAGTCTTCAGCCGCAGAAACATCAGAACTGGCAGCCTCTCCATGCCTGACCACGCTGTGGATTCCAGATCTTGTCCTGAACCGGTCAAACCCGCCTCTGCTTGCCTTGAAGACTTCTGGCTCGCCTGAGGTTCCTGGCTGTTCCCGGACGAGGTCTGCGTGCAAGGCCTTGGCCTTCTCACAAATGACGGCCTCAGTCACTGTGTCCCCTGCACGCTGCTTCTCTTCTAACCAGATGAGCAGCAACTTCTCCACCTCCTCCAGAACAGCTGGGTGGTTCTTCACGATCCTGGTGACTCCCTTGGCTGCATCAGTCGCAAGGATCTTCTCCCTCATCTTCAGGATGGTCCCGATGGTCGATGGATTCCTCCCGTACTCCCTGGCGAGGTCTGTCACACGCATTCCACCGTCGTGCTTCCGGATGATCTCCTTCTTCATTTCCAGTGTAACCTTCGCCTTCTTCCCCTCGCTGGCCTCTGCAGCAGCAGTCTTCTTGGGTCCCATGGCAGCACAGCTCCTACCTTCGCAACCCCCCCTCAAAAAAATCAGTGCTTCACATCCAAAAAATTCAAAAGCACCCAGCCACCCACCACACAGAAATTCAAACCCAGAACCAAGTCCTTGAATTCCAAACACCCAGCCACCCACCACACAGAAATTGCAAACCCCTTCCCAACTGTTTCCCCAGCCCCTCCCCAACTGTTGCAAACCCCTCCCCAACTGTTCCCCCAGCCCCTCCCCAACTGTTGCAAACCCCTCCCCAACTGTTCCCCCAGCCACCCACCACACAGAAATTCAAATCCAGATTTTTTTTTTAAAAAAACAGCAGAGTGGCCCAATGGTCACAAAAAATCATAAAAATTCAGAAAAAAACCACACAAGCTTCCAGATTCTTGCAAACCCCTCCCCAACACCAAGTCCTTGAATTCCAAACACCCCAACCCAAAATCCAACCCCCCCAAAAAAAGTTTTAAAAGTTTAACTTACCAAATGGCTGCAAAAGAAGTTTTGGAAAAGCTTCAAAAATCACCAAAGTCTTCCAAAACCTCAAAAAAGGCTACCACACCGCGTGCTATGAGTTGCTCCTCGAAGTCAAGTCGCAACTGCACCTCTTCAAGCAATGCACCCTGGGTATTAACGGTTTTAAGAAAAAGGAAACAAACTTGCAAGACGTTTTCATCTTGCGAAGCAAGCCCATAGGGAAATTCGTCTTGCGAAGCAGCTCAAAAAACGCAAAACCCTTTCGTCTAGCGAGTTTTTCGTCTTGCGAGGCATTCGTCTTGCGGGGCACCACTGTACCTCAGCTTAAGAACATTTAAGAATGATTTGGTTTACAAATTCCACAAAACCGGAAATAGTGTCTTGGTTTGAGAACTTTACCTCGGTCTAAGAATGGAATCCGAACGGTGGAAGGGCACCGGCGGTGGGAAGCCTCATTAGGGAAAGCACGCCTCAGTTTAAGAACGGTTTGGGTTTAAGAACAGGATTCTGGAACGGATTAAGTTTCTAAACCGAGGTACCACTGTATTGTGAAAACTGAAATGCTGATGACTTTCAAAAACCATAAACTGAAATGAGGTGAACCAAACTCAAAGATTTTGGAGATATTGAAACTGAGAGAAACCAAAGTGGACAGGTTCGTCCATTGTAGATTTAAATCTTTTGAGAATGTGTTCTGTTTTGAAGCCTCCAAAATAGTTCCAGATGCATCTGCTATGATTTATCGCATTTTTTGCTCTAAAAGACTCACTTTTTCCCTCCTAAAAAGTAAGGGGAAATGTGTGTGCATCTTATGGAGCGAATGCAGGCTGCGCAGCTATCCCAGAAGCACACTGATCCCTCTTGCTGTTCTGGCTTCTGGGATTCAGAATTTTTTTTTTCTTGTTTTCCTCCTCCAAAAACTAGGTGCGTCTTGTGGTCTGGTGCGTCTTATAGAGCGAAAAATACAGTAGTTCTTCTAGGGAGAGGTATCTAGAAGCTAACCAGTCCATTCAGCTCCCAAAAGATTTAGGTTACCCCCTACATTTACAGCACTAACTTCTGTTTTGTTTCATATTTCTCACACACAGATTGCAAAATTGGCCAATATACCGTGAACATTGCCAGCAGCAAGCATCACCTGGTCACTGACTGTATGGAACATGCCCTGACATCCTGCTCCCCTCGCACTCGCTACTCTGCAGGATGGGATGCAAAGTTCTTGTACATTCCTGCCTCTTACTTTCCAACGTCCATCGTTGACTTCGTGGTGAGCTGCATTCAGCCCAAACCTGCTCAAGCTGTATAGATTGCTTTGAAGAAACCCTTTACAGTTGTCCAAATGAGCCAACAATCTGTGGATGCTTGTTTATGCAAAATAGAAAATGCAAGAAACAAACTTTTGCAAGCAGTATGAATTGCTTTGAAGAAAAAGCTTTACAGTTATATTTCCAGGGGGGAAGCCAGTAGATGGTGTTCCTGTTTTCAGTTTAGCTTATACTGTATTTCTATATATGGTGGCTGAGATAAGGGATGCAGCTGCCGGCATGGGAAAGAAGGAAGTGTCCTTGCTCTGAACCAGCTGCAGAGATAAGGAGGAATATGAGTGGAAGGCTACCTTGAACTCATGCTCTGACTTCAAAGTGTTAAATCGAAGGAGGTGCCCTTAGAAGTGGATGGGAATGACGGATAGCTGAGCCAGCTTCATAACTTTCTCTTTGAGTATTCTTTCATATACAGTTGTACCTTGGAAGTCGAACGGAATCCGTTCAGGAGGTCCGTTCGACTTCCAAAATGTTCAGAAACCAATCGGAAGCCGCACCGGACGTTTGAAAATCATTCCAGTTTTTGATTGTTCAGGAGCCGAAATGTACAAGTTCCAAAGCGTTTGGCAACCAAGGTACGACTGTACTTTAATTGTATATTAGCACCTGTTGCTGTTTCTTTGCTTATTGTGATAGTTGTTAATAAAGCTTGCATCTACTGCCTAAAAGTTTGAGATCCAAAGAACTCGCTGCTGCCTCAGGATTACCAGGGCTGGGTGATTGTTGGGGAGGCATAACCATTGGGCATTACAGTTGCCAAATGAGCCAACAAGCTGTGGATGGAATACAAGTCTAATTGCATCTTTTAGGATCCTAATGAGAGGCAGATTGGGTCATCAGTACCTTAAGGAGAAGTGATTTATTATTATTATTCCGAACTATTCTCTGATACAGCTGAAACTGCAATGCTTTACCACTCATTTACCCAGGAACAAAATACATGGGACTTCAGACTAAATTGTTGTTGTTTAGTCGTTTAGTCGACTCTTCGTGACCTCATAGACCAGAGCATGCCAGGCACTTCTGTCTTCCACTGCTGGTACCCCAGGGGCCATGGAGTCCAACCCCCTGCAATGCAGGAATCTCAGCTAAAGCATCCATGACAGATGTCCATCCAACCTCTGCTTAACAATCTCCAAGGAAGGAGAGTCCACAACCTCCCAAGGGAGACTCTTCCACTGTGAACTTGGGGGTGGGTGCTAAAATCACAGAAACCTGAGCTACATACACTTCCCAAGTAAAGTGGGGAAGACATCTCAAAAACCTCCATCTCAAAAATACGAATCATCACAGAATGTTTACAGTTCCAGCTTGTCAATACCCTACTCCAGGTGTGGTCTACAGGTGTGCCCAGCCCAGGCGGCGCTTACTTTTACGGGCAGCATGCCTGAGCCCAAAGTGATGCCAAAGCCCAGATGCGCTGCACCCCCCTAGCTACGTTCCTGGGCTGGGTCTCCAGAGGCTGTCGCTGGTGCTCCCTTTGACCTGATGGAGTCAAGCTGCTGGGGGCGGGGGGGGGGCTCGGGGTGTTTTCCATAAGGGAATAAAGTTTGCAAGGAAAGTGGCCGAGGCACCCGAAGTTCCCCTCCTGCTGTGGCTCCGAGCTCCCTGGGAGGAACCGCAGCAGGGAAACTTCTTTCCAGGAGGAGAAGTGCTCCTCTCTGACCCAACGCGTGGCAGTGCCAAAGTGAGCCTTGTGTATCCTGGGATCGCAGGAGCGATGGCAGTGGGAGGGCGGGGTGAGAGGAGCTGGATCAAAAGGGAGAGAGAAGCGGAACGAGGCTTGTTGCGCTAGGAAGGCGAACTAAACGGATCAATGGGTTCCTCCTGCAAAGCGGGCACTTGCTCTGTGGGGTGGTAACGCTCGGCTTGTGCTGAGGCACACCTTGCACCCGGCATGCAACAGTGTGCCAAGGAGCCTTGCGCTCACACTCCCTGAACTCTTGCCTCTTGGCTAGAAAACAGGGTTCCCACCTGACAGTTTGTCCTCTCACAGATTTGGTTACTAGACATAACGCTTGGCTGGAGCATGACCGTGGACACAGATGTAATCAAGTATCGGGGAAAACATTTTAGGGAAACATCTGCTAACACGTGTATTTGATAACGCTGGAAATGTGCTTAGATGGAAATACGTCATGTTCAAAGTGGTTTCACTACTGTTTCCAATTGTTGACTTCTGCTAATAAAAGGAGCCTCTGCAGAACTAGCCGGCAGCTGTTTTGGAGCTTGCTTGCCAGCTTGCTCCTGCCCAGCTCACCTGCATTCAACCTCCCGTCGTCCTCGGTATTCCTACACTCCAAAAGTGCTGGTGGTGGTGGGGAGATCGTTGTCTTCCAACTCCTGGCTCCTCCTTTGTCAAAGAGCAGAAGGAACACCACGTTAAAAAAAAGAGTCCCAGGAGGGTGCCTTATTGAGGCACCGGGGGGTGTGGGGTGTGGGGGTGGGTGGGTAAAAAAGCAGTGCTCCTAAGGGGTGCAAAATTTCCCTCCTTTGCCCCCAATGCTTTGGCTGTGGTCTCCTGGGTTTTTTTGCCCAGGACTCCTTTACACCTACCTTGCCTGTCAAGTGTCACGTCGTTTGCACCTGTGTCTCTTCTGTTTGCACCCCTTACCCATGTACCCGTATGTAACCCAGCCAAGTGGCAGTCACTTGTAGGCAGGCTTCTTCCTTTCTCTTTGGTTGGAGGAACCCAGTTGCAACTATCTCGCTTTGTGTCTTTGGCTTCCGATTTGAAGGAATGGGTTTTCCAAATCTAAAATCTGACTGTGCAGTCAGTCTGAAACGGGCCGCAAAATCCCCATTTTTCCTTCTCCAAGGGTAAAAACCATTAACTTGAGCCCTTGAGCAAATGTATAACAGGAACCCAGCTGTACAAACAAAGGTCTCTTTGTCGCCTAATGAATGGCCTTGTCAGTTCCAAAGTGGAGCAGGGATGGCACATCTGGGTCTTATCTTACATCCTGACCACACTGACGCACAGACCTTATCAGGTCTGACAAAAGACCGGGAACAGCGCCAGGAGTGTTCTTAGAATTGGTGACCTTCTTGCCCCAAGATAAGAGTATAGGAACAGGAACAGGAACACCTGTTTTTGGTCATGGATGTCAACTTACGTGTATAAGCTGACGTGGCTGGATTCCTGGGGAAGGGGAGAGAGGGTGCCTGGAGGATATATATACTGTATGCAATTTCTCTTGCTTTTGTGCTTGCGGTGAACCGATTCATGCAGTACCTTCTGCTATCCGGAGAGCAGAATAAACTCTTTCTCTGAATCAACCTCGGTGTCATTTGACTTCCTTTCTCCCTCCCAGGAGCAACGCAGACCCCACCAGTCGGTAAAGTCTAATAACGCTACAGATTCCCGGAGCCCAGCAAAATGGTTCTTTTCCTTTCCTAAAAATGACCTGCCTTGTCATTTTTAGGAAAGGAACAAGTGGAATGGGCAGAGGTACCAGAGGTTACAGATAAAAATGAAGTGGGGTTCCCTCCAGCCTTTTGTCCCTCTCTTCAGCGAGGTATTTAGAGAACCAGCAGTTTATCAATGTGGTGGTCTTTCCTTTTCACACCCACACACCCGCTGCTCCCTTCAACATGAATCTTCTGGTTATACATCCCCCATCCTTGAAACGTACCTAGATCTGTACTAAGCAAGAAAGAACAATGATCTTCATCACGCCTTTCAGTTCTGAATTGTTTCAGCACTCCAAGTTATTGACATCCACACTATGTAAACAATAAGCAAACTAACAAAAATAATATTTCATTATCTTATTTCTAATATGCAGGTTGCAAATCATTCCAACCGCTCTTTCTGCACACCAGCAGCAGAAAGGAAACCTACGGGACCGCCACTCCTGGTATGCCCCGCGGAGGACCTTAAGGTTCATATATAGCAACACTCTAGAGGTCCCGGGCCCTAAGGAAGTCAGATTAGCCTCAGCCAGGGCCAGGGCCTTTTCCACACTGGCTCTGGCCTGGTGGAACGCTCTATCTCATGAGACCAGGGCCCTGCGGGATCTGATTTCTTTCCGCAGGGCCTGTAAGACAGAGTTGTTCTGCCTGGCCTTTGGCTTGGAATCAGCCTGATCCCCCCCCCTCTTTCCTTTTCCTTCTGTGATGGAACTCCTATTTGGGGACTTCCCTGACTTCTTTCTGGCCCACGTAGGACCAATCTGGATAGTTGGCCTTGGTGAAGATTTGGTGTTTTCTCCCCCCAAACAGTTTTTGATCTGGGCTTCCACTGAAATGAGGCTGCATTTTAAGTTGTACTTGAATCCTATTTTTAAGTTGTAGTTTAATCAATTGTTTTTATACCTGATGTTAGCAGCCTTGAGCCCGGTCTTGGCCGGGGAGGGTGGAATATATCTATCTATCTATCTATCTATCTATCTATCTATATCTATATATATCTATATATCTTTAAAAGTCATTTGTGGAGTCTTTCTCTATATATGTACTAGAATTCAAGCACCAAAGCAAGCTGGCCAGGTCCAGCCTCACCCTTCCTACTCTAGGTGAAATGTAATTTTGCAAGCACTCTGCCCATCTTTCTATCAGCAGGAGGGATGTGCTTCCGTAAGAAAGATATGCTCAACCCCAGGCTTTCTTCCTGCTCTAGAAAAAAGATTTATTTGCTCTATCCATACATGAACAGAACACAGGGGAAAGGGGCTGAATCTGTGGCACAGAGCTCTGCAGTGGGAGGGATTTGGTATGTTTCCCTCACCCACAGATTTCACAATTAGTTTAAAGAAGGCGGTTAAGTTTCGCCAATCCTTGCCAGAAGGGAGGAGCTCCCTTTGCAGCCAGCGGAGTATGAAAAACAGCAACAGGCAGATAAGGAGCAACTGCAAACGGGAGAAGGAAGCACTGCTTTTCCTGCCGCACAACTGAAGCTGAGAGCCTTTCCTCTAACCAGCCGCAGGACTGTCTCTTCCCTTTTAAAAATAAAATAAAATAAAAATTGTCCAGTAGCACCTTATAGACCAACTAAGTTTGTTTTGGTATAAGCTTTTGTGTGTATATGTATCTGAAGAAGTGTGCAGACACATGGAAGCTTATACCAGAACAAACCTAGTTGGTCTATAAGGAGCTACTGAACAATTTTTTATTTTTTATTTTGACTGTGTGAGACCCACACGGCTACCTACCTGAATCTTCCCTTTTCAATTATGCATGATAGTAACTTCCTGTCTCCACTAACATGTGCTTATAACAACTTTATTCCTGGGCACCCTTTAAAGGCCGAGAAACATTTCCAGAAAAAGTTCAGAACTTTAAAAGGTACATGCAAGTACATGTACGTTATCTTCTTATCAGCTTGCTACACCTGTTTTTCTTTAACCTGCCTCTGCTCCAAGCAGCTCATTGCACCATCCAAAAATTCTCCTTTCCCTCAACAACACTGCAAGGGAGGCGAAATTCAGCAGTGGCAACATCAAAGGTCTCCCGCTGAGCTCTGTGGTGGAGTAGGGATTCGACTTTTGCCCCTCCAAGTCCTGCCAGGGGTGTGTATGCTTCCTAATGCTTGAATTCTTTTTCCCTACAGGTTTCAGCCATGTGGCTCTACCTGGCTGCCCTGCTGGGGCTTTACTTCCTTTGCCGATGGTACCAGGAGAGACAGACGGTGGAGAACCTGACGGAGAAATATGTCTTCATCACGGGGTGTGACTCTGGCTTTGGAAACCTACTTGCCAGGCAGCTGGATGCCCGGGGCCTGCGGGTGCTGGCAGCCTGTCTCACGCAGAAGGGGGCAGATCAGCTGGGCAAGGGCACCTCAGGGCGCTTGAAAACCACCATTCTGGATGTGAGCAGCACAGAGAGTGTGGCGGCTGCGACGGAGTGGGTGAAAGGGTGCATTGGAAGCAAAGGTGAATCTCTACCTTCCTTGTGGTGCCTCTGTGCTATTGGTGGGACGGGGGACGCCCCTTGCTTCATCTCCAGGGCTGGCACCATGCCCCTCCCCAGTTGGGCACCCAATAGGGAAGCTCGGCGGGGGCGTGGCTTGCTGCTCAAAGGCAGCCGCGCCAGCCATCCCCACAATTGCACACACATTTTCTTCGAGTCACCCACCCTCCACTCCCTTGAGATTAGCTGTTCCTGAGACTTTGCTATGGATCTCTGGTTGGTCGCTCTGTTTAACCAGGGGGCCTGGTAGGAGTTTTTTTCCCAATTGGCTAAATTGGCCCGGCCTCTTGGTTTTTTTCGCCTACCTCGTAGCAACCGTCACAACTTTCGTGGTACTTGGCGGTTAGGCATTGGAATGTGTTGTTGGTGTTTCGGGGGGCAAGGTGTGGCCATCGCCTTCCCTGACAATTTTGGGTATTCCGCTAAAGGAATCCAGTGGTCGTGGATCCTGTCCGATGCCCTTGGGGCGGGGGGCCATGGCACGACCCTCAGTGACATCAGAAAGAGAGCCTTTAGTTGGATTAGCATCAACAGGCCTCCCCTACTGGTGGTTAACCCCTCCTCAGACTCACCCCTCTACGAGTGGGTGGAGTCTAATGTTCCGTGGTCCAATGCCTAAGCCAATACCTTCTCACATGCTGTAATCAATAAAGTTGTGGCCTTTACCTTACCCATTAACCTTACATTCTGTGTCCACGTGTCTTTATTCCCCAAGCGGGGATCGGGTCCTTGAATCACAAACATACGTTCTTTCTCACAGGACTCTGGGGCTTGGTGAACAACGCAGGCACAGCTCTACCATCAGGTCCCAACGAATGGCTGACCAAAGATGACTTTGCAAAGGTGATCAATGTCAACCTTCTTGGGATGATTGATGTGACACTACACATGGTGCCTCTGGTGAGGAGAGCCAGAGGGAGGGTGGTCAACATCTCCAGTGTGAATGGACGCCTGGTAATCTATGGAGGTGGTTACTGCCCATCCAAGTTTGGTGTGGAAGCCTTCTCTGACAGCCTGAGGTAAAAACAGCAGCTCTTTAATGTCTTCTTTTGCTTACTTTAGTGCAACATCTGCCATACTCCCTAACCACTTGCCAGGCTGGAAGTGGCTGATGCGAGTCCTCCTGGTTTAGTTGCCAAGTCTGGGGAAAGTGGGCTGCAGGGAAGAAAGAGCTGGGAAATATGGCAGCTGCTCAGGGCTTTGCCCAAGACTCGCACAACTTGAGATGAATGTATCCAGGAAGGATCTCAAAAGAGAAGATAGACAGGGACTGGAAGGTGTCTAAAGGATACTTGCAAAACCATATTGAAAAATCAGAACTCCTATTAGAATAAACAAGTTCCGTTTTAAATACTGAAATACTAAGATGGATGACAATGTGTAATAGAAAAAGAAGCATGAAATTAGGTTAAAGGTGTGTGAAAAAAAGTAACAGAAGTGGATAGAAATTGCAATTGAGTAGATTGGAAGTCTAACACAAAGGTGGGGTGAGGGGTGGTGGATGGTGATGGGAAAAGGAATTATCTGTGGGATTGAGTGTAGGTATGTTTGAACATTTTTAAGGATTGTATGAAATGTATGTTTGTATGCTTGTATATTCGCAGTATGTGTGTATTAATGCTGAATTATTTTAATAATAAAAAATTTTCGGAAAAAGAAAAAAGAAGGTATCCAGGCACAGGCCATGCCCACATCTGGCCTTGAACCAAACTTTTCAAATCACAAGACCACAATTGGATGTGTGGCTCTCAGTCCAGGACCTTCTCATTAATGGTGAACATGCTATGGATGTCCCCCTGTTTTCCTTAGAATAGTTCGTGTAGAGTGTGGTGGTAAAGGGTTAACCTTTCTGTGTCTCACGTCTGAGGGAAGGGCTTCCACGGGAAGTCAGCCAGGATGTTACGTCACAGCTCTTTGTTGTGCTGTGAGAAGTGCTTTCGTTTTTCAGTCGGTCGCTGCTCCGAGGAAGAAAGGAGTCAGAGAAAATGGAGCTGGATACTGATGGCCTGTAAATATGCTGTTTTTGCTTAATAAAATGCTTCTAGAATAGAGAAGCTGTCTGGACTTGATTTAATGTCTTTCTCACACAGACCAAAGCTGTGCATCTGCTAATTGCTTTCTCTCGGGGCTGCGCTTGAAAAGCTGGCGCAACGGAAGCGTAAGCTGGATAGAAAAGCAATAAATCTTCAGGTTATGGAACCACGCCAAAAGTGTGAGAAAGAACGTAACTTAAAAGCCTGCAGGTCAGCTTGATCTACTGCCAGAGGCTTCAAAGGCAGATCTGAGTTTGCTGACGGAGGGGAACAACGGAGCCAAGGCTTTCCGGAATGCCCGGTTTAGCAGAAGAGTGAGTATTCAAGCTACTCTAGCCGACAGAAGGGAAGGGGAAAGAATGGCCCATCCCCAGGGACAGGTCTTTGGGTTTAATATGCAGTGTCAGAGACTGAGTGGCCAAAATTGGCTGGAATGGTCTTTTGCAATGGAGTACCTGCTAGTGGGGGAGCAGCTGTGGCACTTGGTGCAACCCCCACAGCCCGAAGTTGGGAATGCAATGGCTGAGGAAGCTGCAGTTCAAACTGAGCTGAAACAGCGTGTGCTCAGAATTCTGGCTGAAAGCGTCGAGGCTTGTCTTTTGCCAGTCCTACAGGGTGCCAATGAGCCAAGGGTCGCTTGGGAATCCCTCCTAAAAGCTTGTGGAGCTGGAGGCAAGGACCAGGAAGTGGCTGGAGTTGCACCAGAGGTGGCAGAGAGCCAAGATGGCGCTGGCCAGAGCCTTGAGAGCTCTTCGAAAGCTGAGAGGAGCCTTAAGCCCCCAAGGGGGAGTGAAGGGACTGTTGCTATTCCTGTTGCTGCTGCTGGTGCTGTTGCTGTGCCTGAGAGCTGTTTGGATGCTGCAACACATCCCCCAGCCGGGGGGAGACTGTTGCCGTGACAACCGCAGAGGACGTCTGCAGAGGCCCCAGTCAGGGGGGCAATGAGAGGGAAAGCGTTGCCATGACAATTCTTCAGGAATGTCAACAACCAGAAACCCTCACTGTCGTCATAGACTCAGGAGCGACAAACACTCTACTGCCCTCTCCTGATCTTTTGCGAAATTGCAGGACAGTAAAAACTGACAGATTTGTGACGCTTGCTGATGAGAGTCAAAAAACGCTCACACAGGCCGGGACACTTTATTGTTCCTTTCTTAAACATGAAATTCAAGCTTTTGTGGTGCCATGTTTAGCTAATTGTTTGCTAAGCATGTCTGATTTAATTGCTGACAATTTCTGTGTGTCTTTTGCAGTTAACCAGTGTGTGTTTTCCAGGAATGGTGAACAGCTGTACTCAGTACAGTTCAAAGGCAATTTTTTTCTTATAGAGATGCCGCTTTCTACTGAGGATGACACCGAAGATGCAAGGGGGCAATGTGTGAATGTAGTGCCCCATGATGGTTGCCCACATATCTGGCACCGCAGATTTGCTCATCTGAATTGGAGTTATGTCAAAAAGGCACCTGAACTGACAGAAAGGTGCAAATTTAAGGCTTGTGACAAATTCTTGGATTGTCATGCTTGTAAACAGTCCAAGATTGTGACATGCTCTTATCCTAAGTCAGAGAGAAAGAGCACTCAATCTTTTGAGTTAATTCATGCAGATTTGTGTGGTCCAATGTCAGTTGAGTCATTGGGTGGGTCAAAATTCTCTCTTCTCTTAATTGATGATTTTTCTCGGAATTCGTGGACTTTTGCTATGCGTACTAAAGGGGAGGCGACTGGGTTGATCAGGGATTGGATCACTGCAGTTGAAGTGACCTTCTCCACCAAAGTTAAGAACATCCAAAGTGACAGAGGTTCAGAGTTCACTGGTTCTGCTTTGCAGGATTTCTTTAGGAAGAAGGGGATTAGCCACCGATTGACCGCTCCCTGCAGTCCACAGCAGAATGGAATTGTGGAAAGGAAGAATAGGACGATTCAGGAAGCAGTGTCGTCCATTTTATGGGATGCAGGGCTACCCCAAAAGTTTTGGTCTGAAGCCTGGAGATTTGTGGTGTTTACACAGAACAGAGTGTACAACTCAAGTGTAGGGAACACACCCTATTTCCTGCTGCATGGTAAGAAGCCCAAGATGCACTACCTTCGTGTGTTTGTTTGTGAGGCCTGGGTTCTTATTCCAAAGGCTCTACGCAAGAAAGGTGAGCCAAGATCCAAGAAAATGATCTTTGTGGGGTATGAGCCTGGCTCAAAGGCCTGGCGGTTCGCGTACCCAAGTGGAAACCAGTCAAGGTTGGTGATCAGCAATAGTGCTGAGTTCTGTGAACAGGCTGGGTGGTCACGTCTTCATGCTAATCCAGACGCGCTTTTGCAGCAGTTCTATGACTCAGACGGTGAGGAGGAAGAGGAACTTGTTGCTGGGGACCGAAGTCCAGAGCAACGGGGTCCACCACAGAAACAGAGTCCAAGGCAGGGACAGCTCAGGATCCCTCAGAGGGGGGAACCTAGAACACCTCCTCCAGCAACTGTCAAGTCTGAGGCAAAGAGTGAGCCTTCCTCACCTGCTGGACCAGCTGTAAGGCCCAAAAGGTGCAGCAGGTCAGAGGGGGAAGACACTGAAGTTGAGGATGATTTAGTAGGACCCAGTGAGTCAGAAGGAACACCAGGTTTCACACTGAGGAGGTCAGCGAGGTCAACCAAGGGGAAGCCTCCTGATCGTTTTGAAGCTACAGGTGTCTGGGTGGGTGTAGCCAGGTGTGAACCTGAATCCTTCGAGGATATTCAGAATTTGCCTCAGGAAGAAGCCAGCAAGTGGCATGAGGCAATGCACAAGGAGATGAGATCCATGGAAAATCTAGGTGTGTTCTCGCTCACAGAGTTGCCACCGGGCAAACAAGCTGTGAGTTGCAGATGGGTTTATCGCCTTAAACCCACTGACGCTGGAGAACCACAGTATAAAGCTAGATTAGTGGCTCGTGGATTCACTCAAAGGAAGGGAATTCACTTCACGGAGGTGTATTTGCCCACCTCAAGATGTGAGACGCTTAGGAAGCTTCTATCCGTCGCGGCACAGAGAGGTTGGCGGGTAAACCACTTTGATGTGGATGTTGCCTACCTGAACTCAGATCTCCAGGAGGAGCTGTACATGCTTCCTCCTCCAGGGTTTGAGATCATGAGGCAAGGCATTGTGTGGCGATTGCACAAATCCATCTATGGGTTACGTCAATCTGCCAGAAACTGGAATATGTGCCTGAATGAAGCCTTGGAAGAGCTAGGTTTCAGAAGAAGTGTTGCTGACAGTTGCCTTTATCTGAAAGGATCAGGTGCAACACAGGAATTTGTGCAGATTTTTGTAGCTGATTTGCTGTACTTCTCAGAGACAGGTAAAGAGGCAGAAAAGTTTGCTAGGGAGCTTGGTAAACGGTTCAAGCTCAAGCAGCTTGGAGCTGTCAAGATGTATCTAGGCGTATATATTGTCAGGGCACAAGATGGAAGTTTCTTGCTCAGCCAGAAAGGCAAAATTGAGCAACTGCATCAGAAATTCAGGATGAATGATTGTGCAGGAGTAAGAAGTCCTATGGAGACTAGTTTTGTAAAGGACAGTCAGCAAGTAGAACGTGCTGCGTTCGAAAATGCTGAAGTCTTTCAGTCAGCTCTAGGAAGTTTGCTGTATTTGTCCCAGTGGAACAGACCAGATATAGCATTTGCTGTCAATCTGCTCAGCAGGGAGGCTTCAAATCCTTCTCGAATAGAGAAGCTGTCTGGACTTGATTTAATGTCTTTCTCACACGGACCAAAGCTGTGCATCTGCTAATTGCTTTCTCCCGGGGCTGCGCTTGAAAAGCTGGCGCAATGGAAGCGTAAGCTGGACGGAAAAGCGATAAATCTTCAGTTCGGGCCCAACATGCTTTATAGAAATGTTGATTACCATGTTGAAAAGTGTGTGCTTTTTCCAGCTATTTACATACCACTTAATTGTCAAGATGTGGGACTGAGAAGTTATCTGCACATATGCACTGCCCATGCTCACGTAGCAGGGAGGTCACTGTTAGCACTCCATTCTCTGTTGAGATGCATGGATGCCAACATCCAGGTTTCTGTGATATGGCGGACAGACCGTGGAAAATACTAATTTACTCTCAGAGGCTGTGAGACAATTTAAAGTGGTGAATGTACAAACCACCGAGGTGGGAAGGGCTGAGGTGGTAGGTTCGAGGAAAATGCAAGGGAAAGTAAGGGTGGTTCATAACAAAAATTGCACCTTGTGTGAATGGATTTGGGAGGATTTGACTGTGATGGAGACAAAACAGGAAGGGAGGGCAAAAGGTATGGGAGGCTACTATATGTGGTGGCAATGTAAAGTTATTAAGAAGACCTGGGAAGTGACATATAAAGATTTGAAGAGAATGTGGAAAATGTTTTTCGTTAAAAAAACAGACGCTATGATTTTGGAAGGCACAGGACTTAATGGATTTATTGAGCAAAAGACTCTGTTCCTGCACTGGAGAGTGGACGCCAGGCCAAGACCAACCCATCCCTATACTGTGGTTCCTCTAGTTAGGAACTTAATTTGTTCCAGAGGTCCATTCTTAACCTGAAACTGTTCTTAACTAGAGGCGTGCTTTCGCTAATGGGGCCTCTGTGCCGCCAGCACACGATTTCCGTTCTCATCCTGGAGCAAAGTTCTCAACTCGAGGTAACTCTGCCAGATTAGCAGAGTTTGTAACCTGAAGCGTTTGTAACCTGAGGCGTTTGTAACTCCAGGTACCACTGCAGGAGGAAGAAGCCACCACCAAAGAAAATAAAGAATATTGGCAAAATAAATTAATGAACTATGCAGGCCATATTAGATAATTTGAAACCCAAGAAAGACAGGGGGTAATGTTTAATGCATGCTTTGTAAGCTTTGTGTATAGGTTTCTACCTTAATTGAACTTCTAAAAGTCACTTGTAATAAGATGAATAAGGTTTTAAAATGGGATTAAGAATATAAGATTTTATGGACATGCATGAATCTGTATAAAATAATGGAACCAGGAGGGGGAGTGGAGGGAAGTCAATCAAGTTTTATGGTTTAAATTTTTGATTGTGATGAGTGTTGTTGTTTTTTTGTTATCATAAAATTAATACATGGTTGCCGACAACTAAGCCATGAATGTGTAGCATTTGGAGAGAAATTCTGTGTGGCATCTTCTCAGGGTTGTTTGCACTGTAATCTTTTTCTGCACAAAGGAGGTTTGGTAAAACCCTTAATTGCTCCTTTTTTAAAACATGGGGTCCCAGTACCCAAAAAACAGGGTCTTGTTCCTTTGATGCAAGTGACCTTTTCCCTCTTAACAAGAAGACTGGGCAGAGATGGCAGAGGCTGCAGAAAGGAGGGTGGGAAGCAGCCCTGGCAGAAAAGGCTCCTTGCTCTCTGCAGCAACTTTCCCCCACTTGGTTAAGGTCTCCCTTCAGGAAGGCATTTGATGTATCAGTGAGACTTTGAATCATGTCCTCATGACTGTCTCTTAATACAACTGGTGCTGTGTCGTACACAATCCTCTCCTGGGTAGGGCGTATCCTGGCTCCTGCAAGAGGGCAGAAGGCAGGGGAGCTGCATTTCCCAACTTTTCTTTCTCCTCAATTTTTGGATTTCTTTTTTTAAAAAGAAAGATGTTCCTATCCATGGACCCAAGTTCCTGACCTGCATACCTATGACTCAGTAGGCAATGATGTTTCTTCCTCTGCGTTTCAGACAAGAGCTCCATCCTTTTGGAGTCCAAGTCAGCATTGTTGAACCTGGTGGTTTCCAAACAAACATTTTCACACAAGCAATAGAGAATTTAAAGAAAGTATGGAACCGAGTGCCGTCTGACATCAAAGAAGTCTATGGGGAACAGTACTTGGAGAACTGTAAGTAGACGCAGAGGGGATTTCAGCATGGTTTGCATTTTCCTGCAAACATACCCAAGTCACACTTCATGAAGAAATATATTAACCAATTCATAGCTCTGCTTAGGAATTCAAACTCCTCTAAATTTAGCAACAAGTTCTCCAGACCAACTATGTGTACAAAGACAACTATGAACAACTATGTGTACAGAACAACTATGTGTACATAATATACCAAAATGCACTAAGCAAATTGATCACAATAAAAAAAATTCACTATGCAAGGAAATAATGTTTGCCAAAATTTGTATACAGTGGTACCTCAGTTTAAGTACAGACCGGTTTAAGAATCATTTGGTTTACAAATTTCACAAAACCGGAAATAGTGTCTTGGTTTGAGAACTTTACCTCGGTCTAAGAACGGAATCCGAATGGTGGAAGGGCACCGGTGGTGGGAAGCCTCATTAGGGAAAGCACGCCTTGGTTTAAGAACGGTTTGGGTTTAAGAACAGGCTTCCGGAACGGATTAAGTTTTTAAACCGAGGTACCACTGTATTGTGAAAACTGAAATGCTGACTTTCAAAAGTCATAAACTGAAATGAGGAGAACCAAACTGAAAGATTTTGGAGATACTGAAACTGAGAGAAACCTAAATGGACAGGTTCATCCATTGTAGATTTAAATCTTTTGAGAATGTGTTCTGTTTTGAAGCCTCCAAAATAGTTCCAGATGCATCTGCTTTGATTTAGTTCTTCTAGGCAGAGGTATCTAGACGCCAACCAGTCCATTCAGCTCCCAAAAGATTTAGGTTACCCCCTACATTTACAGCACTAACTTCTGTTTTGTTTCATATTTCTCACACACAGATTGCAAAATTGGCCAATATACCGTTAACATTGCCAGCAGCAAGCATCACCTGGTCACTGACTGTATGGAACATGCCCTGACATCCTGCTCCCCTCGCACTCGCTACTCTGCAGGATGGGATGCAAAGTTCTTGTACATTCCTGCCTCTTACTTTCCAACGTCCATCGTTGATTTCGTGGTGAGCTGCATTCAGCCCAAACCTGCTCAAGCTGTATAGATTGCTTTGAAGAAACCCTTTACAGTTGTCCAAATGAGCCAACAATCTGTAGATGCTTGTTTATGCAAAATAGAAAATGCAAGAAACAAACTTTTGCAAGCAGTATGAATTGCTTTGAAGAAAAAGCTTTACAGTTATATTTCCAGGGGGGAAGCCAGTAGATGGTGTTCCTGTTTTCAGTTTAGCTTATACTGTATTTCTATATATGGTGGCTGAGATAAGGGATGCAGCTGCCGGCATGGGAAAGAAGGAAGTGTCCTTGCTCTGAACCAGCTGCAGAGATAAGGAGGAATATGAGTGGAAGGCTACCTTGAACTCATGCTCTGACTTCAAAGTGTGAAATCGAAGGAGGTGCCCTTAGAAGTGGATGGGAAAAAGGACGAGAGCATAAAGCACTTGCTACAGAAACGGTGGAAAGCTGCTCCAGGACGCTATAAAAGGCCCCAACTGCAGCAATCAATTGGGATTCCAGTTTGGACTGACCGGGTAAAGTGCCAAGCATATTTTGGCCTGAGAAAGAGGGGTGCCATCACCGGTTTCTGGAATGTCTCCGTCAAAAATGACGGATAGCTGAGCCAGCTTCACAACTTTCTCTTTGAGTATTCTTTCATATACAGTTGTACCTTGGAAGTCGAACGGAATCCGTTCAGGAAGTCCGTTCGACTTCCAAAACGTTCAGAAACCAATCGGAAGCCGCACCGGACGTTTGAAAATCATTCCAGCTTTTGATTGTTCAGGAGCTGAAATGTACAAGTTCCAAAGCGTTTGGCAACCAAGGTACGACTGTACTTTAATTGTATATTAGCACCTGTTGCTGTTTCTTTGCTTATTGTGATAGTTGTTAATAAAGCTTGCATCTACTGCCTAAAAGTTTGAGATCCAAAGAACCCGCTGCTGCCTCAGGATTACCAGGGCTGGGTGATTGTTGGGGAGGCATAACCATTGGGCATTACAGTTGCCAAATGAGCCAACAAGCTGTGGATGGAATACAAGTCTAATTGCATCTTTTAGGATCCTAATGAGAGGCAGATTGGGTCATCAGTACCTTAAGGAGAAGTGATTTATTATTATTATTCCGAACTATTCTCTGATACAGCTGAAACTGCAATGCTTTACCACTCATTTACCCAGGGAAAAAATACATGGGACTTCAGACTAAATTGTTGTTGTTTAGTCGTTTAGTCGACTCTTCGTGACCTCATAGACCAGAGCATGCCAGGCACTTCTGTCTTCCACTGCTGGTACCCCAGGGGCCATGGAGTCCAAGCCCCTGCAATGCAGGAATCTCAGCTAAAGCATCCATGACAGATGTCCATCCAACCTCTGCTTAACAATCTCCAAGGAAGGAGAGTCCACAACCTCCCAAGGGAGACTCTTCCACTGTGAACTTGGGGGTGGGTGCTAAAATCACAGAAACCTGAGCTACATACACTTCCCAAGTAAAGTGGGGAAGACATCTCAAAAACCTCCATCTCAAAAATACGAATCATCACAGAATGTTTACAGTTCCAGCTTGTCAATACCCTACTCCAGGTGTGGTCTACAGGCGTGCCCAGCCCAGGCGGCGCTTACTTTTACGGGCAGCATGCCTGAGCCCAAAGTGATGCCAAAGCCCAGATGTGCTGCACCCCCCTAGCTACGTTCCTGGGCTGGGTCTCCAGAGGCTGTCGCTGGTGCTCCCTTTGACCTGATGGAGTCAAGCTGCTGGGGGCGGGGGGGGGGGGCTCGGGGTGTTTTCCATAAGGGAATAAAGTTTGCAAGGAAAGTGGCCGAGGCACCCGAAGTTCCCCTCCTGCTGTGGCTCCGAGCTCCCTGGGAGGGACTGCAGCAGGGAAACTTCTTTCCAGGAGGAGAAGTGCTCCTCTCCGACCCAACGCGCGGCAGTGCCAAAGTGAGCCTTGTGTATCCTGGGATCGCAGGAGTGATGGCAGTGGGAGGGCGGGTTGAGAGGAGCTGGATCAAAAGGGAGAGAGAAGCGGAACGAGGCTTGTTGCGCTAGGAAGCCGAACTAAACGGATCAATGGGTTCCTCCTGCAAAGCGGGCACTTGCTCTGTGGGGTGGTAACGCTCGGCTTGTGCTGAGGCACACCTTGCACCCGGCATGCAACAGTGTGCCAAGGAGCCTTGCGCTCACACTCCCTGAACTCTTGCCTCTTGGCTAGAAAACAGGGTTCCCGCCTGACAGTTTGTCCTCTCACAGATTTGGTTACTAGACATAACGCTTGGCTGGAGCATGACCGTGGACACAGATGTAATCAAGTATCGGGGAAAACATTTTAGGGAAACACCTGCTAACACGTGTATTTGATAACGCTGGAAATGTGCTTAGATGGAAATACATCATGTTCAAAGTGGTTTCACTACTGTTTCCAATTGTTGACTTCTGCTAATAAAAGGAGCCTCTGCAGAACTAGCCGGCAGCTGTTTTGGAGCTTGCTTGCCAGCTTGCTCCTGCCCAGCTCACCTGCATTCAACCTCCCGTCGTCCTCGGTATTCCTACACTCCAAAAGTGCTGGTGGTGGTGGGGAGATCGTTGTCTTCCAACTCCTGGTTCCTCCTTTGTCAAAGAGCAGAAGGAACACCACGTTAAAAAAAAGAGTCCCAGGAGGGTGCCTTATTGAGGCACCGGGGGGTGTGGGGGTGGGTGGGTAAAAAAGCAGTGCTCCTAAGGGGTGCAAAATTTCCCTCCTTTGCCCCCGATGCTTTGGCTGTGGTCTCCTGGGTTTTTTTGCCCAGGACTCCTTTACACCTACCTTGCCTGTCAAGTGTCACGTCGTTTGCACCTGTGTCTCTTCTGTTTGCACCCCTTACCCATGTACCCGTATGTAACCCAGCCAAGTGGCAGTCACTTGTAGGCAGGCTTCTTCCTTTCTCTTTGGTTGGAGGAACCCAGTTGCAACTATCTCGCTTTGTGTCTTTGGCTTCCGATTTGAAGGAATGGGTTTTCCAGATCTAAAATCTGACTGTGCAGTCAGTCTGAAACGGGCCACAAAATCCCCATTTTTCCTTCTCCAAGGGTAAAAACCATTAACTTGAGCCCTTGAGCAAATGTATAACAGGAACCCAGCTGTACAAACAAAGGTCTCTTTGTTGCCTAATGAATGGCCTTGTCAGTTCCAAAGTGGAGCAGGGATGGCACATCTGGGTCTTATCTTACATCCTGACCACACTGACGCACAGACCTTGTCAGGTCTGACAAAAGACCGGGAACAGCGCCAGGAGTGTTCTTCGAGTTGGTGACCTTCTTGCCCCAAGATAAGAGTATAGGAAGAGGAACAGGAACATCTGTTTATGGTCACGGATGTCAACTTAGGTGTATAAGCTGATGTGGCTGGATTCCTGGGGAAGGGGAGAGAGGGTGCCTGGAGGATATATATACTGTATGCAATTTCTCTTGCTTTTGTGCTTGCGGTGAACCGATTCACGCAGTACCTTCTGCTATCCGGAGAGCAGAATAAACTCTTTCTCTGAATCAACCTCGGTGTCATTTGACTTCCTTTCTCCCTCCCAGGAGCAACGCAGACCCCACCAGTCGGTAAAGTCTAATAACGCTACAGATTCCCGGAGCCCAGCAAAATGGTTCTTTTCCTTTCCTAAAAATGACCTGCCTTGTCATTTTTAGGAAAGGAACAAGTGGAATGGGCAGAGGTACCAGAGGTTACAGATAAAAATGAAGTGGGGTTCCCTCCAGCCTTTTGTCCCTCTCTTCAGCGAGGTATTTAGAGAACCAGCAGTTTATCAATGTGGTGGTCTTTCCTTTTCACACCCACACACCCGCTGCTCCCTTCAACATGAATCTTCTGGTTATACATCCCCCATCCTTGAAATGTACCTAGATCTGTACTAAGCAAGAAAGAACAATGATCTTCATCACGCCTTTCAGTTCTGAATTGTTTCAGCACTCCAAGTTATTGACATCCACACTATGTAAACAATAAGCAAACTGACAAAAATAATATTTCATTATCTTATTTCTAATATGCAGGTTGCAAATCATTCCAACCGCTCTTTCTGCACACCAGCAGCAGAAAGGAAACCTACGGGACCGCCACTCCTGGTATGCCCCGCGGAGGACCTTAAGGTTCATATATAGCAACACTCTAGAGGTCCCGGGCCCTAAGGAAGTCAGATTAGCCTCAGCCAGGGCCAGGGCCTTTTCCACACTGGCTCTGGCCTGGTGGAACGCTCTATCTCATGAGACCAGGGCCCTGCGGGATCTGATTTCTTTCCGCAGGGCCTGTAAGACAGAGTTGTTCTGCCTGGCCTTTGGCTTGGAATCAGCCTGATCCCTCCCCCTCTTTCCTTTTCCTTCTGTGATGGAACTCCTATTTGGGGACTTCCCTGACTTCTTTCTGGCCCACGTAGGACCAATCTGGATAGTTGGCCTTGATGAAGATTTGGTGTTTTCTCCCCCCAAACAGTTTTTTTTTTGATCTGGGCTTCCACTGAAATGAGGCTGCATTTTAAGTTGTACTTGAATCCTATTTTTAAGTTGTATTTTAATCAATTGTTTTTATACCTGATGTTAGCAGCCTTGAGCCCGGTCTTGGCCGGGGAGGGTGGAATATATCTATCTATCTATCTATCTATCTATCTATCTATCTATATCTATATATATCTATATATCTTTAAAAGTCATTTGTGGAGTCTTTCTCTATATATGTACTAGAATTCAAGCACCAAAGCAAGCTGGCCAGGTCCAGCCTCACCCTTCCTACTCTAGGTGAAATGTAATTTTGCAAGCACTCTGCCCATCTTTCTATCAGCAGGAGGGATGTGCTTCCGTAAGAAAGATACGCTCAACCCCAGGCTTTCTTCCTGCTCTAGAAAAAAGATTTATTTGCTCTATCCATACATGAACAGAACACAGGGGAAAGGGGCTGAATCTGTGGCACGGAGCTCTGCAGTGGGAGGGATTTGGTATGTTTCCCTCACTAACAGATTTCACAATTAGTTTAAAGAAGGCAGTTAAGTTTCGCCAATCCTTGCCAGAAGGGAGGAGCTCCCTTTGCAGCCAGCGGAGTATGAAAAACAGCAGCAGGCAGATAAGGAGCAACTGCAAACGGGAGAAGGAAGCACTGCTTTTCCTGCCGCACAACTGAAGCTGACAGCCTTTCCTCTAACCAGCCGCAGGTCTGTCTCTTCCCTTTTAAAAATAAAATAAAATAAAAATTGTCCAGTAGCACCTTATAGACCAAATAAGTTTGTTTTGGTATAAGCTTTTGTGTGTATATGTATCTGAAGAAGTGTGCAGACACATGGAAGCTTATACCAGAACAAACCTAGTTGGTCTATAAGGAGCTACTGAACAATTTTTTATTTTTTATTTTTTATTTTGACTGTGTGAGACCCACACGGCTACCTACCTGAATCTTCCCTTTTCAATTATGCATGATAGTAACTTCCTGTCTCCACTAACATGTGCTTATAACAACTTGAATTCTTTTTCCCTACAGGTTTCAGCCATGTGGCTCTACCTGGCTGCCCTGCTGGGGCTTTACTTCCTTCGCCGATGGTACCAGGAGAGACAGACGGTGGAGAACCTGACGGAGAAATATGTCTTCATCACGGGGTGTGACTCTGGCTTTGGAAACCTACTTGCCAGGCAGCTGGATGCCCGGGGCCTGCGGGTGCTGGCAGCCTGTCTCACGCAGAAGGGGGCAGATCAGCTGGGCAAGGGCACCTCAGGGCGCTTGAAAACCACCATTCTGGATGTGAGCAGCACAGAGAGTGTGGCGGCTGCGACGGAGTGGGTGAAAGGGTGCATTGGAAGCAAAGGTGAATCTCTACCTTCCTTGTGGTGCCTCTGTGCTATTGGTGGGACGGGGGATGCCCCTTGCTTCATCTCCAGGGCTGGCACCACGCCCCTCCCCAGTTGGGCACCCAATAGGGAAGCTCGGCGGGGGCGTGGCTTGCTGCTCAAAGGCAGCCGCGCCAGCCATCCCCACAATTGCACACACATTTTCTTCGAGTCACCCACCCTCCACTCCCTTGAGATTAGCTGTTCCTGAGACTTTGCTATGGACCTCTGGTTGGTCGCCCTGTTGAACCAGGGGGCCTGGTAGGAGTTTTTTTCCAATTGGCTAAATTGGCCCGGCCTCTTGGTTTTTTCGCCTACCTCGTAGCAACCGTCACAACTTTCGTGGTACCTGGCGGTTAGGCATTGGAATGTGTTGTTGGTGTTTCGGGGGGGCAAGGTGTGGCCATCGCCTTCCCTGACAATTTTGGGTATTCCGCTAAAGGAATCCAGTGGTCGTGGATCCTGTCCGATGCCCGTGGGGTGGGGGGCCATGGCACGACCCTCGGTGACATCAGGAAGAGAGCCTTTAGTTGGATTAGCATCAACAGGCTTCCCCTACTGGTGGTTAACCCCTCCTCAGACTCACCCCTCTACGAGTGGGTGGAGTCTAATGTTCCGTGGTCCAATGCCTAAGCCAATACCTTCTCACATGCTGTAATCAACAAAGTTGTGGCCTTTACCTTACCCATTAACCTTACATTCTGTGTCCACGTGTCTTTATTCCCCAAGCGGGGATCGGGTCCTTGAATCACAAACATACGTTCTTTCTCACAGGACTCTGGGGCTTGGTGAACAACGCAGGCACAGCTCTACCATCAGGTCCCAACGAATGGCTGACCAAAGATGACTTTGCAAAGGTGATCAATGTCAACCTTCTTGGGATGATTGATGTGACACTACACATGGTGCCTCTGGTGAGGAGAGCCAGAGGGAGGGTGGTCAACATCTCCAGTACAAATGGACGACTGGCAATCTTTGGAGGTGGTTACTGCCCATCCAAGTTTGGTGTGGAAGCCTTCTCTGACAGCCTGAGGTAAAAACAGCAGCTCTTTAATGTCTTCTTTTGCTTACTTTAGTGCAACATCTGCCATACTCCCTAACCACTTGCCAGGCTGGAAGTGGCTGATGCGAGTCCTCCTGGTTTAGTTGCCAAGTCTGGGGAAAGTGGGCTGCAGGGAAGAAAGAGCTGGGAAATATGGCAGCTGCTCAGGGCTTTGCCCAAGACTTGCACAACTTGATATGAATGTATCCAGGAAGGATCTCAAAAGAGAAGATAAACAGGGACTGGAAAGTGTCTAAAGGATACTTGCAAAACCATATTGAAAAATCAGAACTCCTATTAGAATAAACAAGTTCCGTTTTAAATACTGAAATACTTGTCAGCATCGCCCTAGAGCCAGTGCACCAACTGGACTCATGCACCTCAACCCCGACTGGGCTAGGCGAGCTGGGTAGCACCGCCAGAGACCTCCTTTCTCACAGGAACAGGTCACAGTGCTGTGGACTCACAGCTTAGAGCTGAGAGCACCGGATTCACTGTCTCAATAATACAGTCGTTGCGCAGCAGAGTTTTGCAGAGTCTTGCAGAGTATAAACCACTCGGAGAGCAGCTCTGTAGAATATCTTCCTTTTATTCTGTAACTACAACTATGATACAAAACTATATACAGAGCTGAATATTCTAAGCATAAATCAATGCTACACTGAGAGTCTGCAGCTGCACTTAGCAGCAATCTTATCTCTAAGATCTCTAACACTCTCACTTTCTCCGATACACTGACTGACTGACTCTCTCTCACACACACAGATATGTTGCTGGGCAGAATAAGTAGATAGGCAGGACACGCCTCCTCTTCTCTGGAGAGTCAGCAGAGACCATCAGGAGATGATCAGGAGATTCTTGGGTATGGGAGGGGTGAAATCTCCTCATCCTCCCCCATTTCATCCGACCATTTCAAGAATCTTTAACATAACTGCAATTTACACACACACTCCAAAAGTTGTTCTCTGCTTACAACCTTGGTTAACATATTTGCAGGTATCTCTCTCCCCGGCATATAACACACTTTTACAATACCATTGAATAAGCAGCTTCTGGAAAAATCTTCACACACATTTCTTCCTTTCAGATACAAATTGACATTTCTAATTAGGCAGATTTGAACAAACCATTTTTCAGAACTCAAATACACGCTTTCCTTCAAATATCAGGTAAGGAAATAAATAAAGCGTTTTGTGCTACTACTCTCAGCACACTTCATGCTAGGTTTGAAAACCCCACCAGAGTTGCTCGTGACCGCAGTCTTTGCAAACTCTTCAGAAAACCTTTTCGGTGGTACACCCTTGGTTGTTCTCTCGGACCTGCGCAGAACTCTCTGATCCTCTTGTTCTGGTGCTTCCTCCTCTTTGGGAGAATGGGGAGCTAAAGTATATGAAGCTGCTAAGTCTGAGTCAGCGTCAGACTCACCTGAGGCTTTTGGGGTCTGATAATCTGTGCCATCATCTGGAACTACATTGGCATCAGGATTATCATCACCAATAACACTTGCCTCCCTCTTAACTTTCTTTGCCCCTTTTGCACCATCATCACAAATGGGATGGCACTGAAAAACGCCAACTCTGTCCCATTGTGGATTGTCATCAATACTCCTGGTCAGCCTTATGGTTTTCGTGTCTGTGATCAGAACACGATAAGACCCTTTCTCATATCCTAGGAAAACACCATGTTCTCCACGCTTGCTCAGTTTGTCACCCTGCGAGGTGTGCACCCAAACCTCCGAACCAAAAATTTTAAAATGCTTTACACATGGCTTTCTTCCGTGAAGCATCTCATATGGGGTGCAATTTACACTAGACTGGTATCTCCTGTTATACACATGACAGAAAAACGAAAGAGCTTCAGCCCCAAAAGGATTGGGCAGCCCCGAATCATGTAACAGCGTTCTGATTCCTTGCTGCAGGGTCTGGTTTACTCTCTCACATAAACCATTCTGCCAGGGTGATCTGGGCGTGGCCGTCCTATGCTCAATGCCCTGTTCAGAAAGAAAACTCTCAAACTCTTCTGAACAAAACTCTCCACCCTTGTCTGTGAAAAGAAAACGTACATTCTCATTATGTACATTTCTGAGCCATTTACAAAACTGGCGAAACTTGGTAAAGGCTTCAGACTTTTTCTGCAGCATATAGACCCAAACATATTTCGAATAGGAGTCTATCAGAACCATGAAAAACCTTGAATTGCCTCTAGAGAGCGCTAGAGGCCCCACTAAGTCTGCATGAATGACTTCATATGGTTTCTTGGCCTCTCTCCCAGACTCTGTACCTTTGGGAGCTTGTCTTGCCTTACTCTCAGCACAAGAAACACATTTCATGTGGTAGGGACATTCTTTCAACTTCATACCCTGAACCATATCAGGCATTTTTGCCACAGCCTGGAAATTCAGATGACCATAAACGCGATGGTAATAATGAATACATTGGTCATGCAACTTCTCATTCTTATCCACAGATAAATTGCAACACTCTTTCTCAGTTGCTTCTGCAGTGCCTGTACCTGAAACAAAAGGCAATTGGTACAATCCATTTACACATTTTGCATACAGAATGAGCTTGCCATCTCTAAGAATTTCACAGCGAGATTTAGCAAACACCACCTTAAACCCTTGACGATCAAGCTGGGAAACACTCAACAAATTGTCCTGAATATCAGGCGCATACAGGACATTCTTAATAGTTGCATTCAGGCTCTTTAAGAACACAGTTCCCTGAGCCATACTTGTGAGAACTGTCCCATCTGCTTGATGAATTTCTTTCTCTTGCTTCTCAAGCTGAACAAAGAGATTCTTATCTTTGGCCACGTGGTTTGAACAGCCAGAGTCGACCACGAAGAAACTCCGCCCACGTTGACTGGAACAGCGAGAGATCAAGGCCTTTGAAGTAGCAGGTGCATGGGGATTTCGTCCTCCTCCCCCTCTGCCTCTGAAGTTTCCCTTCTTCTTTGAAGACTTCTTACACTGGAAACTCAAATGGCCTTGTGCTCCACACGAAAAGCACCGCTTCAATTTCAAAGCTTTAACAGCAGCAGTTTCACTTTCCCCTGCTGAAGACTCAGGCACATTTTCAAGCATATTTTTAACAGCACAGTCCCGGCTTTCTTTAACAGCCTGTCTGCGATCCCACTCATTCAAGAGCACGCTAGACACATAATCTTCTGTTAGCCGGTCAGAAGGCATTGTGGAAATCTGGGCAGCCACTCCATCATAAGACTCATCTAGGCTATTGATCATCAGCATTGCAAACACAGCCTCTGAAATATCCAGGTCTCGCTGAACAAGGTCCTGTCTGAGACGCTTTAATTGAGATAGATGGCTAGGCAAATCACCACCTTTCTCCAACTGCAGCCTGCACAGCTTCTTAAAGAAAATCACACTGGAACCAGCATTTTGTCTAAGATGCATATCTCTCAACTTATGCCAAACAGCTTGTGTAGTCTCTTGACCCTCTAAGTTCACCAGCAAGTGGTCTGAAACACTCAAAATAATAGTCCCTCGGGCTTTCATATCTGCAGCATGCCACTCAGCCCAATCATCATCATCCTTATCTGGAGGGTCATCTTCTATCGTGTGAAATCTTCTATCTCCCTCTGTAAAAGCGCTTTCATCTTTACTTGCCAAACTGCATAGGTTTCAGGCGTGAGGAGAGGAAAGGACAGAGCCATCTGGCCAGAATGTGCACAGGCCATGTCTGCTATTACTTAGAGCAAGACACTTCCCTCGTGCAACATAGATAAAGCCTTGACTCCTTCAGCCACTCTCTCTCTCACTCAGAGCGCAATTAACAGGCAAACAGGGATGCTATCTTCTTCCTTTGGCAGTCAGCAACATACCTCCATAAATCAAGCAGCAGCAACAGCAACAGCGGCAGCTTGAACACTCTGCTCCAAAACAGCTCTGCTTCTGGGCACCGCAAATCAGTCCAGCATGCAGCGTCCGTTCCACCGTCCGGCAACCAGCAACAGAAACCTCTGGCAACTGGGACGACTGGGACGACTGGGACGACTGGAACAACGTCAGGTCAGACGACTGGAACAACGACTGGGCCCATAACCGATGTCAGCATCGCCCTAGAGCCAGTGCACCAACTGGACTCATGCACCTCAACCCCGACTGGGCTAGGCGAGCTGGGTAGCACCGCCAGAGACCTCCTTTCTCACAGGAACAGGTCACAGTGCTGTGGACTCACAGCTTAGAGCTGAGAGCACCGGATTCACTGTCTCAATAATACAGTCGTTGCGCAGCAGAGTTTTGCAGAGTCTTGCAGAGTATAAACCACTCGGAGAGCAGCTCTGTAGAATATCTTCCTTTTATTCTATAACTACAACTATGATACAAAACTATATACAGAGCTGAATATTCTAAGCATAAATCAATGCTACACTGAGAGTCTGCAGCTGCACTTAGCAGCAATCTTATCTCTAAGATCTCTAACACTCTCACTTTCTCCGATACACTGACTGACTGACTCTCTCTCTCACACACAGATATGTTGCTGGGCAGAATAAGTAGATAGGCAGGACACGCCTCCTCTTCTCTGGAGAGTCAGCAGAGACCATCAGGAGATGATCAGGAGATTCTTGGGTATGGGAGGGGTGAAATCTCCTCAATACTAAGATGAATGACAATGTGTAATAGAAAAAGAAGCATGAAATTAGGTTAAAGGTGTGTGAAAGAAAGTAACAGAAGTGGATAGAAATTGCAATTGAGTAGATTGGAAGTCTAACACAAAGGTGGGGTGAGGGGTGGTGGATGGTGATGGGAAAAGGAATTATCTGTGGGATTAAGTGTAGGTATGTTTGAACATTTTTAAGGATTGTATGAAATGTATGTTTGTATGCTTGTATATTCGCAATATGTGTGTATTAATGCTGAATTATTTTAATAATAAAAAATTTTCGGAAAAAGAAAAAAGAAGGTATCCAGGCACAGGCCATGCCCACATCTGGCCTTGAACCAAACTTTTCAAATCACAAGACCACAATTGGATGTGTGGCTCTCAGTCCAGGACCTTCTCATTAATGGTGAACATGCTATGGATGTCCCCCTGTTTTCCATAGGATAGTTTGGGACCAACATGCTTTATAGAAATGTTGATTACCATGTTGAAAAGTGTGTGCTTTTTCCAACTATTTACGTACCACTTAATTATCAAGATGTGGGACTGAGCAGTTATCTGCACATATGCACTGCCCAGGCTCACGTAGCAGGGAGGTCACTGTTGGTTTGCAAGCCCCCTCCATAGAGGCTGGCCCCTCTCACTGTCCTCGGAGCTTGCTTACCGGTAACCTCCTCTGGCTGATATCCAGACAGACCAGGGAGATTTTGATAGGCAACATTTTCCCAAGCGTGGGTAAAATGCACAACCCCTCCCTCCTACTTCCGCAGGGGAAAGAAAATAAGTCAGAAATCTATTTACATGATGTTTATTTCTGACATTACAGCACTAGAGAAAAACACGTCCTTTCAGTCCAGTTCTTCCAGCAAGTCAGACAAACTTCCTGAATTAGCGCACACAGAAGGTTTCAAGTTACACTCTTCACAAAGACTTATCCAGCCTGTGAACGTCCTGGGAAATTCTTCTTTCCCACAGATAGGCACATCATGTGATGTCAACAGTCTGGCTGTCTGCAGCGGTGATGTTTCCATATACTGACAGTCACTGCTAACACTGCGGTTTGACTTCACCCTCAGAGGCACACTCTGTTGAATGGTTTCTTTAAATGTGGAGGTTCATCATTGTTCCACCCAATATGTATGTCTTTAAGGGGCCAGAGCAAGGGCCACAGCAAAATAACGAGACCCAGCTTTACAGCTGTGAAACATAGCAGGTGCTGCTAATTAAGCTGTGTCAGCAATTGGGTATAGTATATAAGGAGCAGCACCTAGCTCTCCCATTACCCTGGGGGATGGATTGGTGGTTGGGTCATGTTTGTTGTTGTTATCTTTAGTGTAAAAGGAGTTTTTCTTTTGTTATTTTTGAGTTCCTTGTTATGCATGGTCTCCCCAGCAAGCTCTCTGCAGCGCTACTAAACTGCAAATAGCCAACACACTCCATTCTCTTTTGAGATACATGGATGCCAACGTCCAGGTTTCCGTGATATGGCAGATGGACAGTGGAAAGTGTTGATAAGGCAGCTTGTCAAATTTGGGAAAATACAAATTTACTCTCAGAGGCTGTGAGACAATTTAAAGTGGTGAATGTACAAGCCACCAAGGTGGGAAAGGCTGAGGTGGGAGGTTGGAGGAAAATGCAAGGGAAAGCAAGGGTGGTCCAGGACAAAAATGGCACCTTGTGTGAATGGATTTGGGAGGATTTGACTGTGATGGAGACAAAACAGGAAGGGAGGGCAAAAGGTATGGGAGGCTACTATATGTGGTGGCAATGTAAAGTTATTAAGAAGACCTGGGAAGTGACATATAAAGATTTGAAGAGAATGTGGAAAATGTTTTTTGTTAAAAAAACAGACGCTATGATTTTGGAAGGCACAGGACTTAATGGATTTATTGAGCAAAAGACTCTGTTCCTGCACTGGAGAGTGGACGCCAGGCCAAGACCAACCCATCCCTATACTGTGGTTCCTCTGGTTAGGAACTTAATTTGTTCCAGAGGTCCATTCTTAACCTGAAACTGTTCTTAACTAGAGGCATGCTTTCGCTAATGGGGCCTCTTGCTGCTGCTGTGCCGCCAGCACACGATTTCCGTTCTCATCCTGGAGCAAAGTTCTCAACTCGAGGTAACTCTTCCAGGTTAGCGGAGTTTGTAACCTGAGGCGTTTGTAAGTCGAGGTACCACTGTAGGAGAAAGAAGCCACCACCAAAGAAAATAAAGAATATTGGCAAAATAAATTAATGAACTATGCAGGACATATTAGATAATTTGAAACCCAAGAAATAAAGGACATGGATTTATTTTTTTTAAGGGGTAATGTTTAATGCATACTTTGTAAGCTTTGTGTATAGGTTTCTACATTAGTTTAACTTCTAAAAGTCACTTGTAATAAGATGAATAAGGTTTTAAAATGGGATTAAGAATATAAGATTTTATGGACATGCATGAATCTGTATAAAATAATGGAACCAGGAGGGGGAGTGGAGGGAAGTCAATCAAGTTTTATGGTTTAAATTTTTGATTGTGAGGAGTGTTGTTGTTTTTTTGTTATCATAAAATTAATAAATGAGAGAGAGAGAGAGAGAGAGAGAGAGAGAGGGAGGGATACATGGATGCTGACAACTAAGCCATGAATGTGTAGCATTTGGAGAGAAATTCTGTGTGGCATCTTCTCAGGGTTGTTTGCACTGTAATCTTCTTCTGCACAAAGGAGGTTTGGTAAAACCCTTAATTGCTCCTTTTTTAAAACATGGGGTCCCAGTACCCAAAAAACAGGGTCTTGTTCCTTTGATGCAAGTGACCTTTTCCCTCTTAACAAGGAGACTGGGCAGAGATGGCAGAGGCTGCAGAAAGGAGGGTGGGAAGCAGCCCTGGCAGAAAAGGCTCCTTGCTCTCTGCAGCAACTTTCCCCCACTTGGTTAAGGTCTCCCTTCAGGAAGGCATTTGATGTATCAGTGAGACTTTGAATCATGTCCTCATGACTGTCTCTTAATACAACTGGTGCTGTGTCGTACACAATCCTCTCCTGGGTAGGGCGTATCCTGGCTCCTGCAAGAGGGCAGAAGGCAGGGGAGCTGCATTTCCCAACTTTTCTTTCTCCTCAATTTTTGGATTTCTTTTTTTTAAAAGAAAGATGTTCCTATCCATGGACCCAAGTTCCTGACCTGCATTCCTGCATTCCTATGACTCAGTCGGCAATGATGTTTCTTCTTTTATTCCTCTGCGTTTCAGGCGAGAGCTCCATCCTTTTGGAGTCCAAGTCAGCATTGTTGAACCTGGTACTTTCCGAACAACCATTGGCACAAGAGCATTAGAGAATTTAAAGACAGTATGGAACCAAGTGCCATCTGACATCAAAGAAGTCTATGGGGAACAGTACTTGGAGAACTGTGAGTAGACGTGGAGGGGATTTCAGCATGGTTTGCATTTTCCTGCAAACTTTCCCAATTCACACTTCAAGAAGCAATACATTAACCAATACATAGCACTGCTTAGGAATTCAAACTCCTCTAGATTTAGCAACAAGTTCTCCAGACTAACTATGTGTACAAAGTGAACATAATATACAAAAATGCACTAAGTAAATTGATCACGATAAAAAAAATTCACTATGCAAGGAAATAATGTTTGCCAAAATGTGTATACAGTGGTACAGTGGTGCCTCGCAAGACGAAATTAATTCGTTCCGCGAGTTTTTTCGTCTAGCGAATATTTCGTCTTGCGAAGCATGAAATCCCATAGGAATGCATTGAAATTCAATTAATGCGTTCCTATGGTCAAAAAAAGTCCAAACAAAGCCAAATTTGGTACAACGAGAGTTTATTAAGTGCTCTTTAAAGTCACACATACTGTAAAGAGCATTTCAAAAATTGAAGGAACAATAAATTAAGTTTCTAAACATGACAGAAAACATTTAAAAATCAACAAAGTGTACAGTACATTTTCTAAGACTCTGGGGGACAACTCGAAGAAGGTTCCTCTTCCACTCTTTGCTTCTTGCTGAAGAACCTGTCCATGGTCTGCTGCTTCATCCGCCTTTTCAGCACCTCCCTGAAAGGCGACATGACCCTCGTATCAAAAGTGTTCACAATGTCATGTGCCACGTGCTTGTCAGGGTGGTGCCACTGTGCAAAAGCCTGCACATCCTTCCACTTCAGGCAAATGTCCCTCAGTTCTTTGGAGGACAGCCGTTCCTCAGTTGCTTCCTCCTCTTCCAGCGAGGCCTGCTCCTGCGCAGCCTCTGCCTGCAGTTCGACCAGCTCCTGGGTGGTCAGCTCGTGGTCGTGCTCCTCCACCAGCTCGCTGATGTCCTCCTCTGTGACCTCCAGGCCCATGGTCCTCCCCAAGGCAACAATGTCCTGCACCGCTGTTGACTCTGGTGCATCAGAGTCACTTGGTGCCACACAGTCCGGCCACAGGCTGCACCAAGCGCAATTCAAATTTCTCTGGCTGATCCCGTTCCAGGCCGTGGTGATCATCTTCAAGCAGGTGATGATGTCGAAGTGGTCCTTCCAGAATTCCCGCAGGGTGATGGTGGTGCAATCAGTCACCTCGAAGCATCGCCTGAAAAGCTCCTTGGTGTAGAGTTTTTTGAAATTGGCGATGACCTGCTGATCCATCGGCTGGAGCAGTGGCGTGGTGTTAGGCGGCAGGAACATGATGCTGATGAAGCTGAACTCCTCCAACAAGTCCTCCTCAAGGCCTTTAGGATGAGCAGGAGCAATGTCCATCAGAAGCAAAGCCTTCAGCGGCAGGTCGTTGTCCAGCAGGTACTGTTTGACAGCAGGGCCAAAAGCAAGATTGACCCAGTCCACAAACAGCACACGTGTGACCCAAGCCTTACTGTTGGATCGCCACATGACACTCAGCTGCTCCTTGTCGACCTTGTGTTTCTTGAAGGCCCGTGGGTTCTCCGAGTGGTACACCAGCAGGGGCTTGATCTTCAGGTCGCCGCTTGCGTTGGCACAGAAGAGCAGGGTCAGACGGTCCTTCATGGGCTTGTGGCCAGGCAACTTGGCCTCCTCCTGTGTGATGAAAGTCCTTTTGGGCATCCTCTTCCAAAACAGCCCGGTCTCGTCGCAGTTGAAAACCTGCTGTGGAACGTAGCCCTCCGTCTTCACAACCTCCAGGAACTCCTCTGCAAAGTCTTCAGCCGCAGAAACATCAGAACTGGCAGCCTCTCCATGCCTGACCACGCTGTGGATTTCAGATCTTGTCTTGAACCGGTCAAACCAGCCTCTGCTTGCCTTGAAGACTTCTGGCTCGCCTGAGGTTCCTGCCTGTTCCCGGACGAGGTCTGCGTGCAATGCCTTGGCCTTCTCACAAATGACGGCCTCAGTCACTGTGTCCCCTGCACGCTGCTTCTCTTCTAACCAGATGAGCAGCAACTTCTCCACCTCCTCCAGAACAGCTGGGTGGTTCTTCACGATCCTGGTGACTCCCTTGGCTGCATCAGTCGCAAGGATCTTCTCCCTCATCTTCAGAATGGTCTCGATGGTCGATGGATTCCTCCCGTACTTCCTGGCGAGGTCTGTCACACGCATTCCACCGTCGTGCTTCCGGATGATCTCCTTCTTCATTTCCAGCGTAACCTTCGCCTTCTTCCCCTCGCCGGCCTCTGCAGCAGCAGTCTTCTTGGGTCCCATGGCAGCACAGCTCCTACCTTCGCAACCCCCCCTCAAAAAAATCAGTGCTTCACATCCAAAAAATTCAAAAGCACCCAGCCACCCACCACACAGAAATTCAAACCCAGAACCAAGTCCTTGAATTCCAAACACCCCAACCCAAAATCCAAAAAACCCCCCAAAAGTTTTAAAAGTTTAACTTACTGAATGGCTGCAAAAGAAGTTTTGGAAAAGCCTCAAAAATCACCAAAGTCTTCAAAAACCTCAACTATTCCCCCAGCCACCCACCACACAGAAATTGCAAACCCCTCCCCAACTGTTCCCCCAGCCCCTCCCCAACTGTTGCAAACCCCTCCCCAACTGTTCCTCCAGCCCCTCCCCAACTGTTGCAAACCCCTCCCCAACTTTTGCAAACCCCTCCCCAACTCTTCCCCCAGCCACCCACCACACAGAAATTCAAATCCAGATTTTTTTTTTTAAAAAAACAGCAGAGTGGCCCAATGGTCACAAAAAATCAGAAAAATGCAGGAAAAAAAACACACAAGCTTCCAGATTCTTGCAAACCCCTCCCCAACACCAAGTCCTTGAATTCCAAACACCCCAACCCAAAACCCAACCCCCCCCCCAAAGTTTTAAAAGTTTAACTTACCAAATGGCTGCAAAAGAAGTTTTGGAAAAGCTTCAAAAATCACCAAAGTCTTCCAAAACCTCAAAAAAGGCTACCACACCGCGTGCTATGAGTTGCTCCTCGAAGTCAAGTCGCAACTGCACCTCTTCAAGCAATGCACCCTGGGTATTAACGGTTTTAAGAAAAAGGAAACAAACTTGCAAGACGTTTTCGTCTTGCGAAGCAAGCCCATACGGAAATTCGTCTTGCGAAGCAGCTCAAAAAAACACAAAACCCTTTCGTCTAGCGAGTTTTTCGTCTTGCGAGGCATTTGTCTTGCGGGGCACCACTGTACCTCAGCTTAAGAACAGCCCGGTTTAAGAATGATTTGGTTTACAAATTCCACAAAACCGGAAATAGTGTCTTGGTTTGAGAACTTTACCTCGGTCTAAGAACGGAATCCGAACGGTGGAAGGGCACTGGCGGTGGGAAGCCTCATTAGGGAAAGCACGCCTCGGTTTAAGAACGGTTTGGGTTTAAGAACAGGCTTCCGGAACGGATTAAGTTTTTAAACCGAGGTACCACTGTATTGTGAAAACTGAAATGCTGATGACTTTCAAAAACCATAAACTGAAATGAGGAGAACCAAACTGAAAGATTTTGGAGATATTGAAACTGAGAGAAACCAAAGTGGACAGGTTCGTCCATTGTAGATTTAAATCTTTTGAGAATGTGTTCTGTTTTGAAGCCTCCAAAATAGTTCCAGATGCATCTGCTATGATTTATCGTACTTTTTGCTCTACAAGACTCACTTTTTCCTTCCTAAAAAGTAAGGGGAAATGTGTGTGCGTCTTATGGAGCGAATGCAGGCTGCGCAGCTATCCCAGAAGCCTGAACAGATCGAGGGATCGCTGCACAGCGATCCCTCTTGCTGTTCTGGCTTCTGGGATTCAGAATTTTTTCCCCCTTGTTTTCCTCCTCCAAAAACTAGGTGTGTCTTGTGGTCTGGTGCGCCTTATAGAGCGAAAAATACAGTAGTTCTTCTAGGGAGAGGTATCTAGAAGCTAACCAGTCCATTCAGCTCCCAAAAGATTTAGGTTACCCCCTACATTTACAGCACTAACTTCTGTTTTGCTTCATATTTCTCACACACAGATTGCAAAATTGTCCAATATACCTTTAACACTTCCAACAGCAAGCTTCACCTGGTCACCGACTGCATAGAACATGCCCTGACATCCTGCTCCCCTCGCACTCGCTACTCTGCAGGATGGGATGCAAAGCTCTTGTACATTCCTGCCTCTTACTTACCAACGTCCATCGCTGACTTCGTGGTGAGCTGCATTCAGCCCAAACCTGCTCAAGCTGTATAGATTGCTTTAAATAAAAACCTTTACAGTTGTCCAAATGAGCCAACAATCTGTGGATGGAACACAAGCCTAATTGCATCTTGATGTTTACGTTTTTACTTTGCTTGTTTATGCAAAATAGAAAATGCAAAAAACAAACAAACTTTTGCAAGCAGTATACATTGCTTTGAAGAAAAATATTAGTTATATTGCCAAAGGGAAAGCCAGGAGATGGTGTTGCTGTTTTCAGTTTAGCTTATACTGTATTTCTATATATGGTGGATGAGATAAGGAATGCAGCTGCAGGCATGGGAAAGAAAGGAGTGTCCTTGCTCTGAACCAGCTGCCGATATAAGGAGGAGTATGAGTGCAGGGCTACCTTGAACTCATGCTCTGACTTCAAAGTGTGAAATCGAAGGAGGTGCCCTTAGAAGTGGATGGGAAAAAGGATGACAGCATAAAGCACTTGCTACAGAAACGGTGGAAAGCTGCTCCAGGACGCTATAAAAGGCTCCAACTGCAGCAATCAATTGGGATTCCAGTTTGGACTGACCGGGTAAAGTGCGAAGCATATTTTGGCCTGAGAAAGAGGGGTGCCATCACCGGTTTCTGGAATGTCCCCGGCAAAAATGATGGATAGCTGAGCCAGCTTCACAACTTTATCTTTGAGTATTCTTTCATATACAGTTGTACCTTGGAAGTCGAATGGAATCTGTTCCGGAAGTCCGTTCGACTTCCAAAACGTTCAGAAACCAATCAGAAGCCGCACCGGACGATTGAAAATCATTCCAGTTTTTGATTGTTCAGGAGCTGAAATGTACAAGTTCCAAAGCGTTTGGCAACCAAGGTACGACTGTACTTTAATTGTATATTAGCACCTGTTGCTGTTTCTTTGCTTATTATGATAGTAGTTAATAAAGCTTGCATCTACTGCCTAAAAGTTTGAGATCCAAAGAACTAATTTGCAAACATTTTAGCAAATAGGATGAAAAAATCTTAGGTGAATATATACATCAAGGTGAATATATACATCAAGATCAGGCAGGGTTTCTTACAGGTAGAAAAAGCCGAGAAAGCCCTAGATAAAAAGATTGGTTTCCAGGAGGAAAAATCAAAATTGGAAACAGAACTGCTAGATCCTAAAACTAAGAATTTATCAAGAATGTATAACTTGCTGCTGAAATGGAATACACAGGATGAAACGGTTAAATCTGTTATGATTAAATGGGCAGAAGATTTTGGACATAATATTATGTTTGCTGACTGGGAACAGTTATGGACCACAGGTATGAAATTTACGGCTTGTAATGCCTTAAGAGAAAATATAATGAAAATGATTTACAGGTGGTACTTAACCCCAGTCAAGCTAGCAAAAATCTATCATTTGCCAGACAGTAAATGTTGGAAATGTAAAGAGACAGAGGGTACATTTTTTCATCTTTGGTGGACATGCCCAAGGATTAAGGCTTTCTGGGAAATGATATATAATGAACTGAAAAAGGTATTTAAATATACCTTTCTGAAGAAACCAGAGGCCTTTCTAATGGGCATGGTCGGCCACGTGGTGCGAAGGGAGGATAGAACTTTCTTTATGTATGCTACAACAGCAGCAAGAATACTCATCGGGAAGTACTGGAAGACACAAGAACTGCCCACCCGAGAAGAATGGCAGATGAAAGTGATGGACTATATGGAGCTGGCTGAGATGACCGGCAGAATTCGAGACCAGGGAGAAGAGTCGGTGGAAGAAGATTGGAAGAAATTTAAAGTTTATTTACAGAAACATTGTAAAATTAAGGAATGTTAGATGGATGTTGGAATGAAGTAATGTGGTTTTAGCAGAAATGCTATAAAGGATTAAGAAAAAACAGATTCTTAAATGGTAAAAGGAGGGAAAGTAAAGTTACATTATATTAAGATAAAATATAGGACAAAAACTGGAAAAGATGGAAAGGATTTGCTGAAATAGCTAACTGAACTAGAATACAAAAAAGGGAGGTGTGAGGAGGTCAAGGAAATAAGTAAATGAAAGATAAGTTATGGGAAGATTCATTGCATTTTTTTTGTTATTGTTGTTTTTTTTCCTTTTTTTCCTTTTTTTTCTTCTTTTTTGTATTGTGATGTGATGTTCTGTTTTTGCTTAATATGCTGTTTTCTATTTTTCCTTTTCCCTTTTTGTAACCTTTCAAATCTTAATAAACATTATTTTTAAAAAAACAACAACAAGAAATATAAATGTGTATAAAGACAATTAGGAAAAAGTATGGTCTGAGATAAAAAGGAATTTAGAAATATGGAGTAGAAGAATTTCAGCGGTAAAAATGAATGTGTTGCTGAAAATGCTCTTTCTCTTCCAGACAGTCCCAGTAATGGGACAATCCCCAGTAATGAGGATGATTGCCTCAAAAGATGGCAAAAAGATATTTCTAAGTTTATCGGGGTGGGGGTGGGGCAAAAGGCTAAGGATAAAACATAAGAGACTTACAGATACAAAAGAAAGATGGGGCTTCGCCCTCTCAGATCTTAAACTGTATTATGAGGCTGCATGTTTGGTTTGGATTAGGGACTGGATAAAACTGGAAAAGGAAGAAGCATTAGATTTGGAAGGTTATGATAACAGATACGGATGGTGTGCATACATATGGTATGGGAAAGGGAAAGTACATAAAGGATTTTACAATCATATAATCAGAAGATCATTAATGAGAGTATGGGAGAGGTCCAAAGATTTAATAGAACAAAAAACACCTTGGTGGTTATCACCAACTGAAGCTTCATTACTCAAACTGCTTGGCAAAAAGGGAAAGTGGCCTACATATAGAGACTTACTGAGAGATCAAGAAGGAAAATGGAAATTAAAAGATTATAAGGAAATCCAAGATCATGTCCAGAGTTGGTTGCATTATAGACAATTATACGAAATGTATAAGGAAGATAACAAAAAAGGGTTTAGCTATACAGTGGTACCTCAGGTTAAATACACTTCAGGTTACATACGCTTCAGGTTACAGACTCCGCTAACCCAGAAATAGTGCTTCAGGTTAAGAACTTTGCTTCAGGATGAGAACAGAAATCGTGCTCCAGCGGCGCGGCAGTAGCGGGAGGCCCCATTAGCTAAAGTGGTGCTTCCGGTTAAGAACAGTTTCAGGTTAAGTACGGACCTCTGGAACGAATTAAGTACTTAACTCGAGGTACCACTGTACAATCTCTAGATTCCCAAATGAGGTTATAGAAGAAGTGAAGTTGTTGAAGAAAGCATATACAGTGGTGCCTCGCAAGACAAAATTAATCTGTTCCGCGAGTCTCTTCGTCTTGCGGTTTTTTCGTCTTGTGAAGCACGGCTATTAGCGGCTTAGTGGCTATTAGCGGCTTAGCGGCTTTAAGAAAAAGGAAACAAACTCGCAAGAACTCGCAAGACGTTTCATCTTGCGAAGCAAGCCCATAGGGAAATTCGTCTTGCGGAACGACTCAAAAAACGCAAAACCCTTTCGTCTAGCGAGTTTTTCGTCTTGTGAGGCATTCGTCTTGCGGGGCACCACTGTAGTATTCTGCTAGAATGGGAAACAAAAGATGAGGAGGTCAAATCAGTCATGATTAAATGGGCACAAGATATAGGACATAATATACAATTTGAGGATTGGGAAAAGCTGCGGAAGGTAGATTTGAAATTTACAGACTGTTCTCTTTTGAAAGAAAATTATATGAAAATGATGTATAGATTGTATATTACACCAGTAAAAATGGCAAAAATGTATAAAACTGGGTTAAATACATGTTGGAAATGTAAATAAAAAGAAGGTACTTTGTATCATATGTGGTGGGAATGTAGAGAAATTTAAAAATTTTGGGAGATGATACACAACGAATTGAAAAAAAAAAGTTCAAAATGACACTTGTAAAAGAAACGGAAGCATTTTTGTTAGGGATTTTAGGACAAGACCTGCCAAGAAAAACAAAGAACTTATTCATGTATGCTACAACAGCGGCAAGAGTCTTCTTAGTACAAGGATGGAAGAATGAGGAAATCCCAACGAAAGAACAATGGCAAGAAAAACTGATGAGCTATGCGAGTTGGCAAAGTTAACACATAAATTGCGTGAGAAGGACAACCGCGACTTCAAGGAAGAATGGGAATTATTTACAAACTATTTAAAAAGACAACAAAAGGATTTGGACTCTGTGGCAGGTTTTGAATAAACATCCACAAATTTATTGTTGTTGTTGTTTAGTCGTTTAGTCGTGTCCGACTATTCGTGACCCCATGGACCAGAGCACGCTCTTCCACTGCCTCCCCCAGTTTGGTCAAACTCATGCTGGTAGCTTCGAGAACACTGTCCCACCATCTCATCCTCTGTCGTCCCCTTCTCCTTGTGCCCTCCATCTTTCCCAACATCAGGGTCTTTTCCAGGGAGTCTTCTCTTCTCATGAGCCTTGGAGCCTCAGCTTCAGGATCTGTCCTTCCGGTGAGCACTCAGGGCTAATTTCCTTCAGAATGGAGAGGTTTGATCTTCTTGCAGTCCATGGGACTCTCAAGAGTCTCCTCCAGCACCATAATTCAAAAGCATCAATTCTTCGGCAAAATAAAAAATATTCCTTCTAGTAGCACCTTAATTCTTAATTCTTCGGCAATCAGCCTTCTTTATTAGTAGAACAGATTTATTAGTAGAACAGATTTTGTTCGCGAACCGAGGTACCACTGTACTAGAATTCATGCACCAAAGCAAGCTGGCCGGGTTGAGCCTCACCCTTCCTACTCTAGGTGAAATGTAATTTTGCAAGCACTCTGCCCATCTTTCTATCAGCAGGAGGGATGTGCTTCCGTAAGAAAGATACGCTCAACCCCAGGCTTTCTTCCTGCTGTAGACAAATGACTTGAGTTATTTGCTCTATCTATACATGAACAGAACACAGGGGAAAGTGGCTGAATGTGCAGCACGGAGCTCTGCAGTGGGAGGGATTTGGTGTGTTTCCTTCACCAACAGATTCCACAGTTAGTTTAAAGAAATCAGTAAATCTCAGCACCTAACTGGGTTAAACCAATGTTTGCCAGAAGGGAGGAGCTCCCTTTGCAGCCAGTGGAGTATGAAAAACAGCAGCAGGCAGATAAGGAGCAACTGTAAACCGGAGAAGGAAGCATTGCTTTACCTGCCGCACAACTGAAGCTGAGAGCCTTTCCTCTAACCAACTGCAGGTTGGTCTATTCCCTTTTCAAAATCAAATCAAATCAATCAAATCAAATCAAATCAAATCAAATCAAATCAAATCAAAATTGTCCAGTAGCACCTTATAGACCAACTAAGTTTGTTTTGGTATAAGCTTTCATGTGTATGTGTATGTGTATCTGAAGAAGTGTGCATACACATGGAAGTTTATACCAGAACAAACCTAGTTGGTCTATAAGGAGCTACTGAACAATTTTTTATTTTTTATTTTGACTGTGTGAGACCCACATGGCTACCTACCTGAATCTTCCCTTTTCAGTTATGCATGATAGTAACTTCCTGTCTCCACTAACATGTGCTTATAACAACTTTATTCCTGGGCACCCTTTAAAGGCCGAGAAACATTTCCAGAAAAAGTTCAGAACTTTAAAAGGTACATGCAAGTACATGCACATTATCTTCTTATCAGCTTGCTACACCTGTTTTTCTTTAACCTGCCTCTGCTCCAAGCAGCTCATTGCACCATGCAAAAATTCTCCTTTCCCTCAACAACACTGCAAGGGAGGCGAAATTCAGCAGTGGCAACATAAAAGGTCTCCCGCTGAGCTCTGTGGTGGAGTAGGGATTCGACTTTTGCCCCTCCAAGTCCTGCCAGGGGCGTGTATGCTTCCTAATGCTTGAATTCTTTTTCCCTGCAGGTTTCAGCCATGTGGCTCTACCTGGCTGCCCTGCTGGGGCTTTACTTCCTTCGCCGATGGTACCAGGAGAGACAGACGGTGGAGAACCTGACGGAGAAATATGTCTTCATCACGGGGTGTGACTCTGGCTTTGGAAACCTACTTGCCAGGCAGCTGGATGCCCGGGGCCTGCGGGTGCTGGCAGCCTGTCGCACGCAGAAGGGGGCAGAGCAGCTGGGCAAGGGCACCTCAGAGCGCTTGAAAACCACCATTCTGGATGTGAGCAGCACAGAGAGTGTGGCGGCTGCGACGGAGTGGGTGAAAGGGTGCATTGGAAGCAAAGGTGAATCTCTACCTTCCTTGTGGTGCCTCTGTGCTATTGGTGGGACGGGGGACGCCCCTTGCTTCATCTCCAGGGCTGGCACCATGCCCCTCCCCAGTTGGGCACCCAATAGGGAAGCTCGGCGGGGGCGTGGCTTGCTGCTCAAAGGCAGCCGCGCCAGCCATCCCCACAATTGCACACACATTTTCTTCGAGTCACCCACCCTCCACTCCCTTGAGATTAGCTGTTCCTGAGACTTTGCTATGGATCTCTGGTTGGTCGCTCTGTTTAACCAGGGGGCCTGGTAGGAGTTTTTTTCCCAATTGGCTAAATTGGCCCGGCCTCTTGGTTTTTTTCGCCTACCTCGTAGCAACCGTCACAACTTTCGTGGTACTTGGCGGTTAGGCATTGGAATGTGTTGTTGGTGTTTCGGGGGGCAAGGTGTGGCCATCGCCTTCCCTGACAATTTTGGGTATTCCGCTAAAGGAATCCAGTGGTCGTGGATCCTGTCCGATGCCCTTGGGGCGGGGGGCCATGGCACGACCCTCAGTGACATCAGAAAGAGAGCCTTTAGTTGGATTAGCATCAACAGGCTTCCCCTACTGGTGGTTAACCCCTCCTCAGACTCACCCCTCTACGAGTGGGTGGAGTCTAATGTTCCGTGGTCCAATGCCTAAGCCAATACCTTCTCACATGCTGTAATCAACAAAGTTGTGGCCTTTACCTTACCCATTAACCTTACATTCTGTGTCCACGTGTCTTTATTCCCCAAGCGGGGATCGGGTCCTTGAATCACAAACATACGTTCTTTCTCACAGGACTCTGGGGCTTGGTGAACAACGCAGGCACAGCTCTACCATCAGGTCCCAACGAATGGCTGACCAAAGATGACTTTGCAAAGGTGATCAATGTCAACCTTCTTGGGATGATTGATGTGACACTACACATGGTGCCTCTGGTGAGGAGAGCCAGAGGGAGGGTGGTCAACATCTCCAGTACAAATGGACGACTGGCAATCTTTGGAGGTAGTTACTGCCCATCCAAGTTTGGTGTGGAAGCCTTCTCTGACAGCCTGAGGTAAAAACAGCAGCTCTTTAATGTCTTCTTTTGCTTACTTTAGTGCAACATCTGCCATACTCCCTAACCACTTGCCAGGCTGGAAGTGGCTGATGCGAGTCCTCCTGGTTTAGTTGCCAAGTCTGGGGAAAGTGGGCTGCAGGGAAGAAAGAGCTGGGAAATATGGCAGCTGCTCAGGGCTTTGCCCAAGACTTGCACAACTTGAGATGAATGTATCCAGGAAGGATCTCAAAAGAGAAGATAAACAGGGACTGGAAAGTGTCTAAAGGATACTTGCAAAACCATATTGAAAAATCAGAACTCCTATTAGAATAAACAAGTTCCGTTTTAAATACTGAAATACTTGTCAGCATCGCCCTAGAGCCAGTGCACCAACTGGACTCATGCACCTCAACCCCGACTGGGCTAGGCGAGCTGGGTAGCACCGCCAGAGACCTCCTTTCTCACAGGAACAGGTCACAGTGCTGTGGACTCACAGCTTAGAGCTGAGAGCACCGGATTCACTGTCTCAATAATACAGTCGTTGCGCAGCAGAGTTTTGCAGAGTCTTGCAGAGTATAAACCACTCGGAGAGCAGCTCTGTAGAATATCTTCCTTTTATTCTGTAACTACAACTATGATACAAAACTATATACAGAGCTGAATATTCTAAGCATAAATCAATGCTACACTGAGAGTCTGCAGCTGCACTTAGCAGCAATCTTATCTCTAAGATCTCTAACACTCTCACTTTCTCCGATACACTGACTGACTGACTCTCTCTCACACACACAGATATGTTGCTGGGCAGAATAAGTAGATAGGCAGGACACGCCTCCTCTTCTCTGGAGAGTCAGCAGAGACCATCAGGAGATGATCAGGAGATTCTTGGGTATGGGAGGGGTGAAATCTCCTCATCCTCCCCCATTTCATCCGACCATTTCAAGAATCTTTAACATAACTGCAATTTACACACACACTCCAAAAGTTGTTCTCTGCTTACAACCTTGGTTAACATATTTGCAGGTATCTCTCTCCCCGGCATATAACACACTTTTACAATACCATTGAATAAGCAGCTTCTGGAAAAATCTTCACACACATTTCTTCCTTTCAGATACAAATTGACATTTCTAATTAGGCAGATTTGAACAAACCATTTTTCAGAACTCAAATACACGCTTTCCTTCAAATATCAGGTAAGGAAATAAATAAAGCGTTTTGTGCTACTACTCTCAGCACACTTCATGCTAGGTTTGAAAACCCCACCAGAGTTGCTCGTGACCGCAGTCTTTGCAAACTCTTCAGAAAACCTTTTCGGTGGTACACCCTTGGTTGTTCTCTCGGACCTGCGCAGAACTCTCTGATCCTCTTGTTCTGGTGCTTCCTCCTCTTTGGGAGAATGGGGAGCTAAAGTATATGAAGCTGCTAAGTCTGAGTCAGCGTCAGACTCACCTGAGGCTTTTGGGGTCTGATAATCTGTGCCATCATCTGGAACTACATTGGCATCAGGATTATCATCACCAATAACACTTGCCTCCCTCTTAACTTTCTTTGCCCCTTTTGCACCATCATCACAAATGGGATGGCACTGAAAAACGCCAACTCTGTCCCATTGTGGATTGTCATCAATACTCCTGGTCAGCCTTATGGTTTTCGTGTCTGTGATCAGAACACGATAAGACCCTTTCTCATATCCTAGGAAAACACCATGTTCTCCACGCTTGCTCAGTTTGTCACCCTGCGAGGTGTGCACCCAAACCTCCGAACCAAAAATTTTAAAATGCTTTACACATGGCTTTCTTCCGTGAAGCATCTCATATGGGGTGCAATTTACACTAGACTGGTATCTCCTGTTATACACATGACAGAAAAACGAAAGAGCTTCAGCCCCAAAAGGATTGGGCAGCCCCGAATCATGTAACAGCGTTCTGATTCCTTGCTGCAGGGTCTGGTTTACTCTCTCACATAAACCATTCTGCCAGGGTGATCTGGGCGTGGCCGTCCTATGCTCAATGCCCTGTTCAGAAAGAAAACTCTCAAACTCTTCTGAACAAAACTCTCCACCCTTGTCTGTGAAAAGAAAACGTACATTCTCATTATGTACATTTCTGAGCCATTTACAAAACTGGCGAAACTTGGTAAAGGCTTCAGACTTTTTCTGCAGCATATAGACCCAAACATATTTCGAATAGGAGTCTATCAGAACCATGAAAAACCTTGAATTGCCTCTAGAGAGCGCTAGAGGCCCCACTAAGTCTGCATGAATGACTTCATATGGTTTCTTGGCCTCTCTCCCAGACTCTGTACCTTTGGGAGCTTGTCTTGCCTTACTCTCAGCACAAGAAACACATTTCATGTGGTAGGGACATTCTTTCAACTTCATACCCTGAACCATATCAGGCATTTTTGCCACAGCCTGGAAATTCAGATGACCATAAACGCGATGGTAATAATGAATACATTGGTCATGCAACTTCTCATTCTTATCCACAGATAAATTGCAACACTCTTTCTCAGTTGCTTCTGCAGTGCCTGTACCTGAAACAAAAGGCAATTGGTACAATCCATTTACACATTTTGCATACAGAATGAGCTTGCCATCTCTAAGAATTTCACAGCGAGATTTAGCAAACACCACCTTAAACCCTTGACGATCAAGCTGGGAAACACTCAACAAATTGTCCTGAATATCAGGCGCATACAGGACATTCTTAATAGTTGCATTCAGGCTCTTTAAGAACACAGTTCCCTGAGCCATACTTGTGAGAACTGTCCCATCTGCTTGATGAATTTCTTTCTCTTGCTTCTCAAGCTGAACAAAGAGATTCTTATCTTTGGCCACGTGGTTTGAACAGCCAGAGTCGACCACGAAGAAACTCCGCCCACGTTGACTGGAACAGCGAGAGATCAAGGCCTTTGAAGTAGCAGGTGCATGGGGATTTCGTCCTCCTCCCCCTCTGCCTCTGAAGTTTCCCTTCTTCTTTGAAGACTTCTTACACTGGAAACTCAAATGGCCTTGTGCTCCACACGAAAAGCACCGCTTCAATTTCAAAGCTTTAACAGCAGCAGTTTCACTTTCCCCTGCTGAAGACTCAGGCACATTTTCAAGCATATTTTTAACAGCACAGTCCCGGCTTTCTTTAACAGCCTGTCTGCGATCCCACTCATTCAAGAGCACGCTAGACACATAATCTTCTGTTAGCCGGTCAGAAGGCATTGTGGAAATCTGGGCAGCCACTCCATCATAAGACTCATCTAGGCTATTGATCATCAGCATTGCAAACACAGCCTCTGAAATATCCAGGTCTCGCTGAACAAGGTCCTGTCTGAGACGCTTTAATTGAGATAGATGGCTAGGCAAATCACCACCTTTCTCCAACTGCAGCCTGCACAGCTTCTTAAAGAAAATCACACTGGAACCAGCATTTTGTCTAAGATGCATATCTCTCAACTTATGCCAAACAGCTTGTGTAGTCTCTTGACCCTCTAAGTTCACCAGCAAGTGGTCTGAAACACTCAAAATAATAGTCCCTCGGGCTTTCATATCTGCAGCATGCCACTCAGCCCAATCATCATCATCCTTATCTGGAGGGTCATCTTCTATCGTGTGAAATCTTCTATCTCCCTCTGTAAAAGCGCTTTCATCTTTACTTGCCAAACTGCATAGGTTTCAGGCGTGAGGAGAGGAAAGGACAGAGCCATCTGGCCAGAATGTGCACAGGCCATGTCTGCTATTACTTAGAGCAAGACACTTCCCTCGTGCAACATAGATAAAGCCTTGACTCCTTCAGCCACTCTCTCTCTCACTCAGAGCGCAATTAACAGGCAAACAGGGATGCTATCTTCTTCCTTTCGCAGTCAGCAACATACCTCCATAAATCAAGCAGCAGCAACAGCAACAGCGGCAGCTTGAACACTCTGCTCCAAAACAGCTCTGCTTCTGGGCACCGCAAATCAGTCCAGCATGCAGCGTCCGTTCCACCGTCCGGCAACCAGCAACAGAAACCTCTGGCAACTGGGACGACTGGGACGACTGGGACGACTGGAACAACGTCAGGTCAGACGACTGGAACAACGACTGGGCCCATAACCGATGTCAGCATCGCCCTAGAGCCAGTGCACCAACTGGACTCATGCACCTCAACCCCGACTGGGCTAGGCGAGCTGGGTAGCACCGCCAGAGACCTCCTTTCTCACAGGAACAGGTCACAGTGCTGTGGACTCACAGCTTAGAGCTGAGAGCACCGGATTCACTGTCTCAATAATACAGTCGTTGCGCAGCAGAGTTTTGCAGAGTCTTGCAGAGTATAAACCACTCGGAGAGCAGCTCTGTAGAATATCTTCCTTTTATTCTATAACTACAACTATGATACAAAACTATATACAGAGCTGAATATTCTAAGCATAAATCAATGCTACACTGAGAGTCTGCAGCTGCACTTAGCAGCAATCTTATCTCTAAGATCTCTAACACTCTCACTTTCTCCGATACACTGACTGACTGACACTCTCTCTCTCACACACAGATATGTTGCTGGGCAGAATAAGTAGATAGGCAGGACACGCCTCCTCTTCTCTGGAGAGTCAGCAGAGACCATCAGGAGATGATCAGGAGATTCTTGGGTATGGGAGGGGTGAAATCTCCTCAATACTAAGATGAATGACAATGTGTAATAGAAAAAGAAGCATGAAATTAGGTTAAAGGTGTGTGAAAGAAAGTAACAGAAGTGGATAGAAATTGCAATTGAGTAGATTGGAAGTCTAACACAAAGGTGGGGTGAGGGGTGGTGGATGGTGATGGGAAAAGGAATTATCTGTGGGATTAAGTGTAGGTATGTTTGAACATTTTTAAGGATTGTATGAAATGTATGTTTGTATGCTTGTATATTCGCAATATGTGTGTATTAATGCTGAATTATTTTAATAATAAAAAATTTTCGGAAAAAGAAAAAAGAAGGTATCCAGGCACAGGCCATGCCCACATCTGGCCTTGAACCAAACTTTTCAAATCACAAGACCACAATTGGATGTGTGGCTCTCAGTCCAGGACCTTCTCATTAATGGTGAACATGCTATGGATGTCCCCCTGTTTTCCTTAGGATAGTTTGGGCCCAACATGCTTTATAGAAATGTTGATTACCATGTTGAAAAGTGTGTGCTTTTTCCAACTATTTACGTACCACTTAATTATCAAGATGTGGGACTGAGCAGTTATCTGCACATATGCACTGCCCAGGCTCACGTAGCAGGGAGGTCACTGTTGGTTTGCAAGCCCCCTCCATAGAGGCTGGCCCCTCTCACTGTCCTCGGAGCTTGCTTACCGGTAACCTCCTCTGGCTGATATCCAGACAGACCAGGGAGATTTTGATAGGCAACATTTTCCCAAGCGTGGGTAAAATGCACAACCCCTCCCTCCTACTTCCGCAGGGGAAAGAAAATAAGTCAGAAATCTATTTACATGATGTTTATTTCTGACATTACAGCACTAGAGAAAAACACGTCCTTTCAGTCCAGTTCTTCCAGCAAGTCAGACAAACTTCCTGAATTAGCGCACACAGAAGGTTTCAAGTTACACTCTTCACAAAGACTTATCCAGCCTGTGAACGTCCTGGGAAATTCTTCTTTCCCACAGATAGGCACATCATGTGATGTCAACAGTCTGGCTGTCTGCAGCGGTGATGTTTCCATATACTGACAGTCACTGCTAACACTGCGGTTTGACTTCACCCTCAGAGGCACACTCTGTTGAATGGTTTCTTTAAATGTGGAGGTTCATCATTGTTCCACCCAATATGTATGTCTTTAAGGGGCCAGAGCAAGGGCCACAGCAAAATAACGAGACCCAGCTTTACAGCTGTGAAACATAGCAGGTGCTGCTAATTAAGCTGTGTCAGCAATTGGGTATAGTATATAAGGAGCAGCACCTAGCTCTCCCATTACCCTGGGGGATGGGTTGGTGGTTGGGTCATGTTTGTTGTTGTTATCTTTAGTGTAAAAGGAGTTTTTCTTTTGTTATTTTTGAGTTCCTTGTTATGCATGGTCTCCCCAGCAAGCTCTCTGCAGCGCTACTAAACTGCAAATAGCCAACACACTCCATTCTCTTTTGAGATACATGGATGCCAACGTCCAGGTTTCCGTGATATGGCAGATGGACAGTGGAAAGTGTTGATAAGGCAGCTTGTCAAATTTGGGAAAATACAAATTTACTCTCAGAGGCTGTGAGACAATTTAAAGTGGTGAATGTACAAGCCACCAAGGTGGGAAAGGCTGAGGTGGGAGGTTGGAGGAAAATGCAAGGGAAAGCAAGGGTGGTCCAGGACAAAAATGGCACCTTGTGTGAATGGATTTGGGAGGATTTGACTGTGATGGAGACAAAACAGGAAGGGAGGGCAAAAGGTATGGGAGGCTACTATATGTGGTGGCAATGTAAAGTTATTAAGAAGACCTGGGAAGTGACATATAAAGATTTGAAGAGAATGTGGAAAATGTTTTTTGTTAAAAAAACAGACGCTATGATTTTGGAAGGCACAGGACTTAATGGATTTATTGAGCAAAAGACTCTGTTCCTGCACTGGAGAGTGGACGCCAGGACAAGACCAACCCATCCCTATACTGTGGTTCCTCTAGTTAGGAACTTAATTTGTTCCAGAGGTCCATTCTTAACCTGAAACTGTTCTTAACTAGAGGCATGCTTTCGCTAATGGGGCCTCTTGCTGCTGCTGTGCCGCCAGCACACGATTTCCGTTCTCATCCTGGAGCAAAGTTCTCAACTCGAGGTAACTCTTCCAGGTTAGCGGAGTTTGTAACCTGAGGCGTTTGTAAGTCGAGGTACCACTGTAGGAGAAAGAAGCCACCACCAAAGAAAATAAAGAATATTGGCAAAATAAATTAATGAACTATGCAGGACATATTAGATAATTTGAAACCCAAGAAATAAAGGACATGGATTTATTTTTTTTAAGGGGTAATGTTTAATGCATACTTTGTAAGCTTTGTGTATCGGTTTCTACATTAGTTGAACTTCTAAAAGTCACTTGTAATAAGATGAATAAGGTTTTAAAATGGGATTAAGAATATAAGATTTTATGGACATGCATGAATCTGTATAAAATAATGGAACCAGGAGGGGGAGTGGAGGGAAGTCAATCAAGTTTTATGGTTTAAATTTTTGATTGTGAGGAGTGTTGTTGTTTTTTTGTTATCATAAAATTAATAAATGAGAGAGAGAGAGAGAGAGAGAGAGGGAGGGATACATGGATGCTAACAACTAAGCCATGAATGTGTAGCATTTGGAGAGAAATTCTGTGTGGCATCTTCTCAGGGTTGTTTGCACTGTAATCTTCTTCTGCACAAAGGAGGTTTGGTAAAACCCTTAATTGCTCCTTTTTTAAAACATGGGGTCCCAGTACCCAAAAAACAGGGTCTTGTTCCTTTGATGCAAGTGACCTTTTCCCTCTTAACAAGGAGACTGGGCAGAGATGGCAGAGGCTGCAGAAAGGAGGGTGGGAAGCAGCCCTGGCAGAAAAGGCTCCTTGCTCTCTGCAGCAACTTTCCCCCACTAGTTTAAGGTCTCCCTTCAGGAAGGCATTTGATGTATCAGTGAGACTTTGAATCATGTCCTCATGACTGTCTCTTAATACAACTGGTGCTGTGTCGTACACAATCCTCTCCTGGGTAGGGCGTATCCTGGCTCCTGCAAGAGGGCAGAAGGCAGGGGAGCTGCATTTCCCAACTTTTCTTTCTCCTCAATTTTTGGATTTCTTTTTTTTAAAAGAAAGATGTTCCTATCCATGGACCCAAGTTCCTGACCTGCATTCCTGCATTCCTATGACTCAGTCGGCAATGATGTTTCTTCTTTTATTCCTCTGCGTTTCAGGCGAGAGCTCCATCCTTTTGGAGTCCAAGTCAGCATTGTTGAACCTGGTACTTTCCGAACAACCATTGGCGCAAGAGCATTAGAGAATTTAAAGACAGTATGGAACCAAGTGCCATCTGACATCAAAGAAGTCTATGGGGAACAGTACTTGGAGAACTGTGAGTAGACGTGGAGGGGATTTCAGCATGGTTTGCATTTTCCTGCAAACTTTCCCAATTCACACTTCAAGAAGCAATACATTAACCAATACATAGCACTGCTTAGGAATTCAAACTCCTCTAGATTTAGCAACAAGTTCTCCAGACTAACTATGTGTACAAAGTGAACATAATATACAAAAATGCACTAAGTAAATTGATCACGATAAAAAAAATTCACTATGCAAGGAAATAATGTTTGCCAAAATGTGTATACAGTGGTACAGTGGTGCCTCGCAAGACGAAATTAATTCGTTCCGCGAGTTTTTTCGTCTAGCGAATATTTCGTCTTGCGAAGCATGAAATCCCATAGGAATGCATTGAAATTCAATTAATGCGTTCCTATGGTCAAAAAAAGTCCAAACAAAGCCAAATTTGGTACAACGAGAGTTTATTAAGTGCTCTTTAAAGTCACACATACTGTAAAGAGCATTTCAAAAACTGAAGGAACAATAAATTAAGTTTCTAAACATGACAGAAAAACATTTAAAAATCAACAAAGTGTACAGTACATTTTCTAAGACTCTGGGGGACAACTCGAAGAAGGTTCCTCTTCCACTCTTTGCTTCTTGCTGAAGAACCTGTCCATGGTCTGCTGCTTCATCCGCCTTTTCAGCACCTCCCTGAAAGGCGACATGACCCTCATATCAAAAGTGTTCACAATGTCATGTGCCACGTGCTTGTCAGGGTGGTGCCGCTGTGCAAAAGCCTGCACATCCTTCCACTTCAGGCAAATGTCCCTCAGTTCTTTGGAGGACAGCCGTTCCTCAGTTGCTTCCTCCTCTTCCAGCGAGGCCTGCTCCTGCGCAGCCTCTGCCTGCAGTTCGACCAGCTCCTGGGTGGTCAGCTCGTGGTCGTGCTCCTCCACCAGCTCGCTGATGTCCTCCTCTGTGACCTCCAGGCCCATGGTCCTCCCCAAGGCAACAATGTCCTGCACCGCTGTTGACTCTGGTGCATCAGAGTCACTTGGTGCCACACAGTCCGGCCACAGGCTGCACCAAGCGCAATTCAAATTTCTCTGGCTGATCCCGTTCCAGGCCGTGGTGATCATCTTCAAGCAGGTGATGATGTCGAAGTGGTCCTTCCAGAATTCCCGCAGGGTGATGGTGGTGCAATCAGTCACCTCGAAGCATCGCCTGAAAAGCTCCTTGGTGTAGAGTTTTTTGAAATTGGCGATGACCTGCTGATCCATCGGCTGGAGCAGTGGCGTGGTGTTAGGCGGCAGGAACATGATGCTGATGAAGCTGAACTCCTCCAACAAGTCCTCCTCAAGGCCTTTAGGATGAGCAGGAGCAATGTCCATCAGAAGCAAAGCCTTCAGCGGCAGGTCGTTGTCCAGCAGGTACTGTTTGACAGCAGGGCCAAAAGCAAGATTGACCCAGTCCACAAACAGCACACGTGTGACCCAAGCCTTACTGTTGGATCGCCACATGACACTCAGCTGCTCCTTGTCGACCTTGTGTTTCTTGAAGGCCCTTGGGTTCTCCGAGTGGTACACCAGCAGGGGCTTGATCTTCAGGTCGCCGCTTGCGTTGGCACAGAAGAGCAGGGTCAGACGGTCCTTCATGGGCTTGTGGCCAGGCAACTTGGCCTCCTCCTGTGTGATGAAAGTCCTTTTGGGCATCCTCTTCCAAAACAGCCCGGTCTCGTCGCAGTTGAAAACCTGCTGTGGAACGTAGCCCTCCGTCTTCACAACCTCCAGGAACTCCTCTGCAAAGTCTTCAGCCGCAGAAACATCAGAACTGGCAGCCTCTCCATGCCTGACCACGCTGTGGATTTCAGATCTTGTCTTGAACCGGTCAAACCAGCCTCTGCTTGCCTTGAAGACTTCTGGCTCGCCTGAGGTTCCTGCCTGTTCCCGGACGAGGTCTGCGTGCAATGCCTTGGCCTTCTCACAAATGACGGCCTCAGTCACTGTGTCCCCTGCACGCTGCTTCTCTTCTAACCAGATGAGCAGCAACTTCTCCACCTCCTCCAGAACAGCTGGGTGGTTCTTCACGATCCTGGTGACTCCCTTGGCTGCATCAGTCGCAAGGATCTTCTCCCTCATCTTCAGAATGGTCTCGATGGTCGATGGATTCCTCCCGTACTTCCTGGCGAGGTCTGTCACACGCATTCCACCGTCGTGCTTCCGGATGATCTCCTTCTTCATTTCCAGCGTAACCTTCGCCTTCTTCCCCTCGCCGGCCTCTGCAGCAGCAGTCTTCTTGGGTCCCATGGCAGCACAGCTCCTACCTTCGCAACCCCCCCTCAAAAAAATCAGTGCTTCACATCCAAAAAATTCAAAAGCACCCAGCCACCCACCACACAGAAATTCAAACCCAGAACCAAGTCCTTGAATTCCAAACACCCCAACCCAAAATCCAAAAAACCCCCCAAAAGTTTTAAAAGTTTAACTTACTGAATGGCTGCAAAAGAAGTTTTGGAAAAGCCTCAAAAATCACCAAAGTCTTCAAAAACCTCAACTATTCCCCCAGCCACCCACCACACAGAAATTGCAAACCCCTCCCCAACTGTTCCCCCAGCCCCTCCCCAACTGTTGCAAACCCCTCCCCAACTGTTCCTCCAGCCCCTCCCCAACTGTTGCAAACCCCTCCCCAACTTTTGCAAACCCCTCCCCAACTCTTCCCCCAGCCACCCACCACACAGAAATTCAAATCCAGATTTTTTTTTTTAAAAAAACAGCAGAGTGGCCCAATGGTCACAAAAAATCATAAAAATGCAGGAAAAAAAACACACAAGCTTCCAGATTCTTGCAAACCCCTCCCCAACACCAAGTCCTTGAATTCCAAACACCCCAACCCAAAACCCAACCCCCCCCCCAAAGTTTTAAAAGTTTAACTTACCAAATGGCTGCAAAAGAAGTTTTGGAAAAGCTTCAAAAATCACCAAAGTCTTCCAAAACCTCAAAAAAGGCTACCACACCGCGTGCTATGAGTTGCTCCTCGAAGTCAAGTCGCAACTGCACCTCTTCAAGCAATGCACCCTGGGTAGTAACGGTTTTAAGAAAAAGGAAACAAACTTGCAAGACGTTTTCGTCTTGCGAAGCAAGCCCATAGGGAAATTCGTCTTGCGAAGCAGCTCAAAAAAACACAAAACCCTTTCGTCTAGCGAGTTTTTCGTCTTGCGAGGCATTTGTCTTGCGGGGCACCACTGTACCTCAGCTTAAGAACAGCCCGGTTTAAGAATGATTTGGTTTACAAATTCCACAAAACCGGAAATAGTGTCTTGGTTTGAGAACTTTACCTCGGTCTAAGAACGGAATCCGAACGGTGGAAGGGCACTGGCGGTGGGAAGCCTCATTAGGGAAAGCACGCCTCGGTTTAAGAACGGTTTGGGTTTAAGAACAGGCTTCCGGAACGGATTAAGTTTTTAAACCGAGGTACCACTGTATTGTGAAAACTGAAATGCTGATGACTTTCAAAAACCATAAACTGAAATGAGGAGAACCAAACTGAAAGATTTTGGAGATATTGAAACTGAGAGAAACCAAAGTGGACAGGTTCGTCCATTGTAGATTTAAATCTTTTGAGAATGTGTTCTGTTTTGAAGCCTCCAAAATAGTTCCAGATGCATCTGCTATGATTTATCGTACTTTTTGCTCTACAAGACTCACTTTTTCCTTCCTAAAAAGTAAGGGGAAATGTGTGTGCGTCTTATGGAGCGAATGCAGGCTGCGCAGCTATCCCAGAAGCCTGAACAGATCGAGGGATCGCTGCACAGCGATCCCTCTTGCTGTTCTGGCTTCTGGGATTCAGAATCCCCCCCCCCTTGTTTTCCTCCTCCAAAAACTAGGTGTGTCTTGTGGTCTGGTGCGCCTTATAGAGCGAAAAATACAGTAGTTCTTCTAGGGAGAGGTATCTAGAAGCTAACCAGTCCATTCAGCTCCCAAAAGATTTAGGTTACCCCCTACATTTACAGCACTAACTTCTGTTTTGCTTCATATTTCTCACACACAGATTGCAAAATTGTCCAATATACCGTTAACATTGCCAGCAGCAAGCTTCACCTGGTCACTGACTGTATGGAACATGCCCTGACATCCTGCTCCCCTCGCACTCGCTACTCTGCAGGATGGGATGCAAAGCTCTTGTACATTCCTGCCTCTTACTTACCAACGTCCATCGCTGACTTCGTGGTGAGCTGCATTCAGCCCAAACCTGCTCAAGCTGTATAGATTGCTTTAAATAAAAACCTTTACAGTTGTCCAAATGAGCCAACAATCTGTGGATGGAACACAAGCCTAATTGCATCTTGATGTTTACGTTTTTACTTTGCTTGTTTATGCAAAATAGAAAATGCAAAAAACAAACAAACTTTTGCAAGCAGTATACATTGCTTTGAAGAAAAATATTAGTTATATTGCCAAAGGGAAAGCCAGGAGATGGTGTTGCTGTTTTCAGTTTAGCTTATACTGTATTTCTATATATGGTGGATGAGATAAGGAATGCAGCTGCAGGCATGGGAAAGAAAGGAGTGTCCTTGCTCTGAACCAGCTGCCGATATAAGGAGGAGTATGAGTGCAGGGCTACCTTGAACTCATGCTCTGACTTCAAAGTGTGAAATCGAAGGAGGTGCCCTTAGAAGTGGATGGGAAAAAGGATGACAGCATAAAGCACTTGCTACAGAAACGGTGGAAAGCTGCTCCAGGACGCTATAAAAGGCTCCAACTGCAGCAATCAATTGGGATTCCAGTTTGGACTGACCGGGTAAAGTGCGAAGCATATTTTGGCCTGAGAAAGAGGGGTGCCATCACCGGTTTCTGGAATGTCCCCGGCAAAAATGATGGATAGCTGAGCCAGCTTCACAACTTTATCTTTGAGTATTCTTTCATATACAGTTGTACCTTGGAAGTCGAATGGAATCTGTTCCGGAAGTCCGTTCGACTTCCAAAACGTTCAGAAACCAATCAGAAGCCGCACCGGACGATTGAAAATCATTCCAGTTTTTGATTGTTCAGGAGCTGAAATGTACAAGTTCCAAAGCGTTTGGCAACCAAGGTACGACTGTACTTTAATTGTATATTAGCACCTGTTGCTGTTTCTTTGCTTATTATGATAGTAGTTAATAAAGCTTGCATCTACTGCCTAAAAGTTTGAGATCCAAAGAACTAATTTGCAAACATTTTAGCAAATAGGATGAAAAAATCTTAGGTGAATATATACATCAAGGTGAATATATACATCAAGATCAGGCAGGGTTTCTTACGGGTAGAAAAAGCCGAAAAAGCTTTTGACAATGTTTCGTGGGATTTCATGAAAAAATTACTTGAAGAAATTAATTGTGTATATAAATTTTTTAAAGGAATGCAAGCAATATACTGGGAACAAATTAATTGTAAATCAGGTGATAATGAATGAATGTAAAATACAAAAAGGAACTAGGTAAGGATGTCCGTTAGCACCGATATTGTTCATTCTGGTCCTGGAAGTACTTGCAAGAAATATAAGAGCGGATAAAGACATTAAAGGGATAAAAACTGGAAAAAATGAATTTAAGCTGAAAGCCATAGCGGATGATCTAGTAATTACAGTAGAAGATTCAAAACATCTTTCCTTAGAGTAATAGAGAAAATTCAATAGTTTGGGGAAGTGGCAGGATTTAAATTAAATAGAAATAAAACTAAATTATTAGTTAAAAATTTAAAAGAGGAAGAGAAAAAAGATTTGGCCCAAAGCATTGAGATAGAAATCCATAAAAAAGTAAAATATTTAGGGATGTGGTTAACAACAAGATCAAAACTGGAAACAGAACTGTTAGATCCCAAAACTAAGAACTTGTCAAGAATGTATAACTTGCTGTTGAAATGGAATACCCAGGATGAAACGGGGAAATCAACTATGATTAAATGGGCACAAGATGTAGGACATAATATTATGTTTGCTGACTGGGAACAGTTATGGACCACAGGTATGAAATTTACGGCATGTAATGCCTTAAGAGAGAATATAATGAAAATGATCTACAGGTGGTACATGACACCAGTCAAGCTTGCAAAAATATATCACTTGCCCGATAATAAATGTTGGAAATGTAAAGAGACTGAAGGTACATTTTTTCACCTTTGGTGGACGTGCCCAAGGATTAAGACATTCTGGGAGATGATTTATAATGAAATGAAAAAGGTATTTAAAGATACCTTCCTGAAGAAACCAGAGGCCTTTCTCCTGGGCATGGTTGGCCAATTGGTGCCAAAAAAGGCTAGAACTTTCTTTATGTATGCCACAACAGCAGCAAGAATACTCATCGCGAAGTATTGGAAGACACAAGATCTACCCACCCGGGAAGAATGGCAGATGAAGGTGATGGACTATATGGAACTGGTGGAAATGACTGGCAGAATCCGAGACCAGGGAGAAGAGTCGGTGGAAGAAGATTGGAAGAAATTTAAAGTTTATTTACAGAAACATTGTAAAATTAAGGAATGTTAGATGGATGTTGGAATGAAGTAATGTGGTTTTAGCAGAAATGCTATAAAGGATTAAGAAAAAACAGATTCTTAAATGGTAAAAGGAGGGAAAGTAAAGTTACATTATATTAAGATAAAATATAGGACAAAAACTGGAAAAGATGGAAAGGATTTGCTGAAATAGCTAACTGAACTAGAATACAAAAAAGGGAGGTGTGAGGAGGTCAAGGACATAAGTAAATGAAAGATACGTTATGGGAAGATTCATTGCATTTTTTTGTTATTGTTTTTTGTTATATATTTTTTTCTTTTTTTCTTCTTTCCTGTATTGTGATGTGATGTTCTGTTTTTGCTTAATATGCTGTTTTCTATTTTTCCTTTTCCCTTTTTGTAACCTTTCAAATCTTAATAAATATTATTTTAAAAAAAACAATAACAAGAAATATAAATGTGTATAAAGACAATTAGGAAAAAGTATGGTCTGAGATAGAAAGGAATTTAGAAATATGGAGTAGAATGAACCTTTCCCTACTAGGAAGAATTGCAGCGGTAAAAATGAATGTGTTGCTGAAAATGCTCTTTCTCTTCCAGACAGTCCCAGTAATGGGACAATCCCCAGTAATGAGGATGATTGCCTCAAAAGATGGCAAAAAGATATTTCAAAGTTTATCGGGGTGGGGGTGGGGCAAAAGGCCAAGGATAAAACATAAGAGACTTACAGATACAAAAGAAAGATGGTGCTTCGCCCTCTCAGATCTTAAACTGTATTATGAGGCTGCATGTTTGGTTTGGATTAGGGACTGGATAAAACTGGAAAAGGAAGAAGCATTAGATTTGGAAGGTTATGATAACAGATGCGGATGGCGTGCATACATATGGTATGGGAAAGGGAAAGTACATAAAGGATTTTACAATCATATAATCAGAAGATCATTAATGAGAGTATGGGAGAGGTCCAAAGATTTAATAGAACAAAAAACACCTTGGTGGTTATCACCAACTGAAGCTTCATTACTCAAACTGCTTGGCAAAAAGGGAAAGTGGCCTACATATAGAGACTTACTGAGAGATCAAGAAGGAAAATGGAAATTAAAAGATTATAAGGAAATCCAAGATCATGTCCAGAGTTGGTTGCATTATAGACAATTATACGAAATGTATAAGGAAGATAACAAAAAAGGGTTTAGCTATACAGTGGTACCTCAGGTTAAATACACTTCAGGTTACATACGCTTCAGGTTACAGACTCCGCTAACCCAGAAATAGTGCTTCAGGTTAAGAACTTTGCTTCAGGATGAGAACAGAAATCGTGCTCCAGCGGCGCGGCAGTAGCGGGAGGCCCCATTAGCTAAAGTGGTGCTTCCGGTTAAGAACAGTTTCAGGTTAAGTACGGACCTCTGGAACGAATTAAGTACTTAACTCAAGGTACCACTGTACAATCTCTAGATTCCCAAATGAGGTTATAGAAGAAGTGAAGTTGTTGAAGAAAGCATATACAGTGGTGCCTCGCAAGACAAAATTAATCCGTTCCGCGAGTCTCTTCGTCTTGCGGTTTTTTCGTCTTGCGAAGCACGGCTATTAGCGGCTTAGCGGCTTAGCGGCTATTAGCGGCTTAGCAGCTTTAAGAAAAAGGAAACAAACTCGCAAGAACTCGCAAGACGTTTCATCTTGCGAAGCAAGCCCATAGGGAAATTCGTCTTGCGGAACGACTCAAAAAACGCAAAACCCTTTCGTCTAGCGAGTTTTTCGTCTTGCGAGGCATTCGTCTTGCGGGGCACCACTGTAGTATTCTGCTAGAATGGGAAACAAAAGATGAGGAGGTCAAATCAGTCATGATTAAATGGGCACAAGATATAGGACATAATTTACAATTTGAGGATTGGGAAAAGCTGTGGAAGGTAGATTTGAAATTTACAGACTGTTCTCTTTTGAAAAAAAATTATATGAAAATGATGTATAGATTGTATATTACACCAGTAAAAATGGCAAAAATGTATAAAACTGGGTTAAATACATGTTGGAAATGTAAATAAAAAGAAGGTACTTTGTATCATATGTGGTGGGAATGTAGAGAAATTTAAAAATTTTGGGAGATGATACACAACGAATTGAAAAAAAAAAGTTCAAAATGACACTTGTAAAAGAAACGGACGCATTTTTGTTAGGGATTTTAGGACAAGACCTGCCAAGAAAAACAAAGAACTTATTCATGTATGCTACAACAGCGGCAAGAGTCTTCTTAGTACAAGGATGGAAGAATGAGGAAATCCCAACGAAAGAACAATGGCAAGAAAAACTGATGAGCTATGCGAGTTGGCAAAGTTAACACATAAATTGCGTGAGAAGGACAACCGCGACTTCAAGGAAGAATGGGAATTATTTACAAGCTATTTAAAAAGACAACAAAAGGATTTGGACTCCGTGGCAGGTTTTGAATAAACATCCACAAATTTATTGTTGTTGTTGTTTAGTCGTTTAGTCGTGTCCGACTATTCGTGACCCCATGGACCAGAGCACGCTCTTCCACTGCCTCCCCCAGTTTGGTCAAACTCAGCGGGAGATGTGAGGAAGTCCAAAGAAAATGTGAAAATATGTTAAGATCAATGTTACATTGTTTATCATGTTTATTTTTATTGTAAAACTTAATAAATTGCTTTAAAAAAAAAAAAAAAAAAAGTTTGGTCAAACTCATGCTGGTAGCTTCGAGAACACTGTCCCACCATCTCATCCTCTGTCGTCCCCTTCTCCTTGTGCCCTCCATCTTTCCCAACATCAGGGTCTTTTCCAGGGAGTCTTCTCTTCTCATGAGCCTTGGAGCCTCAGCTTCAGGATCTGTCCTTCCGGTGAGCACTCAGGGCTAATTTCCTTCAGAATGGAGAGGTTTGATCTTCTTGCAGTCCATGGGACTCTCAAGAGTCTCCTCCAGCACCATAATTCAAAAGCATCAATTCTTCGGCAATCAGCCTTCTTTATTAGTAGAACAGATTTATTAGTAGAACAGATTTTGTTCGCGAACCGAGGTACCACTGTACTAGAATTCATGCACCAAAGCAAGCTGGCCGGGTTGAGCCTCACCCTTCCTACTCTAGGTGAAATGTAATTTTGCAAGCACTCTGCCCATCTTTCTATCAGCAGGAGGGATGTGCTTCCGTAAGAAAGATACGCTCAACCCCAGGCTTTCTTCCTGCTGTAGACAAATGACTTGAGTTATTTGCTCTATCTATACATGAACAGAACACAGGGGAAAGTGGCTGAATGTGCAGCACGGAGCTCTGCAGTGGGAGGGATTTGGTGTGTTTCCTTCACCAACAGATTCCACAGTTAGTTTAAAGAAGGCAGTAAATTTCAGCACCTAACTGGGTTAAACCAATGTTTGCCAGAAGGGAGGAGCTCCCTTTGCAGCCAGTGGAGTATGAAAAACAGCAGCAGGCCTATAAGGAGCAACTGTAAACCGGAGAAGGAAGCATTGCTTTACCTGCCGCACAACTGAAGCTGAGAGCCTTTCCTCTAACCAACTGCAGGTTGGTCTATTCCCTTTTCAAAATCAAATCAAATCAAATCAAATCAAATCAAATCAAATCAAATCAAAATTGTCCAGTAGCACCTTATAGACCAACTAAGTTTGTTTTGGTATAAGCTTTCATGTGTATGTGTATCTGAAGAAGTGTGCATACACATGGAAGTTTATACCAGAACAAACCTAGTTGGTCTATAAGAAGCTACTGAACAATTTTTTATTTTGACTGCGTCAGACCCACACGGCTACCTACCTGAATCTTCCCTTTTCAATTATACATGATAGCCAGTAACTTCCTGTCCCCACTAACATGTGCTTATAACAACTTTATTTTAAGCTAATATTCAGTAGGTGACACTTTTCTCACGTTTCAGGCTGGGGGAGAGAGGAAACTTCACTTCCTGAATTTCTTCTTCCTTTGCACCCCTGTCACGTCGTTTGCACCTGTGTCTCTTCCGTTTGCACCCCTTACCCATGTACCCGTATGTAACCCAACCAAGTGGCAGTCACTTGTAGGCAGGCTTCTTCCTTTCTCTTTGGTTGGAGGAACCCAGTTGCAACTATCTCGCTTTGTGTCTTTGACTTCCGATTTGAAGGAATGGGTTTTCCAGATCTAAAATCTGACTGTGGAGTCAGTCTGAAACGGGCCGCAAAATCCCCATTTTTCCTTCTCCAAGGGTAAAAACCATTAACTTGAGCCCTTGAGCAAATGTATAACAGGAACCCAGCTGTACAAACAAAGGTCTCTTTGTCGCCTAATGAATGGCCTTGTCAGTTCCAAAGTGGAGCAGGGATGGCACATCTGGGTCTTATCTTACATCCTGACCACACTGATGCACAGACCTTGTCAGGTCTGACAAAAGACCGGGAACAGCGCCAGGAGTGTTCTTAGAATTGGTGACCTTCTTGCCCCAAGATAAGAGTATAGGAACAGGAACAGGAACATCTGTTTATGGTCACGGATGTCAACTTAGGTGTATAAGCTGATGTGGCTGGATTCCTGGGGAAGGGGAGAGAGGGTGCCTGGAGGATATATATACTGTATGCAATTTCTCTTGCTTTTGTGCTTGCGGTGAACCGATTCACGCAGTACCTTCTGCTATCCGGAGAGCAGAATAAACTCTTTCTCTGAATCAACCTCGGTGTCATTTGACTTCCTTTCTCCCTCCCAGGAGCAACGCAGACCCCACCAGTCGGTAAAGTCTAATAATAATAATAATAATTTATTATTTATACCCCGCCCATCTGGCTGGGCTTCCCCGGCCACTCTGGGCGGCTTCCAAAAGAATATTAAAATACTATAATACATCAAACATTAAAAGCTTCCCGAAACAGGGCTGCCTTCAGATGTCTTCTAAAAGCCTGGTAGTTGTTGTTCTCTTTGACATCTGGTGGGAGGGTGTTCCACAGGGAAGGCGCCACTACCGAGAAGGCCCTCTGCCTGGTTCCCTGTAACTTGGCTTCTCGCAGTGAGGGAACCGCCAGAAGGCCCTCAGTGCTGGACCTCAGTGTCCGGGTAGAACGATGGGGGTGGAGACGCTCCTTCAGATATACTGGACCAAGGCCGTTTAGGGCTTTAAAGGTCAGCACCAACACTTTGAATTGTGCTCGGAAACGTACTGGGAGCCAATGTAGGTCTTTCAAGACCGGTGTTATGTGGTCTCTGCGGCCGCTCCCAGTCACCAGTCTAGCTGCCGCGTTCTGGATTAGTTGTAGTTTCCGGGTCACCTTCAAAGGTAGCCCCACGTAGAGCGCATTGCAGTAATCCAAGCGGGAGATAACCAGAGCATGCATCACTCTGGCGAGGCAGTCCGCAGGCAGATAGGGTCTCAGCCTGCGTACCAGATGGAGCTGGTAAACAGCTGCCCTGGACACAGATTTGACCTGTGCCTCCATGGACAGCTGTGAGTCCAAAATGACTCCCAGGCTGCGCACCTGGTCCTTCAGGGGCACAGTTACCCCATTCAGGACCAGGGAATCCTCCACACCTGCCCGCCTCCTGTCCCCCCAAAACAGTACTTCTGTCTTGTCAGGATTCAACCTCAATCTGTTAGCCGCCATCCAACCTCCAACCGCCTCCAGGCACTCACACAGGACCTTCACTGCCTTCACTGGTTCTGATTTGAAAGAGAGGTAGAGCTGGGTATCATCTGCATACTGATGAACACCCAGCCCAAATCCCCTGATGATCTCTCCCAGCGGCTTCATGTAGATGTTGAAAAGCATGGGGGAGAGGACAGAACCCTGAGGCACCCCACAAGTGAGGGCCCAGGGGTCTGAACACTCATCCCCCACCACCACTTTCTGAACACGGCCCAGGAGGAAGGAGCGGAACCACTGTATAACAGTGCCCCCAGCTCCCAGCCCCTCAAGACGGTCCAGAAGGATGTTATGGTCGATGGTATCAAACGCCGCTGAGAGATCCAGCAGAACTAGGAAACAGCTCTCACCTTTGTCCCTAGCCCGCCGGAGATCATCAACCAGTGCGACCAAGGCAGTTTCAGTCCCATGATGAGGCCTGAATCCCGACTGGAAGGGATCCAAATGGTCCGCTTCTTCCAGGCGTGCCTGGAGTTGTTCAGCAACCACTCGCTCAATCACCTTGCCCAAGAATGGAAGATTTGAGACTGGGCGATAGTTGGCTATCGTGGCCGCATCTAAAGATGGTTTTTTAAGAAGCGGTTTAATAACCGCCTCTTTCAGCGGGTCTGGGAAGGCTCCCTCATGGAGGGAAGCATTCACCACCCCACGAAGCCCATCGCCCAGTCCTTCCCGGCTAGCTTTTATAAGCCAGGATGGGCAAGGATCAAGGAGGCAAGTGGTTGGTTTCACTCGTCCAAGCAGCCTGTCCACATCCTCGGGGGTAACAGATTGGAATTGATCCCACACAACTTGACTAGACAGGACTCTAGCACTCTCCCGCCCCGGCCCTGCTCCCACGGTGGAGTCTACCTCTTCTCGAATCTGAGCGACTTTATCTGCAAAAAACTTTGCAAAGTCATTGCAGGAGATCATGTGGCCGCTACTGGGCCCAGATGGAGCAGGTGGTTCCGCTAAATTGCGAACCACCTGAAAGAGTCTCCTGCTGCTGTTTTCCGCAGATGCAATAGAGGCGGCGAAGAAAGTCTTCTTCGCCGTCGCTATCGCCACTTGGTAGGCTCGACATTGAGCTCTAACCCGTGTCCGGTCAGATTCAGAATGGGTTATCCGCCACCGGCGCTCTAGCCGTCAGATTCCCGGAGCCCAGCAAAATGGTTCTTTTCCTTTCCTAAAAATGACCTGCCTTGTCCCCGCTAACAAGTGGAATGGGCAGAGGTACCAGAGGTTGCAGATAAAAATGAAGTGGGGTTCCCTCCAGCCTTTTGTCCCTCTCTTCAGCGAGGTATTTAGAGAACCAGCAGTTTATCAATGTGGTGGTCTTTCCTTTTCACACCCACATACCCGCTGCTCCCTTCAACATGAATCTTCTGGTTATACATCCCCCATCCTTGAAACGTACCTAGATCTGTACTAAGCAAGAAAGGACAGTGATCTTCATCACGCCTTTCAGTTCTGAATTGTTTCAGCACTCCAAGTTATTGACATCCACACTATGTAAACAATAAGCAAACTGACAAAAATAATATTTCATTATCTTATTTCTAATATGCAGGTTGCAAATCATTCCAACCGCTCTTTCTGCACACCAGCAGCAGAAAGGAAACCTACGGGACCGCCACTCCTGGTATGCCCCACGGAGGACCTTAAGGTTCATATATAGCAACACTCTAGAGGTCCCGGGCCCTAAGGAAGTCAGATTAGCCTCAGCCAGGGCCAGGGCCTTTTCCACACTGGCTCTGGCCTGGTGGAACGCTCTATCTCATGAGACCAGGGCCCTGCGGGATCTGATTTCTTTCCGCAGGGCCTGTAAGACAGAGTTGTTCTGCCTGGCCTTTGGCTTGGAATCAGCCTGATCCCTCCCCCTCTTTCCTTTTCCTTCTGTGATGGAACTCCTATTTGGGGACTTCCCTGACTTCTTTCTGGCCCACGTAGGACCAATCTGGATAGTTGGCCTTGGTGAAGATTTGGTGTTTTCTCCCCCCAAACAGTTTTTGATCTGGGCTTCCACTGAAATGAGGCTGCATTTTAAGTTGTACTTGAATCCTATTTTTAAGTTGTAGTTTAATCAATTGTTTTTATACCTGATGTTAGCAGCCTTGAGCCCGGTCTTGGCCGGGGAGGGTGGAATATATCTATCTATCTATCTATCTATCTATCTATCTATCTATCTATATCTATATATATCTATATATCTTTAAAAGTCATTTGTGGAGTCTTTCTCTATATATGTACTAGAATTCAAGCACCAAAGCAAGCTGGCCAGGTCCAGCCTCACCCTTCCTACTCTAGGTGAAATGTAATTTTGCAAGCACTCTGCCCATCTTTCTATCAGCAGGAGGGATGTGCTTCCGTAAGAAAGATACGCTCAACCCCAGGCTTTCTTCCTGCTCTAGAAAAAAGATTTATTTGCTCTATCCATACATGAACAGAACACAGGGGAAAGGGGCTGAATCTGTGGCACAGAGCTCTGCAGTGGGAGGGATTTGGTATGTTTCCCTCACCACAGATTTCACAATTAGTTTAAAGAAGGCGGTTAAGTTTCGCCAATCCTTGCCAGAAGGGAGGAGCTCCCTTTGCAGCCAGCGGAGTATGAAAAACAGCAGCAGGCAGATAAGGAGCAACTGCAAACGGGAGAAGGAAGCACTGCTTTTCCTGCCGCACAACTGAAGCTGAGAGCCTTTCCTCTAACCAGCCGCAGGTCTGTCTCTTCCCTTTTAAAAATAAAATAAAATAAAAATTGTCCAGTAGCACCTTATAGACCAACTAAGTTTGTTTTGGTATAAGCTTTTGTGTGTATATGTATCTGAAGAAGTGTGCAGACACATGGAAGCTTATACCAGAACAAACCTAGTTGGTCTATAAGGAGCTACTGAACAATTTTTTATTTTTTATTTTGACTGTGTGAGACCCACACGGCTACCTACCTGAATCTTCCCTTTTCAATTATGCATGATAGTAACTTCCTGTCTCCACTAACATGTGCTTATAACAACTTTATTCCTGGGCACCCTTTAAAGGCCGAGAAACATTTCCAGAAAAAGTTCAGAACTTTAAAAGGTACATGCAAGTACATGTACGTTATCGTCTTATCAGCTTGCTACACCTGTTTTTCTTTAACCTGCCTCTGCTCCAAGCAGCTCATTGCACCATCCAAAAATTCTCCTTTCCCTCAACAACACTGCAAGGGAGGCGAAATTCAGCAGTGGCAACATCAAAGGTCTCCCGCTGAGCTCTGTGGTGGAGTAGGGATTCGACTTTTGCCCCTCCAAGTCCTGCCAGGGGTGTGTATACTTCCTAATGCTTGAATTCTTTTTCCCTGCAGGTTTCAGCCATGTGGCTCTACCTGGCTGCCCTGCTGGGGCTTTACTTCCTTCGCCGATGGTACCAGGAGAGACAGACGGTGGAGAACCTGACGGAGAAATATGTCTTCATCACGGGGTGTGACTCTGGCTTTGGAAACCTACTTGCCAGGCAGCTGGATGCCCGGGGCCTGCGGGTGCTGGCAGCCTGTCTCACGCAGAAGGGGGCAGAGCAGCTGGGCAAGGGCACCTCAGGGCGCTTGAAAACCACCATTCTGGATGTGAGTAGCACAGAGAGTGTGGCGGCAGCGACGGAGTGGGTGAAAGGGTGCATTGGAAGCAAAGGTGAATCTCTACCTTCCTTGTGGTGCCTCTGTGCTATTGGTGGGACGGGGGATGCCCCTTGCTTCATCTCCAGGGCTGGCACCACGCCCCTCCCCAGTTGGGCACCCAATAGGGAAGCTCGGCGGCGTGGCTTACTGCTCAAAGGCAGCCGCGCCAGCCATCCCCACAATTGCACACACATTTTCTTCGAGTCACCCACCCTCCACTCCCTTGAGATTAGCTGTTCCTGAGACTTTGCTATGGACCTCTGGTTGGTCGCCCTGTTGAACCAGGGGGCCTGGTAGGAGTTTTTTTCCAATTGGCTAAATTGGCCCGGCCTCTTGGTTTTTTTCGCCTACCTCGTAGCAACCGTCACAACTTTCGTGGTACCTGGCGGTTAGGCATTGGAATGTGTTGTTGGTGTTTCGGGGGGGCAAGGTGTGGCCATCGCCTTCCCTGACAATTTTGGGTATTCCGCTAAAGGAATCCAGTGGTCGTGGATCCTGTCCGATGCCCGTGGGGTGGGGGGCCATGGCACGACCCTCGGTGACATCAGGAAGAGAGCCTTTAGTTGGATTAGCATCAACAGGCTTCCCCTACTGGTGGTTAACCCCTCCTCAGACTCACCCCTCTACGAGTGGGTGGAGTCTAATGTTCCGTGGTCCAATGCCTAAGCCAATACCTTCTCACATGCTGTAATCAACAAAGTTGTGGCCTTTACCTTACCCATTAACCTTACATTCTGTGTCCACGTGTCTTTATTCCCCAAGCGGGGATCGGGTCCTTGAATCACAAACATACGTTCTTTCTCACAGGACTCTGGGGCTTGGTGAACAACGCAGGCACAGCTCTACCATCAGGTCCCAACGAATGGCTGACCAAAGATGACTTTGCAAAGGTGATCAATGTCAACCTTCTTGGGATGATTGATGTGACACTACACATGGTGCCTCTGGTGAGGAGAGCCAGAGGGAGGGTGGTCAACATCTCCAGTACAAATGGACGACTGGCAATCTTTGGAGGTGGTTACTGCCCATCCAAGTTTGGTGTGGAAGCCTTCTCTGACAGCCTGAGGTAAAAACAGCAGCTCTTTAATGTCTTCTTTTGCTTACTTTAGTGCAACATCTGCCATACTCCCTAACCACTTGCCAGGCTGGAAGTGGCTGATGCGAGTCCTCCTGGTTTAGTTGCCAAGTCTGGGGAAAGTGGGCTGCAGGGAAGAAAGAGCTGGGAAATATGGCAGCTGCTCAGGGCTTTGCCCAAGACTTGCACAACTTGAGATGAATGTATCCAGGAAGGATCTCAAAAGAGAAGATAAACAGGGACTGGAAAGTGTCTAAAGGATACTTGCAAAACCATATTGAAAAATCAGAACTCCTATTAGAATAAACAAGTTCCGTTTTAAATACTGAAATACTTGTCAGCATCGCCCTAGAGCCAGTGCACCAACTGGACTCATGCACCTCAACCCCGACTGGGCTAGGCGAGCTGGGTAGCACCGCCAGAGACCTCCTTTCTCACAGGAACAGGTCACAGTGCTGTGGACTCACAGCTTAGAGCTGAGAGCACCGGATTCACTGTCTCAATAATACAGTCGTTGCGCAGCAGAGTTTTGCAGAGTCTTGCAGAGTATAAACCACTCGGAGAGCAGCTCTGTAGAATATCTTCCTTTTATTCTGTAACTACAACTATGATACAAAACTATATACAGAGCTGAATATTCTAAGCATAAATCAATGCTACACTGAGAGTCTGCAGCTGCACTTAGCAGCAATCTTATCTCTAAGATCTCTAACACTCTCACTTTCTCCGATACACTGACTGACTGACTCTCTCTCACACACACAGATATGTTGCTGGGCAGAATAAGTAGATAGGCAGGACACGCCTCCTCTTCTCTGGAGAGTCAGCAGAGACCATCAGGAGATGATCAGGAGATTCTTGGGTATGGGAGGGGTGAAATCTCCTCATCCTCCCCCATTTCATCCGACCATTTCAAGAATCTTTAACATAACTGCAATTTACACACACACTCCAAAAGTTGTTCTCTGCTTACAACCTTGGTTAACATATTTGCAGGTATCTCTCTCCCCGGCATATAACACACTTTTACAATACCATTGAATAAGCAGCTTCTGGAAAAATCTTCACACACATTTCTTCCTTTCAGATACAAATTGACATTTCTAATTAGGCAGATTTGAACAAACCATTTTTCAGAACTCAAATACACGCTTTCCTTCAAATATCAGGTAAGGAAATAAATAAAGCGTTTTGTGCTACTACTCTCAGCACACTTCATGCTAGGTTTGAAAACCCCACCAGAGTTGCTCGTGACCGCAGTCTTTGCAAACTCTTCAGAAAACCTTTTCGGTGGTACACCCTTGGTTGTTCTCTCGGACCTGCGCAGAACTCTCTGATCCTCTTGTTCTGGTGCTTCCTCCTCTTTGGGAGAATGGGGAGCTAAAGTATATGAAGCTGCTAAGTCTGAGTCAGCGTCAGACTCACCTGAGGCTTTTGGGGTCTGATAATCTGTGCCATCATCTGGAACTACATTGGCATCAGGATTATCATCACCAATAACACTTGCCTCCCTCTTAACTTTCTTTGCCCCTTTTGCACCATCATCACAAATGGGATGGCACTGAAAAACGCCAACTCTGTCCCATTGTGGATTGTCATCAATACTCCTGGTCAGCCTTATGGTTTTCGTGTCTGTGATCAGAACACGATAAGACCCTTTCTCATATCCTAGGAAAACACCATGTTCTCCACGCTTGCTCAGTTTGTCACCCTGCGAGGTGTGCACCCAAACCTCCGAACCAAAAATTTTAAAATGCTTTACACATGGCTTTCTTCCGTGAAGCATCTCATATGGGGTGCAATTTACACTAGACTGGTATCTCCTGTTATACACATGACAGAAAAACGAAAGAGCTTCAGCCCCAAAAGGATTGGGCAGCCCCGAATCATGTAACAGCGTTCTGATTCCTTGCTGCAGGGTCTGGTTTACTCTCTCACATAAACCATTCTGCCAGGGTGATCTGGGCGTGGCCGTCCTATGCTCAATGCCCTGTTCAGAAAGAAAACTCTCAAACTCTTCTGAACAAAACTCTCCACCCTTGTCTGTGAAAAGAAAACGTACATTCTCATTATGTACATTTCTGAGCCATTTACAAAACTGGCGAAACTTGGTAAAGGCTTCAGACTTTTTCTGCAGCATATAGACCCAAACATATTTCGAATAGGAGTCTATCAGAACCATGAAAAACCTTGAATTGCCTCTAGAGAGCGCTAGAGGCCCCACTAAGTCTGCATGAATGACTTCATATGGTTTCTTGGCCTCTCTCCCAGACTCTGTACCTTTGGGAGCTTGTCTTGCCTTACTCTCAGCACAAGAAACACATTTCATGTGGTAGGGACATTCTTTCAACTTCATACCCTGAACCATATCAGGCATTTTTGCCACAGCCTGGAAATTCAGATGACCATAAACGCGATGGTAATAATGAATACATTGGTCATGCAACTTCTCATTCTTATCCACAGATAAATTGCAACACTCTTTCTCAGTTGCTTCTGCAGTGCCTGTACCTGAAACAAAAGGCAATTGGTACAATCCATTTACACATTTTGCATACAGAATGAGCTTGCCATCTCTAAGAATTTCACAGCGAGATTTAGCAAACACCACCTTAAACCCTTGACGATCAAGCTGGGAAACACTCAACAAATTGTCCTGAATATCAGGCGCATACAGGACATTCTTAATAGTTGCATTCAGGCTCTTTAAGAACACAGTTCCCTGAGCCATACTTGTGAGAACTGTCCCATCTGCTTGATGAATTTCTTTCTCTTGCTTCTCAAGCTGAACAAAGAGATTCTTATCTTTGGCCACGTGGTTTGAACAGCCAGAGTCGACCACGAAGAAACTCCGCCCACGTTGACTGGAACAGCGAGAGATCAAGGCCTTTGAAGTAGCAGGTGCATGGGGATTTCGTCCTCCTCCCCCTCTGCCTCTGAAGTTTCCCTTCTTCTTTGAAGACTTCTTACACTGGAAACTCAAATGGCCTTGTGCTCCACACGAAAAGCACCGCTTCAATTTCAAAGCTTTAACAGCAGCAGTTTCACTTTCCCCTGCTGAAGACTCAGGCACATTTTCAAGCATATTTTTAACAGCACAGTCCCGGCTTTCTTTAACAGCCTGTCTGCGATCCCACTCATTCAAGAGCACACTAGACACATAATCTTCTGTTAGCCGGTCAGAAGGCATTGTGGAAATCTGGGCAGCCACTCCATCATAAGACTCATCTAGGCTATTGATCATCAGCATTGCAAACACAGCCTCTGAAATATCCAGGTCTCGCTGAACAAGGTCCTGTCTGAGACGCTTTAATTGAGATAGATGGCTAGGCAAATCACCACCTTTCTCCAACTGCAGCCTGCACAGCTTCTTAAAGAAAATCACACTGGAACCAGCATTTTGTCTAAGATGCATATCTCTCAACTTATGCCAAACAGCTTGTGTAGTCTCTTGACCCTCTAAGTTCACCAGCAAGTGGTCTGAAACACTCAAAATAATAGTCCCTCGGGCTTTCATATCTGCAGCATGCCACTCAGCCCAATCATCATCATCCTTATCTGGAGGGTCATCTTCTATCGTGTGAAATCTTCTATCTCCCTCTGTAAAAGCGCTTTCATCTTTACTTGCCAAACTGCATAGGTTTCAGGCGTGAGGAGAGGAAAGGACAGAGCCATCTGGCCAGAATGTGCACAGGCCATGTCTGCTATTACTTAGAGCAAGACACTTCCCTCGTGCAACATAGATAAAGCCTTGACTCCTTCAGCCACTCTCTCTCTCACTCAGAGCGCAATTAACAGGCAAACAGGGATGCTATCTTCTTCCTTTGGCAGTCAGCAACATACCTCCATAAATCAAGCAGCAGCAACAGCAACAGCGGCAGCTTGAACACTCTGCTCCAAAACAGCTCTGCTTCTGGGCACCGCAAATCAGTCCAGCATGCAGCGTCCGTTCCACCGTCCGGCAACCAGCAACAGAAACCTCTGGCAACTGGGACGACTGGGACGACTGGGACGACTGGAACAACGTCAGGTCAGACGACTGGAACAACGACTGGGCCCATAACCGATGTCAGCATCGCCCTAGAGCCAGTGCACCAACTGGACTCATGCACCTCAACCCCGACTGGGCTAGGCGAGCTGGGTAGCACCGCCAGAGACCTCCTTTCTCACAGGAACAGGTCACAGTGCTGTGGACTCACAGCTTAGAGCTGAGAGCACCGGATTCACTGTCTCAATAATACAGTCGTTGCGCAGCAGAGTTTTGCAGAGTCTTGCAGAGTATAAACCACTCGGAGAGCAGCTCTGTAGAATATCTTCCTTTTATTCTATAACTACAACTATGATACAAAACTATATACAGAGCTGAATATTCTAAGCATAAATCAATGCTACACTGAGAGTCTGCAGCTGCACTTAGCAGCAATCTTATCTCTAAGATCTCTAACACTCTCACTTTCTCCGATACACTGACTGACTGACTCTCTCTCTCACACACAGATATGTTGCTGGGCAGAATAAGTAGATAGGCAGGACACGCCTCCTCTTCTCTGGAGAGTCAGCAGAGACCATCAGGAGATGATCAGGAGATTCTTGGGTATGGGAGGGGTGAAATCTCCTCAATACTAAGATGAATGACAATGTGTAATAGAAAAAGAAGCATGAAATTAGGTTAAAGGTGTGTGAAAGAAAGTAACAGAAGTGGATAGAAATTGCAATTGAGTAGATTGGAAGTCTAACACAAAGGTGGGGTGAGGGGTGGTGGATGGTGATGGGAAAAGGAATTATCTGTGGGATTAAGTGTAGGTATGTTTGAACATTTTTAAGGATTGTATGAAATGTATGTTTGTATGCTTGTATATTCGCAATATGTGTGTATTAATGCTGAATTATTTTAATAATAAAAAATTTTCGGAAAAAGAAAAAAGAAGGTATCCAGGCACAGGCCATGCCCACATCTGGCCTTGAACCAAACTTTTCAAATCACAAGACCACAATTGGATGTGTGGCTCTCAGTCCAGGACCTTCTCATTAATGGTGAACATGCTATGGATGTCCCCCTGTTTTCCTTAGGATAGTTTGGGCCCAACATGCTTTATAGAAATGTTGATTACCATGTTGAAAAGTGTGTGCTTTTTCCAACTATTTACGTACCACTTAATTATCAAGATGTGGGACTGAGCAGTTATCTGCACATATGCACTGCCCAGGCTCACGTAGCAGGGAGGTCACTGTTGGTTTGCAAGCCCCCTCCATAGAGGCTGGCCCCTCTCACTGTCCTCGGAGCTTGCTTACCAGTAACCTCCTCTGGCTGATATCCAGACAGACCAGGGAGATTTTGATAGGCAACATTTTCCCAAGCGTGGGTAAAATGCACAACCCCTCCCTCCTACTTCCGCAGGGGAAAGAAAATAAGTCAGAAATCTATTTACATGATGTTTATTTCTGACATTACAGCACTAGAGAAAAACACGTCCTTTCAGTCCAGTTCTTCCAGCAAGTCAGACAAACTTCCTGAATTAGCGCACACAGAAGGTTTCAAGTTACACTCTTCACAAAGACTTATCCAGCCTGTGAACGTCCTGGGAAATTCTTCTTTCCCACAGATAGGCACATCATGTGATGTCAACAGTCTGGCTGTCTGCAGCGGTGATGTTTCCATATACTGACAGTCACTGCTAACACTGCGGTTTGACTTCACCCTCAGAGGCACACTCTGTTGAATGGTTTCTTTAAATGTGGAGGTTCATCATTGTTCCACCCAATATGTATGTCTTTAAGGGGCCAGAGCAAGGGCCACAGCAAAATAACGAGACCCAGCTTTACAGCTGTGAAACATAGCAGGTGCTGCTAATTAAGCTGTGTCAGCAATTGGGTATAGTATATAAGGAGCAGCACCTAGCTCTCCCATTACCCTGGGGGATGGGTTGGTGGTTGGGTCATGTTTGTTGTTGTTATCTTTAGTGTAAAAGGAGTTTTTCTTTTGTTATTTTTGAGTTCCTTGTTATGCATGGTCTCCCCAGCAAGCTCTCTGCAGCGCTACTAAACTGCAAATAGCCAACACACTCCATTCTCTTTTGAGATACATGGATGCCAACGTCCAGGTTTCCGTGATATGGCAGATGGACAGTGGAAAGTGTTGATAAGGCAGCTTGTCAAATTTGGGAAAATACAAATTTACTCTCAGAGGCTGTGAGACAATTTAAAGTGGTGAATGTACAAGCCACCAAGGTGGGAAAGGCTGAGGTGGGAGGTTGGAGGAAAATGCAAGGGAAAGCAAGGGTGGTCCAGGACAAAAATGGCACCTTGTGTGAATGGATTTGGGAGGATTTGACTGTGATGGAGACAAAACAGGAAGGGAGGGCAAAAGGTATGGGAGGCTACTATATGTGGTGGCAATGTAAAGTTATTAAGAAGACCTGGGAAGTGACATATAAAGATTTGAAGAGAATGTGGAAAATGTTTTTCGTTAAAAAAACAGACGCTATGATTTTGGAAGGCACAGGACTTAATGGATTTATTGAGCAAAAGACTCTGTTCCTGCACTGGAGAGTGGACGCCAGGACAAGACCAACCCATCCCTATACTGTGGTTCCTCTAGTTAGGAACTTAATTTGTTCCAGAGGTCCATTCTTAACCTGAAACTGTTCTTAACTAGAGGCATGCTTTCGCTAATGGGGCCTCTTGCTGCTGCTGTGCCGCCAGCACACGATTTCCGTTCTCATCCTGGAGCAAAGTTCTCAACTCGAGGTAACTCTTCCAGGTTAGCGGAGTTTGTAACCTGAGGCGTTTGTAAGTCGAGGTACCACTGTAGGAGAAAGAAGCCACCACCAAAGAAAATAAAGAATATTGGCAAAATAAATTAATGAACGATGCAGGACATATTAGATAATTTGAAACCCAAGAAATAAAGGACATGGATTTATTTTTTTTAAGGGGTAATGTTTAATGCATACTTTGTAAGCTTTGTGTATAGGTTTCTACATTAGTTGAACTTCTAAAAGTCACTTGTAATAAGATGAATAAGGTTTTAAAATGGGATTAAGAATATAAGATTTTATGGACATGCATGAATCTGTATAAAATAATGGAACCAGGAGGGGGAGTGGAGGGAAGTCAATCAAGTTTTATGGTTTAAATTTTTGATTGTGAGGAGTGTTGTTGTTTTTTTGTTATCATAAAATTAATAAATGAGAGAGAGAGAGAGAGAGAGAGAGGGAGGGATACATGGATGCTGACAACTAAGCCATGAATGTGTAGCATTTGGAGAGAAATTCTGTGTGGCATCTTCTCAGGGTTGTTTGCACTGTAATCTTCTTCTGCACAAAGGAGGTTTGGTAAAACCCTTAATTGCTCCTTTTTTAAAACATGGGGTCCCAGTACCCAAAAAACAGGGTCTTGTTCCTTTGATGCAAGTGACCTTTTCCCTCTTAACAAGGAGACTGGGCAGAGATGGCAGAGGCTGCAGAAAGGAGGGTGGGAAGCAGCCCTGGCAGAAAAGGCTCCTTGCTCTCTGCAGCAACTTTCCCCCACTAGTTTAAGGTCTCCCTTCAGGAAGGCATTTGATGTATCAGTGAGACTTTGAATCATGTCCTCATGACTGTCTCTTAATACAACTGGTGCTGTGTCGTACACAATCCTCTCCTGGGTAGGGCGTATCCTGGCTCCTGCAAGAGGGCAGAAGGCAGGGGAGCTGCATTTCCCAACTTTTCTTTCTCCTCAATTTTTGGATTTCTTTTTTTTAAAAGAAAGATGTTCCTATCCATGGACCCAAGTTCCTGACCTGCATTCCTGCATTCCTATGACTCAGTCGGCAATGATGTTTCTTCTTTTATTCCTCTGCGTTTCAGGCGAGAGCTCCATCCTTTTGGAGTCCAAGTCAGCATTGTTGAACCTGGTACTTTCCGAACAACCATTGGCGCAAGAGCATTAGAGAATTTAAAGACAGTATGGAACCAAGTGCCATCTGACATCAAAGAAGTCTATGGGGAACAGTACTTGGAGAACTGTGAGTAGACGTGGAGGGGATTTCAGCATGGTTTGCATTTTCCTGCAAACTTTCCCAATTCACACTTCAAGAAGCAATACATTAACCAATACATAGCACTGCTTAGGAATTCAAACTCCTCTAGATTTAGCAACAAGTTCTCCAGACTAACTATGTGTACAAAGTGAACATAATATACAAAAATGCACTAAGTAAATTGATCACGATAAAAAAAATTCACTATGCAAGGAAATAATGTTTGCCAAAATGTGTATACAGTGGTACAGTGGTGCCTCGTAAGACGAAATTAATTCGTTCCGCGAGTTTTTTCGTCTAGCGAATATTTCGTCTTGCGAAGCATGAAATCCCATAGGAATGCATTGAAATTCAATTAATGCGTTCCTATGGTCAAAAAAAGTCCAAACAAAGCCAAATTTGGTACAACGAGAGTTTATTAAGTGCTCTTTAAAGTCACACATACTGTAAAGAGCATTTCAAAAATTGAAGGAACAATAAATTAAGTTTCTAAACATGACAGAAAAACATTTAAAAATCAACAAAGTGTACAGTACATTTTCTAAGACTCTGGGGGACAACTCGAAGAAGGTTCCTCTTCCACTCTTTGCTTCTTGCTGAAGAACCTGTCCATGGTCTGCTGCTTCATCCGCCTTTTCAGCACCTCCCTGAAAGGCGACATGACCCTCGTATCAAAAGTGTTCACAATGTCATGTGCCACGTGCTTGTCAGGGTGGTGCCGCTGTGCAAAAGCCTGCACATCCTTCCACTTCAGGCAAATGTCCCTCAGTTCTTTGGAGGACAGCCGTTCCTCAGTTGCTTCCTCCTCTTCCAGCGAGGCCTGCTCCTGCGCAGCCTCTGCCTGCAGTTCGACCAGCTCCTGGGTGGTCAGCTCGTGGTCGTGCTCCTCCACCAGCTCGCTGATGTCCTCCTCTGTGACCTCCAGGCCCATGGTCCTCCCCAAGGCAACAATGTCCTGCACCGCTGTTGACTCTGGTGCATCAGAGTCACTTGGTGCCACACAGTCCGGCCACAGGCTGCACCAAGCGCAATTCAAATTTCTCTGGCTGATCCCGTTCCAGGCCGTGGTGATCATCTTCAAGCAGGTGATGATGTCGAAGTGGTCCTTCCAGAATTCCCGCAGGGTGATGGTGGTGCAATCAGTCACCTCGAAGCATCGCCTGAAAAGCTCCTTGGTGTAGAGTTTTTTGAAATTGGCGATGACCTGCTGATCCATCGGCTGGAGCAATGGCGTGGTGTTAGGCGGCAGGAACATGATGCTGATGAAGCTGAACTCCTCCAACAAGTCCTCCTCAAGGCCTTTAGGATGAGCAGGAGCAATGTCCATCAGAAGCAAAGCCTTCAGCGGCAGGTCGTTGTCCAGCAGGTACTGTTTGACAGCAGGGCCAAAAGCAAGATTGACCCAGTCCACAAACAGCACACGTGTGACCCAAGCCTTACTGTTGGATCGCCACATGACACTCAGCTGCTCCTTGTCGACCTTGTGTTTCTTGAAGGCCCTTGGGTTCTCCGAGTGGTACACCAGCAGGGGCTTGATCTTCAGGTCGCCGCTTGCGTTGGCACAGAAGAGCAGGGTCAGACGGTCCTTCATGGGCTTGTGGCCAGGCAACTTGGCCTCCTCCTGTGTGATGAAAGTCCTTTTGGGCATCCTCTTCCAAAACAGCCCGGTCTCGTCGCAGTTGAAAACCTGCTGTGGAACGTAGCCCTCCGTCTTCACAACCTCCAGGAACTCCGCTGCAAAGTCTTCAGCTGCAGAAACATCAGAACTGGCAGCCTCTCCATGCCTGACCACGCTGTGGATTTCAGATCTTGTCTTGAACCGGTCAAACCAGCCTCTGCTTGCCTTGAAGACTTCTGGCTCGCCTGAGGTTCCTGCCTGTTCCCGGACGAGGTCTGCGTGCAATGCCTTGGCCTTCTCACAAATGACGGCCTCAGTCACTGTGTCCCCTGCACGCTGCTTCTCTTCTAACCAGATGAGCAGCAACTTCTCCACCTCCTCCAGAACAGCTGGGTGGTTCTTCACGATCCTGGTGACTCCCTTGGCTGCATCAGTCGCAAGGATCTTCTCCCTCATCTTCAGAATGGTCTCGATGGTCGATGGATTCCTCCCGTACTTCCTGGCGAGGTCTGTCACACGCATTCCACCGTCGTGCTTCCGGATGATCTCCTTCTTCATTTCCAGCGTAACCTTCGCCTTCTTCCCCTCGCCGGCCTCTGCAGCAGCAGTCTTCTTGGGTCCCATGGCAGCACAGCTCCTACCTTCGCAACCCCCCCTCAAAAAAATCAGTGCTTCACATCCAAAAAATTCAAAAGCACCCAGCCACCCACCACACAAAAATTCAAACCCAGAACCAAGTCCTTGAATTCCAAACACCCCAACCCAAAATCCAAAAAACCCCCCAAAAGTTTTAAAAGTTTAACTTACTGAATGGCTGCAAAAGAAGTTTTGGAAAAGCCTCAAAAATCACCAAAGTCTTCAAAAACCTCAACTATTCCCCCAGCCACCCACCACACAGAAATTGCAAACCCCTCCCCAACTGTTCCCCCAGCCCCTCCCCAACTGTTGCAAACCCCTCCCCAACTGTTCCTCCAGCCCCTCCCCAACTGTTGCAAACCCCTCCCCAACTTTTGCAAACCCCTCCCCAACTGTTCCCCCAGCCACCCACCACACAGAAATTCAAATCCAGATTTTTTTTTTTAAAAAAACAGCAGAGTGGCCCAATGGTCACAAAAAATCATAAAAATGCAGGAAAAAAAACACACAAGCTTCCAGATTCTTGCAAACCCCTCCCCAACACCAAGTCCTTGAATTCCAAACACCCCAACCCAAAACCCAACCCCCCCCAAAGTTTTAAAAGTTTAACTTACCAAATGGCTGCAAAAGAAGTTTTGGAAAAGCTTCAAAAATCACCAAAGTCTTCCAAAACCTCAAAAAAGGCTACCACACCGCGTGCTATGAGTTGCTCCTCGAAGTCAAGTCGCAACTGCACCTCTTCAAGCAATGCACCCTGGGTAGTAACGGTTTTAAGAAAAAGGAAACAAACTTGCAAGACGTTTTCGTCTTGCGAAGCAAGCCCATAGGGAAATTCGTCTTGCGAAGCAGCTCAAAAAAACACAAAACCCTTTCGTCTAGCGAGTTTTTCGTCTTGCGAGGCATTTGTCTTGCGGGGCACCACTGTACCTCAGCTTAAGAACAGCCCGGTTTAAGAATGATTTGGTTTACAAATTCCACAAAACCGGAAATAGTGTCTTGGTTTGAGAACTTTACCTCGGTCTAAGAACGGAATCCGAACGGTGGAAGGGCACTGGCGGTGGGAAGCCTCATTAGGGAAAGCACGCCTCGGTTTAAGAACGGTTTGGGTTTAAGAACAGGCTTCCGGAACGGATTAAGTTTTTAAACCGAGGTACCACTGTATTGTGAAAACTGAAATGCTGATGACTTTCAAAAACCATAAACTGAAATGAGGAGAACCAAACTGAAAGATTTTGGAGATATTGAAACTGAGAGAAACCAAAGTGGACAGGTTCGTCCATTGTAGATTTAAATCTTTTGAGAATGTGTTCTGTTTTGAAGCCTCCAAAATAGTTCCAGATGCATCTGCTATGATTTATCGTACTTTTTGCTCTACAAGACTCACTTTTTCCTTCCTAAAAAGTAAGGGGAAATGTGTGTGCGTCTTATGGAGCGAATGCAGGCTGCGCAGCTATCCCAGAAGCCTGAACAGATCGAGGGATCGCTGCACAGCGATCCCTCTTGCTGTTCTGGCTTCTGGGATTCAGAATCCCCCCCCCCTTGTTTTCCTCCTCCAAAAACTAGGTGTGTCTTGTGGTCTGGTGCGCCTTATAGAGCGAAAAATACAGTAGTTCTTCTAGGGAGAGGTATCTAGAAGCTAACCAGTCCATTCAGCTCCCAAAAGATTTAGGTTACCCCCTACATTTACAGCACTAACTTCTGTTTTGCTTCATATTTCTCACACACAGATTGCAAAATTGTCCAATATACCGTTAACATTGCCAGCAGCAAGCTTCACCTGGTCACTGACTGTATGGAACATGCCCTGACATCCTGCTCCCCTCGCACTCGCTACTCTGCAGGATGGGATGCAAAGCTCTTGTACATTCCTGCCTCTTACTTACCAACGTCCATCGCTGACTTCGTGGTGAGCTGCATTCAGCCCAAACCTGCTCAAGCTGTATAGATTGCTTTAAATAAAAACCTTTACAGTTGTCCAAATGAGCCAACAATCTGTGGATGGAACACAAGCCTAATTGCATCTTGATGTTTACGTTTTTACTTTGCTTGTTTATGCAAAATAGAAAATGCAAAAAACAAACAAACTTTTGCAAGCAGTATACATTGCTTTGAAGAAAAATATTAGTTATATTGCCAAAGGGAAAGCCAGGAGATGGTGTTGCTGTTTTCAGTTTAGCTTATACTGTATTTCTATATATGGTGGATGAGATAAGGAATGCAGCTGCAGGCATGGGAAAGAAAGGAGTGTCCTTGCTCTGAACCAGCTGCCGATATAAGGAGGAGTATGAGTGCAGGGCTACCTTGAACTCATGCTCTGACTTCAAAGTGTGAAATCGAAGGAGGTGCCCTTAGAAGTGGATGGGAAAAAGGATGACAGCATAAAGCACTTGCTACAGAAACGGTGGAAAGCTGCTCCAGGACGCTATAAAAGGCTCCAACTGCAGCAATCAATTGGGATTCCAGTTTGGACTGACCGGGTAAAGTGCGAAGCATATTTTGGCCTGAGAAAGAGGGGTGCCATCACCGGTTTCTGGAATGTCCCCGGCAAAAATGATGGATAGCTGAGCCAGCTTCACAACTTTATCTTTGAGTATTCTTTCATATACAGTTGTACCTTGGAAGTCGAATGGAATCTGTTCCGGAAGTCCGTTCGACTTCCAAAACGTTCAGAAACCAATCAGAAGCCGCACCGGACGATTGAAAATCATTCCAGTTTTTGATTGTTCAGGAGCTGAAATGTACAAGTTCCAAAGCGTTTGGCAACCAAGGTACGACTGTACTTTAATTGTATATTAGCACCTGTTGCTGTTTCTTTGCTTATTATGATAGTAGTTAATAAAGCTTGCATCTACTGCCTAAAAGTTTGAGATCCAAAGAACTAATTTGCAAACATTTTAGCAAATAGGATGAAAAAATCTTAGGTGAATATATACATCAAGGTGAATATATACATCAAGATCAGGCAGGGTTTCTTACGGGTAGAAAAAGCCGAAAAAGCTTTTGACAATGTTTCGTGGGATTTCATGAAAAAATTACTTGAAGAAATTAATTGTGTATATAAATTTTTTAAAGGAATGCAAGCAATATACTGGGAACAAATTAATTGTAAATCAGGTGATAATGAATGAATGTAAAATACAAAAAGGAACTAGGTAAGGATGTCCGTTAGCACCGATATTGTTCATTCTGGTCCTGGAAGTACTTGCAAGAAATATAAGAGCGGATAAAGACATTAAAGGGATAAAAACTGGAAAAAATGAATTTAAGCTGAAAGCCATAGCGGATGATCTAGTAATTACAGTAGAAGATTCAAAACATCTTTCCTTAGAGTAATAGAGAAAATTCAATAGTTTGGGGAAGTGGCAGGATTTAAATTAAATAGAAATAAAACTAAATTATTAGTTAAAAATTTAAAAGAGGAAGAGAAAAAAGATTTGGCCCAAAGCATTGAGATAGAAATCCATAAAAAAGTAAAATATTTAGGGATGTGGTTAACAACAAGATCAAAACTGGAAACAGAACTGTTAGATCCCAAAACTAAGAACTTGTCAAGAATGTATAACTTGCTGTTGAAATGGAATACCCAGGATGAAACGGGGAAATCAACTATGATTAAATGGGCACAAGATGTAGGACATAATATTATGTTTGCTGACTGGGAACAGTTATGGACCACAGGTATGAAATTTACGGCATGTAATGCCTTAAGAGAGAATATAATGAAAATGATCTACAGGTGGTACATGACACCAGTCAAGCTTGCAAAAATATATCACTTGCCCGATAATAAATGTTGGAAATGTAAAGAGACTGAAGGTACATTTTTTCACCTTTGGTGGACGTGCCCAAGGATTAAGACATTCTGGGAGATGATTTATAATGAAATGAAAAAGGTATTTAAAGATACCTTCCTGAAGAAACCAGAGGCCTTTCTCCTGGGCATGGTTGGCCAATTGGTGCCAAAAAAGGCTAGAACTTTCTTTATGTATGCCACAACAGCAGCAAGAATACTCATCGCGAAGTATTGGAAGACACAAGATCTACCCACCCGGGAAGAATGGCAGATGAAGGTGATGGACTATATGGAACTGGTGGAAATGACTGGCAGAATCCGAGACCAGGGAGAAGAGTCGGTGGAAGAAGATTGGAAGAAATTTAAAGTTTATTTACAGAAACATTGTAAAATTAAGGAATGTTAGATGGATGTTGGAATGAAGTAATGTGGTTTTAGCAGAAATGCTATAAAGGATTAAGAAAAAACAGATTCTTAAAAGGTAAAAGGAGGGAAAGTAAAGTTACATTATATTAAGATAAAATATAGGACAAAAACTGGAAAAGATGGAAAGGATTTGCTGAAATAGCTAACTGAACTAGAATACAAAAAAGGGAGGTGTGAGGAGGTCAAGGACATAAGTAAATGAAAGATACGTTATGGGAAGATTCATTGCATTTTTTTGTTATTGTTTTTTGTTATATTTTTTTTTCTTTTTTTCTTCTTTCCTGTATTGTGATGTGATGTTCTGTTTTTGCTTAATATGCTGTTTTCTATTTTTCCTTTTCCCTTTTTGTAACCTTTCAAATCTTAATAAATATTATTTTAAAAAAAACAATAACAAGAAATATAAATGTGTATAAAGACAATTAGGAAAAAGTATGGTCTGAGATAGAAAGGAATTTAGAAATATGGAGTAGAATGAACCTTTCCCTACTAGGAAGAATTGCAGCGGTAAAAATGAATGTGTTGCTGAAAATGCTCTTTCTCTTCCAGACAGTCCCAGTAATGGGACAATCCCCAGTAATGAGGATGATTGCCTCAAAAGATGGCAAAAAGATATTTCAAAGTTTATCGGGGTGGGGGTGGGGCAAAAGGCCAAGGATAAAACATAAGAGACTTACAGATACAAAAGAAAGATGGTGCTTCGCCCTCTCAGATCTTAAACTGTATTATGAGGCTGCATGTTTGGTTTGGATTAGGGACTGGATAAAACTGGAAAAGGAAGAAGCATTAGATTTGGAAGGTTATGATAACAGATGCGGATGGCGTGCATACATATGGTATGGGAAAGGGAAAGTACATAAAGGATTTTACAATCATATAATCAGAAGATCATTAATGAGAGTATGGGAGAGGTCCAAAGATTTAATAGAACAAAAAACACCTTGGTGGTTATCACCAACTGAAGCTTCATTACTCAAACTGCTTGGCAAAAAGGGAAAGTGGCCTACATATAGAGACTTACTGAGAGATCAAGAAGGAAAATGGAAATTAAAAGATTATAAGGAAATCCAAGATCATGTCCAGAGTTGGTTGCATTATAGACAATTATACGAAATGTATAAGGAAGATAACAAAAAAGGGTTTAGCTATACAGTGGTACCTCAGGTTAAATACACTTCAGGTTACATACGCTTCAGGTTACAGACTCCGCTAACCCAGAAATAGTGCTTCAGGTTAAGAACTTTGCTTCAGGATGAGAACAGAAATCGTGCTCCAGCGGCGCGGCAGTAGCGGGAGGCCCCATTAGCTAAAGTGGTGCTTCCGGTTAAGAACAGTTTCAGGTTAAGTACGGACCTCTGGAACGAATTAAGTACTTAACTCAAGGTACCACTGTACAATCTCTAGATTCCCAAATGAGGTTATAGAAGAAGTGAAGTTGTTGAAGAAAGCATATACAGTGGTGCCTCGCAAGACAAAATTAATCCGTTCCGCGAGTCTCTTCGTCTTGCGGTTTTTTCGTCTTGCGAAGCACGGCTATTAGCGGCTTAGCGGCTTAGCGGCTATTAGCGGCTTAGCAGCTTTAAGAAAAAGGAAACAAACTCGCAAGAACTCGCAAGACGTTTCATCTTGCGAAGCAAGCCCATAGGGAAATTCGTCTTGCGGAACGACTCAAAAAACGCAAAACCCTTTCGTCTAGCGAGTTTTTCGTCTTGCGAGGCATTCGTCTTGCGGGGCACCACTGTAGTATTCTGCTAGAATGGGAAACAAAAGATGAGGAGGTCAAATCAGTCATGATTAAATGGGCACAAGATATAGGACATAATTTACAATTTGAGGATTGGGAAAAGCTGTGGAAGGTAGATTTGAAATTTACAGACTGTTCTCTTTTGAAAAAAAATTATATGAAAATGATGTATAGATTGTATATTACACCAGTAAAAATGGCAAAAATGTATAAAACTGGGTTAAATACATGTTGGAAATGTAAATAAAAAGAAGGTACTTTGTATCATATGTGGTGGGAATGTAGAGAAATTTAAAAATTTTGGGAGATGATACACAACGAATTGAAAAAAAAAAGTTCAAAATGACACTTGTAAAAGAAACGGACGCATTTTTGTTAGGGATTTTAGGACAAGACCTGCCAAGAAAAACAAAGAACTTATTCATGTATGCTACAACAGCGGCAAGAGTCTTCTTAGTACAAGGATGGAAGAATGAGGAAATCCCAACGAAAGAACAATGGCAAGAAAAACTGATGAGCTATGCGAGTTGGCAAAGTTAACACATAAATTGCGTGAGAAGGACAACCGCGACTTCAAGGAAGAATGGGAATTATTTACAAGCTATTTAAAAAGACAACAAAAGGATTTGGACTCCGTGGCAGGTTTTGAATAAACATCCACAAATTTATTGTTGTTGTTGTTTAGTCGTTTAGTCGTGTCCGACTATTCGTGACCCCATGGACCAGAGCACGCTCTTCCACTGCCTCCCCCAGTTTGGTCAAACTCATGCTGGTAGCTTCGAGAACACTGTCCCACCATCTCATCCTCTGTCGTCCCCTTCTCCTTGTGCCCTCCATCTTTCCCAACATCAGGGTCTTTTCCAGGGAGTCTTCTCTTCTCATGAGCCTTGGAGCCTCAGCTTCAGGATCTGTCCTTCCGGTGAGCACTCAGGGCTAATTTCCTTCAGAATGGAGAGGTTTGATCTTCTTGCAGTCCATGGGACTCTCAAGAGTCTCCTCCAGCACCATAATTCAAAAGCATCAATTCTTCGGCAATCAGCCTTCTTTATTAGTAGAACAGATTTATTAGTAGAACAGATTTTGTTCGCGAACCGAGGTACCACTGTACTAGAATTCATGCACCAAAGCAAGCTGGCCGGGTTGAGCCTCACCCTTCCTACTCTAGGTGAAATGTAATTTTGCAAGCACTCTGCCCATCTTTCTATCAGCAGGAGGGATGTGCTTCCGTAAGAAAGATACGCTCAACCCCAGGCTTTCTTCCTGCTGTAGACAAATGACTTGAGTTATTTGCTCTATCTATACATGAACAGAACACAGGGGAAAGTGGCTGAATGTGCAGCACGGAGCTCTGCAGTGGGAGGGATTTGGTGTGTTTCCTTCACCAACAGATTCCACAGTTAGTTTAAAGAAGGCAGTAAATCTCAGCACCTAACTGGGTTAAACCAATGTTTGCCAGAAGGGAGGAGCTCCCTTTGCAGCCAGTGGAGTATGAAAAACAGCAGCAGGCCTATAAGGAGCAACTGTAAACCGGAGAAGGAAGCATTGCTTTACCTGCCGCACAACTGAAGCTGAGAGCCTTTCCTCTAACCAACTGCAGGTTGGTCTATTCCCTTTTCAAAATCAAATCAAATCAAATCAAATCAAATCAAATCAAAATTGTCCAGTAGCACCTTATAGACCAACTAAGTTTGTTTTGGTATAAGCTTTCATGTGTATGTGTATCTGAAGAAGTGTGCATACACATGGAAGTTTATACCAGAACAAACCTAGTTGGTCTATAAGAAGCTACTGAACAATTTTTTATTTTGACTGCGTCAGACCCACACGGCTACCTACCTGAATCTTCCCTTTTCAATTATACATGATAGTCAGTAACTTCCTGTCCCCACTAACATGTGCTTATAACAACTTTATTTTAAGCTAATATTCAGTAGGTGACACTTTTCTCACGTTTCAGGCTGGGGGAGAGAGGAAACTTCACTTCCTGAATTTCTTCTTCCTTTGCACCCCTGTCACGTCGTTTGCACCTGTGTCTCTTCCGTTTGCACCCCTTACCCATGTACCCGTATGTAACCCAACCAAGTGGCAGTCACTTGTAGGCAGGCTTCTTCCTTTCTCTTTGGTTGGAGGAACCCAGTTGCAACTATCTCGCTTTGTGTCTTTGGCTTCCGATTTGAAGGAATGGGTTTTCCAGATCTAAAATCTGACTGTGCAGTCAGTCTGAAACGGGCCGCAAAATCCCCATTTTTCCTTCTCCAAGGGTAAAAACCATTAACTTGAGCCCTTGAGCAAATGTATAACAGGAACCCAGCTGTACAAACAAAGGTCTCTTTGTCGCCTAATGAATGGCCTTGTCAGTTCCAAAGTGGAGCAGGGATGGCACATCTGGGTCTTATCTTACATCCTGACCACACTGATGCACAGACCTTGTCAGGTCTGACAAAAGACCGGGAACAGCGCCAGGAGTGTTCTTCGAGTTGGTGACCTTCTTGCCCCAAGATAAGAGTATAGGAAGAGGAACAGGAACATCTGTTTATGGTCACGAATGTCAACTTAGGTGTATAAGCTGACGTGGCTGGATTCCTGGGGAAGGGGAGAGAGGGTGCCTGGAGGATATATATACTGTATGCAATTTCTCTTGCTTTTGTGCTTGCGGTGAACCGATTCACGCAGTACCTTCTGCTATCCGGAGAGCAGAATAAACTCTTTCTCTGAATCAACCTCGGTGTCATTTGACTTCCTTTCTCCCTCCCAGGAGCAACGCAGACCCCACCAGTCGGTAAAGTCTAATAATAATAATAATAATAATAATAATAATAATAATAATAATTTATTATTTATACCCCGCCCATCTGGCTGGGCTTCCCCGGCCACTCTGGGCGGCTTCCAAAAGAATATTAAAATACTATAATACATCAAACATTAAAAGCTTCCCGAAACAGGGCTGCCTTCAGATGTCTTCTAAAAGCCTGGTAGTTGTTGTTCTCTTTGACATCTGGTGGGAGGGTGTTCCACAGGGAAGGCGCCACTACCGAGAAGGCCCTCTGCCTGGTTCCCTGTAACTTGGCTTCTCGCAGTGAGGGAACCGCCAGAAGGCCCTCAGTGCTGGACCTCAGTGTCCGGGTAGAACGATGGGGGTGGAGACGCTCCTTCAGATATACTGGACCAAGGCCGTTTAGGGCTTTAAAGGTCAGCACCAACACTTTGAATTGTGCTCGGAAACGTACTGGGAGCCAATGTAGGTCTTTCAAGACCGGTGTTATGTGGTCTCTGCGGCCGCTCCCAGTCACCAGTCTAGCTGCCGCGTTCTGGATTAGTTGTAGTTTCCGGGTCACCTTCAAAGGTAGCCCCACGTAGAGCGCATTGCAGTAATCCAAGCGGGAGATAACCAGAGCACCACTCTGGCGAGGCAGTCCGCAGGCAGATAGGGTCTCAGCCTGCGTACCAGATGGAGCTGGTAAACAGCTGCCCTGGACACAGATTTGACCTGTGCCTCCATGGACAGCTGTGAGTCCAAAATGACTCCCAGGCTGCGCACCTGGTCCTTCAGGGGCACAGTTACCCCATTCAGGACCAGGGAATCCTCCACGCCTCCTGTCCCCCCAAAACAGTACTTCTGTCTTGTCAGGATTCAACCTCAATCTGTTAGCCGCCATCCAACCTCCAACCGCCTCCAGGCACTCACACAGGACCTTCACTGCCTTCACTGGTTCTGATTTGAAAGAGAGGTAGAGCTGGGTATCATCTGCATACTGATGAACACCCAGCCCAAATCCCCTGATGATCTCTCCCAGCGGCTTCATGTAGATGTTGAAAAGCATGGGGGAGAGGACAGAACCCTGAGGCACCCCACAAGTGAGGGCCCAGGGGTCTGAACACTCATCCCCCACCACCACTTTCTGAACACGGCCCAGGAGGAAGGAGCGGAACCACTGTATAACAGTGCCCCCAGCTCCCAGCCCCTCAAGACGGTCCAGAAGGATGTTATGGTCGATGGTATCAAACGCCGCTGAGAGATCCAGCAGAACTAGGAAACAGCTCTCACCTTTGTCCCTAGCCCGCCGGAGATCATCAACCAGTGCGACCAAGGCAGTTTCAGTCCCATGATGAGGCCTGAATCCCGACTGGAAGGGATCCAAATGGTCCGCTTCTTCCAGGCGTGCCTGGAGTTGTTCAGCAACCACTCGCTCAATCACCTTGCCCAAGAATGGAAGATTTGAGACTGGGCGATAGTTGGCTATCGTGGCCGCATCTAAAGATGGTTTTTTAAGAAGCGGTTTAATAACCGCCTCTTTCAGCGGGTCTGGGAAGGCTCCCTCACGGAGGGAAGCATTCACCACCCCACGAAGCCCATCGCCCAGTCCTTCCCGGCTAGCTTTTATAAGCCAGGATGGGCAAGGATCAAGGAGGCAAGTGGTTGGTTTCACTCGTCCAAGCAGCCTGTCCACATCCTCGGGGGTAACAGATTGGAATTGATCCCACACAACTTGACTAGACAGGACTCTAGCACTCTCCCGCCCCGGCCCTGCTCCTACGGTGGAGTCTACCTCTTCTCGAATCTGAGCGACTTTATCTGCAAAAAACTTTGCAAAGTCATTGCAGGAGATCATGTGGCCGCTACTGGGCCCTGATGGAGCAGGTGGTTCCGCTAAATTGCGAACCACCTGAAAGAGTCTCCTGCTGCTGTTTTCCGCAGATGCAATAGAGGCGGCGAAGAAAGTCTTCTTCGCCGTCGCTATCACCACTTGGTAGGCTCGACATTGAGCTCTAACCCGTGTCCGGTCAGATTCAGAATGGGTTATCCGCCACCGGCGCTCTAGCCGTCAGATTCCCGGAGCCCAGCAAAATGGTTCTTTTCCTTTCCTAAAAATGACCTGCCTTGTCCCCGCTAACAAGTGGAATGGGCAGAGGTACCAGAGGTTGCAGATAAAAATGAAGTGGGGTTCCCTCCAGCCTTTTGTCCCTCTCTTCAGCGAGGTATTTAGAGAACCAGCAGTTTATCAATGTGGTGGTCTTTCCTTTTCACACCCACACACCCGCTGCTCCCTTCAACATGAATCTACTGGTTATACATCCCCCATCCTTGAAACGTACCTAGATCTGTACTAAGCAAGAAAGGACAGTGATCTTCATCACGCCTTTCAGTTCTGAATTGTTTCAGCACTCCAAGTTATTGACATCCACACTATGTAAACAATAAGCAAACTGACAAAAATAATATTTCATTATCTTATTTCTAATATGCAGGTTGCAAATCATTCTAACCGCTCTTTCTGCACACCAGCAGCAGAAAGGAAACCTACGGGACCGCCACTCCTGGTATGCCCCGCGGAGGACCTTAAGGTTCATATATAGCAATACCCTAGAGGTCCCGGGCCCTAAGGAAGTCAGATTAGCCTCAGCCAGGGCCAGGGCCTTTTCCACACTGGCTCTGGCCTGGTGGAACGCTCTATCTCATGAGACCAGGGCCCTGCGGGATCTGATTTCTTTCCGCAGGGCCTGTAAGACAGAGTTGTTCCGCCTGGCCTTTGGCTTGGAATCAGCCTGACCCCTCCCCCTCTTTCCTTTTCCTTCTGTGATGGAACTCCTATTTGGGGACTTCCCTGACTTCTTTCTGGCCCACGTAGGACCAATCTGGATAGTTGGCCTTGGTGAAGATTTGATGTTTTCTCCCCCAAAACAGTTTTTGATCTGGGCTTTCACTGAAATGAGGCTGCATTTTAAGTTGTACTTGAATCCTATTTTTAAGTTGTATTTTAATCAATTGTTTTTATACCTTGTTGTTTTATGTCTTGGCCGGGGAGGGTGGAGAGTGTGTATATATATATATATATATATATATATATATATATATATATCTTTAAAAGTCATTTGTGGAGTCTTTCTCTATATATGTACTAGAATTCAAGCACCAAAGCAAGCTGGCCAGGTCCAGCCTCACCCTTCCTACTCTAGGTGAAATGTAATTTTGCAAGCACTCTGCCCATCTTTCTATCAGCAGGAGGGATGTGCTTCCGTAAGAAAGATACGCTCAACCCCAGGCTTTCTTCCTGCTCTAGAAAAAAGATTTATTTGCTCTATCCATACATGAACAGAACACAGGGGAAAGGGGCTGAATCTGTGGCACGGAGCTCTGCAGTGGGAGGGATTTGGTATGTTTCCCTCACTAACAGATTTCACAATTAGTTTAAAGAAGGCAGTTAAGTTTTGCCAATCCTTGCCAGAAGGGAGGAGCTCCCTGTGCAGCCAGCGGAGTATGAAAAACAGCAACAGGCAGATAAGGAGCAACTGCAAACAGGAGAAGGAAGCACTGCTTTTCCTGCCGCACAACTGAAGCTGAGAGCCTTTCCTCTAACCAGCCACAGGTCTGTCTCTTCCCTTTAAAAAAAAAAATAAATAAATAAAAATTGTCCAGTAGCACCTTATAGACCAACTAAGTTTGTTTTGGTATAAGCTTTTGTGTGTATATGTATCTGAAGAAGTGTGCAGACACATGGAAGCTTATACCAGAACAAACCTAGTTGGTCTATAAGGAGCTACTGAACAATTTTTTATTTTTTATTTTGACTGTGTGAGACCCACACGGCTACCTACCTGAATCTTCCCTTTTCTTTTTTTTTTTTATAAATATTTATTAGGGTTTAAAAATACAAATAGATATAATAAACAATATAGCATATGTCTTAACATAATTTCACATCTTCTTTGGACTCCCTCACATCTCCCGCTCCCACTTTCATCGTTATAACTTTTTGCCAGCAATTTATCATCTTGTTTGTATTCTTATGTCCCATCTGTTTATTTATAATCTTGTAATTCTCAAAAAAGTTTATATTTTCTCAATCTCACTTATCATCTTGAATCATCTAATTTAGTGGTGCTCAATTGTTTATGATCTAGCATCCTGCTTAACATTCACTCAAATTACAGTATTTTTGTAAATAAGTCTTGAATTTCTTCCAGTCCTCCTCCATCCTCTCCTCTCCCAGGTCACGGATTCTGCCGGTCATCTCAGCCAGTTCCATATAGTCTATCAGTTGCATCTGCCATTCTTCCAGTGTGGGTAGATCTTGAGTTTTCCAGTGCTTTGCAAGAAGTATCCTTGCTGCTGTTGTTGCGTACATAAAAAATGTCTGGTCCTTCTTTACCACCCCTTGGCTGACTATACCCAAAAGAAAGGCCTCTGGTTTCTTTGTGAAGGTATACTTAAATACCTTTTTCAGTTCATTATAAATCATTTCCCAGAACGCCTTCACTTTAGGGCAGGTCCACCAGAGGTGGAAGAATGTTCCTTCACTCTCTTTACATTTCCAACACTTATTATCAGACAGGTGATATATTTTTGCAAGTTTGACTGGGGTCATATACCATCTATATATCATTTTCATTACATTTTCTTTCAAAGCATTACATGCAGTAAAGTTCAACCCAGTACTCCACAACCTTTCCCAGTCCTCAAACATGATATTATACCCAATGTCCTGCGCCCACCTTATCATAGCCGATTTAACCATTTCATCCTGTGTATTCCATTTTAACAGCAAATTATACATCCTTGAAAGTACCTTAGTCTTTGGTTCTAACAGTTCTGTTTCTAGTTTCGATTTCTCCACCTGGAACCCTAGTTTCTTATCATTTTTAAAAACTTCTTTAATCTGGGCGTAATGTAACCAGTCTCGCACTTTGTCCTTCATTTTCTCCAAACTCTGCAATTTCCAATTGTCTCCATCTTTTTCTAGTATTTCCCAATATTTTGGCCATTTGGCCTCCATATTGGGTCTTTTTCGGGCCTTAGCTTCCAAAGGTGAGAGCCACCTTGGAGTTTTATTTTCCAACAAGTCTTTATATTTTGTCCAGACATTAAACAGTGATTTTCTGACAATATGGTTCTTAAAGGCCTTATTGATTTTAACCTTGTCGTACCATAAATATGCATGCCATCCAAAAGTATTGTTAAACCCCTCCAAATCCAACACGTCAGTGTCTTCAAGAAGTAGCCAGTCTTTTAGCCAGCAAAAAGCTGCGGCCTCATAATACAACTTTAAGTCTGGCAGGGCGAAGCCCCCTCTTTCTTTCGCATCAGTTAATATCTTAAACTTAATTCTGGGCTTTTTGCCCTGCCAGACAAACTTAGAAATATCTCTCTGCCACTTCTGAAAACACTCCGTCTTATCCAGAACCTGGAGTGTTTGAAACAAAAACAACATCTTTGGCAATACATTCATCTTGATAGCAGCAATTCGGCCTAACAAAGAAAGTTTCAATTTTGTCCAACTGTCTAAATCTCTCTTAATTTCTGCCCAACATTTTTCATAGTTATCCTTAAATAGACTCAGATTTTTTGCTGTTATGTTTACCCCTAGGTACTTTACTTTTTTAACCACATTTAGTTCTGTCTCTTTCTGAAACCGTTCTGACTCTGTGTCTGTCAAATTTTTTCCCAAAACCTTAGTTTTCTGTTTATTTAATTTGAATCCCGCCACCCGACCAAAATCATGAATCAGTTGTAATACTCTTTTCGTACTAGACTCTGGCTCCTGCAGGGTCAAAACCAAGTCATCTGCAAAAGCTTTAAGCTTATATTGTTTCTCTCCGACCTGAATTCCTTCCACCAACCGGTCCCCTCTGATCATATTCAGGAGCACTTCCAGAACCGAAATAAATAACAAAGGGGAAATAGGGCAGCCTTGTCGTGTTCCTTTTTCAATTTTAAACTCTTCTGTAACCACATTGTTAACTATCAGTTTAGCTTTCTGCTCTGAATATATCGCCTCAATCCCATTCTCAAAACCCCGTCCCACTCCCATTTCTTTTAAATTTCCCTTCATAAATTTCCAGGAAATGTTGTCAAAGGCCTTCTCCGCATCTATAAAAATTAAGACTGCTTTTGTGTTTATATCTGTTTGCAAAAGTTCCAAAATGTCAATAATATTCCTTGTATTAGCAAACAAGTGTCTGCCTGGGAGAAAGCCTGCCTGGTCCTTGTGAATTACTTCATTTAAAACTTTTTTAAGTCTACTTGCCAAAATGTCTGCAAATATTTTGTAATCCACATTTAAAAGAGAGATGGGACGATAGTTCTTAAGTTGTGTCTTTTCAGCTTCCGACTTTGGTATCAATGTGATAAACGCTTCCTTCCACGACTCCGGCGCCCTATTCCCCTCCATAATTTCGTTGCTGACCTCCATCAAGGGTTGTATCAAATAATCTTTTAGTGTCTTATAGTACTTGGAGGTCAGCCCATCTGGCCCTGGAGATTTGCCCAGTTGCATGTTCTGAATGGCCTGTTCAATCTCTTGTCGTGTTATTTTACAATTCAGGATTGTCCTATTTTCTTGTGACAATTTTGGTAATCCATTTTTCCCCAAAAATTGTTTAATCTCAGCCTCGTCTTGCGGCCCTTGAGTGTATAATTTTTTAAAATATCTCTGGAAACACTTTCTGATGTCCACAGGATTCTGGACATTTCTTCCTTCAATCTCTAAGTTCGTAACTGTATTTAATCTTTGTCTTCTCTTCAACTGCCAAGCTAGCAGTTTTCCACATTTATTCGCCGACTCAAACGTTTTTTGTTTCATTAATTTGACCTTCCACTCTATTTCCTGATTTATCAATTTAGAATATTGTACTTGATAGAGTTTAATTTCTCTCAAAGTTGGCTGTGACTTCGGGTTTAATCTTAACTTCTTCTCTAATTCTTTTATTTTGTCCAGAATCTTGTCTTTTCTCTCATTTTGTGTCCTTTTCTTTACTGCATTCTGTTGTATCAAGAATCCCCTCATAACGGCTTTGCTTGCGTCCCAGACGATTCTTTTTTCCACCGTGGTGTTCATATTTATCTCGAAATAGTCCTTCAGAGCTTTTTGGGCCTTCTTGGTAATCTCCTGATCTCTAAGCAAGTTGTCATTCATCTTCCATCTAAAAGAGCCGGTTGGTAACAGTGTCATATCCATCTTTACTGCATTGTGGTCGGAGCAGGTCTTTGGGCAGATTTCCACTTTTCTAGCCTTAGGTGCCAGACTTCTAGATATCCATATTTGGTCGATTCTTGTCCAGGTCAGTTGGGCTTCAGAAAAGAATGTTCCCTCTCTTCCCAAGGGGTTCTTTGTCCTCCAGATGTCAATCAAATCCATATTGTCTGTCATTTCAAAAAAAGTTTTAGGTAGTCTGCCGTCTTTTGTAACATTTTGACTTTGTGACTTGTCCATGTTGGTTGATACGACCCCATTCATGTCTCCCATCATAATGATGTTGTTATAGTCCAGATAATCCAGCATAGTCTCATGCAACTTCCTGTAAAATTCCGCTTTCCCTTCGTTTGGTGCGTAGATTCCTAATATCAAAAGCTTCTCTCCTTGATGTTGTATCTCAATTGCCAAAATTCTTCCATGTTCATCTTTAAATAGGAATTTGGGTGACAGGCTCTCTTTCGCATATATCACCACGCCTCTCTTCTTTACTCTATCCGAAGATATAAATTCCTGGCCAAGTCTTTTGTTTATTAACACTTTTCTGTGGAGCCTTGTCACATGTGTTTCCTGTAAACAAATAATGTCCAATTGTTCTTTTTTTAATATATGAAATATTTTCTTCCTTTTTTCCGGAATGTTACAGCCATTTATATTCCAGCTCAAAAGTTGCAGAGACATCCTGAATAATTCTGGTTATTTTTCTAGGGGTGGTATCTTATTCACAGGATCTTCAGGTTCCACGGGTACCGGTACTGCCGGTGCTCCAGGCCCAAAGGGTAGTTCAATTCCTTTTTGAAGGTCCTCTCCGTATGTAGACAGAAATTTATCTCTATCTTCCAGTGTTCTGATTTTAACCTTCTTCCCTCTAAAGGTGAAGGATATTCCTTGGGGGAATTCCCACCTAAAAGCAATTGAGTTGCTCCTTAATAGTTTGACAAGTTCAGAGTAGGCGGATCTGAGGTCCAGCAGTTGTCTAGGAATATCTTTGTAAATTTCAATTCTTCTGTCCAGAATGTCCAGTGACTTTTCGTAGTGTAGGCCCAAAATCTTATCCCTTTCCTCCTTTGATCTCAATGTTATCAAACAATCTCTGGGCCTTTCCTTCTTTGTAAATCTTCCAAGCCTGAAAGCTGACACAATTTTAAAGTCCTTTTCCTCTAAATTCCAAAACTTGGAGAATTCTTTAGTTAAGAACTCAGCTAGATTGCCTCCTTCTGCTTCTTGTACCGACCTAATCCTTAAATTATTCTCACGATTTCGCAGTTCTATCATAGAGAGGTAAATCTGATGTTCACCTACTTGTTTGCAGAGTGGTCTTACCTCTTGTTCTAAATTTTCAAGTTTTTGACTAGTGTCCTCAGCCAATTTCCGATTTTCTGCTGTGGCCTCCGTCAACTGTCCAATTGCCTGCACGTTCTGTGCGACTTGTCCAGTTAATCTATTTAAACATTCTGTATTTTGATCAATCTTAGCTGTTTGCTCATCTGCTTTCTTGTCCAAAGATTCCACTCTCTTATCCAGAGATTCCAATTTTTCATAGATTTTCTCTAGGATAGAAGCAGATGATCCTGAGGCCATATCTTCCAATTGTAACTGCTCCGTTTCTCCCTCCCTTGCCTGTGGCAGAACGGCTTCTTCTACCTCTGAAGGCAGAGTAGGTACAGATGATCTACGTATCTGCGAGGCTGAGGTTAGAGTTGTCAGGGTTGTTTGTCTGGTTCTTCCCCTTCTTCTTGTGCCACTCATTCCAAAGTTATCTAAAAGTCAAGGTCAAGCTGAGTTATTCCCATGGGAAAACATGGGCCCAAAGAAGACAGGCGGCCGGGAAAGTGAAAGTAAATGTACAGTCACTGTTGTAAGTCTCAAATCCTCTAGAGGGAGCTTAAAATGTCTTTAGGGAAGAATTCTAATAAAATTAAAGTCCAGTTTAATGTCCAGGAACCTTCAAAAACAAGTATTTAGCAGAGTTGATGTTAACAGCCACTTTGTTTCTACCAGTGCTTACTGGTCTTTCAAACGGTGTTTCAAAATAACAAGTCCAAATGCCCTCAGATTGTTGCAAATTCTGATACACAGTAACCAAATCTGCAAAACTGACAGCTCAGTCTCTCAGAGAGCTCAGGCAGCTCCGGACCCTGGGTTTCTCATTCCAATTTGTAATTCCAATAGAAGAAAGGTAGATCGATACGAATAAAAGGTACCAAATCATAAGCTTAAAGTCCTTACTTTGTTTAGAAGAAAATTCAGTGGGTGCTCAGATCAGTAGGATTAAAAGTTCTTTTTACGCCTCCACTCCTCCAGCTCCTTGCTTTAAAGTTCAGTGACAGCGGAAGACGGACTTCCTGTTTCCACGTCTCTCCGCTTTCAGCCAAATTCAGTATTTTAGTCTCGAATTTAATATATTCAGTCTTTACTCACGGATTGTTGCTTTCTTCCAAATCAAGTATTTGCAGGAAAAGGGATCAGCGCTCACCGGCAGCAGCCGTGTGGCTTCGCTCCACAGATCGCGAAACGGCTCACAGCGCCGCTACCCCCCTCCACGTTCCGGAGCCCCTTACGGGGTTCCTTCTACGTTTTGGGGGTCGCTTCTGGTGCCCACCGAGCCTCAAGACCACAGGCTCTTGCTGCCTGCGGGTTTCCAAGGTGGGTCTCCGCTTTGCCGTAGCGGACGACCCAGTTTCTGCGGAGCCTCCTCCTCACTAATGGAAGAGGACCGCCATTGCCGTTCGCGCCGCCCCCGGAAGTCTGAATGATCTTCCCTTTTCAATTATGTATGATAGTAACTTCCTGTCTCCACTAACATGTGCTTATAACAACTTTATTCCTGGGCACCCTTTAAAGGCCGAGAAACATTTCCAGAAAAAGTTCAGAACTTTAAAAGGTACAAGATCTACCCCAGTCAATAATAATAATAATAATAATAATAATAATCTGGCTGGGTTTCCGAAGCCACTCTGGGTGGCTTCCAATAAAAGATTAAAAATACATTAGAACATCAGTCATTAAAAACTTCCCTAAACAGAGCTGCCTTCAGATGTCTTCTAAATGTCAGATAGTTGTTTATTTCTTTGACATCTGATGGGAGGGCGTTCCACAGGGCAGGTGCCACTACCAAGAAGGCCGTCTGCCTGGTTCCCTGTAACCTCACTTCTCACAGGGAAGGAACTGCCAGAAAGCCCTTGGAGCTGGACCTCGGTGTTTGGGCTGAAAGATGGGGGTGGAGACGCTCCTTCAGGTATACTGAGCTGAGGCCTTTTAGGGCTTTAAAGGTCAGCACCAACACTTTAACGGTCAGCACGAAGCACATGCCATTTTCTCACACCCCCTCAGTGGTGACACCTGGAGTGAACCAAACCACCCCCCTTCCTCCACCCCTGGGGAGAGTTTGATCACACAAAACAAATCGGGGATCGGACTTTGAGCATGTGCAATATGTGGTGCAATAATGGCAAAATAATGACCTGTTGGCTGCTAATGCTGAGCTTGCACAATATTTGAGCAGCTGCTAATGTCTATAGATGTAAATAGGATCCTACTGTTCCACTTTATTTAGTTGTTTAGTTAATAAGCAGCTAGCTAGAGCTATTATTTATACTTCTTTTAGCCTGCCTCTGCTCCAAGCAGCTCTTTGCTTCATGCAAAATTTCTCCTTCCCCTCAACGACACTGCGAGGAAGGCTAAATTGAGCGGTGGCAACATAAAAGGTCTTCCAGTGAACTTCTTGGTGGAGCAGGAATTGTAGAAATATCCTCCTCCAAGTTTTGCCAGGGGCGTGTATGCATCCTAATGCTTGAATTCTTTTTCCCTGCAGGTTTCAGCCATGTGGCTCTACCTGGCTGCCCTGCTGGGGCTTTACTTCCTTCGCCGATGGTACCAGGAGAGGCAGACGGTGGAGAACCTGACGGAGAAATATGTCTTCATCACGGGGTGTGACTCTGGCTTTGGAAACCTACTTGCCAGGCAGCTGGATGCCCGGGGCCTGCGGGTGCTGGCAGCCTGTCTCACGCAGAAGGGGGCAGAGCAGCTGGGCAAGGGCACCTCAGAGCGCTTGAAAACCACCATTCTGGATGTGAGCAGCACAGAGAGTGTGGCGGCTGCGACGGAGTGGGTGAAAGGGTGCATTGGAAGCAAAGGTGACTCTTGACCTTCCTTGTACTGCCTCTGTGCTATTGGTGGGACGGGGGATTAGAATTGCCTCTCTGTATTCATTTGTAGGCCACTTCACCCACATAATTGTGCCCAAAGTGGCTCAAAACATGTGAAATGAAGAATAGGGATAACAATTCAGAAAAGAGTATTAGTATAAGTAAACACAAACAATCTATGCATGTGATTAGCTTATTTCCAACTTTATTGAGCTCTGCTAAGGTTGCCTAAGAGGATGAACATGCCTTCTTTCTTCACACAGGACTCTGGGGCTTGGTGAACAATGCGGGCATAGGGATCCCAACAGGTCCCAACGAATGGCTGACCAAAGATGACTTTGCAAAGGTGATCAGTGTCAACCTTCTTGGGATGATTGATGTGACGCTACACATGGTGCCCCTGGTGAGGAGAGCCAGAGGGAGGGTGGTCAACCTGTGCAGTATGATGGGACGCCTGGCCTGCTTTGGAGGTGGTTACTGCCCATCCAAGTTTGGTGCGGAAGCCTTCTCTGACAGCCTGAGGTAAACAGAGCAGCTCTGTAGTTTCTTCTTTGCAACATGCAACCTCCAAATGGGTCGTTCCATATCAAGTGAATTAATGCATTGAAAGAATTCTTCTTAGTACTTCATCTCATGAACATTACAACAAAATACATATCAAAGAAAAGTATGAAAAATATACATTTTTGTATTTGCAAGCCTGAGATAGGATGTGTGGCTCTCAGGCCACTTTTGCTGTCCATGCTCTAGATAGTTTTGTCTAGCTCTTAGGCCAACCTGCCTGGCTATGTTGCTGGTGTCACTTAGGAGAATAGCAAAGGCCTTTGAGAATAGAATACCTCAGTGTGATGTGTAGAAAAGTTGATTATGGTGTTTAAAAATGTGCGTATTTCAGCTATTTATATACCACTTAATTATCAAAGTGTCAACTTTAGAGAACCAGCCAGAGTTTGAAGCACCAGCATTCTGATGGCTGCTTCTTAATAAAACTGATGTTGTGTTCTATAGAACCCATTCCAGGGCCAGGCTCATGCAAGAGGGCACAAGATAGGGAGTTGTATTTCCCTTTTCTCTCTCTCTCTCTTTCTTCTTTTCAAAAAGAAAGATGTTCCTTTCCAGGCATGACCTGCAATATTACTGTGGCTCAGTAACAAATTCTTTACTTTTCTTCTCCAATTCAGGAGAGAGCTCCATCCTTTTGGAGTCCAAGTCAGCATAATTGAACCTGGTGGTTTCAAAACACCTATTGTCTCAAATGCACTAGAAATTTTTCAGACTGTATGGAGCCGGGTACCTTCTGACATCAGACACTGTTATGGGCAGCAGTACTTTGAGCAATGTGAGTAGAGATGGGGGAGAAAATCAGTTCGATTTGCATTTTAATGCAGACTACAGATTGTCAAGAAAGCAAAATATTTGGATATAGATCTAACTATGAAGAATATTAATCTGTTTAAAAATAACTATGAAAAAGTTTGGAAAGGAATAAGAAAAGATTTTGAAACCTAGAGCAGACTAAAGTTATCACTATGGGGAAGAATCTCCATAATAAAGATGAATGGTTTTCCAAAAATGTTATATTTGTTCCAAACGATAGCAATTATAAACAAAGAAAATTGCTTTGAAGAATGGAGGAAAAATATAATGAGATTCGTATGGCAAGGGAAAAACCGCGGATAAAATATAAATTATTGATGGAAAGAAAAGAAAAGGGAGGATTGGCATTGCCAAATTTAAAATTATATTATGAAGCAGAATGTTAAATATGGGTAAGAGATTGGATTAGATTAGAAAAAAATTATATATTAGACCTTGAAAGCTTCAAGAATAGATATGGACAGCATGTGTATCTCAATTATGAGAAAGTAAAATCATATACTTAGAAGTGCACTATATAAGGTTTGGAACAAATATAGACTACAGTTGGAACCAAAGACACCTTGGTGGATATTGCTGCTGGAGGCATATGCTGTAAAAAAAACTGAATATGAGAACAAATTGGCCAACATATAGACAACTATTGGAAGAGGAACAAGGGAAATTCAGATTAAAACCCTTTGAAGAGATACGGCAATATGAAATTGAGAGATGGCATTATATACAACAAGAAGTATATTTAATTCTGATCCAAAGAAAGGCTTTGCAAAAGAGGATTCAAAATTTAATACTACAATAATTCAGAACAATAAGAAATTGTTATCTAAAACATATAATCTTTTATTGGACTGGGAATTGATGGATGAAGAAGTGAAAGAAACGATGATTAAATGGGCCCAGGATGTTGGACATACTATTTATCTACAGCAATGAGAGAAACTCTGGTGAGAAGATATACGATTTACCACCTCATACACAATCAAAGAAAATTTTGTTAAGATTTTCTACAGGTGGTATTTAACACCAGCTAAGTTAGCAAAGATATATAAATTGAAATCCAACATTTGTTGGAGTTGTGGGAAAGAAATAGGAACAACAATACATATATGGTGGAGGTGAGAGGAAATTAAGAAATTCTGGACAGTAATACATGAAGAATTAAAGATGTTGATGAAAATAAATAAATAAATAAAAACAACAACCAGAGATGTATCTCCTGGAATTGATAGGGGAAGAGATACCATTGGGGGGGGGGGAGAGAATCTTCTTATGTGCAAGTACAGCTAGAGTAGTGATTGCTGCTAAATAGAAGTCACAAACTCTACCCTTAAGGGAGGAATGGATTTGAAAACTAAATGAATACTTACCTTTGGCTAAACTAACAGCTATTATAAGAAATCAATCAAATCAAAAATTTAAAAAGGAGTGGAAATGTTTTGATGAATATATGGGGAAATATTACTCAATAAAAGATATGCTAATATTCCTTGATTAAAATGTAAAGTATCTGAGGGGAGGTAAATTAGTAAAGAAGGATAATAAGAATACATAGAAGATTTGAGCAGATTGTAGAACGCAAAGATAAATGTAATCTCAGAATGTAGAGGAAATCGAGTTGGGGCGGAGAGAAGCAGGGGGAGGGACAAGAGAATATTATGCTTGATTTATGATTTAAATGATAAATATATGTGGGGATGGGGAAGATGTGGGGATGGATTTGGTATATTTGCATTGTGATGTAATTTAGAAAAAACCCAATAAAAAAGAAGAAGAAGAAAGAAACATAAGAAACCTGACAAACAGCTTTCCCTCTGAATTTGCACTTGCTAAAATTTCACAATGCAGTCTGGAAGCACCTGAAGGTTCTTTTCTTTGGCATCCAAAATAGTTCCAGATGTTCCTCCTTTGATTTAGCTATCTTAGGGAGAAATGCCCAGACAGCAATCTTTCCCCAGAAGATTAAATTTGCCTCCTGTGTTGCTGCAGATCCAACTGTTCATTTGTTTGTTTCTCTCACACAGGTTGCAAATCGTTCCAAGAACTCATTGATGGTTGCAGCGACAAGTTTCACCTGGTCACTGACTGTATGGAACATGCCCTGACATCCTGCTCCCCTCGCACTCGCTACTCTCCAGGCTGGGATGCAAAGTTCTTCTACCTTCCTGTCTCTTACTTGCCAACCACCATTGCAGACTATGTGTTGACCCGCTCTGGGCCCAAACCAGCACAAGCTGTGTAGATGATTGTGAAGAACAACATTGCAGGTGGCCAAACAATCTATGGATGGAACTTTGAATCTTTTAGGATCTTATTGAGATGCAGGCTCAGTAATCAGTAGCTGTAAAAAGAAATAGTTTTATTTTTTTTACTGATGATTGGCTGATGCAGCTTAGGCTCAAAACTTTACTACCCATTTATCTAGGAATAAGCCTTATTGAACTCAGTGCCACCTACTGTGAGACTGAGTGGCCAGACACTTTCTGCCACACCTTTACCTTACTCTGCAGCCAAGTGGTCTTGAAGGAGTTATAAGTGGTGTAAAAAGATAAAACATCTTCTTTCATTCCCCACTTATCTGTTTCTAAGGAGGTTTATTTGGAATCACTCTTGCAAAGTTTGGAATTGACTTAGAACCAGATGTAAAGAACCAAACAGGAACTCTTCAATTTAGTCCCCTCTCCCCACAAAAATCCTGGGAACTATAGTATAAGGATTCTAGGTAAAGGTAAAGGGGACCCCTGACCACTAGGTCCAGTCGTGACCGACTCTGGGGTTGCAGCACTCATCTCGCTTTATTGGCCGAGGGAGCCGGCGTACAGCTTCCGAGTCATGTGGCCAGCATGACTAAGCCACTTCTGGCAAACCAGAGCAGCGCACGGAAACGCCGTTTACCTATTTATCTACTTGCACTTTGACGTGCTTTTGAACTGCTAGGTTGGCAGGAGCAGGGACTGAGCAACGGGAGCTCACCCTGTCGCGGGGATTCGAACTGCCGATCTTCTGTTCAGCAAGTCCTAGGCTCTGTGGTTTAACCCATAGCGCCACCCGCGTTCTAGGAATAACCTATAGTTCCTTGGAGTGGGGGAAAGATGTGCTTCCCACAAACCAACTGGAATGATTGCTCAAGTAAAGCTCGTTATAATCTAAACTACGTGTAAGCTTTGTGCAGGTAAAGTAGGTCATCTGGAGGCCAACAGGCAGTCCCAACATTCCTCTGTTTCAGCAATTGCCGGGACGTGTCTGCAGTACACAAACTCAGGCAACCTTAGACCTAAAGCCGCAGGGCTAAGCAGCAAAATGTGAGTTTATAAAACTTGAAGGAGCAGCGCATGGGTGTTGCACAAGCACTGGTGTCATCAGTTTATCAACCTGGTGGTCTTTCCGTGGGGCCTATACATCACCCCTCCTCACTTTTCCCTTCAACATGTAGTGGTGAGGGGTGTTACCCTTTCCCCTTCCTTGAAACATACCTAGATCTGTGCTAAGCAAGAAAGAGCAGTGATCTTCTCCACTCCTTTCAGTTCTGAATGGTTTCAGCACTCCAATTTATTGACACCCACACTATGTAAACCATAAGCGAACTGACACACAGCTATCCCTCTGAATTTGCACTCGCCAAAATTTCGCAATGCAGTCTGGAAGCACCAGAAAGTTATTTTCTTTGGCATCCAAAATAGTTCCAGACGTTCCTCCTTTGATTTAGCTATCATAGAGAGAAATGCCCAGAAGATTAAATTTGCCTCCCGTGTTGCTGCAGATCCACATTTTCATTTGTGTGTTTCTCTCACACAGGTTGCAAATCATTCCAACAAGTCATGTGTGGAGTCTGTCTCTATTTACGCACTAAAATTCATGCACCAAAGCAAGTCGGCCAGGTCCAGCCTCACCCTTCCTTTAAATATATATATATATATATATATATATATATATATATATATATATATAAAATTTAAACAAAACGTATTATCCAAAAAACATATCATCCTTAATTCCCCCCCCCCATTTTTCCTCCCTCCCCCACCCTCCCACACAACCCCCACCCACCCCCGACTTCCCTCTGTTCCAGTCTTTGGTTTCTCTGTAAATGCTGTTCTCTGCATGTTACAAAGTTGTGTAGATCCTTAAATTGTTTAACTGATTATTGCCAATAAAAAGTTTGTTTATTCAAAACCTGTCAAGGAGTCCAATTCACTTTGTTGCCTCTTCAAATACTTTGTAAAGTGTTCCCATTCATCTTTAAAGTCACAGTTATCCTGGTCCCGTAGCTTATGTGTTAATTTTGCCAGTTCTGCATAGTCTACCAGTTTTTCTTGCCATGATTCTTTAGTTGGGATTTCTTCAGTCTTCCATCCTTGTGCTATTAGGACTCTCGTAGGCATTGTCACATACATGAAGTTGTTTTTCAGCTTTTTTGGCAGGTCTTTCCCTACAACCTCTAACAAAAATGCTTCAGGTTTTTTGACAAATGTTAGATGGAACATTTTCTTCAATTCGTTACAGATCATTTCCCAATTTTTTAAAATTACATTACAATCCCACCACATATGATAAAATGTCCCCTCCTTTTCCTTACACTTCCAACATATATTTGAACTAGTTTTGTACATTTTCCCTAACTGTACTGGTGTCACATACTATCTGTACATCATCTTCATACAGTTCTCCTTCAACAGGGAACAGTCTGTAAATTTTAAATCAGTTTTCCATAATTTTTCCCAATCTTCCATCATAATGTTGTGACCTACATCTTGTGCCCATTTGATCATGACTGATTTTACCTCTTCATCTTTCGTCTCCCATTCTAATAGTATGCTGTATGCAGCCTTCAGTGATTTCACTTTCCCTTCAATCACTTCCATTTGAAACCTAGATCTTGTGTAGCTAAATCCTTTCTTACTGTCTTTATATGTTTCATATAATTGTCGATAGTGCAACCAACTCTGAAAGTGATCTCTGATCTCATCGTAATCTCTTTCCATTTTCCAACATGGTCCTTTAATAAATCAACACATGTGAGCCATTTTCCTTCCTTTCCTAGTGGTTTGAGCAGTAATGCTTCATGTGGTGAAAGCCACCACGGGGTCTTTTGTCCCAATAAATCTTTGTATCTCTCCCATACTCTCATTAATGATTTTCTAATTATATGGTTATAAAAACATCTATGAACCTTTCCTTTCCCGTACCATAGATATGCGTGCCAGCCAAATCTGTTGTCATGTCCTTCTAATTCTAATGCCTCTTGCTTATCCAATCTCATCCAATCCCTGATGCATACCAAACAAGCAGATTCATAATACAATTTAAGGTCTGGGAGGGCAAACCCGTCTCTATCTTTTATATCTGTAAGTATTTTATGTTTTATCCTTGGCCTCCCCCCCCCCAGATAAATTTTGAAATCTCTCTCTCATTTTTAAAAAACATTCATCTTTCAGGATGGCTGGTATTGATTGAAAAAGAAATAGATTTTTTGGCAACACATTCATTTTGATCGCCGATATTTTTCCTAACAATGAGAGATTCATTCTGCTCCATATTTCTAAATTTCTTTTTACCTCAAGCCAAATTTTTTCATAATTATTTTTAAATAGGTTTATATTTCTTGATGTTAACCAAATCCCTAAATATTTGACTTTTTTATGGACTTCAATCTCAGTACTTTGCTCTAATTCTTTCCTCCACTCTTCTTTTAAATTTTTAATTAATAGTTTAGTTTTATTCCTTTTTAACTTAAATCCTGCCACTTCCCCAAATTTCTGAATTTTTTCTATTACTTTAGGGAGTGAAGTTTTAGGTTCTTCCACTGTTATCACTAGATCATCTGCATATGCTTTTAACTTGAATTCGCTTTTCCCAGTTTTTACACCTGTAATCTCTTTGTCTGCTCTTATATTTTTGGCAAGTACTTCCAGGACCAGGATAAAAAATAATGGTGATAATGGGCATTCTTTTCTCGTTCCTTTTTTTTTTTTTTTAGAAGATTTTTATTAAAGTTTCAATAAAAAGTTAAACAGAAAAACATAAAAAAGAAATACACAAATACACAGTACATAATCCAAAAAAGAAAAAAACACAAAAAACACAGAGAACAGAAAACAAAAAAAAAGAAGAAACAGAACAATTAAAAACAATATCACCTTTTCATTTCCGTTTTTAAATTTACTTATTTTCTGGACCTCCTCATACCTCCCTCTTTTGTATTCCAGTCCAAATTGTTTGTCCAGCAATTTCTTTTCCACTTTTTTAATCCCAATCTTTAATCTTAATGTAATATAGCATTAAAATTTTACCTCTTAAATATCAAATTTCCATTTCCTTAAACTTCTTTAATCCTAATCTTTAATCTTAGTCTATCTATAACTTTATCTATCTATACTAACTTTATCTATCTAACTTTATCTATTTTAGTCTATCTATAACTTTAAATCCTGTACAGCTGGAAACCACTTATTTTCAATCCAACATCACTCTAACATTCTTTAATTTTGCAGTGTTTCTGTAGATAATCTTTGAATTTCTTCCAATCTTCCTCCACCGACTCTTCTCCCTGGTCACGGATTCTGCCAGTCATTTCCGCCAGTTCCATATAGTCCATCAGTTTCATCTGCCATTCCTCCAGCGTGGGAAGTTCTTGTGTCTTCCAATACTTTGCGATGAGTATTCTTGCTGCTGTTGTTGCATACATAAAGAAAGTTCTATCCTTTTTTAACACCATTTGGCCGACTATGCCCAGGAGAAAGGCCTCTGGTTTCTTGGGGAAGGTATATTTGAATACCTTTTTTAATTCATTATATATCATTTCCCAGAAAGCCTTAATCTTTGGGCACGTCCACCGAAGGTGAAAAAATGTACCTTCAGTTTCTTTACATTTCCAACATTTATTATCGGGCAAATGATAGATTTTTGCAAGCTTGACTGGGGTTATGTACCACCTGTATATCATTTTCATAATATTCTCTCTTAAGGCATTACATGCCGTAAATTTCATACCTGTGGTCCACAACTGTTCCCAGTCAGCAAACATAATGTTATGTCCAACGTCTTGTGCCCATTTAATCATAACTGATTTTACCGTTTCATCCTGAGTGTTCCATTTCAGCAGCAAGTTATACATTCTTGACAAATTCTTAGTTTTGGGTTCTAACAATTCAGTTTCTAATTTTGATCTTTCCACCTGGAAGCCAATTTTCTTGTCCAATTTAAATGCCTCCATTATCTGAAAATAATGAAGCCAGTCTCGCACTTTGTTTTTTAGTTTTTCAAAACTCTGCAATTTCAGTCTATCTCCATCTTGTTCCAAAATTTCCCAATATTTCGGCCATTTGACCTCCATATTGAGCTTTTTCAAGGCTTTCACTTCCATTGGTGACAGCCACCTTGGGGTTTTGTTTCTAATAGATCCTTATATCTTATCCAAACATTAAACAGCGCTTTCCTGACAATGTGATTTTTAAATGCTTTATGTGCTTTGACCTTATCATACCATAGATATGCATGCCATCCAAATACATTGTTAAAACCTTCTAGGTCCAAAATGTCAGTGTTTTCAAGAAGTAGCCATTCTTTCAGCCAGCAAAAAGCTGCTGATTCATAGTAAAGTTTGAGGTCTGGCAGGGCAAATCCACCTCTTTCCTTTGCATCCGTTAGTATTTTAAATTTTATTCTGGGCTTCTTGCCCTGCCAGACAAATCTAGAAATATCTTTCTGCCACCTCTTGAAACAATCCATTCTGTCCACAATTTGCAAAGTTTGAAACAAAAACAACATTCTAGGCAATCTTTTCTCGTTCCTTTTTGGATCTTACAATCATCCGTTATCACCTGATTTATAATTAATTTTGCCTTTTGTTCTGAATAAATTGCTGCTATTCCTTTTAAAAATTTTGAGCCGCTTCTAATTTGTTCTAGAAGCTTTATCATAAACTTCCAAGAAACATTATCAAAGGCTTTTTCAGCGTCTATAAACATCATAGCTGCTTTCTTTTCATTTTTAGCCTCCAGGTATTCTATTATGGACGAGGACGCGGGTGGCGCTGTGGGTTAAACCACAGTGCCTATGACTTGCAGATCAGAAGGTTGGTGGTTCGAATCCCCGTGACAGGGTGAGCTCCCGTTGCTCGTTCCCTGCTCCTGCCAACCTAGCAGTTCGAAAGCACATCAAAGTGCAGGTAGATAAATAGGTGCCGCTCCGGCGGGAAAGTAAACGGCGTTTCCGTGCGCTGCTCTGGTTCGCCAGAAGCGGCTTAGTCATGCTGGCCACATGACCCGGAAGCTGTACGCCAGCTCCCTCAGCCAATAAAGCGAGGTGAGCGCCGCAACCCCAGAGTCGGCCACGACTGGAGCTAATGGTCAGGGGTCCCTTTACCTTATTCTATTATATTAAAAATATTCCTTATATTCTCCTTCATTTGTCTTCCTGGTAAAAACCCGGGTTTATCTTGAAGTATGTACTCATTTAATTTTTTTTAATCTGTTGGCTAAAATATTTGCAAACAATTTGTAATCATTATTTAACAAGGAGATAGGCCTATAGTTTTTGATTTGCAGCAGATCTGCATCTTGTTTTGGGATTACTGTTATATAGGCCTGTTTCCATGTTTCTGGGATTTCGCCTGTGTTCAATATTTCATTCATAACATCTTTCAATGGGTTCACTGATTGTTCATTTAGTTTCTTGTAATATTTTGCCGTAAAGCCATCCGGACCTGGAGACTTGCCATCTTTAGAGCTTTTTATTGCCTCAAGTAATTCTTGCATTGTTATCTGGGAGTTAAGAATGTTTCTTTGTTCTTCTTTTAACTGTGGCGTACTGCTACTTCTAATATACTCTTCTATCTTAAATGTTTTTTCTTTCCCTTGTCTGTACAGCTCAGAAAAGTATTTAATAAATCCTTCTCTTATTTCCTTCAACTTGTCTGTGATTCTGCCATTTATATTAATCAGCCTCACCCTTCCTACTCTAGGTGAAATGTAATTTTGCAAGCACTCTGCCCCTCTTTCTATCAGCAGGAGGGATGTGCTTCCGCAAGAAAGATACTCTCAACCCCAGGCTTTCTTCCTGCTCTAGACAAATGATTTATTTGCTCTATCCATACATGAACAGAACACAGGGGGAAGGGGCTGTATCTGTGGCACGGAGCTCTGCAGTGGGAGGGATTCCATGTGTTTCCCTCACCAATAGATTCCCCAGTTAGTTTAAAGAAGGTAGTTAAATTTCACCACCTAATTGGGTTAAACCAATCCTAGCCAGAATGGAGGAGTCCTGTTGCAACCAATGGAGTATGAAAAACAGGAACAGGCAGATAAGGAGAAACTGCAAACGGAATTACCTGCGGCACAACTGAAGCTGAGAGCCTTTCCTCTCATCAGCTGCAGGTCTGTCTCTTCCCTTTTCAATTATACATGATAGCTAGTAACTTCCAGTCACCACTGACATGTGCTCAGGGGAGGAGCTTCATGCTCCGGCACTGTGGGGGCGGAGAGCAGGCGGGGTGGGGCTGGCGTGTGTCCTGGGGGCGTGGCATGCCACCTGAGGGAGCTTGGTGTCCAGCGCGGGCGGGGCAGCTGCGATGGCACCTCACCAGGATCGCGCTGCCGGGGCGGTGCGCTGCTCCCGCACTCCTCTTCCTCCTCTAGTGCATGTGCTCATAACAACTTTATTTCAAGCCAATATTCAGTAGGTGACACTTTTCTCAACCTTCAGGCTGGGGGAGAGGGGAAGCTTCACTTCCTGAATTTCTTCTTCCTTTGCACCCCTGAAAGGCCCAGAAACATTTCCAGAAAAAGTTCAGAACCTTAAAAGGTACAAGATCTACTCCAGTCTCATATTTCTTCCCATTTATTACTCAGAAGGAGATAAGAATTTAGCACTTAGTAAAAACACAGCATCAAAAAGATTGGTGTCCATCAACTACAAAATATCTAGTGACATTTGATGGGAACAGTTTGTTCCCAGAAAACAAGCCTGTGAATTAGACCTTGGAAGAGTTAGGCTGGTGGGCCACAATGCGTCTATCTTCTGTTTTAATTAAGAGTGGAGAAAACAGTTTTAAGCTCTTACACCGACGGCATCTAACACCACAAACATGTAATCACATGAATTTGTCTTCATCTGCACTTTCTTGGAGGGGTTTTAGTGTTGTTGGCCCCTGTTCCATCTGTGGTGCCCCTGTGAGAAAATAAGGCGTTTCTGCTTCAATAAATTAGTCTCATTACTTGACATAGCAGTTTCATGTGTTGTGCAACTGGCTCTGTTTCTCATGAACATTGAAAGAACTTGCAACCTAAGAAACTAACCTCATTCCATCTTGTGCTGGCCTTGCAGCTTTTAACATGGATTTGGAAGAAATTGGATCAGTTGCAACAGATAATATGGACCATTGTGTCCTACTTGAGCGAACGGGGTAATTTGTTATTGATGAGGGGTTTTTAAATTTTGTAAGATGTTATTATAAGAAGAAAAGAAAAATGCCCCTTTTCCCTTATGGGGTACCCAAGAGCCCATATAGAGTCCTTTTTTAGGTTCTCTATCGGTAGGAGAAAATAAGAGGCCAGCCAGAGAATATTGAGAAGCAAAGCAGCTAGTAAGCATGATCTTTATTAACTGTTGCAACAAGGTGCTCACACCCCCACCCCACCCCATGCTGCAGGTAGCAGGCACCCAGAACAATGGTGTAAAGGTAAAGGTAAAGGTAAAGGACCCCTGAGCATTAAGTCCAGTTGTGACTGACTCTGGGGTTGCGGCGCTCATCTCGCTTTATTGGCTGAGGGAGCCGGCGTACAGCTTCCGGGTCATGTGGCCAGCATGACTAAGCCGCTTCTGGCAAACCAGAGCAGCACATGGAAACGCCGTTTACCTTCCCACCAGAGCAGTACCTATTTATCTACTTGCACTTTGACATGCTTTCGAACTGCTAGGTTGGCAGGAGCAGGGACCTGAGCAACGGGAGCTCACCCCGTCGCAGGGATTCGAACCGCCGACCTTCTAATCGACAAGGCCTAGGCTCTGTGGTTTAACGCACAGCACCACCCGCGTCCCTTGAACAATGGTGTACAAAGCCTTATATAGACTTTTTAAAATTGCCACCCTGCAGCCCAATACCACCCCCCAATACATCATACATACATCACAGAAGGGGCGGTCTACAACAGAATCCTGTCTGGCAGGAAACCTGTTGATGGGTTTAACTGGCTGTTTACCTGGAGAGCCTGGCCATCCTTTTGTGATGATAAATACTTAATTCCGGAGTGCATGTCACAGGCTCACCCTATTCATATCTTAAATGTGCCCTTAAGGCAGGATTTGTGAGCAAAGAGACAATGGGGAGGTTTTTCCCATTTCCTCTCTCCTTGTAGAGAAACATTTGAGGCCAATTTGGGAGAGACAAAATGGTTTCAGGACTTGTGTTGCGAAGTCACACTGCCTAGGCTAGTGCCATGGAGAGGTCACAGTGCTGCTAACACAGCAGTTTGACTTTATCCCTGGAGACACATTCCACACAGATGGATGCCAACAATAATAGTTAAGTAACTACGTCATTTTGCAACAGCAGAATGTTGGACAAATAACATAATATTTGATGGAAGATGACCTTGCACCTGAACAGAAACAGTACTGAATGTGAAAAGTACAGAACAGGAAATAAAGTTATGCCTTCTTACATCCCTAAATGCAAGTCATTAGGAATGTAAGCTCCAATCAGCTTGTTAGGGTGTGTTGCCAACATGTGCACTCGATACTCTAGTCTATTTCATCTCTGGGTCCTCGTTCCCATCCTAACCATAAGTCTCTGATCTCCTTTGAAAACTTAATAAAAACCCAGCATCAAAAAGACTGGAGTCCATCATCTGCAAAATACTTAGTAAAACTCAGTTGGGAGAGTTTGATCACATAAAAGAAATCAGGGATCGGACCTTGAGCAAGTACAATATGTGGTGCAATAATGGCAAAATAAGGCATTTGACCTGTTGGATGCTAATGCTGAGCTTGCACAATATTTGAGCTCAGTGCTGCTTATGTCTATAGATGTAGATAGGATCCTACTGTTCCTCCTTATTTAGTTGATTAGTTAATAAGCAGCTAGCTGGAGCTATTATTTATTCTTCTTTTAGCTTGCCTCTGCTCCAAGCAGCTCTTTGCTTCATGCAAAAATTCTCCTTCCCCTCCACAACACTGCGAGGAAGGCTAAATTGAGCAGTGGCAATTACTGTCAAAGACCAGCTCACGTAACACAATAAAAACAGCGTTCATAAAGATAAAATATACAATCGAACAGATTGCGGCATTAGCTGAGTCAGGGAAGTAAGGGTCTTCCAGTGAACTTCTTGGTGGAGCAGGAATTAGAAATCTCCTCCTCCAAGTCCTGCCAGGGGTGTGTATGCTTCCTAATGCTTGAATTCTTTTTCCCTGCAGGTTTCAGCCATGTGGCTCTACCTGGCTGCCCTGCTGGGGCTTTACTTCCTTCGCCGATGGTACCAGGAGAGACAGACGGTGGAGAACCTGACGGAGAAATATGTCTTCATCACGGGGTGTGACTCTGGCTTTGGAAACCTACTTGCCAGGCAGCTGGATGCCCGGGGCCTGCGGGTGCTGGCAGCCTGTCTCACGCGGAAGGGGGCAGAGCAGCTGGGCAAGGCCACCTCAGAGCGCTTGAAAACCACCATTCTGGATGTCTCCAGTACAGAGAGTGTGGCGGCCGCGACGGAGTGGGTGAAAGGGTGCATTGGAAGCAAAGGTGAATCTCTACCTTCCTTGTGGTGCCTCTGTGCTATTGGTGGGACCGGCGTGTGGCTCACAACGTGTAAAAGGAAGAATAAGCATAACAATTCAGAAAATACCTTAGAAATAATCATTATGAGCATTTAATAATAAATATCGGAGCCAACTCCAGATATTTGGTGCCTGAGAGCATGGGACACCCCCTCCAGGAGTCCTGGGAATTGTCGTTTGTCAAGGATGCTGAGTTGAAAAGTTGAAACAACATTCCAGCTTGACAGATATTTTCTCTAGTCTTTGGGGTTCCCAAGCTAAGTCAAACTCTTGATGTGGGGAAAGAGAATTGATTGTTTTAACTGCAAAGGGGAAAGAAGAAGAATGATGTGAAAATAAAAGGCAAATTTAACAGAGAAGGGCACGGGCATTTTTGTTGTTCTTTTGGTTACTTTTTAAATACTGTATCACTTTTAGGGTTTTGCTGCGTGAGGAGTTTCTGAATGCAGCAAAACTCTGGGCAGCAGCAGCGTGGCAACCCCAGAATCCCAACCCACAGCACACAGCAGCCACTGAGCCACACTATAGACCCCCATGCCGCCCTATGCCCCCCCTACAAGGGCATATGCCCCCTGCTACTGCTGGGCAGGAAAGAAAGGGAGAGAAAAGCAAGCTTTTTCATTGTGATTGACAATGAATTTTTTTTTTGGGGGGGGGGACTTGTATGCAGATCAGCAACCTGCCACCACTGTAGCTGCTGGGCAAATTAGTAAAGTCCTTTCCCGGATCTTGCTTTCACCGCTGCCAAGCATACACAAATGTCTGCTCCGCTGTTACAAGGAAGGCATTGCTGGCTTGGCTGGAGAAACTGCCTCTCACTTCTTCTCTGCCCTCACCTCTGCCCACCCACAAGGAGGGTTCTCAGCAGCAGCTTGGCCAGGTGACGTGTGTGTGTTGGTGGGGTTTCCACTTGTCCCTTGTAATAGGGGATTGCCCCTTATTTTAAGGGGAAATGCTGCATCATCATCATCATCATCATCATCATCATCATAATACCTTTATGGTCAATGTACAACCTGTGTACAATGAAATTAACCGAGCCTCCCCACCCCCCAAACACTCAGTCTCATTGCACTCTGTGAGCTTGTCGCAGAGCACACCCACCCCAAAAGTCAATTGCACTATATTACATTTTCCGTTCAGCAGCCTAACAGTCCACAGATAGAAACTGTTTTTTAGCCTGTTAAGGGATGTAGTTTGTCCCTTATGTCTGCCTTGCTTTCTCCCCGTACCCCCACCTCCTCTGCTGAGCTCAGCTGCTCCCTCCCATCTCTATCAGAGCTGCTGCCTCTCTCCTGCCTGTCCACTTTCCATTTCTCTCTCCTCGTCTCCCCTTTTCCCTACCTTACCCTCTCCTGTTACACTAAATCCAGTCAGAGACGCAGCTGCGGCCCAATGGAAGGCAGCAGAGGATGGCGAGTGTTTGGGGATGGAATGGAATGTGGGTCCTGGAACATGGAAAAGACTTAAGAGCCTCGGATAGAAGGTCACCAGGTTGATGGACTAGATGGAAGGGATAGAAGGGACTGATAAAACCCGAGACCAGGAAGAAGAGACGATGGATGAAGATTGGAAGAAAGTTCTAAAAATTCATTTAGAAAATCATTGTAAAATTAATGAGTATTAGAAAAATGTTGGAATGAAACTATTTGGCTTTAGTAGAAATGTTAAAAGGAATTATGTATAAATAAGTTTTAAGTTTTAAGCTTTAGAGCTTTTTATGGTAAGATAAGGTTAAAATAAATAAAGGTAATTTAATGACAGAATATAGTGAAAGATGGAAAGGATTTGCTGAGAAAATTAATAACTAGAATACAAAAAAGGGAGGTGTGAGGAGGTCGATGAAACAAGTTAACGAAAGATAAAGATTTGGGAATATTGGATTTGTTTTTAATTTTTTTGTTTATTTTTGTTTTTGGTTTTGATGTATTGTGTATTTTGTTTTTTCTTTTTTTTTCTTTTTATCGACTTGTATTGTTTAATTGCTCTTTTTGTCTACCTTTTTCTCTTTTCCTTTTTTTTCTTTCCTTTTTTTCCCCTCTGTAATTTTAAATTCTCAATAAATATCATTTTTAAAAAAATGGAATGGAATGTGGGTCCTCATTCCTTTTACATGCTTCCCTGACCCTGTTCCTTTACAGAGGGGTAGGATGGATATTTCAAACCTATTCTTTAGGTACCAAAGAAAACCTCTCCCCCAGAAAACCCACGAAAATTCAAGAAACTGTCACAATCCTAAATTCACTTTCAGCCTGATCCTTTGAAAATAGAAATAAGTCCCAATTAGTTCCGTTTAATTTACTTTCAAATAAGTACACAGCGGATTGAAGCCTTAAAATGGTTGTTGTTTTAGTTATTTCAATAAATTGATGCCTAATACTATGTACTGTTAAGAACAGGTTGAAAAATGAAGCACACATGTCACCCTAGTGGTTAGATGAAGTTGTCGGTCTCTGATGCGTGTGTGTGATGCAGCTACATGGAAAGGGACTTTGGAGGCAAAGCTCTGTGAGGAAGAGAAACAGAATTTGTTGCTATCTTCACCCCTCTTTCATTTTGGGGCTCGGTTTCTATATTTACAATTCTTCTGACAAGCAGAAATTCAGCACGTGGGGAGGATGTGAGTCATAGATATTAATGTGCATTGCTAACTGAGATCCATAAATTTCATTGGGTCTACTCTATGGGTATGGCCAGCACTGGAAACAACCCATTGTAATGGATAGCTTTGAAGTCATTTCTGCATCAGGTAATTTTTAGCCTCCCAATTCTCCCCAATGTCCCATATTTTGCCTGACCTGTCCCTTATTTTGTTCGACCAAAGGTGGCAACCCTAGTGTGTGGGGATTGCTTCAGCTGTTGAAAAATGTCACTTCAGTTGTGCTGTGCTCAGCCTGCGGCCTCAACACTGCTTGCGTTGCACCACCAGCAGTGACAACTTGGCCCCACAACCATGGGAGCCAGGGGCCATGGATACCATGCAGCCTGCATGGTCCTGACAACAAAATTTGTGGGAGTCGGCCCCTACGCCCTGCAGCTTGCTGCTGTGAAGCAACCACTTTACCAGGCCTCATGCAAGGGCCAGCCCTCCTAAGCACAAACCATCTATTCATGTGACAGCCTTATTTGTTAGGGTTGCTAATAGGAAAAACATCTCTTCTTTCTCACAGGGCTTTGGGGCTTGGTGAACAACGCAGGCACAGCTCTACCAACAGGTCCCAACGAATGGCTGACCAAAGATGACTTTGCAAAGGTGATCAGTGTCAACCTTCTTGGGATGATTGATGTGACGCTACACATGGTGCCTCTGGTGAGGAGAGCCAGAGGGAGGGTGGTCAATGTGTGCAGTTCGATGGGACGCCTGGCCTGCTTTGGAGGTGGTTACTGCCCATCCAAGTTTGGTGCGGAAGCCTTCTCTGACAGCCTGAGGTAAACAGAGCAGCTCTTTAATGTCCTCTTTTGCTTGCTTTAGTGCAACATCTGCCATACTCCCTAACCACTTGCCAGGCTGGAAGTGGCTGATGCGAGTCCTCCTGGTTTAGTTGCTAAGTCTGGGGAAAGTGGGCTGCAGGGAAGAAAGAGCTGGGAAATATGGCAGTTGCCCAGGGCTTTGCCCAAGACTCGCACAACTTGAGATGAATGTATCCAGGCACAGGCCATGTCCACATCTGGCCTTGAACCAAACTTTTCAAATCACAAGCCCGCAATTGGATGTGTGGCTCTCAGTCCAGGACCTTCTCATTAATGGTGAACATGCTATGGATGTCCCCCTGTTTTCCTTAGAATAGTTCGGGCCCAACATGCTTTATAGAAATGTTGATTACCATGTTGAAAAGTGTGTGCTTTTTCCAACTATTTAAAGGTAAAGGGACCCCTGACTATTAGGCCCAGTCGCGGACGACTCTGGGGTTGTGGCGCTCATCTCGCTTTATTGGCTGAGGGAGCTGGCTTACAGCTTCCGGGTCATGTGGCCAGCATGACTCAGCCACTTCTGGCGAATCAGAGCAGCGCGCAGAAATGCCGTTTACCTTCCCGTCAGAGTGGTACCTATTTATCTACTTGCACTTTGACGTGCTTTTGAACTGCTAGGTTGGCAGGAGCAGGGACCGAGCAACAGGAGCTCACCCCATGTCCCTTCCAACTATTTATGTACCACTTAATTATCAAAGTGTGGGACTGAGCAGTTATCTGTAGATATGCAATGCCCAGGCTCACGTAGCAGGGAGGTCACTTTGGGGCTGCTAACCCTGTGGTTTGACTTCACCCGCAGAGGCACACTCCATTCTCTCTTGATGCCAACAGCTAAGCTGTGAATGTGTAGCTTTTCAAGAGAAATTCTGTGTGACATCTTCTCATGGTTGTTTGCACTGTAATCTTTTTCTGCACAAAGGAGGTTTGGCAAAACCCTTAACTGCTCCTTTTTTAGAACACAGGGTCCCAGAACCCAAAAAACAGGTTCTTGTTCCTTTGATGCAAGTGACCTTTTCCCTCTTAACAAGAAGACTGGGCAGAGATGGCAGAGGCTGCAGGGAGGAGGGTGGGAAGCAGCCCTGGCAGAAAAGGCTCCTTGCTCTCTGCAGCAACTTTCCCCCTTTGAAGTATGTCCTCATGACTGTCTCTTAATACAACTGGTGCTGTGTCGTACACAATCCTCTCCTGGGTAGGGCGTATCCTGGCTCCTGCAAGAGGCAGAAGGCAGGGGAGCTGAATTTCCCATCTTTTCTTTCTCCTCAATTTTTGATTTCTTTTTCTTTAAAAGAAAGATGTTCCTATCCATGGACCCAAGTTCCTGACCTGCATTCCTGACCTATGACTCAGTAGGCAATGATGTTTCTTCCTCTGCATTTCAGGCGAGAGCTCCATCCTTTTGGAGTCCAAGTCAGCATTATTGAACCTGGTGGTTTCCAAACAAACATTTTCACACAAGCAGTAGAGAATTTAAAGAAAGTATGGAACCGAGTGCCGTCTGACATCAAAGAAGTCTATGGGGAACAGTACTTGGAGAACTGTGAGTAGACATGGGGGGGATTTCAGCATGGTTTGCATTTTCCTGCAAACTTACCCAATTCACACTCATGAAGCAATACATTAACCAATACATAGCTCTGCTTAGGAATTCAAACTCCTCTAAATTTAGCAACTAGTTCTATAAATCAACAATGTGTGCAAAAATGTGCATATTAGAGAGAAATTGGCATCAAAGGTATACACAAAAACGCACTAAGCAAATTGACCACAATAAACAAAAATGCACTACGCAAGGAAATAATGTTTGCGAAAATGTGTATATTGTGAAAACTGAAATGCTGATGACTTTCAAAAATCATAAACTGAAATGAGGAGAACCAAACTCAAAGATTTTGGAGATACTGAAACAGAGAGAAACCAAAATGGACAGGTTCATCATTGTAGATTTAAATCTTTTGAGAAGGTGTTCTGTTTTGAAGCCTCCAAAATAGTTCCAGATGCATCTGCTATGATTTATCGTATTTTTTGCTTTACAAGACTCACTTTTTCCCTCCTAAAAAGTAAGGGGAAATGTGTGTGCGTCTTATGGAGCGAATGCAGGCTGCGCAGCTATCCCAGAAGCCTGAACAGATTGATTTAGTTCTTCTAGGGAGAGGTATCTAGAAGCTAACCAGTCATAGAATCATAGAATCATAGAGTTGGAAGAAACCACAAGGGCCATCGAGTCCAACCCCCTGCAGGAAACACCATCAGAGCACTCCTGACATATGATTGTCAAGCCTCTGCTTAAAGACCTCCAAAGAAGGAGACTCCACCACACTCCTTGGCAGCAAATTCCACTGTCAAACAGCTCTTACTGTCAGGAAGTTCTTCCTAATGTTTAGGTGGAATCTTCTTTCTTGTAGTTTGGATCCATTGCTCCGTGTCCGCTTCTCTGGAGCAGCAGAAAACAACCTTTCTCCCTCCGCTATGTGACATCCTTTTATATATTTGAACATGGCTATCATATCACCCCTTAATCTCCTCTTCTCCAGGCTAAACATGCCCAGCTCCCTTAGCCGTTCCTCATAAGGCATCATTTCCAGGCCTTTGACCATTTTGGTTGCCCTCCTCTGGACACGTTCCAGTTTGTCAGTGTCCTTCTTGAACTGTGGTGCCCAGAACTGGACACAGTACTCCAGGTGAGGTCTGACCAGAGCAGAATACAGTGGCACTCTTACTTCCCTTGATCTAGATGCTATACTCCTATTGATGCAGCCCAGAGTCCATTCAGCTCCCAAAAGATTTAGGTTACCCCCTACATTTACAGCACTAACTTCTGTTTTGCTTCATATTTCTCACACACAGATTTCAAAATTGGCCAAGATACCTTTAACACTTCCAACAGCAAGCTTCACCTGGTCACTGACTGTATGGAACATGCCCTGACATCCTGCTCCCCTCGCACTCGCTACTCTGCAGGATGGGATGCAAAGCTCTTGTACATTCCTGCCTCTTACTTTCCAACGTCCATCGCTGACTTCGTGGCGAGCTGCATTCAGCCCAAACCTGCTCAAGCTGTATAGATTGCTTTGAAGAAAAACCTTTACAGTTGTCCAAATGAGCCAACAATCTGTGGATGGAACACAAGCCTAATTGCATCTTGATGTTTACGTTTTTATTTTGCTTGTTTATGCAAAATAGAAAAGGCAACAAACAAGCAAACTTTTGCAAGCAGTATACATTGCTTCGAAGAAAAATATTAGTTATATTGCCAAAGGGAAAGCCAGTAGATGGTGTTCCTGTTTTCAGTTTAGCTTATACTGTATGTTATTGCTATCAGGTGGTTGCTCGAGAGCAACATGCCTTACTGGTCTTTTCAAAAGCTTTATTATTAGTGCTGAAACCTTTACACTGCAGAATGCCTCTATTCCATGTCTTGCTCACTCACTAGCAGAATCTGAGAGTGGGCGGTCCTTAAACTTTCCCCAGCAGAGTAGTTTCTTGACCCCCAGCCAACGCCTCCCCTCTCTGCGCGAAAGCCTACTGCGCAAGGAAGGCTTGGGTAAAGGGGGACCTCCCTCCTTTCCGCTTTGCTCAGGCAAGGTGTCCTGGCACTGCCTTGCCTCCTCCGAACCCTGCAGCTCCTCCCACTAGAGGTGTGGCTTCCTTCCTCCGCTGAGGAAGTGCTTCTTCCCACGATTTTTGGAGGTTCTCTGTAATCCATCTGCCTTTCCGCCGCTTTCTGAGTTGATGGCAGTTCCCTGACATCCACCTCCTCCTCAAGACCCCCCTCCTCATTGGTAAGGTCTCTAACCATCTCCTCGACTCGAGTGTTGGCGGGTGATGGAGGAAAACCCCGGAAAGAACAGTCATCCTCCTCTGTGGATTCAAAAACTGTTTCCCATCCTCTCGGGTCCCTTCCAGCTGGTTGGACGTCCCAGTCAGATTCTTCTCCTTTGGACAATTCCCCGACCTCGTCCCTGCAGCCTTCCTCCTCCCCTGAAGATGGGAAACCTACAAAGTCCCCTTCGTCATCCGTGGGTCCGAACACCTCCTTCAAGAACCTCGCTTGGGGTTTAGGCTTATGTGGGTACAAAGCATGGAACTCCTTCACCAGATATTCCACTGTGATGGATCCTGCGGGAACCCACGTGTTTTCTGAGCTGGGTTCTCCCTCCCAGGCCACCAAGTACTCTACCTGGTGCCCTCTCCACCTGGAATCAAGTATTTCCGTTGCTTCATTACAACATTCCCTCTCCTCTGCATGTGGATGGGTGGACACCCCTTCCTCCTTCCCTGAGAATCCCTGCCCCTCCCTGTAATGCGAAAGCAGGGACCTATGGAATCACCGGATGTATCCTCATGCTGTCCAGCAATTTCAGCCTGAAAGTCACTGGGTTGACCTGCTGGATTACCTCAAAGGGCCCCAGCCATCTAGGCTGCACCCCCCTTTTAAGGGCAACCCCTGGGATGACAACCACACCCTGTCCCCCACCTGTATGACCTCCCCTGGCCTGCGGTGCCTGTCTGCCTGCCTTTTATAGACTTCCTTCGCCCTCTCCAAATTTAGCTGTAGTTGTTGGTGCAAAGCCTCCATCTCTTCTGCAAATTGCTCTGCAGCTGGCACACTCCATTCCTCCTCTCCGTGCCCTGGGAAAGCCCTGGAATGACACCTGTAGTTGGCCATAAAGGGGCTCATCCCCGTGGACACATGTTCAGCATTGTTATACGCAAACTCAGCAAGTGCCAATTTCTCCACCCAATCATTCTGCCTCTCACTGACATAGCAGCATAGGTACTGCTGCAATATGCTGTTCGCTCTCTTGGCCTGCCCGTTGGTTTCTGGGTGCCTAGCCGTTGAGAAGCTCACCTCTACCTGCAGCAGACTCATGAGTTTACGCCAGAATCACGAGGTAAACTGTCTTCCGTGATCAGATACAACCCTCAGTGGAGTCGCATGCAGCCTAAATATGTGATCCACAAACAGCCTGGCTGTCTCCTCGGCTGACACCGCATGGGAGCAGGCCACGAAGTGACACATTTTGGTCAGTAGATCGACCACCACCATCACCGCTGTCTTTCCCCTTGACTTGGGCAGATCTGTCATAAAATCAATGGACACCACCTCCCAGGGCCTCCCCGGTGTCGGTAAGGGTTCCAGTAACCCCGCTGGTGCTGCTCTTTCCCCTTTGGCCCTCTGACACCTGCCGCACCCTCAGACATATTTGCGTACACCCTCCCTTACCTTGGGCCACCAGAACTGTCTAGTGACTAGTAGCATGGTCTTATGCTGCCCAAAATGCCCAGCTGTGGGGTTGTCATGGAGCTGAGGATTTTTGCCCTCAATGGCTCTCCCGGCACATACAGTGCCCCTTTGTAGTGCAAGAGCCCTCCTTTTTTCCTTGAAACCCCCATTTCCCCCCTTTCCATCTCTGAGTTCCCTGATTTTAGTCTGAGCGAACTCATCGTGTCTGGTGAACCCCACCAGTTCCTCCTCCCCTGCCAGTGCTCCCCCAAATGAAGCTCCTGAAGCCAATTGGAAGCTAATCGGAAGCTGCACTGGACATTTTAAAAACATTCCGGTTTTCGATTGTTCAGGAGCTGAAATGTACAAGTTCCAAAGCGTTTGGCAACCAAGGTACGACTGTACTTTAATTGTATATTAGCACCTGTTGCTGTTTCTTTGCTTATTATGATAGTAGTTAATAAAGTTTGCTTCTACTGCCTAAAAGTTTGAGATCCAAAGAACCCGCTGCTGCCTCAGGATTACCAGGGGTGGGTGGTCGTTGGGGAGGCATAACCATTGGGCATTACACAGTTGTCCAAATGAGCCAACAAGCTGTGGATGGAATACAAGTCTAATTGCATATTTTAGGATCCTAATGAGAGGCAGATTTGGTCATCAGTACCTTAAGGAGAAGTGATTTATTATTATTATTCTGAACTATTCTCTGATACAGCTGAAACTGCAATGCTTTACCACTCATTTACCCAGGAAAAAAATACATGGGACTTCAGTCTAAATGGACATGCCGTGTCAGGCAAGTTTTTGAGTCACATGGCCTAGAAATGGTCATAAATGGTGCAACAAGAAAAAAATATAGCATCAGAATTGTAGAGTTGGCTGGTACCCCAAGGCCCATGTAATCCAACCCCTGCAATGCAGGAATCTCAGCTAAAGCATCCATGACAGATGTCCATCCAACCTCTGCTTAACAATTTCCAAGGAAGGAAGGCACACTTGGCAAATCCAACTCCTGCTCGGAAACCAATGTCCCCACTGTGGAAGGATCATTTACGGTCTCATTGTTAAAACCATGTTTATGAAAGACAATCTTCCTTGGCTACGAGTGACCGCCAAAGAAGAAGAACCCTCGTGGTGAGTCCTCGCCTCCTTGCCGGGGTGGGGAGTCTCTGGCACAACAGGAAAGTCAAGATCTTCCTTGCTTTCCTTCCACTGGTTCCTGCCTCCACTCATTTTCCTCTGACTGATAAGAGACATAGAGAACCCACCTTGGTGGAGAGTCAGGCTGTCAAAGCCAGGCCCTAGAACAGTTTTTGTTTTTATTGCGCTTATTGTGTTTTTATTTTGCATTTTTATGTTGTGAACCACCTTGGGATCCAGTAGCATAGCTTGGGGAGGGGGTGCCCAGCCCAGGCGGAGCTTACTTTTACAGGCAGCATGCCAAAGTCCAGGCGCGCCACACACCCCTAGCTACGTTCCTGGGCCAGGTCTACATAGGCCGTCGCTGGTGCTCCCTTTGACCTGATGGAGTCGAGCTGCTGGGGGCAGGGGGGCTTGGGGTGTTTTCCCCAAGGGAATAAAGTTTGCGAGGAAAGCGGCTGAGGCACCCGAAGTTCCCCTCCTGCTGCGGCTCCGAGCGCCCCGGAAGCGCGCTCGCTGGAGGAACCGGAGCAGGGAAACTTCTTTGCACCCGTGTCTCTTCCTTTTGCACCCCTTTGCCATGTAACCTGTATGTAACCCAACCAAGTGCCAGTCACCACCTGTAGGTGAGGTTCTTCCTTTCTCTTCAGCTGGAGGAACCCAGTTGCAACTACCTCGCTTTGTCTCTTTGGTTGCCAATTCCCGGCTTTTCCAACCGCATTCTGAACTTTGATATTGTACAGTGGCACCTCAGGTTACATACGCTTCAGGTTACAGACTCCACTAACCCAGAAATAGTACCTCGGGTTAAGAACTTTGCTTCAGGATGAGAACAGAAATCATGCTCCGGCGGCGCAGCGGCAGGAGGAGGCCCCATTAGCTAAAGTGGTGCTTCAGGTTAAGAACAGTTTCAGGTTAAGAACGGACCTCTGGAACGAATTAAGTACTTAACCCGAGGTACCACTGTATTTTCTTTTTACAACATTTCCATTCAAGCTGGGCTTGGATTTCAGTTTCCATGAGGGATGGAAAGCTAGATTGGGGCAGCAAGGCTACTGAAATCAGTGGGGCTTTCTTCAATGTAAGTGGGGGCTCTGATTTCAGCTTTAGTGAAGGAGAAACCCTTGGCTGCTGCTATATAAAATAAGGGTCTGGAGCTCAGCAAAATGGTTCCTTTCCTTTCCTAAAAATGACCTGCCTTGTCCCCACAACAAGTGGAATGGGCAGAGTGTGGGAATGCTCAGGGTGGCAGGAGACGATATATTGTTTATTAATAGCCTTCCTAACTTGCACTATTGGGACGCAGGTGGAGCTGTGGTCTAAACCACAGAGCCTAGGGCTTGCCGATCGGAAGGTCGGCGGTTCGAATCCCTGCGACGGGGTGAGCTCCCGTTGCTCGGTCCCTGCTCCTACCAACCTAGCAGTTCGAAAGCATGTCAAAGTGCAAGTAGATAAATAGGTACCGCTCCGGTGAGAAGGTAAACGGCGTTTCTGTGCGCTGCTCTGGTTTTGCCAGAAGCGGCTTAGTCATGCCGGCCACATGACCCGGAAAAACTGTCTGCGGACAAATGTTAGTTCCCTTAGCCAGTAAAGCAAGAGGAGCGCCACAACCCCAGAGTCGTTTGCGACTGGACTTAACTGTCAAGGGTCCTTTACCTTTTAACTTGTGCTAGCAAGTTCCTTTACTTAGCAGAGTTTACATTCCCCTTCTCACGCACAGCAGAACTCTGGTTGCAATTCAGTCTCCCTCAGATTGAATTGTATGTTCCTGGTAAGATCCCATTTTAAATCCCTCCTAAAAGAATAAAGACACCACAGGCTTATTCATAAGGGGGAAAAAGAAACTTTACTCAAGATCAGGCAGAGCACTATAAGAGAGTTGACTTGGAGGACTGCTTGGCTGGCAGCCAGTTCATTCCAGGAAGTTCGCAGGATGAAAAGAAGATGGAAAAAAGAGAGAGTGGCAGCAAACATTCTCCGCATGTCCACGCTAGCAAAAGATGGAATGTTGTACTTGACTGCTCTCAGTGGACTGCATCCCACACAGAGGTACCAGAGGTTACAGATAGTTTTCTTTTATTATTGGTGATTGGCTGATGCAGCTTAGACTCAAAACTTTACTACCCATTTATCTAGGAATAAGCCTTATTGAACTCAGTGCCACCTACTGTGAGACTGAGTGGCCAGACACTTTCTGCCACACCTTTACCTTACTCTCCAGCCAAGGGGTCTTGAAGGAGTTATAAGTGGTGTTAAAAGATAAAACATCTTCTTTCATTCCCCACTTATCTGGTTCTAAGGAGGTGTATTTGGAATCATTCTTGCAAAGTTTGGAATTGACTTAGAACCAGATGTAAAGAACCAAACAGAACTCTTCACTTTAGTCTCCTTTCCCCACAAAAATCCTGGGAACTGTAGTTTAAGGATGCTAGGGGTAACCTGTAGTTTCTTGGAGCGGAGGAAAGATGTGCTCCCCACAAACCAATTGGAACGCATATTCAATTAAAGCTGGTTATAATCTAAACTGTCAGTAAGCTTTGTGCGAGTAAGGCAGGTAATCTGGAGGCCAACAGGCAGTCCCAACATTCCTCTGTTTCAGCAATTGCCAGGACATGTCTGCAGTACACAAACTCAGGCAACTTTAGACCCAAAGCTGCAGGGCTAAGCAGCAAAATGTGAGTTTATAAAACTTGAAGGAGCAGCGCATGGGTGTTGCACAAGCACTGGTGTCATCAGTTTATCAACCTGGTGGTCTTTCCATGGGGCCTATACATGGCCCCCCCTCACGTCTCCCTTCAACATGAAGTGGTGAGGGGTGTTACCCTTTCCCCTTCCTTGAAACGTACCTAGATTTGTGCTAAGCAAGAAAGAACACTGATCTTCACCACTCCTTTCAGTTCTGAATGGTTTCAGCACTCCAATTTATTGACATCCACACTATGTCAATATACTCTTATATTATTCTTATTTTATAATTATTTATATACCACCCTATACCCAGGTGTCTCCGAGTGGTTCACAGAATAAAATAATATAAAACCACAAGAGACCCAATGACAATAAAACAACACACCAATAGCGCCCCCCCCAGCTCATTTTAAAAGGGCATAGGATGTAAATCAGATCAGCCAAAGACCTGGTTGAAAAGGAATGTTTTTGCCTGGTGCCTAAAGATGTATAATGAAGGAATGAACTTCCCTGGGGAGAGCATTCTGCAGATGGGGAGCCACAGCAGAGAAGGCCCTGTTCTCATGTTGCCACCCTCTGAACCTTTTGAGGAGGGGCACACAAAGGAGGGCCTCGGAAGATGATCTCAGGGTCCGGGTAGGTTCATGTTGTTGTAGGCAAAATAAATCTGTCCTTTCCCCCTTATGGGGTATGGAAGAGCCCTTATAGAGTCCTTACGTGGGTTCCCTATTGGTAGGAGAGAATAACAGAGGCCAACCAGAGAATATTGAGAAGCAAAGCAGCTAGTAAGCCTGATCTTTATTGATCTGTTGCAACAGGGTGCTCCCCTCACATGCAGGAAAGGAGGAGGACCTCGAACAATGGTGCGCAAGGCCTTATATAGACATTTTAAATTCCCTGCCCTGGAGCTCAAGATCACCCCTCCATACATCATACCTACATCACAGAAAAGGTAGTCTATAAAAGAAATTTGAATGTTCTTGTTTTTCCTGCCTGCCAGGTTATCTGATAATGCCTTATCTGATTGCTTTTCCTGGTAGTCTGTCATCCCCTCCTTTGAGATGGTAATTACTAAATTCCTGTAACAAGGAAGGTTTTTTTTTCACCTCCTCCCTCCTTGCAGAGAAACATTTGGTCGACTTGGGAGTCAAAATGATTTCAGGACTGTCTTCCTGTGCTGCTTCAGACAATGTGGTTTATATATTTATGTACGTGTTTGCTTGGTACAATTATGAACAATTATTATATATCTAAGACCTTAAAATTCTTATTACAATGTGGAAAGAGGCAGTCCTTTAGGTATTGTGGTCCTGAGCTATTATATCATTTTAACAGCTTGGAAAGTGTAGTTTAAGGATGCTGGGAATTGTAGCTCAGTGGACATAATTCTAGTCTATCATTCTGGACTTGCTTTTTATCAACAGGGCCAAGGTGGAGGGCAGTTCCTCAGGCTGTGAATGAATGAATGAATGAATTTATTAATACGGTCACAGACCAGCGTCAACACACACAATATCACAGATCATAAAAAAAATAAAAATCAGAAATACAGAGGACAATATGAATATAACAAGGATTTAAATCTAAAAAATTAAAGTTAATTATTAGCGTGCCCCCTGTAATAAACATTTGGGGGTTTGGTCATTATGGGATACCACTTGCTTCCTGCGATTAATTGCAGACGCACAGAATTTGGCTACATTTAATGTAGTCTTGGGATTCTTGTCCTCTAGCAGTAATTTTAAACTATGGTGTTCCGATTCTTTCCTGGACTTTTGCAAAACAGGTGTAATAAAAGTCAAATGTATATCCTCATAAAGACGACAACGTAATAGTACATGTGAAGCAGTTTCAACTTCCAACGAGCCACAAAGGCAGACCCATGCTGTGTATGGTTTACCCTCAAATCTGCCCTCAGGCTGTGTTTCCTTCAGCTGCGCCTCGGCTTTTGAACATTTCTGAAGCCAAATGGGTTTCTGGAAGATATTTCGTTCGCGAACCGAGGTACCACTGTATTAGAATTCATGCACCAAAGCAAGCTGGCCGGGTCCAGCCTCTAGGTGAAATGTAATTTTGCAAGCACTCTGCCCATCTTTCTATCAGCAGGAGGGATGGGCTTCTACAAGAAAGATACTCTCAACCCCAGGCTTTCTTCCTGCTCTAGACAAATGATTTATTTGCTCTATCCATACATGAACAGAACACAGGGGAAAGGGGCTGAATCTGTGGCACGCAGCTCTGCAATGGGAGGGATTTGGTGTGTTTCCCTCACCAATAGATTCCCCAGTTAGTTTAAAGAAGGCAGTAAATCTCAGCACCTAACTGGGTTAAAGCAATGTTTGCCAGAAGGGAGGAGCTCCCTTTGCAGCCAGTGGAGTATGAAAAACAGCAGCAGGCAGATAAGGAGCAACTGTAAACCGGAGAAGGAAGCATTGCTTTACCTGCCGCACAACTGAAGCTGAGAGCCTTTCCTCTAACCAGCCGCAGGTCTGTCTCTTCCCTTTTCAATTATACATGATAGTAACTTCCTGTCCCCACTAACAGGTGCTCATAACAACTTTATTTCAAGCTAATATTCAGTAGGTGACACTTTTCTCAAGCTTCAGGCTGGGGGAGGGGGGGGGGGAAGCTTCACTTCCTGAATTTCTTCTTCCTTTGCAACCCTGAAAGGCCCAGAAACATTTCCAGAAAAAGTTCAGAACCTTAAAAGGTACAAGATCGACCCCAGTCTCATATTTCTTCCCATTTATTACTCAGAAGGAGATAAGAATTTAGCACTTAGTAAAAACACAGCATCAAAAAGATTGGTGTCCATCAACTACAAAATATCTAGTGACATTTGATGGGAACAGTTTGTTCCCAGAAAACAAGCCTGTGAATTAGACCTTGGAACAGTTAGGCTGTTGCCGCATGTGGGCCACAATGCGTCTATCTTCTGTTTTAATTAAGAGTGGAGAAAACAGTTTTAAGCTCTTACACCGACGGCATCTAACACCACAAACATGTAATCACATGAATTTGTCTTCATCTGCACTTTCTTGGAGGGGTTTTAGTGTTGTTGGCCCCTGTTCCATCTGTGGTGCCCCTGTGAGAAAATAAGGCGTTTCTGCTTCAATAAATTAGTCTCATTACTTGACATAGCAGTTTCATGTGTTGTGCAACTGGCTGTTTCTCATGAACATTGAAAAAACTTGCAACCTAAGAAACTAACCTCATTCCATCTTGTGCTGGCTTTGCAGCTTTTAACCAAGTTTCAAGTTTATTGCGGCCAAAGCCAGTGACACTAAACACCACAAGATCAGACAACAAGAAATCAGCAACAACTTCAGAAAAAAAAAAGGTTACACAAGGGAACTTCGCAGTGTGCCATTCAACAGAAGAGATTTACGCTTCTTAATTACTAAAGTGCAAAATTTAGCCACCTCATATGATATTGAGCTTGAGGAATCTTCCAGGAGGTATTTTCGAAGAATTTCAGGGGAGGATTCCAAATAATATTGAAGGGGTATAAATTTTGATAGAAGCGGTAAAATAAGTTGAACTCGTTCTTCACTATAGAATTCGCAAGATAGAAGAATGTGTGTGACAGATTCTACCTTATTAGACATACAAGGGCAGAGACGCGCATGCATTGGAACCCGCGTGAATTTGCCGTACAGCACTGCTGAGGGCATTGTCTCAAAGCGGGCTCTAGAGAAAGCCCATCTATAGGCTTCGTTAGTGATGTTAGTTAAGTAAGGGGCAGCTGCAAAATTAGGCCAAGCTTTTAAACATCTATACGTCTCTGGGAGTAGGGCGCCTTCTTGTTGTAATTCGATATCATAAAGTCTCCGAGTGATAGTAGCTTTTGCCTTGTTCAGAGTTCCAATAAAAAGATTTTCAGGGTTTAGGCCAATTTGTTTGATCTTGTTAGTTATTTGCATAAGCCAAGGAGGATAGGGAACTGCGGCCAGGAAGCAAGGTAATAGACCCTTAGGATTGTAATGGATTTTCAGCCAGAGGGATATTGCTTGTTCCCAGACTTTTAATTCCACTCTGGGCAGTCCTGCCTCTTGCCTTAAGACTGCATTAGGTGTACACTTAGGGGTAGCAAATAATGATCTTAAGAATTTAGATTGTACTGTTTCAAGGGTCTTAAGGTTGGCAGAGGGGCTAATTTGAGAGCCATATAGAAGTTGGGCTAAAGATTTTGCCTGAAAGACTGTTAGGGCCATCGGGAGGAAGCCAGCTCCTTTCCTTCTGAATAATCTAAGGATAGCATTTGCACTTCTTTCTGCTGATATAGCTGATGTGGTCAAGTGTGTTGAGAATTTGGCATTATAAGAGAAAGTAATGCCTAAGTATTGGAAGGTCTTAGTCTGTTCAATGGCGTTTCCCTTTACGCTCCAATTATCCTTCCTGAAGGAGCGGTTAAAATGTACAATTTTGGTTTTGGCAAAGTTAATTGTTAACAGTTCAGTGTTACATTGGTCACTAAACTTTCCTAAGGCACGTTTCAGACCCACTTTGGTTTGAGAGAGAAGAACAGCGTCATCCGCATACATTAAAATTGGTACTTTTCTGCCATTAGAGAACACAGGGGGGTGGGTTTCAATTTCACGGCAGCATGTGACCAGGGAGTTAACATAGATGTTAAATAGGAATGGGGCTAATAGGCATCCTTGTCTAACTCCTCTTTGGACTGGGATTTCTCTAGAGAGTCTACCATCCTGTGCAAGTCTTATCTGGAGGGTATTGTTCTCATGAAGCTTAATCATCAGAAGTAATAACCTTCTGTTAATACCCATATTGGCCAATTTGGCCCAGAGCCTGCTCCTGGATACAGAATCAAATGCTGCCTTTAGGTCCACAAAGGCCGCATATAATGACTTTTTCCAATATTTCGCATACTTATAGACAAAGTAATCTAACACTAAGCAGTGATCAATGGTGGAACGTCCGGATGTAAACCCTGCTTGTTCAATTTCTAGCAAGTTATTATGATCTAACCATTCCCATAATTTTAGGCATAGATGTTTTGTATAAAGTTTACAGATCACATTCAGGAGACTAATTGGTCTATAATTAGATGGATCAGAGGGGTTGCCCTTTTTAAATATGGGAACAATTATAGCTAGTCCCCAATCTTTAGGGATTTCAGTTGTCTTATCTATATATGAAAATAGATTTGCAAGGACCGGGGCCCACCAGTTTATTTGCGCTTTCAGAAGTTCAGCGACAATGAAATCACTTCCTGGGGCTTTGCCAGATTTCATTTGTAGAATTAGCGAAGTGATTTCAGTTTCAGATGTTGGGGGCCATGGTGTATCATTATCTAAGGGGCTGTTAAGCGGCGCAGAAGGACGATGTTCCCTAAACAGCACTTTATAGTGCTCTTCCCATGAATTTGCAGGGATTATTGTGCCCTCATTAGGAGCTTTGGTTTGACTGGAGATAATTTTCCAGAAGTTGGAATTGTCTTTTTCTATTGACGCTTTTATGAGGGCCTGCCAGATGAGAGAGTCTGCGGTTCTTTTTTTGGTTTTTAATAACTCTTTGTAGTTCTTTTTTTTAAGTTGTAACTCCAATTTAGTGATAGGGTTAGGATTTTGCTGGAAGACCTTAAAGCATTCCCTGAGTATAAGTTTTGCCTGAGTGCATTCATGGTCAAACCATTTTTTGTTGGTAGGGGAGTCATTTTGGTTAGATCTTCTGGGTCTTGACAATAACGGTTGGAGTTTTCGGATTAATGTGTTATAATGGTCAATTGGGGAGGTCTCTTCAGTGTCGTTGGAAGTCAGATCAGCCCAGAGGAGTTGACCTTCCATTGATTGTGTCCAAATACCAAAATTGTTATTAACATAAGGGGACCATTTAATTCTGGATCTGCCTATTTGTTGTAAAGCGCTAGGATCAGGAGTCTGCGGGGCAAGCCCACATCTAGAGGGTTCCCAAAATTCAGTCCTTTTAAGATTTAGGGGTAAATGGTCACTTTCGGTTCTTATATCTACAGTAAATTCAATATATTCATCGAAGAGTTCTTGGGAGACAAGGATGTAGTCAATAACAGAATGCCTTAAGCCTGACCAGTAAGTAAATTGGCCAGGGCAGTCCCCCGAGGAGAGGCCGTTTAAAATAACAAGGTTTAATCTAAGTGCCATTAAAAAAAGACATGTACCAGCAAAATTGGTAACTGGGTCAAGTGAGTGACGCCTGAATAGGGGCCAATGTTCATCATTAGCATTTAGGGGACCCATTCCACTTTCCTTGATTAACTGTTCGTCTGAGTGGCCTAGCCTTGCATTAAAATCCCCACCAATAATTAAGGAGGCAGAGGGAAACTTATTTGAGACAAGGAGAATGCAGTCTTCCAGTTCGTTCCAGATGTTTTTAAGATCAGTTTGTTTCATAAGTGGGTGAATATAAACATTGATGCATATGATCTTAAAATGGGTGGAGAATATTTTAACGGCCAAAATCCATTTTTTACCGATTTTCAATTGGATAGGGGAGGCTCCTAGATCTGTCGATACGAAGGTGCTCAAACCTCCCGCCGGTCTTCCGCCTTTTGGGCCGATTGAGGCAGGGGAATGGAAAGCAAAGTAATTGTGTAGTTCGAAAGGATTTTGCATCCAGGTTTCTTGGAGCAGGATGATCTTGAACTGTGATACGTAGGTTAAAACGTCTTTGTCCCTTGTTTTCGATTGCCATCCAGCAACGTTCCAGGATAGTAGTAGGGGTGAGAGTCATTTTGTCTCTTCAATAGCATCTAGGGCTTTCCCGGGGTCGTGGAAGATGCAACCATTGGATGGTTGAGTCTCCGGTAATGTGATTAGGGGCGCCACAGAGATTTTGGCGTGGATTTCAGTTGGGCAGAGTAGGGGTGTGTGTTCTGCCGTGACCTGAGGAGATTCATGACCCATTTTTCGCTCCAAGTTAGGTGGAATATTTGCCTCTTTTGTGGGCGCTAGATCTTCAAAGTTGCGGAGATAGAGTAATAACTCATCTAGTCTGTCCGTTATCTCTGTTTGTTCGGCTTTTGGCAGATGGGAGAAGGAGACAAGTAATTCCTGCTCCATCGAATTCTCAAGATGAGTAGCCTTTGATAGGAGGGGCATGGGGGTCTCTGTCCAACTAATTAAGTCTGAGGGTGGAGAGGTAGAGCTCGTAGTAGATGGAATGCCCTCATTTTTAATTGCTTTCCTTTTAACTGGAGAGTAGGGAATAAGAGGGCAAATCTTAGTGTTGATAAAAACTCTTGTGATAAAAATTCTATAATTAGTCAGGTAGCTTCGTAGGGACATCATATAAGTTGGAAGCTTTTTAGAATCAAAGGTGAGCAGTATCCTCTGCATGTGTGGCTTGCTGTAAATGTGGACAGTGGATTTCAGATCGATGGAAAGAGGATCTACGCCCAGAAGCTCAGCTAGATGCCTTCTTGCGACATGTGTAGACGACCAGTTAACAACCTGACCTTTGAAGGGGAGGATAATTAAACAAAGTCTAGTGGCTTGTAACGAAAGATTATAGGAAGATATGGTGTGTAAATCTTCCATAGATTGTTCGTTTTCAGATTTGCAGCCAGTCTGCGGGGTTGAGCGTAATAGGGCAGGTACTCTGGGTGTTGGTTCAGCCCTATCCTCCGGTGAAACGTCTACAGGGCTGACATTAACTTTTGGGGATACAAAGGATGTAATCTTCTCTAAGGAGCCTTTGATGTCTCTTATGTATTTAAAGATACAGTCCACGGTTTTAGCCACTAGGTCTAACGTGGTAGAGTGTTCAAGCAGTAATTCAGAGAGATGGTTTGCTTGTTCTCCGATGCAGTCTTCCGCCTGAATGGGCATAGTTGGAACTTTTTTGGGGCCTTTTGGTCTCGTGATGGTGTTGTTTAAGGAGTTAATGGGTTGTTTAGTGGGTGGTTCCTTCGGTGTAATTTCCTTATCTATTATCTCTGCTAATGGCGAGAAGCTGTTCGAGGTCGGAATATTAAAAGTGTCCTTTGTTTTTCCATAGAAGAATTCGCTGATTTTGGTTTGCTTGGTAAGGGGCAAACATGCCATTTCCTCTAAGTCCTCAGATTCTCTGCAGCGTTTACCAACCCCCCTCCTCGCATCAGCAGGGCTGTCTAATTGCTGAGTCATCTCTCCCTTTGCCTCGCTCTTTTATCTTCCCTAAATTTTTCAAAGAGTCGAGGGAGTATTTTCCTTGAAAGTATCCTATTCAAGGAGGAGGAGTGTGCCAAAGGTTATTGGCATAACACTAAATTATGCTCCGTCTGTGCCTCCAGACTTGTGGTGGGAACAGCCCATGAATCTTCCTGTAAGCTCTTCGCAGTGTGATAAGATAGTCAATGCGGCTTTAAAGCTCCAAGATGAGTCAGGAAAGCGAAACGTGGGATAGAATGGGGTGAGGTGCTTAAATTTATCTGAGCTCAATATTCATTAAAATAGTCTTTAAAAGGAGTAAGAGAAAATAAAAAGATAAAATCAATGGGCTCACATTAGTAGAGTGCTGTCCGCCATCATACCGGAAGAGGAACTTTTTCGGCTAAAGGACTGCAGTTTTTAACATGGATTTGGAAGAAATTGGATCAGTTGCAACAGAAAATATGGACCATTGTGTCCTACTTGAGCAAACGGGGTAATTTGTTATTGATGAGGGGGTTTTGTAAGATGTATTTTCTGAAACTCAGTAAAACTTCCTTATTATTTTTGAAGAGGAAATCAGTTATGACCTGCGAGGTGCTAACGCTGAGCTCTCTTTATTTCTGAGTTCATCCAGTGATTGCAGGGTTCACTAGATAATAAGTCACTGCCAGTCAACAGAGCAAGGAGTCCCTCCCATTTGTTTCCAGCATCTGGTATTCTGAAATATGCTTTGTCTTGTGTTGCGAAGTCACACTGCCTGGGCTAGTGACATGGAGAGGTCATAGTGCTACGAACACAGCAGTTTGATTCGATCCCTGGAGACATATTCCACACAAATGGATGCCAACAATAATAGTTAGTTAATTACGTCATTTTGCAACAGCAGAAAGTTAGACAAATAACATAATATTTGATGGAAGATGACCTTGCACCTGAACAGAGACAGTACTGAATGTGAAAAGTACAGAACAGGAAATAAAGTTATGCCTTCTTACATCCCTACATGCAAATCATTAGGGATTTAAGCTCTGATCAGCTTGTTAGGGTGTGTTGGCAACATTTGCACTCGATACTATAGTCTATATAATAAAAATACCTTTATTGTCATTGTACAACCTGTGTACAATGAAATTAAACAAGCCTCCCCCCCCCAACACTCAGTCTCGTTGCACTCTGTGTGCTTATTGAACAACACACCACCTTTCAAGTCATTTTCGTTATGTTATTTTCTGTTCAACAGCCAAACAGCCCATGGATAAAAGCTAGTTTTTAGACCAGGGGTCAGCAAACTTTTTCAGCAAGGGGCCGGTCCACTGCCCCTCAGACCTTGTGGGGGGCCGGACTATATTTTGAAAAAAAAAAATGAACAAATTCCTATGCCCCCAGAGATGCATTTTAAATAAAAGCATACATTCTACTCACGTAAAAACACTAGACAGGCCCCACAAATAACCCAGAGATGCATTTTAAATAAAAGGACACATTCTACTCATTCTGAGTCCCGGACCGTCCGCGGGCTGGATTGAGAAGGCGATTGGGCCGCAGCCAGCCCACGTACCTTAGGTTGCCTACCCCTGTTTTAGCCTGTTGGTACAACTGATTATACTTCTATAATCAGAGGTGATGGCTGGGATGTGAGTCATCCCTGAGAATTTTTCTCGCTCTCCTAAGGCAACGATCCCTTGTGATGTCATCTAGTGGACTCAAGGGACAGCCCATGAAATCATGTGCTGTATTCACCACCCTCTGTAGAGACTTTCTGTTCGTCTCTGTTCATCTCTGGGTCCTTGTTCCCATCCTAACCATAAATCTCTGATCTCCTTTGAAAACTTAATAAAAACCCAGCATCAAAAACATTGGTGTCCATCATCTGCAAAATACTTAGTGAAACTCAGTTGGGAGAGTTTGATCACACAAAACAAATCGGGGATCGGACTTTGAACAATATGTGGCGCATTAATGACAAAATAAGGCATATGACCTGTTGCCTGCCAATGTCAATATTTGAGCTAATATTTGAGCTAATGCACAATATTTGAACTCAGTGTTGCTTATGTATATAGAGGTGAAAGGTAAAGGACCCCTGGACGGTTAAGTCCAGTCAAAGGCGACTGTGGGCTTGTGGCGCTCATCTCGTTTTCAGACCGAGGGAGCCGGCGTTTGTCACAGACAGTTTTGTGGGTCATGTGGCGAGCATGACTGAACTGCTACTGGCGCACGGAGGACCATGATGAGTGCCGGAGCACACAGAAACACTGTTTACCTTCCCGCCGCAGCAGTACCTATTTATCTACTTGCGCTGACATGCTTTCGAACCACCAGGCTGGCAGGAACTGGGACCGAGCAACGGGAGCTCACCCCGTCACGGGGATTTGAACCGCCGACGTTTTGATCAGCAGGCCCAAGAGGCTCAGTGGTTTAAACCACAGCGCCACCCACTTCTTATGTATATACATGTGTATAGGATTGTCCTCTTCCACTTTATTTAGTTGTTCAGATAATAAGCAGCTAGCTAGAGCTATTATTTATACTTCTTTTAGCCTGCCTCTGCTCCAAGCAGCTCTTTGCTTCATGCAAAATTTCTCCTTCCCCTCAACAACACTGCGAGGAAGGCTAAATTGAGCGGTGGCAACATAAAAGGTCTTCCAGTGAACTTCTTGGTGGAGCAGGAATTGTAGAAATATCCTCCTCCAAGTTTTGCCAGGGGCGTGTATGCATCCTAATGCTTGAATTCTTTTTCCCTGCAGGTTTCAGCCATGTGGCTCTACCTGGCTGCCCTGCTGGGGCTTTACTTCCTTCGCCGATGGTACCAGGAGAGACAGACGGTGGAGAACTTGACGGAGAAATATGTCTTCATCACGGGGTGTGACTCTGGCTTTGGAAACCTACTTGCCAGGCAGCTGGATGCCCGGGGCCTGCGGGTGCTGGCAGCCTGTCTCACGCAGAAGGGGGCAGAGCAGCTGGGCAAGGGCACCTCAGGGCGCTTGAAAACCACCATTCTGGATGTGAGCAGCACAGAGAGTGTGGCGGCAGCGACGGAGTGGGTGAAAGGGTGCATTGGAAGCAAAGGTGAATCTCTACCTTCCTTGTGGTGCCTCTGTGCTATTGGTGGGACCAGCGCGGGATTTACGTATAGGCTAAACAAGCTATAGCTTAGGGCCCCACTCTCTTGGGGGCCACAAAAATATAAAGGAAAACAACAACTGGATGTACATTTCCAAAATATAAGATAAAAAACAAATAAAATAAAACCTACATACAGCAACAGTGTTTTGGGTTGTGTAGGCTCCTATGATGTAAGTAATGGGCCCCGCCTGCTAGCCTGTTCTCTAAAATATCTCTGGTTTGCTCATATCTATATCAATTACTTTGATAAAATACATATTTTGTTATGTGCAAATGGCTTTAGATACCTATTAGGTCCATAAATTACCATATAGCATATATTCAAAGTCTCCTTCTTTGGCGGTCTTTAAGCAGAGGCTTGACAACCATATGTCAGGAGTGCTCTGATGGTGTTTCCTGCTTGGCAGGGGGTTGGACTCAATGGCCCTTGTGGTCTCTTCCAACTCTATGATTCTATGATTCTATTCAGCACAAAAAAACAGCTACTATTTGTTGTTGACAAAGGACGGCAGGACATATAAAGGGCCCCATTACCTTCAGTAGCTTAGGGCCATACCAAACCTAAATCCAGCCCTGGGTGGGACCAGGGATTAGAATTGCCTCTCTGTATTCATTTGTAGGCCACTTTCCCACAAAATTGTGCCCCAAGTGGCTCACAACATGTGAAATGAAGAATAAGCATAACAATTCAGAAAAAATAATAAAAGGAAGAATTCCATAAGTAAACACAAACAATCTATGCATGTGATTAGCTTATTTCCAACTTTATTGAGCTCTGCTAAGGTTGCCTAAGAGGATGAACATGCCTTCTTTCTTCACACAGGACTCTGGGGCTTGGTGAACAATGCGGGTATAGGGGTCCCAGCAGCTCCCAACGAATGGCTGACCAAAGATGACTTTGCAAAGGTGATCAATGTCAACCTTTTGGGGATGATTGATGTGACGCTACACATGGTGCCCCTGGTGAGGAGAGCCAGAGGGAGGGTGGTCAACGTGTGCAGTACGATGGGACGACTGGCCTGTTTTGGAGGTGGTTACTGCCCATCCAAGTTTGGTGCGGAAGCCTTCTCTGACAGCCTGAGGTAAAAACGAGCTCTGTAGTTTCTTCTTTTGCAACATGCAACCACCAGATGGGTCATTCCATATCAAGTGATCCAACTTTTTCACCCCATGGCACCCAATTATCTTCATAATTTGTACACTTGTTGATTGAACAAAACTAAGTTTATAACTGAATTTTTAATTTTTTATCTCATCCCATTTTTTAGTTATGAGGGTTTGAAATTTGAAAAAAATTGACAATTTTGGCCTTGCCAGACTACACAAAAACCTTAAAAGCTCAGACCAGAATTGAGATACGTCAAAAGCGAAAACACCAATCTCTTCAGAACTGCATGGGATTTAATATGATGTATGATGGACTTAGTTTAACATTAAAATTTAAGTTATAAAATTAATTTTTTAAAAAAACAATTTAAAAATATTTCCAATTTTTTTTCTTGGGATCTCAGTCGGATCACATTTTAAAATAATATTTGTACATACATGTCTGCCTTATTGGGTTCTAATTAGGATAAATGGGTCTTCTGTTATATTCTGGGAAATATAATAGATTAAACAAAATTTCAAACTATATTATCAGTTACTTCAGGCATTTCTTTAGAAAGTCATTCAATTAAAAGGTGTCTGAAAAGCTAACCAGGCTTTTCTTTTAAACGTGTGTTACAAAGCTGAGTGATAGCTTGCTATTGCATGATAGAATTAATGCTTTGAAAGAATTCTTGTTAGTACTTCATTTCATGAACATTACAACAAAATACATATCAAATAAAATTATGAAAAAATTAGGGTTTTTGAATTTGCAAGCCTGAGATCGGATGTGTGGCTCCCAGTCCACTTTTGCTGTCCATGCTCTAGATCAGGGGTCGGCAAGGTTTACCTAGCCTGGGTCGGTTCACTCAAGCAGAGATCCCTCCGTGGGCTGGGTCACGAGTGTGTGAGTGCGTGCCCATGATTTCCAGCATCTGCGCATACGTGATTTCTGGCACCGCGGGAGCGAGTGCCCGTGCCGCACGGAGCACGGGGACTCTCCGAGCGGGCGGCTCAGTTCATGGCCGGCTCGTGGGCTGGTTAAACAACCCCCGTGGGCTGCTTGTGGCCCATGGGCCTTAGGTTGCCGACCCTTGCTCTAGATGGTTTTGTCTAGGTCCTAGGCCAGCCTACCTGGCGGTGTTGCTGGTGTCACTTAGGAGAATACAATGCAATATCTTTATTGTCGTTGTCCCATACAGAACAATGAAATTGAAAATCTACATAAAATCTACATTCAAAACCCCCTAAAAACTCTGAAACCCCATTTTAAAATACAATATACTCCTATAAAGACTCCTTATACTGCGTTTAAAACCAGAATTGCATTTGGGTAGAAACTGTTTCTCAGGCGGCTAGTCTGGTCTTTTATAACCCTATACCTTCTTCCAGAAGGCAGAAGCTGAAAGAGATCATTTCCGGGGTGCGCACTATCCTGCGCTATCTCTGCAGCTTCAGAAATAGTGCTTCAGGTTAAGAACTTTGCTTCAGGATGAGAACAGAAATTGTGTTTCGGCGGTGCGGCGGCAGCAGGAGGCCCCATTAGCTAAAGTGGTGCTTCAGGTTAAGAACAGTTTCAGGTTAAGAACAGACCTCCAGAACGAATTAAGTACTTAACCTGAGGTACCACTGTACAACCATTGCTGTAGTGTTTAGTTGCTGGGCAGAGCAGGGCCAGGCTCACGCAAGAGGGCAAAAGATAGGGGACTACATTTCTCTTCTTTTCTCTCTCCTCCCCCCCCCCTTCTTTTCAAAAAGAAAGGTGTTCCTTTCCACGGATCCAAAAACTTGACCTGCAATATTACTGTGGCTCAGTAACAAATGATAATTCTTTACTTTTCTTCCCCAATTCAGGAGAGAGCTCCATCCTTTTGGAGTCCGAGTCAGCATAATTGAACCTGGTGGTTTCAAAACACCTATTTCCACAAAACAAGTAGAGCATTTTCAGACTGTATGGAGCCGGGTACCTTCTGACATCAGAGACACTTATGGGCAGCAGTACTTTGAGCAATGTGAGTAGAGATGGGGGAGAAAGCCAGTTCGATTTGCATTTTAATGCAGTTGTATCTCATTTACACTTCAAGAAACAATAAGCGAACTGACACACAGCTTTCCTTCCGAATTTGCACTCGCCAAAATTTCGCAATGCAGTCTGGAAGCACCTGAAGGTTCTTTTCTTTGGCATCCAAAATAGTTCCAGATGTTCCTCCTTTGATTTAGCTATCATAGGGAGGATGCTCAGAAGATTAAATTTGCCTCCTGTGTTGCTGCAGATCCAACTGTTCATTTGTTTGTTTCTCTCACACAGGTTGCAAATCGTTCCAACAACAACTTGATGGTTGCAGCGACAAGCTTCACCCGGTCACCGACAGCATAGAACATGCCCTGACATCCTGCTCCCCTCGCACTCGCTACTCTCCAGGCTGGGATGCAAAGTTCTTCTACCTTCCTGTCTCTTACTTGCCAACCACCATTGCAGACTATGTGTTGACCCGCTCTGGGCCCAAACCAGCACAAGCCGTGTAGATGACTGTGAAGAACAACATTACAGGTGGCCAAACAATCTATGGATGGAACATTGAATCTTTTAGGATCTTATTGAGATGCAGGCTTAGTAATCAGGAGCTGTAAAGAGAAGTGGTTTTATTTTTCTTTGATTCTCTACTATTGGCTGATCTAGGAATAAGCCCCATTGAACGCAGTGCAACTTACTGTAAGTCTGAGTGGACATGCATTGTATCCTTATACAGTGGTACCTTGGGTTAAGTACTTAATTCATTCCGGAGGTCCGTTCTTAACCTGAAACTGTTCTTAACCTGAAGCACCACTTTAGCTAATGGGGCCTCCCGCTGCCGCCGCGCCGCCGGAGCATGATTTCTGTTCTCATCCTGAAGCAAAGTTCTTAGCCTGAGGTACTATTTCTGGGTTAGCGGAGTCTGTAACCTGAAGCGCATGTAACCTGAAGTGTATGTAACCCGAGGTACCATTGTAGTTCCTTGGAGTGAGGGAAAGATGTGCTCCCCACAAACCAACTGGAATGAATGCCCAAGTAAAGCTGGTTATAATCTAAACTACGTGTAAGCTTTGTGCAGGCAAAGTAGGTCATCTGTAGGCCAACAGGCAGTCCCAACATTCCTCTGTTCCAGCAATTGCCGGGACATGTCTGCAGTACACAAACTCAGGCAACCTTAGACCCAAGCCGTAGGGCTAAGCAGCACAATGTGAGCTTATAAAAATTGAAGGATGGGTGTTGCATAAGCACTGGTGTCATCCGTTTATCAACCTGGTGGTCTTTCCGTGGGGCCTATACATCCCTTCACCCCCCGCTGTTCCCCCCTCAACATGAATCTTCTGGTTATCCTTCCGCCTTCCTTGAAACATACCTAGATCTGTACTAAGCAGGAAGAACTGTCTTCACCACTCCTTTCAGTTCTGAATGGTTTCAGCACTCCATTGGGCACCAATTCCACTGTCCATTAATTGACACCCACACTGTGTGTTTGAAAGGCAGCCTGGGAAGTGTAGTTTAAGGGTGCTGGAAATTGTGGTTCTGTGAAGCCAGCTCTCTTAGCAAACCCCAGAAGCCATGGCTATTTAGAGGGCTCTAAATGTATTCTGTGGGTGTAATGTATGTTAATGGGCTTATAATATTATTATTGCTGTTATAAGATAAATAATAATTGTTTTGTTCGTTAGACTTCATCATGATGGCCCACTTGCTTCTTGTCCCCTGAGGTAGAACCAACATTCTGGTACAGGTATGGATACCTGGCTTTCCTTTGCCTCCGGTCGCCTTACCTTTACTCGGAGGGCTGAGGGCTAGGGCACCAAAATTTCCCATCCCCACAATGGCCTTTAGAAATGATTGCTCTGCTGAAACACCAGCAAATTCTATTTATCATTTTGCACAAGACCCTGGCAGCACACCAGTCCTTCCTGCTTCCTGCCAGTAAATGACTCATTTAGTGTTGGGCCATTCAGTCCAGGAAGAAGTCTTAGAAAGAGTGGCTGATAGGATTAATATGTGCAATTACAACTTTTTGGAGAATTACAGCTTTGGGCTGTAATGACAGCCAAGCCAACCTAAATAAATGGAAGCGCTTTATGTAACTTACTGGATCAGCTGATTGGAAGCAGAATGAAAGTCGTAAAAAAAATGGGGACACAAATTTTGAACTGCCGTAGACGGGCATTCAGGTTTTAAGAAGCGCATTATATTTCTAATGAATCTTTCCAGATCTAGCAAGAGGGGGAGCATTCATATCTATTATTTCCATCTGAAATCACTGTAAAACATTGCATAAGAAAATGGAAGCATGCACAAATATATAAAATTGCAGGGAAAGAAAATAGGAAAACCAGACACATAAATAGATAAAACCACTTTCTAGCTACTTTTGCCTCATCCGAAACAGAATGCTCATTACATTTTTGCAGGCGCAGGAGGATTGTAGACTAGCTTGTGTGCTGTCTTTTGTTACTTGACACAAAACACAATAATAATATATTTCTGGAGTTACCACATCTTGTAGGCTTGGGAGCTCTTCTGGTACAGTAGCTGGAATAGTGGATGGATCTGAGGTGGAAAGACCTGGCCTTGGTTCCTCCGCCTGATTTTCCTTGCTTTGTTGTACTTCTGTGCCTCCTTTCATTCAAATGAATCTCAAAGAGGTTTACAAACCATAAATAACAGTAAGTTAATGAAACACAGTATCACAAATACTTAGCTATGAAGTGTTCATGGGTGAACTTGCACCTGTTCCTAACTCATAGATAATGGATGATAAATCCATTCCAAGATATTCCCTCTTAGGATGCTATTCTATTTTTTTTTGGTACCTTGGAAAGCTCCGAGTTACCACAATAACCTTCACCCCACTCTGGTATTGGTGTTGTGGTTTTGGCTGCAGATGCATGAATTGAATCTATAAGAAAGAACGATATGGTATGCACTGTGTCACATAAATGGGCCATGCTGAGCATTTGCTTTAGGATCTAGCAATGATAATAGGGACGTGGGTGGCACTGTGGGTAAACCACAGAGCCTAGGACTTGCCGATCAGAAGGTCGGCGGTTCGAATCCCCGTGATGGGGTGAGCTGCTGTTGCTCAGTCCCTGCTCCTGCCAACCTAGCAGTTCGAAAGCATGTCAAAGTGCAAGTAGATAAATAGGTACTGCTCCAGCGGGAAGGAAAACGACGTTTCCGTGCACTGCTCTGGTTTGCCAGAAGCGGCTTAGTCATGTTGGCCACATGTCCCGGAAGCTGTACACCGGCTCCCTCAGCCAATAAAGCGAGATGAGTGCCACAACTCCAGAGTCGGCCACGACTGGACCTAATAGTCAGGGGTCCATTTAACCTTTAAATAGTTGGAAAAAGCACCTTTACCTTTACCTTAATGATAATAGGGGGGGAAACCTGTAGCCCCAGCCTCTACCCCTTTTTCTTCAACCACACTGGTTTAGCACTACTTTACTCCCATTTTTGGCCATGCCACACCTTTTCTTTAAATAAACAGAAGTATTCTCATACTGTATATATTCTTGCAAAGACACTGGTAAAATGTGGGCTGGATGAGATAACTGTTAGGTGGATTTGTATCTGGTTGACTGACCAAACCCAAAGAGTACTCATTAATGGTTCCTCATCTTCATGGAAAAACATGCCACAGGGTTCTGTCCTGGGCCCGTTGTTCAATGTCTTTATAAATGACTTGGAAGAAGGGATTGAGGTGATGCTAATCAAATTTGCAGATGACACTAAACTGGGATGGGTAGCTAATGCCGCAGAAGACAGAATTCAAGACGACCTTAAGAGATTGGAGCACAGGGCCAAGACTAACAAAATGAATTTCAGTAGGGACACATGTTAGTTTTGGCCCTGTGCTACCCCTCCCAGTTTGGTGTCATCTGCAAATTTAATGCACCAACATATTAAGATGGGGGACGCCTAGGTTGCTAGAAGGACATGCCAAAAGGATTTAGGGTTCTTAGTAGACCACAAGCTTAATATGAGTCAACAGTAGTATGCAGCAGCAAAAAAAGCTCATATTATTCGATCCTGCATCAACAGAAGTCTAGTGTCCTGATCAAGAGAAGTAGGACTCCTGATCTATTCTGCTTTGGTCAGACCACACCTGGAGTCCTGGGCACCACTATTTAAGAAGGACATTGACAAGCAGAAACGTGTGTAGAGGAGGGCAACCAAGGTGATAAAGGGTCTGGAAGCCACGTCTTATGAGGAATGGTTGAGGGAATTGGGTATGTTTAAACTGGGTAAGAGGAGACTGAGAGGAGATATGATAGCCATACAGTGGTACCTCGGGTTACAAACACTTCGGGTTACAGACTCCGGAAGTAGTACCTCGGGTTAAGAACTTTACCTCAGGATGAGAACAGAAATCACGCGGTGGCAGCGGGAGGCCCCATTAGCGAAAGTGGTACCTCAGGTTAAGAATGGTTTCAGGTTGAGAATGGAACTCCGGAACGAATTAAGTTTGTAACCAGAGGTACCACTGTATTCAAATATCTAAAAGGCTGTCACATGGAAGATGGAACAAGCTTGTTATCTCCTGCTCTGGAGGCTTGGACCTGAACCAATACTTCAGTTATCAGGAAGAACTTTTCTGACAATAAGAGCTGTTTGACAGTGGAATGGTCTCCCTTGGGAGATGATGGACTCTCCTTCCTTGGAGGTTTTTAAGCAGAGGTTTGATGACCACCTGCATTATATGATCTAGTTGAGACTCCTGTGTTGCAGTGGGGTGTCCCTTCCAGCTCTATAATTCTGTGATTCTGCGATTCTATGTGAAGTATCACTGAACATGTTCAGAGTGCCTTTCCTTCAGCACACCAGATGAATGAGCACAGGAATGGATGATACATTTTCCTAAAAGCTAAACAGAAAACACACACTTTTTGGGGTATGCTGCGTTAGTCAGTAAACAGCCTAAAATATTTTAAATGGGTAAAATGTCCACATTAAGAACCTATTGAATATGCATGCTTACTGTTGTTTAAATCAATATATTTGTATTAAAGATTTCTTAGTTTACAAAAAGACGTGCATTGTCTCTTTTTTCAAGTGGTGTTTTCCACAGATCAGTTTCATTTGTTGTGAGACATTAGTGTTGCATGCAGGTTGGGAAGAAAAGGGGGAAAGGGGGAGGGTGGTGGTGAGTGGAGTGGGGTGGGGTGGGGTGTGGTGGTTATGCTTCTTTTCTACTTAGTGTGTGTGTTGGGTTTTGTTTCAGCGTCACTTGTGTGGGTTCTCTTACTATTCACTTGTTATATTTCCTTGGTGGTGAGAGAGGTGGCCTAGGGTGGGGTTGGTTGTCTTTGGTTGGCTGTTGTGAGATTTGTTTATGTGTGTGAGTGTGTGGGGGTGGGTGTTTTGGATCAGGTTAGCCAGATTGATTCATATGCTGTCGGTGGATTCTTGTTGTTGTCTTGTTGGGCTAAGTAAGTGATAAAGGGAAACCATACCGGGGTGAAGGCATCTTCTTCTATTTGTCCCCATGTCAGTTTCAGTTTATTGGTTAGCTTTTCTAGTAAGGCTGTTTCCCATACAATTTGATACCATTGGTCCATGCTTATTCCTGACAGGTCTCTCCAGTGTCTGGCTATGATGCTTCTGGCTGCTGAGAGCAGGTGGATTCTGAGTTCTTTATATTGTGTGGGCATTATTGTCTTGGAAGATGTTGAGTAGGACCTGTTCTGGGAAGACTTCTAATACTTGCTTAGTTAGTTTGCATATTTCTTTTATGCAAAATGTCCAGAAGAGTTGTATTTTGGGACATTTCCACCACATGTGGAGGTATGTGCCTGTGGAGGTGCATCCTCTCCAGCATTTTGGTGAGGCTCCTGGGCGTATTAGCGTATTAGTTTCCGTGGTGTTAGGTACCATCTGTAAGTGAGTTTCAGGGTGAGGTTTTATATATATATAGGTGAGATGGATTTAAAGGGGGGTTCTAGTCCATTGGGTGGGGTTAATTCTCATAGCCTATGTCGTCCTCCCATCGTTTTTTGATTACGTCGAGGGGGTTCATGGGTTTTTAGAGCAGTATTTTGTATATTATGGATACTATCCCCTTGCCGTATCCCTTTGTTGTTAGGAGGAGGTTTTCAATGGTTGTCAAGGGCCTAGTTGCTGCTGATTTTACTACTGGATTGTTTAAGAAGGTATGTAATTGGCGGTGTGTTAGCCAGGGCATTTGGGTGTCCCCTAGTTTGTCTTGTATTTCTTGTGTCAACGTGGGTTTGTTATATTTGTAGAAGTCTGCTAGGAAAGCCAAAGGCTTGAATATCTTGTAGTCTTGGTTTATTAATGAGATTGGGTGGTATGATTCTTCTTTGACCCTGCCTTTGAGTGATTTTGGGACAGAGACTATCTTGGAGGAGGTCCAGGTTTTAAGAATGGGGTCCCTTTTTATGATGTCATTGAATAGGCAGGTCATAGAGGGCATCAGGGGTTCTTTGAATTTCTTAATAGAATTCTGCTGTAAAGCCATCTGGGCCTGGGGCTTTGTGTGGTTTTAGGTTTTTGAGACCGTAAATATTTCCTCTGGGGTGATAGGACTGTCCATAAATTCCTGTTCCTTATCAGTTAAGGTTGCCATGGTCAGTCCTGCCAGTATTGATAAGAACAATCTATTTGTACTATTTATAAACACATGTTGTTGTTGTTTTGTTGTTAAAGACTGAGCTATCTGGAAAGCTTCCTCAGTCAGGGAAGGAATACTCAGAGAGAAGCCAGTTGTTTTAACTCTTCCCCACTAGGGGGCAGCAGCAGCTCATGCATGTGTAGGTTCTCGTTTGTAAGTCCTAATTCACAAGTACTCTGTGCTAATGAATCGGCGACTCTTCCACAATTTGTTATTATGCACTCTTAACAGCAGTTATGTATTTCCAAGCTAAATTGATATCTGGGCTTACATCCGCTGGGCTGAGGGAGAAATCCGGGTTAAAAATGCCCCGGTGTGGCAGGCAAGGAACAGATTTTTTAAAGGAAATCTCTGATTTCAGCTTAATTACTCTGTGCATGGGACGCGGGTGGTGCTGTGGGTTAAACCACAGAGCCTAGGACTTCCCAATCAGAAGGTCGGCGGTTCAAATCCCCGTGATGGGGTGAGCTCCCGTTGCTCGGTCCCAGCTCCTGCCAACCTAGCAGTTTGAAAGCACGTCAAAGTGCAAGTAGATAAATAGGTACCGCTCCAGCTGGAAGGTAAACAGCGTTTCCATGCGCTGCTCTGGTTTGCCAGAAGTGGCTTAGTCATGCTGGCCACATGACTCGGAAGCTGTACCGCGGCTCCCTCGGCCAATAAAGCGAGATGAGTGCCGCAACCCCAGAGTCGGCAACGACTGGACCTAATGGTCAGGGGTAGCTTTACCTATATAACTGGCAGACCTTGTTGACAAGCTTCAACAGGCAAAGGAAAGCACCAGGAAAGAGAATGTGTGCATTTCTATGGAAGGCATATGTATGACGTGCAGAGGCGATTTTAGGGTAGGGCGACCAGTGCAGTCACCCTGGGTGCCACACTGCAATGTTGTCGAATGGAGCATGTGGCGTGTGTGCCGACTCTTAGCATTGCCAAGTCCAGCTGTTGGCTGCATCCACTCTGATGAGCTTGCAGGTGCCCTTAAGAGCATAAGAAGAGCCCATCTGGATCAGGCCCATCCATTCCAGCCTCCGGTTCTCACAGTGGCCAACCAGATGCCCAAAGGAAGCCCCCAAGGAGGACCTACACACAGCAGTCCCCAGCTGTGATTCCCAGGATCACCCATGGCAGCAGAACCCAGCCATTCTGGCCAGCAGCCCTTGATAGCCTTCTCCCTCATGATCTTTATCTCACCCTCTCTTAAAGCAATCCACGCTGGTGGCCGATGCTCCCTCTGACCCTTGCAGTGTGTGGTTGACGTTGGCTGTCCTGTGTTTGGGTCTTTGAGTAGTCTAGTAAATCTGTATCTTCTGGTCTGGAAGGACCTGAAGAAGAAGAAGAAGAAGAAGAAGAGTTTGGATTTGATATCCCGCCTTTCACTCCCTTTAAGGAGTCTCAAAGCGGCTAACATTCTCCTTTCCCTTCCTCCCCCACAACAAACACTCTGTGAGGTGAGTGGGGCTGAGAGACTTCAGGGAAGTGTGACTAGCCCAAGGTCACCCAGCAGCTGCATGTGGAAGAGCGGAGACGCAAACCCGGTTCACCAGATTACGAGTCTACCACTCTTAACCACTACACCACACTGGCTCTGGTAGGAAGCATGACGATTCCTTGCCCAGATCATTCTCCAAGCATGAACAGAGGGGCTCAAACATGAAGGCCTAGAGACACACTCTACCCCTCACTTCCCCAGCCCCATGCAACAAAAGAGCTCTTTCATCATCTCTCTGGCAGGCATAATGCTCGGCCTCTTGCTCACAAGAATTATACATACCTGCAGGCGAAAGAATAGCAATGGAGTCCTCAAGCTGAGCATGACTCAGGTTAGCTTAAATAGATGGTTGATATTCTCCTGTGGGATGAATGTGGTAATTTGGGTTTCAATCAGCCTCTTGCTTTTTCCACCAGGCCAATGAAACCGTCAGCGGTGATGATAAAAAAAAATTAAATGACCACTTTCAATTTCATCTGTACCAAAGTGCTCAGGAAAGATGTAACTTAGAGGCAAATGTTCTGCCTCTTTTTTTAACTCTCTCTCTCAAGAAAGGAGATGAAGCCTAAAGGCTGCCTAGAAAACCTTGAGCCCTGATCCAGCAAAGGTTTGTTGTACGTGACTAACCATGAATTGGTAGCATATTTACTCGGAGGTATGTCCAGTGGTGCCAACTCCCTGGGAAGTAGCATGCAGAAGGTTGCAGGTTAAACCTCATTGCTTTCCATGGCTAGGATTGGCAACATTTCCATATCAGTGCTCTGAAGAAGCGTGCATGCACACGAAAGCTCATACCAATAACAAACTTAGTTGGTCTCTAAGGTGCTACTGGAAGGAAAATTTATTTTATCTTGTTTCAACGTTTCCATATGTTCATTTCATTGTATCCCACTCTTCCTTTAAGAAGCTCACAGTGTGAGGGGTTAAATAACCACTGAGCCTAGCGCTTGCCGATCAGAAGGTCGGTGGTTCGAATCCCCGCGACAGGGTGAGCTCCCGTTGCTTTGTCCCTGCTCCTGCCAACCTAGCAGTTTGAAAGCACGTCAAAGCACAAGTAGATAAATAGGTACCGCTCCAGTGGGAAGGTAAACGGCCTTTCCGTGCGCTGCTCTGGTTCGCCAAAAGTGGCTTAGTCATGCTGGCCACATGACCCTGAAGCTGTATGCAGGCTCCCTTGGCCAATAAAGCGAGATGAGCGCCGCAACCCCAGAGTCGGCCACGACTGGACCTAACGGTCAGGGGTCCCTTTACCTCCCATTTTAGACTCATAGAATTGTAAAGTTGGAAGGGCTTCCTTGACCAACTACATTCTTTGTAAGGCTCCCCTGTGGGGCTCAGGAGCCCAGTTATGTCCCCTCTTGCCTGCAGAGCTGGCAGCTTCTCGTCCTTTTTCGAACACCCTCCCTTGTGGAGTGTTCCTTTAGCCTCCTCTCTTCTCCCCTCTCCTTGGGAGTCCTCAGAGCAGGCCCTCTGCTGCCCCTGGTTTTTAAGCTGCGCTCACCACTCGAAAAAGAGGTGCCTCTTCACACTGCCCCATAGGGGCCTGGGAAGAGGATACCCCCAGTCTTGGTGGCTCATCCGAGATTGGCCATAGGTGAATGGGAGGCCAGCAACTTACCTCAGGTGGCAGCAGTGGGCACTCAGCTCCCAGGCAGGCCTTGCACACAGCAAGCAAAAGAAAGGTCAGCACTGTGCCTGTCTGTCTGGCCTCCAGCTAGTCTGTCCATTCCCAACAGCAAGGGCTGGTGGATTGGCTGACTGGGCTCCCTCACCCGCTTGCTTGCTTACTCCGAGGCCACCTCAGCTCCTGGAAACCAGCACCCCCCAGCCAGACCCATTCGCTTGGGGAGCTTGTAGCCAGGGCTCCTGCAACAAACAGCCACACAAGCCTTTGGCAGGCAGAGACACAAGACGGCATCAGAGGAAGGAGGGAAGGAAAGTGGGATGGAGGCCAGTGTTGCCCGCAGCACCCCTGTCCATCATTCAAGGCACCCCAGGGTGCCACGGCACACTGGCTGGAAACCACTGATCTAATCCAACCCCACGCAATGCAGGAATCCTGCACACAGCCAACCCTGGGTGAGCTCGAACCACCAACCTTCTGGTTAATAGCCAGACCCATTGCACCACTGGGGGACATGACTGGTCTAAAGTCACCCAATAAGATTCATAGCTATGGGCTGGGATTTGCACCCACATATATCTGTGGTCTAACGCCAATACTTTAGCCACCATGATAGGAAGATCTTAGTACCTGTGTTGATTTTAATGCCTCTGTCCAGCTATGCGGTATTGAGACAGTTCAATATATTCTGGTGCCTAGGACAGATTGCTTCAACAATATATTCCTTCTCCCTTGTCCCTCCATTCCTGCATGAGTGACAGAATTCCAGAGGTTTTCCAGCTGTCTGGGATTGTTCACCCGGTAGAGCATGAGATTCTTAATCCCAGGGTTGTGGGTTCGGGTCCCACGTTGGGTAAAAAGATTCCTGCATTGCAGGGGGTTGGACTAGATGACTCCTATGGTCCCTTCCAGCTCTATAGTTCTATGACTTTAACTTCCCTTAAGGTGTGTTTTGCATGGCTGGGAAGACCCACTTTCTGGCCAAAAAAATCCAAAGAGGAAAATCTCAAGTGTTTTTCCCAAGACCCCTGTTAGCAAGAGATCATTCTGACTCTCCCTGCTCCCAGGCCTTTGGGGTGCTCAGTACAGAATGAATTCTGCCAGTTTCTTTCCAGGGAGCCTGGATTCTGACAGTCACCTCAACCACCTGCATCAATCTTGTGTCCCACAAACCCACACAGGGCCAATTAGATGGACCTCATGCAAATCGACCTGGTTGCCTGACACTCTTAATAGGTTGGTTTATCCAGTGGGAAGCAAATGTCCCAAGGGAATAAATATTTTATCATTCAGTTCTTCCTCTTGACTTCCAGTTGGCTGATGGTCTCCTTTTCAAAGCTCTTGGGGTGTGTTGGGCATAACGCTATAATGAGATAGGGCAATTGTTTTTAGGTCCATTGTTTTTCTGAATGGGAAAGGAGGCTTGTTTCTTTGTTTGTTTTCCCAATAATGATCCTCCACACTCTGGACTGCTTTAATTGCTGGATAATTAAGCTTTCATAGATCGGGGAGAGGGATGATTAAGGTGGTAAACTGAGTTCTCTTTCTGCACAAAGGCAGCAAAATGATTGGGATGCACGCTAGAAATAATGCCAGCTTATTTCCCAACCAGGCAGGCTTAAGCAGTATGTGGACCGAGAATTCCCAGAAGTACAAGCTGGATTTCGAAGGGGCAGAGGAACCAGAGACCAAATTGCAAACATGCGCTGGATTATGGAGAAAGCTAGAGAGTTCCAGAAAGACATCTACGTCTGCTTCATTGACTATGCAAAAGCCTTTGACTATGGAAGTGAGAGCTGGACCATAAAGAAGGCTGTTCGCCGAAGAATTGATGCTTTTGAATTCTGGTGCTGGAGGAGACTCTTGAGAGTCCCATGGACTGCAAGAAGATCAAACCTCTCCATTCTTAAGGAAATCAGCCCTGAGTGCTCACTGGAAGGACAGATCGTGAAGCTGAGGCTCCAATACTTTGGCCACCTCATGCGAAGAGAAGACTCCCTGGAAAAGACCCTGATGTTGGGAAAGATGGAGGGCACAAGGAGAAGGGGACGACAGAGGACGAGATGGTGGGACAGTGTTCTTGAAGCTACCAGCATGAGTTTGACCAAACTGCGGGAGACAGTGGAAGACAGAAGTGCCTGGCGTGCTCTGGTCCAGGAGGTCACGAAGAGTCAGACACGACTAAACAACTAAACAACAACAATTTCCCAACTTGGGTCCTGTGACTGCAAACTCTGTGTTCAACTTTTTATGGTATAAAGCAGGGGCAGTCAACAGGGTGCCATCCTTCCCTGACCATCTGGTATAGGATGGCTGTAGAGCAGGGTTGAGGAAACAGTGACCTTCCAGATATTGTTGGACTCCATCTCCCAACAGCAAGGCCAATGGTTAGGTATAATGGGAGTTGTAGTCCAACAATATCTGGCTTATGCAACTTCACCTGTTTCTTCTGCTTACCCAACGAAGCCTAAGTCTTCACCAGTTGAAGTTCTGCCTGTCAAGCCAGCATGAAAAGTACTGGAACTGGTGTCCATGAACATCTGGAGGGCCACACCAGGCCCCGGTCCCTGGACTAGATGACATTTGATGTCCTTTTCAACTCTATAGATTCTCTAAGGACAAAATTCTGTTTTGTAGTGCAGACACAGCCTGGAAGATATACTTGTGGATTCTCCTCTTTCTTCATCTGTTCTGGGTGACGGTAGAACACACTCTTCTCTTCAGGTTTACACATGTGTGCATAAGGTGGGATCTGCCCTCTGCCTGCCTCCAATCCAGATCTAGGCTTCCCATAACACTCTGTTCAGCACAGTGAAGCCCCATGTGGATCCTAACCTAATTATCCTCTGCAATTACTATTCCACAGCTGGAGCCCATTGTCACCTGCCTCCCAACCAATAAGAGGCTCAGTGCTGGTGGGGTGCTACCAGCCAGCTGTGTTCATTCCTGTGATGCCAACTAGAAGCTGGGAAACAGCTGTGACTCTCTTGGTAGCCAGAGCTCTGCATCCAGCGATAACATATTGAGCTTCCTTCATGCTTGGTCAGAAGAGAAGCAACCCAGCAAGCTACACATTTGTCAGGTAGTTGGTTTCCAGCCCTGACTATGGGTTGACTACTAGCACAATTTATTCCTCAGGAACTGCTTTCCTCTGTCGGTTTTTGCACTTCTTGCTAATTTCAGTTTTTCAACAGTAGCATTGTTTCAAAGATTTGGGAAAGAAGCCGTGCCGGCCTATTGGCAAAAACATCCTTTGCTCTACTGCTTTCTGTTTTGAGCAGCACAATTCAAGATGGGAAGGATTCTGAAAAGAGCTCCTAAGAGGAATGGCTTACCTCAGCACAAAATGTCCATGAGAACAAGGGCCATCACCCATCACTAAAGAGAATATTTGTGGTTGATGAATCATTTGCCTTTAAACTAGTTGAAGTAATTTATTTATTTATTTATTAAATGTATGTACTGCCCTTCATCAAAAGATCTCAGGGTGGTTCACAAAATTGATTTAGTACCACTTAGAATCCTAGAATAATAGAGGTGGAAGGGAACCTGAGGATCATCTCCAGCGGTTCTCAACCTGTGGGTCCCCAGATGTTGTTGGACTACAACTCCCATCATCCCTGAGCTCTGGCCTTGCTAGCTAGGGGTGATGGGAGTTGTAGTTCAACAACATCTGGGGACCCACAGGTTGAGAAAGGCTGATTCTAGTCCAACCCCATGAAATGCAGGAATATGGCTATTAAATTACAGTCTATTTTTGACTTGTGCTTGTTGGACTTCTTCTTGGGGGTTCCAGAGAAGCGACAGCATGATATTGTGTGTTTCTGTGCACATGCGCAGGAACACAATGGACCGCAGGAACCCCCCAAAAAAGATCCACAGCAAAGGAGGACATGTGCAAGGGGATGGAGAAAGGGGTGGGCAAGAAGGAAGTAAAGCTGGACAGCAGGGAATGGGATATCACACATTTTCAGAGTAAGGTATGGCCTGAGGACCCAAAATCCTGGACAAAACTTGTGGTAGTACTGCAAGTGGAAGAAAACACAGGATAAACGCAAGTGTGGATAGGCCCTCAGAACAAGGGTCAAATATTATTTTCTGAGGTGCACAGAGCAATCAAAAGGGCTGGGAGAATCTGTGGGGGAGGAACTGCAGACCCAAAGCCCTGTTGTGTTTATAGTGGCAGGGCAGGGGGCAGCAGAATTTTCCTTGTAATTGATTTTGGTTTTCTTTTTCTATATATAATTTTTATTAAATTTTCTTTTTTACAATTTAAAATACTCATTCTACATCCTTAAGACTTCCCTTCTCTTTCCATGGTTCATTTTACATTTCATAAATCCTTACATATTTTACAAAAACTATACCATTCAGTATTCCATTTTTGCATCCATCAAAACTTGCTTACACTGTTGAATTTATCTTAATGCTTCCAGTGTTTTCAGCCGTACACAGTTTTCCCCCATATATTCAATAAACATTTTTCAATCTTCTTTAAACGTATGTTCTTCTTGTTCTCTTATTCTATATGCGAAGTCTGTGAGTTGTGCATATTCTGTCAACTTAAGTTGCCATTCTTTAGTTGGAACCTCACTCGATTTCCATTTTGGGGCTAACGAAACACCGGCTGCAGTAGTGGCATACATAAATAACCTTTTCTGGCAACTCTGGGAATTGTAGCTCTTGGAGGGGAACATGGGTGTCTGTCTGTCTTGGATCAAATATATATATTTTTCCTGTGCATGATTATAATAGAAACTGATACCGGCCTTTGTCACCCCTGCAGATCTTGGTCTTAGTTTAAGGGAAATTGGCAGGCAACCAGCTGTTATTATCCACACATGCAAAACGCTTTTCTTAACATGATTATTATTCCCATTTCTCAAATGGAAAACAGAGGTTGAGAGATCTGGCATGTCTCAGGGCCATGGAGACTGACCTCTCTTGGACAAGATTTTTTATTTTTGCAGTGGTACCTCGGGTTAAGAACTTAATTCGTTCTGGAGGTCTGTTCTTAACCTGAAACTGTTCTTAACCTGAGGTAATGAGGCATCTAATCATAGCCTGCATTTTTATCAAGGCTTATAGTTTGATTAGGGTCTGTATTTTAAAATGAGCTTAAAGATTTTCAAATGTTTTATGCCAGGCAGAAGACCAGCTGCCTAAGTACTTTGGCAAGATGTTTATCCTCCTGGACAAGGGGCCCCCTGATTTATAGCAGAAAACAATTCTCAAAGTCGTAAAAAAGGGAATTACAGGCTGGGAGCAAGGTTACATTGACCCTACATAATTAAGAGTTGGTAAATAGTAAAATAAAACCCTGTGCCTCCCATTAAATTTGAGTCATATCTTCCTAAGGTTAAAGGCCAAGAGCAAATGGAAAAGAAAGCAACTGGCTGGAGAAGGGGAGTAAACAGAAGAAGAGGCTTTTTTCCTATTTTATTTTGAGGCTGTAAACTATTCCTTCCTTTTGCTTTGAGAAGGTTTATTCTTCTAAAAAGCTATCTATGATAATGTATGAAATATACTGGCTTAAATGTAATTATGCAAAGGATCTAGAAAGAAAGAAATGTTAAATTCTTATTTCATAGAGTCATATTGCTGTAGGAGACCAGAGGGGCAAACGAGCCCAGCCCCCTGCCAGACAGGAGACGCCATCAAGCACTCCTGACATATGGTTGTCAGGCCTTTGTTTTAAAGACCTCCAAAAAAGAGATCTTTCATTGATGATGCATGAGAATGTGAACCCAAGATCTCTGACATCTGTTTAAGATAAAAATTTAAAACTATTAACCATCTGTTTTGGAGGGCAATAGGGCAAGGAGGGCAAGAGGTGAGCTGGTAATTAAGGTTCCTTGTTGAGACAAATGTAAGATATATGACTACTTATTTGTCATTTATAGATAGAAGAATATATAGCTTTTTGTATCCCATAAAAGGCAATAGGAAATGGGTGTATCTTTTAGGATTGGTTATAACAATCAGCCAATAGGAAATTCAACCAGGCTGATTGGACAGAGGCAGCCAAAGGAGGAGCAAGGGGGCTGGGCTGAGGGAATATAAGTGCTGGCCATAATGGCAGGAGACCAGGCCAGAGCTTGGTAACCATATACCACTGTGCCTCTCATTTATTTGTCTGACAAATAAATTATTATTTTAATTTCTCTATTGCTGCGTTGAATATTTCATTCCAGCTAAGCGTTAACCACAAGCAGGGTGCTACAGTATCACTTTAGCTAATGGGGCCTCCTGCTGCTGCCGCACCGCCGGAGCACAATTTCTGTTCTCATCCTGAAGCAAAGTTCTTAACCCAAGGTACTATTTCTGGGTTAGCGGAGTCTGTAACCTGAAGCGTCTGTAACCCGAGGTACCACTGTATTTCTCAAGGTCCCCCTTGGGAGGCAATGTTTGGTCTCTCTGTCGTGCCAGTGGCAGGATGTTTTCTCAAGAGTTCTTTCAATCCAGGTGCAAGAGTCTCCTATTCCCTCCCTGAGGTCAAGAGGAAATGGTGTACAGCAGACACATTTATATAGTGTGCTGAGAGCCTGAGTGGGAGAGCGCACCAGATCCCTCTGAATATGCAAATAGCTCTAATGGCACATTAGTAACCCCTCCGGCTGCTACGTGCCATTAAAAATGATTGCAAAAATGACTGCTTTTAGGGAAGAATTATAACTCCTCTCCTGCTTTGCAAAATACCTGCCTGATCCCATCAACCCTTCTTGTGCTTAGAGAAGCATTCAGTTCTAGCACGACTTTTCCAGCTTCGTGTTTTCGCTTATGGGATGCATTTTCTCAGGATCTCCACACGCTGCTCTGCCCCACCTTGCTGTCAAGATTTAGCAGATAATGAGAGTGGATTTTGTGAGCCCTTACTGTTGCTAAGAGACTTGTACTTCAATCCTGGAAAGATAAACATCCACCATCTATTATATAATGGTCTGAGGACCTCACTGCCCTTGCTATATTTGAATACATTTCTTATACATTTTAATTTCATAGATAAATACCTATCTGGACATTTGGATATCAGTTTATATGTTTAAATTAAGATGAATGTATGGGTGTTATTGTATTTTTAATGTGGTTGAGGGGGTTTCTTTCATTTTATTCTTCCCTCTTTTTCCTTTTTTATTTCTTCATTATATTAGTTCTTAAAAATAATTATATTTATTTATACTGACTAGTTTTGTTTAACTCCCCCCAGCAAACTGAGGTCCCCCCCTTTTTAAAAATGGAGTATATAGTCTGCGCCCATTGCTAAGGTTTGGGGGTTGAAAGTGTGATAACTACAGATGAACAATAACATGGTCTAGTCATAGATAAACCCCACTGATTTCAGTGGGAGAGTTAAACTCATGCTAAACAGTACACTCTTATGCATGTTTACTTGGACTTAAGTCCCACTGAGTACATCTAAGGTTGGCACTATAGCCTCACAGCACAATCCTAAACCTGTTTCCAGAGAAATAATTCCTGCCGAGTTCCTTGGGACTTACTCTAAGGTAAATGAACACAGGACTGCAGCTGTACACTCTGCTAAGTTCAGGGGGAACTAGAAGTGCTTAACTGCAGCAGGATTGTGGCCCAAATATATTAAACATGCAGATTACGATGAGAAAAGACAGCTGAAATGTAACAGATCCTATTCTACTGTGTGCCTGACCCCGCAATCTAGTTTAAAATAAAGACCTTGCGGGGTCTTGAAAGGTACTTGATTGTTGTAAACAAACAAATGTAGTCCCCTGGCCCAAAGCTGAGGAAGTTGTAGCCCTCCCAAACATTGTTGGACTCCATCTCCCATCAGCCCCAATCAATATGGACAACAGTTGGGTTTTATGGCAGTTTTAGTCCAGCAATATCTGGAGTGCAGTCAGATTTAGGGGAGCATGACCAGTTTGGCAGCACTGGGCATGGAACCTCAGCAAATGCTGGAAACTGGACCTAGGGATGCAAAATTTGCATTCTGTCTATACTGCTTAAGGTTGAACTGCACATCACATGCAAAAATATATGCAGAAGAGAAGAGAAGAGAAGAGAAGAGAAGAGAGGAGGTGATTTTCTTGCAAGTATTCAACTGAATGAATGAATGAATCTTTATTTGTGTCAGCCATTGGCCATAGCAATAAAACAACAATACGATATACAAAGAATAGAAATAGAAAGCCAATTATATAAAATGCATTTTAGGGTTTTGATATGCAACTGAAACTAGGGGGGATGTTTTGTGGCAAGGTCAGCTACCAGATGGAGAAGCAGTAGGTGGGAAGAGTTCAGCACCGCCCCCCCCCCCCCAAATCACCACCTCCTGAAGCTGTGTGTCTCCTTAAAAAGAAATTAAAATAAAGGATGTTGGGATTGTGTTAGCTACCTTCACAACTTTTAGTTCAGCTGTGCGGCCCCCTCCTCAGTTCCAGATTACTTAAGGTTGAATGTATGTTGTAAGGATATTGCATTTCCCCAGCTCCTTATTTTGTGCCTGGGAAAATGAGATTCCCCACAACCTCCCTTAGATCATCCATACCGTTCTTGTGATTGATGCGCATTTGCGCAAGTGTCAAAGGCACCTATTGGTAGCTGTCTGTAATATTACATCTGTCTGTAAAAACTTCTGCATTAATATTTTGTTGTGAGCCACCCAGTCAGATGGGCGGCATATAAATAATAAAATGATGGTGATGATGATGATGATGAACTTTCACACACACTGTTGCATGTTTATGTCCTTGGTGACTGTTCCCAAGGTGTGCAACTCACAAAATTTGATGAAACATAAGACATACCGTATTTTTTGCTCTATAGGACGCACCGGACCATAGGACACACTGGACCATAGGAGGGGGAGAACAGGAATAAAAAAATTCTCCCCCTCTCTGCTCAGCACCCCTTCAGTGAAGCAGCAGAAGAAACGGAGCCCCTTCCATTTCTCCTCCCACTTCACTGAAGGGGCCCTGCGCAGAGAGGGAAAACTGTGCAGTGCCTCTCCAGCAAAGCAAAGCCTGGAGAGCAAGAGGGATCGGTGTGCACCGACACCTCTCGCTCTCCAGGCTTCAGGCGGCTATCCACAAGCCTTCGGAGTGCAGCGGGAACTCCCGCTGCACTCCGAAGGCATGCAGATAGCTGCCTGAAGCCTGAAGCCTCCGGAGCACAGCGGGAGTTCCCGCTGCGCTCCGGGGACTTCAGGTGGCTTCAGCAAAAGCAATGCGAAGCCTCCGGAGCACAAGGGGAGCTCTCCCTCTGCGCTTCGGAGACTTCGCGTTGCTATCACTGAAGCCAAGGAGCCTGCATTCGCTCCATAGGGAGCACACACATTTCCCCTTCATTTTTGGAGGGGAAAAAGTGCATCCTATAGAGCGAAAAATACAGTAGGTACTTTGTGGTGAGGACACATCTTTCTCCATTGGTCATCAACATCCATTCTTAAAGAAAGCAGAATAGGCAATGTATGCAAATGTGGAACCAGTCACCTGTATGCATGTTCTCTGGCAAGTGGATGGCCTGTAGGGCATCATCCTGATATGTTGAAGGGGAAGGAACACAAGTGTTTCAGTTCAGATGCCATAATATTACAAAACAGATCTGAAGCACTCAGCTGAGCTTGAGGTAGGGTTTATCTGGCCTATGAAGAAACTTATTCATGTAGCACATGACACAGCAGATAATTAGCCATTTCTGTTTACCCTTTCTATTCAAAGAAGGGAAAAACCCGGCAACCTCATTAGTTGAGAGCTAATTTGGCTTGCTGGTTTTCAAGCAGAAACTGGGTCTGTTGAGCACAAAATGTCAACAGGTGTGAGAAGGTGTGATTGAACTTTGAACATCAGAACTAGTTCCAACTGGAGGATTTGGCAAAAAGGGTGGCAGAGAGTGAAGTGTCTGCCTACGCATGTGTGCATTGAAGAGGACATTCACTTTGAAGTGCCCCTCTGGTATTATTGAGACGTATGGCTGATGTCTTACAAAAGATAGGTAGGAAAACAACATGTAATTTTGGTATCTGCTCATTAGTTCTCAGCTGTTGTAGAAGTTGTAGGGTTGCCATATTTTGAAGAGCAAAAAAGAGGACACATTTTCTGACTTCTGCTTTTAACTGTGGATCATTATGATGAATCTCAATTTACATAACCAGGAAAAAGAGGACGCGCCCTGGAAAAAGAGGACATATGGGAACTCTCAACCATCTTCTCCTAGCTAGAGGCTCATCTCTTCGGTATGTCCATCTCCTCAGAGTCGGCTGTTGTTGATGTGAGGATTCCATGCAGGTGGAAAGAAAACCTCAATCCTGTGTGCATGCTCCCCCTGCCCCCGCTACCTTAATTCTGCATATCTATCGATTGGGATGAAAGTTATGCTCCAAATATGAATTTTTTAAAACTTTGAAAAAAGGATTAGCATACCATGCCAGACTAAATCACTGTTTATTAACACTCACAGTTAAAAGAGCCTAAAAATGGGGGTGGGGTGACAATGGTTCTAATATTAGAGAATGGTCTGCTCCCTTAAGGCCAGGATGAGGCCCTCAAGCTTGCTCCAAGTGGCAAAGATATATGTGTTTACTCAGGTTTTTCAGTCTTAATATGGCCTGGTTTGTGGCATTCATTTTTCACTCGGATGGGGGAGGATCTGTTCTTTCTATTCTTGATGGTAAACACTTTGAGTAAACTTATGTTTTATTTCCTGTTTATTCCATAGCATTTTAGATTTTAAATGTTTGATAAGCTGTTCTCTATTTCTAAATATTCTGTAAGTCATTTAAGTCATTTTTAAAAAAGTGATAAATAATGATGATAATAGGTAAAGGTAAAGGTACCCCAGCCCGTACGGGCCAGTCGTGTCCGACTCTAGGGTTGTGCGCCCATCTCACTTAAGAGGCCGGGGGCCAGCGCTGTCCGGAGACACTTCCGGGTCACGTGGCCAGCGTGACGAAGCTGCTCTGGCGAGCCAGCACCAGCGCAGCACACGGAAACGCCGTTTACCTTCCCGCTATAAAGCGGTCCCTATTTATCTACTTGCACTTAGGGGTGCTTTCGTACTGCTAGGTGGGCAGGAGCTGGGACCGAAAGACGGGAGCTCACCCCGCCGCGGGGATTCGAACCGCCAACCATGCGATCGGCAAGTCCTAGGCACTGAGGTTTTACCCACAGCGCCACCCGCGTCCCAATGATGATAATAATTAATGGTAATTATAATTATAATCATATAATCATATAATCACACTCTTCTTTTCACCCTCTTCTTAATGCCACCTTTATGGTGAAACTTTGATTTAACCGTTTAGCCTTCATCCCCACCTGAAACAAAGCGTAAGAATGATCTCACTATGTGATGAGTTGCTTGAGTAATCCAGTGCTTAGAAATCAACAGAAGAAAATCTTTTTTTTTTAAAGCAATTTATTGGGTTTTACAAAAAGAATAAACATAATAAACAATATAACATTTGTCTTAACATAGTTTCACATTTTCTTTGGACTTCCTCACATCTCCCGCTCCCACTTTCATCGTTATAACATTTTGTCAGCAATTTATCATCTTATTTAAATTCTTATATCCCTTCTATATTTCATAATCTTATAATTCTCAGAAGGAGCTAAATTTTCACAGTCTTGCTTATTTTCTTAAAAACTTCTAAATTTAGTGGTGCTCAGTTGTTTTAGTCTAGCATCTTATTTAGCATTCACTCAAATTGCAATGCTTTTGTAAATAGTTCTTAAATTTCTTCCAATCCTCCTCAATCCTCTCTTCTCCCAGGTCACGAATTCTGCCGGTCATTTCAGCCAGTTCCATGTAGTCTATCAGTTGCATCTGCCATTCTTCCAGTGTGGGTAGATCTTGAGTTTTCCAGTGTTTTGCGAGAAGTATCCTTGCTGCTGTTGTTGCATACATAAAAAATGTCTGGTCCCTCTTTGCCACCCCTTGGCCGACAATGCCCAAAAGGAAAGCCTCTGGTTTCTTAGTGAAGGTATATTTAAATACCTTTTTCAATTCATTATAAATCATTTCCCAGAACGCCTTCACTTTAGGGCAAGTCCACCAGAGGTGGAAGAACGTTCCCTCACACTCTTTACATTTCCAACACTTATTATCAGACAGGTGGTAAATTTTGGCAAGTTTGACTGGGGTCATATACCATCTATAAATCATTTTCATTACATTTTCTTTCAGAGCGTTACATGCAGTAAATTTCAATCCATTACTCCACAACCTCTCCCAGTCCTCAAACATGATATTATGCCCAATGTCCTGTGCCCACCTTATCATAGCCGATTTAACCGTTTCATCTTGTATATTCCATTTCAACAGCAAGTTATACATCCTTGAAAGTACCTTAATCTTTGGTTCTAACAATTCTGTTTCTAGTTTCGATTTCTCCACCTGGAACCCTAGTTTCTTATCATTTTTAAAAACTTCTTTAATCTGAGCGTAATGTAGCCAATCTCGCACTTTGTCTTTCATTTTCTCCAAACTCTGCAATTTCCAATTGTCTCCATCCTTTTCTAGTATTTCCCAATATTTTGGCCATTTAGCCTCCATATTGGGTCTTTTTAAGAAAGAAAGAAGAAAATCTAATGGTTTCTGCTTGGGACATTTGTGATGTTTGTTCAGTTTTAGTCAATGAGTGATTATGACTCCTGCAGACTAAGAACCAATCTACATGCTCAGAACACAGCCTTGTACCATTTCAGACTACAAATGGACAATATCTGTTTGCATGCAGATAATAATAATAATAATAATAATAATAATAATAATTAATAATTTATTATTTGTACCCCACCCATCTGGCTGGGTTTCCCCAGCCACTCTGGGCGGCTTCCACAGAAACCAAAAATATACTAAAATCACACATTAAAAACTTCCCTGAACAGGGCTGCCTTAAGATGTCTTCTGAATGTCAGGTAGTTGTTTATCGCTTTGACATCTGATGGGAGGGCGTTCCACGGGGCGGGCGCCACTACCGAGCAGGCCCTCTGCCTGGTTCCCTGTAGCTTTGCTTCTTGCAATGAGGGAACCGCCAGAAGGCCCTCGGCGCTGGATCTCAGCGTCCGGGCAGAACAGTGGGGGTGGAGACAATGGGGGTGGAGATATTGGCATGCTGAAAAGCAGTGCATCCTGTGTATTTTAGTCCTTATCTGTTTGTTTTGGAAGTTGTGTCCTCTGGAAGTTGACAGATCTGCTTCTACCACTCTTGCCTGTCTAGTTCACAGAAAGTGCTGGGGAAATTCACAGGAAACTCTCTTATTTACTGCAGGTCTCCTTGCCCTGTGATGAAGAAGAGGAGTCATGATCTCCCATGTTACCCTGTCCTCATCCTGACTTGCAGTGATAGCATCTTGTTTGTAGAAAACACTCATGTCCGGGTTGATTTGGAAGCTGCTGCTCTTCTCTAGGGTGCAAAAGCAGGTTCTCTCTCCTATGTAGCTCCCAGTTAATACGGTCATTGATGAGCCTAGCAATCTGTTACCGTAAGGTGTGGGGGAGCAATGACAATGGAAAGTGTCGCTGGCATAAGTTGATTGACATGATGAATGGTGACGAACATCCTGCCCTTCACATACAAAGCAGGAAGAGAAGGCTGGCTCTTTAGCTGTGAGACCATGACCTCTCCTACTGACCCCATCTTTTTCTCATTTCCTGCTGCCTGATTGCTGCTGGCTGCAGCAATTTCGTCTCCACTTTGATGGAGAAGGGCCCCAAATTTGTCTCCCTCCCCTTTCCTCAGAGGCTTTTTTCTAATGTAATTTTAAAAAAGTATTAGTAGTTCTCTCCCAGTCTTCTTCTTTCTCCTGGAGGTAAGATGCTGGTGCAATTTGCATTTTTAAAAAACACCCCCAAACATGCCTGTTAAATGTGAAGATGACCTGCGATAGCTCAGTCCATAGAGCAGGAGACTCTTAATCTCAGGGTTCTGGGTTCAAGACCCAAGTTGGGCAAAAGATTCCTGCATTACAGGGGTTGGACTAGATGACCCTCATGGTCACTTCCAACTCTAAAATTCTATGATTCTATGCATTTATCATCACATAATATTTGGCCCTGGCAGACCCAGCCCTGGCAGGCTGTGAGCTCCAGGTTCAGAAAGACCATATCTCTGATTACCAGATGCTGTGGGCAAGGAGCAAGAGAGGACTGTTGTCCTATGTCATGTCTTGCTTCTGGGCTTCCTATAGGCATCTGATTGGCTACTGTGGGAAGCAGGATGCTGGACCAGATGGGCTCCATCAGGGCTCTTCCAGTCTTGGGTAGGTATGAGCTGCTGGAAAATTCCATTCCACCTTAAGTTGCAGTCGTGTGAGATTGTTACATGTCACATGTCTGTTTACATTCCAGCACAGACTGCTGGGAACTTCCATTGTGTATAGCTTTTGCTTTTGACTCTCTCTCTGAGACAAAAGAGAGACATGTTTTCTTTGTCCTGATTTATGCTTAATAAATCCGTAGCTTGTTAGTATGTTTCCACAAGCCTCACGCCACTTCTGTTTGCACAGTATGCTCTGCTGATATAGTGTGCTCAGGCTTTGAAGTCTGAGTCGCTGATTTACATCGCACCAGAGGTCGGGGGTTCATCACGGCTGGAAGGGCATGATCCAGCTGGGGGCTAGCCAGCTGGCATCTCGACCCCCGAAGGATGCCAACATGACCTGCATTCCTGGCAGGACTTTTAGATGAAGGTCAGCCTGAGTCTCCTATTAGAAGTTTAACGGTCATTGCAAGGGTGGGGAACCTCCAGCCCATGGACTAAACCTGGTCTGCCAGGCCTCCACATTTGGTTTGCAAGACCAGTGTTTCTGAAACCATGCCCGCCTGCCCCATTTCTGCTGTGATATATGTGATCTCAGGTGTGGGGTAGGTATGACTGCAGAAAGGAGGACTGAACTCCTTGTGTCTCACATAATGCATGGAGAATTCAATCCTGCCCAGTTCGGGTGTTCTTGCTGGGAACTGACTGAAACACCCAAACCCTACCCAAGACTGGAAGAGCCCTGCTAGATCACACTAAGAGCCCATCTGGTCCAGCATCCTGCTTCCCACAGTAGCCAACCAGATGCCTATAGGGTTTGAACCTCTGCATAAGTTGAATCCTGCTCAGTTCAGGCATGCCAGTGAGTTCTCACTGGGAAGTGGCTGGCTCATCCAAGTCATGCACAAGGCAGGATTGAACTTACCGTATTTTTCACTCTATAAGACGCACCAGACCACAAGACGCACCTAGTTTTTGGAGGAGGAAAACAAGAAAAAAAATATTCTGAATCTCAGAAGCCAGAACAGCAAGAGGGATCGCTGCGCAGTGAAAGCAGCAATCCCTCTTGCTGTTCTGGCTTCTGGGATAGCTGCGCAGCCTGCATTCACTCCATAAGACGCACACACAGTTCCCCTTACTTTTTAGGAGGGGAAAAGTGAGTCTTATAGAGCAAAAAATATGGTATATATCAGCTGATGTGTGGGGAGTTCAGTCCTGCTTTGTGCAGCATTTCTTACCTTGACAAGTGAGTGGGAACACCTGTCATGAACCCTGGAGTGCTATTGGGCTTGGGCTAGCAGACTCTGACAGAGGAGGAGGAAGAGGAAACGGAGGGCAGATTGTGAGAACCTGGTTGGAGGAGGAGGGACCTCCACTTTCCACCCCACTTTGGAAGGGGGAGCAAGGATGCTGGCTTTCCTCTCCAGCCTTTCTGCAGAGTGGAGAGCCTTAGGCTGGGAAGGGCTTTGATCAGCAAAGCAGGGACTGCAATCTTGTCACCTAGAATCAGGTCCACTTTTGCAGATGGGAGCAGAGCATGCACTTGCAATCTCAATATTATCGGAAGGCAATGATAGAGCTTATAATTTGTTTACACTCTCTCAATGTTAAAGGCTTGGCAATTTAAGGACTTGCCTTGGAGCCTCATGACCTGGGCAGTTCCTTAGGCTTTGAGTTTCAGTCCTAGCAGAGGGTCTTTTATAAAACTACTCTTCATTATTGGTGCCTGTTGTTGGACCAAGAAATTTTACAATGAGAGAGTCTTGCAAGTGACTGCACCATGTCTTTTTATGAGAACCGCCCTGAGACCTCCGGGTATAGGGCGGTATATAAATTCAATTAATGATGATGATGATGATGATGATGATGATGATAATAATAATAATAATAATGCATTGTCTTTAAAAGCTTTGTGGGAGGGGCAGGAAAACTTGTTGGAACATCTTCATCACTTCCATCTAATTTTGAACTTGTCCTGTTCCCGAATTCCTGACTCATGGCTCCTGAGCACTCAGTCTCTTGCTGTGCCTATAACATTACTTGTGTGAATAAGGTCTGCTCCCTTTCTTATAAGTAAGAGCCTCTGTGTGTCTATGTGTGTTGGGTGGGAGCCAGGACGCCATCCTATAATCAAACTTGGTTGACCAGGGCAGGGGTGGGGAAATAAAGATCTGTGCTGCCAGGCCAAAAAGGTTCCTCACCCCAGGCCTATTGGAAGCACCTTTAACCTCCCAAACTATGCAAAAATATCCATGAAGATGTTCACTTTGCCAAACAGAGTTAGCACTTCTGTCTGTCTGGAAGACTGTAGTTAAGAAAATGCCTATCTGGAAGACTGTAGTTAAGAAAATGCCTCTGCTTTTCACCTTGGCCTGTTACCTTTTTCTCTCCACCTCCACCCTCTCCAGTTCTATATATCTTGGGACCGCCTATTTAAAGACTTGAAGATCAAAGCTGCTTACCTGGTTTGGATGAATCATTTTCTATAATACTGAATGCTTGTTTTAGAATGCTTTAAATAGAAGCCATCCATCAACGTCCTTGCTTGCGACAGAAAGCTACTTCAACTGCAAATTTTCCTGTATGGTTGTCTTTCTGTGTATCTCCTTGAGGTTTAACTCATGACCTTTGGTGCATACTTTGGAAGTTAATATTTTTTGGGTTCCCTCTGCTCATCTTTTCAGAGGCTCTCAACAAATGGTCACAATCTCCAGTAGTGCTCTGTTTTATTGCCTCTCCAGCTACCTGACTAGCCTCATAGCCTAATGAGGTTGTGTAGAGACATCCATCTTTGAGGAACTGTGGGGGCAATGTCCGGGTTACAGCAGCTCTAGCTCAGGGGTCACCAGTGTGATGCAGATGAATGTCAGCATGCATTCCAGTACTTCCTATGGTGCTCACGAAAGGTCTCGGTAAATATCCCCTCAAACATACTCAGCTCCTGTTTGCACTGGTTCAGCTTCTCCTACACTGAACACATCACCTTAAGCCTGTCTACAATTCATTGCATGCCAAGATTGGACACCATCCCTGCCTTTTGTCCTGAACAGAGGAGAGACGCAAGTGCTGCTTTCTGTGAGTGAGTGTAGCGATGGCAGTGAAAAGATGCCTTTTTCTTGCCTGAACCATTTTGTGACCTGCCTCTTTCTGCTCTTTAAGAAACGGCAGCCATTTTGTGTTGCTTCAATATGTCAAATAGCCATTAAAAAGGAATGAAGGAGAGGGGCAGCCTTCCTTTGCCTGAGGAGGGGTCATATCAAAGTGAAGGGAAGGAAACATCTTTGACCCATTAAACATGTTTATTAAAGCTAAGAGATGCTGCTGCTACCATGTGAGAAAAAGGGAAAGGAGAGAAGAGAATCCGCAGTAGCTGGGAAGACTTTGGTCTTTCAAATTTCAGCTGCACCCTGTGTGAGGCCAAAATTCGGCACACACCCACCCCACTGCTTGTGTTCCATTCTTCTCAATTTACTACGTCACAGTTGCAACGCCCTGCAGCACCTCCTAGGCTCGGTGCCCAAGGTGACAGAACTGTTCACGCTCAGGAAAGAGTTGTGGTGGCCGTGAGGCATAGTGGAAATCAAGAAGAAGTTGGTAAACTGTGCCAAAGTCAAGAAATGTCATGTAACACACTGCTTTGTCTCCAAGTGATCAGAGATATCAGGGGTCAGTGGAGGGGTCAGTGAAATATGCTTCCTAATGGGCAAGGTCTCGTGGAGAGTGGAGCAGAAAATTCAGTTTGTCCTCTCCAGAAACCCTTCTGCTCCAGCCAGTATCCAAACGCTGGGATGAAATGCAGCCTGCTGATCAGATTCTAGGCACATTCCTGCTATTTCTGGTTCTCACCAGTTGGCTTCCAGTTTCTATCTTTATTGAGGCTTCTAGCCTATTCTGTCCCCAGAGGCTTGGGATAGGTAGTAGCATTTAGTAGCAAAGAAACAGAACATTTTAATTAAGTAAAATTAAGTGTAATTATGGTTTGTGCGTGACAGGAAATGCAACAAGTGCTGCCATTAGGAAACCTGTTTGTATGAACCGACGAAAAGGAAAGCTTTTCGGGGATCTGGTTGTAGACCAAGGGATCCTTGGTTGAAATCTGGATGCTACCTCTTTTCAAAAACAGCAACAATGTACAGGCACCTCTTTTTTAAAAAAAATAACTACAATTTTAAGTCAGTCAATGTAAACAATACAAAACTAGAGGGACCAAGAGTCTGGCTCAGTAAAAGGTTGTTTTCTATGCTTCTAACGTGCAACAAACAGGTCATCTAGACAAGGTGTTAGTGTTAAAGATATAAGTTATATATGCATAAAATGATTTGGTTTGCATGCACTGTATTTAAAATGCTATGCAGAGAGATTTGCATTAGCCAGGTCAGAATTGTCTCTAGTACAGGGTTTTTCAAACTTGGGTCTCCAGCTGTTTTTGGACTATAATTCCCATCATCCCTGACCACTGGTCCTGCTAGCTATGGATGATGGGAGTTGTAGTCCAAAAGCCGCTGAAGTCTCAGTTTTGTGAACCGCCCAGAGACCTTTGGGTATAGGGTGGTACAGTGGTACCTCAGGTTACATACGCTTCAGGTTACATACACTTCAGGTTACAGACTCCGCTAACCCAGAAATAGTGCTTCAGGTTAAGAACTTTGCTTCAGGATGAGAACAGAAATCGTGCTCCGGCGGTGCGGCAGCAGCGGGAGGCCCCATTAGCTAAAGTGGTGCTTCAGGTTAAGAACAGTTTCAAGTTAAGTATGGACCTCCGGAACGAATTAAGTACTTAACCTGAGGTACCACTGTATATAAATTAAATAAGTAAGAAATAAGAAATAAGAAGAGACTGGAGTTTTTCTGTTGGTGTGTTCAGGTTAATTGATGACACATCAACAGAAACCCGAGATGATATCTCTCTTCAGAAAGGTGATTATTAACAAGCAAGTTGCTTATGATCTCCTTCTCTGGGACAAGAGAGAGGAATATTTATTGAATTGCATTAAGGACTTTTAAAAAAAAAGACTAGGCCACATTGCTTGCTTGTTTAAGAGCAATGTGTTGTTTTGTATTTTGTCAAGTTTATTTGTAACTGTTTTAAGATTGTTTCCAGTAAAGCTTTGAAACTCTTGTGGTGGAGAGCAAATTCGTTTCTACTATGCACAAGGTCCAGATCAGGTGTAAGGGCTCAGAAACTCCCAAATTAGCTGGACAGACTAGGTTGTGGCCGAAGATTCACCCTACCTAGTTTTTGCAGATCAGTTTTTTAAATTGTTGTTGTTGTTAGAAAAAGTTTTATACAAAGAAGAAGTTGGTCACTAGGGAACCAGCCACCAGATCTGTCACACGAGGTCTTCCAGATTGACCAAGGCAGTTTAGGAAACATTCAGATTCCTTTCAAGCATCTGATAAAGTTGGTCAGCTTTCTGAAGTCCATGAAGGTTGGAGGATGGATGGTGGCTAACAAATTGAGGTTGAATCCTGACAAGACAGAAGTACTGTTCTTGGGGGACAGGAGGCAGGCTGGTGTGGAGGACTCCCTGGTCCTGAATGGGGTAACTGTGCCCCTGAAGGAACAGGTGCAGAGCCTGGGAGTCATTTTGGACTCACAGCTGTCCATGGAGGCGCAGGTCAATTCTGTGTACAGGGCAGCTGTTTACCAGCTCCACCTGGTATGCAGGATGAGACCCTATCTGCCCGCGGACTGTCTGGCCAGAGTGGTGCATGCTCTGGTTATCTCCCGCTTGGACTACTGCATTGCGCTCTATGTGGGGCTAACTTTGAAGGTGACCTGGAAACTACAACTAATCCAGAATGCGGCAGCTAGACTGGTGACTAGGAACAGCCACAGAGACCATATAACACCGGTCTTGAAAGCCCTACACTAGCTCCCAGTACGTTTCCAAGCACAATTCAAAGTGTTGGTGCTGACCTTTAAAACCCTAAACGGCCTCGGTCCAGTATACCCGAAGGAGCATCTCTACCTCCATCGTTCTGCCTGGACACTGAGGTCCAGCGCCGAGGGCCTTCTGGCGGTTCCCTCGCTATGAGAAGCCAAGTTACAGGGAACCAGGCAGAGGGCCTTCTCGGTAGTGGCGCCTTCCCTGTGGAACGCCCTCCCACCAGATGTCAAAGAGAAAAATAACTACCAAACTTTTAGAAGACATCTGAAGGCAGCCCTGTTTAGGGAAGCTATTAATGTTTAATAGGTTATTGTATTTTAGTGTTTTGTTGGAAGCCGTCCAGAGTGGCTGGGGAAACCCAGCCAGATGGGCGGGGTATAAATAATAAATTATGATGATGATGAATGATTTAAAGACTCACTAAACCCAATTCTGAAGCCAGTGCAGATCCTAATCAATTTCACATCGAATAAGCTTGGAGTGTATATAGTCTTTCCTCCTTCACTTATGTAATGTGTGACAAAGCTTTCTAATCCAATCCAGATCTGACACATGTTCAGTGCTTTCCCATTTCTTACCAATTTCAATCCCGCCAGGATTTGTCACAAGCTCACGGGCTCCTCTTTTCCCCAGTCCCTTAATATCCCCCAGAGTAACAATATTGTTGGACTTAATGGCAATTCATAATCCAGAAATGTCACCGAACCTTTTCTTTATGCAGAACGAGGCTAAATGAAACATGACAGCAGCAAACCCTTCTCCTTAAATAATGAGTTTGCTTCAGGAGAAATGGAGGCTGGGGTTGGGTTAATCAGTCCGATTTTAAGATCAAAAGGAATGCATAGATGAGTGGCACTGAACCCTCTCCCTGCCTGCAGCTTACTTCCCTCCAACCTCTTCCCCCAAATATTTTCCTCACCTCCCTACTGTAGTCCATTACTAGAAATGAACTCTAGTTGGAGCAAAGAGCTTGGAGAGGAGAGACTGTAGGGAGGTAAGTTACAGGAAAGAGGAGGGGTCAGCATCTCTTGACCCTTCAGCGTGATCCACACAACGGTCACCTCCAGACTGGATTATTGTAACTCGCTCTACATGGGGCTGCCCTTGAGACTGACCCAGAAACTCCAGCGGGTGCAGAATGCCACGGCGAGACTCCTTACGGGGTGCTCGCTGTGGGATCACATTCACCCGGTGCTATACCAGCTGCACTGGCTCCCGGTGGAGTACAGGATCAGGTTTAAGGTGCTGGTTTTAACCTTTAAAGCCCTATACGGCTTAGGACCCTCGTACCTATGAGACCGCCTCTCCTGGTATGTCCCACAGAGGAACTTACGGTCTTAAAATAAAAACATCCTGAAGGTCCCAGGCCACAGAGAGGTTAGGCTGGCCTCAACTAGAGCCAGGGCTTTTTCGGCTGCGGCTCCAACCTGGTGGAACGCTCTGTCACAAGAGACAAGGGCCCTGCGGGATTTGACATCTTTCTGCAGGGCCTGCAAGACAGAGCTGTTCCACCAGGCCTTTGGTCAGGGCGCAGCCTGACTCCCTCCTTTGGCAATCTTTACAGAACTTAAGCTTAATGGTTGCCATCAATTGGATTTTAATTAATTTTTATAATGAAATGTTTTTCGAATGTTGCACTATTTTATTGTTGTTAGCCGCCCTGAGCCCGGCTTCTGCTGGGGAGGGCGGGATATAAATAAAATTTATTATTATTATTATTAAAACACAATCTGGGAGCAGACCCACATTTAAAGAGATGGGTCTCTGCTGCTGTGATGCCTTGAACAATAGTTGCCCAGCAAGCTGAGCTCATTTCCCCATGAGCCAGTTCACCTATTGCTGTCCCCCTTTGAGACGGGGTGATATGTAGTTTATTTCCAGTTCATGCGCTGCTGTTTTGACAAGTGGGAGAAGAGTCTGTTTAAAAATAAGCTTATTTTCATTGCAGGTGATGATCAGGAAAGTGAACTCTATAAATAAAACTGTGTATTTGCTCCCTGTTGCCTGCTTATTTGGCTGCCTGGCAAATCAGTGACGCCTATCTTAACCCCTTTGACATCAGTACAGCAGCAGCAAATCCAGAGCCCTCATTTCTCAAAGTCCATGCACTTTTGTAGGTGGAAATTTACAAGCAAAGAAGCCAACACTGTTGAGTTGGATGATCTTATGTTCTGTTGTAAACAAAAATTGCCCTTTTCCCTTATGGGGTATCCAAGAGCCCATATAGAGTCCTTACATAGGTTCCCTATTGGTAGGAGAAGATAACAGAGGCCAACCAGAGAACATTGAGAAGCAAAGCAGCTACTAAGCTTGATCTTTATTGATCTGTTGCAACAGGGTGCTCCCCTCACACGCAGGAAAGGAGGAGGAACCCAGAACAATGGCGCTCAAGGCCTTATAAAGACTTTTGAAATTCCAATCCTGTAGATCAAGACCACCCGCAGAAACATCATACATACATCACAGAAGGGGTGTAACCTAAGACCACCCCCCAGATACGTCATCCCTACATCACAAAAGAGGTGGTCTAAAACAGAAATTTTAATGTTGTTTTTCTCCTGTCGTTGTTTCTCTCCTGTCTGGCAGGTTACTTGATTGGATTGCCTGGGGAGCCTGGCTAGTCTTTTGTAATGATAAATACTTAGTTCCTGGGCCAGGTCACAGGCTCACACCTTATTCATATCTTAAATGTGCCCTTAAGACAGGATTTGTGAGGAAAGAGACAATGGGGAGGTTTCCCACTTTGACCTTGCAGAGAAAACATTTGCTAAGTTTAGGAATCAAAATGGTTCCAGGTTGGTCTTCCTGTGCTGATCTATGTACATGCTTCGTTGGTATGCTTATGAACATTACCATATATCTAAGACCTCAAAATTCCTATCACAGTACCATATAGAAAGATTAGTGGTACAGTGGTACCTTGGGTTACAGATGCTTCAGGTTACAGACTCCGCTAACCCAGAAATAGTACCTCGGGTTAAGAACTTTGCTTCAGGATGAGAACAGAAATCGCGTGGCGGTAGCGGGAGGCCCCATTAGCTAAAGTGCTACCTCAGGTTAAGAACAGTTTCAGGTTAAGAACGGACCTCCAGAATGAATTACGTTCTTAACCCGAGGTACCACTGTACTCTCTAGGTCCCTACCAAGGCCTGGGCAGTTGGTCTGGAAGGAGCCCTACCTACTGTACATAAGGAATCCAGATTCATTTGCTTCAGAGAAAATTCGTACATGAGTGGCTTCCCTACCAAAGTGGAGCCTCTTGGGATTCCCACATATTCCCCACAGAACATTAAGCAGGCAGCCCAGCCAAGGACTGGTATTCCACCTGCACAAAAAGAGAGTCTGGTGGCCTCCTCAAGAAACAGGATTAAGAGAAGCCAGCAGATTTGGGAAATGGATATTTAAGACACCTTATTGGCCTTCTGCTGTCATGTGATTCCTTGGGGCAGGAGAAGTGTCGGCTGTTGGTCAAATGTCTTAGCTACAACTGCCTGCAGTTCTTTCCTTCAACCAATAGCCCCAGGGAGCACAGAGCCGCTGCCAATTTCTCAATTTGAACTTTGTGTTGCCTGACAAAAAAAATCCTGACATTTACCACATCAGCTTGGCACTTAATTGTATTTGAGATTTTACTGGTGGATGCCAACATTTTCTGTCATTGCCCACCAGTTTTCTATAAACCTTAAGAATGACTGGTAAAAGCCAGCATTTACTGAATTTGTGGCATCTTCCATATTAAAAGGACAAAACTGGCCTACTCCTTAGATAAAAGAGAAACTCTTTCTCTGTCAGTTTTTATGAAGTAGGAAGGAGCACTGTTGAAGTGGTGTGCTTGCGAGCTGAATGTATCTGTGTGCTTTTTGTGCCCTGTGTGCTGATGAACAAGATTATAATCGGAACAAAAGCAATTGAGTGAAAGCATCTCATCTGCCTGAATATTTGTAATGTTTTTATGTTTCCTATTTCTTCTCTCTTTCGTCTGTTCTAAGGAACACCCTTGAGAGGGGAGTAATCTTTACTAAATAGGCTTTTGTTAATAGATTCTCAGACATGTACACTTGGAACAAAAAGAATAAATAGAAGTGAAGAAGTGTTGGAATGAATAGAGATAGAAAGAAGAAAAGAGATAGATAGAAAAGAAAGAGATAGAAAAAGAAAGAGAGATAGAAAAAGAAAGAAAGAAAGAAAGAAAGAAAGAAAGAAAGAAAGAAAGAAAGGGTTTGCATGTAACCATAATACTAAATTATAGTTTATTAAAATACAGTATGGTTTATTAAACCATGACTTAGCATTATGTGTGAACCCAATCCAGGAGCTTAACTATAGTTTGGTTACTGCCAGCAAGCCACAATCTGTATCCAATCTGTTTTACTAACCTTGGTTTGAATATAGGAAGCTACTGCATCAGACCACTGGTCCATCTGGTTCAGCGTTATCTAGAATGACTGGCAACAGTTCTCTAGGAGTTCAGACAGAGGCCAATCTCAGCCTTACCTGGAGATGCTGAGAAATTAACCTGGGACCTTCTGCATGCAAAGCAGATGCTGTGCTACTGAGCTGTGGCCCTTCCCCAACTGTTTAAACTATGACTTGACTTTATGTGTAAGTCCAGCATTCTTCCTTCACTATAGTTTGTTTGACCACCAGTGACACTCACCCAACTACAAAGGGACAAGGCAAAAGCAGCTGGAAAACAAACTAGACTTTGGTGAATCAAGCCATGGTTTGTTTGATCATCTGTGGCACAACTTATAGTTAACTCGCGGATTGTTAAACAAGCCATGGCTTTGCTTTATGTGCAAACAAGGCCAATGAGAGACAAAATCCGCATGGCATCAAGTGTTGTGGTCCTTAAACATTTAGTAAAAAGATGGACAAAAATACTTTGGTAAATAAAGCCCCAGGAGAAACAGTATTTTTGCCTAAAAGACAATGATTCAAAGACACCCTTTTATTTTATTTTATTTTAACCCTCACTCTTCTTCAAAAAAGAACCAGAGTGGTTTACAGTGGTACCTTGGGTTACATACACTTCAGGTTACAGACTCCATTAACCCAGAAATAGTACCTCGGGTTAAGAACTTTGCTTCAGGATGAGAACAGAAATTGTGTTCCGGCAGCGCAGCGGCAGAGGGGGCCCCATTAGCTAAAGTGGTGATTCAGCTTAAGAACAGTTTCAGGTTAAGAACAGACCTCCGGAATGAATGAAGTACTTAACCCGAGCCTAGGACTTGCCGATCAGAAGGTCAGCGGTTCGAATCCCTGCGACGGGGTGAGCTCCCGTTGCTCGGCCCCTGCTCCTGCCAACCTAGCAGTTCAAAAGCACGTCAAAGTGCAAGTACATAAATAGGTACCACTCCAGTGGGAAGGTAAACGGCGTTTCCGTGCCCTGCTCTGGTTCGCCAGAAGCAGCTTAGTCATGCTGGCCACATGTACGCCAGCTCCCTCGGCCAATAAAGCAAGATGAGTGCCGCAACCCCAGAGTCGGTCACGACTGGACCTAACGGTCAGGGGTCCCTTTACCTTTACCTTTTACCACTGTACAGCAATAGCATTGAATATGCAACATTATCAACAGTAAATTTAAAACAACAACAAAAGAACAGCAACCCAGTAAAACAATGCAATGGTTTTGTGATTCAACATGTGGTGTTGGCCACAGACCAAAGATAACTTTGAAAGGAGATTCTAGTCCTTCACAGAGGCTCTAGCACTAGTCATGATGTGTATTTAGAAGTTTCAGCTTCAGAGAGGCAACATGCCTCTCTCAATAAGATGTGGGCAGAATTACAGCAGGAGAAGGATATTGCCTTCAAGCTCTGCTTCCCAGAAGCATCTGATTGGTCACTTTGGAAAACAAGTTGCTGGACTAGATGGGAATTTGGTCTGTCCCTGCAGGGCTGTTCTTATGTCCTTATGCTGGAATCCGGGACTGGATGGGAAAGATCTTGTGTGAGTCCTACAGAATCCTGCAAATGGCCTTTCTGTTCATTAGCCTTTCTGTTTGTGGGTCATGCAGTCTCTTTTCCCCCCTATTACTGTACTATGAGCTTGTTATGGGCACTTCACAGCCACCAGATTCAATTCCCTGTAATGACAGAGGGGGAACACAATGGCTGGCTGGATTCGAAATATATCAGTAATGTTTCTCTCCCTTCTGCTCATCACCTCCTCCTTGTGTCTTGATCTCCTTTTCATTCTCTTGCTTCCAATATTGTCAGCTTCCACTGGCCTTTTGCCACTAGGGTCTGGAGAGCAGGCTGCCGTGTCCTGACACACCAGATGTGGGGTTTACTGTTATACTTTGGGAAGGAAGGTGGCATCAAGTTTAGATCATGGCTTTCTCTCTCCATTCAGTCCCTTTGCAATCACTCAGTGGGGATTGTTCCGCCTGGCAAGCTGAAGAGCTTGCACTGATGAAACAATTGTCATACTGTTATGTGGAATTCCTCCCTGCTCTTCTCAGTCAAACCACATTCCTTCGTCTATTCTTCTGATCCACACACACCCCTACAACTTCTTCCCTGTTTTTATTTTTTTCATCATACATTTCGGCTTTCTGTTCTTGCTTTTTGCAGTTGCTTATTGCCCAACAGCCGTGCTGTCTCGCCTATGCAGACCTGAGGATTTAAAGTGGTGCAGCAAGGCCCAGGGAACCCTGGGAGCTATAAAACTGTGAATGGGTGCTAGGGATTTCTAACAGAATAGTCAGCACTGTCCTCAAACTACAATTCCCAAGACTCTTTTGGAGGAAGGTGTGGCACTTAAACTGGTATAAAACAGGTATCACTAGGTGGTACAGACCTTCCTTTCAGACTCTTTTGAAACAAGATAATAATAATAATAATAATAATAATAATAATAATAATAATTTATTATTTATACCCCGCCCATCTGGCTGGGCCTCCCCAGCCACTCTGGGCGGCTTCCATAGAAACAAAAAATACAGTAAAATATCACACGTTAAAAACTTCCCTGAACAGGGCTGCCTTAAGATGTCTTCTGAATGTCAGGTAGTTGTTTATCGCTTTGACATCTGCTGGAAGGGTGTTCCACAGGGCGGGCGCCACTACCGAGAAGGCCCTCTGCCTGGTTCCCTGTAGCTTTGCTTCTCGCAATGAGGGAACCGCCAGAAGGCCCTCGGCGCTGGACCTCAGTGGCCGGGCAGAACGATGGGGGTGGAGACGCTCCTTCAGATATACTGGGCTGAGGCCGTTTAGGGCTTTAAAGGTCAGCACCAACACTTTGAATTGAAGCCTTATTCAGGCTTTCTCTGCCATGTGGTTTTTTATCATGTGGGAAAGTGGGGCTGTGCCCTGTTGGCCCTGCCTCCACATCGACTCTTTGCCATCCGCATGTTGAGGGCAGCAGCATCTCTAGAAGGGAGGCTGCTGTATGCATTCAGTCTCCATTTGTGCAATCATGGTCCCCAGTCACAGAAAGAGCATGCACATATAACAAATGTCTTCCCACCCAAAAAACCCACATGTTGACAGCAGGTGTGTGTGTGGGGGGTAGTGTCATGGGCTGGTTGGCTGCCAATGGGTGGTGGGGGAACCCACAAGGCTCGGAGCCTGGGGATTAGTGGTGGAACGGCGATGAGTGGTCCAAGGGAGAAGAGGGAGCAGACTGGGAGGAGGAAGTGTTGGGTGTTGATGAGGCAACAGGGTTTAGTGAGCAGGAAGAGGCTGGGCAGAGAGCAGTCTAGGATCAGCAGCAGACGTGGAGGCTGGAGAGGAGGCGGCGCAAGAGGCAGAGATGAATCAGGCTGGTGAAGAAGCCGGTGGGTCTCCCCCTCCAGCTGAGTAATAATCCGATACCCTCCACCCTGGTCTCCCAGAACCAGAAGAGGTATGAAGAGGGAGCAGCAGAGACAGGCATGGCAACATAATCTCAGATCACTTGGGAAGGACCCAGGGCAGGGAACTTAGACAACAGTGGGAAGGTGGGGACCTTCAGTCCCCAAAGCTGCCTCCTTCGGGTGAGTTGCTATGCTCACTAGGCCTGGCCTCCTGAGTAGACCTTGTTTCCTTGAAGAATGAGTTAACTTCACTGATGCCATGTGATTTATTGCCATCCTGCTCCTGACTCCCACTCCTGGCAGGTAGGGGCACACCCCCTTTCCCCCTATACATGATTACAACAGGAATCCTTTTGTGACATTTTTCTCCTCCACCCGTCCTCACATTTAAGTTCAATGCCTCATAGCCTGTTTTCAATTCTGTTTCTTCTTAGCAGTCCTCATGTGTCACCTTTAAAAAAAAACCACTGTCAAAGCTTGAGGGCTGTGGATGTCTAATTCTTTATTGTGATTACTTCTTACTTGAAAACAAGCTCTGTTATCACTCCACAACTGTGCAGTGATAGCAGAGCTGCACCCTTTCTTTGATGATCGGCACCTTGCCTCTGTCATCTATGCTTTTGTAATTTCTAGACTTGGCTACTATAGTGCCTTCCAGGGGCGCTGACTATGTAGGGTCCTGGGTGCCCAAGCACCCACAAATTTTAAATGAATGGGCTGTTGCCCTTAGATTCCACTCGTGCACATCACTGTGATGTCAGCACGCGACGGGCACCTGCTGTTGTGAGGTCAAGTCAGCACTCCTGGTGCCCTCTAAAGACAGCTCCACAATTTCAACCAGTACAAAATACACATGAGAAAAAGTTTAACACATCAATCTGCAACCATTTTCTGCTTCTGATTTTCACCTGTAAAGCTTGAACTGCATAGGTCTTGCCTAGGATTAGTGCAGTGTACATTTCACATAGCGACCTACAATCTCGATCTCATGTAATTTGTGACCTGGTAGCAGCAGGAATCCAATAATGGGTACGACGCGGGTGGTGCTGTGGGTTAAACCACAGAACCTAGGACTTGCCGATCAGAAGGTTGGCGGTTCGAATCCCCACGACGGGGTGAGCTCCCATTGCTCGGTCCCTGCTCCTGCCAACCTAGCAGTTCGAAAGCACGTCAAAGTGCAAGCAGATAAATAGGTACCACTCTGGCAGGAAGGTAAACGGTGTTTCCGTGCGCTGCTCTGGTTCGTCAGAAGCGGCTTAGTCATGCTGGCCACATGACCCGGAAGCTGTACGCCGGCTCCCTCGGCCAATAAAGAGAGAGGAGCGCCGCAACCCCAGAGTCGGCCACAACTGGGACTAATGGTCAGGGGTTCCTTTACCTTTACCTAGCAGCAGGAATCCAATAATAGGTACGACTTTCAGACACCCTCATATCTTAGAAACCTGTATGTACAAACCTATCAATGCTTATTTACCAAAGCCAAACTAAATGTATTTCCATCGGAAGTGCTAAATGGTAGACTGAGAGGAATCCCTTATCAGAACAGGCTTTGTTTATGTTCTCAGGACGTTGATTGCATGAAGCATATTTTACTGCAATGTGGGCAGTATGAGCAAGCAAGGAACTAACTGATCAAACCCCTGCCGGGAAAATCTGAAGCCTCCCATATTAAATATCTTTTGGGTGACAGGCCTAATGATATTACACTGGCCGTGGCAAAGTTTCTCTTGGAAGTTAAAAGAAACAAGGATCATCATGCTTGAGACTAAACAAAACGACTGCCTCTGTTCCTCTCTCTTTTGTGGTTGGCTGTCTTAACTGTATTATGTTCTGAAATTGTTCAATGGGTCTTTGGACCTCAATAAAGATTTTATTATAATATATGTTGGGCTGCTTTTGAAAATGGCATGGAAACATCAGCTGGCCCAAAACCAAATAGCAAAGCTATTATGGCCAAATTACACCCACACGCCTCCATCTGTACTGCCTGCCTGTCCATTTCCAGGCCCATTTCAGAGTGTTGGTATCCACCTTTACAGCTGAAAATGGCTTGGGGCCAGGTTACCTGAAAGGCTGCCTCCCTGCATATAAATGGACCCTCAAATCACCTTCCGGACTCTTCTCCCAATAGTTCTAAAGCAAGGGTGGGGAAAATGTGACCCTCTTGATGTCATTGGGCTCCAACTCCCACCAGCCCCAGTTCCATGATCAACAGTAAGGGATGATGGGAGTTGTAGTTCAGCACCATATGGTGGGTTACAGCTTCTCCATCCCTGCTGTAGGCCATCCTGATACAGTTATTCCTCTGCTACCATCACGGGGGCTTTGCAACAAATACATTGGTATTGGATGAGTGCCCAAGTACTACAGCAATGAGAAGCCTGATTTGACTGTTGTTTACAGGTCTTTGATTGGAGTGATTTTCCAGAATGCCATTAAATCAGTTGAAAATTGCATCTTCCTGGTACATTTGCCCCGTTCAGTTCCAACTCTGTAACTGATTAAAATCAATAGATTAAGCCCGAAGCTTTCAAGTCTCTCTCCATATAAAATATTTCACGAAGGATTGTAGGAGCAACCAGTGTCGTAAATGTTGAGGAAGTTGCAGGGAAATCACTGTCGCTAAAGCTTTTCAGCTCCCTATTTCTATGCAGTTCTCTCTCTCCCCTCCCCCCGCCCCAGTTTACTACATCTTTCAGTTAACAACTCAAGCTCTCTGAGATTAACTCAAACGTATTCATTATCTAGTGATAGATGGATAATACCAGAGCTTGCTAGGTACCATAGATGATAAGGTACGTGCTAAAGGTGGGGATGCGGGTGGCGCTGTGGTTGAAACCACAGAGCCTAGGGCTTGCTGATCAGAAGTTCAGCGGTTCGAACCCCCGCGACGGGGTGAGCTCCCATTGTTTGGTTCCAGTTCCTGCCCACCTAGCTGTTCGAAAGCACAAAGTGCAAGTAGATAAATAGGTACCGCTCTGGCGGGAAGGTAAACGGCGTTTCCGTGTGCTGCTCTGGTTCGCCAGAAGCGGCTTAGTCATGGTGGCCACATGACCTGGAAGCTGTCTGCGGACAAACGCCGGCTCCCTCGGCCTATAGAGCCAGATGAGCGCCGCAACCCCAGAGTCATCCGCGACTGGACCTAATGGTCAGGGGTACCTTTACCTTTCAAAAAGTGGGGATGTTCCGATCCATTGGCATTCCCTTTTCCGAATACCATGTCCAGCTGCCAGTCAATGTCAAGTTTTAGCTTCTGGTGCTAAACTCTTCAAGTAAGATTATGATTATGATTTATTAATTCTCTATACCACCCTTCATCCAGGGATCACAAGGCGGTTTACAATATTGTTTGCATGCATCTGTCCCAAGAATGGAATGTGTCTCTGGGGGCGAAGTCAAACCATTGTGTCAGCAGCACTGTAGTGATCTCCCTGGGGCACAAGCCTGGGCAGTGTGTAGTATAATAATAATAATAATAATAATAATAATAATAATAATAATAATAATAGTTATTGTTGTTGTTATTGTTCTTACACTCCACCCATCTGGCTGGGTTTTCCCAGCCGCTCTGGGTGGCTACTTTCTCCTAATAATACATATCTGCAAGCCGTTTCCCCATACACAATGCATCTTATATGTTATTTTCACCAATAAATGCAATTTTATGGACACTGTCTCATAATACACACATTTTTACTCACATTATTTGAGTGGCTGGAGAACTGCATCAGAACATTTGTGGGAGCAGGAATTTCAAAGGATTGCTGTATAGGAAAACCCAGCCAGATGGGCGGGGTATGAATAATAAATTAATAATAATAATAATAATAATAATAATAATAATAATAATAATAATATTTTCAGTTTACATATTGTTTCAGAAAGTGCAAACTAGAAACTGAATTTATACCCCCATCCTTGTGTGAGTTATAACATGTGTATTCTTCATACCTGGGGTAGATTGCCATGTTTTTTCCATGCACAAGAGAAAGATTTTAAATGTTAGACAAAAGCTACAGCGTATTTGCATCTGACTCACAAGGGAGAAGTGTGCTGTTGCACTCGGGTGCTGCTTGTCAGCTTCCCATAGGCACCTGTTTGGTCACTGTGAGAACAGTATGTGGGACTAGATGGGTCATTGGCCTGTTCCAGCTGAGCTGCTCTTCTTACATAGCTCAGTTGGTTACAGCGTGGTGCTGATAACACCAAGTTTGCAGGTTTCGGACAGTTGCATATTCCTGCACTGCAGGGGGTTGGACTAGATGACCCTACTGGGTCCCTTCCAACTCTACAATTCTATAATTCTTATGGTCTTAATAGTCATTTTCCTTAGGGGGAGGGTACAGGGTCCAGTTCACTGTCAAAACGCTTTTCAGCTTTTCTGATAACTCAGCCAATCCTGACATTGTCTTTTGGCTGAACGTTCAGTTGCGGCTTCAGCATCACAGAAATGTGCATTCCTTCATTAATGAGGATTCTCCTTTCCAGCGTTACTTCCTCCCTGCCCCAGTAATGTGCACACATTATACTTTAAGAGGCCCAATTAATCTCCTCTTGGGTGGGAACAGCAGGCTACTTGGCTTGGTCATCTAATCAGCTCTCTTTACCCAGCAGCTGTGCCTGCTTCCCCGGGGAGTTTGAAACCTTAAATGGCTCTGAGCTGGTGAGTTACAGCAAAGAGCTAAGATCCAGCTGGAGAATGGCATTACACAGGAGGAGCGAAAAGACTGCAAGATCAGAAGGTTAATTAAAAGATCTGAAGGCTGATGAGGCAACAGGCAGCTCTGCTTCTCTCCACAATGCATGCCTTCTCCTGTCCTGGGCCTTCTACCTGCTTCCACATGGAGAACCTTTATTAGGACTTTGGACATCTGCCTACCTGCCTCAGGATGCAGAAACCAACAGAGGCATTTTTGCTGACTCGTGTGCACTTTCCCATGATGCCAAGGTGTGATGTAGAGGTGAAGGAAAGTGAGCTTGACCCAACTGCTGGTCACAAATGAGGAGAATTTGAAGGAAATCTGGTTTTAGCTGGTTTTACGCTATGCTGTTATGCAAATACGTACTATTGGTTATTGCCAAGGGCTGAGAGGAATTTGTGTTGCTTAAAGGCACCTACTATAAGGGCACTGAAAGGCAGAGGAAGCTACAGGTAGAGATGAAAGCTAGAAAAATGCATGTAAACATGGAACAAAAAAGACTGATCGCCGAAGAATTGATGCTTTTGAATTATGGTGCTGGAGGAGTCCCATGGACTGCAAGAAGATCAAACCTATCCATTCTTAAGGAAATCAGCCCTGAGTGCTCACTGGAAGGACAGATTGTGAAACTGAGGCTCCAATACTTTGGCCACTTCATGAGAAGAGAAGACTCCCTGGAAAAGACCCTGATGTTGGGAAAGATGGAGGGCCCAAGGAGAAGGGGACGACAGAGGACGAGATGGTTGGACAGTGTTCTGGAAGCTACTAACATGAGTTTGACCAAACTGCGGGGGGCAGTGGAAGACAGGAGTGCCTGGCGTGCTCTGGTCCATGGGGTCATGAAGAGTCGGACACGACTAAACAACAATATGGAACAATAGTAACGTAAAGGCAGGGCTGGCCCACCCATGAGGCAAGGTGAGGCCACCACCTCAGGTGGCAGGATTCACAGGGGCAGCAGATCTGGCCTCTGAAAAATGCATGGCCCACTCCTGCTACTGTGGTACCAGCAACAGCTGCAAAGAGCTCCTTAGAGACCAGATCTGCCCCTGCCCAATTCCACCTCTACAGCCATTTTGAGGTTCGCCTCAGGTGCCAAAATGTCTTGGGCCGGCCCTGTGTAAAGGGCATTTAATATAATCACCCTGTACTGAAATAAGATTATCACCTGCAATCAGGAACTTGGCTTTTTAAAATTCTTCCCACTTGTGGGATTGGAACTGCCACCACGGGCTTGCTCCTTCCCCCTCCCCGTTCAATACACCCAGTTGCTTGAATCAACAGGACTGCTGTTTGGTTCAGGGATGGGGCATCTGTGCCCCCCAGATGTTGCTGGACTGCAACTCCCATTATCCCTGAGGCTGATGGAGAAATGGGAGTCCAGCAACATCGGGAGGACCGCAGCTGCCTCATCCCTGGTCTCCCTCAGCAATTTCCAAATTGTTTGCCCTGACACAGCTACCTACCAGATTTTGCAACATGAATCTAGCAAGAGAAGGAGACACAGACTTGAGGGTTATTCCTATGTGAGGCTGAAAGGCTTTTTTGCTTCAGGCGGCTGTGCAATATAATATAAAGCCTTCATTGACTAAAGTGCTCAGTCACATTACATGAGCACCTCTCTTCCACAGTATGAATCATTATATATATTACACACACTCGCCTATCAGAAGCATTTATGCCTCATTTATGGAAACACTCAGCTGGGAGAAATGCAGGGATGTGCTGTTGGTTTTGCAAAATGGATGAGCTCATGTCTTGCTTGTGGGCTTCCTAAAAGTATCAGGCTGGCCACTGAAAGAGAAGGTTGCTGCACCAGAGAGGCCTTTGGTTTCATCTCTTATGTTTATTTTATCTAACAAAATTTATATACTGCTCATCTGCAAAACAGAAACCTCTGAGTGGTTTACAAAAACATAAAATAAAATTATAAATAAAGATCACTTAAAAACAGGTAGTTAAAAACATTCGAAAGGTGATTGAAATCAACAGTATTGGAAAACAGGATAAGACATATGTCATTTTTACGTCTGGATAGGCTTGCCTAAACAAAAATGTTTTAAGCAGGTGCCAACAAGAGTACAGCTTGGTGTCAGTAGGAAGGGAGTTCCAAAGTGTAAGTGCTGCCACACTAAAATATTAAGTTCATGAAAGTGAGGAACAAGTCATCAATGCCTTGAGTCACTGTGGTCAAACTATTATGTTCTTATGCTGTTGGGGGTGGGAGTTGATGCTACAAGACTCGCACTGTCTGTCTACTCACACCTCCACAATTTTGAGCCCAATTAGAAGTGATGTGGGGGATCTTCATCATGCAGACTCCAATATGTTATGGCTTATTTGACCTGAAGCTGAACAGGGAAGAGCAAAGAGATAGTTTTCTGAAGGAGCATCACTTCTCCTGAAGCAACAAAATCTTGCCACTGTGCCTTGCCTGTCCCCAGCCATCTTTCCAAGTAAATAACCTTCAGTAGAATTTTGCCTCTGTGATGACTAATGATCAATCACGCCTTAATTGAACATGCAATGTTGGCTTAACAACAAGAGTGTAAGATGTCTCTGGGATGTGCTAATGGAACAGAAGTGCCTGTCCACTGGGATTGCTTTAAGCCTTAACATCCACTAGTTCTCCACTCTCCACTTGCAAAAGCAACACTTGACCGCAAGGCATCCTTTGAACTAGTTAGCATAGGAGTAAATTGCTTTGCATAGGCAGGCATAGAGTGGGTGTTCTTGATGAGGGAGGAAGCAGAGATTACAATGAGGCAATGCTCACCATTACTTATACACATGCATTCACACAAGTGCGTATGTTCCTGCATTTAAAAAAGAAAAACCCTCCATGTGAGTGACTTTAACGTTGAGGGGAGGGCTTTTCTCCCACTATTATGGAGAAGGATTTGGATTCAAGCCAGTCCAATGAACAATAGATTAAAGCATTAACATCATACTTAACTAGATCATTCAATACCAAGCAACTGATAGTGGGTGTTCTTGATTCTAATCTTCTTAGCTGCTGCCAGACATAAAAATGCTTTTGTACATAACATACCGGTATTTAATCTACATTGGCCAGAAAATAAATAATCTCGTCAGGACCCATAATTCCAGAGATATTTCTAAATGGTACCATAAGGGAATTGTCTCTGGGATCCTTGCATAACGAGCAACAAAAAGGTACAAGCTATCTTCTGTGGAATATGTAGGCACGCCAGAGGATTTGCCAATGAAATTGTTTGGAAACAAGGAAGTCCTCCTTAGAGGGTTAAAGGCAAATAGCCAATCATCAGGGATGATGGAAGTTATTCAGCAAGCAATCTCTGGTGGCGTACAGCACCTGTTGAAATGCAAGGCTTTTTCTACTTCCTTCATTTTCCTTGTTTTGTGCCAAGACAACCTCAGCTGGTCAGGTTTTCAGTCACTGAAGCCACTTGGTTCCATTCTGTTTCCCATTTCATTGCAAAATACATGGCCCAATGTCCAGTGTATCTAGTATCTCTGAAGCAGAGGTAGCCAACATGGTGCCCTCCACATGACATTTGACTTTGGCTGATGGGACTTGCAGCCCAGCAACATCTGGGGCACACCACATCGACTACCCAAGAATTTGTCTCTACTCACACTTGTCTTGGTGTATGCAGTAGTGAATAGACTTTGAGCAGGGAAAGCTGGGTTGAAACCTCCCCCTCAGCCATGAAGTCCACAGTGTAACCTTGGGCTACCCAGTCTCACACTTAGCCTAATCTCTTGCGGGGTAGTTGTGAGATTAAAGTGGGTCAACTTCATATATGCTCAATGAAGGAAGGGTGGAATAAGCATGCATTTCTCCAAAACGACGCTTGCAGAGGTACGAATTCTGTCCGACTACAGCAGGCTTCCTCAACCTCGGCCCTCCAGATGTTTTGAGACTACAGTTCCCATCATCCCTGACCACTGGTCCTGCTAGTTAGGGATCATGGGAATTGTAGGTCAAAACATCTGGAGGGCAGAGGTTGAGGAAGCCTGGACTATAGTGTTACAAGCACAGAACTTCCTAATTAAAAAATAAATAAGAATATCTGAGGCAGAGGTATTATGCTCACGTTATTACATTGTTTTGGCCTACGTCACTGGCTGTTGCGAGATGTCAAATCCCTGACAAATCCCTGAAATTGCCTTATAATTTACAATAATGAATAAAGGGTCCAACTCACAGACGGCAAATCAGATAACACCTGAAGTTTTACTTAGTCAATTCTGAAGCTAGAAGGGATTCTCTGTTCAAGCAAGTCTGGAAAAAGCCCATCTTTCCTTTTTTGTTTTTGCTGGTGTCTTGACTCCCATCCATCAGAACTAAACTCTTAAGTATTTTGCTCAGCTGGAGCTGAGTTCTCGTCTTCTTCAGCCTCCATTAGCACCAGTCTCCCTGAATCCATTTTAAGCTGTTGCATTTACCACCACACGGCTCAAAGAACACATTGCCTCCTACACACACTGTCTCTCCCTTCCTCTAACAAAGGAGAAGACAATGGGGGTCTTGTGATTCAGTAGAAGTGCTGTCAAAGCTTGGAGAATTAATAATCCATCTTCAGGAGAGTTGGATATCCATGGAAGGAAGTGGATTCATCAGATGAATAGCTTGCAAACTGAGTTACCGGGTGATGTTTTTAAAAATTTAAACATTCTAAATTATTTTGTCCATTTCCTTTCAGAATGCCAGAGCTCCACAGAACATAATGGACTCAATATATTTTGGAACATGATGGTTCCGTGATATCCTATATATTGGATATTTGGATAAGGTGACCTTCTCTCTGTGTCAAGTGGAACTGAACAAATCTTGAGATTAGTAGATAGACTGAGAGCTCTATTTTTAATCCCCACCCCCAAATTTGAAAAAAAGCATTTTGCTGATGAGCAAGGACCTGAAAATTTCTAGGGGAGAAAGTAAACAGAATAAGTTTGCAACTGTATGGCATTGCTTTATTGGGTATACAAGAGTATAGGCCATGTAATCATCCCCTGCCTGAAACATATTCTTGTTTGTAGTTGCAGTAATAATTTTTGGCCTGGGAGGAAGTAAAGAGTAACCTTGAACCTGCAAGGAAGATTATTATTAACCTGAAATTGTCAGCAAGCTAGATTGCATTTGTCTGCTCAGTTTTTCCAACTGTAATAGTAGATGATCTACAGTTTGTAACCATCCTTGACCATGCTTTTGTAATTCGTTTTGTACTGGTTGAAATTGCTTTCCCTTATAAATTAATAAAAAATTATTGAAACAGAAAGAAAAGAACAAGGTCCCCAAGTAAGTTGCAGTCCAATCGGGTCCTCAGTGAGGAAATTTTGCAGTTAATCCTATACACTGTCTACTCCCAAACAAGCCCCATTAAGCTCAATGGCACTTCCAAGCAATTGTATTTAGGCCTGCAGATTTACTTGTTTAATTGTATGATAAATTCTACAATTGATGACTATTTTAAAGAAGGGGTGGCTAACCTGTTTGGCTGAGGGTTGCATTTGTTGTTGGTCAACCCTCTGGGGTCCCTAATGGGGGCCCTTATGCCAGAAGTATAGTAGAGTAAAAGCTATGGTTTTTCCAGTAGTGGTTCCAGTATGGTTTTTCCAGTAGTGATGTATGGAAGTGAGAGCTGGACCATAAAGAAGGCTGATCGCCGAAGAATTGATGCTTTTGAATTATGGTGCTGGAGGAGACTCTTGAGAGTCCCATGGACTGCAAGAAGATCAAACCTATCCATTCTGAAGGAAATCAGCCCTGAGTGCTCACTGGAAGAACAGATTGTGAAACTGAGGCTCCAATACTTTGGCTACCTCATGAGAAGAGAAGACTCCCTGGAAAAGACCCTGATGTTGGGAAAGATGGAGGGCACAAGGAGAAGGGGACGACAGAGGACAAGATGGTTGGATTGTGTCTTCGAAGCTACCAGCATGAGTTTGACCAAACTGCGGGAGGCAGTCGAAGACAGAAGTGCCTGGCGTGCTCTGGTCCATCGGGTCACGAAGAGTCGGACACGACTAAACAACTAAACAACAACAAATGCCAGAAGTAGCTGTGGCCAAAAGTGGATATGTCCATCTCTCTGCTCTCACATATACAAACATAAAAACCCTGCTGGATCAGATCAAAGGCCTATCTAGAACAGCATCATGCTTCCCACAGTGATGCATGTTGGTACGAATTCCCTAACTTAATTTCACAAATACACTTATCGGGTCTGAACTGAGATGATTTATAATGAATTTTAAAAGGTATTTAAATATACCTTCTTGAAGAAACCAGAGGCCTTTCTCCTGGGCATAGTCGGCCAATCGGTGTTAAAGAAGGACAGAACTTTCTTTATGTATGCTACAACAGCAGCAAGAATACTTATTGCAAAGCATTGGAAGACACAAGACCTACCCACACTGGAGGAATGGCAGATGAAAATGATGGACTTAAATTCCAAATTACACAGCCGAATTTTAAATTTTTGTTGGGGGTACCCATATTTCAAGTTCCGAAGGGGATCCAATCAACTTCTTGCTTCTTACTGCTGTTTTAATGTCCACAAATCTGACCATATAATGTTCACAGTACTATCCAGTCCTTTCTTATTGTTTTTCCACATCTCTTGTTGTTATTTTCATATATTTTTCCTCTTTGTGACCTCTGATAGTCTCCACAAGCTGGTTAAAACAGTTTGTAATCCTGCGTGGATATTTTTTTATCCAGTAGCCATATCCAGACGTTTTCCATATAACATCACTTCCATAAATCAAAACAGTCTTAGCGTCATTAATCTTCACAAATCTGCCTCCTTTCTCAAACCTCTGAGGAGATTCACCAGGAATGCAGTCTGAAAACAAATCCGTTCCTCCTCCTGGCTATAAATCCTTTGGCAAGATGGCGACTCAGAATTAATTGCTGTGCCATTCCAAAAGCTCTTATTCCTTCTTGATCTCCATAAAGCATACTTTTGGTTAAAGGTTATTTCCACACAGACCTTAATCATCCTGCTTGGGTCAGTTAAACCGACGGTTCTAATGAGGAGGGGTTCTTGGTTAATCACATAGAGGAAAAGTAAAAAAGGTTCCCCCCCCATTCAGTCCCGTTGCCGACATACCCAGCCTTTGATGTATTTTCATCGTAAAATATTCCTGTTGCTCCAACCCGTCGTCTTCTTTCGCAGAGGTCCCTTCAATTAGCAGTCTTCACTCCCCTTCTTCACTTGAAATATGTGCATTTGCTTCTTTTGTAGTTAATTATTCCAAATTGCTGCAGCTAGTGCGCTATCAGAGACAGCATCCAGGAGAGCCGAAGTCCACACGGGGGCATTCTGCCTAGTGCCCTCACCCCCTTCTTTCGAATTTGGGGGTGATTTATGGGCACAGCAGGCAAGGGCAGTGTTCCCCATTCCCTTGGGGCAACAAGGGAGGCTGCCTACTCCCATAACAGCCTCTTAATTACCCCGTGTGGTCCGGAGAGATGGTATTGTCGGCCATCTTCCAATGCGCCCCTAGTGGCCCCCCGCCACCGCGCAATTTCTGTTCTCATCTTGAAGCAATGTTCTTAACCCGAGGTACTATTTCTGGGTTAGCGGAGTCTGTAACCTGAAGCTTCTGTAACCAGAGGTACCATTGTAATTCACTACTGCAAGATGTAGTAATGGCCACTGACTTGGACATATCAATGGCTATTGCATTTATAACGTGAGCTGATGGTCTGTCCTCCCTTTTCTCTCACACCGCCCCCCCACCCCGTATTTCTTGCTGCTGCTTCTCTTTGTTAAATTTGTTATTAAAGTTTGATTAAAAAGAAAGGGGGTTACACAAATTCATGAAAAAAGGACTGTTAAAATCACAAGTTTGATACGCATAAGATGTAATGCATTGAAGTTAAAACTTATGTAAAGGTTTGCATTTGCAAAGCCGAGAAGTTTACACTGAGCAAGAGGTTCCACTCTGGGTGAAAGCAGAAGGCTTGTGTTTTTCCATTTCGCAGGGTTAGCCTACCTGATGACTCACTCCAAGCTGCAGGTTGCTCGCAGCAGAAGAGGAAGCTTGAGAAGTCAGAGATGGCTTAGTAGCAGCAGTAGAAGAGATGTTCTGCAGTGATGAACAAGTTCAAGATCTCTCTCTGGGACCACAGAGAGGAAAGTTTACTGAGCTGCATACAATTCTATGATTCTACTATTCCAAAAGTTACTAGTCATGATGGCTAGTATACAATTATATATGACCTTTGTATCAGAGGGGGCATGTCTCTGAATACCAGTTGCAGGGGTGCACAAGTGGGGAAATTGCTCTGGTTGGGCACTGTGAGAGCAGGAGGCTGGACTAGGTGGGCCATTGGCCTCATCCAGCAGGGGTCTTCTCATACAATGCTAAAGAAGAAACAACAACTTACAAAAAGTATACCCTCTCGGGCAAATTATGCCATTTAAAATTCATTCATAATAAAAACCTGAAGATGACTGGCCTGACATTTTGGTCACATACCTTTGGGTTTGTGGCCTTCCCAGCCTTTCTTATAGCAATACTGCATCAGCATAAAGCATGTACTGGGTTGTTAACTGGAGTAATTTATTTGTAGGGCCCTATTACGCCCTGTCCCTTCCCTGTGCATTTGTTATTCAAAATTCCCAAGAGGCATGACCAGCAAATCAATACAGAAAGATTAATCTCTCCTTTTTTTAACTGCTGAAACTACAACAACAGTGTAATTAACTGCTTTTATAACTCCTGCTTCTATTTAGGATCTCCTAGAACTGAAATAACCTTATCCAGTGCATGGCTATGCAGAAGCAAGTCCTTCTCAGTTTCAGAGAACTGATCCCCTGGTGCATAGGATTATGATCTTAGTCAGGGGTAGGCAACCTAAGGCTTGTGGGCCGGATGCGGCCCAATTCCCTTCTCAATCCCGCCGACGGACGGTCCAGGAATCAGCGTGTTTTTACATGAGTAGAATGTGTCCTTTTATTTAAAATGCATCTCTGGGTTATTTGTGGGGCATAGGAATTCGTTAATCCCCCCCCCAAAAAAAAATATAGTCCGGCCCACCACATGGTCTGAGGGACGGTGGACTGGCCCACAGCTGAAAAAGGTTGCTGACCCCTGGTCATAGTAATGCATTCAAAACAAAACAAAACAAAACAAAGCAAAACAAAACAAAACAAAACAAAACAAAAACCTCACAATACTTGGGTGTAATAAATGCAGGGGGCAGGGATACCAAAAGGTTACCACCTCTGCATCTTAACTGCAGTGCCAACACAATGTCGCTGTTGTACTCTTATGTACAATATGGTTTATTTAAAATTAACCTGTATTATGTCTGTTTCCCCACCCTCACCCACTGCTGCTATTAAGTGAGGGTGTTAAGTGGGTGATATAGTGCAGGAGGAAGTGTTAACTCCCCCTCCCCAGCACTGTGACCCTGTTTCATACTGCGTGCCCTAAACCTGCTTTTAACATTGTGTGATCTCATCACAGTGCAACCCCTATGTCATACTTAGTTTAGCCCCTAATAAGGCTACTTCCAGGTGCCAGTCTTTCTAGGTCAAAAGCGTGGGATGTGTGACTTCCGGGTTAGCGCCTCCGGCAATGGCGGATTTCCTCTGATCGGGAGGAATCCGCTTCGTGAGACCTAGGGTCTGGACCGCCGCGGCGAGGCGGAGACCCACCAAAAACCACAGGCGGGAGAAGCCTGTGAACGTGGGATTCAGCTGGCACCTTTTGCGCCTCCCCTACTCGCGGGGAAACCCAGTTTCGGGTATCCGGAGCGACGTGGGGTGAATGGCGCAGTGCTTCGAATCGACTGCTCTTTTCACGGAGTGAAGTCGCATTGCTGTTGCCGGAGAGCGCTGACTTTTTCCTGTGGACAATTGGATTTTAAACAACTGCCCGTGAGTAGAACGGAAAATTGGATTATGAAACTTCTTAATTTGGCACCGAAGCGGGAAGGTCTAAACAGGAAGTCCGCCTTCCGCTTTTGTAAATAGATTGAAGCAAAGACATTGCAAACTAGAGTCTGGAAAGTCGTTTGTAAAGGACTAAATTTCCATCAGTTAAAATTACTAAATCCCCCTTGGAAGCAGGGGAAGAGGGGGGAATCTTTTTAGACTGTTTAAACCTGCAGAAGAGAGAGTAAAGAAAGATAAATTCCCACCGTCTTGAACCTGGGAGCGGGGTGTCAGAGACAGACGCTTTGGGGAAGTTCATTGACTGTGGATAAAACGTTTTTGACAGATAGTTAAAAAAGAGAAACATATTGATTCCAATGTTCCCTTTTGCACTTAAAAGGAACAAAATATCTGAAAAACGAAATGAACTTTGTTGCTAGATCGGCTTTTAAAAAGACGGATACAAATAGAAATTGTTTCCTCTAGAGGGAGCTTGTGAAACTGTTGTTAGAGTTGATCTGGGGAAATCTGCAGCTGTAGAGATTAAAGATCGTGAGAAGACATTGACCTTGAACAAGAATGTGCCCAGAAGAAGCTTTAGTGCTTGCTTTTTGCAAGACAAGCGCTTTACTGGAACAGTTACATGAGAAGATGGATTTGATGACTGTTGCAGTTGGAAATTTTGGACAAACAGTGAATACCCATATAGAAACCACTCAGGAATGAATCCAGGAATGTGCTTTGACAGAGCAAGTGGTGAAGAAGATAAAGGAGGAGGTTGTTGCTGAACCTCAGGTACTAGAAATGGAGAGAGCTGTGGCCTTGCAGGAACATAAGTTGTTGTTTCTGACGACTGAACCTGGAGAAAGTCAGATTTGGAGAGATGGAGTACTGTTTGGTCTGGAGATGGGAAGTTGGATAGATCCCACTATGCAGGGATGTTTTGACTTTTCGGATCTGGCTTTGGGCCAGGGGGAGTTTGGAGTTGTGGGGGCCCTTAACCTTGGAGGGACTTTGAAACATGCCTTCAAATATCTTTTGGATTTCAGTGTCGACTATGGAGAATGGGCTGACTTGTTGAGAAGGGATAAAGATATTGTCAAGTTGGAGTCTCCACGAGAGAAAGGAAGGAAATTAAGAATAAGATTAGCAGAAGATAAAGTAAAGTGCAGGTATAAACATGAAGAAGACCTGCAGAAGGGACATGGAAAAGACTTAAGAGCCTCGGATAGAAGGTCACCAGGTTGATGGACTAGATGGATGGGATAGAAAGGACTGACAAAACCCGAGACCAGGAAGAAGAGACGATGGATGAAGATTGGAAGAAAGTTTTAAAAATTCATTTAGAAAATCATTGTAAAATTAATGAGTATTAGAAAAATGTTGGAATGAAACTATTTGGCTTTAGTAGAAATGTTAAAAAGAATTATGTATAAATATGTTATGTTAAAAAGAATTAGGTATAAATAAGATTTAAGTTTTAAGCTTTAGGGCTTTTTATGGTAAGATAAGGTTAAAATAGATTAAGGTAATTTAATGACAGAATATTGTGAAAGATGGAAAGGATTTGCTGAGATAATTAATAACTAGAATACAAAAAAGGGAGCTGTGAGGAGGTTGATGAAACAAGTTAATGAAAGATAAAGATTTGGGAATATTGGATTTGTTTTTAAATTTTTTGTTTATTTTTGTTTTTTTGATTTTGATGTATTGTGTGTGTTTTTTTTTACTTCTGTTTTCATTGACTTGTATTGTTTAATTTCTCTTTTTGTCTACCTTTTTTTCTTTTTCTTTTCTTTTTCTTGTTTTTTCCTTTCTCTGTAATTTTAAATTCTCAATAAATATCATTTTTTTAAATAAAAAAAAAAAGCGTGGGATGTGAAAAACAGCAGTCAAATGCAACATTCCTAGAGTGAACATGTTTGGACCAGCCAGTCGGAACTTTGTGTTTCCTCCTAGGCTGGGACAAACTTCCTCTACATGTGACCAGAGGTGGGCATTACCTTACCCGTGCAGGTAGCATAAGCACAGGGTTGGCCACCATCTCTCTCTCTTCTCCATCTTGCTTTCATCGTAGAAGCATCAGCTGCTTAGCCTGAGATGCTCTCTTGGCCTCCAGCCAAGAGAGGACAAAGGAACTATCTCTTGATGGGATAGATCCAAGTGTATATATTTTGTAACCTAAGTCTGCCTTCTGGGATCCATCTGTGAACAGAATGTGTGAGTAAGCTATTTTATACCTTTTATACAAGACTGTGTCGTGTCTGTTCTTTTCTTAGGAGGGAATAAAGGGGAATTAAGCAAGCGTGGCAATAAGTTAGCCGCTGTGTAAGTTTAAAAAGGGAATGTTACTCTGCTAAATTATAGAACTTGCTAACGCAAGTTGCGAAGAATATTATTAAACAATATATCCTCTCCTGCCTCCCTAAACATTCCCACAAAAAGAAGGATGCAGAGAAGTAGTCATAGTGGCCGCTGCTCCCTGCTGACAGCTGTTGCAGGAAATTCATCCCCGATATAAGATGCATCAAACACCAGGATGTGAATATGTTCTATTGTTACCTGTGACAGCATTTCCTCTGCAACTGTATGCAGGCTGGAGAGTCTGCAGAGAATTCTCCCCCCCTTCACCCTAAACTTTCACTTGCCTTGAGGTCTGTTTTCCTTTATTCCTATTGCTAGTGTCAAAATTGTTAAGAAATTTTCTGTCCTCACATGTCACACACTCACACTGTCAGCTTATCATCTTGTCGTCACAAGTCGGCTGTAGGGGTTTGGAGGTGTGATCAGCTTTTTGCGGTGTGTATCTGTGCACACATATGCACGTGTGTGTAAATGCACATCTACAGTGCACCTTGTTCACTCCTTTCCTCTGCTTCTAATATGCGCTAGCTTAGACAGTGTGAGATAAATTGGTGGAAGGGAGAGAATAATGAACATGTGAGTGATCCCGTCTTGGGGCAAAGGCAGTAGGACATTAAAAAGGTAAAGGGACCCCTGACCATTAGGTCCAGTCGTGACCGACTCTGGGGTTGCGGCGCTCATCTCGCTTTATTGGCCGAGGGAGCCAGCGTACAGCTTCCGGGTCATGTGGCCAGCATGACTAGGCCACTTCTGGCGAACCAGAGCAGGGCACGGAAACGCCGTTTACCTTCCCGCCGGAGTGGTACCTATTTATCTACTTGCACTTTGACATGCTTTCGAACCGCTAGGGTGGCAGGAGCAGGGACCGAGCAACGGGAACTCACCCCATCGCAGGGATTCGAACCGCTAACCTTCTGATCAGCAAGTCCTAGGCTCTGTGGTTTAACCCACAGCGCCACCCGCGTCATTAGAACTTTATAAATTTTAGTTCCTTCCGACCTTGTGCTTTTATGTATGAGCACAACCAAGGCAGAGAGAATGTGCTGGGTGACTGCATGCATGTGTTGCACAGATGGATGGATGTGCTGCTAATGTTTTGTGATGGGTGCATACCTGAGTCCATGTGAGACCACAGGTATATGCATATGTGCTCCTGACACAATGCATATAAATTTGTTTAACATGTGTGGCATACACAGAAGTAAATACATGCAGTGCTTTTCTACTAGAAAAAAGGTGCCAGTACTTACTATTACTCATGTTATAGTAAGTGCCATGATCCTAATAACATTTACAGATGTTCAGGTGTTCCAAAGGCATTTGTATTTCTCTCTTAGTAACACTGTGCTGTATCCATGGAGCTGTACATTTTGTGTGATTATGATTAGGGATGCCAGAGAATTCTGGAAGAAACAGAAGTGGGGATGGAACTTGTCAGGTTTGCTTATTTGTCCTGTATACGGAATGCAAATCAATCTAGTGAATACGATGTGAATATTCAATGTGAATATTCACTGTTGACAATTGTCTCATTTGCACCAAAATGAATGATGTGGAACAACATGATAATATAAATAATTGCATAATTAATTACATAAAACCCCACCACAGCGAACAGCAAGTTGAACGTCAGTGGAAACAGCACTGCATCTACCATGACAGATCAGAATGGAAATCAAAGTCTTCTCACAGCCCTAATCATAACATGCAGCGTCTGTATATATACATATATGAATATATATCCATATGAAGGGTGTGGCATATAGTGCATTTATTTATCTATGAAGTGTGGGGCTTGTGCAAGCATGTTACAGGCAGTGAATTTTTATATGCATAGTATTTTGGTTAGGAATGACCTCATAGGTGCTACATGGGGTTCTACAGGTTGAAGATGGTAAACATGAATAGCTGCTTTTAATGTGTCATTTTATTTGTCACATTTATTTGTCTCACCCTTCCAAAGGCTTAAAGTGACATGAAGCTACCTCATTTTCATCCTTGGTTAGCCCGAGAGAGAGTGACTTGCCCAAACCCATTCACTTTTTATTCTCTTGTCCCCTCTGTTTCATACACAAACTCTCTCCCTCCCTCCTAGAAACAGTGTCTGCAGTTTCTTTTGGCCCAGTCCCAGGTTGCTCCTGCATAAGCCTATCCCTTTAATTCCACTTTGTGGGAGAGTTCTTTCAATTCCCTTATACTCAGCACATCAAGGATTCCCACTGTCTTGGCAAATCAGCTTCATCAAGGTCCATAATTCATAACTGTCTCATGTGGTGAGATTTGCAACTGGCTCCCCTTACTGGTACCAGTGAGGGGCTAAGCTGCCAACCGGTGGGAGCAATATTCTTCTGAGTATCCTTGCAGGGAGGTAGAGGAGAGTAATGATTTTGACATCATATGCACTGGAAATAAATATCTGCATCTAAACTGTTATCTCTCCACTGCGCATAAACAAGTCCATACAAGTAACTTGCTCACTTCTGACGTGGCTCCATTTTATTTATGTCTATCTATCTAGTTGGGGGATGCGGGTGGCGCTATAGGTTAAACCACAGAGCCTAGGACTTGCCGATCAGAAGGTCGGCGGTTCGAATCCCCACGACGAGGTGAGCTCCCGTTGGTTGGTCCCTGCTCCTGCCAACCTAGCAGTTCGAAAGCATGTCAAAGTGCAAGTAGATAAATAGGTACCGCTCTGGCGGGAAGGTAAACGGTGTTTCCGTGTGTTGCTCTGGTTCGCCAGAAGTGGCTTAGTCATGCTGGCCACATGACCTGGAAGCTGTATGCCAACTCCCTTGGCCAATAAAGCGAGATGAGTGCCGCAACCCCAGAGTCAGCCACGACTGGACTTAATGATCAGGGGTCCCTTTACCTTTTATCTCTCTAGTTATCTAGTGGTTTCCTAGAATTTAGAAATCCTCGCACCAGCTGCCAACCCCACCTATGAAATCTTATTCCTTCCCTAATCAGGGACAGAACACAGAAGTTCTGGAATGTAAAGCAAAGAAGCCATTAACACACGTCAGCCAACCCATACCTTGACAAAGTCACTTGCCCCATAGGTGTACGGTTTGCATTGTCAGCAGTAGGACCTATAGCAGCAAGAACAACAAAGAACTCATTTTATCACGTTGTTGTTAGGATGAGACCCTAATCTAATGTTCCAAAACTATTTCAGTATTTTTAGATCAGCCTTTCTCCCTGTCTCTTAAGTATAGCTCTGTTAGTGACTGCACTATGTTTGAGGATTAATAGGAAAGTGTCGAAGATGCTCCACTTTAGAAAGATGGCTTTTTTTAAAAAAAAATGGGGGAAAGATTGGGGATAGAGATACCAGCAGAAGTGTGGAAATGGGTTTGGGCCAATGTAACAAAAATATTAATTTAAATTACGCTAAAGCAGAATGTTCACAAAATATGTGGTGGTTTCTTACTCTGCATCTTAAACTAATCTATAATGCAATGAAAGGCTCCCACACTTTTAGCATTGTGAGAAGCTGCATACTGATTTCTTACATAAGTTTTGGAAATATTTTATTATCCTTTCCTTTTCTGTTTCCCCTGTGTCCATATTAGACTGATAGCCCCTTTGGGCAGGGGCTTGTTAAACCTCAGGCCTTTTGTGTTATTTCTCATGATTCAATGTGGATCAGTATTTGATATTAACTTCTTAACTTTAGTACCTTATTTCTTATTATATTATTTACTGTACAAAGTGTATTTGAATGACTCTGTTTATTTAATTATGATACACTTATTCTTGCATGTATCATTTTTAAAAATAAGATTCCAATTATGTATGTTTCTTTAAACTGCAGATCTAAACTCCACAGGGCTGGTCTAATCACTGAACTTTACTATCTTCTGATGCAGTAGGTGGTTAAGTATTCTGGAAGAAAGAGCCAATTGTTCCAGAAAGATTTATAGTGAAGTTGATGTGTTATTGATTAGCTAATCAAAGTTGGAGCTTGTTTCTCAAGTGGTATTCTGGAATTTTCAAAATCACACTAGAATTTCAATACTAAAGCGTAAGCTAAAAGAAATAAAAGAATGGAATCTTGTCAAATTGGAAACATGAGGAAGTAGAGATGCAAAATGTAGAACTTTCTGGCATGGTTGTCAAGAACTGTGGGTGCACATGTGTGCAGTAGACAGATTGGATCTGGGACTTGTTAATGTTCTGATGCAGTCTTGTGAGGATTAACAAACCTGTGGTGGGGTTACACTATAGCATGAATTTTGGATAACTATGGGTTATTTGCTATCTTTCATAATCAAACAGTTAGTTTTTGTACATTTTAAAGGAATTATGTAACGCTTATTCCTTGAAATGAGTATCCATGAAATGAATTGACCAGCAATCTCTTTTAAGGTTGGGGCAGTTTCAGAAATCAAGGCATATTTCCTTTCATCCTCTGTGGCTTTTATATTGAAGTGGGTCTGAATCAGCCGGCCCAATTAATGTAATGAGATCAGGTTGTGTCTGGCAGCACCAGCCGGCATGGTACAATCCTTGTGCCATGAAAAATGAATGTCACATAACTGCAGCCATTGGATTGGCAGGCTCAACACCCGAGGTGGCTGTTACCCTCACAGGAAGTTTTCAGGGGGAGAGCCATTGCAGAGCTATTACGACTTTGCAATTAGGTGGGGCAATGCGTTTATTAATTAGGCCTTCTCTTCCCAAGACTCATTTAATTATCATCCCAGCCTTCGCAGATGCTCCCCTTTGCTTGGGGCTGAGAGATGGATTCGTACATGACTCACAATGTCCCGGTTGTTGCCACATGTGTGTTCAAGTGACACTTTAGACTGAAGTGGCCATTGTAATGGAGATGATGACAAAGCGGGGGGAGCAGATGTGTGAATCCTGAAGTGGCAAAAAGAAGGGGGAGGCAAAAGAGAGTGGTAAACAGAAGGCTAGGGAGTTGAAAGGTGACTGTGGCCATCCTTGCACCTCGTTGTTTCATATTTATGTGGTATGCATCATCACTATAGCAGTACAACGGCTTTGGGTAAATTATAAACCTTAAAAAAGCAAGTCACTGTCAGGGACTGGGCAGAGGTGGAATGGTGGAGACCATCTCCCCATCCTGACCCTTCCAGGGAGGAGGAAGAAGAAGACTGTATAGATTTACAACAGGGAGTTGAGGGAGGTAGCAGCTCAGAGGCAGATGAGGGGGAAAGATGGGAAATCATGGGAGAGGCGGAACAACACGCGGCTGACACATTCTCATTAGAAAGCATTCCAGACCCTCCATCTCCCAGAACCCGGTGAACCTTAAAAGTAGGAGAGCAAAGAGCTCAAAGACAGAGGGCACATAGCAGCACCCGTAGAAGAGGTGATGAGAATGACAAATGAGGAAGTGGGAGAGACGGGGGGTGCGGGGGGGGTGCAGATTCACGCGGGACAATGCCATTATCCAAGAGGCTGGGGTCTATAGCCTCTCTCTGTAAAGATTGAAATAAAAAAAGTCTGTAAGAAACTTTTCATTGTCTTTATAATTTCCTGGGCAACCAGCCGGGAGCAGCTGACAGCATCCTGACTGTCACATAGTTTTCAAGCCCACTTTTTGATTGGAACTTTCTTGACAGGTGATTTTTAAAAAAGCGTTTGCTTGGGGTTCAAAGTGCTCCAACATGCCAATAAATATGAAGGGCAATGGACTCAGCAGCTCAGTCCTATGCACGTACATTCACAAGTCCTGCTGGGTTCAATGAGACTTACAGTATTCCCAGGTAAGAATTATAGGGATGCAGCCTGAAGTTTATTTTTTATCAATGGGAGGGGATTTTCAGTCTGTCCTCTGTTGTTTCTCAAATTAATTTTCAAAACACAAAACCACCATCTAGAATGATGAACATGCACCACTGGTTCAGCTGGAGTATTTTAGCAGTGATGATTTCCACGACAGTGATTTGTTAGCTTCTTTACAATATGGTGGCTGTTGCAGAGACTGGCAGGGTCAATGTTATCCTATGCATGTGTTATCTTACACATGCTTACTCAGAAATAAATCCCACTGTATTCAATGACAGCATAAAGGTAAAGGTAAAGGGACCCCTGACCATTAGGTCCAGTTGTGGCCGACTCTGGGGTTGTGGCGCTCATCTCGCTTTATTGGCCGAGGGAGCCGGCGTACAGCTTCTGGGTCATGTGGCCAGCATGACTAAGCTGCTTCTGGCGAACCAGAGCAGCGCACAGAAACGCTGTTTACCTTCCCGCCGGAGCGGTACCTATTTATCTACTTGCACTTTGATGTGCTTTCGAACTGCTAGGTTGGCAGGAGCAGGGACCGAGCAACAGGAACTCACCCCGTCGCGGGGATTCGAACTGTCAACCTTCTGATTGGCAAGCCCTAGGCTCTGTGGTTTAACCCACAGCGCCACCCGCGTCCCTAATGACAGCATAGTGTGCAACAAAGCAGTATAATTCCAGTCTCATACCATAGCTGTCTTCTGCTGGTCACTTCTACTATATTCTTCAATTGTATTAGAACATTGATATCTCATAGATGCTGAGAATCCTTCAAGTATATTGACAATTGCTGAGCCAAGGAGAATGTAGCCTGAATATACAAACCCAGCCTTCTCCAACCTGCTGCCATCCAGACGCTTTGGACTCCAACTGCCATCAGACATCAAAACTTCATCAAAAGTCAGAGATGATGGGAGTTTTAGTTGAAAACATCTGGACAGCATCAGGTTGGGGAAATGCTGGACAAGATAAATAGATGCTTCAAACAGTCATTTTTGCAAAATGGCTTGAGAAATGGCCTCCATGCAGTAATATAATGTCTCGGGAATGACATGGTAATATGATGTAACCACATGAGATTGCACTCTGTTTGCATAAACAATTTGATTCCTAGAAAGTGGTCTTGTGAATCAGCTCGGAAAAGAAAATGTGGGTGTGGATGGGGAAACAAAGAGGCTAGTTCATGCACAAACCGCTCCTTAATTAGAGATATGAGACTGCATGAGAAAGCATGTGGTTCCAGGAACAAAGCTGGTGTTCTGGATCCATTCCATATGGAATTCAGTCCTAGTTTGAGGACCAACAGATAACCTAGGAGGAACATCAGAGATGGACGCTGATAGGACAATTCTCTTTGTTATTCTAAACCTCTCAGCAGCTTTCAACATAATTTGAACACTAAACATTACTGGGTCATCAAATATTGACTCAAAATGTTCTACCCATTTGTCATGCTGGCTGCTTTTCCCTCTGCCCTTTCCATTGGTTACTTGGGAGATGCCATATATCAGGGGTGGCAATTTTTTTTTTTCTGTTGAGGGCTGCACTCAGTTGAGGGTAGTCTCTTGAGGGCTGTATACTGGCAGCACAAGAGGTCAGAATCAAATATGGGCAGGGGTAGAAGCCAAACAAGCCAGGAGCTCAGTCTTTCTGCCACTTATCTCTCTTTCTCTCTGTTTCTGCCACCCTCTTTTCTTTCTTGCTCTTCTTGGCAAGAGGATGGAAGGAAAGCTATAGCCAGATCAACATTTTGTGTCTTGACATGTGTGTTTTAATAAATTTTTTTAAAAATGACATTCATAGAATTGTAGAGCTGGAAGGGACCACAAGGACAATCTAGTCATTCTTGGGCAAGGTGATTGAGCGCGTGGTTGCTGAACAACTCCAGGCATGCCTGGAGGATGCAGACCATTTGGATCCCTTCCAATCGGGATTCAGGCCTCACCATGGGACTGAAACTGCCTTGGTCGCACTGGTTGATGATCTCCGGCGAGCTAGGGACAAAGGTGAGAGCTGTTTCCTAGTTCTGCTGGATCTCTCAGCGGCCTTTGATACAATCTACCATAACATCCTTCTGGACCGTCTAGAGGGGCTGGGAGCTGGGGGCACTGTTATACAGTGGTTTCGCTCCTTCCTCCTGGGTCGTGTTCAGAAAGTGGTGGTGGGGGATGAGTGTTCAGACCCCTGGGCCCTCACTTGCGGGGTGCCTCAGGGTTCTGTCCTCTCCCCCATGCTTTTTAACATCTATATGAAGCCGCTGGGAGAGATCATCAGGGGATTTGGACTGGGTGTCCATCAATATGCAGATGATACCCAGCTCTACCTCTCTTTCAAATCAGAACCAGTGAAGGCGGTGAAGGTTCTGTGTGAGTGCCTGGAGGCGGTTGGAGGATGGATGGCGGCTAATGGATTGAAGTTGAATCCTGACAAGACAGAAGTATTGTTTTTGAGGGACAGGGGGCGGGCTGGTGTGGAGGACTCCCTGGTCCTGAATAGGGTAACTGTGCCCCTGAGGGACCAGGTGCGCAGCCTGGGAGTCATTTTGGACTCACAGCTGTCCATGGAGGCACAGGTCAATTCTGTATCCAGGGCAGCTGTCTACCAACTCCACCTGGTACGCAGGCTGAGACCCTACCTGCCCGCGGACTGTCTCGCCAGAGTGGTGCATGCTCTGGTTATCTCCCGCTTGGACTACTGCAATGCGCTCTACGTGGGGCTACCTTTGAAGGTGACCCGGAAACTACAATTAATCCAGAATGCGGCAGCTAGACTGGTGACTGGGGGCGGCCGCCGAGACCACATAACACCGGTCTTGAAAGACCTACATTGGCTCCCAGTACGTTTCCGAGCACAATTCAAAGTGTTGGTGTTGACCTTTAAAGCCCTAAACGGCCTTGGCCCAGTATACCTGAAGGAGCGTCTCCACCCCCATCGTTCTGCCCGGACACTGAGGTCCAGCGCCGAGGGCCTTCTGGCGGTTCCCTCATTGCGAGAAGCAAAGCTACAGGGAACCAGGCAGAGGGCCTTCTCGGTAGTGGTGCCCACCCTGTGGAACGCCCTCCCATCAGATGTCAAAGCAATAAATAACTACCTGACATTTAGAGGGCATCTTAAGGCAGCCCTGTTCAGGGAAGCTTTTAATCTGTGATATTTTACTGTATTTTTTGTTTCTATGGAAGCCGCCCAGAGTGGCTGGGGAAACCCAGCCAGATGGGCGGGGTACAAATAATAAATTATTATTATTATTATTATTATTACTAGTCCAACTCCCTGCAATGCAGGAATCTTTTGCCGAACGTGGGGCTCTAACCTATGACCCTGAGATTACGACTCTTGTGTTCTATTGGCAGAGGTGTGCACTAGAGTTAAAATGGATCCCCATTCATTCAGATATTCAACTTCTTAAGACCCAGGGAAGGGACCTGAGACAGAAAGCCCTCCAGTGGACATATGTGCATGCTAACGTTCTTTTAAAAGTTAGACAACAAAACAGGGGAAATGTACCTGAACACAGAAACATTTGGAGCATGAATGATGAGTGAAAGAGTCATTAGGAAGGATTCTATTGTTTACAAGTGTGACAGCCTTATCTCTGTGTGACTGAGTGACATGTGCATGAAAGTGAAAGTGTGAGTGGGTAGCACTGAGATAGAGAATTTTTTACTTTACATAAAAGAGGGGAAGGTATATGAGCAATACACAGTGAGAAACAGCGAGGAGTAATATGTTTGGTTTTGAGATCAGGAATGCATGTGTCTGTTGAGGCTGAAATTACAAATGCATTTTCACACACTTTAATCATCATAATACAACAATCTTCCCCTACATCTGTTAATGTGTGTTACCACCACTATTCACAATGTATGCTTTCCCAGCTTCAAATGTCATCACACCACCCTCCAGTTAGCAGGTGCAGAGGACTCCCCAGCTTGCCTTCTCCAGATTCGTGGTACACTGTCATCAGACTCTGACCATGATGTGGCTGGTGACAGTCCTGACAGTGTTGCCATCCCATTTTTTGCATTACCTGCTTGCTGATCTATTCTCTCAAATCCCAGAGCTAATGAAATAGTAAGCTAGGAGGATAGTTCTTGTCAATTTCAGTGATGCCGTCTCGGTGTTTCTAACAATTAAAGTATTGCTATGCTTTAATGAAACTGAAAATGCTTTCTACTGACATTTGCAGTGACTGGATAGCAGAGGGTAGGATGTGCTTCCCGGTGACCCATTTATTGAGCATTCACCCTGATTCGTTTGCAGGGAGGTCGGATGCTGCTGCGTCAAGCCAAGTGTTAACACACACTATCCAGGGCATTTTGCTGTTCCTTTTCTTATTGCAAAAAGTCTTATATTTGGGGGAAGTGGGTTGGTTGCACATGACCTCACAATTTGCCAGTACAGTGGTACCTTGGGTTACAGATGCTTCAGGTTACAGACTCCGCTAACCCAGAAATAGTATCTTGGGTTAAGAACTTTGCTTCAGGATGAGAACAGAAATTGTGCGGTGGCGGCGCGGCATCAGCGGGAGGCCCCATTAGCTAAAGTGGTGCTTCAGGTTAAAGAACAGTTTCAGATTAAGAACTGACCTCCGGAATGAATTAAGTTCTTAACCTGAGGTACCACTGTATGTGACTGAATCCCAACCAAAACTAGCAACAGCCCAGAAGTGCCCTAATATAGGGTCATGCCACAGTTGAAAGGCATGGCAGACTTTGGGCTTTCAAATTTCAATGGTGCCCTGTGTGACTCCAAAATTCATCTCCCCTCCCCTCTCACCTTCCGTTCTACATCATTGTTTCAGGGTGCAGTGCAGGCAAACCGGTTTCACCCCCTTAAATCCACCTCGGATGGAAAATTGAGGGAGCTGGTCTGCTCCTGTGAGTGATCACTGTCAAAGCAGCACTTTTGTGATGTGTGAAACTGTGAGCAGGTGAGGGGGGGAGGGAGTCACTTCCACATGTATATAAGAACATTATAGCCATGCTGGGTCACATGAGCGCAATAACCTTCTCCTGTTCATGTTCCCCAGAAACTGGTATTCCGAATCTTGGGAGTTAATATACCCACCATGACTAAGAGCCACTGACAGCTTGAAATGGTGGAAACGCCCTTTAAAGCAGTCCAGATGGATGGCCATCACAACGTTGAGTGGTGTTGAATCCCACAGAAAGCGATTGTAGTGTGGTCAGAGCACTGGACCAGGGATCAAATGCTCACTCATCCACTAGGTTCACTGAGTGACCTTGGGCCATTCACAGACTCTCAGCCTAACCTACCTCACAGGGTTGTCATGAAGACAGAAATGGAGAGGAGGGAAACCATGTCAGCCACCTGAAGTTTTACTTTGGAGGAAAAGTGGGATAGAAATGTCACAAATAAGCAAATAATAGTTCAACCATGCGCTGTGTAAAGAACTGCTTTTCGTTTTTGTGTGCCTTCCAACATTAATAAAAGTAAAGGGACCCCTGACCATTAGGTCCAGTCGTGGACTCTGGAGTTGCGGCACTCATCTCACTTTATTGGCCGAGGGAGCCGGCGTACAGCTTCCGGGTCATGTGGCCAGCATGACTAAGCCGCTTCTGGCGAACCAGAGCAGCGCATGAAAACGCCGTTTACCTTCCCACCGGAGCGGTACCTATTTATCTACTTGCACTTTGACGTGCTTTCGAACTGCTAGATTGGCAGGAGTAGGGAGCGAGCAATGGGAGCTCACCCCGTCACGAGGATTCGAACCGCCGACCTTCTGATCAGCAAGTCCTAGGCTCTGTGGTTTAACCCACAGCGCCACCTGCGCCCCAACATTAGGCTTCCTTTAATGGCCATGGGTCCTGCTAGCTTGTGTCAGGGCAGAGGGAGAAATGTTTATCTCTTGCCACTTGGGATCGCTCACTAGGTAGACACGAGACCCTTCGCCTCGGGGTCCAGGGTTTGAGCCCCATGTTGGGCAAAACGATTCCTGCTTTGCAGGGGGTCGGACCAGATGATCCTCGTGGTCCTTTCCACCTCTACATAGCTGTCAACTTTTCCCTTTTTTAAAAAGGGAAATTCCCTTATTCCGAATAGGATTCCTCGCAAGAAAAGGGAAAAGTTGACAGCTATGCTGTCTGAGTCTTGAAGGAGAGCCATGCACATGATTCCTCTCTATGCCATGCGTTATCTTACGCACCTCTTACCAGGTCCTCTCCTACGATGAGCCTTCTTCATGGGCGAGTTGTTCCCAGCCCTTGGTCACCTGCCCTTTTCTCCACTTCTACAAGATCGTATGGAAGTGAAAGCTGGACCATAAAGAAAGCTGATTGCCGAAGAATTGATGCTTTTGAATTCTGGTGCTGGAGGAAACTCTTGAGAGTCCCATGGACCGCAAGAAGATCAAACCTATCCATTCTTAGGGAACTCAGCCCTGAGTGCTCACTGGAAGGACAGATCCTGAAGCTGAGGCTCCAAGACTTTGGCCACCTCATGAGAAGAGAAGACTCCCTGGAAAAGACCCCGATGTTGGGAAAGATGGAGGGCACAAGGAGAAGGGGAGGACAGAGGACGAGATGGTGGGACAGTGTCTTTGAAGCTACCAGCATGAGTTTGACCAAACTGCGGGAGGCAGAAGGGGGCGACAGAGGACAAAATGGTTGGACAGTGTTCTCGAAGCTACCAGCATGAGTTTGACCAAACTGCGGGAGGCAGTGGAAGACAGAAGTGCCTGGCGTGCTCTGGTCCATGGGGTCACGAAGAGTCGGACACGACTAAACAACTAAACAACTAAACAACAACAAATGCCAGAAGTAGCTGTGGCCAAAAGTGGATATGTCCATCTCTCTGCTCTCACATATACATAAAAACCCTGCTGGATCAGATCAAAGGCCTATCTAGAACAGCATCATGCTTCCCACAGTGATGCATGTTGGTACGAATTCCCTAATTTCACATATACACTTATCGGGTCTGAACTGGTGTTGACTGACCAGAGAAGAGATATTGGGGTCATGCTGAATAGTTCGATGAAAATGTGAAGCTAGGAACGAGGACGAGATGGTGGGACAGTGTTCTCGAAGCGAACAGCATGAGTGTGACCAAACTGCGGGAGGCAGTGGAAGACAGGAGTGCCTGGCGTGCTCTGGTCCAGGGGGTCACGAAGAGTCAGACACGACTAAACGACTAAACAACAACAACACAAGATCCTTTCAGAGGTGAGTTAACGGCGCAAAGTATCCCTGCGCATCCCCCCCCCCCCGCGCGCGTGCCTCCTTTCCGCGCCTGCGGTTTCGCGGGGCGCGCGCGCACAGGCGGCGCGTGGGCGGGAAGGGGGCGCCGCTCGCAGCCCCCTCCCCCGCCCTCCCCGAGAGGCGCTCTCCAATCCCCGGCAGCCAGCCTCTTCTTAAAGTGGCGCTGCTGTCGGGCGGCGAGGCACTCTTCGCCGCGGCTCCTCCGACTTTCAAGCGCGCTTGCTGCTTCTCCTCAAGCGAGCCGAGGCGGGGGTCGAAAAGGCGCTCGGAGAGCAGCAGCGCCCTCAGCCCTTGCAGTCCGCACGAGAGCGCGCGCCGCGGACTTCCCGCCAAATCGCCCTCCTCCGCCAGGTGGGTGATTCTCACGGCCCCGTGGCTGTGAGAGAGGGGGGCGGGGAGGGGGCGGCAGACCCCAAAGTGCGGGAAATGGGTTAGGTATATCTATAAAGTGCGGGGCAGGGAGTTTCAGAGCTCACCATCGTTTCACAGGGGGACAGGATCTTCTAAGGCGGGGGGGGGGGCAGCTCCCAAGAGACTGCGATCTACTCACAGAGTTAAGAACTGGCAGTGATCGACCCCCTTTTGGGGGGTTCAGGTCAAAGTTGTTGAGCTTTTCTTTGGGGAGGAGGAAAGCCCGTTTTTAGGGGTGCCGGGCAAAGCTTTTTTTTAGGGGAGCCAAAGTTATTGAGCTTCTGAGGGGGGGGGGGGCAGTGATCTACTACAAATGTCCAGTGTTCTACCGGTAGGTCACGAACTACCTGTTGGACATGTCTGTTCTAAGAGAACTGCCACTTTTCTCCTCCTGACAAAGTTTTCGGAGCTTTGCAACCAATACTGTGTAGTAATAGTATTATTATTAATAATAATATACTGTGTAGAGCACAGGGCAAAAATTCGACAGAAGTTTCCCCATCCCTGAGTTTCTGTCATGAGGAAAGCTCCACCTGTTGAATTTCCACTTGCAAAGAATTTGCTCAAGTCTAGGGGACGTGTGTGTGTGTGTGTGTGTGTGTGTGTGTTTGTGTGTTTGTGGCAGGGTTTGTGCCAATGCGACTCTCTGATCTCCCCGTCATATTCTCTGGTTCAGCATGCATTTGAGATTGCTGGGTGATGCTTAATAAAGAGAGAAACACAAATTGGTCGCTTCCTAAAATCTGCTAGCCATCCTGTCGTATTCTCCATTAGCTGAGGTTTATGGTTGCTCCGAAGTGTGGGGAAATGTGGGTTCTAATCTGCGTGAGTGGTTCTGACTACACACATTGAGGGCACATTTTCCCTCAAAGAATTCTGGGCACTGTAGTTTGCCCCTCGGAGTTGCAATTCCCAGGAACCCTTACCAAACTACAGTGCCCAGAATTCTTTGAGGGAAAGAACATGTTTCAAATGTGCCTTAGAGGTATAGTATGGAACCAGTGGGTGGGAATCGGTTGTTTTGAATCAATTGCCACAGAGCACGAAGATGTCATATGCATATGTAACAGAGGGAATGGCATGACCAGGTAGAGGTGTCCTCCTCATACACCTGGAGAAGAGAAGTTTTTTTTTTAAAAAAATACTTTTTATTTTTTCCATGCTTATTTCCATGCTTATTACATACCTAAAAACAACAATGGAGAAGAGAAGCTTAAGGGGAGACATGATAACAGTCTTCTTCAAATACCTGAAGAACTGACACACAGAAGACCAAGCAGAATTTCTCTCTCTCTTGGTTTGGGCTAGAATTCATGGGGGGAAATGGTAGGGAAGCAGATTTCAGCTAAACAGTAGAAAAAATGACTGTTTTTGGCTGGGGAGTGGACTGCCTTGGGAGGTGGTAGCCTGTCATTCACTGGAGATATTTACATAGAGGTAAAAGATACTGTAGCATCCAGGGTATATGAGGACCCCTTTGCTTTGCCCAAGAGACCCTCAGAAGAGGCAATAACCCTGAGTCTTGAAGGAGAGCCATGCACAGATATGGAAGATATACACGGCAAAGGTAAACATAGATTTGCTAATGGGTATATGGTCTAAACCACTGAGCCTAGGGCTTGCCGATCGGAAGGTTGGCGGTTCGAATCCCCACGATGGGGTCCCTGCTCCTGCCAACCTAGCAGTTCAAAAGTTCGTCAAGTGCAAGTAGATAAATAGGCACCGCTCCGGCGGGAAGGTAAATGGAGTTTCTGTGCGCTGCTCTGCTTTCACCAAAAACGGCTTAGTTATGCTGGCCACATGACCTGGAATAACTGTCTGCGGACAAAGGTTGGATCCCTTGGCCAGTAAAGCGAGATGAGCGCCACAACCCCAGAGTCATTTGCAACTGGACTTAACTGTCAGGGGTCCTTTACCTTTTTACCTTTATATATTCATCAGGGAGGTGCAGCCTGTCCTGGCTCCCTGGCAAGTGAATCTGCATGATACATTTGCTTGCAAAACACCTCTTTGTCACATTATTATGTACACCTTTCAAACTTTTTAAGTTAGCAGCCAAAACATGTGATGTAATAAAGAAGAGTAGCCAATTCAGTGCGGTGAATTGCTGTGCAAAGTACTGAAGAAGACTGATCTCTATTTTGGAGATTTTGCAGGCACAGATAATCCCATTTCTAAGCTTTTCAGAGCAACCACGAGATAGGGTATAGTTGATAGCATAGGGCCCCTGAGCAGTTGCCCCTCTTTCAGTGCCAGCCTGGCCATGCTGCCTACGGACGTTTTCTTATAAGGATGAATTATTTGGTAGGCAGGATCAAGGGCTCCTGAGTGCCCAGTTTACTAACTTGCATCTCTGGCAGGACAGCTGCTGAAACTTAGTGCAAGTTAACTGTTTGCTAACAGAGTGGCTGCATTTTAGAGGAGTAGTTTTTCTTTTGGTAGAAACTGCTTTTCAGTGTAAATGAGTGGGGCTGCTATTTTCAGGGTTATAGCAATTTTGCTGTAAGTGTGGGGAGGTGAACTGTTAGTTTACCAAATGATTTTCCTTTAATGGAGAAAACACTTGGCATCAGACCAAGCAAGTAAGTTTTGAATACTGCCTTTGATCTGGTATATTTTGGGGTATTTCTCTATAGATTACAGTATCTCATTTCAGACATAACACAGTTCTGCTTCAGGTATGTGTCTAAGCAAATGTGTGAGTGGCGTTGGATGGCTGACCAAGGCTGAGTTAAGCATGAGGGTGAACATCAATATGCTGGAGTATCACTAGGAGCAAGCAGGAATATGGATGCAGAAAGGAGTGTGTCTGAGAGAGAAAACTTTTTATAGCAGTGTGTTTGTTTAGTGTGACATACACAATGCTTACAATAAGCAATCATATGTATGCATCCGTGTAATGTGGATATATTGATAAGCATGCATTAAGATGTGTAAGAGCATCTATGTAATTGCACATGGCAGTTATGTAAAGACTGCAGTCCTCAAAGTTAGGCTCCTTATGTTCAGAATAACAGGATGGCAGCTAAAGTCATCAGCCCTTGCATGCTCTCTCCTCTCCAAGGATCTCATGACTATCAGCTACTTAGAATTAGGGTTGCATTATTTAGGGACTGGGAGCCAATGCAGATCTCTCAGAGATCTAATGTTGCATATTCACACTGGTCAGACGTACACAAGAGCAGGAGGCAGCCCACCTGGTACCGTCCAGATGGTATTGGACTCCAATGCCCATCAACCCTGAAAATTTGCCATCCTGCTGGGGCTGATGGGAGTTGTTGTCCAACATCAGCTGGAGGCAACCGCATTGACTAACCCTGCATTAGAGAATGCTGATAATCTGATTTGGGTTACTATGAACCATTGCTACTGTACCTCCAAGTTTTTGTAATCCACCTAGAGGTTCTTTTTACAATCAAGCAGTATATACTTATGGTTAAATAGCTAGCTAAATAAAGATATGGTGCCTCACTAGTTTTACGCCTGCATTCTGATTTTCAAAGCATTATTTGTCTGCAAACTCACAGAAAAGTCTGTAATCCTGGTTGAGATGAGTTTAGAAAAGCTTCGAAACTGAAAATGGGACTGAGAAAGTAAGAGTGATAAAAAGGAAACCATGCAGGAGGAAATGTAAAAACGATTAATTCTGTTTACAACTATTTAATTCATATAAAACATTTTTAGCTGTATTCTCTGTCTGCTGCCTCCAAAGTTGCAAACAGTTACAAATAACAAAATACTGAAATAATGTGTAACCATATAAAACCTGGCAGGAAAACAATAATAGTAGCCAGCAGATTTAAAAGATACTATCTGCAGCTGTTTAAAACAATAGCTTCCAGATTAGCTTTCTTTACAAGCCATGTTTTTCCTTTTTTCTGGAAGGCTGGCAGTGGTAGAGCTGAGTAGACTTAAAGTGGGCAACGTATCATGTGGGTGCCATGGAGGAGACCAATGCCCTTGCCGGACGTTCTTGTCTAAAAAGATTCATCCCAGATTGTAAAGGGCTTTAAGGGTTAAATACCAGCACTTTGTAATTAGCCCCAGAAGGAAACAGGCAGCCACAGTGGTTGAACCAAACAGTGTTAGAAACTGAGATATGAAAGCTAGGAGCTAAATGGCACCTTAAATCTAGGTTATGGGCACAACAATGGAATGTCTAGGCATGCTTTTTTATAAGAAGAATACAAAGCTGAAAATGAATGAGCTGCAGCTAAAATATGATGCTCATTTTTCACATGGTCTAGTTCTTCCCCTGCCCACCCCCCTAATATTCTTAAGAGGGTCTCTTCTCCAGTCTACAGAGAGTAGCTAGAAGTGGGGAGGCAGAAAAGGGTCCTCTTTTCCTTCCACTCTGCAGTTTTAATCTGAAATCTTAGGCGCAGCCAGAGCTCGGAAGCTACTTGCACTAATGAAATTCCCTGTCGCAAAATGCGCCTAGAGCAGGGGTCTGCAACCCGCGGCTCCGGAGCCGCATGTGGCTCTTTTACACCTTTGCCGCGGCTCCGGGGCGGATACTAGCGAGGGGAGGAGGCACATTGTGCGCCCCGACACTCCCCACTGTGGCTGGTGCTGTACTGGCTGTGACGTCGCATGGGGGCGGTGCGTGCGATGGTCACGCACCGTCCCAACGTCGCCTTCCCGCCCGCTGCCAGATCGGAGGGCAGCGGCGTGCATGCTTTAAATGTCGCAATGGTTTTGCGGCTCCCAGTTGTTGTTTTTCTTCAGAAACGGGTCCAAGTGGCTCTTTTTGTCTTAAAGGTTGCAGACCCCTGGCCTAGAGCAATGGGAGTTTCGAACACTGGAACCAAAATGAGAATAATGGATGTGCCCTGGGACATGCCTATCTCAGGCTGCTGCATTTTGCACCAGCGGCAACTTCAAAAAGGCAGAGAACATTGCAGTCACCCAAGTGCATTTTAGGCACCCATCTATGTCTTAGAAAAAGGCAAAGTGACCCATTTCCCTTCTTGAATTTTTATTTTTTTAATTATTTGTTTATTACTTTCCCCTTGCCATGCACAGTGACCCCCCCCCCCAATTGTCGTTTGTTCAGGAGCACAATCAGTAAGGCAAAAAGCTTACCATAGTGCAGCCAAACTGAAATCCTACACTTCTCTTCTTGCTGGTGCTACAGTCCAGCTTTGGTGTCGTATAGTGGCCTCCAGCCAGTGATACCCTCTCAGCTAGGAACAATGGCGCAAATTTCACCAGCTCATCAGCAAACCTGTATTTGCAAGCTACCGCTAGCTTATCAAGGACTTTATTTTGAAACTTAATTAGGAACACAATATTTTAAATCCACCAGAGAAGAAAACCTACTTCATATATTTTACATGAGGAATATGCAAGTCACCAGATGAGATTATTGCAATCTATGCAAGTGTTGGCATACTCAGGAGGTGCAGAATCTTGTTGCTTGGCTAGTAACAAATATGAGCCTGTGGTTAAACAACTGAGGTGGTTACTAGTTTGCTTCCAATCCTTCTGTGGGCTGTCCATCCGTTTGCCTCTTTAATGCAATTCCCTAAACAAGTGAAATGAATCTTGTTTCGCTGTCCCGTTGGAAGTTAGTCCCTTTCCAATTTTCTGCTGTTGATGTTTTTGTATCGAATCTTGTTTTGCTTTAGTTTATTTTATGATTTATACAGTGGTACCTCAGGTTACATATGCTTCAGGTTACATACGCTTCAGGTTAAAGACTCCGATAACCCAGAAATATTACCTTGGGTTAAGTACTTTGCTTCAGGATGAGAACAGGAATCGTGCTCTGGCGGCGCGGCATCAGCAGGAGGCCCCATTAGCTAAAGTGGTGCTTCAGGTTAAGAACAGTTTCAGGTTAAGTACAGACCTCCAGAACGAATTAACTACTTAACCCGAGGTACCACTGTATTCTAATTGCTTTTATATTATTGCTTGCATGTCACTTCAGAGCATAAGCTGAAAAGAAGCATGTGCATCTTTTAAATAATTCCCAAACAATTGTGGCCAGTGTACCAAATGTTTCCTGCTACTGAGGAGACCTTTTTTATCTTACTGTTACAGCTGAGACTGTACCTTCTTCATTAAATATCAGGGCAGACAGTGTTCTTGATCCATGGTGGTTTTATTAGATTGTGCCCACAATTAACCTAGGCTTGTTAATCCAGTGATGGGTTCCAAATTCTGACACATGGGCTGATTGGCTGGGGAAGTAATGCCCTTGTCTTCAGTAGAGAGGATATGTCTGACTGATAAAGGTTAATACAAGTATTATATTGGGTTGTATCAAAGGGCGTAATCTGTGAGTCCAGATTGCATGCCACTAGGTAGGTAATTTCAGTTTGATTCGTTCTGTTCCTGAGTAGGAGACAGAAAGCAACATTTTGATTGTGTGCAAAGAGAGCAGCAGAGATGGAATTTAAGCCTAAGAGTTCAAAGAAGGGAGGTAGCTAAGAAAGCATTGCTTTATTGTCTTCTAAGGCTATGCAGAGAAATTATTTCTGTGGAGCAACAAGAGTAACTTCCCATCACCACGGTCACACTAGCCAGATTCTATTTCGATAGATGATAGATAGATAGATAGATAGATAGATAGATAGATAGATAGATAGATGAAAGAGAATGGGAGCCTTTTTGTAGGTGGGGTTGCCTGATGCATGACATGTTCATTTAAAAGAAATTTAAACACTCACAAACGTCGTCCCCAGTTCATGTGTCTTGCTATAGGAAATAACCAGGTTTGCATATGAAATAAACATGTTTGACAGGTAATGTATGGTGGTGTTCTGTTTCTAGCTTTAGAGAGGATTCAGTATAATCTTTTTAAAAAACAAAGTGCTAGCTTTCCCAGAAATTAATTGGCTAGTCATTATGTAGTACTTATAAGGGAATAATAGGCAGTGACCTCTTGTTCCTCTTACAAATCTGAAGCGTGAAAATGGCAGTGTGCTAATTAAAGTTCTACATAAAATTGCTTGCTGTTATTTATCTGCTTTCTTTTTCTTCCCATGATGAAGGATATGTATGTTGGTACTCCTGTGCTCCCTCCACACTTTGCAGTTTCCATTTTTCACACTGATATTCTCCCGCTTTCTCTCTCTTTCTGAACCCTCTCCCACTGCTCCCCTTCCCAAGCTGTCGCTCCCTTGGGAAGAGAGAATGAAGAGTCCTCTGGTGCTGACAGTGCTGCTGTCCTTAATAGCAGCAAAACTGTGCCAGGCTTACTGTATTGAGTCCCAGGAGCAGCAGCTGCCCAGCGGAATGCAAACAAAGGTGAGAGTGGCTAGAATTTTGTTGGAAGAGGGGATAGGAAAGTTGCTGGTGAGTGGAACGGCTTCTGTGCTGGGTAAGGATCTGCTCCAAATAAGTTCCTGCCATGGTACCAGTGTGGTTTTTAGAGCCTTGCATTTCAGGAGTTGAGACTGAACCCATCATCCACTTCGGAAAACCTGAGGACTCAAAATACTAAAGTTAATGCATAATTTTGTTTTACCCAGATAAGGTAAAGGTAATGGGGGGGAGACCCCTGACCATTAGGTCCAGTCATGGCTGACTCTGGGGTTGCGGCACTCATCTCGCTTTATTGGCCAAGGGAGCCAGCGTAAAGCTTCCAGGTCATGTGGCCAGCATGACTAAGCTGCTTCTGGCAAACCAGAGCAGCGCACAGAAATGCCGTTTACCTTCCCGCCGGAGGTAAAGTTACCTATTTATCTACTTGCACTGTGTGCTTTTGAACTGCAAGGTTGGCAGAAGCAGGGACCAAGCAACTGGAGCTCACCTCATCGTGGGGATTCGAACCGCCGACCTTCTGATCAGCAAGCCCAAGGCTCTGTGGTTTAACTCACAGCGCCACCCGTGTCCCTTGATACCCAGATAGAAGCTAATTAAACAAAGATAATAATCCCCAAACACTCCCCTGTTGTGACTTCTGCAACAGTAAATTGTCCAAGGCTTGGAAAAGTTATTCTGATGTTTCTCTATATTTCATGGGTTTCTTTCCAACATAGTTTTTCTTCTAACGTTTTGCAAACAGGATATATTTCAAGTTTTGACATACAACACAAAATTGGATTCTGCCCCCTGCCCCCAATTTCATTATTTTTACCTGATTTCCTACAGTGTAAAATGGAAATGAACAAACAAATAATGGAAAATATATTACCAATGTACACTGTTTTAGAGAATCAGGAAATGTGATCATGCCTAGTCACTTTCTCAAGGCTAGAAACCTGAATCAATTAAAAAGAAAGGTGGTACTGTGTAATTTATCTGTTGACTTTCATCTGCAGTTGCTACAGTTTGAAGGAGTATTGAGGTTTATAATACAGAGGAAGATCCTATTTCTTCCCTATAAAAATGTTAATTCGGTTCCCCCATAAACACACCCCATGGCAAGACATTCATACATCTTTCATCTAAGGCAGTGGTTCTTATCCTTTTTGAGGGTCACAAACGTCTTTGAGAATCTGATAAATGCTGGACCCTGCCCCCAGAAAAGTGCACATACACAAACATAAGTTTGCATATAATTTGGCTTGGTTCAGAAACCCCTGGAAGCCAGAGCAATGTACTTCAGACGACTTCTCCTTTTATCCACACAACAACCCTGTGGAGTAGGTTAGGCTGTGATACAGCAATTGGCCAATGGGACTCGTGGCTCAGTGTTGATTGAATCCATGTATTCTCAGTCTTGAGTCCAAACTTCTAAAATGATAAACTGCCTTCCTGAACTAGTGAATTTCTCAAGAGAGGAAGTTCCGTAATGTTCAGACCACAGCAGAGAACCCAAGCAGCTGCTGAATTAATCTTGTTTGATGATAACATGTTGAGCAGGACCTCCATTACAAAGCTGAAACTGAAAACAAATACTGATTCCCCTACTACTCGGTATTTTCATTGTGACTCCTTTGGAACAGGGATTAACTCTCCTGAGCCTGCTTAGAGAGCCCAGAAGCATCTGCCTGGTCATGGCTGGCTACTGCTCCTGAAGGGCTCTTCATACATTTCTGGCACAACTAGAACTTTGGGATTGCTTTGGCTCACAAATCTTACCAATCTATTTATTACACAAGAACAACAGGACCTAAAAGCAGCAGGAGAGGTTTCCAAATTCCTTGTTAATGAGCCCTGCTTTATATGCAGTGATTTTGTACACAGATGTAACTTCTGTGTTGGAAAACCATAAGCATTTTCTGTGCGTGCCATCATGTGAAGTGCATGTGAATCGTACACACACACTTTCTGCATTGGTGGGACTTGAGGCAGTGTAGAGGGGTCTTCCTGGTGGTTTCCCATCTAAACACTGAGCAGATCCAGACCAGCTTAGCTTCATGTTACTTAAGGCCTTTCCTTGGTGACCTTTTGCTACACATGGACCCTGTATAATAGTGAACACTTGGCAAATGGCAGTTTAATTTGGTACATGCACACAATGATTCAGTGAACTAGCCACATGTGAACCCATCACAGGCAAATGTGTACATATGGTTTCCCAGCATGGATGTGGTATCTGTGTTTGTCACACATCTCCGTCCCCCGCCAAAAAATAAAATAAAATAAAAATCCTGGAATCTGCAGTTGATTAAGCTCTGTGAAGGGTAAACTTCAGTTCACATTTCTTTGAGGGGAGTCATGTGCTTTAATAATAATAATAATAATAATAATAATAATAATAATTTATTTATACCCCGCCCATCTGGCTGGGCCTCCCCAGCCACTCTGGGCGGCTTCCATAGAAATAAAAAATATGCTTTAAATGTATGGTGTGGGTGAGACTGAAGTAGCCATCCACCTGTTCTGTTATCTGTGATGGAACAATGGGACTCAAGTGTAAATTATGCTAGCTGAATCAGAGGAGTTATTACATGGGTATGAAGGATGGAAACTGTTCAATGAACAGACGAGAACAGAGAAGAGGTAATGAAGAAGTAAATGCAAAACTGGTGCCCTAGTTCAGGCATAGGCAAACTTGGCCCTCCAGATGTTTTGGGACTATAATTCCTATCATCCCTGACCACTGGTCCTGCTAGCTAGGGATCATGGGAGTTGTAGGCCAAAAACATCTGGAGGGCCGAGTTTGCCTATGCCTGCCCTAATTTGTAACAAAGAAGATGTGGCTTTGCAGGTGATTCTATCAGATGTGGACACCAGCAGTACAAAGAGAGATAACCCCAGACGTGTACCTACAACACAGGGAGCAGGCTTGACATCCCTCTGCCCCCCCAAAAAACCCCCCATGAGTGATCTTGTCCATCATATGCAGTGGTTCATAGTTTACATTTTAGTAAATAAATAACGTCAAATTTCCTCTCCTGGGCACTCATTCACTTATTTTATATCAACAGACTATTCAGGCATTAATATTGATGATATTGTGCTTTATTTTGAATGGGGCGGGGAGCAAAGTACTGTGATAGGAAGGGAAGCTCAAGTAAGTGAGAGACAACGTGGGCATATGGATGGAAAAGCATGACTAGAAGCCAATAGATTTGCAGGGTGGGGCAGACAGATTTGCAGGGCATGAAGCTCCCCATTATTGAATACTGGAGCCTTCTCCAGAAATGGCCCCTATGTTTCTAAAACATATCATGTGCACCATAAACAGTATACAAGTTTCTTATTTATTTTATTTATTTAACAGTTTGTATACCACTTAATAACAGGGGTGCTAACTTGAATAAAATATTGGGGGGGGGGGTAGGTAAGCCCTACCACACATAATTGATCACAAGACGTGGCACATGCACACCATTTGAATGGCAATACACATCAACTTGGGGGGCGGCCCTCTCAAATATTTTATGGGGGGTGTGAAGGGACCTCAGCCCCTAGGAATTGGGTCCTATGATTACAGTTATGTAGAAGAAACCTAGCAAATTAGACTAAAATGATTCAAACTATAAAATCAGAGTTCAATTTTAAAAGCCCTGCTGAGATACAAAAAAGAATAAGTCTTCAGTAAGGACTAGGGTGTGGGTGGCGCTGTGGTCTAAACCACAGAGCTTAGGGCTTGCCGATCAGAAGGTCGGCGGTTCGAATCCCCGTGACGGGGTGAGCTCCTGTTGTTCGGTCCCTGCTCCTGCCCACCTAGCAGTTCAAAAGCATGTCAAAGTGCAAGTAGATAAATAGGTACCGCTCCGGCAGGAAGGTAAACGGCGTTTCCGTGCGCTGCTCTGTGCTCTGGTTGGCTAGAAGCAGCTTAGTCATGCTGGCCACATGACCCGGAAGCTGTTTGTGGACAAACGCCGGCTCCCTCGGCCTATAGAGTGAGATGAGCGCCATAACCCCAGAGTCATTTGCGACTGGACCTAATGGTCAGGGCTAACTTTACCTTTACCTAAGGACTAGAAGTTCAACTGGAAGGGATTTCCAAAAAATTGTGCCCACATTACTGAATGTACGGGCTCCTTGTGGGTATGAGCTGTGCACCCAAGTCATGGGCGACCCCCCCCAACAGCGACCCCCAAAGACCTCAAGGATCAAAAGGAGAGATATACGGGGTCAGGCTCTTGGTCTGTATCCTGCTCTACTTTTGATTCCTTGGAGTTAGTTGGGTATCTCTCAGTGTTAGGCTGTTGGTCCCTCATTGCTTTTTGTGATGGGGCCTTGTACATAATGAAACAACAAGTGGTTCAAAGAAGGCTCTTTGGTGCAGTTACAAAAAGTTGCTCTTTCTTTTCTTTTCTTTTCTTTTCTTTTCTTTTCTTTTCTTTTCTTTTCTTTTCTTTTCTTTTCTTTTTTACTCAAAGCTGTTTCAATAACCTAAAAGCCTATACATCCTGTGGAGAATAAAATGTTGGTCTGCGATAATGACTACGCAGGAGGGAACATCTCTCCCACTGCAGTCTGAAATGAGAGCCAGTGGCGTAGCGTGGGTTGTCAGCACCCGGGCCAAGGCAAGTAATTTGCACCCCCTAACCCGTGGATTTTAGCACTCGAGTCTCTTCCGCGCCCCCCCAGATGTTGCGCCTGGTGCGGCCGGCCCCCCCTGCACCCCCCACGCTACGCCACTGATGAGAGCTTCTATGAGCCAGTGGTCTCTTGGTAGCCAAGCGATGGCTTGAGAGCCAAGCACTTCAGTGCATCTGCATGTGCGAAGAGGTTGATTTCTACGTATTAGAGAAATTATTTAAAATAGCTTCACCGTGAAATGAAGCAAGTATAAAACCATCCAAGATCCTGGCTTCAAAGGCTCATACTTTTGGCTTTCTTTGCTTTTTTTGCAACTAATTTATATTGTTGAAATGTTTACCCCACAACTTTCCCCCATTTATAAAGATATCAAAGGATTAAATCATTTACCCAAGGTCATGAAGGCAGCCTTTAGTGGAACTCAAATCTCTCAGTTCCTAAAATACCGTAACCAAACAGCTCCAATCTAGTATAAAATTTGACGTCTGGCTAATGAGAGGTTGAGGGAGATCTGTGAACTTGATCATTAGCTGTCTTGTTTTCAAAGCTAACACAGAAAGTTTGGAGAGAACAATTTCTATCACTGTCTTTCACATGCAGAGATAAGGGCAGCTTCAGTATTGTATATCATCTAGGATAAGGCTGGGGAACCTGTGGTTTCCAGATGTTATTGGACTACAGCTTCCATGATCCCTATTGACCATGTTGGTTGGGGCTGATGGGAGTTGTAGTCCAAAAACATCTGGACAGGTCGGTGAAGGCTGATCTACTTGTGGTGCTGAAGGCATAGAGCTGGCCACACAGTCTCCTGGCATTTGGAAGCAACATGCATGGTGGAACACCTTCTTGGTAGCCAAAACTATAATCATCTTTCCATATTCTAAGTCTGCTGAAGAGGCTTTCGGTGTGTAGATGGTCTCTAATCTGATGTAAAAGGGGCATTCTTTCATAGGTATGAAAAGGGGAAGTTAAAAAGAAGATGAGGTCCCCCCCAATCTCGCTTAAAAAGAGCTTTCTGCTCTGCAAATTACTTTTGTAGGCAAGACCCAGCTGGAGTCTTAAGTGGCTGTTTTTGTCAAATCCCATCTGAATCAGATCTGCTGAGGATAAAAAAGCTTTGAGAAATCCAATTCAACCCTCTCCCATCACCTTCTCTTCCTGTCACATCCTTACTGTCCAAAAAGAGAAAAGAAAAAGCCTCAAATTACTGTAGCTTTAAGGCTCTCACGAAGCAATTCCACATTTTTGGATGCGGCTGACCTTCGGACCAATTTCACATTTCTCTCTCCTGGAATTACTTCACTCTTAGCATAGGCAGTAGTTTTAACCAGATTAGAGGACACCCCCGCCCTGCCCTTGCTTTATTCTTCGAGATAGATTTAAATTCTGTAACTAACGGTAGATGTAATTGACAAAGTTTTTTTCACTTGAAAATTATGCTTTGATTACGGGAAATAAGGATGGAACTTCATATCCATCAAAATCTGCAGACGTTCTAGTGCTACCTGTCCAGGACTGCCTATTGGCTATCAAAGGAGATGTACAAGTGAGAGCCTTGTGCTATATAAGGGCTATGTTTTCTTTACATCAGAACCTTTAAGTTTGATGGCCAATATTTACTCCAAGAACTTGGTTCTCACATGATTTGGATTTTTGTGTGTGGAGGGGGGAAGTCTAGGATGACAGAAGCCATTGCATAGGAGAAGGGCAAGGAAATCATTTCCCACTGAGAGCAATACTTCCTTGGCAATCACTCATAGCCAAGTAAGATTGTCTTCCTTAAACACAGTTTTAACAGTGAGTCTGTAAGTGACTGTGGAGGTCAGTTCTGGATCCACACGTCTTTCCACAGTGGAGACATAGGTTTCCAGACGGGAGTTGATCAGGGTGAGGGTTTGCCAAGCATGCCTTCCTCTTAGCACATTTCTCCCTTTCGTCCTGAGTTCTAGCATCTTCAATGCCCATGGCATCTTTGGTAAAGGCTGTTCTCCAATTGGAGCACTCACAGACCAGTGTTTCCCAGTTGTCAGTGTTTATATCACATTTTTTTTTAGATTTGCCTTGAGAGAATCTTTTAACCTCTTTTGTTGACCACCAGCATTACGCTTTCCATTTTTAAGTTTGGTATAGAGTGGTTGCTTTGGAAGACTATAATCAGACATCCGCACAACATGACCAGTTCAACGAAGTTGATGTTGAAGAATCATTGCTTCAACACTGGTGATCTTTGCTTCTTCCAGTACACTGGCATTAGTTTGCCTGTCTTCCCAAGTGATGTGTAAAAAATTTCAGATACACTGTTGATGGAATCTTTCAGGGAGTTCGAGATGATGTTTATAGGTGGTACAGTACAGTAAGGCTGGTAGTACAATAGCTTTGTAAACAAGCATTTTGGTTTCCCTGCGAATGTCCCGGTCCTCAAACACTCTGCACTTCAATCAGGAGAAAGCTGCACTCACAGAGCTCAGGCATTATTCTCCTGCCTTCTGAATGGTGGATGCCCTGCAGAGTCCCACTCTACTTTCTGACTCTTCACCTTCAAGTTTCTACATGCTATGAAGGCTGTAGTAAATATGCTGTTGAAATTCTTACACTGCCAAGTTCTGCACTCAGGCTGTCAGTACCACAGACACATCCTTTTTTCATACAAATATTAATCACAAAGTCAAAAGATGCAATGTCTGTCAGATCACAATGTCAGAAATAATAGCACCTGTGAACAGAAAATAATAGAAAACAAATTTTAATTAAAAAATACTACTGGGTATGTGAAATATGTGCAAAAATAATGGAAGTCAAGGGCAGTTGTTTTAGACAAAGTCTAGATACTTTTGCACACAAAACCTGTCTGCTGATTTTTACATTTCAGAAACAAATATAAGCTCTGCAACACCAACTTTTGCATCCCAAAATGATTCGTTAAGCACCATTCGGTTCCATATTGATAGAGTACTATTTTTATAAGATGAATTCTATTTTATAAATGATGAATTCAAAGGCTGAAGGTTTCGCTATGTTTTGAATCTGCTCAAAACTTTTAAAGACTTGTATCCAACCTGTCAGGGAGAGGCAAACGAGAAAAGATGAAAGGACAGAAACCAGCAGTTATAGAGAGCCTAAAGAGATTATCAGCAGCTTGTCGTCTGACAGTCAGTCTGACGTAGAGGGGGAGAAGGATGAGCCTGGGACAAGTCAGGCTGTACACAGAGGAAGTAAGGGGAGGAGTTTTCGCAGACTTGCATGCTGGGTGCGGAAAAGGAGGAAGTAAGATTAGAGGGAGCAACTGCGCACAAGGGGAAGGAGGCTAATGGAAACGCTGGAGATGTACGTTTGAACTTTGTCAAATAAATCAATTGTTTGAGCCCGGAGTCTTATCTATGGCCAGCTGGACAGCACTAAGCCTCTGACACGACCCCACAATAAGCAAAATGTGGAAGTTTATATGATGTTTATTCACAAAGGGGTGGGGGTTATACCCTCTATAACAAAATGGGTAGATCTGGCACTGGAGGAGCCTCACTAGCAATCACAGAAACACATAGGGAGCACCTCCCCACCCCCCGGAAGGCTTATATCCCATTGTATCATATTCCCTGTGTCACTATGTATGTACTACGTAGCGTTCATATGAGGTTCATAAGCTTTCCTGCTTGGGAGGGGGACACACCTGGATGGTAGCTACACAGGTGCCCTCCTCCTGAATTGCTCGGTGATGAGGTCAGCAATATAGAAATCATTTTGAAGAGATCCATTGCGGAATTGTATCTTCCCCACTTCGTAGGCCTTGTTTCCTTGTGAGATGTGTTGCCTTGCCAGTCTTGCTGCTGGGATCTCAACGCTTCTCTTCCTGCTGCGACTCACTCTCTGAAGCAGGAAATTTATCTTCACAGTGAAAGCAGCTCAGCGCATGGACTTTCTCAGACTGAGGCAGGTCATCAGGGTCCTGCCTACTGTACAAGTAATGGACAAGTAATGGCAGCAGTGTATCAGAAAGGGGATTCTGTAGCAATCTGGCTTTAATGGGAGCACATGTTCTTTCCCAGGAGTTGATTTCACAGATTGACAGGAATCTGACAACAATTATTTCTTTTGTCCATTGCGCCACACTGAATGCTGAAGAATAAAATCCTGGTTGTAATTTCTGTTATGCTTCTTCAGATAGAGGTTTTCTCTGAATTGTTGTAGGACAGAAGGGGTATGGGCCTCTTTAAATCACTCAGGCTTTTATATGCCCATACTCAACAGCTCAACTGAGAAGGATTGCAAATCCACACAGAAGTAGTAAAAGAGAGAGAGAGAGAACTCAAAACTTTAAAGTAGGTGTCAGCAACTGGAAGTCCATGGGACAAGTCCAATTTGCCTAGAAACAGAAACAGGATGGGGAGCTGAATGGAGACAATCATATCTGTGCCAGCAAATCTTTCTGACTATCCATGTTAGAGGGTGAAAGTTCTGGTACAATACCTCCCTCCTCACCCCAACCCTATTCTGGAATCTGAAAAAATGAGACTCAAAAGTCTTCATATTGATTTGCATTCAGTAGTATTCAAAAATCTCCAGTGAGAATTTAGAGAATTCCATGTAAAGCAACTGCAAAATCCAAAATCCCACATAGCTACATTAATAATTTGAGAAGTGATTGGGAGGTGTGCATGTCAAACTTTGCAACATATCTATTTAAAATTTATGTTCTGAATCCCTACCCCCTTTCCCAAGGAATGGGGAGGAATTGCTCTTCCAGCACTAAACATCCTGTTGTTTCACACATGTCTTGCTACATATGGGTACTGATTAGCATGCTGTTCCCACTGGTTTGGGGAAGATCCCCCTGTTCCCTTACCCATCTCCAAGACAGCCTTCCACCACAGCCTTATGTATTAGGCATTCTCATATTTTGCACTGGATAGAGTCTGTGAGTTCCCCATTTCCCCTTGTGCAACTAGCCTGGAGGTTGCACGTTTACCTAGCATTAAGCTCCAATGAACAAATTGCTAATTTCTTCCAGGTTAATAATGTGCATAGGAACCAGGCTGCAAGAAAGATTGACAGATGAGGTTTTTTATAGCAAGCACTGTTAGGCAAATCTTCCTGACAGATTCACTGCTGCCCAGCAGGCTGGATAAAGTTTGGCCTTGTCTTCTCTTCTGGGCTTCTGGGGACTCTGCAATAAGGGAGCACCCTCTGGACTGTGATGGTTGTGACCAGAGGGAACAGCAGGAATGGGCATGTCGAAGCACAGAGGCAGCACTTGATGTGCCAGGGAGGAAAGGAGAAGGAAGCTTGCTCTTCAAACTTGCAATTTTTTCCTCTCCAGGGAAACCTAGCTATAGGGAGAAAATGGGATTGGTGGATGCATATCCCAGCACATTATGTGGAATAGCTTTGAATACACAGATTGTGAGGGAAAGTTCCGAAATAACAATGAGCACGCAGTATAGAGGAAGATGGAGAAAAGATTGGGGTTTGAGAGCATTCTGGGGAAACGACTAGAAAAGAAGGCTAACAGAGAACTAAAAACATTTTTATACTGTGTGTGAGCTCAGCTACTAGATTTTGCATTAATGCTTTTCTCCATAAACTATTGTGCAGTTAAAGCCATGGAGCAGTTTAGTTCCCCTTAATCGTGAGCTGAATTCTACTGTTATTTCTTTAGCTCTTCCCACAAAAAGCTGGTAGTGGCCATCGCTGAACCAACTCTTTTGCTACATACCTGGTACAGATTGGGGATAGCAATATTTTTAAAACTGCCTTCTCATTGAAATTTGATATGCCCATGTTAGGGTTATTGAAGGTGACAGTGGGAATTATTTGTTTGGGGAAGATTTTAGCCGATTCTGCTATACATTGCCACATGAGCTTTGGTACTTCTTTCTCAGTTGTCTTCTCCTTTCTTTCCAGCAGAAGAGCTCAGACTTCTATAAGACTCCTCCATCTTTGCTCCGGCGATTGTATGATGGCCAAGGGATTTCCTATGAGGCACTGCTCAGACTGTCAGGCAAAGAGGAAGTCAGTAAGTCCTGTCCCCCTCACCTTCCGAATAGTTATGGCAGTTTCCCATGAAACAGAAGAGTAAATTTGGCATTTAGGCAACTCAAGTCACCTTGGTTACTTGAAAAGCCTTTTTTGTAAGCTGCTTTGAGGCTTTTTCTTACAATCAAGAGGTATATAAATTTTATGAAATAAAAATAAAGTATGAAATTAAAAAAAAAATGGGACATTTTTATGTTTCTCATTCGAAGTACATTCTATGAAGTCTACTTTACAATAGCAGCAAGCATTCCAGCAGAGAGCCATACAAGCTATGCATGGAATAGAATAGATTTGGGGGTTGCCTTCACAGATACGAACCATCCTCAGATTTCTGTTGTAATTATTACATTTATATCCTACCTTTCCTCCAAAAAGCTTGAGATTTTTCACCTTCCCACTACTTCAAAATGCTAATTCTTTTTTAAAATCTTCACAATGACTCTGTGTAGTAGGTTAGTCTGAGAGATAGTGACTGCCCCAAGGTCATTGAATGTGCTTAACAGCTGAATGGGGAACTCAGCTCTGCTCTCCCTCCCAGGTCCTAGTCCAACATTTGGAGGAAGGGGCTATTTGCAGCGGCAGCCAGAAATGTAAATCTAAATGCAGGACGAGCCACACCTACAACAAAATGGACATTGTGTGTGAGAGTTTAATCACCCTTGGATTTGGGATGGGAATATTTCTATTAACGCAAAATGCAAGCTGTATTTCCTGGCAGGAATAACAATAACACCTTAAGATATCAAAAGATGTAGTCAACACCTGAAAGTGTCATTCAGTGACAAAAGTTTTCAGCCTAATTATTTCAGAATATTCTTGATGACACCATTGGTCATCAGCAGTTAAATAGGCTATGCACTGGAATCCTAATGAAAACATGAACACACAAAGGGAAAAAAAACATGAAATAAAGACTTAAAAGAGGTGTAGAACACCATTGCTTGTGTATTAATCTCTTAAAGCACCCAGTACATCAAGGGCCTTGATAAGTAAGCCCCCTGCTGACTATTAGAAAGCACACTGCTCCCTGGAAAGTAAGTTAAGTCCATAGATCTTCACCCAAAGTATTTAAGAGCTTAATCTTAAATTAAAAACTCACTACTTAAGTCCCAGCAGGCATCTGTTCCACCTTACAAACCAGTCATGGCCTGGAGATGTGTATTGTGCTTTGGTAGACCAGAACCCCTGTTCTTTCTTTTTTTCAGATCCTCAGGCACTTGCCTCTTCCCAGAAACGTAAGTCAGCTCTTCTTTTGCTTGCTTTGCACACCAGAAGGTCTCTGGGCTATGGCTTGATCCCTAACGATAGCTTGAAGCAGCTGTTGAAGGGTGAGGCTAAGGGCTCAACCAGACTTGCACTTGCCCTGCCACTTCCCCCGGGAAAACCCAATCTTTACCGCTGAATCGGAGCAAACATCAGGTGTTCTCCAAATTGATGTTTGCTCCAATTTAGCACCAAAGAGTGGATTTTCTGGGGGGAAACAGCGGGGCAAAGGCTTGGACCCATGGCTAGAAAGCACAGGATGAGATGAAAAATGCTCATACTCCTACTTTCTAGGCACAGAACAAGTGGAAGTTTGGACAAGCCCTAAGGTTGCTTACAGCCACCAAGTGAATTTATGGTGGAGGAAACATTTTCATGAGAGAGTCACAGTCTAATAAGGTTTTTAAACCATGCGTAAAAAGCAGAAGAAGCTGAAATGGGGCTCTTTGCCTCATCTCCAGCCACCCATATCTTTCACTCTGGGGGGTTTCTCTCCTCTCTCTTCCCCTATGGTACTTGGCATTTATAGCATGACCAGTCCAGGCCAATGGCTTCACTGAGGCCAGGATTCCCAATGGCACTGCAGTAAGAGTGATGGAAGTAGTTCCTAGAATGACTGGCATAAGAATTAGGTAGAAGTGTGTGCAGGTGAGACTGGGGACAGCATGTAAGAATGACAGAATGAGACAGGAAGAAGAAAAGAGAGCAGTTTTCTGCTCATGATAAAAAGTGATGAGAGAGTGAAAAGAAGACTTCTGACTGTTGATTAAGACTGCAATCCTATACACACTTACCCAGGAGTAAGTCCCATTTTACTCGAATAGATAGGTAAAGGATTGTTCTGTAATGCTGCAGTCCTAAACCTGGTTGGTGAGGAGTAACCTCCAATTAACTCTTTGGGCTTACCTCTGAGTAAACATGCAAAGGATTACAATTGAAAGCAATGCCCCACAGGGGGAAAAGAACCTGTTATCTTTGCCACTGTCAGTTCCAGATGATGATGATGAGCCCTGTTTAGGGAAGCTTTTAATGTTTGATGTATCATAGTATTTTAATATTCTTTTGGAAGCCCAGCCAGATGGGCGGGGTATAAATAAATTATTATTATTATTATTATTATTATTATTATTATTATTATTCCCTGCCCATCTGAGTGTGCTGCCACAAAATAGGCAATGGCAGGAGATATGACAGAGAAAAGATGTCTGGAATCTCTTAAGATGAATGAATGCAGATGGTTATAGGACACAAGTGAGACATGAATGTCAGGGAACAGATGACCAAAGACAGATTTCTCTCTCATATATATACATTTACTTGGCTTTACTGCTTCACCTGCTCACTGTGCCCACTGCTATCATGATGCAGTCGGCATGGCCATCTATTGTCATTTACACAAACTGTTCCATGACACTTTTTTAAAACAGAAACATTATATAGTAAGAAATGAATGAGGTGTTCAGCATGATACTGATATTCCATAAGTTCCTCAACTTACAGTCAGCAATATCTCCCTTTCTGAGAAGCTGGTTTAAAATGGTGGCGGCAGTGTGTTATTTACAGAAACTTATTTGTGACCATTGTACTTGTGACCACTGGAGTCATCCCTGATGATCAGAATGCAAGTATCTAATCAGAGTCTACAAGAAAGGCACCCAAACACCACCATAGCAGATTTAGAAGCCATTCATTACAATAGTGCTGTTGTTTCTTTTCTAAAATCTGAAATCCATCTGATACCTGTTGTAACCCTCTTGTTTTTCTCTGTAGGAGATATGCATGATTTCTTTGTTGGACTCATGGGGAAAAGGACCACAGAGCCTGGTAGGTGTGTAAGCCAAGAGATTTCACACTCAAACACACTCCTTGAAAATCTTGATAGGCTTCAATAGATTTCTTGGTAGATTTCTTAGTTGGAAAGTACGGTAAGGGTTCTTTCTTTCAACTTTCTAATTCTTAGGCAGGGCTGTGTGTTTGATGCAGTTCTGTGGAAACGAAGGAGGAAAAACCCAAAACATGGCATTAGTTTTAGAATGCAGTTTCATGGGAATCTGAGTTTTCATTTTAAAAAGCAATTACCTGGTGGGTTTGGTGGTTAAGGGCCAATATCCAGGGCTTAATCTTTTCAGATTGCATTAAACTAGATCATACAGCAGTGGAGAAGGTGGAACATGGTAAAGCAGCTACAGCTAAAAGGAAAGCAAAGAACAAGGGTAAGGGAGGAGGAAGGAGAAACTGTCATATTTGTAGTGGGTGATTTCTATTTCTTGTTTGGTCTGCTCTACCCCTGGACAAATGGAACTGCAGAAACAGAATCTGGCTGTAGCTTGTTTCTTCCCTCCCCACCTTCCATAGTTGGTCCTCAGGATAAGCACACTCGTTCCTTCAGCTTTCCTCATAGAACCTTCCATCTTGATGACCACCATTTGAGGTGTAACAACAGGAGTGAGATGTGTCCCATCGCTAATGCATGTCTGAATCAATATACTCTCAGAAGAAACTCCATGTACCCATAGTGGTTATTTAGGACTGTCTGAAATGGAAATATTATTCACTCATAACTCAAGAGTTGAATGAAGAAATAAATTCTGCCATGTTAACTTATTGTAAAGGCTGGGGAACCGGGCAAGGAATCCTTTGATGTCGTTACCTTTGAGTTAGAGGGAAGATGTGGTACCCACCAAAGGGACTGAACAGAAATGGCTCTGGGGAAAACTAACTTGCTTCGTTCTCTAATTTCAGATAATCCCACAGATGTCAATAAGGGAACACTCACTGGTTTTGGTGACCTAAAGTATTCATTGAATGCAGAATGAGGTAAGGAAGAAGGGACCCAGAACTTGACTATAAGGGAGAGGGATTATTTGAAATACTGCTCCGCACGCGCGCGCACACACACACACACACACACACACATTCACCGACACATGCGCAAATGCAAGTGCACTCACAACTGCTCATACATTTTTCTTTTGTCGTTAAGTTGAAGTGTAGATTCCTGCCCCTCATCGTAGAAGAACAATATGTTGATCTCCAGGCATTTCCAGTGCAAGTCAGAGGCACATTGCAGATGCCACAAACCTGGCACCAATGCCATCTATTCAGTACAACAGGAGCAGGGGGAAAGGATATTTAAAGAGAAATGCTCATACAAGGAACAAAGCTACTTTGATAGGTTGCTGCATGTAGACCTAGAGACCATGACAAGTCCAACTTTGATGGGTTCACAAGATTGCAATTTACAAGTGGGAAAGTTACACTAGAATTGGTTAGCCCAGTCACTTTTCTGGAAGAAAGCAATGGACAAGAAGCGGTCATGAAATTATTTTCAGAAATCTTATGACATGGTATGGCTAGTAAGAGAGAGTAAACTCATAGCTTTTTTCCCCTTGTGTCTTTAGAATGAGTTTATCCTCTTCTCTTAACTGTATCATTTCATTCATAAAATGGGTGGAATTGATCAAGGGGTGGCTTTCAGGAGGCAATCTTTCCAACTTGGTTAAGAAAATAAAAGAGAAAGTTACATGTCCTTAAGGTAAAGGTAAAGGGACCCCTGGCCGTTAAGTCCTTATTGCAGCATAAAACTATCCTCCTTCTTCTGTTACATGAGGACTATGTTATATGCCAAAGCTGCTTTTTCAGCCATCTGGGAAAACATTAACCATCTACATCAGGCTATACAGCCAACTGTACTCCTTCCTTGCCATTTCTCCAATTAGCATAGTGAATGGGTATGTGACCTCCTTTTTTGTTAACTCTTCAGTTCCAATAATTTGGTGAATGACAGTAGTTATTCCATGATTATGAATTTGTGATGTAATTTCAATGCTGCTGCTGATAAGCCAATGACACTTAGACTATAGAACAATGCTTTGGAGGCAACCATTCCCGTGCCAACTGTCGATTCAGAGACACCATCTGTAGGAAGTGTTCCAAAAGGGGCCACATCGCTAAGGTCTGCCGATCGGCTCCGTCTGACACCCCCCCTTCACCGACTCGCAAGTCCAAGTCTCTTGGAACCTGGTCACCAGCAGCTGTTCGACGCCTCCGTGCCGTGCTGACCAGGTTCCAAGCTTTCTCTCAGAGCCACTAACTTCCAAATGTGATTGCTATGCATTTTCAGGATACAGAAAAATCAAGCATTTTGGGAACTTCACACAGATGAATCAACACTATGCCCACTACTTTCTACTAGTTGGCTCCTCTGCTTCTGTGTGTGCCTACAAGAATTCTATATATTTAACTGAACACTGTTAGCATGTGGGTGCCTGTTGTTGGTATAATGTTTGTGTATACAATACCTAAGTGATGCTGCATGTGCGAAATGGCTATATCATTGGCTTCACACTTCAGACCTTGTTCCCGCGTCACTTCAAGCACAATTGAAACAGAGTTAACAATGCAGTGGAGTCAGTTCACGAATTCAAATTCAGTTATGAGTCACTTGGTAATAAGACAGTGACTCAGCGGTACATAATTTGTCAAAACACTTTCTAGTATGAAATGCAGCTAACATTTTTTTAAATTGTATTTAATAACCTGTGTCTTGCTTTTCTCTGTCTAAGGTTGAACCCAATGTAGGTAAAAGCCAAAATAATCAAATAAGACAATAAACCACAGTATTCAGCAACTACTAAAATCCATAAAATATGCAAATTTCATTGCCATTCAGAACTAGAAACAAGCATTGATGTATCTAATGATGCAACAGGTGGTGGCCTTTTTCCGTGTTCCATCCTGCCAACATTGCAGATGGCAGTGGAAGTAACAAAGGTCAATTCCAGATTGTTGCTCTTTTGTGGGTGGGATTCAATACCATACCCACACAAATGCATGTTCTACAAAGTGGATTTATTGTGCCAGAAACCTGATTCTGAGGAAATTAGGCCTTTTGAAGTAAGGAAGGGCATGTGAAAATGCACTGGGAAGTGTGGGATAACAATTGCTTGATTTCACATTGTATGCAAACAAATAATAATAATCAGTAATGAGATTACCTGGAAGGGACTGTGTACTATGCAATCCATGAAGCAGCAGGAATCTCTCTATAAATATGTAAAAAATGGTTGCTATATTTTAAAGGATTTTTAAAATAATATAGAATAGGCAATAACCAAGTTTTTTAAAATATTTCAGATCCAAGATTAGTAAAGAATATAGTTTGCTCCCCCCTCCCCCTCTCTGTCTCACTGTCTTTAATATTACATAATTAGTACTGAACTCAGATGCAATTGTCTTTTATGCATTTTTTTTTTTACAGAAACCTGTACAAAAAAAATTAAATGCCCCTCTAACTCAGATTGAAATCTGAATTTTTAAATTACCCACCTAAAAGTCTTGGCTACTATTTTGGACACAGTCATTGAACCAATGCTTTGATAGTTGTCATCAATAATAACGTTTCCACACTGGGTGTGCAAATTTGGCTTGCCAAGCTGATCTCACAGTTGCACATACTTAAGGGATAAACAAAGCTGAACAAGGCGGTAGCATGGGCCTGTAGGATACAGATCAGGTGTGCTCATTATGTTCCAAAAGCAGCCATCCCCACTGGAAAACTGATACAAAACTGCTTTATCTTGAGCAAGTGCCACTGAAATTCTTGCTCAAGTAGAGAAACCGAAGTCATAGCTTTTGTTTAACAAACAAAACATTGGAAATGTGTTGTTCTGAGTGAAACACAAAAGCTCGCTGTGGGTTAAACCACAGAGCCTAGGACTTGCCAATCAGAAGGTTGACAGTTCGAATCCCCGCATCGGGGTGAGCTCCCATTGCTCGGTCCCTGCTCCTGCCAACCTAGCAGTTCGAAAGCACGTCAAAGTGCAAGTAGATAAATAGGCACCACTCCAGCGGGAAGGTAAACGGCGTTTCGTGCACTGCTCTGGTTCGCCAGAAGCGGCTTAGTCATGCTGGCCACATGACCCGGAAGCTGTACGCCGGCTCCCTCGGCCAATAAAGCGAGATGAGTGCTGCAACCCCAGAGTCGGCCACGACTGGACCTAACTGTCAGGGGTTCCTTTATCTTTTACTTCCTTGTACTCTAAACATTTCTTGCCTGGGCTCAAAGAACCACAAATCCTTTCCATGAAACTGAGAGAGCTTTAACATCAGCCACTCCCACCCATGTTACATGACAGCTACTTTTGAAACTGATGGACATTTCCCAAGCAGTTGGTAGTATGGGATGGGGATCAGCTGTTGAAATGGGAAAGTAAAAAAAATCACCTGTGCAACCCCCTAATTTAAGCAGCTATTTGGATTCCAGCCTGCCATTTTCTTCCATGCCCAGACCTGATTCCAAGACAGGGAACTGTGCTGAATGTTGGAACCAATTTAACTTCAGCCTTCTCTGCCCCCCTTGATCTCTCATACAGGTATCCATGTAGGAGTGTGGACAGTCACAATGTCTGCAGGACCTCAAGAAACCAACACAAAGCTGATTTCATCCACCAAAGCCCAGCACACTCTCAACCAAACCAGAACCCTTCGATGTACTATGGAGACCTCGTATTGTCCTGTGCTTCCTTGTTGCCATGTTCTTTTCCTTGATTCTGCCCTTTATTCCAGCCTTTTCCTCACTGTAACTCTCTAGTGTTCACTGTTTGGAAATTTTGAAAGTAACCCTTCCCCATGGTGCTTTGTCCCTCTGTGTACATATATACCTGATCTGCAGAAAACTCCTATGCCACAAGCAAAATCACCCTCACTGCCCACCCTTTTGTGGCACAGATTAAGAACACCTCAAAATCTTCTACAATTACAGGGTTTTTACTTATGACCTGCCACTGTGTGTCTCTCGTTCTTTGTTTGTTATTTAATAAAATTGTGGAGGGGATTCTGCTGTCACAAAACGAACCAACACAGTTTAAAATGGTGTAACTTACTGGCCTACAGCGCAAGTTGTTGATGAGAGTCTGGGCATAGCTCAGTCATAAAAAGCTATGATCTGTGCACATAAAGTCCCTGGCTCAATCCCCAGTATCTCTGATTGAAAACTATCTCAGGTGCGGATGGCTAGGAAACACTTCTGCCTGAAGCACTGAAACACTCAGAGAATATTATAGAATCCTGGTTAGCAGGATAGAGCCTTCCTTGGTCTCACAGCGTCAGCTAGAAATTTGTCTCTTGAGCTGCTTCTTCGTGTATTTACATTCCCCAACTCTAAGTTCCCCAGCCTCCTCAGCACCACAGTCTCTTGACTACCCCTTTCTGCCAATAACACAGCACCTCTGTTAATTATTTTTTCAAATGAGATGGACCTGGCCTCAGACCTGCTTGGAAGTTGAGCCAGATAGGTGGAATTGCTAGAATGCAGCCTCACTGAAAGTTAATTCACTGGAACTGGGCTCCGAAGTTTGAGTTAACCTCTTTCTGTTCCCGGGCCTGGGTAGAGGTTTTTTCTTTTCCAAGGATGGAGAACCTGTGGCTCCAGCTCCCACCTGCCCCAGCCAGTTTAGTCAGGGATGATGGGTGTTGTGATCCAGCAGTGGAGTGGTGCAGGTTCCTCCTGCCTCCTTCAGCCATGCATAATATCAGAATCCAAAAGCCTTGATGGAGCAAACTAATATTCTATTCTAGTCCTGCATTCGGTTTCCAGCAGTGGCCAGCCACATCAGCCTTCAACATTTATCACGGAATTCATTTTAAATTACTCTACACATTTCTTCTCTGCTGTCTGTGGAGGAAATTGTCCTGTGCTAAACACCCGTGGTCAGAATTGTTACCGTACTGAGCTAGATGAACTCAGCATAAGGTGGCTTCATTCATTTGCATTGTAACAGCACAAAAGAGTGATTGAAAGCAACCGTTGCAGATTTACCATAATTGCAAAACAGCCCTTATGTTCAACATTCTACCACTGTTCATTTTACATAAAATTAACGCACACGGCAAAATATGCATATTTAGTAGTCTACAGTATCTTATTTTGCTGTGTGATTCTATCACAATTAATAGTGTGTTCTTTTTGTTCCTCCCATTTATTTTGTTTGGCATTTTATGTAAGGTAATTCAATTAAGTATGATTCACTAATTACAATTTTATTACTGTTATTTCTTTAATGCATATCAGTATATCTCATAATATGCTGTTTTTGATTTGCCTGCCTGGGCTGTGAGGTACATCACGCTATTAGATGTATCTTTTAACTTAATTATTTCTGGAGGAGCCATGTAGGCAGTCTGTATTTAGTCTGCTCCCACCACTGCTTTGGGAAGCAGTGTACGTATGACGTTAGCTACAATCCATATCTATTCTGTATTTATCCTGTCACTTCTTATGAAAGTGATGCATTTTGATGCAATTTCCTCTAGCATCAATCCAAACTGAGAAAAACCTTGCTATGTGCATTCACTAATCTTGTCTGCTTTGGTGTGTCTTGTTCATTTGGCACAAGAAAACAGATCTGTAGTAAGGATTAAAGAGTAAGCTGAGGTGAGCAAGTTGTCAATACATGGAGTCTGTGGAAAGGGTTCCCCATATTATATTTGATTCCACAGTACAGAAACCTCTAAAATGTATCCATCAAATTGGGCAGGCAGCTCCTTGGCACCTGCCTCCCTATACAACAAATTCAGCAAGCACAGGACATTAAAATCTTAAATTTTTCACTTGGCTCTAGAGTCCACCCATTAGAGGTCTACATTCTCAGTGATAAGCTTACAGATGGGATGAGAACCTTGTGTTTGTGAAGTAGTAGTACTGAATGTACTATAGTCCCCTCTTGGATATATTTCCATGGAACTGTTTCTTCTCACTTCAATTTTCCATTTCCATCCCATTTAAAAAAATATATTTAAATTAAACACTTGTAAGTGAAAATGGTTCCAAGTTTCTTTCCCCCTCAACTTTTTGCATTCCCAGTGCAACTCTTCACATCGGTATTTATGCTGAAACCAACTGGCAAGGAAAATAGAAAAAGCTTGTGGCTTTGAAATAAGTCCAGATGAATGATAAAATAATCATGGATATCAAAGAACACACTGCTTATTTACAGAGTTGTTTCTCTTGTGCATCAGAAGCATCAGTTCCCATAGAAAATTCTGCATTTTTCTGCCCTGCTGTAGCACAAAAGCCATTCACTTCAGAAAAATTGACTTCAGAAAGAATAAATAATCCTATTTTGGATTAGCAACAAGGGTAATTTAACAGGGGGGGGGATGCCTATCTGCTGTCTCCGCTATCTGAAAAGGTACATTACATCTTAAAATCCAAGAGACCTCCCTGGGAGTGATAAAAAAAGGGGGGGGGGCACACCAAAAAACAGTATTTACACAAAACTTCATAGGAAGAAGAATTTACACAGGGTGCTGCTCCCACACTAGGAAAATAAGGTTCTCTGGATACTGACGGGAGACTGCCATCTTGTGTGCTTAACTTTATATTGCAGCTTTGTAATAACCAGAGCAAATTGTTCGGTTACATAAGAGGGTCCCAGTCAAATTACGCGACTAGCTGCTTCAGTACAGTATAATGATCAAAGCACCTTCGGGAAGCACTTATCATGCTACCTAAAATGAGGACTTTTACTCATCCAAGTATTTCTGAAGGAGACTAAGAATGCTAAGAATTTCTAAAGTTCCCTGTTGTCAGGATTGGATGGTGGGTTGAGAGGTATTTACGGCATTTATATCCCACCCTTTTCTCCAAAGAACTCAAGGTATCATATATGGTTCTCCCCCTCATTTAATCCCCCCAGCAACCCTGTGAGGTAGATTAGTCTGAGAAGCAGTGAGTGGCCCAGTGAGCTTCATAGCTGAGTGGAGATTTGAACTGTTGTAAACAAAAATTGCCCTTTTACCTTATGGGGTATCCAAGAGCCCATATAGAGTCCTTACATAGGTTCCCTATTGGTAGGAGAGAATAACAGAGGCCAACCAGAGAATATTGAGAAGCAAAGCAGCTAGTAAGCTTGATCTTTATTGATCTGTTGCAACAGGGTGCTCCCCTCACACGCAGGAGAGAGGAGGGACAACGAAAAATGGCATGCAAGGCCTTATAAAGACTTTGGAAATTCCAATCCTGTAGATCAGGACCACCCCCAGAAACATCATACCTACATCACAAAAAAGGTGGTCTAAAACAGAAAATTTGAATATTGTTTTTCTCCTGTCATTGTTTATCTCCTGTCTGGCAGGTTACTTGATTGGATTTCCTGGGTAGCCTGGCCAGTCTTTTGTAATGATAAATACTTAGTTCCTGGGCCAGGTCACAGGCTCACACCCTATTCAAACACAGACATAAATCTCATGGGAATTTTGGGACAAAATCTCATGGGAATATATGAAAAAACTATTAAAAGAATTGTGTCTAGGTGAAAAATTCCAAAAAGGTATAAATGCAATATATAACCAACAGAAAGCAAAAATTATTATTAATGGAGAGTTTGGAGAAGAAATCAACATCTTTAAAGGTACAAGACAAGGATGCCCCCTATCCCCAATGTTATTTATAATAGTATTAGAGGTTCTATTAAAGAAAATAAGGCAGGACAACCAAATAAGAGGAATAGCAGTTGGTGAAAAAAGATACAAATTAAGAGCCTTTGCAGATGATGTTATGATCACAACAGAAAATCCCCTACAATGTACACCTAGAATATTGGAATGCATAAACGAATATGGCAGATTAGCAGGATTCAAATTAAACTATGGGAAAACCAAAATACTAGTGAAAAATATGGAAGAAAAAGATAAAGTGAAATTACAAGAAATTACAGGATTGGAAATTAAAAAGAAAATGAGGTATCTTGGAATAAATTTAACAACAAACACTATAGATTTAAGTAATGAGAACTATGGGAAAACATGGAATGAAATAAAAAATGATGAACTATTTTAATTTTCTGTGAGCACACTAAAAGCGAAAAATAAATGTGAATAAAATGTAAAAAAACAAACAAAAAAAACCACACAGACATACCCTTAAGACAGGATTTGTGAGGAAAGAGACAATGGGAGGTTTCCCACTTTGACCCTGCAGAGAAAACATTTGCTCAGTTTAGGAATCAAAATGGTTCCAGGTTGGTCTTCCTGTGCTGATCTATGTAGGTGCTTGGTTGGTACACTTATGAACATTACCATATATCTAAGACCATAAAATTCCTATCACAGAACTCTGGTCTCCCCGGTCTAGTCCGACACTAACCACTACACCACACTGGATTTTCCAAGATAAGTTTCTCATGCACTGGCTACTTCCCTACCTTATCAGAATCAGGGGAAATGTTTCCTTTGAATCTATAGGACTATCCTACTGAGACTGCAAACTATGCCTATTTATGTAGAAAAAATATCTTTGAACTCAATGGGACTTGTTTCAGGATAGACAGACATGCATTAGGTTGAGGGGCAAAAGCAGCAGTCTTCAGTTTTAACAGACTTGTCTTGAAGTCCAGTCCAAGTTTGGAATACACTGTTTCTTTCCATGTTTCTTTCAGCTTTGTTTGGATTGCATGCGTAGTATGTTTGAAGTACTTTCAAAATAAATCAGCAGCAGCAGCAACAATAAATGCACAACATTTCAGCAACATTCTTCGTTGTTGCTGCTAACAACAGCAAACATACATTCTAGCCAATTACAGATGGGTAGCCGTGTTGGTCTGCCATAGTCGAAATAAAAAAATTCCTTCCTGTAGCACCTTAAAGACCAACTAAGTTAGTTCTTGGTATAAGCTTTCGTGTGCATGCACACTTCTTCAGATACACTGAAACAGAAGTTACCAGATCTGGTAACTTCTGTTTCAGTGTATCTGAAGAAGTGTGCATGCACACGAAAGCTTATACCAAGAACTAACTTAGTTGGTCTTTAAGGTGCTACAGGAAGGAATTTTTTTATTCTAGCCAATGTGAGTTTTGAATCTGAATCATATCTATGGAAGCCAAAACCATCTCACAAAAGAGCATGTGCCACAGCTGGAAACGGAAGTTCTAGTTTCATAATTCACACTGTGTGGTGCAGTCTTTCCTTTCTATGCAGAAACACCTCTGCCCCTCAATTCACACGATTGCGGGTTCACACTGAATTTCTCCTTAACAGTGAAGCATACCTGGCAACTGTGCTTATCCAGTTTGCAGAATAGTGCTTGCTGCATATGGAAAATGTATCTTATAGCTCAGGGTTGGCCAACTCCCAAGAGACTGCAATCTACTCACAGAGTTAAGGACTGGCAGTGGTCTACCCCCTTTTGAGAGGTTCAAAGTTGTTGAGCTTTTCTTAGGAAGGAAAACCCTGTTTTGGGGGGGTTTAGGTTGTTAATGGAAAAATCTGAGGGCTCCCTTGGACAAAAAAAGCAAGGACACCAGCCAGGAATACCAGAGCAAAACAGCAGCCAGTAGGCTTGGTCTTTATTGAAGACTGTCGCGACAGGACTCCCACCTGCCACAAGGTGGAACAAGATGGAAGCCCCAAACAAAAGAGCCCCCAAACTTTTATTAGCTTCTAATCCCCATGTTACACCCCGCCCCCCAGACTACATCGCTCATACATCACGGTTACATAATGAAAGGGGAGGTCTGGTGGCATTAATCTGAGCATCCTGGACCCTGCCCCATGGTTCTCCTTGCCCTCCACCAAACACCCATCAAGTGTAACAAAAAAGATATTTACATTTCCCTGTTTCCCAGCCAAGTTAATCGCACCCTTTTGTCTTCATCTGGGTTTGTTATTTCTGGAATGGCTACCTCTCTGGCACTCAGGTATCAGGATGCCAGGGATTATCACTCAGGCAGAGGCGCTGCTGAGCAGCTGAGCTCACATGTTTATATGAATTTCTGAAGTTTTCCCAGTGAGCCAGTACATAGATACATTTATCAGTGAATTCTTACATTTGGTATTGTGCAGCAAAGGCCCTTTGAATAGGTAGGAAGAAACTGTGATGAAGTGTTTTGTGGGGACAAATCACAAAAGTCACAAAAGCGATTGTGCTGATTTTGGTAGTGGGCTGCATGTGCATCATATCTGCTGGAGGGGCAACCCCCCCCAACCTATACATAAATTACTGGAATAAGGTCAAAGTTGTTGAGCTTTTTTAGGTAGGTGAAAAGCCCCATTTTTTTAGGGCTGCAAGGGGCAAAAATGTTGAGCTTTCTTTAGGGGAGCCAAACTTGTTGAGCTTCTTTGCTGGGAGCCAGTCATCTACCAATCATCTACCACAAATGTGCACTGATCTACCGGTAGATCACCGTCTACCTGATGGACGAGCCTGTTATAGCTTTACAAGTGTTATTCAGTACTGTAGGGCACTTCCACTGGCAAGCATATTTTCCACTGTGCAGACACATGGCAGAGGTGAGTTGCAGCCAGTCCCGCTCCCTTGGTGCAGTTTTCACCTCTCAGAGGTCACCCACTATGTCTGCATGCTGATCTCCAACACCTTGCTTGTGTCTCTCACCTTCATATAGCAAGCCAGGCCTTTGCACCTCAAACATAGACCCTTTATACCCCTAGTATGCATGCACTTGTGTCATGGCCACTTTTAATTCATTTTCTGCCTCAAGGCAGTGCAGCTAGGGTCCTCAGGCCATCTGTTTTCCAGGCACTGACAATGCCTGGACCTGGTTAGCTACATCACATTCCTTTAGATCAAGCAAGAGAAATTGTGGCCCTCCACATATTGGACTCAATCTCCCACCAGCCCCACCAATGTGGACAGTGCCAGGGATGTTGGGAGTTGGTAGCCCAACATCTGGAGAGCTACAAGTTCCACAGTCCTGCTTAGATCAAAGTCCTGGGCATTAGGCAGTGTGCTGGGATCTGTCTTAGGCAGTAGTTACTTAACTACCATTTTACATTTTTGCCACCATAGAAACTGGCGGCACCACATGGACTTTTCTTTTTGATGTCACACACACACAATTTGGACCATCCTTGATTTGTCATGTGTATGCACACACACACTCTCCACACACACAAACATGTTCTGCATGGTCTACACCTACATAAATGTAAGGTGAGAAGCAGCACATAACATCCATGGAATGAGCTGTTTGCGTGCTTCATCCAAAATGCGCAAGTTTATGAAATACATCACTTTTTTCCAGGTGGGCAGAACGGGACAGAATCTGCAGGTGTGCATTTCGGCAAAGAGGATTTCAAACACCCCTTTCCTGTTGGGCTGGACACCAGACCTTCTCCATTTCTTCACCACCAATGGAGAGCATTGTCCTCTACTGCACAGCTAACTACTCCCTTGTTCCCCAGGCATAATCTGACAACCAAACAAACACCTTTCAATCTTCAACAACCACATTACGCCACCTCGAGCTCCAGGAAAGCGGCAACTTGCAAGGCAGGATATAAGGTACATGTAAAAAGAAAAAAGGAAGAAGAAAAGTTTTTAAACATCCAGCAACTGGGGTTCAATTATCTGTGCTAGGGCTTCGGCAGCACAGCTCCCGTTCCCATGCCAGGGCTCAAGCTGGAACCCAATTTTTTATTTATATTTATTAAATTTCCACCCTCATCTGAAGAAACTAGGGTGATTCACAACAGAAAAACACAAAATGAGAATACATTAACTAATTACTGGTTGGCATCCATCAGTCGTGGGAGACAATGGGCCTTTGGGGGGGGTTGAAGTCAAACTGTTGGAAGGTTGCAGTGCCTTCTGTGGCTGTAGTGTTCAATACGGGAGAGACATGTTTTGTTGCAGCTGGGGCAGGTGAAGGTGCCTGGTTGTGCTGCTGTAGATGCACCATGACATTTCTTCTCTGTGTGTTCCCCCTCCCAGAGGCCGTTCCTCCTTTGGTCCCTGGTAGGGATGCACGACCTGTCTCCAGGCACTGTGGTCATCTGCAAGGGATTCCCACACAGCAGGGCTGATATTGCTAGTCTCACATTTGCAGACATCTTTGTAATGCAGAAACCGGCCTGTAGAGCATATCCTTGGGGAGCCTGCCATCTTCCATCCTGTGGACACGACGGAGCCAGTGTAGACACAAGTGTGAACATGCTTGGGCGGGGACGCCAATATAGCTCCTTGCCAAAGGCACAAGGGAGCCTAGCTACTCCTCTGAACAGCCAACTCCTAGGGGTTGAGGTCCCTTCACCCCCCACTGCCAAATAAAATATTGTTCCCCCCAGTTGATGGGCATTTCCATTCCAATGCTCTCTGTGTGTGTGCTTGTGACACATCTTGGGATCGATTGTGCAGGGTGGGGCTTATCTGGGCTTCCCAAAAATTTCATTCAGGTTGGAACCCCACCTCTGAATAAAATAAAACCAAAGCAAATCAATAACCCTCTCCAGGGCTGGATTTAGGTTTGATGAGGCCCTAAGCTACTGAAGGTAATGGGGCCCTTTATATGTCCAGCTGTCCTTTGTCAACAACAAATTGTTGCTGTTTTTTGTGTTGAATATATGCTATATGGTAATTTATGGGCCTAATAGGTCTCTAAAGCCATTTGCACATAACAAAATACGTACAGTGGTACCTCGGGTTAAGTACTTAATTCGTTCCGGAGGTCCGTTCTTAACCCGAAACTGTTCTTAGCCTGAAGCACCACTTTAGCTAATGGGGTCTCCTGCTGCCGCCGGAGCACGATTTCTGTTCTCATCCTGAAGCAAAGTTCTTAACCTGAAGCACTTATTTCTGGGTTAGTGGAGTCTGTAACCTGAAGCGTATGTAACCTGAGGTACCACTGTATTTTATCAAAGTAATTGTTGAACTGAAATACAATTAAGAAGAAGTATATTAATAGTGAATTTTTTGGGGGGCCCTAAGCAATAGCCTGTTTAGCTTAGACGTAAATTCGGCACTGACCCTCTCCCACAAACCATATAATGTTAATCAACCCAAGAAGCTGGGGTACAGGCAAAAGTGCCCCTGAGCGGGCGCAGAGTGCGTCCCCCCCCCACATCAGGAAGGGGAATGCCGGCCTTGAATAGGCTGGGTCACGGGCCCGCTTTTGGTTTTACCTTCCCCCCCGCCCCGCCATTCCCGCCTCCCGCGCCGCCTCAGCCCCCGCGACCCCTCCGCTCGCTCCTCAGCCGGGCGGATCCCCTCTCCCCTCCGCCGCCGCCGCCGCCCGCCTCATCTCCCCGCGCTTATCCCCTGCAGCCGGGGCTGCTGCAGTGCCCCCTCCGGGGCTGGGGGCGGCGCTGGGCCCGGCCGTCTCGGGGCCGGATGGAGCCTCTTGGCCGGGTCCGGAGCAGCGCCTCCTCGGCGAGGCCGGGCGGGCGGGAGGGCTGGCGGGGTGGGCAGGGAGGCCGGGCCGGGGGAGCCGGAGCCCTTTGTGTAGGTGCGAGAGAGCCGCGGGGATGGTGCCCGCCGCCGCCGCCGCCGCCGCCTCCCGGGTAAGGGGCCGCCTCCCCGGAGCAGAGCAGCTCCTTTCCCTCAGGCGCCGCGCGCCTCGCACTTCCCGCCCCGCTCGCCCCTTTCTCCGCTTCGCCCTCCGGCCCCCATTCCGGGACGAGAGGAGCCCCTTCTCCTTCTTCGCCCGGCTTCCCTCCCTCGCCCCCCACGGGGCTTGCTCTGCCTCGTCTCCCGCCTGCGCCTCGCCTTGCCCTCCATCCCACACTCGCCCGCACTTTCCCCCCCTTTCCAGTCCAAACTTCTTTTCCCTCCCACTTTGGGCCGGTCTCCTCTCCCCCCAACTCCACCTCTGGGTCTCACCTGCCCCCCAGGCCCGTTTCTCCTCCCCCCTTGCCAAACGAGAGATACCCTCCCCTCCCCATCATTCCAGTTTTCACGTTACTTCCACATCTCCTGGACTTACCAAAAAAGAGAAAGAAATCGTGTTCACGACCCTGACAGAACCTTGCGCCTCAAACCTATTTCCACTTGCACCTCTTTTTTTTGCAGTGATGATGTCCATCGTCGTCATCATTCACTTTGGTTACGAAGTGATCCCCGTCACCTCATCTTGTTGCATGAAGAAGGGGCATAGAGCAGTCTTCTGCCTTAGTGAACGGCTATTCAGTGTTCTTCCATCCTGCTGGGATGCAGAGTTGAGTTTCGTTTTCATGGTGGGCATAAGGGGCCCAGAGTGCTTGAAATTGTGCTAAGATAGCATCCCTGCCTGCTTGCTTAATGCACAGAACCTTAGGAAAGAACACAAGGGAGTTTTAACATGAGTTTTGCACTGCACATTTTATTGTGTTGGTCAGCTGGGTTAAAAGTTAAAACCCACCTGGAGGCTCATAAACAAAGAGACAACAGGTTGTGTCTGGAAGGAAATGTGCAGAGGGGAGTTTAAATTTCTAGTCTTTTGGCCTTCTGCCAACCAAGTTTTAAAACTTCCAGTCCAGTTGTTAAAAGGGGTTAGTAGAACTTATTTTCACAGTAAATGTGTGTCTTTAAAAAGGTTTTCTGAAAGTGTGACAAAGACTAAAAGGAAAAAAAATAAACATAGACAGGAATAGCAGTTTCGAACTGAAAGGGAACGGTGTGAACTGGCAATCACACTCCCCCCGCCCCCAACTTGGAGAATTACTGTTATATCTCTGATGGAAAGATAGCTGGTGAACTGGTCCCAGAACTGTGTATAAGTAGACGTGGGAAATGGCATGGAAGTGTGTAATGTTACGTTACACAGAGTGATACTACATCCTGACATTCTAATTTGTAGTATGTGCACCACGCTCTTTCCCACCTCACACCCTCAGAGCATTTTGTCAAAAGCAGCTATGTTTCCTTGTAATAGAAATAATAAATGTATGGCGTTTTCTTTTTTATTAAAATCATCTTTACTCCACCTTTCCCTTTACAGAATGTCCAAGGTGGCATACTAATAGTTTAGGTTTATTATATTTTGGGTTTCATTCAAAACCAGTAAGAACAGAAACTAACTTTTCATTTTCTCCTCTCTAGAGGACCCTGCCAGGTGAGCTTCAGAGCCTGGAAGCCGCCTTCTGGTGCAGCTGAGGAACGGACAGGAGTAAACAAGAAGTGAGCAGGAGAAGGAGGTTTTCGGCAGCTGTCAAGATGGGCATGAGGATCAAGCTGCACAGCACTGACCACCCCAACAACCTGTTGAGGGAACTTAACAAATGCCGGTTGTCAGAGACTATGTGTGATGTTACCATTGTGGTGGGCAGTCGTACCTTCCCTGCACACAAAGCAGTTCTGGCGTGTGCAGCAGGCTACTTCCAGAACCTTTTCCTCAGTACAGGTCTGGATGTGACCCGCACCTACGTGGTGGATTTCATTACTCCAGCCAACTTTGAAAAGATTCTGAACTTTGTCTATACCTCAGAGCTCTTTACAGACCTGATCAATGTGGGTGTCATTTACGAGGTTGCTGAAAAATTGGGCATGGATGATTTGCTGAAGGCTTGCCATTCCACGTTCCCAGACTTGGAAAACTCAGCCAACACGAAACAACCTTCTGTCTCAGGTGAAAGCCGGCCAACTGGCATGTCGACTGAGCCGAACCATGCTCTGGGTGAAATCCGAAACAGCGGGGAGCACCCGGGACCAGAGCGGAGTTGCAGTATGCAGAGTGAAGCACCAGGTGGCTACAAAGAAGATTCTGCAAATGAAGGCATCCATAACTTAATGCACCAGCAGACTCCCAAAACCGAAGAACAGGAATCACCAGCACAGTTCACTGGTGCCATGAGCATTATGACACAGGCTGGTCTCAGCAATGTCAGCATGGCTGTTCAAACCACTGTCAACTCATGTCATCCATATAAACTCCAGAACAACGGGGATTACAACAAAGGCAATTTTTTTGCTTCGGATGCATCATTGGATATATCAACAGGCAGCAACTCCTGCCCTAGCAATAGTGATCACTCCAAAGACCAGGGCTTTGGGCAGATGGATGAGCTGCAGCTAGAAGATCTAGGGGAGGATGAACTACATTTTGAAGATCCCAGCGAGGAGCTAGGTGCTGCAGAGGAAGTTATTGAGCTGAGCGATGACAGTGAAGAGGAGCTATCCTTTGAGAATGACAACCGTGATAACAAGGCCATGCCCTGTCAAGTGTGCAAAAAGGTTTTGGAGCCCAACATACAGCTGATCCGCCAACATGCCAGAGACCATGTGGACCTCCTGACTGGCAACTGCAAAGTCTGCGAGACCCATTTCCAAGACAGGAACTCCAGAGTCACTCACGTCCTGTCTCACATTGGGATATTCCTCTTCTCCTGTGATATGTGTGAGACTAAATTTTTCACCCAGTGGCAGCTCAGCCTTCACCGCCGCGAAGGGGTGTTTGACAACAACATTATCATCCATCCTAGTGACCCGCTTATAGGGAAGGTCAACTTGTTCAGTGGGGATTTAGCATGTGCCACTTGTGGGAAACTCCTCGCCAAGGATTTTCATATGGTTCGGGGCCACATCTTGGACCATGTTAACTTGAAAAGCCAAACATGTGGCGTGTGTGACCAGCGGCACCTCAATCTCTGCAGCTTGATGTGGCACACCCTTTCCCACTTGGGCATTTCTGTTTTTTCTTGCTCCGTTTGTGCCAACAGTTTTGTGGACAGGCACCTCCTGGAGAAGCACATGGCAGTCCACCAAAGCATGGAGGAAGCCCTCTTTCGGTGTCACTACTGTGGCCAAGCTTTTAAGCTGGAAGCTGCTTACCGCTACCATGTGAGCCAGCACAAGTGCAGCTCTGGCTTGGACCTTGTCCGGCCCAGTTTTGGCGACCGACTCCACCAGCAAGCTCTGCAGAAGAGGAAGCTGACAGAGGAGTTCCTAAGTGAGGATGTGGCTCTTCAGAGCCAACCTGGAAACAGTAAGTACAGCTGCAAGGTGTGCGGAAAGAGATTTGCCCACACAAGCGAATTCAATTACCACCGGCGGATCCACACAGGGGAGAAGCCATATCAGTGCAAAGTGTGCCACAAGTTCTTCCGTGGGCGTTCCACCATCAAGTGCCACCTGAAGACACACTCTGGGGCTCTCATGTACCGGTGCACGGTTTGTGGGCACTACAGCTCTACCCTTAACCTTATGAGCAAGCATATAGGTGTGCACAAAGGCAGCCTTCCACCTGACTTCACCATTGAACAAACTTTCATGTACATCATCCATTCCAAAGATACGGAGAAAAATACAGACAGCTAATGTAGCAGTATTTGCGGAGTAAGCACTACTTGCAGGTAGCAAAGAAGCTTGTTTCTGTTTTTAAAAAACAACGTTACATTTTAATGGTCAGGCATCATCAGCATTGTACTTTACTTCCCTTTGCCTTGTTAGAGGGTTTCTTAAATCGTCGTTCTGTGAAAACAACAGCACGTTACATGTGTTACCGTTCTTGAGAAACCTGTCTGTTTACCTCCTGCTGAGTCCAGGGCTCATTATTTCAAGTCTTAGAAACAGGCTGTGCCCCCCCCTTCAACGGATAGGTTTCACACCTCATATCTCTCCTCCCTCCATCTCTAATTTGAGATCTTGAAAAGATTTATGCTGCTAAGATATATTAATGCTACACATCAGCAGGGATAGCAGGAGAGAAAGTGGGGGGGGGGGGGGCGAATTATTTATGTGCTGCTATTGGGAGGGTAGAAGTTCTATAAAAACTTACAATGCAGTCCCCAGCACGCTTACTCAGAGGTAAGTCCACCTTTGTTTAATGGTGACTTGCTCTCTGCCTTGTAAGTGTGCTTTGCGTTCTTAGCCTTAGCTTCGTGTCAATAAGTTTGTATTTCCCTCCCACCAGGATTGCCATATATATGGCCAGTTCTTCTTCCTGTGCCTTTAACAACCATGTGATCTGCAGACATGGTTGTTAGGGCTCATTTCCATGTTACTTGCTGATTTCTGTAGGTAAAAACTGCCAGAAAAAGCCACAGTAGCAGGTTAGGCCAGTTGTTTTGGGTTTTTTTAAGTTCGCACCCAGCCTTTGCCTTTTGCCCTTTTCCATGAAACTATGAGTTGGTTTTACAAAGTTCCACTTTAACAAAATCAAAAGAGGGCATAAAAATGGTGTGGTGGAATGGAGGAGAGTTTTGCCAAATGTGAACATTCTGGATTTTTTTTTTTTTTTTTGAAGGGGTGCCCTAGAAAGGACTCTTAGCTTTTGAGTATAAGCATATAGAGGCTTTAGCAATAGTGTTTTATCTCCAACATCCACTTTCAAAAAAGAAGTGTTCTTAGTGCATCATAAAACAGCTTTGGGGCTCCTTCCTTTCCTCCAGCAATATTAACTCAGTGCTGGTGTCTTGAACATTGAGATGAATGTCTCAGGGGTCACATTCTTGAAAGTCTTTGACATAGCTCTGTGGACAGTGCCAAGGTTTTAGGTTGCAGTTCTATACACAGCTGGGAATAAGTCTCATTGATCTCAGCGGGGCTTACTTCAGCCTCGTTATGTGTATTATTGCACTGTTCGTTCTGTTTGAAAATATATTGTTGCCTTAAGGAAGTGTCTCTGGAAGGAGGAATGACAGGTTTAGGGCAGATTATTATCTCTCTTTTTTGAAGGGGGGGTTGCATATTAAATATTCAGCTCTTAATCATTTGTTTGGAGGGATTCATAGATCTTTTCAAAGTAGCACTTTTGTTGCAGGGGTATCCTATTTTCCAGCACACAAACCATAGCATTTTGTTGCAGGGGGAAAAGCAATCACTCTCTCTCCTCACCCACCCCACCTTCTAGCACATCAACTCTGACTGTGTCATGTACAATGTGGTTGTGTTGGTGTCATAGGTGCTCTTGGAATGAAGAGATGCAATTTTTCTGCAGCAGTGAGGCCAGTTTGAATGTGCCTTTACCACTCAGTACAAATAGACATTTTCTCCAGGATTATGCTCTGACCAAAAAACAAACCCAAACAAATTTATCCAAAACACCCAGTTCTTCAAGTTTGCAGCAAAAGCTGGCTGTGGATGGCATCAATTTCCTAATACCCATTACATCACCAAGAAGCATGTACCCAAATCCCTACAGTTTTTAAAATAGGCTCATTTTAGAAGGTGCAGGATGAACAAAGAATGAGTAAGCATACAAGTGATGCTTTATAAAGAGGTGGGCACCCCCTCTGAAGTATGGGAAGAAGGACAAGTCTAGTGGTCAATCCAGCATTTGACTTGATAGGATGTGTGTTTGTCATACAGATTATTTAAACTGGAAGGATAAAGAATTTGCAACAAAGGGTCATTCTTAAATTATATGTTTCTTCATCCTTGGGCAGCATGACATCACAAACATGGAGCAACATTAATTCCCCCTATCTCCATTGCAGAGCAATTATATAAACTTTTAAAAGGTTTTATTCTCATTAATATTTGTAAAGTCTTTAGAGTTTGAGTGCTCTCGTGCTGGAATGCGTATTTAGCCCATCATCAAGAAGTAGTGGAAAACACCATCAATTGATTATTTGTTTTTAAGTTCTTTAAGGGCTGTGCACTTTCCCCCTCCAGCCTGGAACACACGTCTCTTCTTCTTTTTAATTTTTACACTATAGCAAGGTATTCCCCCCCCCCTTTATTACAGTGGTACTGGATTTGTGGTAACATATGGGGTTTTTGTCATCTGAAATGCCTCTGGGTGTTTGTCCCTTGTGGCAATGAAAAACCAGTGTGTGCTTGTGTAATTGACAATAACAATTATGCTGTCTTTTGAAGTGAGGTTGTAACCTACCTTCCTTTTCCTTTTCCTGCAACCCTGACAGGTGCTTTCTGGAGGGATGCAACAGAACAGATTGATCACAGGGCACAGATCCAGACTCAGTTTGAACTACACTTGTGGCTTTATCCTATAGGTTGTACTTTATGCTTTCTAAGTGCAGTACTATGTGAAATCCAGGCAAGCGGGTGGATGAGAGAAACGTACGTTAACAAATGTAGCAGCTGGCTTGAGATCTGCCCCTAAGTTTAATGCAAACTACCTCATAGGGAGGAAGTCCTGGAGTCTTAAAAACCAGTGGTATGTACAAATAGGCTTCCAGGCTTCTGTATATGAAAACACTGTTGTTAAAGAAAAACAGAAATCCACATAATGCTGCTCTAGCCCTGACCCATGGGGGGGGGGGGAATGAAAAACTGTACAGCCCCAGGAATCTCAGCTCTGACAGTAATTCCAGTAGGGCAGCCTTGGGCAGGTTGCTTTGCTCTCTGCTTACAGTACCTACCTCTAAGGGTGTTGTGAAGATTGACTGCTTTGATTTTTGTCAAGGAAAAAAAGCACTTAGGTATGTCTTCTTGTTTTCTTATAAGAAAGTTGCTGTCTTAAAATAGCCCCCAGCACGCAAGAAAGTGTTCTGACATATCTCTCAATTCCTTTCCTCCTTGTGACCTCTGAATAGCAAACACCAAACAGGACACACTAAGGAATTAACTCAACAATATAGCGGACAAGACTATTCCTAAGTTTAAGTAATGCTGGAAACATTCAGTGTAAGGATGTAAGAGTTGTCAGAGGAATTTACTACTTCTAGTAGTACTACTAGTACTTAGTTAATGTCAGGGCCACATGTCTAGACCCACAGGGCTTGAGAAAGGAACTGAAGCCTAAGAAAGCCCAAGGTCCAGCTGTGGACTAATGGCAGACGGACAGTATTTTATTATTTATACGAGCCCTGGCCAGTCAAAAAGCTTCATACTATCCTTCAACTGGATATTGCTCCTCTTATTGCTCCTCTATGCCTGAAGAGGGCTGAGCCCATAAAGTAGCACACCAGGCTAAGCCCCAGTCTTGGTCTCTGAAGCTCTTGGTTCAAGTTCTGGAGTCCAAGACAATAATGGATGTACTCCCCAGGTGTTGAACAGAACCATGTTTTCGTAGTTAAGATGCCTTCATTGGAAGTGATGGAGAAGGAGCTATATTGGATCTCACCCAGTAAGGACTGTTCCTTATTCTCGACTTCTAGAATCATAGAATCATAGAGTTGGAAGAGACCACAAGGGCCATCGAGTCCAACCCCCTGCCAAGCAGGAAACACCATCAGAGCTCTCCTGACATATGGTTGTCAAGCCTCTGCTTAAAGACCTCCAAAGAAGGAGACTCCACCACACTCCTTGGCAGCAACTTCCACTGTCGAACAGCTCTTACTGTCAGGAAGTTCTTCCTAATGTTTAGGTGGAATCTTCTTTCTTGTAGTTTGGATCCATTGCTCCGTGTCCGCTTCTCTGGAGCAGCAGAAAACAACCTTTCTCCCTCCTCTATGTGACATCCTTTTATATATTTGAACATGGCTATCATATCATCCCTTAACCTCCTCTTCTCCAGGCTAAACATGCCCAGCTCCCTTAGCCGTTCCTCATAAGGCATCGTTTCCAGGCCTTTGACCATTTTGGTTGCCCTCCTCTGGACACGTTCCAGTTTGTCAGTGTCCTTCTTGAACTGTGGTGCCCAGAACTGGACACAGTACTCCAGGTGAGGTCTGACCAGAGCAGAATACAGTGGCACTATTACTTCCCTTGATCTAGATGCTATACTCCTATTGATGCAGCCCAGAGCTGTTTTCTAGAGCTGTTTTAGTCTAGTTCTCCAGTGCCAAACTGCATCCAATGCAAACTTGGCCAGCTTTAGAAATTCCATTTTTTTAAAAAAAGCATTCTGCCATGACAAAGATATGAATCATTGTGCTTGGTAGTGTAGCTTGGCCCAAGTAACTTCACCTGTCTGCCTCAAACACCCACACATCAACTCACCCCAAATTGTGAGTGAGGAATATTTAAAAATACCTACCTCACAAATGGAAAAGTTGTGAGGTGTAGTAAATGTCTGTAAAGTGCTTTGGAATCCTTAGGCGTGTAGAAAGACAAAGTATTGTAATTAAATAGCTTTGCTCTGTTTGCTATGCTACGATTTGTGAAGAATCCCTACCATTGCCACCACAGTAGGGGAGGGTTCAGGCATGGAACAGGTGTTCCAGTCTAACACAGAAAGCTTTGAAAATAATAAACAACAATGTTTTTGGAGACTAATGCTTTATTATTGCTCTTATTTTTGTGAACTCAAAACCATGCCCTATCCCTTTTCCTCCAAAGATCCAGATGTCTTGAAATAAAAAAAAACAAAACAAAGCAGAGCATTGTGATTGCTGTCTAACCTTTTGGTTAAGTTAATTGTAGGTACTGACCTGGTTATTTAAGTGTTTAATATCTATTTGCTGTAAAGTTTGTACATTTTGTAAAACTTTTCTTCCTCAAAGAAAAAAAAGTAGATGTCTAAAATCGTTGTACATCGGATTCTTTTATACTCCATCATTTGGCACAAAAGTGTGGTTTTTATTTAGAATAATAAAATGAAAAACTTGAGAGTGTGGTGCATTGCTCATAGTTTGTGGTTGACACGCTATGGAAATATTATCAGATCAAATGATAACAGAGGCTGCTCACCTGAGTCTTCTGCCTATGCCAAAGGACTTTGCTCTGGGATACTGGTACTCCTGACTTCTGTAAATTCCTTGCACAAGGAGAGGCTGTTTTGCATGCAGAAGGTTCCAAGTTCAGTCCTGAGCATCCCTAAGTAGGCCTGCAAGAGACCTCTGCCTGCAACCCTGAAGAGCTGCTTCCAGTCAGTGTAGGCAGTACTGAGCTAGGTGGACAAATAGTCTGTCTCTGTATAGGGCAGCTTCCTTTGTTTCTATATTCATACATACAGACTTGTAACTTACTGTATTTTTCGTCCCATAGGACGCACTGGCCTATAGGACGCACCTAGTTTTTTTGGGGGGAAATAAAGGAAAACATTTTTTCCTTTATTTCCCCCCCAAAACCAGGTCGGGGAATCCAAACCAGGTCGGGGAACAGCGGGATGGCGCGCTGCGCCTCCCTGCTGTCCCCCGAGCTTGTGGGGCTGCCCGATGTCTGCCCGAAGCGCGGGGCACTCTGCTTCAGTGCTCCCTGTGCTCTGTGCAGCAGGCTGCTATCTGCAGCCTAGGGAGCCCTGCGGGAACTCCCGCAGGGCTCCCTAGGTTGCGGACGTGTTCCCAAAGCGCCGGGCGCTCTGCTTTCAGTGCGCCCCGCGCTCCGGGAAGCAGGCTGCTATCCGCAGCCTAGGGAGCCCTGCGGGAATTCCCGCAGGGCTCCCCAGGCTTGCAGATAGCTTCCTGAAGCCTGGAGAGCAAGAGGGGTCGGTGCGCACTGACCCCTCTTGCTCTCCAAGCTTCAGCGAAAGCCTGCATTCGCCCCGTAGGACGCACACAGATTTCCCCTTCATTTTGGGAGGGGAAAAAGTGTGCCCTATAGGGTGAAAAATACGGTATATTTTTGCCAGTATTGGGGAAAATGTTTGGGTCTTTCTACCCCCTGCAAAGGAACCAATGTGTTGGGTCATTTCTGATCAAATTGGGTTGGAATTAATTTTTCCTTACTTGGCCTGAAAAACCTTTGTCAGGGCTGTTCATTCCCTTTTAGATAACATTCGAATGCAAAAGTCAACTCAATGTGTTATAAACATCCTGCTTCCTTGTCTTCCTTCCCTAAACTTTATCCAAGTATTTTTTTAATCCAGATGTTCACTTATGTCCTTCAGCCCTTGTATAAGAGTGCTATTTTTAAGTGATTTGTTATCTTCTAGCATTTGTAGTAACCTCCTCTTTTACCTTCTGTTCATATTGTTCTGAGATTGTACTTGGCCTGGATCTGTGCCCCTATCACAATTCTTGTAATAAAGGCCAAAATGGCATTACATAGGAAATGCTGAGAACATTTTGCTCAGCGCTTCCTCACATGTCTGACCTTGACCTCTAGGAACATGTGCCTTCCTATAACCACTTAACTCTCACTTTAGAATGAGGGACCTCCAGATCACATACCCATTTACCCCATGTTTATGTGGCAGATTCCATGATAATATTGGCTAAAAATTAGGCAAAGCTAAGTCACCAGCAAACTAAAAAGCTCAATTTGATAGAGTCTATACCAGGGGTGGGGAACCTTTGGGCTTCCATATGTTGGTCTCCCATCAGCTCCCATCAGCTCCAGCCAACATCATCAATGGCCCAGGCTGATGGGAGCTATAGTTAGGAAATCTGGAGGGCCAAGGCCTATTCACATTATTATTTGAACATTTTGGCAGCCAGGCATCCCAACTCCACTAAATCCCACCTCCATATGTTGGCACTCACTCCATGGTTGTGTAATCTCATCACATGCAAGGATCCAGTTTTTTTCATGCCTTTGCAAATACGTTTTTTGAGCTAATGATACCATGCTAAAATCTGAGTCCTTGGTTTTGTGAACAGTCCCTCAGATCCTCAACTTCCATTTTTTAAAGCTTTATTAGGCACCACTGGGCTGGAACCCTGTGAATAGGGTTAGCAGAAGCTTCTTGATTCAGTGACCGGAACTGCAGTGCTCCTGGTTAACTCAGGAACTGAATCATCACGTTTTCTGACTCTACCAGAATGGACAACGAAGTTTACCCCAAGCCAAAACTTCAAGGTGGGAGTGCATTCTCTTGGGAGATAAATCCCAGGCACCAGCATTCCCTCAGGAGAGGTCCATAGCCCCAGCATTGCCTTCCCTTCTCCAACCTCAGGCTGGCATCCCTGGGTGTAAATGTCTCTGTGGTGACATAAATAAAAGGCTGCCTGTGCACAAACTGCTAGAAGGGAGTTGTTGGTATCCTGGTTCCTCAGCCACAAGAAGTAACTAGTTAGATGCACATAAAAGGACCTTGGTAGTCCCTGTCTCACCCTTGCAGGGACGGAATTACAGTCTTTGTGCCATCTATTTAATGACCAAGACACCCTCATGTTTTTATAATGTAATTTTCACTCAAAACTTCACAAATAAGAGGAAATTGACAGAAATCTATATCTTCCAAATAATCATAAAATTACAGGGTAGCAGAAATCAGAACATTTATTTCCATAGTTATTTTTCTGAGGTGGGGGATTGGATGAGGGTTACTAGAAAACACAGGGCACAGCAGCATATAATCACCACATTTCACCCTATATGGCCCTGCTTTCCCAAGATTTCAAGAAGCACTGAGGTGTATGCGGAGAGGTTCTTACTGAAGACTGCCCTTTGCTAGCGAGAGAATGTCTGAATACACAGGATCGTGTTGTGGAACCACAGCAATAAACCAAATCAAGCGCACTTTTAATTTGGCAAGGTGTTCTCTTTTGCTATGACAATGGAATGTTGGGTGTTAGAAGAGGAACCTTCGCCCCCCTTTCGATCCATTTGGTCTTTGGGGATGTACCTGACCACAGCAGAGATGAGCTTCCCTTTGAAGTTCTTGCTCAGGAAGTTGTACAGGATGGGGTTGACCACGCAATGGAGAAGGGTGAAGCAGTCTATGATATCGTAGAAGAAGTAGAGGAAGTCCAAAAAGTGGCAGTGGAGGAAGATGCTGGTACCTTCGAGCGTCAGCAAAAGCAAAACCAGGTGGAACGGCAGCCAGCTCACTAGGAAGACGGCAATGTAGGCGTAGATGACACGGCAGTGCTTCCTGCTCTCAGGCTTGTTGCTGCGCTTGATGTGCCTCGCTGTCAGTATGTTGAAGACTGCCATGATGGAGAAGGGAATGAGGAACCCAATGAAGGCAGTGAGCAGGGTGAGAGTAATGGCCCAGATGTCGTAGGTCTCCAGGGGGGCCATGAAGAAACATACTGGCTCAGTGCTGTCAATTAACTCCATGTGGGACACCTCTGGCAAAGGGACGATGGCAGCCAAGGCCCATATGCAGCAGCAAGCAATGCGTCGCACCAGGTGCTGGTGTCGGTGCCAGAAGTGGGAGGAAGTTGTCAAGGACACATAGCGGTCAACGCTCAGGCAGGTGAGAAAGAAGATGCTGCTGAACATGTTGGCAAAGTAAAAGTAGTGGGTGAAGTGGCAGAGGAAGCTCCCCCAGAGCCAGGTATAGTCAAGCATGGCTTGCAGCATCCAGACCGGTAAGGAGAGGATCACTCCCAAGTCTGCAATGGCCATGTTGAAGATGTAGAGGTTGACCAGGTTCTTGTGGCTTCGGGTCTGCCAATTTACCCAGATCACCAGAAGGTTCTCCACCAGCCCCACCACAAAGATGATGAGGTAGAGGACAAAGAGGAACACCCGCTTCACGCTCTCATCCAGCCCCAATCTGCAGTAGCTGAAGGTGTAGTTGAGCAGGTGGGCAAGCTCTGTCAAGTTGTGGTACTCTCCGTATTCATTAAAAGGCAAGAGGTGGTCGGGCTCTCCCATTTTGGGTCAAAAAGTTAACTGTAAGAAGAAATGGTGGAGAGACTTCAGTACTAGTAGATCTGGGCTGATTATTCCACTGAACCAAATTAAGGAGGAGTAATCGATACCGGAAAGTGTGATATGCATTGCTCATTAGCACAGTTGTAACCCTTTGCTATGAATCCACATCAATTATAAGTGGTTTTTTGTGTGTATGTGTATAGGCTCTCAATTATTAAAAGAACGGGTTGCTGTTTTTTTTCTATCCATGTGAGTCACTAGGACTCCTAACTGATTTGGGATTTTAAAGGTTTACTTATTTAGATAAGAAGAATGTCTAGTCCAATATTCCTTTTCCTATCATGTAAAGGGACGTGGGTGGTGCTGTGGGTTAAACCACAGAGCCTAGGACTTGCTGATCAGAAGGTCGGCGGTTTGAATCCCCGCGATGGGGTGAGCTCCCGTTGCTTGGTCCCTGCTCCTGCCAACCTAGCAGTTTGAAAGCACATCAAAGTGCAAATAGATAAATAGGTACCGCTCTGGCAGGAAGGTAAATGGTGTTTCCGTGTGCTGCTCTGGTTCGCCAGAAGCGGCTTATTCATACTGGCCACATGACCCGGAAGCTGTACACCAGCTCCCTCGGCCAATAAAGCGAGATGAGCGCCGCAACCCCAGAGTCGGTCACGACTGGACCTAATGGTCAGGGGTCCCTTTACCTTTACCTATCATGGGAAACCATATACCCATGGGAATCCTGCAAGATTGGCATGAATGCAATAGTCCTAATCACACTCATGTACCCCATTCACTGCCTTTGATACCTGAAATGGGAGGCCTTCAGTGAGATGGGTAGATAATGACAGCCTTATCCTCCATGAATTTATCTTAACCACCTTAAAAAACTATCCAAGTTGATGGCCATTATCACAACTGGTGCTGGCCAATTCCATAGTTTTAACGTGTGTGTGTGTGTGTGTGTGTGTGTGTGTGATATTTTAATGTAGTTCTATGTATTTTAATCAAAGGCAACTGTATTTTCATAATTGGTTTTATTCTTGTTATTTGGCCGTTGTTTTTTAGTTGCTTGTGAGTCTTCTCGAAATGAAAGGTGGTATATAAATTCTTTTAATAACTACGATGACTACAACTGTGTACTGTGTGGAGAACTCTTTTTCCCTGTCCTGAATCTACAACCCTTCAGCTTCATTAGTTCTAATATGTGAGAGGGAGAAAAACGTCTCTTGATTCACTTTCTCTGCACTATGCATAATTTTATATGCCCCTCGCCTGTCTTTCTTTAGCTGCCTTTCCCCTGTAAGTTAAAGATGCCCAAACATTGTAAGCTTTGCTCACATGGGACTTGCTCGAGCCCTTTCATTATTTTGGTTGACCCCTTTCTGCAAATTACCGTATTTTTTGCTCTATAAGACTCACTTTTTCCCTCCTAAAAAGTAAGGGGAAATGTGTGTGCGTCTTATGGAGCGAATGCAGGCTGCGCAGCTATCCCAGAAGCCAGAACAGCAAGAGGGATCGCTGCTTTCGCTGCACAGCGATCCCTCTTGCTGTCCTGGCTTCTGAGATTCAGAATATTTTTTTTCTTGTTTTCCTCCTCCAAAAACTAGGTGCGTCTTAGGGTTTGGTGCGTCTTATAGAGCGAAAAATACGGTGTATTATACTACAACAGCAGCTTCCATTTAGGCAAGTGTGGTCGGTCAAAGGGCACCGGGCGGACGGCCCTCTGCCCTTCCATCCCACAGTTATCCTTTCCCCAGTGGACCTGCGACTCAGTGGCAACTGAGAACGCTGTGTTGTGACAGATGAGTGTGTGCCTGAGGAGCATCACTGTCACAAAGAAACACGGGGCTTCGGAGAGAAGTGCTGGCTGAGAGAGGCAGAGGAAAATGTGAGGCAATGGCAAGGAAGCAAGAAGAGGCAGAGGATTGGCAGGCCAATCGGGAAGGTTCAGCAGGAGAACCTATGCCCTGCGTAAGGTACCAGGCTCACTTTCGGGCATCTCTAAGGAAAGGATCTGGGGAGAGAGCTTACAGCACTTAGCACATTTATATATAAGCAGTGAATTAGCTGTTAATTCATCTCTCTCTCTCTCTCTCTCCATCTCTCCTGACTACTTACCGCACATTGCTACAGTTAAGCTACAAACCACTCTAGAATTACGATTCATTTGATTTAATGCTCAAAGCTAAATCAAAAGGCTTACAGAGATTATAATGCTGCCTCTTCAACGGGGTATGTAGATAACTCACTAAAGAGCAGCTGTTAGTGAATGGGTTTAGGTACTTACTCCCAAAGGCCTTGGCTAAGGTGAACTATAGTTCCCAATATAGCCCCCCTATTGCCCTTGCAACCTGGCACCTCCTGCCCTAACTGTTCCCCTATGAAAAATTTCACCGCACACCACTGGCCACTGGGTTGTGTGCACCTGGGTTCTACTCAAAGTAGACCCATTGGAATTAATGGAGGTAAGTTAGTCGTGCCCATTAAGGTCAATGGGTCCACTTGGAGTAGGCCTAACATTCACTACAGCTCATATTTCCCAACCATGGAATTCTGCAAAGTGCAGCTTAGTGAAAAAGCTCAGGGATCTCTACCAAAAGATTCTCAGAATCATGATTCTCAGAATCAATTAATTAGGATTCTCAGAATCAAGATTTCACGGAACAATAGCTGGGATAGCTCAGTCGGTAGATCTGAGTTCAGGTCGTGGGTTCAAGCCCCACATTGGGCAAACGTTTCCTGCACTGCAGGGGGTTGGACTAGATGACGATGCTCGTGGTCTGTCCCTTCCAACTCTACAATTCTATGATTCTAGGAACTCCTGAAATTAATAAGGAAAGCCACAACAGTTCAGCCATATGCACACAAAGGAACAGTGCTGTAAATATGCCCTCAGTATAGCTTTTTTAAAATCTCCCCTTGTCTCTTTAAATGCAGATACACCTGAATACTGGAAAAAATGGTATTAGGAAACTGTGGATAATATAATCAATAATATCACAGAATTCCAGAGTTGGAAGGAACCCTCAGGATCATCTAGTCCAATACCCTACAGTGCAGGAATATGCAGCTGTCCTATACAGGGATTGAACTTGAAATCTTGGCATTATCAGCACAAAGCTCTAGTCTAACCAATATAATCCATAATCAGACAGTTGTCATCCTACCCATCTCTTAAGAGACTTAAAGGTAAAGGGACCCCTGACCATTAGGTCCAGTCGTGGCCGACTCTGGGGTTGTGGCGCTCATCTTGCTTTATTGGCCGAGGGAGCCGGCGTACAGCTTCCGGGTCATGTGGCCAGCATGACTAAGCCGCTTCTGGCGAACCGGAGCAGCGCACGGAAATGCCATTTACCTTCCCGCAGGAGCGGTACCTATTTACCTGCTTGTACTTTGACATGCTTTCGGACTGCTAGGTGGGCAGAAGCTGGGACCAAACAACGGGAGCTCACCCCATCATGGGGATTCGAACTGCCGACCTTCTGATCGGCAAGTCCTAGGCACTTAGGAATACCTCATTGAGCTTGTATGTTAAAATGCCTCAGGTTTAAATAAGGGTGGCTGCTAGAGCACATTCATGCACTGTTATCTATGCATCTGTTTCCTCACTAACGACATTTATATTTCACATTTCTGCACATGCACTTGGTGCACCTTCCAATATACAACTATGGCTTACTCCAGTTGGCTGTTGATTCTCCAAGGTTTAAAGGCAGTCCTGCAATCTGAAATCCTTTATCTAGAGATGTCAGGGATTGAACCAAGGACCGGAGTGCTGAGCTACAGCTCACACGGGCAGCTCAGGAAACGGTCAACATTATTTTTAACGCCCATTCTGAAAATATCTTCAGCAATCTTTCCCAGCCCTGCTTCACACAAAAGCCTTTAATCGAAGATGGTGCCAGAAAATACAAGCCTGGGACCATATACGTGCAACCTGCATGCTGTGCTGCTGAGCTGTGACCCTCAAGCTTTCCCACACTGATACTGATTTTGGAAGAGGCTGGTTCTCAGACACTGACAAGAGAGCACTGATTGGTTTGTTCCTAGCAACAGAAAAACCTTTTATTAAAGCGGTCCAGATGACAGCTTTTTATAAGATCAGATGTGTGGTCGGTGAAGGGTTGGCTTTTGAGTGCCAGACGACTCTTCCTTCATTCAGGAATAGGAACAATTCCACACCATAAACTTAAAGCAAATCCAACACACACTTAAAGCACTTGACTTCCATCGAGAAGACGGATATGATGGCCCTCTTCAAATACCTCAAGGGCTGTCACATGGAAGAGGGAACAAGCTTGTTTTCTCCTGCTCTGGAGGGTAGGGCATGAGCCAATGGCTTCAAGTTGTAAGGAAGGAGATTCCAACTAAACATCGGGAAGAACTTTCTGACAGCAAGAGCAGTTCGACAGTGGAAGGGTCTCCCTTGAGAGGTGGTGGACTCTCCTTCGTGGAGGCTCATAAGCAGAGGTTGAATGGCCATCTGCCATGGATGCTTTAGCCGAGATTCCAGATGGCTCCTTGAGTCCCTTCCAACTCTACAATTCTGTAATTCCATGATCAAAGAATCCTGAGAACTATAGTTTCCCCTCACAGGCAGTGCCGGATTTAAACAAGCTATAGCTTAGGGCCCCACTCTCTTGTCCCCCCCCCCAAAAAAAAATTAAAGTAAAAAACAACTGGATGTACATTTCCAAAATATAAGATAAAAAACAAATAAAACCTGCATACAGCAACAGTGTTTTGTGTTGTGTAGGCTCCTATTTGTTATGTGCAAATGGCTTTAGATACCTATTAGGTCCATAAATTACCATACAAAATACATTCAACACAAAAAACAGTAATAATTTGTTGTTGACAAAGGACAGCTGGACATATAAAGGGCCCCATTACCTTCAGGAGCTTAGGGCATCATCAAACCTAAATCTGGCCCTGTCACATAGCTATAATTCCCAGCATCCCTAACAAATTGCAGTTCCCAGGATTCCTTGGGGGAAGTCATGAACTTTACTTGTGCAATGGATGCGCTTTAAATGTATGGTGTGGAGCTGCCATAATTCTGAAGTAGGTTCTGGCTTGGTGAAAGGAGAATTCGGTGCATCTCAAAGGCTCACTTTTATCAAATGTATCATGCTGCAGACGGACAAATGTTATCAAGAGAGTTTGAAAGAGGCTTTCCTTACCTTTTCAGGCACACATTATTTTGACTCAGTCACTTCTGGTCAAACAGATTTTTGTGGGTTGTTTAAAATGATGCAAATTCCTGCCACACCTGCTTAACATTGGGACACGCAGCGATGCCTCTCAAAATTCCTTCTTTCACTCTTCCCAAAAGGGCAACAATCACTGCCTGCCTCCAACCTTAGAAAAAGATTCATAACTTGGCAGCCACTGCAAACAAATAAATAAAATAACTCGCACTTTCTCCAGGCAGGGCATTTGGAGGAAGGAAGGGAAAGTTGCTGCTTCTTTAAGCAGACGGAAATCTAGCGTCTGTAACAGAGGTGTCTCTGGGAGGGTCTCTATACAAGCTTAGATGCTGGTGAAAAGTTTTGTTTCTGGAGGAGAGATGGAAAACTTGAAGTTTATTTTTATGCCTTGCTTACCTTATTGGAAGCCAAAGACGATCCTTTGCTGCGCTGAGATGATGGACCTCTGGTCTGAAGTCTCTCAACTTGGTAGCTCAGCTGGGTCTCTCGGTGCAGTCTTTCCAGGAATGTGTGTTTGCGGCTGGCTGCCTTGCTGCTGCTTTTCCTCCCTCTGCACAGGAAATGAGCATCATCGCCTGCTATCCTGAGAGCACAGGCTTTGGTGTAAAACGAGCTGTCAAACACGGTCCCATCCCTTGGACTTCCCTTTTCTTGAATGCATGCAGATTTGGCTCAGATTGCCTGGCAGGCACCAAGGACAGATATCAGGCGATTCAGAGAGGCCCATGACAACTTTCGAAGAACATCCGAGGATGCAGATTTTTCCTGAGGTTGATTTCCTTTCTCTGAACTGCTGTTTCAAAGCTTGCCTCCCTGGTCAAAACCACAGCCTGCAAAGACAGGGTGAGCCGGAGCATCCATAACAATGCAACCAGAGTGCATTGGGTGTTCCTATAGAGTCAACAAGAATGTCCCCTGGGATTCCAGTTGCGAGTCGTTTTCCTTCTCTTTGGCCTCTGTTTCCCTGTCTGCAAAATGGGAGGCCAATAATGATTCCTTGTATGCTTTATGCCATGGGTGGGGAAGCTTTGGCCCTCCAGATGTTGCTGAACAACATCTCCCACCAACGCCAGCCAGTATGGCCAATTGTCAGGGCTGATGGGAATTGTAGTCCAACAACATCTGGAGGATCAAGCTGTCACAGACTGGCTGGATGGAAAGGAGTGGTGGGAGGCACCAGCTGGGGAACCCCCAAGGGAACCTTCAAGGGAAGAAGGCTCAGAGCCAGAGGACTGGTGGTGGGACGATGATGAGTGGTGAGAGGGAGAAGAGGCAGCAGACTGGGAGGAGGAGGAGGTGTCAGAAGCTGAAGAGGTAACAGGATTTAGTGAGCAGGAAGAGTCAGTGGCAGAGAGCAGTCCAGACCTATCTGCCTGTCTCCAGGCACTGCGGTCGTCTGCAGGGCCGGATTTAGGTTTGATGAGGCCCTAAGCTTCTGAAGGTAATGGGGCCCTTTATATGTCCAGCTGTCCTTTGTCAACAACAAATTGTCAACAACAAAGCACTCTTTAATATTAGGTAACAGGTACAACAGCTTGAGCTACATTCAACTGTGCTGCACCGCAGTCGGCAGCTGCATGTTACATGTTGTTGTGCAACTAGTCCATGCAGAATGTAGGCACCCTATATATAGAAATGAGCAAACCAGTGATATTCTAGGGAGCAGGCTAGCAGGCGGGGCCCATTACTTACCGTATTTTTTGCTCTATAAGACACACTTTTCCCCTTCTAAAAAGTAAGGGGAAATGTGGAGCGAATGCAGGTGGGAGGTTCTGCTCAGCACTCCCTTTAAAGAGCTGTGTGGAGCGTGTGTTGCCCTTCTCCCTCCTTGGGGAAAAGACCCCAAGAGCCGCACACACACTCCACACGCTCTTTAAAGGGAGTGTGGCTCTTGGGGGAGCCTTAGCTGCATGCAGCCTCTCCTGGGCAGGGGGATGAAGGCTCCCCTTGCCCAGGAGAGGCTGCACGCGGCTATCCCATAAGCCAGGACAGCAAGCGGGATCGCTGCGCAGCGATCCCGCTTGCTGTCCCGGCTTCTGGGATTCATATTTTTTTTTTCTTGTTTTCCTCTTCCAAAAACTAGGTGCGTCTTATGGTTTGGTGCGTCTTATAGAGCAAAAAATACGGTACATCATTGGAGCCTATACAACACAAAACACTGTTGCTGTATGTAGGTTTTATTTTATTTCTTTTTTATCTTATATTTTGGAAATGTACATCCAGTTTTTTCCCCTTTAACTTTTTTGGGGGTCCCCCAAGAGTGTGGGGGCCTAAGCTATAGATTGTTTAGCTTATTCGTAAAACTGGCGCTGGCGTCTGCAACGGATCCTCACTTTGGGGGGGGGTTGACGTTGCCAGCCTTCATGTCACATTTGCAGGTATCTTTGTAACAGGAGTTGGTCAGGAGCGCTACCTGAAGCCAGCTCCTCACAGAAACAGCTGATTTTGCAACTGGCCTGTGGACCACACGATACCTGACATGAAGCTCCTAAGTTTAAAATACTACTTGATCTTGTAGAGGAGTCATCGTGGCCCAAGGGTAGGGTACATACTTGGTATATTTAAGGTCCCAGATTCAAATCTTTCATTCCAGATTGTAGATCTGGGAAAGACCTTGGGTGGGGGAGGGGAGAGGAACATCTGTATTTTGATTTATAATTGGAACTGCATTTCACCAGAAAAGGTTAGCTTTTCAAAAGTGTGATGAGGTAAGAAAGACTTGTTGATTGGAAGAGCAGCAACATGCAGAGATGCAATGGTCCATCTCATTTGAGCTCGATTAATTCAGACGACTCTCTGCTCCGGGTTGTTCCAGTCACACCTGATCTGGAGGTGTGGCAGAATTAACTGTCCCACAGTGGAAGCTGATTGGAAGGAACTAAGGCTCATCAGCCTCCACAGTGGGCAGGAACCATTGATTATGTACTTCACAGTTGTCTCTTGGCTTGCAGTGTCTGGTAATCACTCACGTTGGTCTCCTGGAGAAAAGGTGTAGTGGAATAAGAGGGAAACCTTGCTGGTTCAGGCCAAGGATCCATCTAGTCCAGCATTCTGGCCAACCAGATGTCTCTGCAAAACCCACAAGCAGTATATAAAGCAGGCATGTCCAAAGTCCACTTTGGGGGCCTAATCCGGCCCTTGTGGCAGTTTATTTCCTGAGGTAAAATCCTAAAAAAAAAACCCTCAACAAGGTCAGTCCTAAAAAAAGCTCAACAATTTCAACCCTTTTTTTAAAAAAAGACACATACAATAACAACCATACTAACAATAATAACACAATTTGACAATTCAGATTTGAATACACTGATATACCTACGACTACACCTTTTTAAACAATATTTTCCCACCTCTCTCTCTTCCCCCTACTTCTCACAACTATCCGCCTTATCGCTTAAATATTCATTCCAGATTTCTTCATATTTTTCCATTCTTATTTTGCATCAACACACAATTTGTTCATATGTAGCTAATCTGTCCATATTATCAATCCATGTTCTCAATGGAATCTTTTTGCGGCTCTTCCAATTCATCAAAACAAGTTTTTTTGCTTCTTGGTACATCCATTATTTTTGACCCCCTGAAATCTCCCACGTTTCCGGAATATAATTTAGAATTAAATTCAGTTCCCCTAAATAACATTTTCTTTTTATTACCTTTGCTTCAATCCTAAAAAAAGTTTGGCCCTTTGGTTGGCCCTCATGGCCCTTCACGTCATCAAATCTAGCACTCTTTGAAAAAAGTTTGGAGACCACTGGAAAATGGCCTTTTTCTGGCGATTGCTCTCCAGCAACTGGTATTCAGGAGTCTCAGAACACTGGAGGGTCCATACAGCCATATAATCCATATAGTCTGTATATCAGGGATGGGGAACCTGAGAACCAGGGGACAACGCCAGCTCCCCCAGGCCTTTCCATTTGGACCTTGAAACTCTCCCCAGGCTACAGACCTCTGCAAATTTTCCTCACTCCCTTGCAAGTGCAATGTTATAGGGGTAAACTGAGGAAACCTGGGAGAACTGGGGGCATGACGTTGTGTTGTATGTCCTAGAAAGCAAACTTTAAGTTATTAGGTGGGGACAGACTCCGAGCTAAGCCCAGGGCCGCTAGGATTGTGACACAACTAATCAGCAAAAGTTGATGGCTCTGCACTTTCTGGCAGGGAAGGGGGGGGTGAGGAGGGGACTTTGGCTTGGCTCCAGCAAGGGGCCAAAAGACCTTTATGTTTGAAACAATTGCTGGAAATCTCCATTTCAGGCGAGGTCAACAATCAGATCGGAAGGAAGGCTTGGCTGGAACAGGGAAGTGCACTTGCCCAGATAAGTCAGGCCTTTTAAACAATAAACCAAGCCTGGAAAACAGGTATCCTGGGTTTGCAACAGAGCAACTGCCCCAGGAGCTGGGATCGGCTTATTTAACCTATACCTTTGACTGTGTCCCCTCTCCCCAACCTCTCACAGTAATTGTCCACAATTGGGACTGGTTTGGAGAACATTTAACTGCTATGTTGGGCCTCATATGGTTCCCGCAGGCAAAGGGATCACTTTATTTCTCATGACTTGGTTCCATGCAGCTGAGGTTAGATCTACACAGGGAGGGGGGCAGGATTCTGCAAGGGCAAAGTGGACTGCATCATTTTAGACTGCTTTGTAGCTCCTCGCTTGAGGCTTCCCTGGATCCAGAGATCAGTTTCCTCTCTGTTTGGAGTAGAGATAAAATGAGAAGCCTTTTCCGTTGCAAAAAAGCTGCTTGAGATGGGTCCTTTCTCCCAGGCCCTGACAGATAGCAGGTTATATAAACTGCCTTCAGGAAGAGAGAAAAGAAAGAGCGATAAGAGAGGCTGAGGAAGGCGACTCCGTTTCCAAGCCTTATCATTCAGCCCACTCCCATCCCAAATGAACCTTGTCAGCACTTTGGTTCCATGTGAAATCTTGCAAAGGAATAAGGTCTCTGGCATCCTCTTCGAAGTGCATTTTTACACGTGCTACCTGGTGGGGCAGCCCCCTCCTCAAGTGACCACTGAGGGGGCAGATGGTGGTGGCAAAGGCAAACTGGCCAAACACCTAGACTGGCATGAGTATTGCACTGCCAATGGGGCAGTCAGCTGGGGACATCCATGGACACAGATGCTCTTCTGAAAAAAACACATTATACTTTTACGCAACAAAATAGTGCCTATTCCTGATGTTTAGCATCAGGGCAGCAGAAGCAAAAATCCATATTATTCCTGTATTCATGATGGTGCTGCGATTTAAGCGGATTTCGAATGAGCAACTGCACATGCTCGGAGTTTTCCTTTTCCTGGCAAGCTGTTTTGTATGTTTCGTAACATGATTAGTACTCCAGCGTATCAGGAATGCTGAAGCAGTTGTAAAGCATGGAATGGCAATATGTATATTATTCTTATTTATTAATTAACTTTGTTAGTCACTTTATCTTGCCCAGGACAACCCAAAGTGACCGACAACCAAACAAACAACCAGACAAAAAACTCCACATGGATACATTAAAACCAAAAAGGGTGGGTGGGGAGAAATACATTAAAAACATTCCACCCACTTCTGAAAGACCACAGATAATTAAAAGCCAAAGGCCTGGTTACAGAAGAAAGTTTTCGCCTGGCGCCTAAAGATATCTAATGAAGATACCAGGTGAGCCTTTCTGGGGAGGACATTCTACATATGGGGAGCCACCACAGAAAGGGCCTGTTCTCGGGTTGCCACCCTCTGGACCTCTCATGGAGGAGAGCCTCAGATAATAACTGTAGGCTCCAGGTCAGTTCACCATCAGATAAGATGTGCCCTAGCTTTTCCATTCAGTCAGCCATTATATTATTGGTCTGACCAAGAAAAATGTATTTTTTCAGATAATTAGCATCTGGTACGGAAAGAATGCTCTAACTACCGCACAATTGCACTCATTTCACACGCTAGCAAGGTTATGCTTAAAATTCTACAAGGTAGGCTCAAGCAGTATGTGGACTGAGAACTCCCAGAAGTGCAAGCTGGATTCAGAAGAGGCAGAGAAACCAGAGACCAAATTGCAAGTATGGAGAAAGCTAGAGAGTTCCAGAAAAACATCTACTTCTGCTTCATTGACTATGCAAAAGCCTTTGACTGTGTCAACCACAGCAAACTATGGCAAGTTCTTAAAGAAATGGGAGTGCCTGATCACCTCATCTGTCTCCCAAGAAATCTCTATGTGGGACAAGAAGCTACAGTTAGAACTGGATATGGAACAACTGACTGGTTCAAAATTGGGAAAGGAGTACGACAAGGCTGTATATTGTCTCCCTGCTTATTTAACTTATATGCAGAATTCATCATGCGAAAGGCTGGGCTGGATGAATCCCTAACCGGAATTAAGATTGCCGGAAGAAATATCAACAACCTCAGATATGCAGATGACACAAAATTGATGGCAGAAAGTGAGGAGGAATTAAAGAACCTTTTAATGAGGGTGAAAGAGGAGAGCGCAAAATATGGTTTGAAGCTCAACATCAAAAAAACGAAGATCATGGCCACTGGTCCCATCACCTCCTGGCAAATAGAAGGGGAAGAAATGGAGGCAGTGAGAGATTTTACTTTCTTGGGCTCCATGATCACTGCAGATGGTGACAGCAGCCACGAAATTAAAAGACGCCTGCTTCTTGGGAGAAAAGCAATGACAAACCTAGAAAGCATCTTAAAAAGCAGAGACATAACCTTGCCGACAAAGGTCTGTATAGTTAAAGCTATGGTTTTCCCAGTAGTGATGTATGGAAGTGAGAGCTGGACCATAAAGAAGGCTGATCACCGAAGAATTGATGCTTTTGAATTATGGTGCTGGAGGAGACTCTTGAGAGTCCCATGGACTGCAAGAAGATCAAACCTATCCATTCTTAAGGAAATCAGCCCTGAGTGCTCACTGGAAGGACAGATTGTGAAGCTGAGGCTCCAATACTTTGGCCACCTCATGAGAAGAGAAGACTCCCTGGAAAAGACCCTGATGTTGGGAAAGATGGAGGGCACAAGGAGAAGGGGACGACAGAGGATGCGATGGTTGGATAGTGTTGTCGAAGCGACCAGCATGAGTTTGACCAAACTGCGGGAGGCAGTGGAAGACAGGAGTGCCTGGCGTGCTCTGGTCCATGGGATCACGAAGAGTCGGACACGACTAAATGACTAAACAGCAACACATGGAAAGCCAGTAGTTGTTACTACTTTGTCCATACTCTGATCAGATTCTGTCTGCCTCTATCCATACATTCAGCTGCCATATTCTGCCTTGCTCTGCTACAGTCCATTTGCCTCTTTGTGCCCATCTCCACATCTGCTAGTCTCCTCCAGGCTCCACCCTTCATCTGCCTTGGCTCTGCCCCTTGTCCCAATCTAGAGGGCCATCATCATCATCATCATCATCATCATCATTGTCAGGGAACTGCCATCGGAGCTAGAGGCGGAGGGAAGGCTCCAAAGGGATGCAGGAGAGGGTCCCAGTAGGGAGAGAGGCAGCCCATCTGCTGGGGAAGGAAATCAGCGTAACACCAGTGGAAAAGGGGGGCAGATGGGGGAATCGGAGAGGAGGCTCCAAGACTCCTCGCCAGAGACCAGAGGAGAGAGTACGGGTACTCCGCTGCCCACACCCTCCCTGCGCAGAAGACTTCCGCGCAGGGAGAGTAGGAGGAGACTTGGCGTCAAACAACTTTTATGCTGGAAAAGGTTTAAGAAACGCCCACTGACGGATTCTGCCAGCAACTGAGACAGTCACGATGCCAGAGGCTGTTCAGTCAGAAAGGGTTTAACCAGGTAACCTCGCCAGCAGTGGCGGCAACTTATGCACGAGCAACCCCTAAATCCATTACAATCATCATCACCATTTTAAAAATGGAGGTTGGTGGCATTGCCTGGTCCCTTGGAGCTCAGGCAGTAAAGAAAAGCAGAACCTAGAAGCTACAGGATGGCGAATGGTAGATTGGGAGAAGATTCTGGCTAAGACTGATGTCTCAGCATCAGGGATGGACAAATGTCTCAGTTTTGTTTTCTTTCAGTTTCTCATTTCCCCAGTCTCCAGTTCTCCACATTGCTGCATTAGGTTGCATTTTTTAAGTCCTCGTGAATATTCACCAGCATTTTATTTCAGATTTCTCCTAATAGGGACAGTTTTACATGCAATTTTGTCTAATACAAGCCTTTTTTGGGCAAACAATTTCCCCTAAGATAAAGTATTTCATATGCTATCTTCACAAATAGGTACCCATTTTTTATGTGAAACTCCCCTAATTTACACATACTTGTAAACATTATTTCAGCGGGGAACTGAATCACAAAATTCAGAGAAATGCAAATTTTCGAGAATAGCTGTGTTATTGGAGAATAGCTGCATATTGTTTTGGAAAGTGGAAATTATGTAGGTTCACAATGAAACCCCAAGCAAAGGGGTGAGGAACATGCCATCCCCTAGATGTAGGGCTATGACTCCCATCATCTAAGGCCATTGGCCATGCTGGTGGAGCTGATGGGAGCTGGAGTCCAATGGCAGCTGGTGGGTCACAGATGTTAATAGCCCCCCCGATATTAATTTACCCCGGGGGGACACAAAGAGCAAAAGCTCTTGGAGCGAAGCAGAGGATGCTCCACCCTGTTTGCTTCTGCCTCCTCATCCTGAGATCTGAGTGTTTCTCCTGGGAAACCCGAAGAAGAAACTGAAACTGTTTGGCATTTCATTGGGATGGAGTGAAAATGCCGCTAAAGATTATGTCAATCAATCAACCCATTTCTAAGACCTTTCGTGGATTTTCTTTCCTTCTTTTAATTTGGTGGGGAGCCAGTGGCCGCCTTATCTTTAAAAACACCAAAATGTCTTAAAATATTACCCCCCTCCCAAGTTTCCGAGTATCCCGCACATCAATTTCATGATGGATGCATGGTCTCAAGAAAGCTTTCAGCAAAGTTGTAACTCAAACGCTAAAACTTCAAGTCAAACTCTCTTTAAACCTGCCAACAACCCTGTACAATCCCAGTCCCAGTTTTGTGAAGATAGCACAAATTGTTGTTACATCTGTCATAAAGGTAAAGGGACCCCTGACCATTAGGTCCAGTCGTGACCGACTCTGGGGTTGTGGCACTTATCTCGCTTTATTGGCCAAGGGAGCCGGCGTACAGCTTCTGGGTCATGTGGCCAGCATGACTAAGCTGCTTCTGGCGAACCAGAGCAGCGCACAGAAACGCTGTTTACCTTCCCGCCGGAGCGGTACCTATTTATCTACTTGTACTTTGACGTGCTTTCAAACTGCTAGGTTGGCAGGAGCAGGGACCGAGCAACGGGAGCTCACCCCGTTGCGGGGATTCGAACCGCCAGTCTTCTGATCGGCAAGTCCTAGGCTCTGTGGTTTAACCCACAGCACCACCCACGTCCCATACATCTGTCATAAGGGTGTGAAAATATGACAAGTTTTGGTTTCTCATATTTTCAGTCTTTAAGTTTAGTTCTCATTTTCAGATGAGTCTGTGTGGGTTTTTCTTTAAAAAGTCCACGTGAAAATTCTCCAGCTTCTTCCAATGCACATACTTTTGCATGCAATTCTGCATAATGGAATGTATTTTTGTATGTCGCTAATATATGTGCATACTTTACTCCAGCATATGCAATTTTGTACAGAATGTGTGGCTGGGGAACCGCGTTGCAAAATCTGGAGAAATAAAAAATTCAAAGGATATCTGTTGTTCCGCATATTGTTTTAGAAAGAGTGATTTCCTTAACTTTGCCTTTAAATGTGAATTGAATCAAATTGCACCCCTTGTCCCTAGTCCCTCGATCACAGTTTCCCCTGCTTGGGCAAAGCAAACTCGTCTGAACTGAAATACTCTGGACCCAAAGAGGCAATTGTGTGTTGCAGCTTCCCAGTCTGCATTTGATCCTGATCCCCCCCCCCCGGCAGCCCTGCTTCGGAAGGGAAAGAGCTGGCTCCTGGTCATCACATCAGGTTTTATGATTCCTGTCGGTAGTCGCTGGTGCCCCTAAGGTGCTTTCGTCTCCTGCTGTTCTGTTTCCTCTGCACTTCTGTGGGCTTCCTGCCCCTTCCGCCAGTCCATGCGGCCTCTGCCCACCGTGCCCCGATGATCTTCCTCCTATTGTCTTTGTGCCAAGATTCCCGCACTTCAGCCAGGGGTTCCTGGAAAAAGGCCAGATGGGCGTACTTCCCAGCGACAGCAGCAGGATGCGGCATCCCAAAGCCACGTTATGTGACTCAGGAGGGCAGAACGTGCAGCAAAGATAATGAATGGCACCAGTTCCCAACATTTGCTGCACCAGCATCCGGATACGGAGAAGGCCTGTGTATTGGCTCCTACACTGTGATAATAAGAAAAGGCAGAAACCTGCTGAGGTATAAGATGCCTGTAGCATGCATGTTTACGCAGATGTAAGTCTCACTACGTTCCTTCCCAGTAAGCACAATTTGGATTGCAGCTTAAGTATTACCGCATTTTTTCGTCTCTTTTTTTAGGACTCCAAATTGAGAAAATGGAGGAGATTGCCCACAGTTGCTGAGCTTTTTTGGGGGGGGGGATTGCCCACAGTTGCTGAGCTTTTTTTGAGGGGCGATCGTCCATGGTTGCTGTGTCCCCCCCGTTTGTTTTTTTGCAAAAAACTGCTTACCCGCAGGATTGCCACAGCCAATCCCATGCACATCAGTGAAGCCACCAATCATATGCACACTCACCAAAAGCAAATGCCAATCGCACGCCCAATTGCCACAGCAGCCAATAGCCAGTGCACCTTGCCGCACACACCAATCACCTGCAAAAACGCTGCTGACAATCTCCAGCTCATGGCAGCCACCAATCACCCATCCCACCTCTCCACTATCTGTGTATAAGACAACCCCATTTTTTTTGCATAATTTTAAAATAAAATAACATCGTCTTATACACAGAAAAATATGGTACATGCCAGTTTTGTATTGGCTACATGCACACAATCCTGGAAAGGCTTCCGTTCTTCTGATGCTCTGCCAGGCTAGGTGTGCTTAAACTTAACTAAGGCTGCCTTGCTCAGCAGAGTATTGGGCATGCTGTCGGGATCCATAATGAGCATAGCTGTCAACTTTTCCCTTTTCCTATGAGGAATCCTGGGACGCGGGTGGCACTGTGGGTTAAACCACAAAGCCTAGGACTTGCCGATCAGAAGACTGGCGGTTCGAATCCCCGCGACGGTGTGAGCTCCCATTGCTCGGTCCCTGCTTCTGCCCACCTAGCAGTTCGAAAGCACGTCAAAGTGCAAGTAGATAAATAGGTACCGCTCCGGTGGGAAGGTAAACGGCGTTTCCGTGCACTGCTCTGGTTTGCCAGAAGCAGCTTAGTCATGCTTGCCACATGACCTGGAAACTGTACGCCAGCTCCTTCGGCCAATAAAGCGAGATGAGCGCCGCAACCCCAGAGTCGGCCGCAACTGGACCTAATGGTCAGGGGTCCCTTTACCTTTACGAGGAATCCTATTCGGAATAAGGGAATTTCCCTTAACAAAGGAGAAACATTGACAGCTATGCTAATGAGGCTGTGGTCACCCCCAAACTGTCGGTATTTTGTGCAAAGATTAGCAGACATTGAAAATCAACACAACCTCGCCGGGGGTGGGGGTGTCTGCTCCCCCAGGTATCACGGAATAACCCCACCACTTGGCCTTCCATCATACATGTCATCTCTTTCATCTGTACCACACCGACTTGCATTTATTCGTGCAAGGTTCAATGTCCTTCCATCGAACCTGCTGAGCCACAGATTTTCCAAGGGTTTGGTGTCTCCGCTATGCGTGTGTGACGGGAAAACTGTTGATTCTCTCCCACATATAATGTTCAACTGTCCCCTACATAGCATAGCCAGGACTAAATTCCTGGGTCCTGCTTTACTGCGCTTGGTTGGCAGGCCTGCTGAGTCACATGCCGCACTACTTTTGCAGGATACAGATCCTTCTGTAACTCTGCAGGTGGCGAGATTCCTGAATGCGGTTATCTCACACACAAAAACCACCAAAAAGAACAACATCAAAAACTAATCGGACAGTTTTGAAGAGAGTGCATGTCGGATCTCGTCTTCAGTTTTCCTTTTTCTGGGATCCGTCCCTTGGAGCTCTCCGGGCCCCAAGCTGTTATCTGGCTCTGCTCAATGACCCACCCCTGTATCATGGTGTTCACCTTCTGGTGCCGAATATATCGGTCTTTATGCCTCTGTGCTTTTATGTTTGTACATACTTTATGGGCTAATAGCCGTAAATAAATAAATAAAATAAATAAATAAAAATTGTGAGTTGGATCTGAGTGTGCACCAAAAAATTAGGTTTATGCAATTGAAGTCGATTCCATTGCTCTGTTGCCCTGGTGGAACAAATCCACTTAAAAACAAACAAACTGGCTGTTTTTGTTTTGTTTTGTTAGTTTAATGTGCTATGTAGTGTTTTTGTATTGTATTGTACTTTTTTTTCTTTTTCTTTTTTTGTGTGTTTAAATTGTTGGAAAAATAATAAATATTATATTAAAAAAACCCCAAAAACAAACAAACTGGCTTTTGTGGTTAGGAAAGTGATGGGGAAATTCACATGGGATGAGTGAGTGACTAATGCACAACCACACCACAAGCAAATCAGGATGAATTCCGGATGAATGCTGATTGCCATATGACCTCTCAACAAACAAATCAGAACAGATGCTTGATAAAGACTGGACATAATCACTTCGAAGCGAGTGCTATCATGCACTTTCCTGTGCAATTTTCTGTCACTTTCCTTATCACAACAAAATTGGTTTTGGGAGTGAAAGTGGGTTTGTTATGCAAGACCTCCCAATACATTATAGTTGTGAGATCTGAATTTGACCGTATGTGATGAATCCCACCCATGAAACTGTGATAGTCTGGAAACACCATATGTAAAAAGCACTTAGCTTTGGCTGGGCTGCGGCAACCCTACACATAATCAGTGACTTGGAAGTTTGCCTCCCTGAAATCCATGCGGTACTGAATTGCACTGTAAAAAATCAAAACAACTGGCGGATAAAAGAGCCTAAATTAATTACAAACAAATTTAAACAATAACAGCACCCCCTCTTGCAAATAGTCCTCCAAGAGGCAGGAGCTTCAAAGGGCAAATCACTTTTGCCTTCCGCTTGTAAATTAGAACATTTGGACACACCTGACCTGATCACTTTCCAAGTGTTCAAAATAGGAGAAGCGATTATGCAAGGAAAAAGGGCATCTTGGCAACAGGCGCTAGGCCCCTAACCATTGGTGGTTGCTGCTCATTTGGGCTGGTAGGGCAGAAGGCAAGGAAGCCAACAGTAGTGGACCCCAGAACCAATGACAAGCAGAGCAGACTAATTCTAGCTTTGTCCCCATGAGTTCTACAAGAGACACCTTGAGACTACGGAGGAGGAAGTGGACAGATTGTGCCACCTGCTGGATTAGTTGCAGGTACTGGCTGGCTGGAGATAGATGGAAGTTGGCATGGCAGTGCCCCATTCACTTTAACGGACAAGCCTCCCTGCACTCCTTAGAACACCTGTAGAAAGCTGCTGTGATTCCCAGCAGTCCATGCAGAGTTGTTTTACAGATGCTCTCTGCAATGAACATGCATAGATTGGGATGCAGCCAGCTAATTCACACGCACAGCACATCTCGAATGCCAGAATTTTTTTGAACCTCCAGTTCAGGCAACCCCAAACTCGGCCCTCCAGATGTTTTCAGACTACAACTCCCACCCTCCGTAGCTAACAGGACCAGTGGTCAGGGGTGATGGGAATTGTAGTCCCAAAACATCTGGAGGGCTGAGTTTGGGGATGCCTACTCCAGTTGTTGAAGGGACGCGGGTGGTGCTTTGGGTGAAACCACAGAGCCTAGGACTTGCCGATCAGAAGGTTGGCGATTCGAATCCCCGTGACGGGGTGAGCTCCCATTGCCCGGTCCCAGCTCCTGCCAACCTAGCAGTTCGAAAGCACATCAAAGTGCAGGTAGATAAATAGGTAGCGCTCCAGCAGGAAGGTAATTGGCATTTCCGTGCGCTGCTCTGGTTCGCCAGAAGCGGCTTAGTCATGCTGGCCACATGACCCGGAAGCTGTACGCCGGCTCCCTGGGCCAATAAAAGCGAGATGAGAGCCGCAACCCCAGAGTCGGTCACGAGTGGACCAAATTGTCAGGGGTCCCTTTACCTTACTCCAGTTGCTGCTGCAAACCTCAAAATGGTCAAGAAGAATCTGCATTGAAAATGTGACTATATATATATATATATATAGTCTGGCTATATATATATATATAGCCAGAACAATGATGACATTAAGCAGATAAACTCTTTTCAGTGTTCAGGCTTTGAGTGCCATTGCTTATGTAGCCAAAACAGCACCCCCCCACACGCAGAAGAGGGAGGTATCGGCAGGCCCAGGGGAACAACAAAGTTTCCAGAAGTACAAACAATATTTGGAGGGGGGATATCAGAGAAGGGACCCCTCTAAATGGCCTAGTGAAGACATTCCATGCTCAGGGAGCGTGGAATGCTGACTGCTGGGGTGGGTGAGGACAGAAAACCAGGATGATAGGTGGAACGGGGCACATTGTAACATTTTGCTGCAGGGGGCACTTCCGTTAGAGTAACTGCACTGCCTTTGCAACTACATTTGCCCTGATGCGGCTAAGACAGGCTTCCTGAGCCTCGGCCCTCCAGATGTTTTTGGCCTTCTTCTTCTTCTTTGGCGCTCACTCGTAGCCAAGTAAGATTGTCTTCTATATACACAGTTTTAACAATGAGTCTGTAAGTGACTGTGGAGGCCAATTCTGGATCCACATGTCCTTCCACAGCGGGGACATTGGTTTCTGGGCAGGAGTTGATCACGGTGTGGATTTGCCAAGTGTGCCTTCCTCTTAGCACATTTCTCCCTTGTGTCCTGAGTTTGAGTGTCTTCAAAGCCCATGACACCTTTGGTAAAGGCTGTTCTCCAACTGGAGCGCTCGCAGTGTTTCTATTTTTTTAGATTTGCCTTGAGACAGTCTTTAAACCTCTTTTGTTGACCACCAGCATTACGCTTTCCATTTTTAAGTTCGGAATAGAGTAGTTAGAAGACGATCGTCAGGCATCCGCACAACATGACCGGTCCAACGAAGTTGATGTTGAAGAATCATTGCTTCAACACTGGTGATCTTTGCTTCTTCCAGTACACTGATATTAGTTTGCCTGTCTTCCCAAGTGATGTGTAAATTTTTTCGGAGACACCGTTGATGGAATCTTTCAAGGAGTTGGAGATGGCGTTTATAAGTGGTCCATGTTTCACAAGCATATAGTAAGGTTGGTAGTACAATAGCCTTGTAAACAAGCATTTTGGTTTTGGGCCTACCACTCCCACGATCCCTAGCTAGCAGGACCAGTGGTCAGGGACGCTGGGAATTGTAGTCTCAAAACATCTGGCGGGCCGAGGTTGAGGAAGCCTCAGCTAAGGGCTACAACAGGCATGAAAGCTGGGCTCTGCTTGCTTGTTCCTCGCTGGGTGAGGAACTGCATGTACAAATAGGTCCTCCGCATGCAGATCTGCTTCCCAGTCCAGCAGCTGATGTTGATTGTTGCATTTAGCCATTTTGGGAAAGCTTCCCTGCTACGCAGTTTGAGAAGGGGAGCAAGACACTTATCCCTCACCGACACAACCCTGCCAAACAGCAGATTGGTGAGATTTCTTAGCTTTTCCATATTAAACAAAATCAGCGCCACGAGCACAGCCTTGGCTTCTCTTTATATACTCTGTTACAGCGGAGCCATTGTCACAGATGGATAGATTGCATTGCAGAGCCAGTGTGGTGTAGTGGTTAAGAGCGGTAGTCTCGTAATCTGGGGAACCGGGTTCGCTTCCCTGCTCCTCCACACGCAGCTGCTGGGTGACCTTGGACTAGTCACACTTCTCTGAAGTCTCTCAGCCCCACTCACCTCACAGAGTGTTTGTTGTGGGGGAGGAAGGGAAAGGAGAATGTTAGCCGCTTTGAGACTCCTTAAGGGGAGTGAAAGGCGGGATATCAAATCCAAACTCTTCTTCTAAGAGGAATTAGTGATTCCATTATAATGAGCATGCTTCTTTTAATGCCGCCAGGAACTTTAGGAACGAAACTTTCCGCAGCTTTGGATGTCGTTTCACTTCTTTTGGGCACTAAATGTGCCACTTCTAACTTCCAGCAGGTGGTGCTAGTGCATCACAAACAGCCCTAGTCCAAGGACCAGAGAACATTGACTTTCCCTTGAGAAATGCATAGCATCTTGCAATTCTGGTTCTTTTAATGAAATGATCGGTCAAGTGAAGCAAATATTTTTCTCCAGAACCAGAGTAGGCTGGGGTGGCTCTGTGTCCTTCTAACTCCGTATCAGACCCAGTTCCTTGCTTCCTCCAAACAAAGGGTGTTTATTTGCCTAGATTGGGGCTTGTCTGAATCAGGTGACTGTCCTCCCCCCCCCCCCTTTCTGAAGAAGGTGACCCTGACCCTTCTGCTTAGATCCAGGATGGACACCCTGCAGCGCTCCAGATGTTGCTGGACTAGGGCTCCCATCACCCCTGACCCACCTCTGGCCTGGCTATTCTAGGAACCCAGCTGCTGACTCTAGAATTTGTTAACTCAAAGCAAAAGAATCAGCTGAATTGATGTCTTTAAAACAGGGGTTGGCAAGGTTTACCTCGCCTGGGCCGGTTCACTCCAGCAGAGATCCGTCCATGGGCTGGATTGCGGGCATGCATGAGCATGCGCGGCCGCAATTTCCAGCATCTGTGTCTGCGCAGACACGGTTTCTGGTGTCTGCACATGCGCAGATGCGATTTCTGGCACCGTGGAAGCGAGTCCCCACGCCGCACTGGTTTAGCACAGTGTGTGGGGACTCATCGAGTGGGTGGCTTGGTTCGGGGGAGGCTCGTGGGCCGGTTAAATGACCCCCGTGGGCCGCTTGTTGCCTACCCCTGCTTTAAAACACGGTCCAAACATTTGGTATGGCTTCTTATGCTATTAGTCACCTTCCCAAGAACTTTCTGAAAGTATAGGTTGGCCTGGCTCTTGTTTCTGTGACGCTGATGATGTGGATGACAGCTCTCTGTTGTAAAGTACCCAGTCAAGGGAAAAGCTTTGTTTCACTTCACTCCTCATTGCAAGCCAACTTCACATGTTCAGTGAATGTGTGTGTGTGTGTGTGTGTTGAAACTGTACCCCACCATGCTTGCTCCCAGACTCCAGGGGTCTGGATGGTGCCTACCTCAAAGGGCAAGCTTTGCAAGGTACAAGCTTATTTAGCACAATTTGGAAACTAGGTCAGAGCAGGAGTAGTAGTAGTAGTAGTAAGGTAAAGGGACCCCTGACCGTTAGGTCCAGTCGTGACCGACTCTGGGGTTGCGGCGCTCATCTCACTTTATTGGCCGAGGGAGCCGGCGTACAGCTTCCGGGTCATGTGGCCAACATGACTAAGCCGCTTCTGGCGAACCAGAGCAGTGCACGGAGACGCCGTTTACCTTCCCACCAGAGCGGTACCAATTTATCTACTTGCACTTTGACGTGCTTTCAAACTGCTAGGTTGGCAGGAGCAGGGACCGAGCAACGGGAGCTCACCCCGTTGCGGGGATTCGAACCGCCAGTCTTCTGATCGGCAAGTCCTAGGCTCTGTGGTTTAACCCACAGCGCCACCTGCATCAATAATAATAATAATAATAATAATAATAATAATAATAGCATTTGCACAGGAGTGGTTGAATTATGGGAGGAAATGTGTGCATTAAAAACAAACAAACAAACAAACAAACAAACAAACAAACAAACATGAACACTTAACTTAGGGTTTATTCACACTATCTCAAATTTTACTTTGTAGCTTTGCCTCTTTCTGCATTTTTTTTTTGGGGGGGTGTATGAGGGTGACATCTCAGTTTTCCTGGAGGTAAAACCCAATTTTCACCTAACTGATAGTAGCACAGAAAGGTTTTCTAAAACCATTACATGCCGCTGTCCCATATAATGTGTGTTTGCCATATAATAGTTTCTGAGTTATCCCCCTCTGTCAGCTCCTCCTCTGTGCCCATGTCTCACTCACCAATTATCAACCCCCCTTGCCTCATTTCTTTTTCGTTGTTGCTGAAGTTCATTTCCAGCTTTCCCCTTCTCTCTTTTCTGGTGGATTTACCTAGGAGGAAGTCCCTTTGCACTCCATGGGGCTTACTTCTGAGTAGGAGTGCCTTTGACTGGGTGTGGTAGTAAGGGATGCAGTCTGAATTTTCCTTTATTTATTTGTAGGAGGGGGGCTGTTGGGAGACCCTGAGAACACACACACATAATGTGTGTCTATGAATGTGTCCCCTGTCTGAATACATTCAGAGCAGACCACTTGCATGGCTGCTATTCCTGATAGCAGTGCTGACCGCTGAAAACACATTGTTAGGCAGTTGTGGATATTAAATATAGTTTAAGCACGGCAGCAATCTAACAGTGCCCTGAAAATGCGAGAGAGAGAAAGAGAAGCAAGCAGAGTGCATGTGTTTTTCTTGTTTCTGCCAGAGACAATGACAGAAGGGAGTGTCAGTCGGTTTTATGAGCTGCTTACAGAGGGTCCATAAACAGGTGTTGTTTTTTTTTATAAAAAAGAGCAGCAGTATGACTCTAGATTTGAAATACAAACAGGCAGAAAATGTGCTCCTGGTACAACAGAAAGAAGGGATTGTGAATTAAGTTTGCAAGACACACACGTAACCCTAGGGGGCAGCAGAGGAAAAGGAATTCAACGAACTGTACTTTGATTTACAGATGGCATTTCCTGCAGCAGAAAACTACAGAGGCTCTCATGGCACATGAAATACTAATATCATTTATTAAGCTTTTGTGGACTAGACTTCACATCATCAGGGAACTGCAATTGGGAATATTTACTTGTGCCAAAGGCAAGAGAGTGCTCGCTCCCAGGACTGATCAGTAGTCAAATCAAAGCAGCAATCTCCACAAAACCTGGTATGACAAATAAGATGGCAGGATTAGGACCCTCTGCTGCATCCCAGTACATTTGAAAAATGGGGACCTTAAATCTTAGAGAGAACTTCAGCCCGGGAATCCACAAGGTGTTGGTCTGTGGTCCGCTGCTGCCACCTAATGGCAATGTGATGCAATGGCAGATTTTATTTTGTACAAAGTGATAAAAGTTAAACAGAACTATTAGCTTAGATGAGTGCTTAGGGCGGGCATGGCCAAACTTGGCCCTCCAGATGTTTTGGGACTACAACTCCCAACATCCCTAGCTAACAGGACCTGTGGTCAGGGATGATGGGAATTGCAGTCCTAAAACATCTGGAGGGCCGAGTTTGGCCACGCCTGGCTTAGGGCTTATCCACACTTACAGGCCTGTGCTTAAAAACTCTGTATCAAAGTAGCTTCTTTTTTGCTCCAGAGCTTTCCTGGTGAAAATCCCCTCTCTATTGCTCAATTGGAGCAAAAATCAATTTGGGTTTTCCACGGACTGCAGTTTGCTCCGATTGAGTTTTAAAGAGCATATTTTCACAGAGACAGCTCTGCAGCAAAAGAAGGATGCTCAGACGCGGAGCTTTAAATTGCGGAAAGAGCAGAGGAAAAATAAATGTCGACAAGTGCTTAGTGTTCTTGGTTTAAGGCTCCACCAAACTGACCTTAATGTTCAGGTTAGCCAGCATGCAATAGCGGGTGGGCTGTGCTAGACTTGGTGACTCACTGTCAGTAATGCATGGTAAATGTTAGTCTTACTCACAGTAGACACATTCAAGTTGATGAACATGATGAACTCGGGTTCATTCAGTTCAATGAGTCTACTCTAAGTAGACAACCTTAATTGGAGACAACCCTAACTGTAGTGGGATCTCTACTCGCTGGCCTAAAAGAAAAGGTAAAGGACCCCTGACCATTAGGTCCAGTCGCGACCGACTCTGGGGTTGTGGCGCTCATCTCACTTTACTGGTTGAGGGAGCAGACGTTTGTCTGCAGACAGTTTTTCTGGGTCATGTGGCCAGCATGCTTAAGCCGCTTCTGGCGAAACCAGAGCAGTGCACGGAAACACCGTTTACCTTCCCGCCAGAGTGGTACCTATTTATCTACTTGCACTTTTTGGGGTGCTTTTGAACTACTAGGTTTGGCAGGAGCAGGGACCGAGCAACGGGAGCTTACCCTGTCGCAGAGATTCGAACCGTCAACCTTCCGATCGGCAAGCCCTAGGCTCTGTGGTTTAGACCACAGCGCCACCCACGTCCCCTACTCGCTGGCCTGCTTCCTGGTAATACAACCTTGTTCTCTTTTCTTTTAGGGCTGGGCATCTCTTCTCTGGCAAGGCCAGGGGTACACAACCTTTTTGCAGGGGGCTTGGAGTCTGCATTCACGTCCACCAACACTTCAGGGGTTGCATGCTACTGGGGAGCATGGCCTCCCCCCCCCCCCATATTCTGTTTCTTTCGCAAACATGCAGAACACAACGACAGGGCCCTCCTCACCACCACCATAGCTGATCTGTGCAGACAAAGAGGAGAGGGATGTTACTGTCCCATCCCTAGGCACCAAATGATGCATCTGAGGTCCAGGAAGGAGGTGGTTTGAATCCCCACTGGGGTGCTGGGATGGGCAAAGAGGCTTAAACTGCATTTACTTATTCCTTATTTTTTACTTTTGCCAAAATCAGTGAGGTCATGGAGGGGGCTGATATAATGTTCAGTGTTTAATTTTTCAGTCCCTTTTCCCCAGACTGGCAATTTGTCTTTTTCACAGTTGGGTTGACATTTTCATTGAGCTGTCCACCCCAAAATCTCTTTTCCGGTCATTTGTCACCATTTCAGACCCTTTAAGTGCATATGTGAAGGTAGGGTTTGTCCCCCCCCCCCCAATATCTGCCACTTTACAGTGGTGCCTCGCAAGACGAAATTAATTCGTTCCGTGAGTTTTTTCGTCTTGCGATTTTTTTCGTCTTGCGAAGCACGGTGTCGGGAAAGTTTTGGAAAAGCTTCAAAAATCACCAAAGTCTTTAAAAACCTCAAAAAAGGCTACCACACTGCGTTCTATGAGTTGCTCCTCGAAGTCAAGTCGCAACTGTATTAACGGTGTTAAGAAAAAGGAAACAAACTTGCAAGACGTTTCCGTCTTGCGAAGCAAGCCCATAGCGAAAATCGTCTTGCGAAGCAGCTCAAAAAACAAAGAACCCTTTCGTCTAGCGAGTTTTTTGTCTTGCGAGGCATTCGTCTTGCGAGGTACCACTGTATTCTTTCTTACCCTGAATCTCGTTTGCCATTTTCATGCCCATTTAGCATTTTGAGAACATTATTTTGGAGCCCTTCACAATCTCCCTTTCCCCCCATCACCCCAAACAATTTGGTGTCATCTGGTACCACCAAGTCCCCATCTTATCGAATTCAGGATTCCCCATTAGTAGACTGAAGGGATATTATCTGTTTGGATCAGTGCTTCTGCCAAACACTTGCCACTGCCTGCCAACGCACGTTAGCTATGTTTCTCCTACCCTTGCCATGCCGGGGCTGAATCCACCACAGACTTTGGCTTCCAGGCATAAGCTGAACACATGGGAAGCCATCAGCGTGGTTCTTCAGACCACAGATGAGAGGAACGCTGTTTCTGAATGTAAAAATAAAAATCCCCACAAGTAGAAAACAAGCATATCGGGGTGAAAATTCCAACTTCCACTACTGTTCTACTTGCAGGGAGGAGGATGTATGGAGAGGGACATTCTAAAACTTAGTCACCTACCTGCAGCCTGCCAGGTGGTACAATCCCCTCTATGCTTTCGTTTTGCTACCGGCCCCTGTCTTTGCTTTATCTGTACAACTCACTGAGCAGCATTACTGTTATTATTTTGCAGATGGGCAGACTGAGGCAGACAGCCCGAGTAGCTTGCATGTAGCGGGGGGGGGGGGGGGAACTCTGTAATCTCGAAAAGCTTTCTCATTAAACTAATATCATGTGCATGGAAGCTTCCAATTCAAATCCTGCTGCCGCCACCATGAATTTACTAGCTGGCTTTGAGGCAAGCCATTATTCCATTAGGCTCACTCCTTGCCCTTGCCCCTTTCTGCAATAGGGGGATAATAATACTTGCATCCATTGGAGAGTTGTTAAGATGATAGTTGTGCAAGATTTAAGAATATATGGCATATTTACATGCTGTTGTAGGGCCCAGGAGCCAGCTGCTCAACATTTCCCTTAAAAACACGAGCATGAAATTTAGCTGCTTTTGCACGTTTCCGTTTTTATTTTTGACTAAAGGGGGCGAGGTGTGTAGTTTTAAAGCACCCAGGTTTTTAAAGCACCCCAAACCGGGGCACCCTGGCTACTTTCCTGCTTTCTCTCTCTCTTTCCTATCAGGAAACCGGGCAGCTGCTTTCCTGTTCTCACAGGCCGGCAAATGTGGAGCTGAATGTTCTGTACCTGCCTCTAGGACCTAAAAGACGCACGGCTTTGCCAGAGCTTGTAATTTCACTTAATTAAAGGAGTGATAAAGGATTCCGGCAGCCTCCAATTAAATGGCACGGCAGGGCGGAGGCAGAGCTTAAGGTATGTGTGTGTCCATGGGATTGTCACTGAGGTCAGGCTGCCATTTCCCTAAGCTGGGCCAGAATGTGCCCTGCGCATTTTCTCACACTGGCATCACAGCTGACACACCCTCAGGGCAAATGGGACACTTATCCTGCCGCCAGATCCAGGCCCTTTTGTGGGAGGGAGCCGTGTTGGATTTACGTATAAGCTAAACAAGCTATAGTTTAGGGCCCCACTCTCTTGCCCCCTCCCAATTTCACTATTAATATACTTCTTCTTAATTGTATTTCAGTTCAACAACTACTTTGATAAAATACATATTTTGTTATGTGCAAATGGCTTTGGATACCTGTTAGGTCCATAAATTAACCATATAGCATATATTCAACACAAAAAAACAGTGACATTTTGTTGTTGACAAGGGACAGCTGGACATATAAAGGGCCCCATTGCCTTCAGTAGCTTAGGGGCTCACCAAACCTAAATCCGGCGCTGGTCCTGACCCACTGGGGGAACAAGCAGGGCTGATGCACCCAATTACACACACACACACACACACACACACACACACACAGAGTCTTAATTGATTGACTGGTCTCGTAAATCTACCTGTTACTTCCATTCGAATTAAGAGAAATGTATCCTCCCACTTCTTTGTTTTTAAATCACAGATAACTTGCAGCAGCAGATACACACCTGATATTTAAGGCACATTCCCTGCACATTTAAAGCACATGGCTTTCCCCAAAGTGTCCTGGGAACTGCAGTTTCTCCCCCACAGAACTATAATTCTCAGCACCTTTAACAAACTACAGTTCCCAAGCTTCTTTGGGCGAAATCCTGTGCATTGAATGAGCTCTAAATGTTTTGTGTGTGAGAAGGCAAGAGGCATTTCCTTTTCTTTGCATCTGCCACCCACCATTTTCTGTTAGTTCTTGTGCACAATATATATTGATATTTAAGTCTGCTCTCAGATTAGTCTTGGCCAGGAGCAGCTAGCCTGTGGCCCTGTAGAGGTGGCTGAACTTTGGCTCCCATCATCCCTGGCCATTGGCCGTGTTTGCTTGGGCTGATGGGAATTGGAGTCCAGGTGGGCTCTCTCTACCTCTGGTCTAGAGTATCATTTTATAGCCAATCAAAATAAGCTTGATCTAACACTAATTTGCTTAATAATGCAGCTCTCAAAAAAACCCGGGGTAATCTCTTGGTTATCAGTCAACCATACGATCCAGTCCCTCCTTCCAATAGCATTTATTTACTGTACCCTCCGCTTCTTTTTAAATTATTATTAAAAAGCCCTCCTTCCCATTTGGTAGATGGCTAGCTGTGGAATTGTATGGGAAGAGAACTGGGTGGGTGGAGATGTGGAAACCAAGCCAGACTTGGCATGAGCAGGGCGAAAATATGAGTGACTTCTTAAAGACATTTATATCCCACTTAATTATATTCGCTTTTCTAAGCAGTGTAGTTAGGGACGCGGGTGGCGCTGTGGGTAAAACCTCAGTGCCTAGGACTTGCCGATCGCATGGTCGACGGTTCGAATCCCCGCGGCGGGGTGAGCTCCCGTCTTTCGGTCCCAGCTCCTGCCCACCTAGCAGTTCGAAAGCACCCCTAAGTGCAAGTAGATAAATAGGTACCGCTTTATAGCGGGAAGGTAAACGGCGTTTCCGTGTGCTGCGCTGGCTCGCCAGAGCAGCTTTGTCACGCTGGCCACGTGACCTGGAAGTGTCTCCGGACAGCGCTGGCTCCTGGCCTCTAGAGTGAGATGGGCGCACAACCCTAGAGTTGGACACGACTGGCCCGTACGGGCAGCGGTACCTTTACCTTTACCTTTAAGCAGTGTAGATAAGAAACAATCCATGGAAAACAGGACAATAAAGTATTTTTAAAAAATCATGAAACCGAACACTCCTTTAAAAATACCTGCAGGAACAAAGAAGTCTTAGTCATGTGCCTGATCTTCAGCAAGAAGGGTGCCCATGTAATCTCACAATTGGAAGGGAGTTCCACAGGCTTCGGCCCACTACACTGAATGAGCAGAACGGAAGAGGAATTGGTGTCCGGATGGTGCAGTAAGACTTCTAAGAGTTGACCCTAGTGCAGAGGGTTGGAGCAAAGAATTGCCCTCTTTGGGTTCCACATCAAGCAGCCATGTTTGTGGAAGCTATGCTAAGTGTGGGACCCCCATGCCAGCTCAGGGGAGCTTTATGCCAGCCTCCAAGAGCTGAGTGGCAGCACGGGCAAGTCCTTTGGAGAAGAAGGTCCCTAGGCTGTGCAGACTACCTTCCCGTGGAGCTGAGGGAAACAAAACCAAGCCTTGCTCTGTGTTGTTCTGCGATAGCTTGACTTTCACACCAGTTTCTGAAGCATGGTGTGAAACATGCTTTAATATACGGACTGTGAAGGTCTCCTTTTGTAAAATACTCCCAGAATGTTCAGCCTTGGAATGAAACTGTTTCTCCTGCCCTTAGCTTACAACAGATGCAAGTTCAACACTTCCAGCAGTAAGATGTCCTCTTTGGACCACTGACTTGCAACATAGGATCTGCAACTTGAGCCTATCCACATTTGCTCAGGAAGTGAGCGGTGTCCTCAAACCCTTGGACAGTTTGACATTATTTCCCTGGGTTTTCTTGTTTTCCTGGGAACTATAGCTCTGTGAGGGATCGTCTAACAACTCTAAGCATCCATAATAAACCACCATTCCCAGGATTCGTTATGGGAAAGCCATGACTGAATAAAAGCCTGGTGTGGATGTGAACACTGAGCTTCTAGGAAGAACCTGCTGGATGGCTAGAAAAACAGACAACAAGGGGGTTAAATTTTAGCTATGGACAGGTAGAGAGAGATGAACGAAAGTCACCTGCTATCTCACTGAGAGGTATCACTGGGCATGTTCTGAAAGGTGTCAGAATGGAAAGGCAGACTTTGGACTCCCTTGTCCTCCACCCAGTTGGGCTGAGGAAAGCCTTGAGAGTCGGGCCTTTATTGCTGAGCTTTCGAAAACACAGGCTGCCTTCACAGCACAATTCAGCATTTTTGGCCGGCCTCCAGGCACCTGAGCCAGATGGGGCGAGGCACCTTTGCCTGAGCAGGCCTGAACAGAGAGAGGAGGCAATCCAACAGGCGATTATTAGTTCTCAAAATAAGAATAGGCCTTTGTTGTTAGAACTGGGCGGCGGCTGTTCGAGCAGCAAGGGAAGCTGGGGAGGGCAGGTGGTGGCTGGCTGGCTGGCTTGCAAGCATTTGGGGGGTTCTTGTTGTTGTTTAGTCGTTTAGTCGTGTCCGACTCTTCGTGACCCCATGGACCAGAGCACTCCAGGCACTCCTGTCTTCCACTGCCTCCCGCAGTTTGGTCAAACTCATGCTGGTAGCTTCGAGAACACCATCCAACCATCTCATCCTCTGTCGTCCCCTTCTCCTTGTGCCCTCCATCTTTCCCAACATCAGGGTCTTTTCCAGGGAGTCTTCTCTTCTCATGAGGTGGCCAAAGTATTGGAGCCTCAGCTTCAGGATCTGTCCTTCCAGTGAGCACTCAGGGCTGATTTCCTTCAGAATGGATAGGTTTGATCTTCTTGCAGTCCATGGGACTCTCAAGAGTCTCCTCCAGCACCGTAATTCAAAAGCATCAATTCTTCGGCGATCAGCCTTCTTTATGGTCCAGCTCTCACTTCCATACATCACTACTGGGAAAACCATAGCTTTTACTATACGGATTGGGGGGTTCTGCCTAGGCCTAAATATAGTGGTGCCCAGAAAATAAACAAATGGAGCCCCAGAGAGGAAGGAGTAAAGACAAGACAAGGAGTTGTCTTAGCAATAAAGAGGGGGTAGGAACAAAGTGTATAAGCACAGAGGCTGTGAAAGCAGAGCCAAGTTATGGACATTGTAAAGTCCTCTTGGAGATGTTTGCCTTAGGGTTGGAAAATCCTTGGTTCCAACAGACTCCCTGTGGACCCAGGCCAAAGAAGACTTCCTGCCTCCCTTGGGTGCTCTCTTCTCCCAACTCTTCCTCATGGTCCAGTGATCTGCTCTGTTTGCAGCAAATCTTCTGGCTATGGGGCTTTCAGTATGCCAGAAAATTCCAGAAATATTGCCATGTTAGAAGATTTCTTCTCTTTAGTAGCCGAGTGGTGGGCCAACAGTACAATTATCACCTCAGAGTTCACAAGGAAAGAACTTTCTCTCTAAAATTAGTAAACGCTGTCAGGTGGGACAGAGATTGTGAGCATTTGGGCAGGGGCTGTCTTACCATACTAATTTGCGAGCTGCTCTGGGAGCCTATTTTGGGCTGGCAGGCGGAATGAAAATGCTTTGAATCAATTGAACAAAGAAGTAAGTGGCTCAGAATGTGAACTCTGAAAAGGTATGGTTATATGTGAAGACTAAACTATGCCAAGAACATGAATGCTTATTTATGGAATTTGAATGCTTATGTAGGCATTTTGATAGCTGCAGATGTTCATGTACAGTGGTACCTCAGGTTAAGTACTTAATTCGTTCTGGAGGTCCGTACTTACTTCTTAACCTGAAGCACCACTTTAACTAATGGGGCCTCCTGCTGCTGCCACGCCGCCAGAGCCCAATTTCTGTTCTCATCCTGAAGCAAAGTTCTTAACCCGAGGTAATATTTCTGGGTTAGCGGAGTCTGTAACCTGTAGCGTATGTAACCTGAAGCATATGTAACCTGAGGTACCACTGTATTTTAAAATTATTTTCCTGTAGTATGGGGATTAATGGCAGGGCAACAAAAGTGGACTTTGTGAGTCCTTATGGTTGCTTAGAGGCATATATTTCAACCCTGGATGAATAAATACCCATCATCTATCACATAATAGTCAATGAGGACCTCACTGCCCTGGCTACATCTGAAAATATTTCATATATACATCAGTTTTATATGGATACTTATTTTTACACTTGGTGGGTTATATTAATGTACATGTTTAACATAAGGTGAATGCATGGATGGTTATTGTACCCTGATGGGGTGTTTTTTACTTCACATATTATTTATTTTCATTTCATTTTGTTAAATTTGAAAGAAGAGGAAGAAGAAGAGAACCCATATACTTGAAATGGTCTTTGGATCTTGTACATATAATTATTTTCAGACAGCATTTGCCTGAGGGTTTGCATCAGACTAGCAAGCTGCTCTGAATTTGGAACTTAAAACGACAATGCAAATATGGTTCTTTTGGACATGCCATTTTGCTGTCTTGAGAAGTATGTTTGGAATGAAAGAGGTTTGCAAAACCGAGTCCCTTTTCTAATCTTGGATTTCAGTCCGGAACAACCCAACCATCCCAAATTGGGCCAAGCTGACATCTGCCCATGTGCAAAAGGCATGCTTGCAGAAAGACTGCCTTGGGTAGTCAGGAGAGACAAAACAGGTGAAGTTTTACTGGCTGCGATGAAAGGCCCCAGATAGGAATTTCCTCCAAGGTCAAATAGGCTAGGGACAATTTGTTATCTTCGCTTGCTTTCCACTTCCTTGAATCATCTGCTCTGCAGAAAGTGCTCAAAGTGGATCCATGGCAGACATATAGGAGCGGACAAACCATTGGGGAAAGGAGTCCCTGAAGGAAGGAGATTTGAACCCCCATCTCCTCTGTGCCACCTGCGAGAGGGACAGATTTCTAAGCAGCTTCTAAGATGGAGCTCGCAATGGGTAACTCTTTTGGCATGCACACAAGCTCAGAGTTGAGAGCAGCTGAGGGGGGAAATGCCAGTTTCTGTGAGGACAAGGCCAAAATGTTTGGCCCAGGGAGCCTGAAAAAAACAACAGCAACAGCCCAAAATGCCCAGAAGTGAATGACTAGATTTGGCCAGCTGTTTCGCCCTCTTCGCTGTGCTTTTGGGGTTCATTTTCTGCTTCCCCCACCTGGCCTACGGCAAGACTTTGTTGCTTGTCTTTTCCTATCTTGCTGACCACGGGCAACAGAGCTGGTTCGTTCTAGCTGTGCAAGCAGGGCGGGGGCCCCCTGACTCACAGCAAAGCTCCTGACTCCGCTTGTCCTTCTTACAGAGAATGCTTGGGTGGGCAGGGAAAGGGGAGGGCGATGGCCGGCTGCCAGGCTTTCTGAGTCACGGCAAGATTCTCCACACCGTGCCCTGCGGGGCAGGGCGGGTGGTTACTTCAGAACCCCGTAAACGACCAAGCAAAGCTCTGCTCTAATCCCAGAGGGAGGGGCCCGGATCCTTCATTTGCCAGGCTGTAGCTTGATTGACCAATCAGTGGGTGCCAGGTGTCCCCAGGTTTGGAGAGACTTCTCAGGCTGTTCCTGTGCCACGTAGCTGCCATGAGCCGCCTTTGCATCAGGGTGCACATTTTAGGCCACCGTACGGTCCCACAACCAAGCCTTCCCTTGACGTTTTAAGCCCACTCATAAATCACGACCTGCAATGTTTGCTGACTCCAAGGATTTCGGCTTCAACTTTCACATGTTGCCTTCCCTTGCAAAGGTCACGCCTGTTCTGCTGCTTTTTTCCTGGGAAAGATGGGGGGAAGGCTTGGTTCTGAGCCATAGATGCTCTTCTCATGTGCTGTCCTTTCGCTTCTTCAAAATGGTGCTGGTAGAGGAGAGAGGGCCTTGAGCTCCTGTTGCAGTGGGGCTGCAGGCACAACTCAAGTGTTGCCATCTATGACACTAGGTCTAAGACTCAACTTGCAGTTGCATGGAGTGGGGTACCTGCATCTCCCCACCTGCACGGCAGCCTGAGTGGAGGTGAAATGCGCTCTTCTCAGGGGCTGTGGGTGGGGAGACACACCTGAACCCTCCCCAAACACCTTGGCAAGGGCTGCACATTCAGTGCGGCCAAGCAATGCCATCTGGAAGGGCCCTTAACCTCCAGTCTGCTTATCTATGTTTGCTGTGATGATTTGGAACGCTGGACCATTTCCCACTGGGCCATGTTGAAAGAGGGTTTTGCACCATGAGTACTGTTTGTTCCCAGGCGTATGGGGCAGGGAATGCCCTCTTTACAAGGTATTCTGCTTATGCAGAAATGGCCTGCTGATACTCCAGCCTCAACAGCTGAAGCAGCTTCCCTCTACATCACACCCAAATAAGGAAGGCGGCCCTGGGAACCCTTGGTGATTGGCGGGGACAAGGGCCAAGCTGCTTGGCCTGCTTTGAGAGCGATGGCAGCGTCTGGGTGTGGTGTGAACCCAGCTTTCTCGTTCCCACTCACCTGATGTGAGGAGATGCTCACTTGGCAGCTGCCTGTTCCACACCCAGTAGTAAATCTCTGCAAAAGAAAACACCAGGAATTCACGTCCCACCCCTGAGCTGCCTTGCCTGCAGAAATGCTCGTAGCAGACGAAGCTCGCCTGCTCATGGTCTTTTTTTCACCTTGCCCACCCACCAAATAACCCTGGTACTGATGTTGTTACTTAGCCGTCCACCAATAGCAATAGCCAGAGAGACAAAAGCGCAGCTGCCTGGAAATGGGCTGCTGAAAATCTAAGTTGTGAGAACCCCCCACCCCCGACACATACACTCTGCTTAGAATCATAGAATCATAGAGTTGGAAGAGACCACAAGGGCCATCGAGTCCAACCCCCTGCCAAGCAGGAAACACCATCAGAGCACTCCTGACATATGGTTGTCAAGCCTCTGCTTAAAGATCTCCAAAGAAGGAGACTCCACCGCACTCCTTGGCAGCAAATTCCACTGTCGAACAGCTCTTACTGTCAGGAAGTTCTTCCTAATGTTTAGGTGGAATCTTCTTTCTTGTAGTTTGGATCCATTGCTCCGTGTCCGCTTCTCTGGAGCAGCAGAAAACAACCTTTCTCCCTCCTCTATGTGACATCCTTTTATATATTTGAACATGGCTATCATATCACCCCTTAACCTCCTCTTCTCCAGGCTAAACATGCCCAGCTCCCTTAGCCGTTCCTCATAAGGCATCGTTTCCAGGCCTTTGACCATTTTGGTTGCCCTCCTCTGGACACGTTCCAGTTTGTCAGTGTCCTTCTTGAACTGTGGTGCCCAGAACTGGACACAGTACTCCAGGTGAGGTCTGACCAGAGCAGAATACAGTGGCACTATTACTTCCCTTGATCTAGATGCTATACTCCTATTGATGCAGCCCAGAATTGCATTGGCTTTTTTAGCTGCCGCGTCACACTGTTGGCTCATGCTTCATCGGCTGCTGCTTGGAGTCGGGGAGGAAGAGCAGTAACCCCCCCACCCTTGATGTCCACCTGTCTCCCTGCAAGTTACCTCTGTTATTTGGGCCTAACTCCCAAGAAAATATGCACAGAATCATGTTGTGTGGGAAATGAGCCCACTAATAGCTGGTTGCCATTTAACTATTTGTTGATTATCTGAGATCAGTGGACATTGCTGTTAGCAAGCAGCTAGTATCTTACTCATCTGACCAGTACAACCATGATTTGTCCGGTCACCAATACTGGGGTCTGGAAAAGCTAGTGAATTCCAGATTCTTCACAGCTCTGCCCACTGGACCTCCAGAAATTTGTCAGGTTCACTTTGCTCTGACTGCACCCCATAGCCTTGGCAGGAGAGAAGCAGTATTCTTGCGTTTTAAAAAATGGGTAACTGTTGGGGTGGTGTAGAGCAGGCTTCTTCCAACATGCAACTCCCATCATTCCTGACCACTGGCCATACTGGTTGAGAGAGAGGGATGGGAGTTGGGCACCAGGTCAGGGAGGCCTGTTGTAGAGACTTCAGTCAGTCAGGAAGGTTAAAACTAGTAGTCAACAGTTCTCATGAGGGGAAGCATTTTTCCAGAGAGGTCTGGAACCAAAGAAAAGAGACCATCTCCTCCAACAAAATCTACAATATGAGGCCAGTTCGGCCCTTGGCCTGCCATTTGTGTAGCCATTTTTTCAATCACTGCAACTGTTCTACAGCAACTTGATGTTCAGCTGGGAAATGTTGTGCAGGATGTGAAAATTTCCACTTGCTGATTCCTGCAATTAGGCTGGCGTGAAAGGCACATGAGCAAGCCAAGTGTGGTCCTTTCCCCCATACGTATTGGCAACCCCATGTGGAGCAGTGTAAGTGACCATGGAGTTGTGGCCTTTGCTTCTTTCCTAGAGCCTTACATGCCAGGAAATGTTTTCTCCCCTTAGGGGAAAGAGTGTGGCTCCTTAGATCGCTTCTGCCTGCCGCCCACCATGCAAAAGGTTCCAGGTTCCTTGCCATTTCTAGCTAGGACTGGGGAAAATCATGGTCTGAAACCCTGGAGAGCTGGGACTGATCCTTATAGACAACACTGAGTTCTGGGCCAATGGTCTGACAAGGTATAATGCAGTTTCCTGCCTAAGTCTTTTGCACCACTCTCCAGAAACCTTCCACTGAACCCCAAATCCCCTGCTTTCCCACGGCTAGTCTTCTCGCCTCTATCCCACTTCCCCCTGTCTAATTGCTTTATCTTTCACGCTTAGCAATTTGATTGGGGTATCCCCACCACCGCCACTCTTGCATTTAAGCCCCCTCCTGTTCAGTTTGGCTGCTGTTGAGACAGCTAAGGGGTGTGTCAGGGGCATCGTTTCAAAAGCAAGAACTGGCTTGCCCTGCTTTGCAACTGAAGATCATTCCTGACACACCTCAAACTTGTCTCTTCATATTTTCACACACACACCCCTTGCAGCCTTCCTGCCTTCTTAAGTCCATTTGCTGGCACTGTAACAAGAGGGTTTTTTTTTTTTTTGTACTGTGATTCATGCTGCAACCCTATACTTACCTGGGAGTAAGCCCCATTGAATTCTGAGAGTCTTAGTTCTGAGGAAACCTGCACAGGATTTGCACTGTAAAGTTAATTTTTTAATCGCATCTTTATTTCCATCTTTAAACCACATAAATTTTCCCCATAACATCTTTATTATCTGCTGTCATCTCTTATGCTTTACAAAATGTACTGATTCTTTTATTTATTTTTTAAAAAACCAACCCTATGATGCATGTTTAAGAACCTTAATTACAATTTAGCCTATTTTGGAGCAGAGACTGCAGGAGAGTGAGAAATCACACCCTACACGGTTTAGGCTGCCAACTTTTTGAATTAGCCCCTGCTCAGGTGCTTATAATGGCAGCTTGATCTGCACACATAAACAGTTCATAATGCTTGTCTCCATCCCTGGGGGTGTGGGAAACTTTCCTGCTGATTTCTGAAGCTGTGGCCAGGGGTCCAAAAGCATTTCAATATTATTATTTTTCTGGTCGGTTGGCAACATGACACATTATAATCCAGGCAGAAAATAGTTCTGAGTTACAACTGAAGAAACAAATCAAAACACCCTTATATTTAACATCTAAACCAAAATTTGTTAGGGTGTACCCTGCACTAAAATGTTCTAGAGTGCACCTAATAAGTTAAAACACGAGTAAAGTTAAGAAAATGCGTAGAACCCATTGGTGACATGATGGGAGATCTGTGGGGACCCGATGTTAGCTCCTGCAAGTGTACAAAGAAAACATCAGGAAGAACTTTCTGACGGGAAGAGCTGTTTGACAGTGGAACAGTCTCCCACAAGAGGTAGTGGGCCAGGGGTAGGCAAGCTAAGGCCCGGGGGCCAGATCCAGCCCAATCGCCTTCTAAATTCAACCTGAGGACGGTCCAGGAATCAGCATGTTTTTACATGAGTAGAATGTTCCCTTTTATTTAAAATGCATCTCTGGGTTATTTGTGGGGCATAGGAATTCGTTCTTTTTTCTTTCTTTTCAAAACATAGTCTGGCCCCCCACAAGGTCTGAGGGACAGTGGACCGGCCCCCTGCTGAAAAAGTTTGCTGACCCCTGTGGTGGACTCTCCTCCCCTGGAGGTTTTTAAGCAGAGACTGGATGGTCACCTGTCATGGATGCTTTAGCTGAAGTTCCTACATAGCAGGTGGTTGGACTAGATGACTCTCAGAGTCACTTCCAATTCTACGATTCTACGGTCCAAATGAGAACTATAAAAACTCGGAAGCAGAACTGTATTCAAAATGTGAAATGCACTCTCAGACCTTAATATGCAATTCTGTTTACAGCCTTTAGAGGGAGCTCTAGGCCATGCAACACTCCTTGGAGAGTTCCCTAGGAAGGTTCTCCCATGGCAAGATACCTTTAAAACTGAGAGCAATGATGAACCACCACGAAGCAAACTACATTGTGTGGGAAGATCTATTAGGTTCTCTTTGGTTCATAGTAATTAGACTGTCAGGTTTTTTTTTAAGCACAAGACTGCAGAGGACATCCATTTCTTATAATTGCTCCAGATCAAGATTCCTTTCTGCACTAGCTTTAAATAATGTTTTATGAGTGCTAGACAATGCATTGTAGAATGGTCAATTTTTCAAAATGTGGAACTACAGAAGTATAGCTGTGTGTGTATGTGTGTGTGTGTGTGTGTGTGTGTGAGAGAGAGAGAGAGTTTGTGAAATTGCTAAAGATGTTAGTCTCCTTCCACAAACCTCTATACTCCAGCTTTACTTCTTAGCATTCATACAGCTATTGTTAAGAGCAGGAGTCAGCAAGGTTTACCTTGCCTGGGCTGGTTCACTCCAGCAGAGATCCCTTTGTGTGCCAGATCCTGCGCGCAGCCGCAATTTTCGGCATCTGCGCAGACGCGATTTCCGGCGTCGCGAAAGCGAATCCCCGTGCCGTGCTGTGCTGGTTTAGCACAGCATGCGGGGACTTGCCGAGCAGGCGGCTCGGTTCGGGGGCGGCTCGTGGGCCGTTTAAATGACGCCGTGGGCTGCTTGTGGCCCATGGACCTTAGGTTGCCGACCCCTGGTTAAGAGTAAAAAGGTAAAGGGACCCCTGACCTTTAGGTCCTGGTGTGACCGACTCTGGGGTTGCAGCGCTCATCTCGCATTACTTGCTTTACTGTCCCAGACTCCAGGGGTCTGGATGGTGCCTACCTCAAAGGGCAAGCTTTGGAGGAACAAGCTCATTTAACACAATTTGGAAACTAGGTCAGAGCAGGAGTAGTAGTAGTAGTAGTAGTAAGGTAAAGGGACCCCTGACCATTAGGTCCAGTCATGACTGACTCTGGGTTTGCGGCACTCATCTCGCTTTATTGGCCGAGGGAGCTGGCGTACAGCTTCCGGGTCATGTGGCCAGCATGACTAAGCTGCTTCTGGCAAATCAGAGCAGCGCACGGAAACGCCGTTTACCTTCCCGCTGGAGCAGTACCTATTTATCTACTTGCACTCTGATGTGCTTTTGAACTGCTAGGTGGGCAGGAGCAGGGATCGAGCAACGGGAGCTCACCCCGTCGCGGGGATTCGAACTGCTGACCTTCTGATCAGCAAGTCCTAGGCTCTGTGGTTTAACCCACAGCACCACCCGCGTCCCTTCTGGTTAAGAGTAGTCTATAGCATTTTCCTCAGTGCACAAAGGGCTTTAAAATTATCCTCGTGACAACCCTGTGAGGTAGGCTAGAATGATAGCTGGTTCTGACAATCCACTTGGTGGATATAAACCTGCTTGTGTGAGCAGTTAGGGTGAGTACTGGCACAATAAAATCATTGTATTTCTCTCTTGGATGTGTGGGCAGGCTGCTCATAAAAGTGCTTCTAACAGAATCTGAGAGGTGGTGACTTGCTTAAGCTCACCTGGTGGCTCAGGATCCCCCCCCCCCCATCTCAATGCGATGTGCTCTGACTGGTAGCAAGACTCTGGGGTCCCAGGGAGACGTCTCTCTATCACCTGCTGCCCAATTCTTCATCTTTTTAACACTGGAGCTACTAGGGGCTGAATCTGAGACCGTCTTCATGCAATACATGTGTTGAGCCTGTGAACTACTTGTCCTCCTGGTACAAACCTTCACTGGTTTGTACCAATGGGGAGGACCCATAGTTTGGTAGCAGAACACACAATCTGCATGCAAGAGGTTCTGGGTCTAATCCATAGCTGTCAATGTTTCCCTTTTTTAAAGGGAAATTCCCTTATTCCGAATAGGATTCCTTGCAAGAAAAGGGAAAAGTTGACAGCTATGGTCTAATCACTAACATCTCCAGCTGCTAAACAATCAACAAGAGTTGGCAAGAACCAGCTGCCACCAGGGATGGACTTTGGTAATATGGTACCCTGAGTGAAGAAAATATCCGATACATCTTATTTCCACAGTAATTCCTTTTGGTACAGTTGCTTTTTAAATGGATCTTCTCAACAGGCTCACTGAAACTTCACATTATTTGCAATTTATTATTTGCAAATAATTTATTACAATTTATTTGCAGAAATTATTATTATTGTTTTGGGCCCCTTGGCTCAGTGCCCTGAGTCTGCACCGCCCTAAATCTGTAAAAAAAAATTTAAAAACTCCTCATGAAAATCCAACAGAATTTTAGTGTGGTGCTCTATACAGCTTTCTGGATGTTGCTTTGATACATTTTTGTAAGAAATGTTCCCTAATGAAATGCACTTTGTTATTTTCACCAATATGTTCATTTTAATGCATGTTTTTCCACATTTTAAAAATGTCAGTTGGCTGGAGAACTGCGTCGCAAAATTCAGAGAAGTGCAAATTTTGAAGGATGCCCCTGTTTCAGTTCTGTTGTTTTGTTAGGTGCGATTTTGCTACATTTGCCTTTAAATATGAGTTGAATTTAATCCCTCACCCCTATCTAGAAGGGACTGTTTCCACTTACAATACCTTCCAGCTATACCTATTTTCTTATTTTGTGCTGTATCCTGAATTTGTATCCTGAACTGGGGCAGACACATCCTCCTAAGAGTAAAAGGTTTGCTTTTGTTTTATTATGTATTTTGTGTTTTCATTTTGTATTTTTATGTTGTGAACCACTCTGTGATCTTCGGCTAAGGGCAATATACAAATGTAATAAATAATATTGATAATAATAACCATCTGGCCGGAGTAAATAGCGCCCACCCCCCTTGAAACCTGATTGAAAGCATGGGGCAAACTACTAAATCTATTTCTTTGACTTTATTTCTACTTTACACCAGGCAAGTTGCTTTGTCTCCATTTCACCACCCACCATAATTTTAACCTGTCTAGTAGGGAGGCTGCACAAATTAATTAATGTTTATAAAGCACTCAACACTTCTCATACAAAAGGAGCACGGTGTAATTAAGAATGGCTTCTGGAGAATGTGAGTAAGCGAAAGTCCCCAGGGATGAGCAAGCCTGCTATGTTCTACATCTTGCCCCCTCTGTGTGCATAAAAGGCCATGCATTCCAGTGGGATTACTCCTGTCTGTTTAACAATCACCCTCCACATGGTGTCCACTGGTTTGCCCATTTGGGGATGCTCTTTTTGGGCCAAGCTTCCTTGCTCCAAGGCCATCCTGGAGTGCAGTACTGCAGAGCACAGTAGGGATGGAGGAATCTTTCTTTCTCTCTTCCCCCATTCTAAATTCAGTTTTCTACATTTCTGTGCGCTAGTTCCATGTATGTGTTTTTATGCAAACTTTCCCCTAATATACACTTTTTTTGTACACACTGTTTGGCTGGCAAATTGCATAGCCAAGTTTGGAGAAGGGCAAAGTTCGGAGGATAATTGTATTTCAGTTCTTGTATTGGTTCAAAAAAATGTGGATTAAGCACTTTCTCATTTCAATGCTCACGAAACCAAATTTCTCCCGCATCCCAAGGTTTTCAGGGGAGGTAGATCAAATTTCTGAATATGAATTATTTTTTGAATATTAAAAAGAACTTCATATACGTAGAAAATCAGTACCTTATGAAAAAGTTGTAGTGTAGCTCAAGCTTTATAAAGGAAGAGCAATAATAACTCAGTTATTATTATATATATATATTATACCTAGATCTCTGTTTAGCCTTGTTTCATGGACTGATGAAGTCCTGTGTGACAAAACATAGAACTGATCACACACAGTGACTTGTATTGGAACAATTTACTGCAGTACCACCACCCTGTTGGGAAATTCCACATGTTTCGATTTTTGAGGCAGTGAGTCTGGCATAATAATGTTAATACAATAATAGCCTGCAAGGTGAGCTATGATTTGAACATGTAGTACTTCATTTTTTCTGAGACAGCTCAGTGATTTACAGCCTGACCTCCCCTTTCTTTGTGACACAAGTGCCCCAAGCCAAGGAGAATTATAGGTCTTGAATGGGCTCCCTCCAGGGGCAACACGAAAACATTAAGTAGGCAATACACACGCACATGCTCTTGGCATAAGTTTCAGCCATTTTGATGGGCCTGGAGAAACATTTCTTATGGCTGCATAGCAACCACCAGTTGCATTGCTGTACTCCAGACAAAATGGCACCACCAAAGAAGGCAACAGCTATTAAATAAATTTCTAGTCTGTCCCGTCATTGACCTCTCCCTGTTACGTGCATGAAGAAACTCACTGAAGTGATGCAACCCTGGACACTCTAGGCTGACAGTTCACTGTAGGTCTTTGAGTACCTATTCATTCATCATGTTCTTCCATGGCCATCATCTATTTTTCTTCACAGTGGGCTCCTGCTTTGCAGCTGGTTCTCTTATCTTCCAATGGGCCATGAAACTACAGAACAACATTTATAATATTTGAACTACTGACTGACGGTTTTGATTCTTTCAGGGATAACACCCCTCCATGTTGATAATTTTGAAGAGGACATTGCTTCAAACTGTGTATATGTGCTGCCGAAGCGAGCACAAAACTGTGAAGAGTTTAAAAATGTCATGCATCTCTATATTCTTTTGTATGGAAGACATTCTCAATGAGAATATTCTTGAACAACTGTTAACAAACACCAACTAACAGTTTTCACACACTTCTCTAAGACTTTTATTTAAGGTTGATCCCCTGAGGGGTGGTGAACTTCACTCTGGTTAAAATTTGTTGAAGAACATCAACGTCTACCAAATTTTGAAATTATACTGTCGTAGGCAGATATAAACACACAGCTATTGAAATTATACTGTGATAGGCAGATTTTATTATTATTATTATTATTATTATTAAGGATTTTATTGTTTTACAGAAGTAAGTGTACCCCGGTATGGCTCCCCTTTATCACATACACAGCCCAACAAGACAATGCCAATAATCCACCAACAGCCTACAAATCAATATGGTGACAGGCAGATATAAACACACACATTTAAACACACAGCTATTGGCCCGGAAATCTTAGTTCAAGTTAGTTCAAATACAAGCCATCCTTACCAGCGTGACAACTCGCTTTAGCATATGAATGTCCCTAAAGCCAAATATTATAAACAGAAGGTGTGCATAAACAGTGTTTGAAAGGCTATAAATCACAGTCGAGTGTCTTTCACTAACTCTCCAACTCAACAATGCAATCTGCCTCTTCTGCTTTATCTGTTCACCCACACTACAAGCAACAGTAGTCAGAAAGAATGCTATTTGCATTAATTTTCATGCGGATTTTATAAAGTCACATCTAGCCTCACTCATTTTGGAACCTTGAAGCAGAAATGAAATAGTCCTCTCAGTAACTGGCGTTCTGATTTCTCTGTCCCAGCTAAAAAGTCAAATTTGGTGATAATAGGGCAAAATGACTGTGCGTTTATCAGCACTGTTGTTGGAGTGCTTGCTCTAGGGCAGGAGAAATGAACCCATATCTTTGTAAGTACCAGCCTGGGCTCAATCAGTAACTGCCTCCTCTTTCTTTTGCCCCAAGGTCTAGTAACTGAAGTTTAGGGCAGAAGAATGTAGTGGCAGAGGTGGTTACTTCTAAGCCACCTGCTGGAAATTGGGACCAACATTCCTGACCAGAAACAGGTTAAAAATGCTTGCTGCCATCAGGGCCAAGAATATGCCAGCATGGATTATGAGCACAGTCAAGGAAGCTGTCATGGGCAAGAAGGCTTCCTTCAGAAAATGGAAGTCTTGTCAAAACGAGAACAAAGAAGACCGCAGACTTTGCCAAAAGAAATACTAACAGACAATAAAAAAAGAAAAGAAAAGGGGAAGAATTTGAGAAGCACCTTGCTAAAATATTAAGACCACCACCACCAAATCTTTTCATATATTAGTAATAGGAGACAAGCTAGGAAGGCAATTGGGCCTTTAGGTGACAAGGGTATCCAAGGTGTGTTATGGGGCTGGGGAGATTGCAGGGAAGCTAAATGAAGACAGAAGGGTAGGACAGATCCATGTACCTGAACTAACTTTCACAGGAAGGGATATATAGTATATAGTGATATATTCATATCACTGTATATGCTGGAAGCTGCTCAGAGTGGCTGGGGAAACCCAGTCAGATGGGTGGGGTATAAATAATAAAATGATGATGATGATGATGCACATCCATGATTAACAGAGCTATGCAGAAAGAATTCTCTTGAGCATGGATGCTTGAAAAGGCCCAGTTGCAATTCTGTCAATTGCTACCAAGCTACAGTCACCGTGTTTGCAGATGGGCCAATTTGCAGCCCCACACAAGTGAGCAATGCTGAAGAAGTGTGTAGGAGATGTTGGCTATGGGAGCTGTTCCAGACTGCGAAAGCATCAAAAAGCAAGAGGAGCTTACCCAATGTAGCAAACAGAGCATGACAGATTGATGGCAACATGAATAAATAGGCAAGCAAGATTGCCCATTAGTCCTTTAACGAAAGGAGAGAGAAGCGTTTAATTGAACAGAGAACTGACACTTCACTTGGGCGGAACCCTTGGGGATCACACCCACTCTCTTATTTTAGGAAGGTGTTGACACCCAAAGATTGCCTTCACAGCATTCCTGCATTGGAAGTGACCCAATGGTGAGATGAATGTGCGTGTTGCAGATCACAAGGAAGCTACAGAAGGTGTCTAGAGAGGGAATTCCCTAGAGAAAGAGAAGTAGCAGTGATAAATCAGTGGCAGTTTACAGAGAGACCCAAGATCAAGTGATCTCCAGGATAAGTGATAGCTGGAAGACATCACACAAACAAAACTTGCCAGAAAGACACATCTTCTGGCTTCAGTTTTAAACCCAAACAGCTTAGATTTTAAAACATACCCTCCAACAACTCGAGTCCCAAAACCGAGACATGCATCTTCTTACCTGTGCTCTTGCATGAGCCACATGACTAGAGTGAGATCATGGAACCCAAAAGATGCATTATTGGGGGGAGCCATGCTTGCATGTACCCAAAACGACACATTTTAGGGCACTGTGTGATATTGCAGCCTCGGAAAAGCACTTTTTCGGGGGGGGGGGGGAGTACTTTTTCTGGGTGAGATCTTGGTGCAAAATCACATGAGATCACCACACCCAAAGTGGTCACCGTGCTCTTGTGTGAGATAACGGCATTCCCCATTTTTCCCCGGGACGTTTGCAGGGTATGTTAAAATGCTAATTTTTACATAGTCCAGTGTACATCTTTTTGCTTTATATATTTTTACTGCCTATGACTGACTTTGTCATGTTTGTTTTAGCCATGTGCACAGTATATTATGAAACCAACCTTCTTCCAGGAAACCGTTCAACTCCAAATATAGCATGCTGCTTTAGACATTATCGTCATAGTTACCATCACCACCACAATTTTTATCCTGCCTTTACACCCAGTGTGCCCCTTGCACTTCCCCCATGTCTGGCATCAGTTCCCACCAATCCTTGATCAAATAAGAATGAGCTCTGCTTTTACCATCACTGGATCTCTGCATGTGCTCTTGTTGTTAGTGTTCAGGCTCTTTGGGGATGCCTTTAAATGTTGAATCCCTGCTGTGCTTTCCTCATTCCTTTTCCTGGATCTTGACTTGCTTTGTGCCTGGGCCTTGTCCTCATCCTAATTTCTCATGGTGCACTATCTATTTTACCCTGACTTAACCCCAAAGCTGCTTTGTTTTTAAGCAAAGACTTCTGTCGAGTGACAATGAGGCTACACTGGAAGAGATGGCAGGGTACTTTATAGCTGTAGCCTCAAGCCCAAGGAATACAGTATTTTTTGCTCTATAAGACTCACTTTTTCCCTCCTAAAAAGTAAGGGGAAATGTGTGTGCGTCTTATGGAGCGAATGCAGGCTGCGCAGCTATCCCAGAAGCCAGAACAGCAAGAGGGATTGCTGCTTTCACTGCGCAGCGATCCCTCTTGCTGTTCTGGCTTCTGAGATTCAGAATATTTTTTTTCTTGTTTTCCTCCTCCAAAAACTAGGTGCGTCTTGTGGTCTGGTGCGTCTTATAGAGCGAAAAAGACGGTATTTCCTTAACAGTGAAATGAGAGAGAGAGAGGGAAACACACACACACACACACACACACACACACACACACACACAGATGGTGATTGCTTGACAGGGAACCCATGTCTCACTATTTAAAGGCTGTGAGGGTTAGAATAATCTGTTAAAGAACAAATAAATTCTAAAATTATATGTTGCCTGGAATTGCTCGGTAATTATGTCATTAATCGTGAATTAACTGCAAAATATAATCCGACAGTGACTGGTATTCAGAGGTTTACTAGATCTGCTGCTCAGGTTTGCTGCTCCAAAGTCTCAAATAGATGTAAATATAATGCCATGAAGACTGGCTGTGGAGCAAAGGAAGAAGCAATATAGCACTGTATCAGTGGCTGGCCAGGCCGGGAAAATCTTTGGATCAAGAAGACAATGCAGGGTCCAGCAAGCCTGCCCTTTTGCTTTGGGGTTCGGACAGCGGCGGTTGGTGCCCTTAGAACCAGGGGGCAGAAAGCAGAGATTGTATTACTAGTGCTAGTTTGGTCCTTATCTTCCTCTACAATGGCAGTGCTGAGACAAAGGAGGAGGATGCTGATAGCAGGGACTGCCCCCTGGACCGGATTTAAGAAAGAAGGCAGGCAAGTAGAAGGCAGCTGGGGCTGACTGAGGTTGGTGGAGCAGCGCCCCATTTGTCTGAATGGACCAGCCACCACTGGCTTTCAGGAAGTGCAAGTCTCTATTGCAAAGCGCTGCTAACATGAATTGCTGGTGTCTGTAACTGTAACTTTGTTGATTTGCATGTCCTATTCTCTCATCCCTCATTGGTTCAGAGAGATGGGGGCAAAGTACCTCCCAAATACTGACCCCAGTCTTTCCCATGGTGCACAGGAAATCTACAGAGTATGTTCCCCAATCCAGTCCAAATTGCACATTGTCAGGAGTATTGGCACACCAGTGTTACGCCAAAGCAGTGGGAGGTTGAAACCAGTTCAGAATATGTCTACATCTGATATACCTTTGTTTTATCTGTTCTTGACTGTCTAGTTTTTATTATTATTAAAAACCCCCAAAATCCTACAGAGGGAGAATGGTCTTCCTAAGCTTCCTTGCTTGTCA